>NC_059168.1:17157840-18442097 GCF_019923935.1 Bubalus bubalis | reverse complement strand
TCTGCTATGTTCTAGAGTGAGTTATGGACTTGAAACATCATCCTTGATGTCTATGGACACATTCCTGCTCTTAGAGTTCACTATGCTAAAGATTAGAGATTACTTTTCACGCTCAGATCTTTCAAGTTACTCTGCATCTTTGAAGTCCTAACTATGCTTGGAGGTGGGAAATTAGAATATAGTTTACAATTTAATTTCAGAAACATTACCATCTTATTCCCAGCCAGCCTTACACAGATGGTTATTTTATTGAAGCCATCATGAGTGTTTTGTTTTGCAAGAAGAAAACCTTTTATTTTTATTCTCATCAAATTAATTAGAAGAGAAACAAAATATGATTTCCAATTATCTCCCTGAATTTTTTTTTTCACTGTCAAAGCTGAGTTACTTTCCAGTTGGTGCCTTGATCATCTGGAAGATCATGGTTCACATATTGCTGAAGCCTGGTTTGGAGAATTTTGACCATTACTTTACTAGCGTGTGAGATGAGTGCAATTGTGCAGTAGTTTGAGCATTCTTTGGCATTGCCTTTCTTTGGGATTGGAATGAAAACTGGCCTTTTCCAGTCCTGTGGCCACTGCTGAGTTTTCCAAATTTGCTGGCATATTGAGTGCAGCACTTTCACAGCATCATCTTTCAGGATTTGAAATAACTCAACTGGAATTCCATTGCCTCCACTAGCTTTGTTCGTAGTGATGCTTTCTAAGGCCCACTTGACTTCACATTCCAGGATGTCTGTCTCTATGTGAGTGGGAGTGATCACACCATCGTGATTATCTAGTCGTGAAGATCTGTTTTGTACTGTTCTTCTGTGTATTCTTGCCACCTCTTCTTAATATCTTCTGCTTCTGTTGGGTCCAAACCATTTCTGTCCTTTATTGAGCCAATCTTTGCATGAAATGTTCCCTTAGTAACTCTAATTTTCTTAGAGACCTCTAGTCTTTCCCATTCTATTGTTTTCCTCTATTTCTTTGCATTGATCACTGAGAAAGGCTTTCTTATCTCTCCTTGCTACTCTTTGAAACTCTGCATTCAGATGCTTATATCTTTCCTTTTCTCCTTTGCTTTTCACTTCACTTCTTTTCACAGCTATTTGTAAGGCTTCCTCAGACAGCCATTTTGCTTTTTTGCATTTCTTTTTCTTGGGGATGGTCTTGCTCCCTGTCTCCTGTACAATGTCACGAACCTCTGTCCATAGTTCATCAGGACTCTGTCTATCAGATCTTGTCCCTTAAATCTATTTCCCACTTCTACTGTATAGTCATAAGGGATTTGATTTAGTTCATACCTGAATAGTCTAGTGGTTTTCCCCACTTTCTTCAATTTAAGTCTGAATTTGGCAATAAGGAGTTCATGGTCTGAGCCACAGTCAGCTCCCGGTCTTGTTTTTGCTGACTGTATAGAGCTTCTCCATCTTTGGCTGCAAAGGATATAATGAATCTGATTTCAGTGTTGACCATCTGGTGATGTCCATGTGTAGAGTCTTCTCCTGTGTTGTTGGAAGAGGGTGTTTGCTATGACCAGTGTGTTCTCTTGGCAGAACTCTGTTAGCCTTTGCCCTGCTTCATTCTGTATTCCAAGGTCAAATTTGCCTGTTACTCCAGGTATTTCTTGACTTCCTACTTTTGCATTCCAGTCGCCTATAATTAAAAGGACATCTTTTTTGGCTGTTAGTTCTAGCAGGTCTTGTAAGTCTTCATAGAACCGTTCAACTTCAGCTTCTTCAGCATTACTGGTTGGGCATAGACTTGGATTACTGTGATATTGAATGGTTTGCCTTGGAAACGAACAGAGATTATGCTGTCATTTTTGAGATTGCATCCAAATACTGCATTTTGGACTCTCTTGTTAACTATGATGGCTACTCCATTTCTTCTAAGGGATTCCTGCCTGAAGTAGTAGATATAATGGTCATCTGAGTTAAATTCACCTATTCCAGTCCATCTTAGTTCGCTGATTCCTAGAATGTTGATCTTCACTCTTGCCATCTCCTGTTTGACCACTTCCAATTTGCCTTGATTCATGGACCTAACATTCCAGGTTCCTATGCAATATTGCTTTTTGCAGCATTGAATCTTGCTTCTATCACCAGTCCCATCCACAACTGGGTGTTGTTTTTGCTTTGGCTCCATCCCTTCATTCTTTCTGGTGTTATTTCTCCACTGATCTCCAATAGCATATTGGGCACCTACTGACTTGGGGAGTTCCTCTTTCAGTATCCTATCTTTTTGCTTTTCATACCATTCATGGGGTTCTCTAGGAAGAATACTGAAGGGGTTTGCCATTCCCTTCTCCAGTGGACCACATTCTGTTAGACCTCTCCACCATGACCTCTCCAGTGGACCACATTCTGTTAGACCTCTCCACACATGTCTTGTGTGGCCCCACATGGCATGGCTTAATTTTATTGAGTTAGACAAGGCTGTGTTCCATGTCATCAGATTGGCTAGTTTTCTGTGATTGTGGTTTCAGTCTGTTTGCCCTCTGATGCCCTCTCTCAGTGCCTACCATCTTACTTGGGTTTCTCTTACCCTGGACGTGAGGTATCTCTTCATGGCAGCTCAAGCAAAGTGCAGCCACCTCTCTTTACCTTGAACATGGGGTAGCTCCTCTTGGCCGCTGCCCCTGACCTTGGATGTGGGGTAGCTCCTCTCGGCTGCACTGGTGTGCTGTCACATATTATCAATATTTATAATATACAACTGTGTCTATGCATTCATCAAATGTAATTTGGTAACATGTTTCCAAATTTATAATGTATCTGCTTTTTGACCTAGTGAATCTGTTACCAGCAATTCATTCTAGAGACATATTTGTATGTATCAGTTCAGTTAAGTTCAGTCGCTCAGTCATGTCTGACTCTTTGTGACCCCATGAATCGCAGCTCACAAGGCCTCCATGTCCATCACCAACTCTCAGAGTTCACTCAGACTCATGTCCATCGAGTCAGTGATGCCATCCAGCCATCTCATCCTCTGTCGTCCCCTTCTCCTCCTGCCCCCAATCCCTCCCAGCATCAGAGTCTTTTCCGATGAGTCAATTCTTCGCATGAGGTGGCCAAAGTACTGGAGTTTAAGCTTCAGCATCATTCCTTTCTAAGAAATCCCAGGGCTGATCTCCTTCAGAATGGACTGGTTGGATCTCCTTGCAGTCCAAGGGACTCTCAAGAGTCTTCTCCAATACCACAGTTCAAAAGCATCAATTCTTTGGCACTCAGCCTTCTTCACAGTCCAACTCTCACATCCATACATGACCACAGGAAAAACCATAGCCTTGACTAGACGGACCTTTGTTGTCAAAATAATGTCTCTGCTTTCAATATGCTATCTAGGTTGGTCGTAACTTTTCTTCCAAGGAGTAAACGTCTTTTAATTTCATGGCTGCAATCACCATCTGCAGTGATTTTAGAGCCCAGAAAAATAAAGTCTGGCACTGTTTCCACTGTTTCCCCATCTATTTCCCATGAAGTGATGGGACCAGATGCCATGATCTTCGTTTTCTGAATGTTGAGCTTTAAGCCAACTTTTTCACTCTCCACTTTCACTTTCATCAAGAGGCTTTTTAGTTCCTCTTCACTTTCTGCCATAAGGGTGGTATCATCTGCATATCTGAGGTTATTGATATTTCTCCCGGAAATCTTGATTCCAGCTTGTATAGACAAAGACATATGAATGAAGATGAAAATAGAAACATTGTTAAACTATAGGTAACATAAATGTCTATCAATAGAAGTCTGCTAATAAATAAATATTTCCTGATAATACTATTTTAAAACTCAATTTAAATTTTTCCCAGATTTACCCTTTTGGTATTAGTTTTGTGAGTTAATTAAATTTAACAACAAGTAAAAACTTCTCCTATATGATAATTAACTCTCCCCTTTCTGAACAGGATACCTATCTGTTCTATTCTTAAAATGAATTTATATATTCATTTAATGTGTTATACTGTGAACTTACCACATGGTAGGCAGTGTTTGAGGTGCTTGCATACAATATTCCTTCCCTCAAGGATCTTATGTTATAGAGAAGGGAGACAGAAAATTTACAATAAATAAACAAATTATATGGAAGACAATAAGTGGTTTAGAAAAAATGAGCAAGGCAAACAGTGTTTGGACCACTGGAGATGAGGAGAATGCTACAGTTTTATATAGGATCATTAGGACAGATTTCATTGAGAAGGTGACATCTGGGAACATATTTAAAGGAGAAGAGGGAGTTAGCCAAGCAGACATGCGGAGTGTTTAAGGTCAGTGTAGTTGGACTGAGGAATGAAAGAAGAATAATGGGAGATGAAGTTAGATGAATAATGGAAAACCACATCATACAGGGCCTTGTAGAACATTTGAATGACTATGGCTTCTGAGGGAGATGGGGAACCCTTGGAGAATTTGAAAAAGGAATGACGGGATCTGATTTATGTGTTGAATGGGTGCTGTGCTGAAAAGAGATTGTAGGGGTAGATCCACTTGGAAGATTATTGTCATGCAGATCAGGGATGGTGGTGTCTTGAATGAGTGTCATTGTGAAGGTGGTGACCAGCAGGTGAAGTTGAGAGTGGAGTTGTCTGAATTTCCCAACAGTACTTGATGGAATTTGAAAGACAGGAGTCAAAGATAATTCCTCATCAATTAAAATGATAAAGGCTGTGGGTGATCAGTTTGGGAAGGAGGATTAGGTGGTCAGTTTTGGATAGCTTAAATTTGAGATGTCAGATATCTAACTGGAGACTTCAGCTAGGCAGTGAGGAATACAAATCTAGAGTTTAGAAGGGGTTAGGGCTGCAGTTTTAAATTTGGGAGCCATTGGCATGTGATGAGTATTTAAAGCCATGAGACCTGATGAGATCACAAAAGGAGTGAACATAGATGTCCCAACAGTGTGAGGCTGGGCAGGAGAGGTGGAATCAGCAAAGAGTATGAGGAACCTGTGCTATCCAGCAGCTTCCCACTGGCTGTCTCTTTTACACAGGGTGGCGTATATGTATGTCAATGCTACTCCCTCAGTTGGCCCCACTCTCTCCTTCTGTTGTGTCCACGAGTCCATTCTCTGCTTCTATGTCTTTATTACTGCCCTGCAGATAGGTTTTCTAGAGGGGTGGGGAGAGTGGGAGGGTTGCTTTAAGAGGGAGAGGGTATATGTATACATATGGATGATTTACATTGTTGTACAGCAGAAATTCGGAGAAGGCAATGGCACCCCACTCCAGTACTTTTGCCTAGAAAATCCCATGGATGGAGGAGCCTGGTGGGCTGCAGTCCATGGGGTCGCTAGAGTCGGACACGACTGAGCAACTTCACTTTCACTTTCATGCATTGGAGAAGGAAATGGCAACCCACTCCAGTGTTCTTGCCTGGAGAATCCCGGGGACAGGATGCCTGTTGGGCTGCCGTCTATGGGTCACATAGAGTCGGACATGACTAATGCGATGCAGCAGCAGCAGCAGCAGCACAGCAGAAATTAACACAATATTGTAAAGCACTTATACTCCAGTTAAGTAAAAAAAAAAAAAAGAATATGAGGAACCACTAGTGAAGCAAGAAGAAAACAAAGGGAGTGTATTCTGGAAACCTAATGAAAAGAGTTTCAAGGAGACAGGAAAGATCAATTCTGCCGAATGTTATTGAGAAGTAAAGTAAGCTAAGGACTAAAGGTGGGTCATAGGGATCATTGACATAGTGGTCATTGTAGTATAAACCCTACAGTCTTAATAATGACTATGAAAGGATTTTTGCTTTAGAGTTGAAATCGAGGAACTCATGGTTAAGACATATTAAAGGGAGTGTATTAGCAGGATAACTTTAAGAAAAGTTGTCATTTTGAGCCAACAAATGTTTGGAAACATTTAAGTAATAGTACAAAGTAGAATTATATAGATTAGATTATATCATAATTCTTTTTATGGTTTATAGTTCTTTATGTAAAAAGAATAAATTTGTATTGACAACAAGGACCTACTGTATAGCACAGGGAACTATATTCAATATCTTATAATAACCTATAATGGAAAAGAATCTGAACAAGAATATATATATATATATATATATATATATATATATATATATGTATTGAAAGGGAGTGTATTCTGAAACCTAATGAAAAAAGTTTCAAGGAGGAGGGAGCGATCAATTCTGCCAAATGCTGTTGAGAAGTCAAGTAAGCTAAAGACTACTTGACTTCCAGAATATATATATATATATATATATATATAATATACATACATATAGATATATATTTATGTACATATATTTATGTATAACAAAATCAGGCTTTCCTGGTGGCTCAGACAGTAAAGAATCCTCCTACAATGCAGAAGACCTGGGTTCGATCCCTGGGTTGGGAAGATCCCTTGGAGGAGGGGATAGCAACCCACTCCAATATTCTTGCCTGGAGAATCCCCATGGACAGAGGATCCTGGTGGGCTACAGTCCATGGGGTTGCAAAGAGTCAGACATGACTGAGTGACTAAGCACATAACCAAATCACCTTGCTATACATTGTAAATCAACTATTGTTGTTCAGTTGCCCAGTCCTGTCTGACTCTTTGCAATCCCATGGACTGCTGCATAGCAGGCCTCCCTGTCTCTCACCATCTCCTGGAGTTTGCCCAAGTTCATGTCCATTGTATCGGTGACACTGTCCAGCCATCTCATTCTCTGATGCCCTCTTTTCCTTCTGCCCTTGATCTTTCCCAGCAGCAGCGGCTTTTCCAACAAGTCATCTGTTCGCATCAGATGACCAAAATACTGGAGCTTCAGCTTCAGCATCAGTCCTTCCAGTGAATATTAAGGGTTGATCTCCCTTGAGATTGACTGGTTTGATCTCCTTCCTTTCCAAGGGACTTTCAGGAATCTTCTCCAGCACCACAATTCGAAGGTGTCAATTCTTTGGCGTTCTGACTTCTTTAAGGTCCTACTCTCACAATCCTGTGTGACCACTGGGAAGAACATCAGATCAGATCAGTCGCTCAGTCATGTCCGACTCTTTGCGACCCCATGAATCGCAGCACGCCAGGCCTCCCTGTCCATCACCAACTCCTGGAGTTCACTCAGACTCATGTCCATCAAGTCAGTGATGCCATCCAGCCATCTCATCCTCTGTCGTCCCCTTCTCCTCTTGCCCCCAATCCCTCCCAGCATCAGAGTCTTTTCCAATGAGTCAACTCTTCACATGAGGTGGCCAAAGTACTGGAGTTTCAGCTTTAGCATCATCCCTTCCAAAGAAATCCCAGGGCTGATCTCCTTCAGAATGGACTGGTATAGCCTTCACTATATGGACCTTTGTTGGCAGAGCAATGGCTCTGTTTTTCCACACAGTATCTAGGTTTGTCAACTATATACTTTAATAAAAAAAAGAAAAAAGAATAAGTTTATGATTCAAATTTGTGATGTCATTACTTCTGTGCTTGTTTAGTCTAGTCCCATCCTTATATTTTTTGGCATATACTTTCAGTATTTATTATTGCAGATATTAGCAAATGCAAGTATATACTTACCTTCCCTAAATTTGTTACTCAGATGATAGCATACTGTAAAGACTTTTTCATACTTAACTTTCTTTGCTAAACAATATAACTTAGAGGTCTTTCCACATCAGTTTAAAGAGAGCTTTCTCATTATTTATGGTTGGAGGTGTTTTGCTGTTTATTTAAACAGTTTTCTTTTGATAGACACTTGAACTTTTACCTAACTTTCAAAAGTAGATGATGCTATGAGCTTATATGTTTCATATGTGTTCAGGAATATCTATGGGATAAATTCCCTGAACTGATGGCCTGGTCAGAGTTTTTGTAAGTTTTATGTGCACTGTCAAATTTCCCTCCCTAGAGATTGTACAGTGCTGCATTCCCACTGGCCAAGGTATGCGGACATGTGAGTTCCTGTTACCCTAAAGCCTTATCAACAGAATGTGTTGTCAAATTTTTGAATTTTTGCCAATGTAGTAGATGAAAAATGATATCTCTTATGGTTGAGACTGATTTGTGTGTTTTTTTTTTTTTTTTTTTCCTTTGTGAGGTTTCTGAGCCTGTCTTTACCCATTTTTCTATTAGATTTTTGATACCTTTCTTTTAGATTTTTAGGAACTTTTTATATATTGGGAAGATGAACTCTTGACTGTGATATGTACTTTAAATATATCTTAAATATATATAGTTTCTTATTTATTTTCCAGCTTCATTTTTTTTTTTGCCATTTAGAGGTTTTTCTTTTAAATGATCTATGCATTTGAATTTATAATTTATTTATAGCTTATAGATTTTAAAGTTAAAATGTCTTCTCCATTCCAAGACCATAAGGGATTTGATGTTTTCTCCAAGTATATTTTTGATCCATTGGGGTTTGGCCTGGTATGTTAATGGCCAGATAGGTACCCAGAGGCTCTAACTCTGCTTATTAAAAAGTCCATCTTTACTTCCATTGATTGGAGATTCAATCTTTATTAGATATCAAAATCCCATATGTTTGGAGCTAATCTTAGCTTTTCTAGTCTGTTCTATTGGTCTGTCCACATAATCTTCTACTATTTCATGGTTTTAATTATTGTGGCTCTAGATTATGCTTGAAATGAGGTCTGTTTTCATCCTCGTCTCTTTCAGAGTTCTCATGGCTGTATACCATGATTTGAATACTTGCGGAAACATTTGGTGTACTTGTAATTATGACATTAAGCAAAATAAGCTTTAAGAATTATTTTTAGTTTGTAGTTATTAAAATCTATTTAATCGTCTTTTTATTTTATTAATATTCCTTGAGCACTTACTATGTGCTCAGGTCACTTTCTATATACTCAGGAACATCTGTTCGTGCTCAGTCATGTCTGACTCTTTGTGACCCTGTGGACTGTAGCCCACCAGTCTTCTCTGTCCATGGGGTTTGCCAGACAAGAATACTGGAGTGGGTTGTCATTTCCTTCTCTGGGGGATCTTCCCCACCCAGGGATTGAACCCGAGTCTCCTGCACTGCAGGCAGATTCTCTTACCACTGTGCCACCTGGGAAGTGGGAGGAAACATCAGTGAGGGCAACAAGCCTCTGCTCTCTTGTTGCTTTGTAACTGTGTAAAGTAGTCCTGAGTCTTTTAAGAAAAAGTACTATTTGATTATTTTTCACATTATCTGAGATTGAATTAAAGCAGAATGTCAACTTTGCCATCTCAATATTTTATGAAGGAAGAAATCTTCAAAATCTGATGCAACATCTATAATAAATCATCTTTGATGCAGAATAGTAAAGAATATAAAGAGTGTGAATAAAAGAAGAAAGTGCTAGCGAAAAATGAGATACCTTGTTCTTCCACTTATCTCAGTTGAAATTAAGTATCTATTAGTATCATGAATTCCCAATACTATGACCACAAATACATTTCAGCAGTTGACAAGGCTAAAAAATGATTATTCATGCACTGTATCAAGTGTTTTGATTCCTAAGCTGTTAATAATAAACTTATACTAGTAATTTTTTTTTTTGATTGAGTTCAAGATTTATTCTCAAATCCAATGGCTATGATAAGATATCTGGCATCAACCTTGGCTTTGGCTGAATACTGCTTTTAACACTTGACCACTTAGTATGCTATAAAAACAGATATTCTGAGGTCCTTTACCATCAATTATTTTTTTCAGAAGACAGAAGCCAAAATATGAGAATAACAGAGGTGTAATGCTTGCATATTAGTGGCATGTTAGGATCATGACGAACTTTTCATTAATTAGAAGTGTTCTCAGCCCCAGATAAGCTGTCCACCGAGCAAAACGCATGGAGGCAACTTAGTAGAATTTTGCCCTTCTGTCATATAGGATATATCTGTTTAGCAACAACTACAAACCTAGGATAAGTTGTTTTAGGGCGTGGAGTTGAAAAATCAACTGATTTAAGGATGTAGTTTAAAAAAATGTTTAAATAACATCTAACATTTAAAACTTCTGTGCAAAATAACTTTTATAGGTCTTTATGCTGTTGCTTTTTCCTGGAAGCTCCATTTCACCTGTCTTACCTTTCACCTCTCAAAAACTGCCTCTTTAAGAGCACTAGAGCACTTTTCTTTTCTTCACCAGGAACTAGCTCCTAGGGCAGAGAAGGCAATGACAACCCACTCCAGTACTCTTGCCTGGAAAATCCCATGGATGGAGGATCCTGGTGGGCTTCAGTCCATGGGGTTGCTAAGAGTTGGACACGACTGAGCGCCTTCACTTTCAATTTTCACTTTTCATTTTTCTGCATTGGAGAAGGAAATGGCAACCCACTCCAGTGTTCTCGCCTGGAGAATCCCAGGGATGGGGGAGCCTGGTGGGCTGCCGTCTATGGGGTCGCACAGAATTGGACACGATGAAGTGACTTAGCGGCAGCAGCAGCAGCTCCTAGGGAGTTAAGAACACATCAGTATTTATCCATAGTATGTTGATTGTGTCATAGTGCTTGAATTAATGCAGTGGTTCTCAAATTTGGCCTCTATTAGACTCATCTGGAGGGATTGTTAAACTACAGATTGGTGGGTTCTACCACCAGATTGCTAAGTCTGGAATAGGATGCAAGAATTTACATTTCTGACAAGTTTCCATATGATGCTAATATTATTTATTAGCATCATTTTATTTTAGCAACAACTTTATCTAAAGGCAGAATTCTACTATAATATTGATTTGCAGAATAAGGGGATCCCCACTGATGTTTCTATTCTTTTCATTAACAGCGCCCCCCACCCCCACCCTCACTCCCCCACCATCTTCCCCTTCCCAAAGCAGTCCGGAAAGCAAGAGCAAGGTTTGCCGGGTTGGACTTTCCTTCACAAGGAAGGATACACCAAATGGTCCCCTTTCCACGAGGAACTGAAGAAGTTGAGGATAAGCCTGGACATGTGGTCCATTGATTGTAGAGTCAAAATATACTATAGCTTAGGATACTAGGTGCCAGAAGCAAATATTTAGAAATAGATCTGAAAGTAAAGGTTAAAAATGTTGACAACAACATATGCATTTAGTTTTCTTCTCATTTCTATTTCTAGGTTTAAAGGTTTTCTTATTGTCTGCCCAAGTATTTGTTGACTTGAGAACTGATGAAAGGACAGAGATGAAAAAAACTTTTGTCTGTGACCTTACTCTTTGGCGTATGTTCATTAAAATGATAAAACCGGATGAGGTAATTTTTATTCTGCTCTTTTCTTTTCTTTGTCACTCTTCATTCTACTTTTAGCTGGCTCTTTCTCTTACTTTACTTTCCCGAGATGCCTCTTCCATTGTCAGTACTATCTGTAGTTCAAAAGTCTTTTCAGATGTAAAATTCTCTCTTGCATTTAATGTCTGGCTTTTAATTTTTAATGTCTTTCTTTTTTCCCCAAACCTACTACTTGTATTTTTCTTTTCCTTGAATTTGATCTTGTGGGCAGCTGGCATTGTCTCCTTTATTTCATCCTGCTCATGTAAATATTGCCAAAGCACTCACCTCTGTTTTACCCCAGAGGAGAAACTAGTGGATAAGAATATGCTATTCTTAAAGAAAAGAATATCCTTTTCTTTCCTTCAAAGAACAGATAGCTATTTTGCTTGAAATGTCTCTTGTAAATTTCTTTATATTCCCCTTTAATAATTAATCTAGTCTTTGTTATTTAAAAAGCAATGTCACCCTCTTCTAAGATTTGTTTTATGTTGAAAACAATAAATTCACAGAATTCTGTGAATTCCTACCACCCATAGGAAAGGAAAATATCATAAGGAATGGAGAAAGATCATAAGTGAGGAAGAGAACACCATTTCACCTATTGTATTCCTTCTCTTTTTATTTAGGACAATTGTGTAAGATTTCAAATTTTATATAAACGCCTTAAATCTATATTGATATGATTCTCAGCCCTAAATATTTAAATGGTAATAATATTAGACTATATTTCCTAAAATATAAAAAATATCTGTTTTTAAAGTAGCAATGGGGTTATCTCTAGGAGACATCAGCTCAGTGTGTTATCTGCAAGTTTTGGTCAGTAAGGTTTTCTATTCTAGTTTTAATTACAGCTCTTGTTTGTGTCATAATTGGGTATTTGGTTGACTCTGTACCTTCCTAGGATCCAACAAAATTATCTTTATATTAATTTTGTTAAGACTTTTCCAGCAGACAGAAAAAGGTAATATTAATGACTTGTAATATTTTGACCTTGTTGACATAGTGTGTGGACCAGAATAACAAAAAAATTATTTATTTAGAGTAGTTGCTGTCAACTATCCCTGTGCCTCAGAACCATCTGGAAAGTTAAATAAAAACTACAGATGCCAGGAAGGAGGATCAAGATGGTGGTGCAGGAGTGCACTGAGCTCACTCCCCCCATGAACACATCAGAAACTAAGACGCCAGGGCTTAACTCTCAGAAATTTAATTTCGGTTAGCTTTGGGGGAGGTGGCAAGGAATGAGTATTTTAGAAAATTTCTAAGTTGACTCTAACATGCAGTTGGATTGTGAACCATTGATTTTTCATCAGATTGATAAACTGTGGATGTACACACAGGTGTGAAAACCTCTTCATGGCACTAGGGTTAGGGTTAGGGTTCTCAACACCTTTTTTTTTTGGTATATCCCTTGGAGTCCTAGGAGATGACTTGAACTCTGATGCCACAATGGTTAAGTTTGTCCTTGCCTTTTCATTCACATGGTTATTATATGCTGTTCCTTTGAGAATAAATATAAATGTCCAAATTATTGATGAAAATCAGTGTCAAGGGATTGAAGAGTGGGGAAGGCAGAGGGCATCGATTACAATTGGCACAATGAACAAGAATGCATGTGCTTTTGTTTCTGAATTTGGCCAAGTGTGTTGCTAATCTAGTGATATCCATCATGTCAACCTCACCTACAAACTTACTGTTGTCTGTCTATAGAGATGTGACATTAAGTAGCCCATAAACTGTGTTATTTATTTGTTTATAGGTTAATTGTTCAGAATATTGATCTCCTGTTCTCATTTTCCCATTCTTTCTCAAGCACCCTTTCAAATCAACAGACATAAACTAGGACAGATGCTTCCACACAGGGGACTCTTAAATGATGCTGATTCTTTACTTGGTACCTTTTAAAAAAATCACTCTTTCAAGAAAGAATAATCCAATATAAATTTTGCTACCACTCCAGAAACTGTTGCAAGGTTGTAGGCCCTCATTTTTAGAGAGAGGCAGGGAACTAATTTGATTTACTGAGTGATGCAGTGATAAAGAATCTGCCTGCCAACACAGGAGACTTAAGAAATGCAGGTTCGATCCCCTGGAGTAGGCAATGGCAACCTTCTGCAGCATTTTTGTCTGGGAAATCCCATGGACAGAGGAGCCTAGGAGGCTACAGTCAGTCCATGGGGTCATAAAAAGTCAGATGTGACTGAGCACAGGGAACTAATTAGAAGACACCAAATTTTTGACCACTTGCCCTTTGGATTAATTCAGCAGTGGATATAGAGAGGGAGGCCTCTAAGTTGCCAAAAAATTCTACAAATTTTTCAAAGAAATACCTTGAAGATATATTATTCAACTATGTGAGAGCTTCTGTGAAACTCTAAACCTGCTTTTAATAATGCAATAAAAAAATTAAAAGCTTAATTCTGACCAGTGGGGATACAGACCGCAACTTGACTCCCCCCTTTTTTTTACTTCCCATAGTTGTAATTACACTGTAACTTCTGCCTAAATTTTGTAATGCATTTGTTTTCTTCAAAAGCAGAGACATTACTTTGGCAACAAAGGTCCTTTTAGTCAAGGCTATGGTTTTTCCTGTGGTCATGTATGGATGTGAGAGTTGGACTGTGAGGAAGGCTGAGCACTGAAGAATTGATGCTTTTGAACTGTGGTGTTAGAGAAGACTCTTGAGAGTCCCTTGGACTGCAAGGAGATCCAACCAGTCCATTCTGAAGGAGATCAGCCCTGGGTGTTCTTTGGAAGGAATGATGCTAAAGCTGAAACTCCAGTACTTTGACCACCTCATGCGAAGAGCTGACTTATTGGAAAAGACTCTGATGCTGGAAGGGATTGGGGTCAGGAAGAGAAGGGGACGACAGAGGATGAGATGGCTGGATGACATCACTGACTCGATGGACATGAGTCTGAGTGAACTCCGGGAGTTGGTGATGGACAGGGAGGCCTGGCGTGCTGCGATTCATGGGGTCGCAAAGAGTCGGACACGACTGAGTGACTGAACTGAACTGAAATTCAGAGCCTGCTGTGTGGCCAGTGGTTGTGTAGGTAAAGAGAAGCTGGGTTAGGGGCTTGCAATGGATTTTAATGCCCTTGATGGGATTGTGTGTAAACAGAATTGGAAGCCCCTGGCTGGAGGGCTTGCAGGGAGGCAGCACCTGAAGTAGAACCCTTTTGGCCTCTGGGCCCAAGAAATCACCCAGAATCTGAGGTGACCTCTAAGAATGATGGTAGAGAAATTATTATACTCTAAGAACTAGAAACTGAATATGAAGAGAAGGAAGATTCCAAAATTGAGGCCTCAGTAGCAATGAGGGATCAAAAGCAGGAGACAGAAATGTCAATGCAGAAAGGAATCCGAAGAGCAAAGATAGCTAACATAGGGGCCTGAGAGCTGGCAGAGACGTTGGAAGTGAAATGGAACGAGGGAAGATGGGCCAGAGTCCTGGAAGAATTCAGCCAGGCAAGAGCAGATTGCTTTAGTTGTCTGAATTTTGCTATTGACTTAATGCTATTTTTTATATCTTTTTTTCCCTTTTGGTATTATGATTAAGAAACATATTTTACTCTCACAGGATCTAATAAACACTTGATACTGGACAAAGACAGTTCCACAGGCGGCAGTTTGTTTCTTGAAAGCACTGTTGGCAGCCTCAGTCAGATGAGATTTTAGGGACATTTTTAAACTATAACTTTCAGATTTTTTTCTTGTACTAAGGATCTATGTATCTCTAGGATCATATTTGACTTATGTGCTTTGGTTGAGTGAACTGTGTTTTCTTAGCCATTCACAGGGCACAGGTAGAATGGTAAAGGCTGAGTATGGAACTTTCTGCAACTTAAAAGATCATAGCCGTTACTGAAACACTGGTATCTAATTACGACCAGTGAGAAAGGTGTTCTGCTACAAGCAACAGAGAGCCCCTCAAAACTGCATTAAACATATGAAGATTTATTTGTCTCTGGTACCAAGAAGTCCAGGGATGGTCCCTCATGATGCCAGCAGAGTCCTGTTCTTTTCCATCAGCACGTCTTTGGTGTATAGGCTTTGCTATCATGCTTTTGGATGTATGGTCTCTAAGTGACTCTCACTTCAGCATTCCAGGCAGTATGAAGAGGAAACAGTGTTGTGTGGCTTGTATGGAGTTGGGAATCATTTCTTTCCAATAACAGAAATCCTCAGTTTGAATATCAGTCACTGTAACTGTGTCATGCAGCCATTTAGAATTGCAGGCAAACAATTCATATCACAGTAATCCAAGTCTATGCAGCAACCAGTAACACTGAAGAAGCTGAAGTTGAACGGTTCTATGAAGACCTACAAGACCTTTTAGAACTAACACCCAAAAAAAATGTCCTTTTCATTATAGGGAACTGGAATGCAAAAGTAGGAAGTCAAGAAACATCTGGAGTAACAGGCAAATTTGGCCTTGGAATACGGAATGAAGCAGGGCAAAGGCTAATGGAGTTTTGCCAAGAGAATGCACTGGTTGTAGCAAACACCCTCTTCCAACAGCACGAGAGAAGACTCTACACATGGACATCACCAGATGGTCAATACTGAAATCAGATTGATTATATTCTTTGCAGCCAAAGATGGAGAAGCTCTATACAGTCAACAAAAACAAGACTGGGAGCTGACTGTGGCTCAGATTATGAGCTCCTTATTGCCAAATTCAGTCTTAAATTGAAGAAAGTGGGGAAAACCACTAGACCACTCAGGTATGACCTAAATCAAATCCATTACAATTATACAGTGGAAGTGAGAAATAGATTTTAGGGGATAGATCTGATAGATAGAGTGCCTGATGAACTATGGACGGAGGCTCGTGACATTGTACAGGAGACAGGGATCAAGACTATCCCCATGGAAAAGAAATGCAAAAAAGCAAAATGGCTGTCTGGGGAGGCCTTACAAATAGCTGTGAAAAGAAGAGAAGCAAAGAGCAAAGGAGAAAAGGAAAGTTATTATCCATCCAAATGCAGAGTTCCAAAGAATAGCAAGGAGAGATAAGAAAGCCTTCCTCAATGATCAATGCAAAGAAATAGAGGAAAACAACAGAATGGGAAAGACTAGAGATCTCTTCAAGAAAATTAGAGACACCAAGGGAACATTTCATGCAAAGATGGGCTGGATAAAGGACAGGAATGATAGGGACCTAACAGAAGCAGAAGATATTAAGAATAGGTGGCAAGAATACACAGAAGAACTGTACAAAAAAGATCTTCACGACCAAGATAATCATTATGGTGTGATCACTGACCTAGAGCCAGACATCCTGGAATGTGAAGTCAAGTGGGCCTTAGAAAGCATCACTACGAACAAATGAAAGATGATGCTGTGAAAGTGCTACACTCAATATGCCAGCAAATTTGGAAAACTCAGCAGTGGCCACAGGACTGGAAAAGGTCAGTTTTCATTCCAATCCCAAAGAAGGGCAATGCCAAAGAACGCTCAAAGTACCGCACAATTGCACTCATCTCACATGCTAGTAAAGTAATGCTCAAAATTCTCCAAGCCAGGCTTCAGCAATATGTGAACCGTGAACTTCCAGATGTTCAAGCTGGTTTCAGAAAAGGCAGAGGAACCAGAGACCAAATTGCCAACATCCGCTGGATCATGGAAAAAGCAAGAGAGTTCCAGAAAAACATCTATTTCTGCTTTACTGACTATGCCAAAGCCTTTGGCCGTGTGGATCACAATAAACTGTGGAAAATTCTGAAAGAGATGGAAATACCAGACCACCTGACCAGCCTCTTGAGAAACCTGTATGCAGGTCAGGAAACAACAGTTAGAACTGGATATGGAACAACAGACTGGTTCCAAATAGGAAAAGGAGTATGTCAAGGGTGTATATTGTCACCCTGCTTATTTAACTTCTATGCAGAGTACATCATGAGAAACACTGGGCTGGAAGAAGCACAAGCTGGAATCGAGATTGCTGGGAGAAATATCAGTAACCTCAGATATGCAGATGACACCAGCCTTATGGTAGAAAGTGAAGAACTAAAGAGCCTCTTGATGAAAGTGAAAGAGGAGAGTGAAAAAGTTGGCTTAAAGCTCAACATTCAGAAAACTAAGATCATGGCACCCGGTCCCATCATTTCATGGTAAATAGATGGGGAAACAGTGGAAACAGTATCAGACTTTATTTTTATGGGCTCCAAAATCACTGCAGATGGTGATTGCAACCATAAAATTAAAAGACGCTTACTCCTTGGAGGGAAAGTTATGACCAACCTAGACAGCATATTCAAAAGCAGAGCCATTGCTTTGCCAACAAAGGTCTGTCTAGTGAAGGCTATGGTTTTTCCAGTGGTCATGTATGGATGTGAGAGTTGGACTCTGAAGAAAGCTGAGCGCCGAAGAATTGATGCTTTTGAACTGTGGTGTTGGAGAAGACTCTTGAGAGTCCCTTGGACTGCAAGGAGATCCAACCAGTCCATCCTAAAGGAGATCAGTCCTGGGTGTTCTTTGGAAGGAATGATTGTAAAGCTGAAACTCCAGTACTTTGGCCACCTCATGAGAAGAGCTGACTCATTGGAAAAGACTCTGATGCTGGGAGGGATTGGGGGCAGGAGGAGAAGAGGACGACAGAGGATGAGATGGCTGGATGGCATCACTGACTCGATGGACGTGAGTCTGAGTGAACTCCAGGAGTCGGTGATGGACAGGGAGGCCTGGCGTGCTGCGATTCATGGGGTTGCAAAAAGTCGGACACGACTGAGCAACTGAACTGACTGACAAGAAAATGAGTATTTTTATTTTGCCATTTTGTCAGGTTAGATAGGGAAAGGATTTGGATAGACAGCTACCAGTGTCACACAAAAGCTGATGGATAAATGCAGGAGTAGATGCATTCTTATTATTTGAGAAGGCAATGGCACCCCACTCCAGTACTCTTGGCTGGAAAATCCCATGGATGGAGGGGCCTGGTGGGCTGCAGTCCATGGGGTCACTAAGAGTCGGACACGACTGAGCGACTTCACTTTCACTTTTCACTTTCCTGCATTGGAGAAGGAAATGGCAACCCACTCCAGTGTTCTTGCCTGGAGACTCCCAGGGGCGGGGGAGCCTGGTGGGCTGCCGTCTATGCGGTCGCACAGAGTTGGACATGACTGAAGTGACTTAGCAGTAGCAGTATTATTTGAGAATTAGACCAATTACTGGACTTTCCACGTGGCTCAGTGGTAAAGAATCCACCTGCCAACCAGGAGATGAGGGTTTGATCCCTGGGTCAGGAAGATCCCTGGAGAAGGAAATGGCAACCCACTCCAGTATTCTTCCCTGGGAAATCCTGGGACATGGGAGCCTGGCAGGCTGCAGTCCATGGAACGGCAAAAGAGTTGGATACAACTTAACAACTAAACAACAACTGTGTCTAAATTAATAGTCAGATAAATCGGATAATCTCTGCATCGACCATAGTCCTCCAAATGCAATTGGATCACCTGGCTCTCTTTATTTGTGTTTTGATTATTTATTTTTTTGGTTGTGTTGGGCCTTAGTTGCAGTGCACGAGATCTTCTGTTGCAGCACAGGGACTCGTGGCTGGGGGCTCAGTAGTTGCCTGTGTGAGCTTAGTTGCTCTGTGGCATGTGGGATCATAGTCCCCCAACCAGGGATCACACTTGTGTCTTCTGCATTGCAAGGTGGATTCTTAACCACTGGACCAGCAGAGAAGTCCCTCACCTGGGTATCCTGCCCTTGAGAGCAGATCAAAACCATGTATTGGATAAGATCCTGTGGTTTTTAGTCACCTAGACTGGCTTCAGATTACTCACTAGACTTGCCATCATCTTTTTATTTCCTTGGCTGTTGTATCACTTGAAATTATGGTCTCATTTCTCAGGACTGCCTCAGACTCTGCTTCTTTGGGTGACCTGATTGTCTAGATTACTGGCCCTGGTTCATCCTACCCCTTTTGTTTTGTTAAGGTCTTTTGATCCTTTAGCTCTGAAGAAAGACATTCTCATGCCCTTGGGACAGAAGCCACAAGTGCTCTGTGATTTTTATGTGGATAGGCTTTAGGTGCAGCAGCAATCAGGTTTAAATGAGGGTCTACTCTGCTGAAGATGTGTTTGTGTAGAAAGGGTTTAGTTTTTGCTTAGATTCTCTGTTTATTCAGATGGAGCTCAGTGAGACTGATACATAAAGTGTTTCCTATTTGCTTCCTGGACTGGCCACTTCCATAGATGTAGTAGGCGGGGCCACTGTGCATGAATACAGTTTATCCCGAGATTATAGAACAATGTTTGGCAACCTAGTAGCAGTCTAACTTTCTGACCTCTATGTTTTCCTAGCTGCAATTTTTCTGAATAAAAAAGTAGGCACATCTAAAAAATGTAGAGCAATACTTTTTTTTTTTTAAATGAGGAGAGCGATATATAGTAATATTTTTTCTTATTCAGAAAAGAGATCATATTCTTCTTTTTATGAGTGATTGCTTAATCCAAACAATATTGAGAGGGTGTATTAGACCTAAGAAGGGAGGTGAGGCGGAGTTGGAGAAGGTGACAGCAGGGAATATTAACAGGACAGCACATTTGGTTACACAGGGAAGGAATGTGCCCATGTTGTGCCCACCTGGGTTTTCTTGTCTTTGATTTTCTGAAATGCTGGCTTGATTCTCATATTTATAGAACTTTACCTTTGACTTAAGAATGACTGAATAAGGGGTAACATTGATATAAGACCAGAAATCACCCAGAAGAGTTGAAGCCCAAGTATGACTTAAATCTGAGACATGGCCAGGTGTCATAGGAAGTGGAAAAGCTGAATCAGCTATATGATTTCTCCAGGTGAAAGGCCACAGAAATCACAGATGTTTAAACTTGGAAGGAAATGTCTCAGAAATGCTTTCTGATGTACAGTCTGAATATTCTTTTGGAATTAAACAGTATCCCCAGGGAAAACAAGAATCTTAGATAATTTTCTTTAAAAACATTTATTTTAGTCATGAAAAGTAATATATCTCTTTTATAAATGTAAAGAATACAGAATCTTTCTCACTTTTTAAAATCAACTTTTTCCTTGAATTGGTCTGTCCTTTAGGTTTATTTCACTTACAAATTGATTAAAACTGAGTTAGTGACCTTCAGTTAGATTATTGGCTTCTGGTCTTTCTCCAGAACCTGCCCAACTATATAACATGGTCCTTCCCATTAGTCTTTCTTCCCTTGGAAACTACTACCTATTGGTAGAGAAATTCTAGAATGTGTGTTATTCATTCCCACAGTCTTTTTGCTACTGAGCCTCATTACCTCAAACAGATTGCAAGTAAATCATCTTTAATATTCTCCTGATGCATAATCATTTTGTGTGTCAGTTGGTAAATACCATTGTGAAATAAATATGGCATTGTTAATTAAATATAGTTCACAGTTTGGTCATTTTCCCCTCAAAAGTTAGAAGGAATAAAAACACGTTCTTATATTTTGGTGGATTTGTTACAATCAGGCTAATCATATGGAAAAAACAACAACAAAACCCCCCCAAACTTACATTTAAGTTTGGAGGCCACTGATTCTTGCCTTCCTATTAAGAGTTGTTTCATGAGGTTAAGTCAACAGTGCTACATGAAACAAAAGTGTTGTGTCCAGAAGGACAGGCGTTTTGGATTCTCCTAACGGAGAAGGCAATGGCACCCCACTCCAGTACTCTTGCCTGGAAAATCCCATGGGCGGAGGAGCCTAGTAGGCTACAGTCCATGGGGTCATTGGGGGTTGGACACGACTGAACGACTTCCCTTTCACTTTTCACTTTCATGCATTGGAGAAGGAAATGGCAACCCACTCCAGTGTTCTTGCCTGGAGAATCCCAGAGATGGGGGAGCCTGGTGGGCTGCTGTCTATGGGGTCGCATAGAGTCAGACACAACTGAAGCGACTTAGCAGCAATGGGACTCTAGTAGTTGATCTTGAGCACTGTTTAAGATAGGGAAGAATTGAGCTCAAGAGGACCTCTACAATTTGAGTCAAATCCAGCAATATTTAACAAAAGAAGTTTGAACTCAGTATGCACTCAGTAACTGATAGCTGTGTAAGAAAGGGGATGTTGCTTTTTTTACTCATTCAAGAAAGATTATTTCTCTCTGAGTAAAGAATAAGGGGATGTGGTTAGGTTAGATGACAGAAAGAGTTTCCTTCTGACTGGGATTTCTTTTGTGGTTTTTGGGTTCTCTTTTCCATGAGGGAAGTGGTTTTCAGCATGTAGAGCCACGAGCAGTTTCTTCAGGTGACCTAAGTGCTGTTTTATCAGTGATATGATAGTGTCTGTAATCTGGGTTCTACTATGGATACATGAGTTTCCCAGGTGGCTCAGCAGGAAAGAATCTGCCTGCCGATTAGGAGACATGAGTTCGATCCTTGAGTCAGGAAGATCCCCTGGAGGAGGAAATGGCAACCCGCTCCAGTAGTCTTGCCTGGGAAATTCCATGGACACGGGCCTGGTGGGCTACAGTCCATGGGGTCTCAAAGAGATACGACTGAGCAACTGAGTACAGTGCAGCATGGATAACTGATTTACTTGTAATTAAAAAAAAATTTAGAACCATGGTAAAATTGGGGGAACTGGCAACCCACTCCAGTATTCTTGGCTGGAGAATCCCAGGGACAGAGGAGCCTACTGGGCTGCTGTCTATGGGGTCGCACAGAGTCGGACACAACTGAAGCGACTTAGCAGCAGCAGCAAGTGAGAACAGCTGGGGTTGATGACCTGTGGTGTCTTTGAGACCTTTAATGAGAATGATGCCATGGTCCAACATATGAATGAAAATGTTTTCTTTAAAAAAAAAAAAAAAAGACTTCAATTTCTGCCTCAAAGTGAACTTATAAGATTTTTAAAAGGCTGATTTACCTGTAAAAAAATTCAGTGAACAATAAAACCATGCATCATATACCAAAAGAATCAGAATCCTTTATGTCATATATCTCATGGGAACGCAAATGTCACTGGAAACTTAGTTTCTTTAAATACTACATCTCCCCCTCTTGCTGGAAAAGACTGGTGGATGGGGACCCAAGGATAGCCCATGTCTGCTTTGGCTGTTATCACAAGGTTGGGAATAAAAACACTAACCAATACACTTTTCTCACTTGTTTATTTGAATTAAGAAACATAAAGGGAAGTTTCCAGTTACTCCTGAGGTCAAAGGGTGAGGATCCTGAGAGTTGGAGCAAACGTATGAATCAGTACAAACCATGAGGCTTCTCTTCAGTGAAGAGCTGAGAATGGAGCAAGCATCCACAGAGAAAATGAGATGCCCTAAGGGAGAGATTATAGGTCTTCTCTGCTTTTAGTATCTGGAAACCTCTTGAAAATACACCATCAGTCCTGAGATTCAAGATACTTACTGTATTTTTAAAGTACATTTCACTTTACTTGCAATTTTATTTCTTCTTTTTGCAGCCAAACTAGCCATACTAGAGTAATCTGTTTTATTTAAACACAAATAACTTTTGCAGGGATGCATTCAAGAAGCAATATTTTTTACATTCTTTATTTCATTGCTTCATTTTACTTCTACAGCAAACACATTTTTCCTGATATACAATATTTATAATTAGTGTGAATAATTTTAAAGGATACATTAGAGATATAAAATTTTGGAAAATTGAATGCAAAATACATTTGAATACTTTGATCCATATCGATTTTCTAAGATCAATTTTTATTTTTAGTAATTCCAATATGGGCTTCCCTGGTGGCTCAGTGGTAAAGAATCTGCCTGCCAATGCAGGAGATGTGGGTCCAGTCCCTGGGGTGGGAAGACCCCTTGGAGAAGCAAATGGCAGCCCACTCCAGTATTCTTGCCTGGGAAATTCCATGGACAAAGGAGCCTGGCAGGCTATAGTCCCTGTGGTCACAAGAGTTGGACAAGACTTAGGGACTAAACAGCAACAACAATTGCAAAATATGCTGTATGCTCTTTTCTGAGTTACAAGTTGTATTCACTGGTTAATGGGGATGGTGATGAACAATTTAATGATGGGGGGGAAATGCCAACTTTGTAAATGTGTAGAAGTAACTAGATATTTGATGCAAATGTTAAAGTTTCTGTGTGTATAGATATTGCCTCATTGACCTATAAAATAAATCTTTTTATTTTATTGAATAATGGCTTCCAGTTGGAGACTTATGTATTTACTTTAAAGTTTTTCTCTTACTCTTGATGGGATCTCATCTTCTCCCCAGCTGTGGCTTTGGCAGCTGGATGTGGAGGAGGCGCAGGTTGACACCCAGTTCTGAGTCTTCCCTTCCCACCAATCCAATTTCTCTGGTGTTGTGGACAAGAAGGAAGCCTGTGGCAGGCAGATCTTTTGTCATGCCTATGTGTCAGATTGGAGGTGGATCGGTGTCCTCCCTTAGGCTTAGACAGGTTCTAGCAGATAGTGGTGGTACCTGCTGGCATAAATGTTTCCATCCAGATGGTGTGCTTGGTTTTCTTTGAGTGGCATTTACCTTTATCTCCGCTCTCTGTCACTGAAGGATCCCCTAGAGAAGCAGATGTGTCTCATCTTTTCTTCTCCAGCAGTAGCTACCTCAACCACTTCTTTGGATTGGACATCCCATCTATTGGTCCAGGAACTGCCTGGGCTTCTCAGCCCATCTCTGCCCTTGTCTGTGGAGCTGAGATGTTTATCTTCCTTCTCTGAGGGTTGTGGGGAGCTGGGACAAGGTGTCTAAAACACCAAACCCTTAAACTCCCGTGGCATAGGCTGCTCCAGGGGTCTCCATCATTCAGATCTCTAAACCGGAAGGAGGCGTCATTCTTTATGTTCAAGATTAAGCTCTAAACTTTAAATCGGTGAAGCACCCACCTCCTCCTCTCCACAGTAGGGGCAGCAGACCAAAAGTGGTAATACAACAAACCTTTAGAGTTCTCCAAAGAACTCTCCCTCAAGAATCTCTTAGTATGATGCTCGTTCTCAGGACATCACCAGCAGGGGCCTGAGGACTCTGTGGCTCAGCTGCCCTCCAGCCAGAAAACTAGATGTCTTTAACTTTTTCTGGAAACTCCAGTCTTCATGAATGGCAACCTCGGCTTTTGAGAGAGGAACATCCCTGATTCCACTATCTTTTCTTCACAAATACTGCAACACCCATCTCACATGGCTCCCCTCTCTTCTTTCAGGATACGAAGATTAGTGAGTGGGGGATCGACCACTTGGTGAAAACTCTGCACTGTGCCTCTTAACAAGTCCTGCTGTGGGGTGGCTGGCTCCAGCTCCAGCTGAGGACAGCTCCTTGTCAGCAGGGGATAACTTCTGCCTTTTGTCCAGAATTACACAGAAAATCCCACTTTAACTATAAATTAGAGACAATATTTGTCCCCAACTCTTAACATTTTATTCAGTGTTTTTCAAATAATTGGAACTTAGTAAGCCTTTGTTAAAAATAAAGATGGGAACAGTTTGGATAAGGCCAGCTTTAATTTCAAGAAAAAAAAATTTAAGCTTCCAAGAGAGATGGAAAATGTCTGATAGAATGAAAGGGTATATAGAGGTTAGAATGGATTTATGAGAAAATATCAGGTCCAAGTAATCTGACATAATTCCCTGCTGACATTCTCTGATGAAAATTAATGATTGGAAGATGATGTAGTAAGATACTGTACACAATTTAACTCAGGCAAAGTTGTGCATTTTATAAAATAGTGGTGGAAAGGGATTTGGGAATCAGTATTAAAACAAGCAGCTAATGAACAGAAAAAATATCAAGTTTTAGGCTATGCCTATAATAGGATGAAAATATCAAATATTCCAATTGTGTCTTTTTTCAAAACTTATTTGACTTTTATTTGACTGACTTGACCAAACTGACTTGCTGTTTTTGAGCCATGCAAATAGAGTTGTGACGTGCTATTAAAGGAAACAAAATAAATGCAGATGGGCTTGGCTATTTATGATATATTTTTATGTTTATATTGCTGTTTGTGGGGTTGACTTGCATAATACAATTACTCATTCACATTTTCTTTAAAGTTTCCCAATTTTTTGAAAATGGAGAATTATATTCAGAGTAGGGTAGACTTTAGGAAGATTTGAAAAAAAGAAGTTGTCAGTTTCTGCTGACCATAGGCACCCTGGCCCT
This sequence comes from Bubalus bubalis, assembly GCF_019923935.1. Taxonomy (NCBI): domain Eukaryota; kingdom Metazoa; phylum Chordata; class Mammalia; order Artiodactyla; family Bovidae; genus Bubalus; species Bubalus bubalis. The sequence continues at coordinate 18,416,841 of NC_059168.1, read as the reverse complement.
CCAAAATTTAGTTAAGGCTCTCATTCCTTTTAAGAAGAATTCCTTACTGAATTCCTAGTGCATTGGCTCTTCAATGTGTCTCCCAATAGACATGGTAAACTACCTAAAGGTTTTACCTTTTCATCTTTGCATTGCCAGTAATGATCACAGAACACAGCACTCTGTGCTGCTGCTGCTAAGTCGCTTCAGTCGTGTCTGACTCTGCGACCCCACTGCACAGAGTCATTGCACAGAGCAGCCCACCAGGCTCCCCCGTCCCTGGGATTCTCCAGGCAAGAACACTGGAGTGGGTTGCCATTTCCTTCTCCAATGCATGAGAGTGAAAAGTGAAAGTGGAGTCGCTCAGTCCTGTCCGACTCTTCATGACCCCGTGGACTGTAGCCTACCAGGCTCCTCCGCCCATGGGATTTTCCAGGCAAGAGTACTGGAGTGGGGTGCCATTGCCTTCTCCCCAGCACACTGTAGGCACACAATAATAGCTTAATGCATGAATAATTATTAGAAGCCCCCATACTAGTCTTACATTCTAACCCAGGTATTTCATAGACCTAGAGTGAGAACCTAGTTGTTCATTGTTCCTGATAATGTTGGTTTCTCTCTAACCTCTGATATGGTTACTCAGTTCTTGATTCATGGATGAATTCATAACTGGTATTAGGATTTTTCTCTTGCAATGCACCTTGTTTGGGACATTTCTGACTTCTCAGGCCTTGCCACCCACCAGTCAGCATAGAACCCCACCACCAAGCCAGCATTTAATATTTTTATATGTCAATTCACTACTGAAAAGCAATGTTTGATTTTCATTATTACTGTAGTAAATAGTGATATTTTTATGTACTAATTTGCCATTTGTATTTATTTTTTGTAAATTGCCCAATTGTTTCTCTGTTAATATTTCTCTGAAGATGTTTGTATTTCCTGATGATTCTTTGCATTTTAAGAATATAGAATTTTATCTGTCATATGAATTGCAAATTCTTTTTCAAATTTAAAATTTTATCATAATTTTTATTTTTTTGGTGCTTAGACATTTAACCACCATTGCAATGAACATGAACTTGGGCAAACTCCAGGAGATGGTGAAGGACAGGGAGGCCTGGCGTGCTGCAGTCCATGGGGTTGCAGAGTCGGACATGACCGGGTGACTGAACAACAACAAGACATTTAATAATTTTATATAGAAAAAAATCCTTTTTAGGTTTATTTTATAATATTCTTTTATTGAGTCTACCTTTGCTGTCATTTCCTAAAAGTAACTCTGGAATTATATTCTTGCAGTTTCATAAACTTTTAAAAACATTTAAATCTTTAATCACTCTGGAATTAGTAAGTAAAATTCTTTTTGTCTCTAATATTTGGTCTAAAATCTCACTCGTAGGTACTTAATAAATATTTGTTAAATTTAGTTGTCTCCTTTAAAAAAATTTACAGTGGAATCTCTTAGACTATAATAATTACCATCACCTGGAAACTTGCCTGGAGGGCTACAGTCCATGGGGTCGAAAAGAGTCAACTGAACACAGGCCGAAAGAACTTGTTACAAATGCAAATTACTCAGCCCCACCCTAGACCTATGGAAGGCCAGCAATTTGGTTTAACAAGCATCTAGCTGATTTTGTTGTAGGTTAAATTTGAAAGCCCCTGGAATAGAAAATGTATAAGGCTACTTCCAGCCAAAATTTCTGAGAATTACATGTTTTTCCCTGTTAACAAAGCCCACTGTTGTGGAAACATGAGTCTCCTCTTATTTTTAGTAGAGTAGGAAATAGAGAAGAATGTGTTCAAGGCTCTGAATGGTTTCCAGCCCTCTTTATCAAAAATGCCTGCCTCCAGTGCCTTGTTTGAATCTGCAGTCATAGAGGAGGTTTGCCATCCCCCAGGGCTCTCAGTGCAGAGGTACTGGGTACTGACAGTTAGACTTACAACCCTGAATGGCTGCCCAGACCCCTGGTTTGTCCTGGGCCATCATGTGGTATCCCTGGCAGCAGTCCTCTCTTAGTCCTTGTGCCCTGACCCTGGCACTCCTGGACCCAGAGCTACAAATCTCTGGGGCTAAACAACTCTTCTGATCATGATTCAGTGATATTAGAGATCTTAGAGTCTGAGCAAGTATTTTTCTTTATTGTCCTCCAGTCCTACCTACACTTGTCCACCAGCTTAAAAATATCGTTCTTTCCTTTTGTCCATGGCAGCCCTGGAAGACTCATCAGGAAGAATTTCAATAGCGAGTAGATTGGGGTTCACATTTTAATATGATAATATTTATTTTTCTTCACCTTAGGGTTAGGATGGATCAGTCTTCAGAAGGAACTCTTTGTCTCTGTCTCCTGGGGAAATGTTTCAATCCTAACCTGGGAAGTGGACTGGTGGGAGTGGGTGGTGCTCATATTTCTCCATGGATGGGATAAATGACTCCTTATGCAGCAAACAAACAAACAACTCATTGAGAACAGGTTAGGAATTCAAGCTCTTTCAATATAGCCTGGACACATATTTCTCTGACATCAAAACTGATGTTAACCATGTCAAGGATATGATGGTGTGATTAAGTGCTTGTGTAGACGGTCATGGTAAGCAAGGCTGAGGTAGCAGGCATAGGGCTTCAAGCAAGAGGAATAGGAGACTGTCCCCTACATCATACACTAGGCCTAGTTATCTTTTGTGTGTGTGTGTGTATGTGTGTGTGTGTATTCATACTTTGAAAAGTCCCACGATGTGCTGTTGCTTTCCTGGGAAACTAGAAATGGCACTCCCACTTCTTAAGGATAAGACATTGCTGCAAGGCTGCTGACCTTGGAGAAGATTCTGACCCGGTAGACAATGAGGGGAGTGCCTAGGTGGCTGCTTACCCACCAGGATCTTCTTTGGAAAGGAATATTCGGCCTGACAACCTGATCACTGCTGCAATTTCTGGCGCTGTTAATACTGAGGAACGTGTGTCTGGGGCGAGAGAGGGAGGGAGGGCTTGGAAGGAGGCTGATCATTTCTTGAATTCTGCTTTCTCTTCCTTTCTGTTGCTGCAGTTAGGTTGGTTTGCTGGCTATCTATCTGTAATGCAGTGTGCTGACGGGCACTGTTGCATGTGTCAGAGCCACTTGGTATGGGCGGCCTCGTTCCCTGACTTGACACCTCATCCCTCACCCTTCGTCAGATCTCGTCATCCTACACGGTCTGCTCTGCCAACAGCTGATAGCGAAGTGACTACAGGGAAGGCAGTGACAGCAATAGCTGTTTGGCATTTATTTTACCTTTGGTTTTTGCTTCACAGAAAACTCTAAGATTAATAACGTCTAAACTGCAGAGGCACATTGGGTTTGAGGAAGGTGGGACACTTAGAAGTTTACCCTTTCTCTTCCTACAATGCAGTGAAATTTGGGACAAGTGGTCTCTTGCAGTGCTTTGATGCCTCCTTTGTTTAGACATCTGTCCATTAATGGAGCAGCCTAGACAGGTAGATGCATGGAAGGTTGTATGTTGTCACTAAGGCTCAGAGACTATATATTTCTGTTCCCTGCAAATCATTCATAAGACCATTTATAGATTCAGAGGCAAAACAGAGAATTAGGCTCTTCTGTCATCTGCATTCTTGCTGCCTCTTTGTTCTCATTACCAAAGTGAATTCCCGTAGGACCTACTTACATAGCTCACAGCTGTATAAGGAGAAGTAGGTGAGAACAGAGGCTTCCCTGCCCTCTAGGAGTTTGTCATCCAGGACAAATTGGCCTAGAGATGAATCTTACTTCTGTATCCTTTTGTTCTCTGTTACCTGCTGTATTGGGCTTCCCTGGTGGCTCAGCAGTAAACAATCTGCCTGCCAATGCAGGAGACACGAATTTGATCCCTGAGTCAGAAAGATCCCCTGGAGAAGGAAATGGCAACCCACTCCAACATTTTTTCTTACCTGGAAAAATCCATGGACAGAGTATCCTGGCGGGTTATAGTCCATAGGGTCGCAAAGTGTTGGATACGACTTGGAGACTAAACAACAATACAACCTGCTGTATAGCTTGTGTTTGTGGATGGAGTGCATATACTTTATGCTTAGTTCTACATCCTATCTTGATCATTTACTAGCTTTGTGACCTTGGGCAGCTCATTTAACTCTTCTAAGTCTCTGAAGTGAAGTGAAGTGAAGTCACTCAGTCATGTCCAAGTCTTTGTGACCCCATGGACTGTAGCCTACCAGGCTCCTCTGTCCATGGAATTCTCCAGGCAAGAAACTGGAGTGGGTTGCCATTTCCTTCTCCAGGAGATCTTCCTGACCCAGGGATTGAACCCAGGTCTCCCGCATTGCAGGCAGATGCTTTACTGTCTGAGCCAGCAGGGAAGTCTAAGTCTCTACTTTCTCATTTTTAACATGAGTACAACAACAAAGCCTGTTATAGGGTTTTTGCAAGATTTGGCTTAGTGTTTGTAAACTAAGCCTACAGTGCGTTCAATTCCTGGTAGGAAAACAAATCTATTGCTGAAAGAAGGTGAAAGTGTTAGTGGCTCAGATGTGTCCGACTCTTGGCGACCCCATGGACTGTAGCCCGCCAGGCTCCTCTGTCCATGGAATTCTCCAGGCAAGAATACTGGAGTGAGTTGCCATTCCCTTCTCCAGGGGATCTTCCCAACCCAGGGATTAAATTGGGTCTCCTGCATTGAGGGCAGATTCTGTACTGTCTGAGCCACCAGGGAAGCCCAGGAATCTACTGCTCTGTGTGTGGATGTCGCATATCTTGTGATGTGTGTGGATGGATTCAGGGAAGTTAAGTACAAGGAAGTTAAGTTCTAGAAACCTATTACTATATACTAAACCTATAGGTTAGTAGTCTTCTCTTCCACTGCCCCGTCTATATCCCTTCTCTACTGGATCAGGTTATAAAGCTGCCATGAAATACTTAAGCTACCTACATAGCTATTATCTATGTGATAGATTCATAGCACATGTTATTTGGAAAGTTAGCCCGAACATAACATCTCAATTAACCAAATTCTGGTTCTGGTGATTTAAAGATGCTAGATTTTGATTAATTCTCCTCAAGGAAAGTTTGTAATGGTTGTAGTTACTGTGTGATGTAGCTTATGGAGATGGTTCCATATGGCTACTATTTTTTTTTAATTAAAAATCATTATGTTAGAAATGTTCTCTACTACATTTACGTATGTTATAATTTAAGTTGATAATGTGTTCGTGTGTACTACGGTTATCCACTAAGTAAAATGAAAAACACTATTACAGATTAAATGATAATTATGTTTAATCCTTTTACACAATTAGCTATGCTTATGCTGGGTACGGAGAAGGCAATGGCACCCCACTCCAGTACTCTTGCCTGGAAAATCCCATGGATGGAGGAGCCTGGTAGACTGCAGTCCATGGGGTTGCTAAGAGTCGGACACGACTGAGCGACTTCACTTTCAGTTTTCACTTTCGTGCATTGGAGAAGGAAATGACAACCCACTCCAGTGTTCTTGCCTGGAGAATCCCAGGGATGGGGGAGCCTGGTGGGCCACCGTCTATGGGGTTGCACAGAGTCAGACACGACTGAAGCTACTTAGAAGCATGCTGGGTACAGCTCAAGTAGAATGATTGATAGATGAGGTGAGATTTTTTTTTTCATATTGTTATTTTACCAACCTTATAACTCCATGGGCCAATTTTCCAGTACGGTCTCATCAGATACGTGCTCTTTTGACTTTTTTCTGAGCAGGAAAATGAGCCTTCTGGTGTTCTCATGTTTTTGCCTCAGTCAATTCTCCAACAGTTTCTTACAGTACTTTCATAGAATTCATGCTTCTCAAAGTCCTTTCACTTGAACTCCATGACATGGACCCCATTTCTAGTTTCCTCCTGATTCCTCCATATATGAAGAAGAATGCCAACTGCCCAATGATGTGAGGGAAACGTGGGGGTAATTCTTTGGAATGTTAAGCATTTTTCCTTAAGAGTTTGAAGGACCAGTATATTTTGAAAGCATAGGGCCATTTTTGGAAGAAGAGAGGGAAGATGGAATTCACAGTGTTGGCATTCCTTCACATTCCAGAAGCTGGAGCATGTGTGTGTAGGGGGACTTCTTAGTTATATCAATCACATTCTACCTCTGTTGTTTGCCGATTGATGTATGAATTATGGAAACAAGATTATAAGCAACATGAAGTCAAAGAATCTTTTTTAGGAATTTATTTGCCTCAAGATACTTAGCATTGAGTAGGGAAATTAAGTTCTCAGTGTGTTCTTGCTGAATGGAATTTAGAGAGACTTTCTGCTTCTCATTGCCTGCATAACATCAGGTTGCCTGAAACTGGCTCACGGGAACTGTTCATTATGTCTGCTCCATAGATAGTAAAGCAAATGTGTATGAGAAGAAAGGCCAGTGAGAAACAGACAGAGTCAGGTTAGGATAAATGGGCCATACCCTTTTTTGAGACCTTATGACTTCAAATTACTTTTAGTAATAGAAGCCCATTAAATTTTCACACAGTGGTGAAGTGAAAACTGCTTCAAAATATGTGAATTGCTTAAAAATAATGTCTCATTGAAGTTACACTGAAAACAAGAAAAAATCCTGAGACAGAGCTGATGTCTGCTGCAAGGCAGCATGGGGCCATTGAGGGTCTGTTTTAAGAATGAACAACTGCCTACCCAGAGCTGGAGGTGCAGATAAGTAAAACTGACAGTCTGCCCCCGTGTACATGCCCAAGAAACATACTTTGATACTGAGATCTGAGAATACTTCTGCAGTCCTACCACTGTTAATGTTATCACTTGGTGGCAAAAGAGTGTTGATAAGCAAGGGGCTGTGGGAAAAGAGGTAGACTAAGTATTTTTAAATGAACACAGTATCTTATTACTAAATATATTATATTCCTACTTAGCAAGAAAAATTCAACCCTTTGGGCTAGGAATGGTCATGGAAATGGTAATTTCTCTTGTCCAGGTGGTCTATTTATTTTGTTCTTCTTTAGTTTCTCTAAGGTAGTCTGGGACAAACCTGATCACCTGGTAGAATTTCCTTGAAGCAGTTGTGGTCTTAGTCATGGAGTGAAGGGATGTGCTGACTTGTGTGTTTCCGTGGGCTTGGTAGAAAATGGCATCGTCTTTGACATGTGATCCTTGGTTCCACCTCTCCTGATGCTTTGCTCATGACTGACACCTGGGGTACTTGTTTTCCTGACAAGTATCTAATCACAGTAGACCTCTTAGGGACATTCCTATGAAAGGGAAGGCAGACCAATTCTGTCCTTCTATGAAAAAAAGGGTGATTATGGTCTTTGCAGTGATCAGGTACAGTTGTGAGAGTTGGATTCTAAAGAAGACAGAACACCAAAGAATTGATGCCTTCAAACTGTGGTGCTGGAGAAGACTCTTGAGAGTCCCTTGGACAGCAAGGAGATCAAACCAGTCAATCTTAAGGGAAATCGACACTGAATTCTCGTTGGAAGGACTGATGCTGAAGCTGAAGTGCCAGTATTTTGGTCTTCTGATACAAACAGCTGACTCATTGGAAAAGTCCCTGATGCTGGGAAGGATTGAGGGCATAAGGAGAAGAGGGCATCAGAGGATGAAATGGCAGGATGGCATCACCGATGCAATGGACAGGAACTTGGGAAAACTTTGGGAGATTGTGAAGGACAGGGAGGCCTGGCGTACTGTAGTCATGGGGTCACAAAGAGTTGGACACAACTGGGTGACTGAACAACAGTGGAGATTTGTGTGAAAAGCTGAAATGTGACATGTTTGTGACTAAAAATACAGGCTGGCAATGTCATCTCTAGAGCGGGAAAGTTTCATTTTGTAACTTCCATAATCGAAAGATTTGGTATATTTTTCCTCTAAGTTTTAATTTATTGATGTTCTGTATCTGCTTGTAAAATACTGACCCTTTGGAAAGTGTTATTTTGATGCCAACAGACAGGTAAAAACCAAAATTCATAATTTTCCTAACTAGAGTCTTTAAGACCCTATCATTATAGTAACTTGAAGGAACAATGAGGTAACCAAGAACTTTGTGACTTCATAAAGGGGGATATACATGATGGTTTAGGAACCCTATAACATCAGGCCCTCTTGTGGGTGCTTTGGTTTGCTGGTACATCCATATGGTACATTTTAGGTATTTGACAACACTTGGCTCTTTAGCTTAAATATTAATGTAAATTTAGAAAAACTGTACTCCTGATTTGAAATGTGATTATAAGTTCCAAATTTTGATTATAAAATATCATTCAGTAAAAAATACAGTGTTTTAAACATTATTTGATTTAAAACATTGTCTCAAATGTTATGGATTTTTCTAAAACTTAAACTATTTAACAAAAAAGCCTAAAAACCCTGTTTAGAAGATCTCCAATCTCTTATCATTTTACTGACATTTCCCACTATTTCTTGTGAAAATTTATTTTGAGTGCCAGATTCCATCAGATCTTTATCATTTCATGTAAGCCTCTCCCACACAAAAACAAAGAACTGATTCATAAATGTTGCACAGAAATTCATACACAGAAATATAAACCCTTATTTATAAAGCTAAATATTAATACAGTCAGCCTCAGGAAATTCTTGTTTTTGCAAGGACTCCATGGGTAATAGGTTTTAGCCTGATTGCAAGTATATGGCTGAGAAGACACCTACCAGAAGCACAATAAGTTTTGAGACCCTCAGGTACCCTCTCTGTAGTTGGTTTGATTCTCCAATTTTAAATTCTTTCTGACACTGGACCTGGAGTTTTCTCTTAATTCCTTGTTTGCATCCTGTACTTGTGACTTGGACTTGGTGACATGAGCCAGACTTCTAGGATAGGATTCCTATACTCATCTTGAAACTGCTACATCAGCTCTACCTGAGATCCCAAAGACCAGATTTCCCAGGTCAACACGTATCTGGACCTGAATTCTTTTTTTTTTTTCACTGCTTGACTTGACTAAGCTTGGAGTTGGCTATGCTTTGTGTCCTAGTTTCACTAAAACTCCATGAGCACATAACTCTAAACCCTTTATGGTCACAATCCAGGAATTAAAAAAGTAAGCTATGGAAAGCAGAGGAGAGAGGATCCAGAGAACTCTGAGAGTGAAAATTTTGGTATAGTCAGTAACACCTACATATTTTCTTTCTTTTTTTTTGGTCCTTACTAGATTTTATTTTATTTTAATTTTTAAAAATTAATTAATTTATTTTAATTGGAGGCTAATTACTTTACAATATTGTAGTGGTTTTTGCCAAACATTGACATGAATCAGCCACAGGCTCACATGTGTTCCCCATCCAGAACCCCCCTCCCACCTCCCTCCCCATCCCATCCCCCAGGGTCATCCCAGTGCACCAGCCCTGAGCACCCTGTCTCATGCATCGAATCTGGACCAGTGATCTGCTTCACATATGATAATATACACGTTTCAGCACTACCCTCTTAAATCACCCCACCCTCGCCTTCTCCCACAGAGTCCAAAAGACTGTTCTTTACATCTGTCTCTTTTGCTGTCTCACATATAGGGTCATCATTACCATATATATACATTAGTATACTGTATTGGTGTTTCTCTAACTTACTTCACTCTGTATAATAGGCTCCAGTTTCATCCACCTCATTAGAACTGATTCAAATGCATTCTTTTTAATGGCTGAGTAATATTCCATTGTGTATATGTACCACAGCTTTCTTATCCATTCATCTGCTGATGGACATCTAGGTTGCTTCCACGTCCTGGCTATTGTAAACAGTGCTGCGATGAACATTGGGGTACAGGTGTCTCTTTCAATTCTGGTTTCTTCGAACCAGAGGAAATTTTCTTAGTCTTTAGTTTAAATATTTGTTACTGGGTTTACTTAAATTGCAGCTTCTTTCCTAATTTTCTTTTAAGGTTTTAACTGACAGGATAGAGTGACATCTTTGCTCTTTAAATTTTGAGGAAAGAATGGAATAGAGTGGTTAGATGAAGGAAAAGAAGAATCGCTGTGAAGAAGCCCAGTGATTTGAAACTATGTGGCTAGACTGGGACCTCATGTGATACTGGGTGGCTCACTAAGTAATATAGGCAAATCAAATCAATGGACTTTTTCATTAATTTGGCTCATAAAAAACAGTCAGTCAGTATGACACCTATGGGAATATTCACATAAAGTCAGATTCAAATATGACTAATTAAAAGGAATTTCCAAGAGTAGCTCAGCATAATGCCAAATTAAAGGGCAAATGCACTTGAGGAGCTAGGAGCACTAAGGGAATTCAGGGAGAAGTTGTGGTTAGTACCAGCAAGAACCTTGGGGAATGAGACTCAAGGTCCAGAGATTAGAATCAAGAAAAGTTAGATGAATTATACTAGTCCAAAGAATAATACTCAAGGATGATAGAATCAAATATCAAGAAGAATCAGAAAAAGATATATTGAGTATTCTAGGGACTTCCCTGGTGGTCCAGCGGCTAAGACTCCAGGCTTCTAATGCAGGGGCTCCAGGTTCAATACCTGGTAACTAGATCCCACATCCACAACTCAGCTAGAACTAAAGATCCTACGTGTTGTAGCTAAAAGATTCTATGTGGCAATAATGAAGACTGAAGATCGGGCATGCTGCAAGTAAGACCCAGCACAGCCAAATTAATAAATATAAATATTAAAAGAATGTTCTAAGGCTCTGGTTCCTGCTTGTGTTGATGACCTAGGGAGCTACCTAGGGTAGCATACAGGACAAAAGGACCCGGAAGCCACAGAGGGCCAGGAAACTGGGAGAGAGGTAAAAATGTAGCCAGGAAAGGACTCCAGATTAACAAACAAGAGGAAATAAATTTAGTTAATAGTCTGGCAGGACCAGAAGAAGACAGGAATTTTGGTTGGGCATCAATATTAGTATGCTGAAAAATGTAGGCTGAGGTTTCGGTGAACTCTGGGGTGAATCTTGAGTAATCATGCACAGTAGACACTGAGCACAAACTCTGAGTGAATTTACTAGTGCTGTTCACACGTGTGTTTTGAGCATCTACTGTGTAGGCCACACTAGAGTTGACATTCTGGGAAAATACGGAAGTGAAGGAAACATGTCTTTGTCCCCATATTAGTTTGTCCAAGCTATAGTCCGGCACCTCACAGGCACCTACGTATTTTGACTATCTTCTTTTTTGTGTGTCCTGGTCACGGTTGGAGTACTGCAACCAGCTCAGTTCATATAGGCCTAAGAGATGTTTGTTAGCATCTCTTCCCAACTCTATGTTAGAAGCTTAAAATTGACCATGATGGATGTATTTTCATCACAGGTGGAATTTTGGAATTAGTGAATTATCTAGAGGATATGAATGGCTCTTTGTTATTTTTCCTATGAAAAGTAGAAGCATTGTGTTTCTTTCTGTCCTTATGAAGGGTTCCCTTCATAAGTTATGCAAGCTGGATCTTGGCCCCACCACCTCTCAGGTTAGACATTCAGGGTCATTTTATATCTGCAATTTCAGATACATTAATTTTCTACCTTTGAGATTAGAGCAGGAATAACCTTAGTACTCTGGTAATGCCAATTACCTCTGAAACAGCCAGACTGAAAACAGATAAGAGTCCCCGATGACTGATTAAAATATGGTATCCTGAAAATTAAATGTCTAGTTTGAGTGTAAATGTAGCACAAAGATTTGTTATCTGAATTGACTCAGATTGAATGCTAATATTGGGAAAACTCACTAGGAATAATGTAACTATTACACTCAACCAGTAGGAATAAAAAAGAAAGAACTTCATGCTTTTGGGGCATGTTAAAGTCAAGAAAATTGGGATTGAAATCTTATGATGAGCTTTTAAGTCATAAAACTTACTAATAAGAGGGTGGAAGTCAAAATAGCAGAACTAAGGATGAAATTACAATTTCTATGATGATACCCTCTTAGTCTAATTTTACCATTTGATCTGTGCTTCTCAAAAGTGTTAACTCAAAATTTTCATAAGAGTACAAAAGAACTTTATGTGGTGGGCTTATTTCATTTTGATCAATGCTTTTGTCTCTGGGTGCCATCTAGAATGTGGATAATTACCTATTTTTAAGGCATAAAATTGGAAAAGATTTCATGAGATTAGAAAATGATTGGTCTAATGGAATTGATATCAGACTTGGCAGCAGGCTTTAAATATCCAGTTTCTATTTTAATTAATGAAATACCAACATATGGATAATGTTGAGGAATGGAATAAAGAATGGGAAAGGCATATTTGAATTTTCACTCATTTAAGCCATATCATAGATGCTAAAATGTAGGAAATGTCTATATAAAGGTTAAAAAAATACCAAATGAATTTATTTTTAGGTTAATGTATTCTTTGTTTATTTTTATTGAAGCATAGTTGATTGACAATATTAGATTAGTTTCAGGTATACAACATAGTGATTCAAATTTTTATAGATTTACTCCATTTAAAGTTATTATAAAATATTTCAGTATATTCCCTGTGTGGTACAATATATCCTCATAGCTTATTTATTTTATACATTGTCGTTTGTATCTCTTTGTTCCCTAGCCCTATCTTGCCCTCTTCCCTACCCTTTCCCCACTGATAATCACTAGTTTATTCTTTATATCTGTGAGTTTATTTCAGAGTATAATTTGCTCCTGCTCATGACTTTGAGGTCAGTCTGTCTCCTTTAGATCACAAGTTTACTTAAATTATAGCCCCAGGTAGTTTTCACTCACAGGTTTTTTCCAGACCCCTCTCATATTTATTGGACCTCTATTCCAGTCTCAGCTTTAAGCAGTGAGACTTAGTTTGGTCTATCATTCATGAGACACTTCTGCTCTTTTACTAGAATTGAAGACATTGGGCTACTTCTGCTAACTTCTACTCCTGAACTCCGAAGCAACAGAAATTCTTTCATATATTTTATATTGGGTTGGCTGAAAAGTTAATTTGGGTTTTTTCTGTAAGATCTTAGGGAAGAACCTGAATGAACTTTTTGGTCAACCCAATATTTATATAATAAATAAAAATCTGCATATATATATATATATATATATATGAATCTCTAGCACTTAGCTTCTAGCAGAATGTAAGGCATAAGCCATATATTAAATACTTATAAGATTGAGGTTGATTGACTATGTTATGAACTTGGTTACTAACTTATCATAGTAAAATTTTAAGCTATTATAATGTTTTTCCAAATGAGTTTTTCTTTGTTAAGCACTGTAATTCTGTGTTTAGTTAAAATTATACTGAAGCAAATTTATTTTCATGAACATGTACTTTTACATTGGTAATTCAAACTCCATTCTTTAGCTTCAAATGAGTCAAAAGGATTGTATGAGGTTTTCAAGATTTTAAACAAGGTCTGAAAGATTCAACAAAGATGTTAATACAAAATAGCACAGTTATAGGATAAAATTTCCTTTTGGGAAAACATAAAATAAAAATATATTTTTAAGGAAGTCATTTGATAATTTTACACTAATGTATTCACAGTTGGTGATCAAACTTGTGGAAATGTTCTGAAAACCTCACAAATATGGTAAATAATGTAATATTTATCTGAAAGTTAAAGAAACTGAGGTCAGAAAAAGAAAATGATAATTGTGAAGCCAGGAACTTTGCACATAGTTGCTCAGTTGTGTCTGACTCTTTGCAACCCCATGGACTGTAGCCTGCCAGGCTTCTCTGTCCATGGGATTTCCCCAGCAAGAATACTCAAGTGGGTTGCCATGCCCTCCTTCAGGGGATCTTCCTGGCAGGGTTTGAACCCATGTCTCTGGCATCTCCTTCATTGGCAGGTAGATTCTTTACCACTGAGCCATCAGGGAAGCCCTTGTACATAGAGTTGCTCTTAATCATCTAATATTATTTTAAGGCAAATTTAATTTTAACTTTAAACATATGGACCGTTATTTAATAAATTTTAGAAAAAATAAAAGAATTGAGGAAACAAAGGTGGTGGGGGATAGGGAAGTTCATAATACCCTTTGATTCTTAAAAATAATTTGTGGTGCATGAGGTTATGTTAAATGAATGAATGCAAATAGCATGTTTATTTTGTTACTATCAGAAAAAGAGCAAGTACTTCCAGTATAATCACAGAGTAGTCAATTAGAAACTCCATATGCCAAGAGCCATGAGAACATCACTGTATTAAAACGAAGTATGTTATATTTGTTTTCTGAGACTGCCATAATGGTTTTTGAGGCCAGAAGTTGGCAGGGCCGAACTTCCTCTAGAGCCTCTAGGAGAGACTGGTCCTTGTCTCTCTCAGCTTCTAGTGCTGTTGGCATTCCTTGGCTTGTGGCTGCATCATTTCGCATCATTTTTTCCCTGTGTGTCTCTAAACTCCATCTGCCTCTCTCTTGTAAGGATATTGGTGATGGCATTTGGTGTTTACCCAGATAATCCAGGATAAACTCCTTTTCTCCTCCCTCAAGGGTCTTAACGTGATCACATCTTTTGCCATATTGAGTAACATTCATTCTTTTGCCATGTAAGGTGCTATTCACAGATTCTAGGGATTAGGATGTTGTATTGATTTACATCTAGGGTTGCCATATCAAAATACGGCAGATGACATAACATAAACAGAATTTTATTGTTTCATAGTCCTGGAGGCTAGCAGCCCAAGGTTAAGGTGTTGGCAGGTTTTGTCTTTGTTTGTTTTTATTTTGGCTTCGCCAGGTATTAGGTTCAGCACTCAGTATCTTTTAGTTGCAGCATGTGGTATCTTAGTTCCCTGACCAGGGATGGAACCCATACCCCCTGCATTGGGAGGTCTGAATATAACCACTGGACCACCAGGGAAGTCACGGTTGGCAGATTCTGTGCCTTCCAAGGCCTCCCTCTTTCGCTTGCAGACAGCCCCCTTCTCATCATATCCTCCTGTGTTCTTTCCTCTTTGCAGATGTGCCCCTGGTGTCTCTTGGTGTGTCTAAATTTCCTCTTCTTGTAAGGATGCTAGTCTGATTGGCTCACCCTAAAGGCCTCATTTTAACTTATTTTCCTTCTTAAAGACCTTATCCCCACATATAGTCACATTCTGAAATAGAATGTGAAGTTGAAGTTAAAGTTTGGGCTTCAACATGTGAATGTGGGGGGGCCCAATTCAGCCCATACTATACATGAACATATCTTTTTGGGGCCACCATTCAGCCCATTACAAATGAATAACTTTCAATAGAAATCATAAGGGAAAAAGCTAAATATAATCTACTATGCTCTATTCACCAGTGCAGGCAAGTGTAATACATTTATGAGGTAGTCTCATTAATATAGTTAAAATTTCAGAGAAAAACAACTCTATCAGGAGTTTCTGACAATTAACTAGAAAAATCACTTACATTTCTCAGTGAGGTAAGATTAAATGTTAGCATATTGCAAAACCTCATGCTGATATTTATTTGGGAATATAAAGAAAAGTTTCCCCTTTCATTTATGGATTTATAGATACACTTGTGAAGATTGCAATTGAAAAAAATTCTCCCTTGGCTAAAGGAAAACATGTAATTTAAGTTGAGGTGTAATTTATACTATACACTGCAATTGCCTGACTTTAATGAGAAAATAAAGTAAATTTCAATATACTTTCTTGGGAATCATTCCAGCTCTCAATAATCTATTACAGTGGGATGCCAGCAAGTGGCTGTTCACAGAAAGATGGCCCAAAGTCCATGTCTATACACACAAGTTAGCTGCTTTCTTGGTAGCACTATCTTTGATCATAAAGAAAGTGAACTACTGCTATTATATACATTTGCAGAGATATCTCATGCACATATCATGTACATGCTACCAGGACATCTAAAAACATAAAATTACAAATACAAAAAAATCATACTAATTTTATAGAAGGTCATTGTTTTTGTACTTTGCTTCCTTTATATTAATTTATTCCTGTCCAGACCTCAGGCTCTTCTGTTTTGCCTATATGCAGTTCCACTTTCCCTTTCATTTCTAATCTGTATGGCTTTTATTACCTTCAGAATTATGAGCACAGACTTGGGCTGCAAGTATAGAGCAAACCAATTTAGTGTGTTTCAGAATTCATGATAATTTAAACATGTACAGGGTTGAATAGTGTCCCCAACCTCCAACTGTCTACCTGGAACCTCAGATTGTAAAGGAAATAAAGTCATTACAGGTGTAGTTGGTTAAATTAAGATGCAATCATACTGGATTACGGTAACTTCAGTGACTGGGGGCCTTGTTAAGAAGAGTAGAAAGAGACAGAACCACACTGGAGAGAAGGCAGTGTGATGACTGAGGCAGGGATCTAAGTGATGGATCAACAAGTCAAGGAATATGAAGGATTGATAGCAATGACAAGAAACAATCTTCCCTCAAGCCTTTGGAGGGAGGATGGGCCTGCTGATGCCTTGATTTCAGAATTCCAGCCTCTAGAACCATGAGACAATAATATTCTGTTTTAAGCCACTCAGTCTGTGGTAGTTATGGGACACCTAGGAAACTAATATATGAGCATGATAATTTGAACTTATTAAGAAAGTGTACTCCAGATAAAATTTATTACAGAGATGAGTGTAGACAAAATATAATTAGTATCAAACTGAAGCAGAAGCATTCTTTTTGTAACTTATGGAAAAGAAATGCAAAAAAGCAAAATGGCTGTCTGGGGAGGCCTTACAAATAGCTGTGAAAAGACGAGAAGCGAAAAGCAAAGGAGAAAAGGAAAGATATAAGCATCTGAATGCAGAGTTCCAAAGAATAGCAAGGAGAGATAAGAAAGCCTTCCTCAGCGATCAATGCAAAGAAATAGAGGAAAATAATAGAATGGGAAAGACTAGAGATCTCTTCAAGAAAATTAGAGATACCAAGGGAACATTTCATGCAAAGATGGGCTCGATAAAGGACAGAAATGTTATGGACCTAACAGAAGCAGAAGATATTAAGAAGAGGTAGCAAGAATACACAGAAGAACTATACAAAAAAGATCTTCACGACCCAGATAATCACGATGGTGTGATCACTCATCTAGAGCCAGATATCTTGGAATGTGAAGTCAAGTGGGCCTTAGAAAGCATCACTATGAACAAAGCTAATGGAGGTGATGGAATTCCAGTTAAGCTATTCCAAATCCTGAAAGATGATGCTGTGAAAGTGCTGCACTCAATATGCCAGCAAATTTGGAAAACTCAGCAGTGGCCACAGGACTGGAAAAGGTCAGTTTTCATTCCAGTCCCAAAGAAAGGCAATGCCAAAGAATGCTCAAACTACCGCACAATTGCACTCATCTCACATGCTAGTAAAGTAATGCTTAAAATTCTCCAAGCCAGGCTTCAGCAGTATGTGAACCGTGAACTTCCAGATGTTCAAGCTGGTTTCAGAAAAGGCAGAGGAACCAGAGATCAAATTGCCAACATCCGCTGGATCATGGAAAAAGCAAGAGAGTTCCAGAAAAACATCTATTTCTGCTTTATTGACTATGCCAAAGCCTTTGACTGTGTGGATCACAATAAACTGTGGAAAATTCTGAAAGAGATGGGAATACCAGACCACCTGACCAGCCTCTTGAGAAATCTGTATGCAGGTCAGGAAGCAACAGTTAGAACTGGACATGGAACAACAGACTGGTTCCAAATAGGGAAAGAAGTACATCAAGGCTGTGTATTGTCACCCTGCTTATTTAACTTCGATGCAGAGTACATCATGAGAAACGCTGGACTCGAAGAAGCACAAGCTGGAATCAAGATTGCCAGGAGAAATATCAATCACCTCAGATATGCAGATGATACCACCCTTATGGCAGAAAGTGAAGAGGAACTCAAAAGCCTCTTGATGAAAGTGAAAGTGGAGAGTGAATAAGTTGGCTTAAAGCTCAACATTCAGAAAATGAAGATCATGGCATCTGGTCCCACCACTTCATGGGAAATAGATGGGGAAATAGTGGAAACAGTGTCAGACTTTATTTTTCTGGGCTCCAAAATCAGTGCAGATGGTGACTGCAGCCATGAAATTAAAAGACGCTTACTCCTTGGAAGGAAAGTTATGACCAACCTAGATAGCATATTGAAAAGCAGAGACACTACTTTGCCAACAAAGGTTCGTCTAGTCAGGCTGTGGTTTTTCCTGTGGCCATGTATGGATGTAAGAGTTGGACTGTGAAGAAGGCTGAGTGCCAAAGAATTGATGCTTTTGAACTGTGGTGTTGGAGAAGACTCTTGAGAGTCCCTTGGACTGCAAGGAGATCCAAACAGTCCGTTCTGAAGGAGATCAGCCCTGGGATTTCTTTGGAGGGAATGATGCTAAAGCTGAAACTCCAATACTTTGGCCACCTCATGCAAAGAGTTGATTCTTTGGAAAAGTCTCTGATGCTGGGAGGGCTTGGGGGCAGGAGGAGAAGGGGACGACAGAGGATGAGATGGCTGGATGGCATCACTAACTCGATGGACGTGAGTCTGAGTGAACTCCAGGAGTTGGTGATGGACAGGGAGGCCTGGCGTGCTGGGACTCATGGGGTCGCAAAGAGTCGGACACGACAGAGCGACTGAACTGAACTGAAGAGATGGTCACCTAGCCCCACCCAGAAGTGCAGGATTACATTTGGGTGAAGTTCTAATTGTTAGAATTATTGACCTAATGTCTGCTTTCCTATACTTCTACTAATTCTAGTTGTTCCCTCTAGTTAAAATTCTTGACCCTCTTTTTTAAAAAAATTTAATGTGTGATATAATTCACATAACATAAAACATATTATTTTAACCATACTTAACTATACAGTTCAGTGTATAGTTCAGTGTTTTTGTTGTTATTTAGTCACTAAGTCATGTCCAGCTCTTTGTGATCCCATGGACTGCAGCACGCCAGGCTTCCCTGTCCTTCAGTATATATAATTAAGTGTATAGTGTAGTGTATAGTCCAGTGTATATTCAAATTGTTGTGCAATTCTCATCATCATCTATCTCCTGATGGGTGTATAGTAAAAGATTAATTTACCAAGTATACAAGGTGCAGGGTTAAAAACTTTAAATTTCACCTTAAGCTTCAAGAAAAAAAAAATTTTATGCCCAAGTTACAGGAAGAATTAGCTTCAAACTTCACTGGTCTAGTCAAACTGATCACAGAAAATGGTTTTTCTGTGAGTCTGAGTGAACTCCGGGAGTTAGTGATGGACAGGGAGGCCTGGCGTGCTGGGATTCATGGGGTCGCAAAGAGTTGGACGCGACTGAGCGACTGATCTGATTTGATCTGATCTGAGCGACTAATACTTTCACTTTCTTTCACTTTTAATATGTCTTGACCTCTTTTTTGATGTCTTTTGAAATATTTTAAAAAATCTTAAGTTGCCTCTTATTTTGCTTTCTTTTTTGGTTAATCAGTTCAATCTCTTCCAATATATGAAATGGATTTTAAACTACTAGCTATTATGTTTTTCCTCCCCTGTGTACACTTATTATGGTAAACATACTTTTGAGGATCAAATGCATTTTTTGTGATGCTGTTTGACTGGACTAGTGAGGCCTAGAACTAATTCTTCCTGTAATTTAGACATAAAAATTTTATCTTGAAGCCTAAGGTGAAATGCAAAGTTTTTAACCTGTGCCTTATATACTTGGTTAATTAATCTTTTATTATACAATTAATACATGAGTAAGTTATTTTGGTAAAAGTTCTATACCATAGATAAAAATGTAGAATAAAATAAGAGAGATCCTTCTTTCCACTCCTCTCTCCTAAATACTCTTCCCAAGCGATAAACATTCAGCAATTTAGATCCTTATTTTATGTATTTAAGTATGCACACATACATACTTGTTTGTGTATATATGTATTAATATATATACATTTGTAGTCTTATAAAAATAGGATATTGCTTTGGGTGTTTTTTTTTTACATCTCAGTTAATTCCCTTATACTTTTCTGAGTTAAATGGTTTACCTGGAACATTTTAAAGCCACATACATTGTTATTGAAATTTTGGTACTAGAGTAAAAATTTTGGTACTAAATTCAAGACATTTTAAAATGCCATCTTTTTATGTTTTCATTTTGTCAATGAAAAGGAAATGACAGAACTGGTTGGGCAATCAGTATCATTTAAAATTTTAACTTCTGTGTCTAACATATTGATTATCTCCTTTAGTTTTGTACTTGTTAAATTTGAAAAGCATACCTCCTACCCTTTGCAGAGGTCACTGAAGAGAAATATTGACCAGAATTAGACTAAGGGTAGTTCCACTATTAGAGATTTACTTCAGGCATTACTCCATCCTTAATCAATATTATTAACACACAGTTATTTAAATAGTATCAAATCTAGGTATCATGCAGTTAGTTATATCAGTTCAAGTTCTTGAGATAATGTGATTTTACCTTTCTGGCCCTTGCCATGTGAGCTAGTGCAGAAAGATCTATTTGTGTCATTCTTTCTCAAAATAGGACTAGAAGACCTGGACTCCAAACACTCAACCACTTAAATGCCACAGCAAATTGTGAAAAGTGTAGTTTAGTTTCACAAATCGTTACCTGTGATTTGCTAAAGTCACAGTAGGGAGGAGGCAAGGGCAAATGTAGTAAAATTTTAGTTTATAAGAAATGGTTAAAAATTTGAAAAAGCAGGCATATTTTCTCTATCATGATAGCCCTGGGAAAAATCTCTCTTAACAGTAATGTCTCAAAATTTGCTTCTTGAACCATTGAGGAAGATGATTTTATACCTACATTCTGGATGGATGTAAATGATATATTTACATGTTTGTTTCCTGAATGATGAACAGTTTCTCCACACTGGGTTTTGCTGCCAAACTGATTTATTTAGTAGTGATAGAAAAACTTTCTGTGTCAGTTAGGAATCCTGGATGAGCTGTCAGACCTGACTGTGAAATTATTGCAAGGCTATTGGAGGGGAGGGAAATACTCATGAGAAAAAGGGGCGAGTGCTAGGTAGGGATGCTCTCTAAAGAGCCAAGGAGCATAGAATACTCTCCACAGCACAGTGACCAGGGCAGAGCACTGCTTCTACTGCCAACCCTGCAGCTTGTATCACGAGCTTTCTACCAGCTATATACTGAAGAAGGACCCGTTCTTCTCTTCTTTCATAGTAGGAAGTAGAAACCTGATTACATGAATTTTCCAGGGCTGTAGTTATAAAATATTATAGCTTGGGGTAGGGGCTTAAGCAACAGAAATTAATTTTCTTGAAGCTTTTGAGGCTAGAAATCCAACATCAAGGTTTCAGCAGAGTTGATTCCTTCTGACGGCTGTAATAGAAGGATCTTTTCCAGGCCACTTTCCTTGGTTTGTAGATGACCAGGTAACTGAGTGTTTAAGAATTGATGCTTTCAAACTGTAATGCTGGAGGAGACTCTTGAGAGTCTCCTGGACAGCAAGGAGATCAAACCAGTCAATCCCGAAGGAAATCAACCTTGAATATCTATTGGAAGGCCTGATGTTGAAGCTGAAGCTCCAGTACTTTGGCCACTTAGGGCGAAGAGCCAACTTACTGGAAAAGACTCTGATGCTGGAAAAGATTTAGGGCAGGAGGAGAAGAAGATGGCAGAGGCTGAGATGGTTGGATGGCATCACCGACTCAATGGTCATGAGTTTGAGCAAACTCGGGGAGATAGTGAGGGACAGGGAAGCCTGGCATGCTGCAGTCCATGGGATTGCAATGTGTCGGAAATGACTGAGCGATTGAACAACCAAGTTTCTCCCCATGTCTTCACATAGTCTCTGCTCTGTACATGTCTGTGTCTGAATGTCCTCTTCTTAAAAAAGACAACATCATATTAGATTAGGGCCGACTCTAATGACCTTATTTTAATTTATGTCTTTAAAGACCCTATCTCCAAATATAGTTACCTTCTAAAGTACTAGGAGTTTAAGACATCAACATATGATTTTTGTGTGTATGTGTGGTGGGGGGAGGCGCAGTGTAGCCTATGACACTGGCATTGCCCTTCTACTGACAGTCCAGCAGGAGAAGTGACTCTCCCAGAATAAAAACTGGGGCATTCTACAAAGAGGAATGGATTCAAGGCAGCAAAAAATGATAAATGTCTTTCTACCTTTTTTTTGGTAACCGTAGTTATGGAAGTTAATTTTTTTAAATTACAAGAAAATACTATGTACAGAAGACTTGAAAATCTAAAAAAGGAATCAACCACATGTAATATTCAGTGTTGGTAAAGGTACAAGAAAACGAGCATGTTCTCTCTGCTGGTGGGAATGCAGGCTTTTATCCACCTGGCTATCATTCTGCTTTTATACGCTGCTGAAGTGGAGTTGTGCCACTTAAATCTCTCTTCAAGAAAAAATTTGCTATTCAGCTGCAAGGAGTGCAGTTAGCAGACCATTTCCTGCTGTTACTGGCTTCAGGATTCAGTTCAGCTTTCATGCTATGGCTCTGCTCTTTCTGGGCAGCTTCTCGCCAATGAGTGATGTGGCAGGGGTACTAGGGCGTGGCTATTTCTGTCCAACACTGACCTCCTCTAATAGGGGTTCATTACTTTGGACCTGCTTTTTGTTTGTCTCAGACTTGGTCAAATCTGCATGGTGATCTGAGCTTTACTTTGCCCAATCATGCTGCTTCCTTCTTTAATCTTTTATCTGCATTCATCCTGCCCCAAACATCTTGAGATCCTCATTTTGTCTGTCTGCATCCCAGAGTGCTCAGCTTACTCATGTATGGCACATGTATTGAATAACATTTTATTTTCGCACTGTCCTTATTTTTTATAATTCTTTATTATTCCAGTCATGGGTTTGCAAATCTTTGGGCTTTTCAATGATACAAGCCCTGTGGTTTTATTGTAATATTTGTTTTCTTGCACTATATTATGCTTAATGACATCATGGAAATTTTGTTGTGTATCTACCTGAAATCAGTTAAATTATATTATTGGCAGTTCACTATCTTCAAGCCTAATTCAGCTTACTTTCTAGGGAGAGAGATTGAGGCAAGCAGAAAACAGGGAGATGTCTCCCTCTGAGTATTTGTATGTAGAATTTAAAACTGAGTAACTACTGGTGACCGTGCTCTGTACTGTGAACTCATGAGCAGACAAGGACAGCTGTGAGAAAGAAGAATCAGGTAGACAGAGAAAAGCAGACTGAGAGATGGAGTCTGTTCTCATTCCCTACAGGGAATGAGAGGACTCTGGTTCAGCCTTTGTCTCAGTCTGGGATAGGACACCCAGTCCCAGCTCCATTCCTGAATCTAGGTTGATCTTCACTCTGGGTTTGGTGCAACCCTGCAGAAATCTTCTAATGAATTCCCTTTAAGTTGCGTGAAAGTGAAAGTGTTAGTTGCTCAGTTGTGTCCAACTTTCTGGAACCTCATGGACTGTAGCCTGCCAGGCTCCTCTGTCCATGGAATTCTCCAAGCAAGAATACTGGAGTGAGTTGCCATTCCCTTCTCTAGAGGATTTTCCTGACCCAGGGGTTGAACTGAGTCTCCTGCCTTGCAAGCAGATTCTTTACTGTCTGAACTACCAGAGAAGTCCTAGCATTGCATATATTAGTTCAAATTAGTTGCCATGATTTGAAACTCAAACTATCAGAGCATGTCAGCACTTTGCATAATATACTAAGCATTCATAAAATTTGAGTAAAATCTACATCTTGTTGCATTTTTTAGGTCTTTTAACTATTTCTTCTTAGTGGCTTCTCAGTGGTCACAAAACCTCTTCTACTGCTTGAATTTTTACAGACTGAAGCTGTAGATATGTGATAATGCTAAGCATGGTATCCTGTAACCTGTTGTCACTTATATTACTTAGCAAAAAGACTAACAGGGATGGGGGCAGAAGGAAAGAGTGAGTTTTTACTATTGGTCTAAAGGAAACATTTTCTTTTCATTAAAGAATCAGATTTTAGACAAAGAATTTTTGTTTATCTGGAGGGTTCATTTCCCAGTTATTCTTTGGTAGGGTAAGGTTTTAGGTTTACAGTCAGGTAGGGGAACTAGACAGGCACAGCTTCCTTAACTGAGCTCTGAATATGTACATAAGAGCAGCAGAGAAATTGTCAATGGAGTTTAAATTATCTGAGAAGGAGGGTGGTATTGTTTTATTTGGATGAGGTCCCTAGGTCACCTGGGAACATAGGATTTTCCATATATTCCCAGAACAGGCCATGATATTCCACAGAGAATGCTGGAGGCAAAAATTCATAGGGATTAAAATTGCTAGACATGGGTGAGTCCCATTTTAACAATGATCCAAATATACTGAATAAACTTAGGTCTCTGAGGATATAAGTGCTTAGTTTGATCTCAGATACCATGAGAGCATCTTTTGTCCTGGGCAGTAATCCAGGGTATCTTTCCTTCCCTAGCTGATATCATGCAAGATTTCCTCTTCACTTAAGAGATGAGTTTTGATTTTTGCCCTACTTTTTCCAGGTGTCCCACACTCATATGCCAATCTGGAGCCTTCATGTTGATCCCCGAGGGCAGGCTTCATCTTACATCTGATTTCGTGGATTGACTGGAAGTCCATGCTCTGACCATATGTTTTGGAGTCACCTTCCAAGTTCTTTGAGATGGCTCCTCAGCATCTTGGCAGCAATGTCTTATCCTTTTTAATCTTGTCACTTTTTGCAGCAAGGCACAGGGGTCCTGAACTTGTTCTCTCAATCATTTTGTTGCCATTAGGAAATGAGTGAGCTCTGTCTTTCTGCCTTTTTTTTTTTTTTAAAAGCTGTTGATTATAATGATTCCAGACTTCCTCTCTGATCCTGGAACCTGTCAGTGGAAAATGTAAGACTATGCAAAAATAAAAGCCAGCAGTGTTTTCCAAGTGTGTGTGCAGGCTGTATTTCATCTATTAATTCATGATGATGGTGCCTACAAAGCCAGAGGAATCTCCACATCATCTACAAGCCCTTTTAACAGCTGACAAAGATCAGATCTTCTAAGTAACAAAGAAGATAGTATTTTCCATATACAATCCATGCAGCTCATACCCAGTGTCTGTGAGATTTCAGCTGGCATTATATTTCAGTTATTACATTGACACTGCATATTAATGCTGTCACTTGGACATTAATAGAAAAATGTGTACTTGGTTAGACTCTGAAGTATAATGTCTAAGACAAAATTATTGCAAACAAATCTTACTAATTCTTGATTACATATTAATGGGACAGAACAAGCAGATGGTTTATTTTGGGGAAAAAAGTGAATAATGCATCATTCTGTAGTGCCAATAGCTCATACGAGCAGTGAGAAAGAGTGCTGGACACAGGGCTTTGGAAATCCTTTCCCCTAACTTTCAGTTCCAGTTTTGATCCTGTCTGATTGCATGACTCAACCCCTCTAAACTGGCAACAGTCATCCCTATCTCATAAGGTTTTTGCTGGAATTACATGTGATAATACCTATAATTTAAAAATATTTATACTATTACATTAGATACCCAAATAATTATAAAATATCTTGCATATTGTTTGGTGCCTGATAGAGGGTAATTTATTCATAAAAACTTTCTGAGCACATATACTGCATACACATATTTTGTTGGTGCTGGGGATGAGAGGACAGGTGAGTCAAAGTTCTTGTTTCAAGAAGGTTCCAATCTAATCAGAGAGACAGGTATATAAGTGGACATTTTTAGTGCAATGTGGTGAGGGCACTCACAGAGAGAGACATAAGGAAGTTAGAAGCACAGAGGAGAGACATGGAACAAGGCTTGAGATGGAGGTGTGATCAGGGAAGGCTCTGGAAATAAATGCCTGAGCTGAGAATGAGCCAGAAGATAATGAATAAAGATATGATGTGTACATTTTCAAGATGATATCACATTCATATATATGTCTTCTTTACTTTTTAATTTTTTAAATTCACATTGAGTCACCATCATTTTTCATTTTTTGGTCAATTATTGGTGGTTCCAGAGCCCTGTTTTTTGGTGTTAGAAAAGGAGGAATTGAACTTGTGGACCATTGTGGTCATTCTTCAGATTGGTCTCTGAAAGACCAGCCACTGAAAGACTAAGAAGGAAAAATCAGACTAGGAAGAATTAGAAGTGGGAAATACCAAGTGTTATGAAATTAGACTCTGGGAAGTATAAAGTGGAGGGAAAATATTACTCGTGTGTCCACATGTTTTCAATCTTGCTTTCCTGAGGTGGAAGCTGTCTAGAAACAGAGGCACCACTAGGTCCACTCTCTACAGCTGGTTAATCTTTTCTTTTAAGATGGATTTGTTGAGATCAGGGTTTACAGCTTAGGAGGACCCTGGCTTAGAGTAGGTTAGGAATTACTTATAACTAATGGCTTTAAAGTCCTGGAACATGCAGAGCCCAGAAGACTCAAGGTAGAACTCTGGAGTCAGTTAATAACATGCAGTTAAATAGACTTTTGTGGACTAAACTTGGAACTTTACCATCCTTTATAATTTTTGTTAATGGGTTGTTGTTCAGTCACCAAGTTGTATCCAACCCCATGCACTGCAGGGTGCCAGGTTTCCCTGTCCTTTCCTGTTTCCTGGAGTTTGCTTAAACTCATATACATCGGTAATGCTGTCTAACCATTTCATCCTCTACTGCCCCTTTCTTCTTTTGCCTTCAGTCTTTCCCAGCATCAGGGTCTTTTCCAATGAATGGGCTCTTTGCATCAGAGGGTCAAAGTATTGGAGCTTTGGCTTCGGCATTAGCCCTTCCAATGAATATCCAGGGTTGATTTCCTTTAGGACTGACTGTTTTGATCTCCTTGCAGTCCAAGGGACTCTCAAGAGTCTTCTCTGGAACCACAGTTTGAAAGCATCAATTCTTTGGTACTCAGCCTTCTTTATAGTCCAACACTCACATCCATCCATGACTACTTGAAAAACCATATCTTTGACTATATGGACCTATGTTGGCAAAGTGATGTCTCTGCTTTTTAATATGCTGTCTAGGTTTCTCATAGCTTTCCTTCCAAGGAGCAAACATCTTTTAATTTCATGGCTGTAGTAAGATGCTTACTCCTTGGAAGAAAAGTTATGACCAACCTAGATGCATATTGAAAAGCAGAGACATTACTTTGCCAACAAAGGTCCGTCTAGTCAAGGCTATGGTTTTTCCTGTGGTCATGTATGGATGTGAGAGTTGGACTGTGAAGAAGGCTGAGCACTGTAGAATTGATGCTTTTGAACTGTGGTGTTGGAGAAGACTCTTGAGAGTTCCTTGGACTGCAAGGAGATTCAACCAGTCCATTCTAAAGGAGATCAGCCCTGGGTGTTCTTTGGAAGGAATGATGCTAAAGCTGAAACTCCAGTACTTTGGCCACCTCATGCGAAGAGTTGACTCATTGGAAAGGACTCTGATGCTGGGAGGGATTGGGGGCAGGAGGAGAAGGGGACGACAGAGGATGAGATGGCTGGATGGCATCACTGACTCGATGGACGTGAGTCTGAGTGAACTCTGGGAGATGGTGATGGACAGGGAGGCCTGGCGTGCTGCAATTCATGGGGTCGCAAAGAGTCAGACACGACACAGCTACTGAACTGAACTGAACTAAGTCACCATCTGCAGCGATTTTGGAGCCCAAGAAAATAAAATCTGCCACTGTTCCATTTTTTCCCCATCTATTTGCCATGAAGTGATGCCATGATGTTAGTTTTTGGAATGTTGAGTTTTAAGCCAGCTTTTTCAGTTTCCTCTTGTTAATGGGTAAATTCATTCTAACTACCAACAGGGCATTCAGAAAATTCACCCATAAGTTATAGTAACTTAACCACATATTTTCAGGCCAAGAGATCAGTCTATGGAAGTCTGGAGTTTGTACCTAAAATGTATTAGTACCCTTTAGTGATCGTTTTTTTCATATTTGTGTCCTATTGTTAACACATTTCCTGAATATTGCATCTCTAGTATCCTCTCAATGCTTTTTTTTTTCTTCCTTAAAAATACTTTTTATTTTGCATTGAGGTATAGCTGATTAAAAACATTGTGATAGTTTTTGGTGAATAGCAAAGGGACTAAGTGGTACAAATACATGTATCCATTCTCCCCCCAAAATGCCTTTTAAATTAACAATTTGGTTGAATAACAAATCAAGTAGCATTTGTGGGATTAAGTGTATAGGGCACATTGCTGAATAGGTTTATAAAGTAGAGTTCTGAATTTTAAGATGCTTGCACTGTAATATCTTTCCAAGAACAAACCAACACTTGGGCCAGGCCTTCAGGAAATCCAAACATCTGGATTAAAAAATATGTCAGGAACAATCAGTCATCCAGTTTCGTCAACATAATGCCAAAGGCCTAGATTACTGAAAATATTTCCAACCAGATGTTATATAGTCTACGGATGTATCTAGAATCAAAACTGAAAATGTAGACCAAGGAGTGATGTGCATCAACAGTTTTCCATTTCAGTCCACTGCATGCATTTTTGCTTCTTGAATTGGAACAAGAAGAAAGTTCAGAATTTGTGGAGATGATGGAGGTTTTTCCTTACAGTATCCTGCAAGATAATCATTGAAGAATGGGTATGGAATATTTAGATATATGTTGAAAACATACTAGGTGCTAGTGGAAAGCTATAGAGAACTTTGGGACCTTGCATACAGATTATTTGGGATTGTGTAAGCATATTGAAAAGCAGAGACATTACTTTGCCAACAAAGGTCCGTCTAGTCAAGGCTATGGTTTTTCCTGTGGTCATGTATGGATGTGAGAGTTGGACTGTGAAGAAGGCTGAGTACCAAAGAATTGGTGCTTTTGAACTGTGGTGCTGGAGAAGACTCTTGAGAGTCCCTTGGACTGCAAGGAGATCCAACCAGTCCATTCTGAAGGAGATCAGCCCTGGGTGTTCTTTGGAAGGAATGATGCTAAAGCTGAAACTGCAGTACTTTGGCCACCTCATGCGAAGAGTTGACTCATTGGAAAGGACTCTGATGCTGGGAGGGATTGGGGGCAGGAGGAGAAGGGGACGACAGAGGATGAGATGGCTGGATGGCATCACTGACTCGATGGACGTGAGTCTGAGTGAACTCTGGGAGATGGTGATGGACAGGGAGGCCTGGCGTGCTATGATTCATGGGGTCATGAAGAGTCGGACATGACTGAGTGACTGAACTGAACTGAACTGAAGCTGTCTTTTTACATACAACAAATGGATTTTTTTTTGTTTTATTCTAGTTTTAAACATCTATTTTTGAAATGTTTTTAAATAAAGTTAGTAATGTTATAATAAAGCAAAAATACTTTTAGTGAAAATAGGTATGGTTTATTGAGCACTTGCTAAGTGGCTGGCCCTGCACTAAATACCTTTCCTGAAATAAACCCAAGAAATAGGTATTGTTATTATCCTCCTTTTGTAGAGTAGAATGCTGAGGCACTGAGAAGTTCAATAATTACTCAAGTGTTCACAGCTTATAGATAGTAGAGTTGGGATTTGAAGTCAGGCAGTTCATTTCCAGAGCCTTATCCACTCAACCAGATGCTCTCTATTCTAGCAGCCCTGTCCTGGGGCAAATCTGAAGTAAGTTAACAAGGTCTTCAATAGAACAACAACTGACAGCAACAGGAATAATGCTTAATTAATCAGTTCATTTCAGTCACTCAGTCGTGTCCAACCCTGGACACCATGGACTGCAGCACGCCAGGCTTCTCTGTCCGTCACCAACTCCCAGAGCTTGCTCAAACTCAAGTCCATGAAGTTGGTGATGCCGTCTAGCCATCTCATCCTTTGTTGTCCCCTTTTCCTCCTTCCTTCAATCTTTCCCAGCATGAGGGTCTCTTCTAATGAGTCAGTTTTTTGGATCAGGTGGCCAAAGTATTGGAGTTTCAGATTCAGCATCAGTCCTCCAATGAATATTCAGGACTGATTTCCTTTAGGATTGACTGGTTTGATCTCCTTGCAGTCCAAGGGAGTCTGAAGAGTCCCAAAACTACAGTTCAAAAGCATCAATTCTTTGGTGCTCAGTTTTCTTTATAGTCCAACTCTCGCATCCATACATGACTACTGGAAAAACCATAGCCTTGACTAGACAGCAAAGTAATGTCTCTGCTTTTTAGTATGTTATCTAGGTTGGTCATAGATTTTCTTCCAGGGAGCAAGTGTTGTTTAATTTCATGGCTGCAGTCACCATCTGCAGTGATATGGGAGCCTTAGAAAGTAAAGTCTGTCCCTGTTTCCATTGTTTCCCCATCTATTTGCCATGAAGCGATGGGACTGGATGCCATGATCTTCATTTTTTGAATGTTGAGTTTTAAACCAGCTTTTTCACTTTCATCTTTCACTTTTATCAAGAGGCTCTTTAGTTCCTCTTCACCTTCTGCCATAAAGGTGGTATCATCTGCATATCTGAGGTTATTTATATTTCTCCCAGCAATCTTGATTCCAGCTTGTGCTTCATCTAGTCCAGCATTTCTCATGAGGTACTCTGCATATAAGTTAAATAAACAGGGTTACAAATATACAGCCTTGAGGTACTCCTTTCCTAATTTGGAACCTGTCTGTGCTTCCATGTGTGGTTCTAGCTGTTGCTTCTTGACCTGCATGCAGATTTCTCAGGAGGCAGATCAGGTGGTCTGGTATTCTCTTTAAGAATTTTGCATAGTTTGTTGTGATCCACACAGACAAAGGCTTTAGCATAGTCAATAAAGTAGAAGTAGATGTTTTTCTGGAATTCTCTTGCTTTTTCTATGATCCAGTGAAAAAAAGAAAGAAAGAAAGAAAGAAAGAAAGGAAGGAAGAAAGAAAGAAAGAAAGAGTCTCTCAGTCATGTCTGACTCTTTTTGACCCCATGGAGTGTAGCCTGCCAGGCTCCTCTGTCCATTGGATTTTCCAGGCAAGAATACTGGAGTGGGTTACCATTTCCTTCTCCAGGGGATCTTCCTGACCCAGGGATTGAACCTGGGTCTCCCGCACTACAGGCAGGCTCTTTACTGTCTGAGCCACCGGGGAAGCCTGGTGATCCAGTGGATGTTGGCAATTTGATCCCTGGTTCCTCTGCCTTTTAGAATCCAGCTTGAACATCTGGAAGTTCATGGTTCACGTATTGTTGAAGCCTGGCTTGTAGAATTTTGAGCATTACTTCGCTAGCTTGTGAGATGAGCACAATTTGCAGTAGTTTGAGCCTTCTTTGGCATTGCCTTTCTTTGGGATTGGAATGAAAACTGACCTTTTCCAGTCCTGTGGCCACTGCTGAGTTTTCCAGATGCTGGCATATTGAGTGCAGCTCTTTCACAGCATCATCTTTTAGGATTTGTAATAGCTCAACTGGAATACTATCACCTCCATTAGCTTTGTTCATAGTGATGCTTCCTAAGGCCCACTTGATTTCACATTCCAGGATGTCTGGCTCTAGGTGAGCAATCACACCATTGTGGTTATCTGGGTCATTAAGATCTCTTTTGCATAGTTCTTCTGTGTATTCTTGCCACCTCTTCTTGATATCTTCTGCTTCTGTTAGGTTTGTACAGTTTCTGTCCTTTATTGTGTCCATCTTTGCATGAAATGTTCCCTTGGTATCTCTAATTTTCTTGAAGAGACCCTTAGTCTTTCCCATTCTATTATTTTCCTCTATTTCTTTGCATTGATCACTTAGGAAGGCTTTTTTATTTCTCCTTGCTACTCTTTGGAACTCTGTATTTGGATGG
Source organism: Bubalus bubalis (assembly GCF_019923935.1). Lineage (NCBI taxonomy): Eukaryota > Metazoa > Chordata > Mammalia > Artiodactyla > Bovidae > Bubalus > Bubalus bubalis. The sequence goes on along the minus strand of NC_059168.1, from coordinate 18,385,365 downwards.
ATAATATCTTTCCTTTTCTCCTTTGCCTTTTGCTTTTCTTATTTTAAGGCCTCCTCAGACAACCATTTTGCCTTTTTTCATTTCTTTTTCTTAGGGATGGTTTTGATCATGACTTCCTGTACAATGTTATGAACCTCCTTCCATAGTTCTTCAGGCACTCTGTCTATCAGATCTAATCCCTTGAATCTGTTTATCACTTCTACAGTATAATCATAAAGGATTTTATTTAGGTCTACCTTAATTAATATTGAGAATTAATATGTTAAAGTGATTTTATCATTATCTTTAACTTTCAATACTCCTCTTATGTTCATACATTGTACTGATAAGGAGGCTACAATGTGGAGAGACTGGGTAATAACCAATATCACCAGGCTCTTAAGTGGTAGAGTTAGGAGTGATTCCTGGTCTGGATTCAGATGATTGAAGCACTAGGTTCGTGTCTTCACACCCTGGGGTTCTCACAGTCTTTTGGGTCCTCTGTGACTCAGGTGCCGGAGAGATGTTCTGGGTATCTCCTTTGATTACTCTTCCCAGTCCTTCTACATTCCTTTTAGGCAGCTCTTTCTCTGCTCCTGTTCATAGACTGAGTTTGAGGAGAGTCTTACCCCATTTCCTTAGGGCTTTGTGCTTGAAAACACTTCAGTTGCCTGGGCTTGGATTTTCCTTCAAGGTAGAACTTGATGTTCAGCTATGGGGAGTGTGGTCAGTGATAGCCTCCAGCTGCTAATGACTATAGGATCAACTTCAGTTTTCTAGATGAAGCTATGCTCTTCCTGGGCAATGACTAGCCAGCTACTGAGCAGAGGTACTAGAACCCAGCCTTTTGTACCCAATAAGTTATGTTCCACTGCTCCTCACTGGGTTGGCAAAACTTTGTCAGATCTGTGTGTGGTGATCTGATTTTCTTCCTGTCCCATTGTGCTCCCTCTCCTTTTTTATTTCTCATAATCATGACTCTACTCCTCTAATCACAACCCAATAAACCTCTTATACTCCTAACTTCATCTCAGTGCCCACTTTCTAGGGGACCCACTGGCACTACAACTAAACAGTGATCTATCCAAGGCAGAGATGAGTTTAAGGAGACTGGCGTGCTTCCCATCTGTGGTAACACATTACTCAATGACAGAAGGTTTCTGTCATTAAGCACAGAATGGGAAATGTGAACAGAAACATTAGGAGGGTGATGGGGAAAGAGAGAGAGAGAATAAATACATGTGGGTGGTGAGCTCAAATGAAGACTTTTAGGTAGATATCTTTTCTAATTATCCATGGGTCTGTCACTTAGCCCTTCTTTATTTACTCTTATTAGCTATAGTTTTGAAGAATATTATAATTTATAGGTTGAAATAAGCACAAAAAACCTTACCCAAAATACTAATTTTGGTTTTATTTTTAATATATAGTAATGAGTTCTCAGTAAATAGTTGTTGAATAAATGAAAGAATGAATAAAACTTTAAAAAATTCAACACATTATACTTTTGACCCAGTAAAAAGAGTTATCCAGGATGGCTAATCATGACAGTTGTCCAGTAGGTAGAAAATTTTCAGGCTGAATAAAAGGCAGACTTTGTTTTTGCACAAAGTCACTTGTCATAGCCAGACGGTATCCCACAGCATAGTTAACATCTGAAAGTCTGTATAAAGAAGTAGAGTCAATTCCCACCCTCTGGAACTTTCATTGTAACAGGACTTTCTAGTTAAATGAAAAGTCAAGTCACTGTTGCAGCTGAGGAACCAAGGGATGTCTTAAAAGGAGGGGAACCCCCAAACAATCTGAATGTTCATATAATCTAAGAAAAATAGCAAGCTTTCTATGTATGTTGGCCTCAAGTTGTACAACTACCTACTCAAATCAGAGAGCTGCCCAGAAGCCCTTCCTATTCAGAAAATCTGGGGGGCCCTTGCAATCTTCTAAGAAGTATATATTACCTGAATGGGTTGGAGGTTGTGCTGGCAGATTTGAGAACTATCAGGGAAGCACCTTGCATTCTCAAGGGGAGGCAATTATGAGATTGTGATTAAAGTCTGGAAGGGCTGTGATTGGCTCACTTGGGAGGCTCGGCTGACATTGCATTAAAGTTTGGAGACACAGCTGTTACTAATGTCCCTTGTAAATTATAACTGGTATAACAGTACTGCTATGCAAAATTTCTCATATAGTCTCACTTTCTGTTAGTGCTTTGTGATTTGGTGATGCAGTAGAAGACATAAGTATATCTTATCCTACCTGAAAAAAAATTGGGGCAGAAATACAGTTTTGTTAAAAATGGAAGCAAATTGCAGTTTGAGGAGGCCAATGAAAATGGTAGAAAGGATAAAAGATAATGGTAGAGCGGATAAAAGCTAATGGTGAGTCAAATAAGATGGAACAAATACGTTTTCATTGTATCAGATTGGAAATCACTAATGTACTAGTCCTTACAGAATTAAATAGAATGTTCTTATATTAATTTATCAGATTGCAAAATTATTTTTTGCAGTTTGAATGAAACAAAGGTCTCATTGGTGAGGAAAAATGGGATATTTCAAAAGAAAAAACATTGGCTAAAGAATATTAAAAAAGGATATGTGAACAATAATGAAGGATAGTCAAGTATGGAAAAATTTCATTCCAATATAATACAGCAAAGTTGATTTAAAGGAAATTGATAAGAATAAAATAAATTTAAATCTGAGATGTCAATCTTTAACACTGTAATTTAAAAAGTAATGTCAACTAAATCATTTGTTACTGATGTCAGAACATTCAGGTATTTGGGGGAAATGTCATTTTAAAAATTATGCTTCTACTAGGTACTGGTTATGAATTATTCAGCAAATATGTGGGGTGATATTGTTTACAACACATTTCCTGGCAACTTCTGTTTTTCACTAAATTTTTTTTTTCAAACTTGAGGCAGCTTTACAATGTAATTGGTAATAGAAGCAGATGGTACTTCTTTGACCCTTCTAGGCAATCAGTTATTTGCAAGATATGGGAACAGACAATATGCATTAAAATTAGCCCCATTTTTTTAGCTGCCAAAGAGTAGACTTGGTCATAAAATTTGAGTAAAGACCCTGAGAGATCTAGTTCAGTTCCTGTATTTTACATGTGAGAAAATGCTTGCTTAGAGAGGTAATAAATTGATCAGCTCAAGGTTGTATGAGAAGTAAATAGGACCAGATCTCAGCCATTTCATCTAGCGTGAGAGGTTCTTTGCCTCCACTTCCAGTATGAAGGCTGTCTTTTCTATTTGGGAGATTAGAATAATTATATATTATATAATATATAAAATTTTAAAACATTTTAAACATCTTGAAAATGAACAAGAATAATATAACTCTGGAGTACTTTCTCATGCAGTTGTCAAAACTTAAAACATTGCCATATTTGCATCAGCTTATAAAATACATATCATAATATAGTTGTCTTCTATTATGGATCAGAACCACTACATTTAATTTACACTGAAATGATAGCACATTAGCCATGGATTTTTTGGTAACTCTTTAAAAATTGATTACATAAACACTCTCAATGCCCTAAAAATAATAAATATGAAATATTATTACTTATATTAGTAACAAATAGACATCATCACTACTTCCTCTATGACAGGCACTTATTTACACATATTATTGTATATAAAGTCACATTTTGTTATTATTCTAGGGCTCAACTCATTTTCTTCCATACAAAATTATCTATCTTTTGTCATTATTCTTTCTCACTGAAATGATTTCAGTTCATTAACTCAGTTGTGTCCAATTTTTTGCAATCCCATGAACCGAAGCACGCCAGGCCTCCCTGTCCATCACCAACTCCTAGAGTTTACCCAAACTCGTGACTTAGCAGCAGCAGCAGCAGCATGTCCATTGAGTTGGTGATGCCATCCAGCCATCTCATCCTCTGTCGTTGAATTGGTGATGCCATCTAGCCATTTCATCCTCTGTCGTCCCCTTCTCCTCCTGCCCCGAATCCCTCCCAGCATCAGAGTCTTTTCCAATGAGTCAACTCTTCTCATGAGGTAGCCAAAGTATTGGAGTTTCAGCTTCAACATCAGTCCTTCCAATGAACACCCAGGACCGATCTCCTTTAGGATGGACTAGTTGGATTTCCTTGCAGTCCAAGGGACTCTCAAGAGTCTTTTCCAACACCACAGCTGAAAAGCATCAATTCTTTGGCACTCAGCTTTCTTTATAGTCCAACTCTCACATTCATACATGACCACAGGAAAAACCATAGCCTTGACTAGACGGACCTTTGTTGACGAAGTAATGTCTCTGCTTTTTAATATGCTGTCTAGGTTGGTCATAACTTTCCAAGGAGTAAGCGTCTTTTAATTTCATGGCTGCAGTCACCATCTGCAGTGATTTTTGGAGCCCAGAAAAATAAAGCCTGACACTGTTTCCACTGTTTCCCCATCTATTTCCCATGAAGAGATGGGACCAGATGCCATGATCTTAGTTTTCTGAATGTTGAACTTTAAGCCAACTTTTTCACTCTCCTCTTTCACTTTCATCAAGAAGCTCTTTAGTTCCTCTTCACTTTCTGCCATAAGGGTGGTGTCATCTGCATATCTGAGGTTATTGATATTTCTCCCAGCAATCTTGATTCCAGCTTGTGCTTCCTCCAGCCCAGCATTTCTCATGATGTACTCTGCATATAAGTTAAATAAGCAGGGTGACAATATACAGCCTTGGCGTACTCCTTTTCCTATTTGGAACTAGTCTGTTGTTCCATGTCAAGTTCTAACTGTTGCTTCCTGACCTGCATATAGGTTTCTCAAGAGGCAGGTCAGGTGGTCTGGTATTCCCATCTCTTTCAGAATTTTCCACAGTTTATTGTGATCCACACAGTAATGTATTACATAAGCCTGTTTTTTTTTTTTTTTTTTTTTCTGTTGAGACAAAAGGCTACTAATAGCCTTAGTAATTTATTTGAATGGGAAAAACCAAGTGTTTTATTTTGAGAGTGATGCCACCTTCTACTGAGCTCCTCAACTTTGGGAGCAGACTGGTGCTAGATTTCTGCTTCTACCTGTCCCCTCAGGCTGGTACTCTTTGTAGGGCCAACCCATATACTTTATGGTGGTGACTCTCATGGCCAGAAAGAGAGGACTCTATTTTTGGTAAGAAGTATCATAGAAACATTTGAACTTGATTTTCGATGGGCTTGTTGAACCTATGTTTGAATACTGATTATACACAATGATATTCTGAAAATTCACATCAAAGAGAATGAGGAAAGCCCTGTGAATGAAGGTTGGATTGAGGAGAAACTGGGAAGCCATCCTGATTTTTCTTGCAGAAATCAAGCTTTCCCTGGAACAGATGCTAAGTTAAAATAGATTTCAAAGCACATTCCTCCTGAGAATGAAATGGACTGAGTGCTGAAGTGACTGAGACAAAAGGAGTATGATGTTATAAGGTTATAAAAGGTGTTATAAAGGACCAGATATTACAAGGTTCTTATCCACCTCCAATTATTTCTCTATAATCTCCCTCCTGAAATTTCCCCCACAGAGTAAAATAAAGATGGTGACCGTCCTCATCGCCCACCATGTCCACCGCCTTGTATTTCACCCATCTTCTCATCTTTTCCCAAAGCAGGTAGAGACCTTTCACATTTCCAGTCATTTATTCATGCCACTTATTTCCTGGCCTGAATTTCCTTTCTTTACTTGGAAAACTTCTACTGCAGTGAAGTTTTAGGAAACACAACTCAGAGATAGAGTAGTTAAAAATAAGTGCAAATATGGAGAGATAAACAAAACTACTTATTCTGACTACTCAAATTTGGACCTCAAAAGTCTAAACTCAAAAAAGTATCTGGTACATAGTATGAGCTCAAGAAATGTTAGAAGCCTTTCCTTATGGTGACATATGGCAGCAAGACGGTGGTACAGATTCCAAGGTGGAGAGGTTTGTCACTGATAGCATCCTCAAAAGTGAACCCAATGGGTTTCACATTCAGCAACTGACTGAAGATGACTACGGTGGAATGGGAAGGTCTGAGTTACACCAACCAGGACAGAAATCATTATTCTGGCCACCAGGATGCAGAATGTTCTTGGTGAGAAGGGCCAGCAGATCTGCAGATTGACTGCTGTGGTTCAGAAGAGATTTGGCTTCCCTGAGGGCAGTATCTAGCTCTAAACTGAAAATGTGGCCACAAGAGTTCTGTGCACCATTGCTTAGGCAGAGTCTCTCCTTTACAGCCTCCCAGAAGAACTCGCTGTGCAGAGGAGGCTCTGCTATGATGTGCTGCCTATTATGAAGGGTGGGGTCAAAGCCTGTGAGGTCGCAGGACTAGGAAATTATGAGGACATAGGGCTAAGTCCACAAAGTTTGTGGATGGCCTGATAATGCAGGACTCTGTTAAATACCATGGTGATACTGCTGTGTGCCATGTGCTACTCAGACAGGATGTGCTCGGCATCAAAGTGAAGTCATGCTGCCTGAGGACCCAAGTGGTAAGACTGGCTCTAAGAAGCCCCTTCCACCCCCATCTCTGAACAGAAGAGTGGGAAGCTGGAGCCACCTACCGTGCTCCAGCCAGTACTCAACCATAACGGGGTGTTCTTGGCAGGATCTGGAGTTTGGATGTTGCTCTGTAAAGACCCTTAATAAAATATTTTTTAAAAACCTGTGGCCTGACTAGGCTATATTATCCAGTGTTTAGACTGAGGGTTGGGTCGTCCCATGGGGGAACTACTTGATTGATTCTTAGGGCTACCTGGATCACAGTGTTTCTTTGGTTTCCTTGAAATCCTCTTGGTTTAACCTGTACCTTTGAGGCAAGAGCTGGAATGGGAGGACCCAAGCAGAGTAACCAGAGAAGTACCCTGTTCAGGTGTAAATCTGGTGATGATGAAAGCTGATTATAACAGGAAGTACCTTGATTAATTCATCTGTAGTTCAGAATTATAGCTTTAGAAGAGGGATATGTTTAAGGTGTTATCTGTATTGCATGTAGAAAATTAATACAATAGCCATCATATTTTGGGGTTATATGAAAAAATATGAGTAGAATGAATGAAGTAGATGATGTTTTGTATGTTTAAGAGTCTTGATAATTTTTGTTGGACTATCAGGTCTTCTGAAACCTTTTATCTGCAGTTAGGTCCTTGTGTATGCTTCCATCCAAAAACTTTTGAGATTCCATGAGCAGTGCCTTAACTGAAGTGAGCCTCATTGACTTATGTCACATGTTAATGGTATGTGTATCAGGCCCTGGTATGCTTAGCTAGGCCTGGTCCCATGACCCTTTTCTATCTAGCCATGAGCTAAAGGTCCTGCTTCCACAGATGGGCACTGGGGTTTGAGATGCCCATGGCTTCTCTGACCTGGAACGTTCCTGGTCTGTACCATAGTTTGGTGGAGAAGGACATGGGCCCTGGAGTCAGATAAACCTGGGTGGATTCTAGTTCCTTTATATCTAAGTTTAGTGAAGGTTTTGTGAGCACTATATAATAATCTAGAAGACACTCAGTATGGTGCACACAGAAGTGGTTACTACCTCATTGACTTCTAAAATTAGAAACACCATCCAAGCCAGCTGAACATTGGCTCTTGGGATGGCCTACTAGGATTCTGGTTATTGACCTTTACATGTCAGACCTACTGTTAAGTGAGCAATTCTTGCAGCCTATATTCCTTTTGTTTCTCTGTTCTCTTCTAGCGAGGTTCTAACAAGGAAGGGATGGGAGGACGCAGAAGCATCTCTCTGTCTCATAATTTGCCTTGGCTTTGGCTTTGGTGAGGCAAAAGACATTGATTATTTTAGAGCTCAGTAATTAAGTAGGCAGGGTACAAACTGCCAATAATATCAGAAAGACAATTCATGAAGCAGAGTAGGTGCTATTGGTTAATAAACGGGCTTTAAACAAAGATTTGCCCTGGGTGAGCCAAAATCTTGCATAATATGTCTAAAAATAGCAAGAGTTGACTTTATGTGTCAAGTATTTTCATAACAGCATGAAATAAGTATTCTTGGAAATGAACCTAGGGTTTTTTTCTTATAAACTGTGACCATTAAAATGATGCTTAAATTCTGCGGAAGTTGCACTTGTGTGAAGCATACTTCATTGTCTCCCTCCAATGGTGTGGCACAACGACCATAGGCTTTTAGAGTCAGACAGACATTGTTTTGAATTCTACTGTGATACTAACTTAATATCACTGAGACATGGTGTTCTCTTCGGTGAAATAGCTTTAGTTTTCTCTCTTTCGCAAGATGGCTGTACAGATTAAATGTGATAATGCATGTCAAGTGCCTTGTGTCATGCCATGCCCAATTTCTGTCTTTATCTTTATCTTCCAGAGCTATATGGAGAGCATACTTATGTTAAATCAACTTAGTAAAAGCACTCAACCTCTCATCTGCTAACTATTCGGCATTCATCCCCTCATACAAGAGACATCAGTGTGATATAATGCTCTAAGATAGAACTTGCTGACCATCGGATCTTTTTTTCATTTGGGCAGTGCAACTCAAATTATGGATAGGGAAGAGGGGAAGCAAATGATTGAATTTATTGACTTAGATAAATAGGAAAGGGAGTGCTACCGAGCATATGTTATCATGAATGAAGTTACCATGCACTATTTTTATTTTTAGTTTAGGCTATATTTTTAATATTGTTAAGTTTCCTGGTTGTGTAATTATATATATAAGAAATAAATAATTTTAATTTAAAATTTTTTTCAAAAATAAATTTGTTTTGCTGGGTTGCAGGAACCCTCAAAAGAATAATGACACCTCAAGTACATTATTAAATTGCTACATTTGGTAGATATGTGTGTGTGTGTGCTCAGTCACTCAGTCATGTCTGACTCTTTGTAACCCTATGGACTGTAGCCCACTAGGCTCCTCTGTCCATGGGATTTCCAGGGCAAGAATACTGGAGTGGGTTGCTATTTCCTATTTCAGGGAATCTTCCTGACCCAGGGATCGAACCTGTGTCTCCTGCATCTCTTGTATTGGCAGGCAGAGTCTTTACCACTGAGTCACCTGGGAAGTCTATAAATATACATATAGCCCCTCTTTTTAGAGTCTTTTCCTATATGGGTTATTACAGAGTATTGAGTAGAGTTCCCTGTGCTCTACAGTGCATTCTTATTATCTATTTTATATATTGTAGTATGTGTATACCAGTCCCAATTTCTCAATTTGTCCCTCCCACCATGTACTAGTCACGGCACAAATAACTATTAAATGGCCAGTACGAAGGTGCTGACTTAGGTGCTCGAGGTACAACAGTGAATGAAACAGGTCAAGTTCCTGGCCTCATGGAACTTAAGTGCTAGTGAGAGGATACAGAGAATAAATAACTCAGTAAAATATATAGTGCTATAGACAACGGTCATGATGTAGAAGAAAAATAAAGAAAAATAAGTATGGGACTTCTATCTTGTGTGGGGTGGCCATAAAATTACTCTTCAATAAGGTGACATTTGGGCAGCGATCTTAAGGGAGTGAAAGAGGGTTTGCAGATGTTAGCCTGCCCTGACTGATATGGGCGTCCTCCGTGAGAAACCAAATTAGGGCTTACTCCTGGTCCTGATCCTTCCCACCAGGGCACCATTCTCTGATACCCTCCCTATTCATCAAGGAATCTGCTAGGATCTGATATAGCACGACCACTTAAATCCCAGTTTGGAGGATGCTGTCTATCTATAGTTCCATTTACCTTTTGAAAATTTACAGACTAATAGAGCGAGCATATGGAGAAGGCAATGGCACCCCACTCCAGTACTCTTGCCTGGAAAATCCCGTGGATGGAGGAGCCTGGTGGGCTACAGTCCATGGGGTCGCTAAGAGTCGGACACGACTGAGCGACTTCACTTTCAGTTTTCACTTTCATGCATTGGAGAAGGAAATGGCAACCCACTCCAGTGTTCTTGCCTGGAGAATCCCAGGGACGGGGCAGCCTGGTGGGCTGCCGTCTATGGGGTCGCACAGAGTTGGACATGACTGAAGTGACTTAGCTGCAGCAGCAGCAGAGCGAGCATATCAGTCTGTTCTGAAAGAAGAACACTCTTAACTGGATCTTTTAAAGACTACACAACTGATCCACACAGCAGCCAATGTGGATATATAACAAATAAAATTCCACTGCTTTCCTCCACCTGAAATACCATGTCCAGTTCTTTCTGCATCTCCTGGTACCACTATTATTCTAATAGTTGGTAGAATTTCAGCTCACCCTGTAATCTCTTTCTTCTGACCCGTGGATACCACCTGCCTGGGAGGAGAACAGTGGGATGTACTTATGGCGATCCACTCCATCAGTCTTCCTCACATGCCTGCATATCAGTCCTGGGCTCTCTGCTGAAATTCTGTCAACTACACTAGAACCTAATAACTAGTGCTGATTTTCCCAAGACAGCCAAAATGTGCTTGAAAGAGTTCCTCAGCTCCATTGGCTTCATTTTATGCATCAGCAGTAAAGGGTAGAGACTGCAGAACATACCTGAGAATGTACCTCTGATTTAGGAGTGTACCAGCCTGGGCAACGGAGAAGGCAATGGCACCCCACTCCAGTACTCTTGCCTGGAAAATCCCATGGATGGAGGAGCCTGGTAGGCTGAGTCCGTGGGGTGGCGAAGAGTTGGACACGACTGAGAGACTTCACTTTCACTTTTCACTTTCATGCATTGGAGAAGGAAATGGCAACCCACTCCAGTGTTCTTGCCTGGAGAATCCCAGGGACAGGGGAGCCTGGTGGGCTGCCATCTCTGGGGTTGCACAGAGTCAGACACGACTGAAGTGGGTTAGCAGCAGCAGCAGCAGTAGCCTGGGCAAACGCAGACCCAGCCTGGCTAGGGGAGGGGTTCTCCTGTAGGGAGGTCAGCTCCATCTATGGACTTTAAAATAAATCCCACCATCCACCCAATGCATTATGCAGTTTCCTCAAACACCCTCCTACTTACCTTCAATTCAGGCTCTGCTTCCTACCTCTGGGTCTCTTTACATCAATATAAAGACCTATGCCAATGCATCTCTCTAGTTTTAACGCGAGTCATATTATTTAGGACAGGAACTTAGATGACTCCTCTGGCTTTTGCACCTGCAGGTTTAGGTGAGAGGGGCTTCTGCCTCCAACCATCACTCTGGGCGACCAGCTCGTGTGGACTCCCAGCCAGTGCATGCGTACTAGCTAGTGCCAGTTTCTGAAGTCACTCTCCTCAGTGGTGTCAGAGCCGATCAGGGCTCACTAATAGGCCAAGCTTATATTTCTCATTTTTGTAGGTTAGCTCGACCTGAAGCCGAGAGTTCAGACATGTACTCAAGCTATACTCAGGACTATTTGCTTTAAAATGCATCCACTCTTTCTAAGCAAAATAACTCAGGACTTCCCTGAAAGAGAGGCAGGGAGACTAACACCTTCTGAGAACATTGAGGTCATGATGTTCATGTTTTAAACCATATTAGGGCAGCCAGGATTCTCACAAACTAATGGCTAAGAAATTGCCCTGCTTCTCAGTGACTTTTGGTGCCTTTGTAAGGCAAGTGCATAGAGGTAATCACAGTCGTTGTGACCACCCAGCACAGTTCCGTCTTCCTCACTTAATACAGCATTTCCATGCTAGGAGAAGGGGACTAGAAGACCAAGATAGAGAGGCGAGCTTTCGTGTCCTTGAGCACTTCCTGGGAGTAATTACCAACACACTGGATATAATTATGATTAGGACACTTGGGAAATTGAACCAGGAAAGTTCATCCTCCGATATTGAATTTTAAGGTGTTTCCAGGCATGGGGCAGGAAAAAATGTCATTCTGAAACTGTGATCACATAGGAATATTGGTATGAGGTTTTCTAGGGCAACTTATTTAATTGGGAGTTTATCTAGGAACCTTCTAAGAAACAGCGGATTTTTAGAAGAGGGATATGTTTTAGATGGATTTCTGTCTTGCACATAGAAAATGAATACAATAGTCATTATATTTTGGGGTTATGTGAAAAAAAGAAACATTAGAATGAATGAAGTAATGATGTTTTGTATGTTTGAGTCTTATAATGTTTTTTGGACTATCAGGTCTTCTTCTGCAGCCTTTTATCTGCAGTTAGGTCCTTGTGTCTGTACACAAAGACTAAAGAGAATTGGAAATGCACTTTTCCTTCATTATCAGTCAATTATGGAGACGGAAACATTCAGATTCAGGAATTCTAGATTCTTAATATCCAAAACTTCAGAAGTAATTTTGCTAGTTTCCAATTATAGAGAAAACAAATCAAATAAACTAAATCGCTAACTCGCCAATGACTTCTGTTTTATTTTATGATTTGCCTGGACTCCAGCAAGCTGCTACTTTCCCCACATTTTGTGTATGTTGATCCAGAATCATTTTTTGATTATTGTTAGATTGGCTGAAGATTTTCATTAAAAACATGAGGAAAAGAAAAGATGTGAGGCTGCAGCAGGAGTGATAATAGAAAGCTCTCTTCCTGCAGCTCGGGTACATGGTACATTTTGTTTCAATTTAAAATAAAAAATTGAAAATAATTTAATTCTAGTTCACATCTCTCATCTTTACTATGTAGGGTATAACTGAACAAATAAAGCAGAGATGCATTATTCATTAGTAAATGACATTTTGGCTAAATTAAACTGTATTTATAAATAACTCGTGTGTGTGTGTGTGTGTGTGTGTACACAGAATCCAGTGACTTTGCACCATATGACCATGATGACATCATCTCCCCCTCAAATTACTCAACAAGATGAATTTTTTGTTGATAACAATTTCAGCTCTGATGGAAAGAAATATTTATCTGACACACCATGGCACCTTAGAATTGCTAAAGGAGTAACAACTGGAGATCAGGACTTGTGAGTTCAAGTCCCAACTCTGATCTTGATTGCTGATAACCTTGCCCAAATCGAAAGAAACTGAACCTCAGTTTCTTCATCTGCAAATTGGATGTGATAACATTTCCCTTATCTGCTCCGGCCCTCCTGACTGGTTCAAGCTCTCACGTGTCCGTCTCACATGCCTGGATTTTTCTGTGCTTGATGTCTGTTCACACAGAATGTCCTAAGTGCTCTCCTGCCTACTTCTGCTCAACAAACTCATTTGCAGCATTAAGACCCTGGTAAATAAACTCTTTTTTTTTTTTTTTTTTTACCCCAGCCTCCCAAGTGAACTTTCCTGTGCCTTTCTTAGAGACACTGTGTATCATCTGCAGAGGAGATTCCCTGACATCCAGCAACCGTCTTTACATGGTTGTCTCCTGGACTAACCCTCCACACTCCTGAGGTTAGGAGTCACACATTACCCCACTCTTGTCTCTCCATAATGCCCAGCAAGGCACCTGGCCCACGGTGGCACTAGATACACATTTGTGGGTTTAATCAATGCACACCCAGCTTGTCCCAGGGCTGCTGTTGGTTGTTTTAAAAACCACAAGAAAAGAGAGAGAGGTTCACAGAAATAATACCAATACTTGGAAAATATCTTTGCCACTTCTGGATTTCTGCTTGCAGCGCTGTATGGACGGGTGATGGGAAATCTCACCCATCTTTCACTTTCAGATATAAGAATCTGGTGCAGTCATGTAGCTTTTTCTTTCAGGTTAAATAAGCCCCAGTTCCTGTACTCATGATTTATAGGCCCCATTTTCCAAGTCTTTAATCATTTTCATTGCTTTTCTCTGGAACTATTCCAAGTTCTCTATTCACTTAAGTTTCAGGCTCCAAACTGAACATGGTACTGAAATACTGTGTGAAAAAATCATCTGTGTATTCCTATAGTCAATATTCTTATTTATACATAAATATTCCCCCCCATCAGTCTATAAATATTAATTGGACACTTATGCTATTCCTGGCACTGGACTTCAAAGCTTTTGGTAATTTTAAACATTCTGATTTTTCTCTGTGAGACAGGATTTCTTTGGTGATATTACATGAAAAGTGTTAGTTGCTCAGTCATGTCACAACCCCATGGACTGTAGCCTGCCAGGAGATCAAACCTGGTCTCCTGCATTACAGGCTCAGATGGTAAAGAATCTGCCAGAAATGTAAGAGACCTGGATTCAACCTCTGGGTCAGGAAGATCCTCTGGAGAAAGGAATCACTACCCACTCCAGTATTCTTGCCTGGAGAATTCCATGGACAGAGGAGCCTGGGGGGCTATAGTAAATGGGGTCATAAAGAGTTGGACATGACTGAGTGACTAATACTTTCACTTTTTTTCATTGCATGGAAAACATATTTGTAAGTGTTTATAAAATTGTTATTTATGTAACAGTGAAATGGCTTTCCATGTTAATAAGTATGCTACCTCTTATCTGGTTTTTTAATGTGACATTAATTTAATAACTCCTGTGTTCCATGAATTAGCAAGTTTATTAATCACCCCATATTACACTGTAAATTGAAGAAGCAGAAAATGATCTAGAGATATTTTTTCATTATACACTCTGTTTTTGGTTTTTATCTGATTTTATTTATTTGTTATGGGCTTCCCTTTTTATTTATTTGTTATGGGTGGCTCAGTGGTAAAGAATCTACGTGCCAGTGCAGGAGACCCATGTTCAATCCCTGGGTTGGGAAGATCCCCAGGAGGAGGGCATGGCAACTCACTCCAATCTTCTTGCCTGGAAAATGCCATGGACAGAGGAGCCTGGCGGGCTACAGTCCATGGAGTTGCAAAGAGTCAGACACAACTTAGTGAAGAAACAACAATTTATTACTCTTACAACATCTCATTTTTGACTGTACTCAGAAGTTCTCAGAGAAGACATTCTCCATCTCTTGGCAATCTGTTCCCCGTCTTTGTCTTTGGCCACCTTCATTCTCTTGGCCAAAAGTTTAGCATGTTCTGCAGCCTCTTTCTTATTTTGCTTAATGTGCTGTTTCTTCAGAGCGATACACCAATGTTTATGTTGCATAACATGGTGTAACAAGATGGTGAATGTTGGGTCTTTGGTTTTAAGTTTCTTCTTTGTTTAGGGGCTTTCTCACAACACACTGGTGGACATCATCCTCTTAGAGAGATTAGAAAGTTTGTGGATTCTGTAGCTCTTTGGGGCCCCAGGTGATAAGGCACGAAAGCATCAGAGAGTCCAGAAATACCCTTCTTCCCTTTTTTATGCTGACAAAGTTGAGAACACTCAGGTGGGCATTTATAATGCAACCTCATACACATTTGCACTTTCTCCTTGGTCTGTACCAGGAATGCCTCTCACTCAGAAGCAAGTGTGCTCTGCCATGGGTCAACACACCCTGCTTCATGGGGAAACCTTGTCAACACTTCTGATGCTCTGTCTTTTTATGATAGCCATCTCAGTGAGTGCTCAGTGGTTTCTCGTTGTTTTTCAAGTGAATATCACTATGGGTAACCATGTTGAGCATGTTTTCACTTGCTATTGGTTACTTTTTTTTTTGAGCAATGACTTCAAATATTCTCTCCGTTTTCATTCAGGTTATAAGTCGCTTTACTGTTGAGCTCTAAGAATTCTTTATAGGTGCTGAATATATCCCTTGTCATATACTGTATTGTTGTTCAGTCACTAAGTTGTGTCAGACTCTGCAATCTCATGGACCACAGCACACCAGGCTTCCCTGTCCTTCACTATCTCTCAGAGTTTGCTCCAACTTATGGCCATTGATTTGGTGATGCCATCCAACCATCTCATTCTCTGTTGCCCTCTTCTTTTGTCCTCAATCTTTCCTAGCATCAGGATTTTCTCCAATGAGTTGACTCCTCTCATCAGATGGCCAAGGTAGTGGATTTTCAGCCTCATCATCAGTCCTTCCAGTGAATATTCAGGTTTGATTTCCTTTAGGATTGACTGGTTTGATCTCTTTGATCTCAAGAGTCTTCTCCAGCACACACACTGCATATGATTTAACAAATATTTTTTTCTCATGCTGTGGGTTGGTTTTGTTATTTTCCCCAGGTCTGTGCTCTGAAGAGTATTCAGGGTTGTACACTTTCTCCCAGCCCTGTAACGTCAAGCCAGCCTGGGATATCTGTGTGCTATCTGCAAGGATTTGTAATGCCATATGCAGAGGCTCCCATACACGGTCTGTGGAGGCTCACGTGCACCGTCTTGGGAGAATACAAGTACCGTGCTGGGTCACATGCCATCCAGTTTGGGGGGTGGCTGCCAGTGAGATATCTGATGGGGTTTGGGGGCCAGCCTCTAGGGTCTGTGGTCAGTTTTTGAGATCTGCACAGTGGTTTCTGTGACCCCGGCCCTTTTGCCCTGCTCCTACTCCCCCCAAGACCATTCGGCTAGGCGGATCCCCTCAATGCTCTGGATAGGGTAAGGCAGAAGTGGGCTTTGGGACCTATGTCCCACTAGGCTGGGGAAGATGGGTGCTTATTCTGCTCTTACTTTTCCTTGTGGGTAAAATCATGGGTTGAGATGGCATTGAGCTGTGCAGCTGTGGAGGATGGTTGACACAGGGAAAGTGAAACTCTTCTGTTCTTCAGTGCCTCTATCCTTGTTTGTTTGTTTATTTTATCCTCAAAGGAAGTGCTCTAAATTCTCCACTGGACTTCCAGGTTCCCACAGGGGTATTCCTGTCCATGAACAGTTACTAAAATTGATGTTTCTTTGGGAGTATGAGGGCTTGAATCTCCTACTCTGCCATCTTGCTGACATCCTGCATCTGTATTTCCCCAGAGCAAATTTGATAGGCTTTTCCTCTCCCATGCTGGGAGGAGAGGCCTCTTATTTCTTCCCATATGCATGTGGGCTCAGGGTGGGAAATAGTGGTCCTTTCTTTGGACACTCTTCATAACAGATGTTGCTGTAGTGAGATCTGGATTCTCTGCAGAATGCAGAGAGAAAAGGGGCCTTTCCCTCTGTCATGATACAAAGCGTAGATCTTTATGGATGTAAGAAGCATGGTACAGACTTGCAGCACTGTCCAATAGAACTTTCTGTGATGATAGAAATGTTCTATACTTATGTCATAGGATACTGTAGCTGCTAGGCACGTGTGGTATTCAGCTCTTGAAATGTAGCCAGTATGAGCGCAGAACTGAATTTTTAATTTTAATTATGTTTGAATGATTTAAATTTATATAGCTACATATGGATAGTGGCTACTGTACTGAAGTGCTGGTCTAGAAAATCTCTTTCTCTGTGTGTTTGTTGTAAGCAATGGGAAGCAGTTTGAATTGTTGAGCAAATATTTAGGTAAAATATCATCTCGGATAGTTAGTCCTTAGTGTCTTAAAAAAAAGTTCTGGTGGTTGATCTAAACAAAAAAAGGGTATGCTTGAAGGTGTTTGAAAGAATTTTAAAAGTTCAGATTGTTATAAATCTATAAGCTTGATTTAATCTAGCCATCAACTCTCAAAATAAATGAATGTAGATTTAAAGCTTTTCAATTTAAACCATCTTGAGTTTTAGATGTGTTATCTTTGAGAGAGGGATGAAAGTCTGGAAATTTTGTCTTCTTTTTGACATTTAGAGGAGATAGTTGCTAATACTATTTTTTTTCCATTTTGCCTTGAGAAAACTGTATATAAAACTTATTTTTAGTATTAGTTAATGGTCTTTTAATAAATTTTGATAAAGTTTTTAGGGATTTTGGTAAGAGATTTTTTTGAATACTATCTTGGGGGAATAGACATTGTGAGTTGATTTTTTTCCCCCATTTCTGAATACCCTTGAGCATTTAAAGAGCAGCATTGCATGAGAAATTCCTCCCCCTTTGCAGGCAGTTTTTAGTCACTGACCAATATGAAGAGTTAAATGTCTACCTAACTTTGGCAGCACAAGGTGCAGTCTCCTCTGAATTCTGCTATTCTTTGATTTCATCAAAAGGCATATTTGCATATGGACTGATAAGGCACCTTGGCACTGAGATCCTGGATTTCATACAGGCACAGACTTGGCACAAGACTGATGAAAACTCAATTATGATTTATGTCTATGCAACAGAATTTCCTATTGATTACCTGCCAGAACCATGATAAAGCAATGTTAGGCCTGAAGCCAATTCTTCCCAGCTGTAATCTCTTCTTAGGTTTTGTACTCTATGCCTTTGCTGGAGTTTTCTGAGCATTTGTGAACAAAAATGGTTCACAGCAATGATCCTTAGATATGCAAACTCATCTGCAATAAAGGATCCTCTTCTTAGTGTCTTGGTTTACTTTGTATTTACCTTTCAACCATTTGGGATTTATCCAGCACCTGCTTATGTTCTTTATATTGTTCTGAGTTTTATAGGATGTAGAAGAAATGAAAAACATGGAACTTGTCTATAGTTACCTGGAGGAGGTCATTTGTCCAGAGATGAAGACATTATCCAAGAAGCAATTGCCTTCTATTATTGATATGTTGGTGAAATCGAGCGACATGACAGAGTGATCAAAGTGGAGCCAAAACTAGACTGAGAGGCTTCTTGGTACATGATTATTAATGGAGGAAAGACATTAAAAATAAAAGAAATTACAACTAGGTAGAGAGAATATGGAATGAGGGTCATAAAGGGGGTTCTTGTGGGAACCCTAACTTCCTTGATAGTTTTCTATTGAGATGTGAACATTTTATTCCTCATATTGAAAAATAATACATTTATTTTAAATATTTAACTTTGAAACAGCTTAAAATATCTAACATTAAAATAGTGCTCCTTGGGTGCTCGGCCCTGTTCTAAGTACTTCATACATATTGGCTCATTTGAATCTCAAAACATCTCCATGAGGAAGTTCTATTATTATCTCCATTTACAGGCTAGTTAACTGCAGACCAGAGACAGTAAAAGACATCTAAGGTCCCACAGCTAGAGGTGGTGGTGCTGGAGTTTGAACCCAGGCAGTGGGGCCCCGGGCTCTGTGCAATCAACCACCAACCTGTACAGCCTCTCATCAGTGGAGAACAACAGAAAGACACACTCCATGGCTTATGTTGTGGCTCCTCAAACAATAAGAGAGCTGTCCCTTTCTCATGATGAGGAATGTCACTTCTTTAGGTACAAGGTCACTTACAGTTGGATGGGCAAGGTATCCTCATTACTGCTTAAAGCTGCCAGTTCTAAAGAGCCTTCAATTCTGTAGAATAAGTTCAGGACTGTATAAGTTAGAATAAGTTAGGACTGTATAGTGGGTTGAATTGTGTTCCCTTGAAAAGATGTGTTGAAGTTGTAACCCCCAGTATCTCAGAATATGACCTTATTTGTAGATGGGGACATTGCTGAGGTAACGAATTTACTTTGTTATGGCAGGTCTAGGGAACAGGTTGAAATTGGTTTTCAGATATTTGATGTGGCATCCTATTAGTTGAGAACTATTTAAACTCTCAAGAGGGGATCCACTTTCTGCATATAGAGAGTAGAACAACTTAAAACCTCCACAGGGAGATTAATGAGCTATCACATGTACTAAAAATCTCATGTGACAGATTAGAACTTCATACAGTTGAAAACTTATTTCAAATTTTATCACTACTTTAAAAACAGTTCACATCAGAATCTGTGTTAGGCTACTGTACTAAATAATGTATAGTTAGATTCTAGGGAAGTAATTTTTTTCCTCCAAAGATATTCAAGGACCTTTCTCCTCAACTTTTCCATCATTATTTATGCTATAGGTACAGCCTCACTTGATTGGATGAATAGTATAGTTTATTTTGTACTCTAAGAGGATTGTATTTCCTGTCCTAAATTATGTTTTGTTATTGTTCAGTCATTAAGTTGTATCTGATTCTCTGCACCCCCGTGGACTGGAGCACACAAGGCTCCTCTGTCCTCCACTATCTCCCAGAGTTTGCTCAAATTCATGTCCGTTGAGTCAGTGATGGTATCTAACCTTTTCATCCTCTGCCATCTCCTTCTCCTTTTGCCTTCGATTTTTCCCAGCATCAGGGGATTTTCCAGTGAGTTGGCTCTTCACATCAGGTGGCCAAAGTATTAGAGCTTCTGCTTCAGCAACAATCCTTCAAATGAATATTCAGGGCTGATTTCCTTTAGGACTGCCTGGTTTGATCTTGCAATTCAAGAGACTCTCAAGGTCTTCTCTAGCACAACAATTCGAAAGCATCAATTCTTCAGCATTCAGCCTTCTTTATGGTCCAACTCACATCCGTATGTGACTACTGGAAAAACCATTTGCTGGCAATGTGATGTCTCTGCTTTTTAATATGCTTTCTAGGTTTGTCATAGCTTTTTCCCCCAGGAGCAAGCATCTTTTAATTTCATGGCTGCTGTCACCATCTACAGTGATTTTTGGAGCCCAAGAAAATAAAATCTGTCACTGCTTAATAAGTTATAGCTATTCTTTATTGGACAATAGCCCTAAACTGTATGCCAGGTATTTTATTATCAAATTAAGAGTTTAGTTTTCATAGACTAATGCTTTATATGTGGAACAGTAAACATTAAGCAAAGTTTATTCCTTTAAAGACCACCGCTAACCTCTTCAGTCTCTCCTAGATAAATAGATATTGAATTGTTGGTGCACTTATTGAAAATCCCTTGATCTTTATCCTTGTATATAAGATTTGGCTGTTTGAATAGCTCAGTGTAGACATGAGCCTCTCTGTATTGTGTCTGTGCATGTACCACTAGCCTGTGTCAAGACTCATTTTAATAAGCAGTCCTGTGTATCTTGTTGTATGAATGGTAACAAAGTTATAATGATTGCTAATTACACCACCTATTTTGAAGATCTCAGGGAAAGTTTCTGACTGCTCTGAGTACAAGAGCAATTTTATAAAACTTCCTCTATTATGGTTCTGCTCAGATCAAAGCCAATACGGACAGTCTTTCAACATGGCAGACGATAGCTTTAGGGATTATAAAGGATTGCATTTAGTTTTTCCTTCTTTAAAACTTGGCTCATAATGATCCGGTTAGGCTGACTTCAACCCCTCTCTCTCTTGGCTATAGAAAAAACAAGCAAACACTCTTACATAAATATTAAAGCTCTATTATTTCAAATAAGGCGTGGCCTGAACAAGCCTCTGACCCCGCTGGCCAATTATTGTCCAAAAGAAAGGCCACTTGGCCTTTTCTTCTTTTTTCTCTTTCCAAACAAGTTATTGTCTTTGCTGGATAGTCTTATCTTTTAGCGGACTTACAAATAAATAATAATCCCCTACAACTTGTTGCTATTTCCTGGATGTGCATTTCATAATGGTTTGTCATGGAACACACAGAAGTAGTCTGCTTAAAGCTAAAAATGCTTTCGGGGCTTTTTGGATGTTTTATTTTGCCTGAAATGGGAGTCTGGTTATCTTCAGCTAATTCAGACTAATGCTATTTTGTCCATGCTAAATGGAAGAGAACTGGGACCTCATCCGCCTGTTCATCTGGCTCTACAATGGGTTCAGAAGAATTTTCTGGGAATCATCCTGGCCTGCCTTGCTAGTGCTTCCTCTGCTCTCCTTTTTGGGGGGCAGGTGGCCTGGCTGTGCATCAGACATTTGTCTTGATGGCAAGTCTGCAGAGTCCCCACCTTCTGGAAAGGATACAAACTCTAGCCCCAGCTCTGGGCTCTGCTTGGATACGAGGATGACTCAATGGCACACAGAATGCTTCTCTCGATGCGTTTGCTGTCACCACACAACATTAATCAAAAGCTAGGAGGAACAATATTTAGAGAGGACTGCCAAGTTCATCCACCTCCTGAAACTCTACATTAAATTCCTGAGTCAAAACTGATCAGTGAGTCTGGAATACTCTTTTGTTGGGTCAGTCATCCCTGCCTTCTCTTTCTACCTCTCAGAAGGGCACCTTTTCTCTGTATTGTGTCTGTGCATGTACCACTGGGCTGCATCAAGATTCATTTTAATAAGCAGTCCTGTGTATCTTGTTGTATGAATGGTAACAAAGTTATAATGATTGCTAATTACACCACCTATTTTGAAGATCCCAGGGAAAGTTTCTGACTGTTCTGAGCACCAAGAACAATTAAACTTTGTTGGGAAATTTGGCATGGACACTGAATTGAGTGACTGATGAGGTTTCTCTTTTCATGTTGGCTGCCAGAAAATTTAGGGCTAGATTTATGTTCACCTATTGCACATGTGCAAGTTGTGGTGATATGCATTTTTAAACTCATTCCTTGCTGTGTTTCATCTCCTCTCTGGTTTTACTTTCTTCTCTTGCCTTACTTTTAACTGTTGCTATTACATCTCCTATGTGTCATTTTGTAGGCTGTTTCAAATCTTTTCAAGAATAGAGAAAAATATGAAAATAAGCACATATACATAAGCAAGATAATCTCAAATAAGTTTATGAAGGATGGTTGCAGATTGGTTAGTGGAGACAAAATGAGGATTTTCAGATGTAGGGAGCAACATGAACAGACAAAGAAAGGTAAAGTGAATGGTTTTGTCAAGGGATCTGATAAAAATCTTCGTTATTACAGTAAAAATGATGTAGCAAAGCTGCTCAACTGAGCTCTCTAAACTAGAATATGGAAAAGAGATGAATGATATAAAAATGAAATTGCTCTTAAAATCTCTCAGCCTGATATATTTTATTTCAGAAATAAATTTGTGGAAATATTTCAGTTGCTATACACTGGAAAGAAACCTAGAAGCACTCAGAAAATAAAGCACATTGAGATAAGAAAATTGTATTGGTATCTTTTAGCTTAATACATCTTCCTTTGTTATTTAAATATTTCGGAAAGAGTTAGGTGATGACATTTTTCATTAATTATCCCTTCCAGAGATCCTGCCTACATCTATTTGAGAAACAACATGGGAAAACACTAAACATTTTATGGTAAGATTAAGTGTAAATTGGAAATTCAGTTGAATAAAGATGGCAATAATTTAAATACAGACAAGAAACATTATGGCCACTTTCTTTACCTAGGAATCTTCTAATATCAAAGTTTCATTTTCATTGATTAGTTCCATGAGGTTAAGGAATTTTTGTGTAGTTGATTACTGCTATATCCCAGGTATTCAACCCATTTACCAGAATGTGATAGATGATCAGTACATATTTGTTGAATGAGTGAATAAATGAAATGCAACATTTAGACTATATTTGTACAGTCAGGATGAAATTATTTTTAATAGGTGACTTAAAAAAAATATATTTACTTATAATTGAAGGATAATTGCTTTACAGTATTGTCTTGGTTCCTGCTATACATCAACATGAATCAGCCATTGGCCAGCACGTCCCCTCCCTCTTGAACATCCCTCCCACCTCCGACCCCATCCTACCCCTCTAGGTTGTCACAGAGCAGTGAATTTGAGCCTCAATCAGGATAAAATTGATTTGAACTTGGGGAGGCAATGACAGGGACTTAACTTTTAACCCATTTGGGGAATATAGACTAAGGTAAAATTCCTTTTAGAGTTAATATACTGATAGCTATTCAAATGTTACCATTCTGTGATTACTTGAAGGCCTGTTTTCCCTCCACAGTTTGGAGCCTACCCCAGAATGATTGTTTTGTGAAATAATTGTCCTGTTGGTGATAGAATAATGAATGCTGGTGCTGTGAGGACCTTAAAGACCAGGAACCCCTCCCTGCAGAGGTCAGGGGACAGTGATTGGGTGGTGATATCTCTGGTTCAGATCACTTAGCCCCATTCCTAAGAGATTACATGGCTCTGCAGCAATGCACACTCACTCTGGAGATGGTCAAGTCCCTACTAGAATGCTATCTCATCTGTTAGATGAGAATAGTAGTTCCTACTTCATAGGATTTTTTTGAGAATGTGATGAAATAATGAATGTATTTAGAAGAGTGCCTGGTATAATTCAAATCAAGAGTTCAAAACTATGGCCAAATTATAGCATTAGAAAGTAAGGCACAATTTGCTTGAGAGTTCAAAATCATTTTATATTAAATTTTCCCTGATGCCCAAGTCGAATGGATTACTTCCTTCTCTACAACACCTATTTAGTGTTTTACAGGCCTGCGACTACTCACCTCTCAAATAGTATCCCTTGTAAAGGCAGAGTGTGCCTGCATGGTAGGCAGTTTGAAATTGTTAATTTTACTTGAATACTTACTAGTATTATCCTTCGATGAAATTAATGCAATGGTCTGAAACCAAGGCATTCTATACAGAGACGCCTTTAATGATTAGTCCAGTTATTCAAATGATGAATCTTTCAGAGAGGAATAATTTAGTCATACTGGCTATTTGTCTAGATAAGGGTTTTTCAAACTTGGCGCTATTGACATTTTGGGCTGGCTAGTTTTTTGTTATGTGGCAGCGTCCTGTGCCTTGTAGAGGGGTTTAGTAGTGTCCCTGACCTCTACCCACTAAACATCAGTAACTCCTGCCTGCCTCACCAGTTGTGACAATAAAACATGTCTCTAGACATTGCAACAAGTGTCCCAGTGAGCAAAATAATCCCCAGGTAAAGAACACTGGGATAGATCATAACAAATAGTTGCTTCTCTTTATTACATTTTATAATAATCTATGGAATATGTTTTAAAATAAGATCATGGAGTCTTCCAGAGGCAATTTAAAAATAAAGAATGCTAATTCTCCATTCTGGAATGTGCAGAGAGTTGGAAACTTCTGATGTAGCTCTCGGTTCTCTGGATTGAAGATACAGAAGTTCCACAAGCCTCTGGGGCAGCCCTGCTTTTGTGCCCATTTAAACAGTATATGAGCCTCATGTCTGCCCTTCTGTGATGTATTATATAAAGACTCTCCAGCCAAAATTGCTGGAGAATAGGTATAAATATGCTTCCTTTCAAATATTTTTTGCATTGTTTTTTCATTAATTTCCTGTGTACCACATTTGCCTTGTCCTTTGCAGGTGTACAAAGCATTCTAGGTCATTTTCTAGGTCTATAGGATAGAGTAGGACAGGAAGTTTGAGGTGACTGTGACTCACATCTCAGGGCCTTTCTGCGCATCGACAGTGGCTAACACACCTGGTGCTCGGAACATCTCCTAGCGTGGCTGCTGGAGCAGACTTTCAGCACCCACTCCATTGCTCTCCAGCTGCCCTGCCCCACAGACAATCAGAGCATTGTGCAGAACAATCCCGGTGCTGTTCAGAGAACATAGCCCAGGGCCCAGGGGTTGCTGTTTATTTGTGGCACTAGATCAAGAATGATACGGTAGTAGCTTTGTGGATGTGCTTAGGAAAGACTTGTATCAACAGCACCTGAGGCTCTGGCCTCTCTCTCAGCCCTCTGTTTCTGTTTCCACTGAAAACAATGCCATATGTATCTGAGGAGTTGGATCTGTTCTGGGAAAACATGCACTAGGAATACACCCAAGCCCACGGTGGGCTGTTGCCACATCGCTTGGTATTTCTCTGTCTCATGTGAGGGAGAGTAATGTTGTGCATGTTTTGTTAGGTGCCTGTTGACTTATAGATCAGGGTGGGGATAGGCAATGATGGGAGGATAGAAGGAAGCTAAGATGGCTCTGAAAGAACCAGATGCCCCCTGTCTCCGTAAAGTGCCCCCTATCTCCAGCTGAAAAAGAGTTTACATGAAGACTGTTTCCATACTCTGGTCATGCTTCAATCATGCATGTGACAAGATTAAAATAAATCACACTTAAGTGGTGGAGGTACAAACTTCAGTTTATCTGAACAGAAAATAAAGGTGGAAAAATATTAGTGACAAGGAAGATTGGCTAAAGGAAGGGCAACAATAAATGAACCATAACTTTTTCCAGATTTTTGTGAGAAGAAGGCTGAGTGCCAAAGAACTGATGCATTTGAACTGTGGTGTTGGAGAAGACTCTTGAGAGTCCCTTGGACTGCAAGGAGATCAAACCAGTCAATCCTAAAGGAAATCAATCCTGAATATTCATTGTAGAAACTGATGTTGAAGTTGAAGCTTCAACACTTTCACCACCTGATGTGAAGATCTGACTAATTAGAAAAGACCCTAATGCTGGAAAAGATTGAATGCAGAAGGAGAAGGGGATGACAGAGGACGAGATGGTTGGATGGCATCACCAACTCAATGGACATGAGTTTGAGCAAGCTCCGGGATTTGCTGATGGACAGGGAAGCCTTGTATGCTGCAGTCCTTGGGATCGCAAAGAGTCAGACATGACTGAGTGACTGAACAACAACAACAAATAGTTCTGACTTAAACAGATAAAGCAGAGTTGTGAACAGTGTTTAGGAAAAACATACAAAAGAAATGTTGTCACTTATTGAAGTGCTTTTTAACACTAAGTTTATATGAAGCATGGAAGAAAGCATAATTTGAACATTAGTGACTTGAGTTGGCACAATGTTTTTATTGACTATTATTCAGAGCTATGGCCATTATATTTTCCTGTTCTGATGTTTAATAAGAATATTTTCAAGAACATTTTTACTATTTTATGACCAGAGTGCTAACTCTGGCAACAGGAAATTTGTAAAACTGTATGATATAGCCCTTCCAACATGGTTCCATCAGTTATACACCAATAAATAACAGTGATTTCAAGGATGATTAATCATAATCATTATAAAGCACTTTGGCCAAGCCAACATCTGTTTCCATGGATACAGCAGCCAGCCATCTCAGTTCTGTAATTTATATGTTTCAGTTATTGTTCCCAGATGACTATGAGGACCATTCCACACAATATGACCTTTTAACTTCAGACCCCAATGGACTCTCTGGTTTACATGCAGCCTGTACTCCTTTTGAGAATTTTTTGTTGAGAATTTTGGGGCTCTGAGGAAATGAAGCAGGATTTCAAAGGTCTTCCCATTATTGCTTCCTTGAAGAGGCAAAGTGAAAAACACAGTCAGTAACAAGCAACCAGTAGCACTGACGATACTCTCAGCGAGTCAGGGGTACGAAGACTCACAAGGCATCGGAATGGCCAACTCTATGTCATGCTGAAATTGAGTGCAAAGCTGGTTCACAGAGTGTCCTGACTCTCAGGCCAGGGCTCATTTTCCCCTCAATTATTTTAGACAGATATGTTTTAGTCAGCTCTTTACTGAACGAGTTTTTATTGAAACATACTATGTTCAAGGCTCAGTGCCGGCAAGATAATGGCAAGTCAACAAAAAGTCAAAACTTGTCCTAGTTCTCTCCTTGTGGCTCAGAAAGAGGCTAGTGGGGGAGTCTTGCATTGAGCAAAGAGTCAAAGAGGCCAATGCACAGTTAGCCTGTGACAAATGTCGAGGAGGTGAGAGTTATCATAGCCTGAGGGCCTGTCGTTAGGCATTAGGCTCAGTCACAAAGTTAAGGACAGGCTTCTCTGTGGCTGTGTCACCTAAGCTGAGATCTGAAGAAGGAATGAACTATGTGAAAATTGGAGGAAATAATGTGTCAGGAGCCAACATGTGCAAATGCCCCACGGCAAGAGGAAGCAAGGTGAAGTCCAGCACTAAAAGAAGGTCACAACGGGAGTGTAGAAATATGGGAAAGAATCTGGATTATGCAGGTCTCATGTAGCCCAGAATGAATATTCTGTCAATTCTAGTTACAGAAAGGACTCACCTGAAGTAGCCCAATTTGGTTGAGTTGCATCAGAATCAGAAAGAGTAGCTGGGGACTAGTGATTGGAGTCTCTCTAGCTTGAAGGGTAGAACCATGCTTTGGTTCTTTGCCCCTTTAAATACTCTACTTTGATTTTTTTCCCACTCACCTCTGTTGTGAGGCCCAGATGCTGAAGATGACAGGAAAGCCTTGATGCTTGTCTGTCGTTGGCTACTCTGACTTAATACTCTGACGTATCCAGAGTTCTGATACGTCAGAACTCTGAGAGTTCTGGTTCTCTCCTCCTCAGCAGAGGAGAGAGGCCATGACCCGAACTGTTGTCATGGGGCAGAAAGAATTGGCTTCATGAAGACATTTCTCTTTCTGTACGTAAGATTCGAGATAGTTCTCCCATATACTGAATGTGTAAAACACCATATGAAGCATACCTGCCTGCATTAGTTTTACGTGCTGTGTATCAAGTAACCATATACAAAGCAGATAAAAACAACACATATGTATTATCTCACAGCTTTTTTAGGTCAGGAGTCTCAACATGGTTTAGTTGAGTCCTCTGAAAGGCTTTGATCAAGGTGTCGACCAGGGCTGCATTCTCATCTGGAGGTTTGACTGAGAAAAGGCTTGCTTCCATGCTCATGCTGGTTGTTGGCATAATTAATTTACTTGTGGCTGTAGGACTTAAAGCAGCTTGCTTTTTCATAGGCAACAAGGTAGAGCAAGTTGCTTAGCAAGATAGAGTCTTGTCCAGAATAATATAATCCTGGGAATTAAATCATATCATCTTTGCCATATTCCATTGGTTAGAATAAAGTCACAGGTAACCAGTCCACAATCAGAGGGAGAGGATTATTACAAGGACATGAACACTGAGAGTCAGGGATCATGAAACCATTCTATCTGCCACACTATCACACACATATTCTCAGGGATTGTCTGTGTAATGCCTGGGTGAATTTTGTATTCTCCCTGACTCACTGGGTCAGAGAGACCTCTGGATAAGGTTTGATTGCCACATAAGTGTAACATTGAAAGCCTGATAGCAAGTGAAATTCCCTCGGTAGAAATCCCCTAGCCTGGTTCCTTGTAGAATGAATGACAGATGGAGCACCAGCTACTTTGGGTGATGAGGGGATGGATGAGGTTTTTCTCTAGTTCACCCTCCTTCCCTTAGAAAGGAATAAGCAATGAGGTCGATAGACTGACACCAAGGGAGGAGCAGGGAACCTGGCTCTAAAGACAGGAGAAAGCAGATTTGGGGTGGGAAATGGCACTGGCTGAATTGGATGGAGTTCTGGCTCTGCTGCCTTTGGTGGGTCATTCCCCTCCTGTGGGATGTGCTAATAAAATGAAACAGGCAAATTGGAACAGTGATTTCTTAATGTATATAGTGGTAGGGTGTATGTGTGCTTGTGTGAGACAGAGACAGAGAGACAGACATGGAAACAGAGAAGGACACAGAGACACCGAGATACAGATACAGAGGGATGGGGTAGAGATCCGTTCAGTTCAGTTCAGTTGCTCAATCATGTCTGACTCTTTGCGACCCCATGGGGTGCAGCATGCCTGGCCTCCATGTCTATCACCAACTCCTGGAGTTTACTCAAACTCATGTCCATCAAGTCGATGATGCCATCCAACCATCTCATCCTCTGTCATCCCCTTCTCCTCCCGCCTTCAATCTTTCCCAGCATCAGAGTCTTTTCTAATGAGTCAGTTCTTTGCATTGGGTGGCCAAAGTATTGGAGCTTCAGCTTCAGTGTCAGTACTTCTAATGAATATTCAGCACTGATTTCCTTTAGGAGGGACTGGTTGGATCTCCTTGCAGTCCAAGGGACTCTCAAGAGTCTTCTCCAACACCTCAGTTCAAAGGCATCAATTCTTTGGTGCTCAGCTTTCTTTATAGTCCAACTCTCACATTCATACATGACCACTGGAAAAACCATAGCCTTGACTAGACAGACCTTTGTTGGCAAAATAATGTCTCTGCTTTTTAATATGCTGTCTAGGTTTGTCATAACTTTTCTTTTGAGGAGCAAGTGTCTTTTAATTTCATGGCTATAGTCACCATCTGAGGTGATTTTGGAGCCCAAGAAAATAAAATCTGTCACTGTTTCTATTGTTTCTCCATCTATTTGCCATGAAATGGTGGGACCAGATGCCATGATCTTCGTTTTCTGAATGTTGAGTTTTAAGTCAACTTTTTCACTCTTCTCTTTCACTTTTATCAAGAGGCTCTTTAGTTCTTCTTTGCTTTCTGCCATAAAGGTTGTGTCATCTGTGTATCTGAGGTTATTGATATTTGTCCTGGCAAGCTTGAGTCCAACTTGTGCTTCATCTAGTCCAGCATTTCTCATGATGTACTCTGCATGTAAGTTAAATAAGCAGGGTGGCAATACACAGCTTTGATGTACTCCTTTCCCGATTTGGAACTAGTCTGTTGTTTTATGTCTGGTTCTAACTGTTGCTTCTTGACCTGCATACAGATTTCTCAGGAGGCAGGTCAGGTGGCCTGGTATTCCCATCTCTTTAAGAATTTTCCACAGTTTGTTGTTATCCATACAGTCAAATAAATATGCTGTTTAGGTTGGTCAGACGGTAAAGCGTCTGCCTGCAATGTGGGAGACCCGGGTTCGATTCCTGGGTCGGGAAGATCCCCTGGAGAAGGAAATGGCAATCCACTCCAGCACTCTTGCCTGGAAAATCCCATGGACAGAGGAGCCTGATAGGCTATAGTCCATGGGGTTGCAAAGAGTCGGACACGACTGAACAACTTCACTTTCACTTTATACAGTAAAAGGCTTTGGCATAGTCAATAAAGCAGAAGTAGATGTTTTTCTGGAACTCTCTCATTTTTCAATGATCCAATGGATGTTGGCAATTTGATCTCTGGTTCCTCTGAAGGGAAAGCTAGAAAGTGAGAGGCTTTAAATCCTAGATTATGGCCTTTGGCATCACTTCATCATCCCAAAAGAAAGATAAGACTCAGCAGAAAAATGATTTGTCCAAAGTGTTGTGTTAGTTTATCAACAGTGCTGGGCCCAGAGTTGACATTTTCTGATTTCCAGTTTGTGCTTTATTACTTTGCCATGAATTGCTAGACTAAGATTGGAGGAGGACTCAGGAGCTTTCAGGAGGATAGAAAAATGGAAGAGGAGAGGAACTTGAGAAAGAAAATGATAAGACCCCTAATTATAAACCTCACCCATTCAGTGGGGCACTCAGTGGGCCTTACTGCTTTGAACAAAGTGTTTCTACTTTTAAAAATGTGGCTCTTGGATAAACATTCTGTCACACTTAGGCTGCTCTTTACCATGTTACATAGGAAGCAAGGAGCATTTTGCTTTGTCTTATTGTGCAACACTGGAAGGCTTGCTAAGCATGGTGTACTGCAGGCCTTTCGCGGGGAGTTGATGACCTTGCTGAGGCCTTTCTCTGAGCCTTGTAAGTGGTGGCCTGGAGCCCTACCATAATATAAGTCCCTAAGGCAAGGCTGCTGATGGTGCTGTCACCTCTTGTGCCCAAGGCCAGCAGCCACCCCCGCCCCACGTGTCACAGCCTGGAGAATTTCACTCGGCCTTCCTTGCTTGTAATCTTGAGGATGCAAATGGAAACAACAATTAGTCACAATTTTCACCACCAGATTGGTAAAAATTAAAAAGACTGAAATAATCAGAGGGGTATAAATGATATAGCCACTTTGGAGAGCAATTTGGCAGTTTCCCAAAAAACTAACAGTGCATACACATCTCATTTCTAAACCCCAAAGAGATAACTCTCCAACTGCATAAGTAGACCTGCTTGCTCAAAGCTACTTCTCATTCAGCATTGTTTATGAAAGTAAAAAAAACGTGAAAAAAAAACAATGAATTATCCAAATAGAAAAATACAATTGTGTTTGCTTCCACAATGAAACACAATCCAGGGGTGAAAAAGAGTGGACACAATCAAAGAGGTTATATATTGATAGATCTCAAAAATATAATGCTAAGTGGAAATACTACAGAACAATATGATTTTATGATGCAATTTATTTAAATGTGAAAAGTAACACAAAATAGCAGTTTGTATTATTTACGGATGTTGTTGTCATTGCTTAGTCACTAAGTCATATACGACTCTTTTGTGACCTCATGAACTGTAGTCCATCAGGCTCCTCTGTCTATGGGATTTCCTAGGCAAGAATTCTGGAGTGGGTTGCCATTTCTTTCTCCCAACTATATTGAGATCTTCCCAACTGAGGGATTGAACCTGCATCTCTTGTGTCTCCTGCATTGGCAGGCCACTTTGCCACTGAGTGGCCGGCTCTTTGTCATTGAGCTGCCAGGGAAGGTATTTATATATGTATCAAAGTATTATAATGGATTGGAAAGTTTAATAGCAAAGTGCTGGAATTGCTCCTGAGACAGAGCAAGAAAACAGGGTCAGAGGGTAAGAGACTAAGGAGATGTTAACTTGACTTATTTCTTTAGAAAACACAAAAATTTAGAATGTCAACATATGATCAATTTTTGTGTGCATGAGGTGGGAATAGGGTTTTTATTTTATCCTTTGAGATTTTCAGAAGTTTTCAAAAATATTAATGAAGAAGTTCACCATTTCATAACAACTGGAGGAATTTGAAACATCATAAATCTACCTTCCTGTATTTGTGTGATAAGAGTACCCTGAGCTGAAAAGGGTGTCAGAGGGTTGGCCTCAATAGAATTTGGTATAAAGGCATGTAAGGGTATATAACGTGGAGATATAAATGGGCAGCAATGTCCAGAAGTGACCCCTTTGCCAAACACATTCAAATGCATTTGGAACTGCAAAGCTTTTCAAAAAGCAGTGTGCCCAAAGAAGATTTTATTTTAATTTTTATTTTTTTTTTAAATTTTATTTTATTTTTAAACTTTACATAACTGTATTAGATTTGCCAAATATCAAAATTAATCCGCCACAGGTATACATGTGTTCCCCATCCTGAACCCTCCTCCCTCCTCCCTCCCCATTCCATCCCTCTGGGTCGTCCCAGTGCACCAGCCCCAAGCATCCAGTATCGTGCATCTAAACACTTGCTGAATTGGATATGCATGATGATCAGAGCTAATTGCATTTTTAATAGAATTATCCTTTGGTGTCTAGGAAAAGGAAGTTGAAAAGCAGGAAATAAATTATTTTTTTACATTAAGTTTAGATTTCAGATTGATCCCAGTTGTGATGGAAATTGTCTTGTTGAAGGTTTCTCTGTTGTTCAAATGGGAGCCATGGAACAAAAGCACTTAATGAGTTAGAGGGGAACCAGTACACTTATAATTTTGAAAACAAAGGCAAGATTTGCAGAAATAAACATTTCTACTCAATAATGTTCAGAAAACCAGACCCCTTGTTGCTTCAATTGCTAGAATAAAGAAATCCAGAGACTCTGCTGGACATCCTCTTTGATTTCTTTTAAACTGAAGTGATTGAGATAGTTAAATTATGATGTGATCATAGATTTTCTATCCAGGAATCCCGTATGGTTGCATATCAGTAAAGCTAAGTATCGCTCGTAAATTATTCCAAAGGTTGTTGCAGTAATTCTGTGTGTGATTCTGTCTTCAGTGTACATAACCGGTGTATCAGTAGATTCAACACTTGCTGTTCAGTAAGGAGGTGTTAAATAGAGTAGGATTACTTCTTTTTCAACTATGTCTTCCTCCCCAGATCTAATCCAGCCCTCATTTTGTTTCTAGATTCTGTCTGTTAAGGAATCTCTGATGCCATCACTTCCTTTGTTGGAAATGTTCAAGGATGTCTCCCTTTCCACTAAGTTAAGGACAAATTTATCAGCCTGTGCTAATGTTCTTCCCTAGTGTTATTCTCCACCATTCTACAGATTGCCAGGCCAAGTGGTTTTGTTTTTGTTTTTATTCCAACTTTATTGAGACAGTCTGAATGTTTTACATTTGGCATCATTCCTGATTATTTTTTACTGTTTGCTCATTCTTTTTTTCCTAACCAGTCATACTTCTGTTCCTTCTTCTGTTCACTTGCCAATATGATCTAGAGAGAATTATCTCAAAATTTATGGCCTCTATGAATATATTCTTAATTATATCCAGTAGGAACACTTTGTATTTCCTATATAGGATTTAGAGAATAGGTTATCTGCATAATATTGATGAATTTTTTTTTTGACATTCAAAGCCAAAATTTAATGGTTAGCTTGTAAAAAGTCATTTTGACTTGTGTAATTGGGTAAGATAGGCTGCTTTTCTAAGGTCTGCAGAAGACCATTTTTCAAAGTTTAGGCTATTTTTTTTTTTTTGAATTGGGACTTAGGTTAATTTTTAAAATTTATTTTTAATTGGAGGATAATTGTTTTACAATGTTATGTTGGTTTCTGCCATACAACAATGTGAATCAGCCATAAGTATACATATGTCCCCTCCCTCTTGGACCTCCCTCCCACCACCTACCCCATCCCCTCCCTCTAGGTCATCACAAAGCACCAGGTTGAGCTCCCTGTGTTATATAGCAACTTCCCACTAGCTATCTATTTTACATATGGTAATGTATGTTTCAATGCTACTCTCTCAATTCATCCCACCCTCTCCTTCCTCTGTTGTGTCTACAAATCTGTTCTCTATATCTGGGTCTCTAGTCCTACCCTGCAAATAGGTTCACCAGTACCTTTTTTCCTAGATTCCATATGTATGTGTTAATATATAATATTTGTTTTTTTCTCTTTTCTGACTTATTTCATCTGTATAGCAGGCTCTAGGTTCATCCACCTCACTAGAACGGACTCAAATTCGTTCCTTTTTATGACTGAGTAATATCCCATTGTATATATGTACTACAACTTCTTTATCCATTCTTCTGTCAATGGACATCTAGGTTGATAGACTTTTGAGTATTAATTTAGTCTTTCTCACTTAATTGCATACTTCTCAGCCATAGGAATTTTCAACGCTTTCCAGCTTCTCAACATCGACTAATTCATATTTTGTCCTTATAGCAGCTAGTTTACAAATATTTGTTGCTTATTTAATTTTTAATTAATTATTACCTGATTGAGTACACAGTTGTATGGAAAAGTTGGCCTTAGTCAGCTATTAACTGACTTGAATTCAGTTGCCAACTTTTCAATTGTCTTTAACAAACTGAAAACTAAGCAAGTGACTTTATAATCTGCTACCTACATTGTATATGGCAACTTTCCTGGAATAAGCTCAGGTACAAATGTACTTGTTTTCTTGCTGCAGTGATGTAGTGAAGCCAGAGTTCAGTAACCTCCAAGAGCTCTATGGGATTCTGCCAGTTTCCTTGGGAGAAAAATGGTTTCTTTCTGGCCAATGTTTCTAATTCCATGGAGTCAGGGAGATTCTACCAACTATGTATTGTAGAGGATCTTATTTACTGTGGTTTGGGAAGAACATACGCCTTTAGGACTGGTATAGCTGGCTAGGCAGATGTGATGTAGAATGAAATGGCCTTTAGACTCAGGGTCCTTAGAATACTTCAGGACATCCACTCTTTGCCTGAATTTGGACCCTTATTTATTAATTTCATTTATTATCTATTCTTTGTCTTCTTCTAGAACTCATCTTAAGTTGCTTATGGCCAACTCATATATCAAAGCAGTGAGCTATAAGAGGGAGAGAAAAGTGATAAGACCAGGGTGAATATGAATTGGAGTCAGAGGAAAGTTAAGTCTGAGGGGTTGGAACATGAGAAGAATGAGAAAAGCACAAGTGTTCACATTATGTGAGTTTTTTTCATAGTTGTTAGAGATGAACATGGAGAAGGAAATGGCAACCCACTCCAGTTTTCTCGCCTGGAGACTCCCAGGGACAGAGGAGGCTGGTGGGCTGCTGTCTACGGGGTCGTACAGAGTTGGACACGACTGTTACGACTTAGCAGCAGCAGCAGAGATGAACAAGAAACTGGGCTCACGTTGGCAACCAATGTGAAAACAAAAGTTGGTCTGGAACATAGGTTTGATGTCTAAGAAAAATAATCATATCAGTTTTGGTGAGAAACAAATATTTCATTACATTAAAATCTAAACTAAACTGCTCACATGGGCTGTCCATTAAGGGCAGTGGAAAAGATTCTCAACACTATATAAAGCTGTGTGACTTTAGCATCATTCCTCAGTAAATGACAGGCACAATTCTATTCAAGGCTCATCTCAAGAGCCAGTATAACTCAGGACAAGTGTAGACCTTTCTGAGGGATTAGCTTAATTTGAGGGTAAAACCTGAAGTGCTAGGAAAAATGGAAAGACTATACAAATTTCCTTCATAAATAGCTCCTTCTTCAAGTGAGCTTTGGACATGAGGTAAAAAGCATAGAGTTTATGATTGCAAGGATCCCATGAGGGATTCTTTATTATTAATTGAGGGTACATTATTAATTATTGAGTGGCCCCTAGTCATGTTGTATACTGAGTTATTTTATTTTTACCACTTCTACCAACCTCACCCCCATCCTCAGAAAGTATCTTCTTAATGCCCACAGCAATATGTACATTTGTTGTTGTTCAGTCGCTAAGTTATGTCTGACTCTTGCAGTCCATGGACTGCAGCACATTTGTCCTTTGTTATCTCCCAGAGTTTGCTCAAATTGATGTCCATGGAGTCGGTGATGCTCACAGTTGGTGACTAATGAACATGAGTTGAATTAACTGTGCTAGCAGCCAATTGAAAATAACCCCCAGGTTTATTTCTCTTTAGAAACTGACCATTAAGTATGAAAGATGTACCACAGATGATAAAAGTTTTCCATAATCAAATGCGTCAGCATGGAATACCTAGTTTGGAAGCCAATGGTAAAATGATCCTAAGAATTGTATCCATGAAGTAGACCTTCAGGAAGTTTTAAAATAAGAATGAAGGGATGGTCAGAAAATATTCTAATCTATATATATATATATATATATATATGTTTGGGAGAAGATTTAGTATGGAATAACAATTCTAACCTTATTTCCAGAAGCCCAAGCCCACAAAATGGCTAAAATGGACATTTCTATGATGATTATTTTATTTTACTTGAAACTGTCCCACATAGTGGGACCTTTATGTAGTAGAGGACCTCTACGTAGTAGAGGTTAGTATATAGTGATGTATGGAAAGAGACCAGAGTGGCTACATGAAGACCTCAGGTTCACAGGACTAGGACTAAGAATGTTTTCTGACTTCACATCCAAAGCTTTAAGAGATCTATCTTCTGCCTTTCAAGTCTGCTAAAGATATATTTATAAGCTGATGAATGTTAGACAAGGAAGAGCAAACTTTCCGCTTGCCAACTCTCCTCCTCCTCACCATCTTATCCAGCTATGTCATTTTTATTTGGCAGTTCCTTCTCATTTGTGTTTCCTTCTTGCCAGTCTGTAAAAGTAGAGCACAAGAGAGAATGTCTAGTGTGTGTAGGTACTTACAGATTCATTCTTCAATTTGGGGAATGAGGAAAGGAATCCTATTTTTTGAAGGATGTTACAACAGTTCTTTACAAAGCAAGAAGCACGTGACATATACTTACCTGATATATCAGTTACAACTTAGGTATGGTTGTAAATATCAAACACCAGAAATAATTATAGCTTAGGTAGAAAGAAAATGTACAGGAAAGATAGAAAATGTACAATGGACATCTAGGACTGGCCCTCCAAAGCTGGGAGAGCAGACTCATGGTGTCATCAGATTCTAAGATTCTTCCTGCTTCACCAGTCTAGTACCGGCTGCTAGTCTCCGTGTCAGCCTGTGAACTGAGATTGTTTTGGGGTGTCCAGGCCTTCATTATATCCGGTGAGACTGGCAGCAGAGGGAACTGAAGGAGGATGAAAATCTCATTTTTCTTTGTAAAGAATGGTCTTAAAGAGGGATCCAGTGTGTAGTATAAAGTGGGTAGCTTTGGTTTATATTGCGTTGCAGAGAGCTTGACCACAGGCTGCAGAGGAGCTGAAAAACTAAGGCTGTTCCTGGCTGGAGGTGGGAATTGTTTCTGGCTGTTTCTGCCCCACTGAAATTGGAAGTTCTGCTACTCATGTGAGTAACAAAGGGAAGATACCACAAATGATTTGGAGTCAATTATTGTAATTAGAATTTCTAGTTTCTGATGATTACATCAAAAGTAATCAGCAGAAAAAAAAGTTAGATGTTTTTTTCCCAACTTACATTGATTTCTCACTTAAGTCATTCTTTTTGGGTTGCATCTTCTCTTCATCTCAGATCTAAATAAATCTCATATGTTCTTATAGAAAAAATAAAGGAAAAAGAACCAATGGACATCTCATTTCTTTTGTTAACTCTTTAATGATAGTAGTTTTAAAAATTCTCAAAATGCTTATAGTAAATTCTGCTTTTAGTATTATGATATTTATTTCTTTCCTAATATTGCTTCCCATTTTTTGCATTTATAATCATCACTATTTACTTGTATTTAGAAAAATGAGGACTCCTTCCAACCTCATGTGAATTTATATCACTATTTTTTTGCTTTTGGCAAGAATTTTTGTGTAAGATTAAAACTACTTACCTTCAAATTCTCCATGCCAAGTTTAATTATGTCTTAATTCAGAATAACTTTTAATGAAAGATGATAAGAAAGACAGCTACTTAGCTATTTTCAGTTTCTAAATTTTACTCCATGGCACCAAATTCCTGATCCTTTTGAAGTTAAACATAAAAGAAAACTGCATCCCACAAATCATAAGGTAGATTAGGAAACATTTTGAACCCCTTTCCCTTTCATTCCTTCATATTTACCAAAAAGCAGTTTCTTTCTGTCAGAGGTCCTTCCACAGTTTTCTTTCTTTATAAAAGATGGATTATTCATTGCATATGAAAATTCCTTATAGATGAATGTACTCTAGAAATTTCCCACCACTCATCAAAGCTCTTGTAATGTGTTGTTCTTTTAAAGTTATTATTGATAAATAGTTTAATTTTGAACATAGGCAAAATGAAACACTTAGAATCTCTCAATGTTAGCACAATAGTTTCATACTGGCATATTTTTTTAAATTTCATATTTTATTGCATCTAAGATGTATCATTATTTTATGTACCTCTAAAAAAGGAGGGGCTTCTAATTGAAATGCAGGACAATATTGATTATAAGACACATCCTGATTTTATAGCTGTTGACATGTTAAAAATGTGCTTTTTAGCATTGAGAAAATTCTAAATTTACTATTATAATAACTACATTGTCTTCCATCAAGTTGATGTCCTATAATTTACTAAGTCATTTTGTTGTTGCTCTGCATTTAGGGTGTTTCTAGGTTTTTGTCAATAATTACCTGATGTGTGTGGGGCTTCCCAGGTGATGCTAGTGGTAAAGAATCCACCTGCCAATGCAGAAGACATGAGACGCGGGTTCCATCCCTGGGTTGAGAAGATCCCCTGGAGAAGAAAATGGCAACCCATTCCAGTATTCTTGCCTGGAGAATCCCATGGACAGAGGAGTCTGGTGGTCTACAGTCCATAGGGTCACAAGAGTTGAACACAGCTAAAGCGACTTAACAGGGAACCTTGTGCATATAGATTTTTTATGGTGGTGGTGGTGGTGGTGGTTTAGTTGTTAGCTGTATTCAACTCTTGTGACACCATGGACTGTATGTAGCCTTCCAGGCTCCTCTGTCCATGGGATTTCCCAGGCAAGAATACTGTAGTGAGTTGCCATTTCCTTCTCCAGGGGATCTTCCTACCCCAGGAATCGAACATGGGTCTTCTGCACTATAGGTAGATTTCTTAGCATTCAGCCACCAGGGAAGCCAGGTTTTCTATACTGCTGAGTAATTTATTTATTTTTTTTAACTTCCTGGATTGTCTGGATCAAAAGATTAATGAAAATTCATATGGTTCCTGCTATTTTTCCATTGCTTTCCAAAAATGTTGTACTAATTTCCATTGCCACTAGCAGTAAATGAAAATATCAGTTCCATGGGAAAATACTCCAAATGATGGGAGCTATTTTAAAAACCCCAACTTTTAAAAAATTCTAAAATGCTTCATAAATATTTCTGTAATTTATGTATATTTGAAATAGTAAGGGTAAATATTTTTCCTCCTGCTGTTTATTAAACTTTTCCTTATTAAAGCTTATTTACCAACCACCTATAGTTTTGGTTTCTCTAATTTATGTCCATTTATCACTAGAACAGGGCTTCCCTTGTGGCTAAGTGGTATAGAATTTGCCTGCAATGCAGGAGACCTGGGTTTGATCCCTGGGTTGGGAAGGTCCCCTGGAGGAGGGCATTGCAACCCACTCCAGTATCCTTGCCTGGAGAATCCCATTAATACAGGAGCCTGACAGGCTGTAGTCCACAGGGTTGCACAGAATCAGACACTACTGAAGTGACTAAGCAGTAGCATCATCATCACTAGAACAGTTGCTCTGTTGTGTGATAGAAAAAAAAAGAATCTAGTCTTTATTTTGAATAAGGTTAAGATTATGGTGGTGGCATGGTGGGTGATGTGGAAAGACAGGTGCTGAGGCTCCTATTTTAGCAGTGATGTGAAGTGGTGTGAAAGTCGCTTAGTCTTGTCTGACTCTCTGTGACCCCCTGAACTGTATGTAGCTGGCCAGGTTTCTCTGTCCATGGAATTCTCTGAGCAAGAAGACTGGAGTAGGTTGCCAATCTCTTTAGCAGAAAGACCAAGAATTCCCTGAACCTGCATTTCCAGGCTCTGTAGGAGGCCAGTGTTTTTGCCTTCTTTTGTCTTTAAAGGACATAGGGTGATGGCTGTAAAGAGCACCCCTGCACTCTATAAAGAATAAAGACTTTGGTTTGGTGTCAGGTCTACCAGTTTAACTCTAATTTTGATATTCAGTAGTTGTATGGTGTTGGGCAAATGACTTGATGTGTAATCTAAATTAAGTGTGATATTAATCCTCACCTAGCAGGGTATTGAGTTAGACAAGGCTGTGATCCTAGTGTGATTAGATTGACTAGTTTTCTGTGAGTATGGTTTCAGTGTGTCTGCCCTCTGATGCCCACTTGCACTACCTACCGTCTTACTTGGGTTTCTCTTACCTTGGACGTGGGGTATCTCTTCACAGCTGCTCCAGCAAAGCTCAGCCACTGCTCCTTACCTTGGTCGAGGGGTATCTTCTCACCGCTGCCCCTTCTGACCTTGAACGTGGAATAGTTCCTCTAGGCCCGCCTGCGCCTGCCCAGCCACCACTCCTTGGAGGTGGGGTTGCTCCTCCTGCCCTTAACCTCAGATGCTGGGTAGCTCCTCTCGGCTGACACCCCTGACCTCGGACATGGGGTAACTTCTCTTGGCTCTCTCCTCTCAGGCATGGGGTCCTCCCGGCTTCTGCCCCTGACCTCGGACGTGGGGTAGCCGCCCGCGCTAAATGCGCTGGTCGCAGCCACCCATGCCCAAACGGGCGGGTCATGGTGGAGAGGTCTAACAGAATGTGGTCCACTGGAGAAGGGAATGGCAAACCACTTCAGTATTCTTGCCTTGAGAACCCCATGAACAGTATGAAAAGGCAAAATGATAGGATACTGAAAGAGGGACTCCCTGGGTCAGTACATGCCCAATATGCTACTGGAGATCAGTGGAGAAATAACTCCAGAAAGAATGAAGTGATGGAGCCAAAGCAAAAACAATACCCAGCTGTGGATGTGACTGATGATAGAAGCAAGGTCCGATGCTGTAAAGAGCAATATTGCGTAAGAACCTGGAATGTCAGGTCCATGAATCAAGGCAAATTGGAAGTGGTCAAACAAGAGATGGCAAGAGTGAACGTCGACATTCTAGGAATCAGCGAACTAAAATGGACTGGAATGGGTGAATTTAACTCAGATGACCATTATATCTACTACTTCAGGCAGGAATCCCTCAGAAGAAATGGAGTAGCCATCATGGTCAACAAAAGAGTTCGAAATGCAGTACTTGGATGCAATCTCAAAAACAACAGAATGATCTCTGTTCATTTCCAAGGCAAACCATTCAATATCACAGTAATCCAAGTCTATGCCCCAACCAGTAACGCTGAAGAAGCTGAAGTTGAATGGTTTTATGAAGACCTACAAGACCTTTTAGAACTAACACCCAAAAAAGATGTCCTTTTCATTATAGGGGACTGGAATGCAAAAGTAGGAAGTCAAGAAACACCTGGCGTAACAGGCAAATTTGGCCTTGGAATACAGAATGAAGCAGGGCAAAGACTAATAGAGTTTTGCCAAGAAAATGCACAGGTCATAGCAAACACCCTCTTCCAACAACACAGGAAAAGACTCTACACATGGACATCACCAGATGGTCAACACCAAAATCAGATTGATTATATTCTTTGCAGCCAAAGATGGAGAAGCTCTATCCAGTCAACAAAAACAAGACCAGGAGCTGACTGTGGCTCAGATCATGAACTCCTTATTGCCAAACTCAGACTGAAATTGAAGAAAGTAGGGAAAACCACTAGACCATTCAGGTATGACCTAAATCAAATCCCTTATGATTATACAGTGGAAGTGAGAAATAGATTTAAGGGACTAGATCTGATAGATAGAGTGCCTGATGAACTATGGACTGAGGTTTGTTACTTTGTACAGGAGACAGGGATCAAGACCATCCCCATGGAAAAGAAACACAAAAAAGCAAAATGGCTGTCTGGGGAGGCCTTACAAATAGCTGTGAAAAGAAGAGAAGCGAAAAGCAAAGGAGAAAAGGAAAGATATAAGCCTCCGAATGCAGAGTTCCAAAGAATAGCAAGAAGAGATAAGAAATCCTTCATCAGTGATCAATACAAAGAAATAGAGGAAAACAACAGAATGGGAAAGACTAGAGATCTCTTCAAGAAAATTAGAGATACCAAGGGAACATTTCATGCAAAGATGGGCTCGATAAAGGACAGAAATGTTATGGACCTAACAGAAGATATTAAGAAGAGGTGGCAAGAATACACAGAAGAATTGTACAAAAAAGATCTTTACAACCCAGATAATCACGATGGTGTGATCATTGACCTAGAGCCAATGTGAGCTCTAGGAGCTCACATTCCTAGAGCACCCTGGAATGTGAAGTCAAGTGGGCCTTAGAAAGCATTACTATGAACCAAGCTAGTGGAGGTGATGGAATTCCAGTTGAGCTATTTCAAATCCTGAAAGATGATGCTGTGAAAGTGCTGCACTCAATATGCCAGCAAATTTGGAAAACTCAGCAGT
This sequence comes from Bubalus bubalis, assembly GCF_019923935.1. Classification (NCBI taxonomy): domain Eukaryota; kingdom Metazoa; phylum Chordata; class Mammalia; order Artiodactyla; family Bovidae; genus Bubalus; species Bubalus bubalis. The sequence continues at coordinate 18,342,845 of NC_059168.1, read as the reverse complement.
GGCCACAGGACTGGAAAAGGTCAGTTTTCATTCCAATTCCAAAGAAAGGCAATGCCAAAGAATGCTCAAACTACCACACAATTGCACTCCTCTCACACACTAGTAAAGTAATGCTCAAAATTCTCCAAGCCAGGCTTCAGCAATACGTAAACCATGAACTTCCAGTTGTTCAAGCTGGTTTTAGAAAAGGCAGAGGAACCAGAGACCAAATTGCCAACATCCGCTGGATCATGGAAAAAGCAAGAGAATTCCAGAAAAACATCTATTTCTGCTTTCTTGACTATGCCAAAGCCTTTGACTGTGTGGATCACAATAAACTGGAAAATTCTGAAAGAGATGCCAATACCAGACCACCTGACCTGCCTCTTGAGAAATTTGTATGCAGGTCAGGAAGCAACAGTTAGGACTGGACATGGAACAACAGACTGGTTCCAAATAGGAAAAGGAGTACGTCAAGGGTGTATATTGTCATCCTGCTTATTTAACTTAGATGCAGAGTACACCATGAGAAACGCTGGACTGGAAGAAGCACAAGCTGGAATCAATATTGCTGGGAGAAATATCAATAACCTCAGATATGCAGATGACCCCACCCTTGTGGCAGAAAGTGAAGAGGAACTCAAAAGCCTCTTGATGAAAAGTGAAGGGGGAGAGTGAAAAAGTTGGCTTAAAGCTCAACATTCAGAAAACTAAGATCATGGCATCCCGTCCCATCACTTCATGGGAAATAGGTGGGGAAACAGTGAAAACAGTATCAGACTTTATTTTTCTGGGCTCCAAAATCACTACAGATGGTGACTGCAGCCATGAAATTAAAAGACGCTTACTCCTTGGAAGGAAAGTTATGACCAACCTAGATAGCATATTGAAAAGCAGAGGCATTACTTTGCCAACAAAGGTCTGTCTAGTCAAGGCTATGGTTTTTCCAGTGGTCATTTATGGATGTGAGAGTTGGACTGTGAAGAAAGCTGAGCACCGAAGAATTGATGCTTTTGAACTGTGGTGTTGGAGAAGACTCTTGAGAGTCCCTTGCACTGCAAGGAGATCCAACCAGTCCGTTCTGAAGGACATCAGCCCTGGAATTTCTTTGGAAGGAATGATGCTAAAGCTGAAACTCCAGTACTTTGGCCACCTCATGCTAAGAGTTGACTCATTGGAAAAGACTCTGATGCTGGGAGGGATTGGGGGCAGGAGGAGAAGGGGAAGAAAGAGGATGAGATGGCTGGATGGCATCACTGACTCGATGGACGTGAATCTGAGTAAACTCCGGGAGTTGGTGATGGACAGGGAGGCCTGGCGTGCTGCGAACATGGGGTCGCAAAGAGTCAGACACGACTGAGCGACTGAACTGACTGACAGATTGAGCAGGGTATTATGGAGAAGGTGATGGAACCCCACTCCAGTACTCTTGCCTGGAAAATCCCATAGATGGAGGAGCCTGGTAGGCTGCAGTCCATGGTGTCGTGAAGAGTCAGACACAACTGAGTGGCTTCACTTTCACTTATCATTTTCATGCATTGGAGAAGGAAATGGCAACCCACTCCAGTGTTCTTGCCTGGAGAATCCCAGGGATGGCAGAGCCTGGTGGGCTGCGGTCTATGGGGTCACACAGAGTTAGATATGACTGAAGCGACTTAGCAGTGGCAGCAGCAGCAGCAGCAGGGTATTGAGAACATTGGATGAAGTAATGTTTGAAAAGCATCTAATGTGGGGCCTGGTCTGCAATAGTCCTCTTAATTCCCTGCTAGCCCCTGTGGAGGCTGGAGCAGGTCATACGCAGCGTGAGGGCACCACATTTCAGGAGATGCCATTGGTGTAATAGTCATTGTGGATTTCTGTATTTATTACAATTTGACAGACATTGTAGCTTTTTACATACTACTGTCTTGAAGTAACTAAATCAATATATTATGATAACTTTTCATAGATGTTGAGAACTTTTTCTAATTTGCAGAGGTAAATAAAGCTACTGGTTAGATCAAAGTTTTATGAAACACTAATTTATCATTACTTTATGTGTTTTTCTTGTTACCAAACAATTCACATTTGTAGTAGGCAGAATAATCTTCCCTCAACTCCTTAAAAATGTCCAGGTTCCCAGAACCTGAGGATATGTTACCTTACATGGCAAAGGGGAATTGAGTGTGCAGATGGAATTAAGATGGCTAAAATCAACTGTCCTTAAAATAGGAAGATTTTTCTTGGATTATCCAACTGTGCCCAAGGTAATCACAAGGGTCCTTAAAAGTGGAATAAGGAGGCGGAACAAGAGGTTGGAAAGTTGCAACATGACAGGAACCTACTCATTATTGCTGGCTTTGAAGATGAAGAAGGGAGGTGACAGCAATAAGCCTAGGAATGTAAGCATTTTATATAAGCTGGAAAGGGCAAGAAAGTGGATTCTGTCTTTCCTAGAGTCTCCAGAAAGGAACACAAGCCCTCTTGACCCCTGGATTTTGACCAGTGAGACCCATTGGTGGTTGAGTTTTTTTCTAGGCAAGACTGGTGTGGGCTGCCATTTCCTTCTCCATTAGGTACTTATAAACTACAAAACTGTAAGATAAAAGTTTTGTATGTTTAAGGCACTCAGTTTGTGATAATTTGTTGCAATAGCAACAGAAAACTAATATAACGTTGTTAGCAGGAAATTTAGAAAATATGGACCTGAAAAATAAAACAAAGTAAAAGTCATTCATATTATTTCCCAACTCTGTCTTCTGAGCAGGTCCAGAAGCAGTGACATCCCAATAGCAATAAGCACCCCTGTCCCCAGACTTTGGTATGAAAAAGGAAAAACAGTAACTTTATAATTGAGGTACCTGGCAGATTGTACTTTAACCAAAAGGTCTAGGTTGACATCACCAGTGAAAAGTCACGTTGTTGTCATATACACCCTGAGCTGATGTAACAAGAAAGGCACTTTTACCTCTGTGATATTCTTCTTAACAACCTATATTCTCAGTCTAAGCCTGAAAAATAAAATCGGGAAAATCCAAATTGAGGCACAGTGTACAAACTGTCTGGCCAGTATACCTCAAAAGAGTCAGATCAGATCAGATCAGTCGCTCAGTCGTGTCCGACTCTTTGCAACCCCATGAATCGCAGCACGCCAGGCCTCCCTGTCCATCACCAACTCCCGGAATTCACTCAGACTCACGTCCATCCAGGCAGTGATGCCATCCAGCCATCTCATCCTCTGTCGTCCCCTTCTCCTCCTGCTCCCAATCCCTCCCAGCATCAGTCTTTTCCAATGAGTCCACTCTTCGCATGAGGTGGCCAAAGTACTGGAGTTTCAGCTTTAGCATCATTCCTTCCAAAGAAATCCCAGGGCTGATCTCCTTCAGAATGGACTGGTTGGATCTACTTGCAGTGCAAGGGACTCTCAAGAGTCTTCTCCAACACCACAGTTCAAAAGCATCAATTTTTTGGCACTCAGCATTCTTCACAGTCCAACTCTCACATCCATAAATGACCACAGGAAAAACCATAGCCTTGACTAGATGGACCTTTGTTGGCAAAGTAATGTCTCTGCTTTTGAATATGCTATCTAGGTTGGTCATAACTTTCCTTCCAAGGAGTAAGCATCTTTTAATTTCATTGCTGCAGTCACCATCTGTAGTGATTTTGGAGCCCAGAAAAATAAAGTCTGACACTGTTTTCACTGTTTCCCCATCTATTTCCCATGAAGTGATGGGACTGGATGCCATGATCTTAGTTTTCTGAATGTTGAGTTAAGCCAACTTTTTCACTGTGCACTTTCACTTTCATCAAGAGGCTTTTGAGTTCCTCTTCACTTTCTGCCATAAGGGTGGTGTCATCTGCATATCTGAGGTTATTGATATTTCTCCCGGCAATCTTGATTCCAGCTGTGTTTCTTCCAGTCCAGCGTTTCTCATGATGTACTCTGCATATAAGTTAAATTCTGATAAACAAGAAAAGACCAAGAAACTGTCATAGACCAGAGAAACTCAGGAGACATGATACCTAAGGGCAAAGTGGAATCCTGGAAAAGAAAAAAGACATCATTAGAAAACCTAGTAGAATCTAAATGAAGTCCGGACTGTAGTTAATAGTAAGGTAACGATATCAATCTCAGTTTTAACAAATGTGCCACAGTTACAAAAGATGTTGACAGTAGGGGAAGCTGGGTGACAGGTACATGGGACTATCTTTCCAACTTTTCTACAAATTTAAAGTTGTCCCAAAATTAAAAAAACAAAAGTGCCTTTCACATAATCCCATTGCTTGAAAATGGCTATTAATATTTTGTAAAAACGAGGGACTTCTCTGGCATTCCAGTGATAAAGACTTTGCCTTCCAATGCAGGAGGTATGGGTTCAATCCCTGGTTGGTGAGCTAATACCCCACATGCCTCATGGCCAAAAAATCAAAGCGTCAAACAGAAGAAATATTGTAAAAAATTGAATAAAGACTTTAGAGATGGTCCACACACACAAAAAATATTTTATAAAAGTGAGATTAAATCCTATAATTTTGGTTCACCAGGTTTTTTACTTGTCAGCATATTAGGACATTATTCCATTGGAAGAACCATGAAAGACACCTGCCTCTTTCTAGTCATGGTGGTTCTTTGAGATCCTTTGGTTACTTAGAGGGACACTGATTGGTCAGCAGAATCTCAAACTGTATTGGCCATATGACATTTATCATATCATGAGAGGGAGGCTCTGCCTGGCCTTGGTTTGGTCCAAACCTCACTCCACTTGTGAAAGAGAGAAGCTTTAATAAGGATTTCATGATCTTTAAAAGGTCTGTCTAGTCAAGGCTATGGTTTTTCCTGTGGTCATGTATGGATGTGAGAGTTGGACTGTGAAGAATGCTGAGCGCTGAAAAATTGATGCTTTTGAACTGTGGTGTTGGAGAAGACTCTTGAGAGTCTCTTGGACAGCAAGGAGATCCAACCAGTCCATCCTAAAGGAGATTAGTCCTGGGTGTTCTTTGGAAGGAATGATGCTAAAGCTGAAACTCCAGTCCTTTGGCCACCTCATGCGAAGAGTTGACTCATTGGAAAAGACTCTGATGCTGGGAGGGATTGGGGGCAGGAGGAGAAGGGGACAACAGAGGATGAGATGGCTGGATGGCATCACCGACTTGATGGACATGAGTTTGAGTGAACTCTGGGAGTTGGTGATGGACAGGGAGACCTGGTGTGCTGCAATTCATGGGGTCGCAAAGAGTCAGACATGACTGAGTGACTGAACTGAACTGAATGTTCATGACACTTCCATTTATTCCTGACTCTGCACAATTGTGCCCCTCCTAAACACACCCAGAACAAGAAGGACTTGGGGAGAGGTTGCTTGTTGCTTTAACAGAAGAGCACTGTCTGTCTTTATAATCCATGATTTATGATGCCACCAACAGATTTGACATTGTACTTTGAAGGAAAGAAAAATCCCAAATTCCAGTCACTAAATATTTTATGTGCATCATTTTATTTAATACTCTAAGCGATCCACTGAGGAAGGAAATATTCTCATCCCCATTTCAAATATTTATAGAGAGAGGTTAAGTAACTTGCCCAAGGATACACAGTAAGTGGTAGAGCTAAGTTTCAACTCAGGCATCATGGCTCTAGCTGGAATACGTGATCATTGTACTATGCTGTCTCCTCAAGGAACAGTTACCTAAATTGTGAGTTTGGGGAGAAATCACAGAATTTACTCTATGAAAACTAGTTGAGGAACAACAACAACAGCAAAAGCAACAACAAAACTCTTCTGCAATTGTCTTGTGTTGCCTTGCCATTCTTCTTAGAGAAGATACTGTCAGGGCAGGCAGCAGAAAAAGCTGGGAAAGAGTAAACTAAAGAGCCTTATGCCACTCTACAATATCATCCCTACTCCAATTAATATTAAACCTCTGTGCTGTGCTTTGTTAAGTCTCTTCAGTCATGTCTGACTCTTTGTAATCCTATGAACTGTAGCCCCACCAGGCTTCTCTGTCCATGGGATTCTCCAGGCAAGAAAACTGGAGTGGGTTGCCGTGCCCTCCTCCAGGGGATCTTCCCCACCCAGAATCAAACCTGCATCTCTTACTTCTGCATTGGCAGGTGGATTCTTTACCACTAGCGCTACCTGGAAAGCCCCAAACCTCTATGTGATTGACTTTAATTTCAATATCTGCCCTAACTATTTTTCACAATGTCCTTTTTGATGAGTCATCATGTCTCATATCAGAGGAATAGACTTTAAAACTTCTGCAAGTTCATAAAAAGGAGTGTGGCAATATCTTTAAAATGCTTATATAAACTGCAAAATGCAATGTTAACATTAAACATCCTATTATAACCTATTTTTAAAATTATAATTCTTTTTTATACAAATGTTCGGGTGTATCTGTCTAGTTAGTTAATGTTAAAACTAAACAGAACATAGACGTAATTTTCTCTTATCATTGTTTTCTGTCTTGCACATTTCTTTGTGAGTAGAATTAAATTACAACCAAAAATAGAAATGCATTTGTTAGCACCTGGTACCATTGTTCTGAAAGAAAGATTTTTTTTTTCCCCTGATGGCAAACCTTCCCCACACTGAATAATATACAGTTGAATTTGCATGTTAAAAAAATGTGTGCACTGCTTTTTTATAATTAAAGATAAGATTAACCTGTGTGTTGAATTTTCCTCCAACAACAACCTGAAACATTTTCATGTTAATTTTACTGAAAATATAGTGAAAGTAATGGGTAATTATTTTCTGCTGACATTTTCTCCCATTAGATTGAATGCGCATTTTGGGACTGAGCTGTCAGTTTTGATTTCAGCTTAGTTTTCATGTAGAGTTGGTGCATTGAGATTATTTTCCCATTATTGTTTAATATGTGCTTTTTTATGGGAGTAGAAGTAATTTGAGGCCATCCTGTCAATCATTTTTCTCAAAGTTCAGACACATATACGAGAAATATCGAAAGTCTTGAACCATCTGTTTCAAGCGGTCTAACTTATATACGTATATAAAGCTCCTGCTTTTGTACCCTTTTTAGAAATAACCATGGTTTTAACTTAAATAATTTAATGAAAATCTATATAGTGCTAGCTAATGTCATCGCCTAAAAAGTCATTTTATTTGTTTATACAAATGAATCCATTTGCTCATTTTTAAAGCCCTGCTCCTATGTGTATTACATTAATTGGATGGCATTTATCTAGTTCAGAATATAATGTCAACTGATCTCATCTTTTTTTTTTAGCATTTATGAAAATGAAGTTTTGGATCACATAAAGAAATTCTGATTAATATAATTATTAATTAATAATTAATGAAGAGAGCTTTATTTTCATTTTATGCACTGATGGTTTAGTAGCAATGTTTTTTATTTGTTATTCATTCTTCAAACACTTATTATGTACCTACTCTATAAGCACCCTGTTAGGTGGAAAGAAGGGTCCTAAAATCTATGAGAAGGTCTGAGCTCCGGGTACTAACAATTCAACAGCCTGTAAAGGTGTATTAGAGTTTTATTTGATAAGTTTTGGGGAACTAATGAATGTTTTTCATCAGCGACATCAACATGGTGATTTAGAGAATTTAATTGACCATGGTATGTGGCTTGTACAACTTAAGGGACAGGTAGGAACAGCTCATGCGAGGATATTCCAGCAGCGCTGGAGGCAAGTGAGGATGGTGGCATTTAGGTGAGTGGATAAAAGAGAAACAGCTGGAGTCGAGGAGAGTCTAAATATCCTGAAAGTTGACCAGCTCCTCTGAAGGTTTGTATCTCACTGAATGGATGGATTAATTTAGAGATAGTTAAGTCTGGGAGAGACTCTGGGGCAGAGTGAAGGTTGTAGTTGTTTTTTTTTCTTCCAGTTTTACTAGGATGTAATTGGCATACAACAGGGTATAAGTTTAAGGTGTATAGCATAATGATTTGACTTATAAATATCATGAAATGATTATCACAATAAATTTGCTCAACATCCACCATCTCATACAAACACATAGATACAAAATGAAAAAATATAACATTTTTTTTTTTCCTGATGAGAACTCTGTCCCACCTGGTATGTTGGAGCTGTGTACTCTCATCCACACAAGGTGTGGCCCTTGTGGTTATATCTTCCCTCAACATGAACCCCTCTTCTAGATTACTTACTTCACACACAAGCATGTTGAAATGTTTCCCATCTTTAAAAAAAGCCCATTTCCTTAATAGAGTGGCCAGTATTTGCTATCGTCACTTCTTAATCTCTTCTCTCTTAAATTCATTACAATCACGTTTTCTTCCCCACTCCTGAACCAAAACTGTTCCTGGCAATATTATCAGTGACCTCCATCTATTAAAATCCACTGGTCAGTTCTGAGATCTCTACTCTCCAATACTTTAGCCACCTGATGCCAAGAGCTGACTCATTGGAAAAGATTTTGAGTCTGGGAAAGATTGAGGGCAGGAGGAGGAGAGGATGGTTGGATGGCATCACTGACTCAATGAACATGAGTCTGAGCAAACTCCAGGAGATGGTGAAGGACAGGGAGGCCTGACATGCTGCACTCCATGGGGTCATGAGTCGGACATGACTTAGTGATTGAACAGCAACTTACTAAAATGCCTACAAACTTTTGCATCATTAATTCTTCTGGAAACCCTTTCTTCACTTGGCTTCTAGGTTACACAGTATCCAGATTGTTCTCTGTCTGTGGATACTCTCTGTCAGGCTCTTTGCTGGACCTTCCTCTTCTCCAGCCCTCTAAACATTGGCGAGTCCTGGGACTCGTTCCTTGTGTATTCTATGTGGAATTGTCTCACTACTCCTTTGGCTTTAAGTGTTAAGTAAATGCTAATGATGTTAAAATTAATATTTCTAGACTCAAATTCTTCCTTTAGTTCAACATCTATGTCTGTCTTTAGATATTTAGCAGTCATTGCAAACTTACTATGTCCAAAAAAGTATTCTGTACTTTGTGCTCTTATAAACTGCCTCTTCCTCAGTTTTCCTCATCCAATTAATAGCATAATAAACAAAGGGAATCATGCCTAAGAATGAGGAGTTATCTTTGAGTCCTCCTTTCCCTGGTGGCTCAGACAATAAAGAATCTTGTTGTAATAGGGGAGACCTAAGTTCAATCCTTGGGTTGAGAAGATCCCCTGGAGGATGAAATGGCACCCTACTCCAGTATTCTTGCCTGAAGAATCCCATGGACAGAGGAGCCCGACAAGCTACAGTCCATGGGGTTGCAAAGAATCAGACATGACTGAGCAACTAACACTTTCAAACACCTTCCCTAAAATCCCACATCTGGTCTACCAGAAAGCACTGCCAGCAATACTCCAGAATTTACCCTGAATTCAACCAATTTTCATCATCTCCACAACAGCTGTCCAAGACACCATCATCTCTCAACTGGATCACAGCTGTAGCTGGAAAAATTGCCTTCCTGCTTTAACTCTTAGCTTTAAGGTTTAGTACTTATACAATGGCTAGAATAACCTTTAAAAATTTAATCAGGGACTTCCCTGGTGGTCCAGTGGTTAAGAGTCCGCCTTCCAATGCAGGGGATGTGGGTTCCATCCCTAGCCAGGGAACTAAGATCCTACATGTTGAGGGGCAACTGAGCCCATGCGCCACAACTGGAGATGGCCAGATGCTGCAATGAAGACCCGATTCAGCCAACATTAAAAAAAATGTAATCAAGTCACTTTCTTTGCTCAAAAGCATTCAAAGCTTGCCATCATAATTAGAAGAAAATCCAAAACAAATTCCCATGGCAAGGCTAATCCTTCATGATTCTCATTTCTTACTATCTTTTTCTCAGCCCCTCCCATGTTCCTCAAACACGACCACCTTGTTTCTCTCTATCATGCTTAATTTTTCCCTCACAGGGATGCTTCTTTTCTTTCAGGTCTTTCCCAGAAGGTCATTTCCTTAGAAAGGTCTTTTTTTCCCCCCTGACTTCTGTATCAAATAGCAGCCCCTCCACCTCCTGCCATTGCTCTCTTTCTCTTTACTCGGATTCTCTCTTTTTCCTAGCATCTATTTGCTGCAACTGTAAGATATATTATTAATCATTTTTTTGTTCTTCTCACTCTCCATACCCACCCCAACCTAGAAAGCAAGTTCATGAAGGCAAGAGCTTTATTTATCCATCTGTATTTGTAGCATCTATAAAAGTGGTGTCTGCATATAAAGATGCTCTCATATTTGCAGAGGGCTTCCCAGGTGGCTCAGTGGTAAAGAATCTGCCTGCCAATGCAGGAGACGTGGATTTGACCCCTGGGTCAGGAAGATCCCCTGGTGGAGGAAATGGCAACCCACTCCAGGATTCTTGCCTGGGAAATCTCATGGACAGAGGAACCTGGCAGGCTACAGTCCATGGGGTCAGAAAAGAGTCAGACATGACTTAGCCACTAAACAACAATATTTGTAGAATTAAAACAAGTTCATTTTTTGAAAAATAATATCAATATATTGGAGTCTGCTCATAGTTTGGTCTTGCCTATAAGTCCCTTCCACATGTGCTTATCTTTAAAGAGGAACCCATTCTGTTTATACCCAGAGCTTCTCTTTAAGGTTCATCATCCCTATAGGGCTGTCGCAAGGCCGGTCTTGGAGCTAAGTCCATATGTGAGCATTTGGAAAAAATCTTGACGTATTAAAAATAATTATTTTTGCATTGTGTTTCCTTCAAGTGAATAGAAAGATGAATTGCAGCAAGTAAGTACAGATTCCCCCTCTGTCTTTGAGTTTTATGGCTGAATGGCTGAGACTGCATAAGTTTTGCTGGCAGGGGAAGCAGAATAAGGACAAGAGTCAAGGAGATGTGCTTTCTAATCCTAGCACTGTTAGGAAAAAAAAGGAGGAAGGTGACTGGTTACCTAATTTCATAATCCTTGCTAAGTCGCTTTAGTCATGTCTGACTCTGTGTGACCCCATAGATGGCAGCCCACCAGGCTGCCCCGTCCCTGAGATTCTCCAGGCAAGAACACTGGGGTGGGTTGCCATTTCCTTCTCCAATGCATGAAAGTGAAAAGTGAAAGTGAAGTCACTCAGTCGTGTCTGACTCTTAGCGACCCCATGGACTGCAGCCTACCAGGCTCCTCCGTCCGTGGGATTTTCCAGTCAAGAGTACTGGAGTGGGGTGCCATTGCCTTCTCCATCATAATCCTTAGTGCTCAAGTTTCCTTTTCAAAATTAGGAATTGCACCAGGACTGGATAATATCTCTTGTGCCTTCCTGCCCTAATATTATCACACAGTTCTTCTGTCAAAAAAGACACTCCAAGATGAGCCTTGGGATTCCCTGGTGGCTCAGACGGTAAAGCATCTGCTCGCAATGCCGGAGACGCGGGTTTGATTCCTGGGTCAGGAAAATCCCCTGGAGAAGGGAGTAGCAACCCACTCCAGTATTCTTGCCTGGGAAATCCCATGGACAGAGGAACCTGGTGGGCTACAGTCCATGGGGTCACAAAGAGTCAGACACGACTGAGAGACGTCACTTCACTGAAGATGAGCCTTAGCCATCGTTGTCAGATATTCTATTCAATTGCTTCATGTATAATGCAAACATGGACACAGTTAATCCCTGTGAACCATCTGGCTTCTTCTGAAAAACAGAAATCTTTGGCACACTGAACGACCCCCTTGCTGCTGATTCCAAGAGCTGTTGGATAAATGGAGCCGAGAGCTGGAGCTAGTGTCTGAAAGCCAGTCGTGGGTCTCTTCTCAACTTTTTGTTCAGTCACATCATGCTGTGTTGGTACATTGAAATTGGCCATGGTGGTATTTAATAGTATTTACACCAAGGAAGTGCTACAAGTCAGAGTTTTTCTCTCCTACTCCACTTCCTGCCAAGAGTCAGTTGTTAAATTTATTTCTCACCATACCACCAGGTAAGTGTGAATGGGTATCACCATCATTAGATGAATAAATCAAGGGATGTCTGACGTAGAGTGGTACACGGGGGTACCTGACCCAACCAAGGTGTGTAGAAAACCCACATGTGCAACCACCACCAGTACGATTCCTCTAACAAACCTGATAGAGAAGTTACTTATTGAGGCACAAGAATAAGGATTTTATGTGACATTTAACACTGCAATTATTCATGAAGTTATTATTATGACTATAATTTTTCTAGACAAGGAAGCAAAATTGGAGAGGGGTTAAATAATGTACCCAAGATCATACAACTGGCAGGTGACAGAATGTGAACTTGTGCCCAGGTTTCTCTGATTCCATCCTGAGGCTACACTGTTTCCCTGACACATAATATACATACAGACACATTCTTATCTATATGTACATTTACGGGTTTAAAGATATTTCTTTTCTCTCTGCTGTGGTAATTGTTTCTCTCTTTCTTCACAAAGGGCAAAAATATCATAAATACCAGTATCACATCAGAGACTTGTTTGTTCTCCAAAACACTTAGCACATTCCCTAAGGATTAGTTCAGAAGTCGGCCTGAGGATCCTATCTGAGTTGATGTCATCAGAAAGGCACAGTGATATGGAAGATGCCCGCATTTTTGATCTTGAACGTTTTATCTCTTCTTGCTGGCAAAATAGCTGAAAAGGAAGCTGCTTAACCTTAGGCAGATCACTTTATCCTCAAAATAAATTGCTTCTTAAAAAGTGGTTGCATAATCTTTAAATTAAAACTCCAGACCCACAGAGGAAAAATGTTACCAGCACTGAGTTAGGTTTAAAGGAAAGTGTCCATTAGCTTCCAGGACATGCTAAGGAAGCTAATCTCGGAATGGGATGAAAGTCGTGGGAGTAACGATTATGCCTTTGATCCACTACCCATATGGCATTCTCGACAGGATTATGTAAATGACCTTTAAAAAGTATTTTGGAGCAGTCAGACCTGGAAACATTTATAGATTTTCACATCTGAGTATCTGATCAGATCAAAAGGAAATTAAGCTTTTCTCCATTAACTTCAACCAGAAGCTCCCTTTTCTAATTTTTCCTTACATAAGCGTCTTTAGAGATGAGTGTGGCAATGCCGCTAGAGAGGGCTGCAGTAGGTGAAGAAGGGGAGAAGGGAACACTTGCTATAGCAATAGTCGGTTTAAGCACATTGACCAGCTTTTTCTCCTGGGGTAGTGGGTTGAAGTAGGTGGCAAGGGCTTTGAGAAATTAGGTCAGGAATTTCCACCCGTTGGTAGCACTTGGACCAACTGTAACATCTGTGTCAAAGGGTTTATAAGAAATTAAATATGCTAATAAGTTTGGCTATTGTTCTGAGGAAATATGTGAAGTATTCCTCTGTAAGCAATCTGTCTACTCTGTAAGATGGAGGAGGGCCATTTTCAGCGTGTGTGTGTGTGTGTGTGTGTTTAATTCGTTTGGCTGCCTCTGGTCTTAGTTGCAACATGGGAGGATCTTTGTTGCATCATGCAGGATCATTATTTCAGCTCGCAGACTCTCGAGTTGTGGCGTATGGGCTCAGCAGTTGCAGCACACTGGCTTAGGTGCTCTTTGGCCCGTGGGATCTTAGTTCCCTAATCAGGGATTGGACCCATGTACCCTGCATTGCGAAGCAGATTCTTAACCACTGGACCACTAGGGAAGGCCCTTCAGTGTGATCTTGAGTTGTTTATAGACTGATTCTGCTGGTCCAGACAACAAACTTTTGAGAAACACTGGTCTATGGTTTTCAACTTCAACTTTACATTAGAATCATTGCAGCTGAAAGAAAGAGATTGCCAGAGAGAGAGAGAAGCAACGCTTGGAACCCACTTCAGGCCAAAATCTCTGGGTTGGAGTTGGAACATCTGTGCTTTTTACAAGCTTCCTAGGTGATGTTCATGTGCAGCCAGGGTTGAAAACTACGAATCTAGATCGACTTCTTCACTTTCAGTTTTAAGAGATGTAACTTGTGCCAGGTTACACTTAATTTAGTTCAATTCAACAAATGTTTATTTGCCCAGGTATGAGTTGGACTCTGCCTCTGACCTCAGAGGCACGAAGATGAAGGCACTGTTCACATGGAAAAGAAGTAGGTGTGTTCTTCCCCAACCTGGCTGTCCCTGAATTCCTTGCAGACCTCCTAGGGTTTTGTAGGATATTTCCATTATTTCAAAAATACTATAGAAGACTCCATGTTTTCCCATGATAAGTTGACACAGACTAACTGCATGATCTAATTTATTTGCTATTCATTGGAATTCTATTAACTAGATGTGTGGCAACTCTGGTGTTGTGCTCAGCAGGAGCTCCAAATCTGGGGGCAGATATCACAGTAGTGGTTGTGAGTATTGGCTTCTAGAATCCATCAGCTGCGTCAAGTCCCCAGCTCCTCCACTGACTTGTTTGATTATGATCAAAATAATTTTCTTCCTCTGTGCCTCAGTTTCCTCAAATGGGATGGTGATAACTTCTGAGACGTGTGTAGTACGTGTGTGTGTCTGTGTGTATGTTAGTCATTCAGTCATGTCTGACTCTTTGCGACCCATGAACTGTAGCCCACCAGGCTCCCCTGTCCATGGAATTTTCCAGGCAAGAATACTAGAGCGGGTTGCTATTTCCTACTGCAGGGAAGCTTCCTTATCCAGGGCTCAAACCCAGTTCTCCGGCATTGCAGGCCGATTCTTTACCATCTGAGCCACCAGAGAAGCTCTTAGATGTAGGGTTGTTTTGAGAGTATCTGTAAAGAGCTTACATTTTCAGAAAACAGCACAGCATCAATGTCAGCTATTGTTAACTATTCCTTTCTTCTGAGCTTTTACTAAGCTCTCTACCAGTTCTATTGCTAGGGAATGAATGCATCAAATTGCCAATCACTGCACATCTCTAACTTTCAATGCTGGTAATTATCAGGTGGGCTAGAAAAATATAAGCCACACATTGTACTTTTTCTCTTTGTTGAATGCAGTCAATTAACTGAAGCAACAAGAACTTTCTGATGTTTAGGTGGAATTGCGCTGGGACTCAGCAACTGGGGAAGGGAGAATTGCAGGGAGAAACACTGGATTAAGTGACAGTAAGAGTGAATGTACTTTCCTTACTTTAAAGAAATGTTTGGTAATAGACATCTCCAATGGAGTATAATTAGCATAAATGGACGCCAACACAATAAACTGATATTTTTAATCAGTGTGCCCATCCTATTGGACAAATTAAAAAAAAATTATTATTTAGAATTTTGTAATCAGGAAGGAAATCTGGTAAAAAGGTTAACAAAAATTGGATCATTTCATGCAGGATACGTTTATATTTGCTGATCCTTTTTAAAATTGATGTTAAAATCACACAATATTCTTAACTCATATTCTTAAGTCATATTCTTAACAGATACATATTCTTAACTCAAATAGTTCTCATCAATAATTAGTGATTGATCATAATTCATACCTTCAGGATGAGAAAGTATAGTGTCAAGTGAGAAATCTTTTATGTGCTGTGCTCTGGGTGTGTGTAGGAACAATTGAATTCTCTCTCTTCCAGAACCCATGGAGCAGTAACTTTTAACCTTTTCTTTGTCTGGATATTTGACAATCTTGTGAAGCCATAGAGCTTATTCCAAGGAAAACATGTTTCTATGTGTATAGGTATGATTTTCATGTGTCTATAGCTATTTCATGCAAAGATGGGCTTGATAAAGGACAGAAATGTATGGACCTAACAGAAGCAGAAGATATTGAGAAGAGATGGCAAGAATACACAGAAGAACTGTACAAAAAAGAGCTTCAGGACCAAGATAATCACGATGGTGTGATCACTCACCTAGAACCAGACATCCTGGAATGTGAAGTCAACCGGGCCTTAGAAAGCATCACTACGAACAAAGCTAGTGGAGGTGATGGAATTCCAGTTGAGCTATTTCAAATCCTGAAAGATGATGCTGTGAAAGTGCTGCACTCAATATGCCAGCAAATTTGGAAAACTGAACAGTGGCCACAGGACTGGAAAAGGTCAGTTTTCATTCCAATCCCAAAGAAAGGCAATGCCAAAGAATGCTCAAACTACCGCACAATTCCACTCATCTCACATGCTAGTAAAGGAATGCTCAAAATTCTCCAAGTCAGGCTTCAGCAGTATGTGAACCGTGACCTTCCTGATGTTCCAGCTTGTTTTAGAAAAGGCAGAGGAACCAGAGATCAAATTGCCAGCATCCGCTGGATCATGGAAAAAGCAAGAGAGTTCCAGAAAAACATCTAATTCTGCTTTATTGACTATGCCGAAGCCTTTGACTGTGTGGATCACCATAAACTGTGGACAATTCTGAAAGAGATAGTAATACCAGACTACCTGACCTGGCTCTTGAGAAACCTATATGCAGGTCAGGAAGCAACAGTTAGAACTGGACATGCAACAACAGACTGGTTCCAAATAGGAAAAGGAGTACGTCAAGGCTGTATATTGTCACCCTGTTTATTTAACTTATATGCAGAGTACATCATGAGAAACGCTGGGCTGAAAGAAGCACAAGCTGGAATCAAGATTGCCAGGAGAAATATCAATAACCTCAGGTATGCAGATGACATCACCCTTATGGCAGAAAGTGAAGAGGAACAAAAAGCCTCTTGATGAAAGTGAAAGAGGAGCGTGAAAAAGTTGGCTTAAAGCTCAACATTCAGAAAACAAAGATCATGGCATCTGGTCCCATCTCTTCATGGGAAATAGATGGGGAAACAGTGGAAACAGTGTCAGACTTTATTTTTTTGGGCTCCAAAATCACTACAGATGGTGATTGCAGCCATGAAATTAAAAGACGCTTACTCCTTGGAAGGAAAGTTACGGCCAACCTAGATAGCTTATTGAAAAGCAGAGATATTACTTTGCCAACAAAGGTCCATCTAGTCAAGGCTATGGTTTTTCCAGTGGTTATGTATCGATGTGAGTTGGACTGTGAAGAAAGCTGAGTGCCGAAGAATTGATGCTTTTGAACTGTGGTGTTGGAGAAGACTCTTGAGAGTCCATTGGACTGCAAGGAGATCCAACCAGTCCATCCTAAAGGAGATCAGTCCGGGGTGTCCACTGGAAGGACTGATGCTGAAGCTGAAATGCCAGTACTTTGGCCACCTCATGTGAAGAGTTGACTCATTTGAAAAGACTCTGATGCTGGGAGGGATTGGGGGCAAGAGGAGAAGGGGCCGACAGAGGATGAGATGGCTGGATGGTGTCACCCACTCAATGGACATGAGTTTGAGTGAACTCCGGAAGTTGGTGATCAACAGGGAGGCCTGGAGTGCTGATTCATGGGGTCACAAAGTGTTGGGTACTACTGAGCGACTGAACTGAACTGAACTGAACTGATAGCTCTTTCAAGGTAAAAGAAACTATGAGGTTTTCCCTACCAAAGTTTATGTTTCCTAAATTCCAGTCTGCATAAAAAAAGAGGAGTGCTAGATGGCACCCCACTCCAGTACTCTTGTCTGGAAAATCCCATGGATGGAGGAGCCTGGTAGGCTGCCGTCCATGGGGTCGCTAAGAGTCGGACATGACAGAGCGACTTCACTGTCACTTTTCACTTTCATGCTTTGGAGAGGGAAATGGCAACCCACTCCAGTGTGCTTGCCTGGAGAGTCCCAGGGATGGCAGGGCCTGGTGGGCTGCCGTCTGTGGGGTCGCACAGGGTTGGACACGACTGAAGTGACTTAGCAGCAGCAGCAGCAGCCATTTCCTAGATGGGAATCCACCTATATAACTTTAGGGCCGTCTGGCTTCTCTGAAGATTTGAGCAGGCACTGCTTCTTTGCAGTTGTCATAATAGACATGAAATGCTCGTTTGAACCATCATTCTTTCTCATCAAAAATAATTTATTGAAATTCTGTTAACCCTGAAGATACAGTTAGTTCATGACCATGCGCAGAGAACTATGGGAGTGAATTCCCTAGAAATTGTGGTTTTGTTAGTTGGGGATAACTTGGTGATCTGACACCAAATGTGGAAGCCAGACTTGGAGATGGTACAGGAACACTGGCTACATGATTTTCAAGATGGTGACCACAGAGCATTGAATCATGTGGGGGGACCTTCTAAACATGATGTCCTGTGCAGTTACACAGGACAGTCACCTATGAATCTGGCTATGATCACAGAGACATAGAGACGATAATGGGTCTCAGTAACTGATACAAAATTGAACTTTGTTTAGAGGGGAAGAAGTCCTATTTTTGGATGGAGAGCAGAGTCTGGAGATGGAAAGAAGGATGGAGGATAAAACTTATAATTCTGTCTCTTTTCTTTCCCCCATGTTTTTTTAAGGTAGGCCTGAAACTGGAAGTTCAGAGTGTGGGGGTCACAGCAGTTTCCTACCCCTGCTCACACAGCCCAGGTGAACAGGAGCCCGTGGGAATGAGGTGGGCAGTGGTTCTCTGTGGTGGAGAACTCATTGGGAGGTGTACAGGCAGACAAGCTGGAGTCTCCTTGTACCCTTCATTCCTTCCCAGTCTTCCTGCAGTTGGCATATAGGAAAAGGTGGCTGCCCCACGACTGCTTCGAGCAGTGCCCAGGGCACAGGTCCCCTAAGATCAGGACCAAGGGGGCTGGAATTGGTGAAGGCAGGCTGCAGCAATAAAATTTTTCAGCTTCAAGGTAGACTTTTTCTCCACTCCCTGAAGATTGGGACTGGGGCCAAGGCCATTGCCCTAAAGGAATGAAGAACTGCTCTCAAGAAAAAAAGATTAGATGTTGGAGGAACATAAGCTTCAAATGATAAAGAGAACCGAAATTAAAAGCCTTTCCAGAAGAAGCAGAGCTAATGAAACAGAATATGACTTTAAAATGGCCTTAATAAATATTCTCACAGAGAGACAAGGGACAATTTTGAAATCACAGAGCAGGAAAAAGAACTAATTTCAAATTGGGGATATTAAAACATAACTGTTGAGATTGAAAAAAGGAAAAAACCAGCTAGTGAGATGGGAACAGCTGAAGTACAAACTAGTGAATCAAAAGATTGAGTCACAAATCTTTTCTGGAAGACATCAGAAAGAGATGGCACCCATGAAAAATATTGAGAATGAAATACAGAAATGAAAGTGTCAAAATCTATAAGAGAGAATTTCCAAAAGATCATAAAGGAGCCAACAGAGAGGAGGAAGCATGAATCAGAATGTCCCAGGGTTAAAGAAAGATAAAAAAGCTAAGGATGAAAAGGCTAATGGGGTGCTGAACAGAACAGATAAGAAAACTAAAATCAATATTCAGACAGCCAATAGTTAAATTTAAGGACATTAAGACAAAGATAAAAATGTTAAAGATTCCAGAGAGCAAGAAAGACCTGAGCTAGTATTAGTTGATGTCTGGATTCTCAACAGCAGCAGTGGATAATGTCTTCAAAGTTTTAAAGGCAAAGAACTTTGAACTTAGAATTTTATATCCAGATAAACTACCATTTTAATAAAGAAATTCTCTGCCTTATAAAATTTAAAAAATTTCACCACTCAAAGACCCTCTTCAAAACGCTCTCAAGAGGTGCTCTGAAAAAGAAAGGTCAGTCTGGAGGGAGGGATAAATGAGAATGGGAGATAAAGCATTTGCAAAGAAGTTGATCACATTTATAATGTATAAAGAAGCAATAATTTAAAATATTTTTCTTATAATTTTAACAACGAATTAATGGCCTAGATGATACACCACCAAAACAAGTACAAAGCGGGGAGAAGTGAAAGTGTGCTCAAGATTTTGCCTTGTTTGGGAAACATGGATATTGATCATTTTAAACACTGAGAAGGAAAACTATGCATATCCATACATTTTTAAAAATTAGGAATAATCTTCAGAAAATTAAAGAAAAAATGGATAAGTTTAAATGGCAGAGGGAAATTTTAATCTAAGCAAAGACTTGCTCTAGGTCATGGAGATTAAAACACAGACAAAGATAAAAACACCTGTGTTCAAACACTGATTGTGTTACTAATCATTGTGAGATGACAGGCAAATAACCTTTGTGAATCTTGGTTTCCTATCTGCAAAACAGAATGGCAGTGCCTTCCAGGAAGCGTTGATGTGGGGATAGAATAAGATACTGTGAGTATTGGGTTTAGTGTTAGGCCAGGTGATAGTAAATGCTCAACAAAAGGCAGCTAGTACAACCTATGTTCATATTTCCAGTGCCAACCTAGCCCTTCCTGACCCTTGATGCCAAGGACACTAAGTTTATTGCTGAGATTTTTTTCCTCCTAAGACATCTGGGCTCCACCAATTAGAAAGATTGACTACCTTTCAATTTCCTTAATTATAACAAAGGACTAAAAGTGCTATTTCTTATAGTTATTATGAGAATTAACTAAATTAATACATATAAAATACTTATGACCTATTAAGTGCTTTAAAGATTAATCATTATAATTATCTTCATGCTTAGTCTTAGATGGAAACTTCCAGAACATACCACCTGCTCCTTGAAGAGTTCCCTCAATAGAGTTGTAGTACAGTTGTAATCAGTCTTAAAACATTTAAGGCACAAGGGCAGTGAACCTCTTGAACACTCACCTCGTGTGGTCTCTCTGACATGGAAGTCATTCATCAACGAAACAATGGCTAGGTCCACTTTTGTGAAGGAGTATTCTTCATCTTGGAGAAGGCAATAGCACCCCACTCCAGTACTCTTGCCTGGAAAATCCCATGGACGGAGGAGCCAGGTGGGCTGCAGTCCATGCTAAGGGTCGGACACGACTGAGCGACTTCACTTTCACTTTTCACTTTCATGCATTGGAGAAGGAAATGGCAACCCACTCCAATCTTGAACTTTGGCATATGCTTCACTGGACAGAAGAATAAAATAGCTTTTAAAGATAATTTACCAGTCGATTAAAATCACCAGTTCCAACATGTCTGCCTTGCACAGCGCACATATCCTAGTAGGATTCTCACCGATAGCTCACTTTGACGTAGCCTTCGGCCTATTTACATGATGTTCTCTGTGAATTCAAGATGTTTCTACTGATTTGCTGTTTGTAAACACATACTTCGAGGACTTCTCCCAGGTACAGCAAATCCATCCTTTCCTTGAGAAAGACACAGATATGATAGCAGTTAAGGCGAATGTTGGATCCAGCCTGATCTGGTTTTCTGTTCCAGTTCACTGACCTTGGCAAAGTCATTTACTGTTAATACACCTCTGTTTCCTTCTACTGTGGCCTGTACTATGACACTACTAACAGATCCTCTCAGATTGATTTTTATGATTAAATGAGATGAGACATGTGAAATGCCAGAAGCAGAATAAATGTGCAGTAATTATTAGTGTTGATGATAATAAGATGGTGAGAACCATGGTCACAAAGACAGGGTGTGGTCTATGGATGTAGGGACCTTTCTCCTCTATCCTCCTTGTCATTTCTGTGAAGTTAAGAATAAGATACTATAATTAAACCTAATACCTTAATCAGTTAATGTAAATATACCAAACGCTTATGAACACAGCACAGCATACTTGTTTCTTTTGTTTTTTTTTTCTCTAATGTTCACATAAATACTTTCAACTTTGCAGTTGCTAATACCTGCTAAGAGATTAGGGCAGGTATTTTCTTCTGCTTTCAGATGGGGTGAGATGCCTTATCCAAGGACATAATACACAGGAAGGATGAAGGTCGTGTTCCTTATGAGACCTGGGAAGCACACTTTTCCCACAATTTCTTTGACAAAAAGTGGCTCCATGTCAGATTTCATGCAAGATTTATTAATTGCCACAAAGCTATGCATATTCTAGCAGAAGACACTAATGATGATTCTCAAGATGCAATTCTTTTGTAACCTTCAGGCAGTAAGAGGCTAGAAACCAATGCCTGACATCAAATTCCCAAGAAGATATGAGACAGAGTAATGTGTCAGTAAACGTGAAGTTTCAGATTCATTTTGTCTGCTCTTTAGCACTTTATTGTATAGAAGTGACTCTGAATAGTGAAAGAGTCCTCAACGTATTTGGCTGGAGGCAACTTTATGGATATACTGAAACTAAAAAGGAACCAGCATATGAAGAATAATGGGGGGACAAAAATGCCTAGACAATCACCAGGACATCTTTTTTTATAAAAAGAACCGTCACATAAGCCTAGAGTGCTTAGAAAGACGTGCGACACACAAACAGGATGGCAGAGTACTAACAGGCAGGCAAGGCTGGAAGGCGGGATTCCTGGGTGTATAATCTCATGAAGAAAAAGGGTTATTGCTAAAACAGCCAACAGATAATTGAGTGCTTATGATGTACCAGACTTTCTAATAATTATTTTATAGCTATTAACTCATTTTGTTTATTTATTTGTTTTGGCTGCAACAAGTCTCAGTTGCGGTACATGGGATCTTTGGTTGGGGCATGCAGGATCTAGTTCCCCGACCAGGGCTAGAAGGCCAGACCCCTGAAGCATAGAGTCTTGCTCCTGGGCCACAAAGAAGTCCCAATAGCTACTAACTCATTTTGTTTTACAGAACCTTATGCTACTGCTGCTGCTAAGTCGCTTCAGTCGTGTCCGACTCTGCGCGACCCCATAGACGGCAACCCACCAGGCTCCCCCGTCCCTGGGATTCTCCAGGCAAGAACACTGGAGTGGGTTGCCATTTCCTTCTCCAATGCATGAAAGTGAAAAGTGAAAGTGAAGTCGCTCAGTTGTGTCCGACTCTTAGGGACCCCATGGACTGTAGCCCACCAGGCTCCTCCATCCATGGGATTCTCCAGGCAAGAGTACTGGAGTGGGGTGCCATTGCCTTCTCCAACAGAACCTTATGAGTCATTTTCAAATATTATCATCATTTTATAGATGAAGAAACTGAGACCCAGAAGTGTCTTTTCAAAGGCAACCCTGACTATTCATTGGAAAGACTGATGCTGAGGTTCTAATACTTTGACCACCTGATGTAAAGATCTGGATGCTCATTGGAAAAGACCCTGATGCTGGGAAAGATTGAGGGCAGGAGGAGAAGGGGGCAAAAGATGTTGAGATGATTGTATGGTATCACTGACTCAATGGGCATGAGTATGAGCAAACTCTGGGAGATAGTGAAGGACAGGGAAGCCTGGCATGCTGTGGTCCATGGGGTTTCAAAGAGTCAGACATGACTGAGTGACTGAACAATGACAACACATGTTTTCGAAAAGAAAGTGCTGGGATCTGAGCCCAGGAGATCTGGTTCTAGGGCTGAGATGCAGTAAGATATCATTCAAAGACGGGGAGCAGGAGGTGGAGGAAAGCCAGAGCCCTTGTGCTCAACCACTATGCTATATCGCCTCCAGCTGACACAACATTGATGGGCCTATTTTGTCAGTCCTCCAAGAGAAATGAATGTCCTGTGGGAGATTTTATAGTCTCTGAGACACAGGAGCACACTACTCTGTTTTCAGTTCCCAAGAGAGTTATCATATGTCCTGGTTTGTCCAAGATTGTCTGGTTTATGCTGGCTGTCAAGGTGTAATCAATAAGAGTGCTTTAAAAAGTGTCCCAGTTTGGAAGATAAAGTATACAGTAACCCTGTGTGTCACCAAATGGTTAATCCCTGGGCAAGGCTAAACCCACTAGAAAGCCAGTGTTTGGCTAATGATTTCTTATATACACAGGAGATGGATGAGGGTCAGGGAGGGCTTGTTCTGTAGGAGGAATACTAAGGAATTAACACCCCTCACACCTAGGAAAAAATAAAATGGAAACAAACACTCAATAGAAAATAGCAGAATCCTCAAAATAGGCAGCATAATTAGATTTCATAAAAAGTACTCCAAAGAGGGCATTTTCATCTAGCTTACTCTGCCAAAGGCATAACTAGGATAAAAGACTGATTTCCTCAGAGAAAATTTGAGGTGAATTCCAATCATGTCTGAGTAGTTTTAATATCTACCCAGGCTTTAGAACCCAGCTTTAAAAATCAGGAATTGGGGGAATTTGCTGTATGACTCAGGGAGCTCAAGTTGGAGCTCTGTAACAACCTAGAGGAATGGAAAGGGGTGGGAAATGGGAGGGGAGGTGTGTCTATCTATGGCTGATTCATGTTGATGTATGGCAGAAACCAAACAGTACTGTAAAGCAATTATCCTTCAATTTGTTGCTGCTGTTGTTCAGTTGCTCAGTCATGTCTGACTCTTTGCGTCCCAATGACTGCAGCATGCCAGGCTTCCCTGTCCTTTACCATGTCTCAGAGTTTGCTCAAACTCATGTCCATTGAGTGATGCCATCCAACCCATCTCATCCTCTGTCGTCCCCTTCTCCTCCTGCCTTCAATTTTTCACAGCATCAGGTCTCTTCTAGTGAGTTGGCTCTTCACATCAGGTAGCCAAAGTATTGGAGCTTCAGCTTCAGCATCAGTCCTTCCGATGAATATTCATGGTTGATTTCCTTTAGGATTGACTGGTTTTATCTCTTTGCTGTCCAAGGGACTCTCAGGAGTCTTCTCCAGCACCACAATTTGAAAACATCAATTCTTCGGCACTCAGCCCTCTTTATGGTCCAACTCTCACATCTGTTACATGACTACTGGAAAAACCATAGCTTTGATTATATGGACCTTTGTTGGCAAAGTGATGTTTTTGCTTTATAATAAGCTGTCTAGGTTTGTTACAGCTTTTCTTCCAAGGAGCAGTGTCAATTAAAAATAAATAAATTTTTTAAAAGTCAGGAATTGGAAGATATGGGGTAGAGTTAATTTATTAAAGTTTGTCCCCAGCTTAGTGCTGTGAACTGACTTCATCTTACCAAAGTTAATATGTTAATTCTTTGAGGGAGTTCACATGTGGGGTTTGTCATCCCTAAATTTGTGTACAGCAGCTATTAAATTAATAAACTGATTATTATATTACCTCTTGTGGAGGAGTTAGTTCCTCCTTATTTATGCATATCCTCCATGTTTTCATACTTAAAATGACTACGGATAACATAATTGAAGATGAGTTCTTCTCACTATCAGTGAGCTATATTCTAAACCATAAAGCTCAACTTTTCTTGGCCTGTCCCCTGGGTCCCAGACTAGAGCAGGCTGGAAGCCACGGACTTCCTCACATAACTTGCTATGGTGACTATGGTAACATTTCTCCTCTAGGCCACTAAAGACGACTCATTCAGCAGTTGTAACATGCAGACGGAGAAGGCAATGGCACCCCACTCCAGTACTCTTGCCTGGAAAATCCCATGGGCGGAGGAGCCTGGTGGGCTGCAGTCCATGGGGTTGCGAAGAGTAGGACACGACTGAGCGACTTGACTTTCACTATTCACTTTCATGCATTGGAGAAGGAAATGGCAACCCACTCCAGTGTTCTTGCCTGGAGAATCCCAGGGACGGGGGAGCCTGGTTGGCTGCCGTCTATGGGGTTGCACAGAGTTGGACATGACTGAAGCGACTTAGCACCAGCAGCAGCAGCAGCAACATGCAGAACCACTAAATGGGGGCACTTTAGCTGATAGGTCCAGAAGTTTTTGGCAAATCCATTTTCTTTGCCACATAAATGTGCCAAGAGTTCTTAAGGCCAGAGTAGGAAGCTTGAGTCTTTGGGACCCCCTTGAGCAGACTGGGGGGAAGGGATGCTGGAAGAGATCTCTGTATTGTCCACACATGAAATCTCACAGTAATAGATTCTTCATAAATCTCACTTGTTTATGTGAGACTCACTCTTTCCACTGAAAGTTTGGAAAAGAATATACTCAGTGAATTATAAAATGAGGTTTGATCACAAAAATTGAGGTCCTATTGTTTCTATAGCAGAATGGGGCTTCGGGGGTGTATATTGCAATGAAAAATCATCACATTTTGGTAAGTGATAGACGTGCTAGACTTCATTCCTTCACAATTACCAGGGGAGAAATTTCTTAGAAAGTTATAGAAAACTGGTCAATTATCCCTATTTATTTGCACTGTTTGATTATGCTTTATTTCCCATTTAACTTTCTATTAATAAACTTGGTGCTGAGACAAAAGGATTTTTATGCTACTAATGTACACTGTGGTCTAGTTTCCAGAATATTTTAATTAATTGCTCTTATATTGGCTTAAAATTGTGAACCAGAAACCTTTTGGGACCTTTCACTTAATCTGAGCTGTTTCCAAGTCTATTGCTTTTGCTACCATTTCCAGTAGAATTTTTTCACGCTCCTCTTTTTTTCCCAGGTAATCCTTGTGAAATCTTTGTAGGAAACCAGGTGCATTTAACTGTACTATTCTTGCAAATTAGATTCCTCCCTGTAGCTCCATGCCATCTTTCACTCTCTTCTTCACCATCTTCAAAAGCATTTAGGTTCCCCTCTGTACATAGGACTGTGCTAGAACCTAGGCAAACAATTTAATGGAAATAAATCCTGACCCTTTGGGACTTCATGTCTATGTTGATCAGAAAAACCTGATGGCTATAACACATAACTTCCAAATCTCAGTGGGTTAACACAATAGAAGTTTTTTTTTTTTTTCCATTTATTTCACAATCTAGCAAAAGTTGGTAGGGGTTGGGGTCCATGCATACATTTAGGGATCCACATTCCATCCATTTAGTACCAGCTGCATCCCATAAGTCTTCAGAGGCTTCTACTGTAAGCCTGACTACAGCCAGCAGAAAGGAGGAAAGACAGCATGGATGGAGCACACAAGAGGTTTTAAGAGATCAGGTCTGGGATTTACAGTCTTATCTAACTAGTCAAAATAATAAATAACCCTAGCTAGTCAAAATAACTGTTCCTGTATTGTTTGTTGTTGTTTAGTCACTGAGTTGTGCCTGACTCTGTGACCACGTGGACTGTATGACCATGTGGACCATGTGGACCTGCCAAGATCTCTGTCCATGAGATTCTCCAGGCAATAGCACCAGAGTGGGTTGCCATTTCTTTCTCCAGGGGATATTCCTGATCCAGGGATTGAACCCATGTCTCCTGTGTCTCCTGAATTGCAGGTGAATTCCTTGCCACTGAGCCACCAGGAAAACCCCTGCTATATACTGGTAGGCATATGGCAAATCTGATTTGATCAAGTTATAGAATCTCAGTGAAGGGAATATGGGAAATATCATTTTTGAAGTTTCCAATAAATATAAAATTATTTCATTATAATCGTTAAATAGAACTTGAAAAAATGAGATGATAGCCTGAGTGGGGAAGCAAAGTTGATGGCAGAGACAGAATGTCAAGGGTAGAAAAGATATTTCATTTCATTTTATTTTATTTATTTAAAATATTTATTTATTTATTTGGCTGCACCAGGTCTTAATTGCAGCATGTGGGATATTCAGTCTTCATTGCAGCATACAGGATTTTTTATTTGCAGCATGTGGGATCTATTTCCCTGACCAGGGCTTGAACCAGGACCCCCTGCATTATGAGTGCAGAGTCTTAGCCACTGGACCACCAGGGAAGTCCCTAGAAAAGATATTTTAGATCATCTTAATTTAACAAAGCATTTGGAAGAAAAAGATAAAGGCACAGAGAGACAAATCAAATAGTCAAATATTCAGACAAAATAAACCGTACCTGCCTCAAAATGAAAGGTTTATTGTTCTTAATCCAAAACTTCTGTCCCAGATTATTCTTGGAGCATTTTTTTTCCCCTGTGAATTGAAGAGAGGGGGAGAATTCAGGCATAGATGTGGTAACAACCCTTTAATAAATTTATGTAACACATCCCAGGGCTATTAATCTTAATTTTCTGGTTAATTCCTAATCCATTATCTACAATTCCCCCATATACTACACACACACACACACTCTCTCTCTCTCTCTCACACACACACAAACATCTTGCCTTTTTCTCCTCAACATGCTATCTACAATTTTCCAAAATGAGTAGAATGAAACTCAATAAATTAAGTAGCCTGCAAAAGTTTCATGGCCAACAATTGGCAAAGTCTGACTTGAAACCTCCATCCATCTAATAGCAAAACTCAAGCTCTTTCCATTACACTCTGGTGCTTTCTTCTCTGAGGAGTGGGAAAGCCCCTGAGAAAGGTGAGAGAAGGAATATCTAGAAGCAGTCAGCTGAGTGAGTGCAAAATATTTCTCAGGGCACCAAAGAATTGTAATTTATGCCCATAAATTTCTGTAGAGCCGCAGTTCTTAAGTGAGTGAATCTGAGGTACAGTGGGCTTTCTGTCTGTAGTTTTAGGATCTGTCCTTTGGAAAAAGGATTTAAATTGCTTATTTTATTCCCTTGGCTAACTTTTTGCATGATCAAAATATTCAGTTAAATGATATGTTAATTTGATGAGACCATGGCACTCTGTCTTGCTTCAGCCCTCAATGTATGTAATAGTATCATTGACCATTGTATCCTTCCTCTGTGCCTAGTGGTATAATACATTACATTTATTATTTCTATTTCACACCACAACTTTGGAAAGGAAAGATCTCCATTTTACAAAAGAGGAGTCTAAGGACCTTTTACCTGTCCCATACCTCCAAAGTCAAATGTAAAATTGATACAATTTATAAGATGTAGTTAGTATAAAACATATTTATATTAAATAGCACTGCCAACGGTAGGCGTGTCTCTTCTAATGGATTTCCATCACCATTTCATTTCTTACACTTGTGCAACCATTTCCAGGTATCATATAGCAAAATGTCTATTAAGTTAGAGACCTTTTCAATAATCTATTTAGTTACTACAAACCTAGTAGAAATATAAAGAAGGAAATGAACTGCAGTTGAACTTGTGGAATTCTTCACCTTCCCATTCTTCCCTCCATTTCCTCTCGATGTTGAAACTGTAGTTTCCTGGTTTTCTTAGTGTCTCTGTGAGTCCACGCTGACCCACCTGATGGTCCCTGGGGATACAAAGAGACCTCATAGAGGGACCCTGAGGCAGTAGCTCTTTCACTTCACGTGAAGGCCTTAACAGCACCTAATTGGACTCAGGTCTTTGGTCCATTAGCATTGAAGGCGCTTTGCCTTCTCCTTACCAACCAGAACTCCATCAGTTATCAGTGGAACTGAATAACATCATAGCTGATGGCCACATGCTTCTTACTGGTCCTATATTGTTAAAAGCATCTCTGAATCCACAAGTTTGTTGATTCATTTATGCATTGAGAATGCAGAGTCTTAGCCACGGGAGCACCACGGAAGTCCCTTGTTGATTCATTTGTATCTACAAATACTTCTCTCTTTGGCAGAGTATTAATTGACAGGATTTCCTGTATGATGAGGACGATGATTTGCAAAATGCTCTTCATATGTATATCACTGTTCTTTACCATAGGGAAGTAATGGAGGGTACTCTTCCCAGTCCAGTGTCGAATAAAAATAAAACAATCTATTCTAATGAAATGCAGACTATTATTTTGTTTTGCCTCCCGGTCGACTATTCAGGCTGAGTTAATTTCTTACTGGTAACAGCTGATGTAGTGTCTTCAGTATTTCATTGGCACAACTGTAAAAGGGAGCACACCGAATGAGAGAAATTAAACAAGGCATAACCAAGGTGACTGTTCTAAGTGCTTTAATGAAACTGTCTAGTATATGTAAATTGGAATCAAGCTCTGTACAGTAGTGAGACTGGTATATTCCATTCCTTTAGAGTTATTTAGCGAAAAAGAAGCTACAGCTCAGGAAAAAGGTAATGGCTGCTTCCCATGTAGTGACTAACATTCTTCTCCATTCCCTATGGTGTGGCTCATGCTTATAAATGTTAAAAATCTGGTACAACCAAGCATAATCAACCAACACTTACTCGGCTTCTGCTGCTGCTGCTGCTGCTAAGTTGCTTCAGTCGTGTCTGACTCTGTGCGACCCCATAGACAGCAGCCCACCAGGCTCCCCCATCCCTGGGATTCTCCAGGCACTCAGCTTCTACCAAGTACCAATCATGCTAAATGCTAGGGAAGTGAATTAGACACAGTCCCTGTCCCCTTTAAAAGCAAGAAGCAGGTAAATAGAGACTTTATACATAAATAGAAATTCATAAAACTACAGAGAGGGAGTGATTGATTAACCATAGACACTGGAATTTGAAAATTGGATAGGATTTCACCTAGAAGAAGGGCAATTGAGTACATTATTTATGCAAGAAGTACAGAATCTATAGAGGCATAATGGTGAACCAACAGGGTATGTTCAGGGAACTCTAAAAATTAGCTGTCTTTTTTTTTGAAGTTATGAAAAAGTATTTATACAATTCATATTTAAAAATAAATAAAAATTTGGACTCAGAAGACATAAACCTATAAGCATCATTATTTTAAAACTTCTTTTTCAATAATTAATAGGAACAAGAAACAGTCTCTCGGGATGTAGATATTTGACTCAAGTTAACCAACATGACTTACTTGACATCTAAAACACTATACTTAACAGTAACAGAAAACATTTTCAGTTGCAGTATACGTAGAACTTCTATCAAAATAAACCGTAGGAAGATAGCTTCTTTTGGTTGCTAGAGGGAAAAGGGCTGAAGTGAGTGTGGAGATATGGTAGGAAACATTGCTGAAGAGGTAACCAGAAACTAGACGGTGTGGAGACGGACAGAATTCACTGGCTACTCAGCACTATGTTAGGTACTATGTGGGATACAACAATGTCTTAAGACTTTTTGCTGCTTTTAAAGAATTTATGATCAAATTGAGAGAAACCAACACACATGAAGAAATTAAGACATAATGAAGAAGTCAATGGTGAGTTACAGTCTCTAACTGCAGTTGGGATTCAAAGAAGGTACAGAGATCAATACAGTCTGGAATAATCAAAGAATTAAGAGAAAGTTGAATTTGAGCTGCTCCTTGAAGAATGGGAAGACTTAGCTCAATAGCTCTTAATCAACCAGTACTACCCCCTAGTGGACATTTGGAAAGGTGTAGGTTGATTTTTAGATGTCACAGTGGGAGGGTGAGAGGGTCATTTTAGGAATTGCCTTGTGATGCATAGAAGAGACCTACTCAACGAAGAATTGTCCCTCTCAGAAGTCTAGTAGTGCTCCCACCCAGAAGCACTAACTGCATAAGTAGGGGGCAGAGAGGGTAGATTCCAAATGGTGAAAACAAAACAAATATAAGAATTATGGAGATGTATCACTCTGGGTCATTAACAAGATTAATTAAATAATTCAGAAATAAATCAATGTTCATCGCAGCACTGTTTATAATAGCCAGGACATGGAAGCAACCTAGATGTCCATCAGCAGATGAATGGATAAGAAAGCTGTGGTACATATACACAATGGAGTATTATTCAGCCATTAAAAAGAATACATTTGCATCAGTTCTAATGAGGTGGATGAAACTGGAGCCTATTATACAGAGTGAAGTAAGCCAGAAAGAAAAACACCAATACAGTATACTAACGCATATATATGGAATTTAGAAAGATGGTAACAATAACCCTGTGTACGAGACAGCAAAAGAGACACTGATGTATAGAACAGTCTTATGGACTCTGTGGGAGAGGGAGAGGGTGGGAAGATTTGGGAGAATGGCATTGAAACATGTAAAATATCATGTATGAAACGAGTTGTCAGTCCAGGTTCGATGCACGATACTGGATGCTTGGGGCTGGTGCACTGGGACGACCCAGAGGGATGGAATGGGGAGGGAGGAGGGAGGAGGGTTCAGGATGGGGAACACATGTATACCTGTGGTGGATTCATTTTGATATTTGGCAAAACTAATACAGTTATGTAAAGTTTAAAAATAAAATAAAATTAAAAAAAAAAGAAATAAATCCTACTCAATTTTAAAAATTGATTAACTTTTGCAACTTATATCAGAAATTACATGGTTAAATAGGGCTTTTTATGGGATTGCAATCTCAAATATCATAGGGATTAGAGAGTAGAAACAGTATGTCAGGGATTTAACCAGCTCTCATCCCTCAGTCCCATCACTTCCCTGGTGGCTCAGGAGGTAAAGTGTCTGCTTACAATGTGGGAGACCCAGGTTCAATCCCTGGGTTGGGAAGATCTCCTGGAGAAGGAAATGGCAACCCACTCCAGTATTCTTGCCTGGAAAATCCCATGGATGGAGGAACCTGGTAGGCTACAGTCCATGGGGTGGCAAAGAGTCGGGCATGACTGAGCGACTTCACTTCACTTCACTGCATCCTTCAGTGCTGCAAGGTCACTCTGGATGCACGCAGCTCAGCACTGTGGCTGTGTTATCCCCTCTCCAAGCAGTATGTGCCCGCTTTCTGTTTCTGGCCATCCACCTGGGGGTGCATCAAACTGTCCAAGTCAACTGTCTGTGCCATTCTGATCTTATGGCTTCTGCCTGCCCTTGGCTTCTGTTTACTGCCTTTACTGTTCACGCTCAGATTTCTCCTGCCTTCCTAACTGTCATGTATCTACATCTCCCTTTCACATGCCCCAAGACTGGGTATCTGATCACTTTGTTCCATGACTCTGTCCCTGAGAGGCAAGCCCTTAGGCTCCATGGGCTTGTGGGTCATTGGCTGACTTGTGGTTTGCTTGCTCTAGAGCCTCTACAGTCAGGTCGTCCCCCATCAGTTTGCTGTGAAGGATCAAGATGGTCATAAGCACAGGGGAACTCATGTACAAGTGACAGGGCCCCAGCCTTATCGACAAAGGCAATGGCTTTCCAACAAGGACTCTGGCTATGCTGCAATAAGGTTCAAAGACAGTGGAATTACAGGATCTGCTACTCGCAGTTAAAAAAAATCAAGTGCCAACTTTGCTGAGCACATGGTATGGAATAAACTGTTCACCAATTGGAACTCTTCCGTCCCATTTATGCATATAGATTATGGTTACTCTCAAGTTCAGGTGACACTACTTTCAAAATAAGGTCATGCATTTACTTCATTTCAAAGTCAACAACTACAAAATTTATCTCATAGATTTCTACCAACACTAAATTGCCCTCCAAACTTCTCTATTTCCAACCATTGTAGTAGGAATTTTATAGGGAGTATAGAATTAATTGTTGAGGGAAATATATCATGGCTGTGAACTGCAAGTATTCTAGGCTCCACTTACTAAGAGTGCCCCCGGGTCAAGTCTGATGGAAAGAAACACCTTAATAACCGCATAAAACAAATTTTATAACCTGATGGGCCACCAGCCAAATTGGGCCGAGAAATATTTTTAATTTTGATGAACACTGTCTATTATAAATATTTGAATTAGAATGACATGTGAATTAGGATTTCAGTGGTATCAACCAGTCTGGAAAGGTGTAGCTAAAAAAGAAGCCATAAAGTACCAATTTGCAGGAGATGAAGTACAGGTATATAACACTAGACAAGGCCAGGTGATGAGGTCAGGTGGGTGACATTTTATTTGGCCTATGATTTTAAATGCTAACACTTCACTCCTTTTAAGGTGATCATGCTCACCAGCCACTGTCTGACACCTACAGTCACACACTGTCTCTTTCGCCTGCATGTAAGCCTGGTCTAGTGGGAAAAATAAATGTGCACTTAGAAGTCTAATTAAAACACACACTATCAGCAACACAGTACTGAAAGCCCCATTAAGCATCTTATGAATGCCCAAGAGTGCCCCTGACCATGTTTGGAGTGACACATTTTGGCTCGGTTGGTGAAAATTAGGATCAGGCCTGGGACACTGGAGAATACGCACTGCATCCCATATGGCCTGGTGTGTAGGTGGATTGCTCCCTGGGTGCCTGAAACTCAGTGAAAAAGCTTTGGGTAGGAATTAGAGGAAAATGATGGAGAATGCAAATTAGCACACTATGGATGGATCTGCATCATGTATGGCCACATTATGGATTGGATTCAACTGTCAGATGGCTATGTATTATTCATGATCAAATTCAGGGTAAAGATACCAGATGGCAAAGGCATATTCATGGTCATATCTTAGTTGTTAGATTAATTATAAATCTACATAAGAATTGGATAATAATAATTTAGACTGCTCTCAAAAGAATACTGTGTAGGTCGTCTAATCAAAAGTATTTTTAAAATAAGGCCTATAGGTTATTAGGTGACATTAAACATTTTATGTTGCCATAAGTTATTTTCCAAAAAGACTTTCCAGTAACATAAAACTTTTTTCAGATTTCACTAACCTGTGGCTTTGGTCTTAATGTTTGATAGAGCTGGTGGTAACAGTGCCATTTTGTTAAAGGATTGCAGATGATTTACGTGAACCAGAATGTCAAGGGACCAGCAAAACTCTGTAGACAAGAGAAATGTTTTGTCTGCGTAGCTACGACTCATCATGTACAAAAAGGTTGTGTGATTTCAGGTTCTGCCTAAGTGTCATCAGCATTATGTGGGCTGGACATTTTCTACTGGCCCCTTTGGATTCCCTCTCTAACCTTCCACATCTTGCTTTGTGCCCAGTGACGCTGACCTGGAAGTGTTGCATCAGTGAGCTCACTTGTCCTCTGGATTTCACCTGCTTGGCCAATGCAGGGTATCAGTGGGAGATGGGGTGGGGCAGAGTGGCTATTCTGTTAAATCCCTCCCTGTATTATCTCCTCTGCAAAGGACACTGCTCCTGTTAGAGTGTCCTCTCCACACAACTTTCTCTCTGAATTCTGGAAGCTTCATAGATGGTTGCGGTTTTCTGTTGTTACCAGCCTTGGGTTTGTTCGATATTATCCTTTGTGGTTTCTCTATATTCTGCCCACAGCTTTGTGCACAGTTCTTTTATTGAGTTCTTCTTAAATATCCATCTATACAAAAAAGAAGTAATACCTATCAGATCAGATCAGATGAGTCACTCAGTCATGTCCGACTCTTTGCGACCCCATGAATCGCAGCATGCAAGGCCTCCCTGTCCATCACCAACTCCCGGAGTTCACCCAGACTCACGTCCATTGAGTCAGTGATGCCATCCAGCCATCTCATCCTCTGTCGTCCCCTTTTCCTCCTGCCCCCAATCCCTCCCAGCATCAGAGTCTTTTCCAATGAGTCAACTCTTCGCATGAGGTGGCCAAAGTACTGGAGTTTCAGCTTTAGCATCATTTTAGCATCATTCCTTCCAAAGAAATCCCAGGGCTGATCTCCTTCAGAATGGAGTGGTTGGATCTCCTTGCAGTCCAAGGGACTCTCAAGAGTCTTCTCCAACACCACAGTTCAAAAGCCTCAATTCTTCGGTGCTCTGCCTTCTTCACAGTCCAACTCTCACATCCATACATGACCACAGGAAAAACCATAGCCTTGATTAGACGAACCTTTGTTGGCAAAGTAATGTCTCTGCTTTTGAATATGCTATCTAGGTTGGTCATAACTTTAATACCTATAGTGAGTGGGAAAAAAGCCCCAGAGGAGACAGAGTTCAAGACACATGGAGAACACAGTTATGGTGGCAAAAAAGATCACAGAATGTTTGTTGTTGCCCATCACTGAGTCAGGTGCTGAGAATGAATGAGAACCAAAGACCAAGAAAGAAGCACTATGAATTAGAGAGACTTAGTTGCTGCCATGGGTCTGTGCCTTACGGGCTGTGGGGCTATGGGTATAGGAGGACGTGCAGATGACTAGGATTTAGCTTAAAAAGTGTTATGATGGGGAAGTACAGGGTTCCATGGGACCCAGTGGAGGGGTAAGCATCACAGTCTGGTGAGAGAACAGGGCAATGAAGGTTTCACAGAGAAGTGACCTGTGAGTCTTATGAGGGATGCATAGGAATTGGCAGATTAAGTGGTAGGAAAATGTGGTTCCGGTAGTATAACATGTGCAAAGGCCTGCTGTTAAGAGAATTCCTGGCAAAGAGGTTCATTGGTGTTGATCATAGTAGTTAGAGGGAATTAGAAGGCTGAAAAGCTAAGTCAAGGTCATATAAGCTGAGTTTGTAAATCCTGTTAAGGAATTCGGATTTTTCCTCCCATCAGAGCATTAGAGAGACACTGAGAGTTTCAAATATGGAGAGGAGGTGACCCAGTTTCAGGGGTCACTGATCCTTGGTCAGAGATTGCTGTCTGCTCTGGTTTCGTTGGATGAATGAAAAGACTGCTCTCTGTTTAGGATGAGTCTCTAAGGCAGTCAGCATGAGGTGGAACTCACACGGGCCTGTGGTTGTTTGTTGTTCATGATCCCTGATTGAGAGCCAGGCCCTCCAGGGATCTCAGTAATTTCTGTCACTTACAGTGCTTGGCTGTTGTTTGTCAGTATATTTATACTTTTTGCCCAAATCCAAGTAATTTGTATTCACTTTTTTATCTTGCTTCCTTCAGAGTTTTGTC
The DNA here is from genome assembly GCF_019923935.1 of Bubalus bubalis. Classification (NCBI taxonomy): domain Eukaryota; kingdom Metazoa; phylum Chordata; class Mammalia; order Artiodactyla; family Bovidae; genus Bubalus; species Bubalus bubalis. Next base: position 18,306,865 of record NC_059168.1, on the reverse strand, counting down.
CTGTTTTGAAAAGAACCCAAGATACTGTTCAATGGAGATGGTGAATTTTCCCTGTGTGACAGTATAAGTAACTGGCATTTCTTTTTAACCAACCTCTATGCTTTGTTTCCTTTGTGTTTTCCATTGTATACATTCCAGCCCTGAGCTGAGATAGTGGCTCAGGATATTTAGCTGCCTTGGATAGATCTGGAAAACTTGACTTCGAATCTCACCATGTGATGTAATGGGCTTCTCTGGTGGCTCAGTGGTAAAGAATTCACCTGCAATGCAGATGTGGGTTCGATCTGATCCTTGGGTTGGGAAGATCCGCTGGAGAGGGAAATGGCAACCCACTCCAGTATTCTTGCCTGAGAAAAACCATGGACAGAGGAGCCTGGCGGATTACAGTCCATGTGGTTGAAGAGTCAGACATGACTTAGCACTAAACAACAACAGCGATATAATTAGACCTTTCTTCTGGAAAACATCTTCACTTTAACTGAGGCCTTCTATGCCCTAACCCACGGGTTAGACATAATTAAGCCAACGCTTCCATTTTTCAATCCTGATGAAGGATCTCAGGCTCAAAGAAGTTGTTAACTTGTCCTAATTCCTCCTCAGAAGGAATATCCTACCAGCCAAAATTTTAAGTTTCTTGTTCCATCATTAAGACATATTTTTCTAGGAGGAAAAAAGGACAAGATATTTTTCTGAGCTTCCTGTATTTTCATAGAGATTGTTAGTGAATTTATTCTGGTTTGTATTGGAGACACTGAAACTTGGTTTGCAATGTATTGTGAGCATTAAAAGGACACAAGACTGGAACACTTCAGTTAAATATATTAAGTTTTGTTGCTGCTCCATGTTCATTACTTATCTAGAGATTCTGTGAGATACACAGATTAAACATAAGAAGAAAATGGGAAAAGAAACAAACCAACATCTTCTGAAAGCTTACCTATTTCACGGGCTTATGCACACAGTCTCACTTAATTCTCAGTCAATATTTTAGTTGAGTATTATCTACATTTTATAGAAGAGGAAATTAAGGCTCATGTACTATTTTGTTCATGGCCACATGGATCGTAGAAGGATTTAAGTTTGGTTTTTGCTGTCTCTAAAGTTCATACTCTTTCCATTAATCCATGAAAACCTCTAACTTTCACAAACTTACAATTCAGATGGGGAGTATTTCTGACATTAAAAAGGAAATAACATATATTATGAAGCAATATATATTAGATGTCTAAGAAATGAGGGATCAGTTATATTGAGATAAGATTGGATAAGTAAACCGGAGTTGATTTCACAAATAAAACTCTTCTAGTATTCTTGCCTGGAAAATCCCATGGATGGAGAAGCCTGGTAGGCTACACAGTCCATGGGGTCTCAAAGAGTCAGACACGACTGAGCAACTTCACTTTGACTTTGACTTTGAGTTCCCACTTAGGGAACTAGAAAGAGCATCTCTCAGATTCTTACAATTAAAAAAAAATACACAAATTGGAAATTCATGACTTAAAAAAAAAATCTATTAGAGAACTTGTCACAGGGTAACCACCTGGCCCAGCATCTAAGGAGAGAGAGACCATGACAGGGAGAGACCAGACATGTGCACCGGCTTACTTGCTATAGACACAAGTGGACACTGGCTAGAATATCTCCACTAGGGGGACAGAGAATTGGTGGAGGCCAAGGATGTGCAGGTGAGAGAGTTCTGAGCCCTAGTGGCCACAGAAATTGGGTGAACCTACAGTCTTTTCCCTGGTAGTTCAGCTGATAAAGAATCCGCCTGCAATACAGGAGACCCTGGTTCCATTCCTGAGTCAGGAAGATCCCCTGGAGAAGGATAGGCTACCCACTCCAGTATTCTTGGGTTTCCCTAGTGGCTCAGATAGTAAAAAATCTGCCTGCATTGCAGGAAACCTGGGTTCGGCCCCTGGGTTGGGAAGATCCCCTGGAGGAGGGCATGGCCACCTACTCCAGTGTTCTTGCCTGGAGAATCCCATGGGCAGGGGAGCCTGGCTGGCTACAGTCCATGAAGTTGCAAAGAGTTGGACACGCCTGAGCGACTAAGTACTGCACAGTCTTTTCAGGATTTTTCTCCACAAACCTATTGAACACTTGCAGAAAAGATTGGAAAGAATCCTAAGAAAGTGTCCAAATATGGAGAGGGAACTGGGAGCTGCTGAAGGATGAGGGATGAACGATGAAGGATGAAGGAGCTGCTGAAGGATGGCCCCAGGATTTCACCTGGACCCCTCTCACCACATTTTCCCATGGAATGAAAACTTTAATCTGTAGGGGAGAGGGCAACAAACAGAGGGCCTTAAAGTACACTTGGGAAAACCCACTGCAGCTGGGGGAAAGGAAAAAACACCATGCCATTGGGGGAGGGGCAGAAGTAGGAGAGATGATGGGCCTGTAACTATGTCAGGGGAGGAGCAGAAGTACGGAGATGACCGTATCCTTGAGAAGCTACTTTGCTGAGAGTAACTACAAGCCATGACACCCCAGTAACAATGAGCATCCACCTAATGCTAATGCTCAGATGCCATTCTTCAATGAGAGAAATCAGAGTTCCTTAGAAAGGTGGTCCATTCCAGAGCAGAAGCAAGGAAAATACAGGATGATCCTGGAGCATTTTGAGGTGTCAAAAAGCAAAGAAGTGAGAAAAATATTAGTTTCATTTCAAAAGGGCACCAGAGCCAAAAGAGCTCCTATTGGCCAAATTTGCAGTAACTTAAAAAAATATTTATTTATATTTGGCTGTGCCGGGTCTTCGTTGCTGTGTAGGCTTTTCTCTAGTTGTGGTGAGTGGGGCTACTCTCTGTCGCAGTGCATGGACTTCTCACTGTGGCGGCTTCTCCTGTTGTAGAGCACGGGCTTTAGGACATTCAGGCTTCAGTAGCTGCGTGAGCGGGCTCAGGAGTTGCGGTTCCCAGGCTCTCCAGCATAGGCTCAATAGTTGCGGTGCACGGGCTCAGTTGCTCTGTGGCACGTGGGGTCTTCCTGGATCAGGGATCAAACTGGCATCTCCTGCATTAACAGGTGGATTCTTCACTACTGAGCTATCAGGGAAGCCCCAAATTTGTAAGAATTTGAGAAATGAAATAAATAATGATAGTATTGGATTATAACCCAAAGAATGAAGTAAATATCCTAGAGTCTATACTGATATAAATAAATAACTGAATAAGTATATAAAGGGAGAAGGAATAAATTGTCCTTTTAGAACAATTTGAAATAATAAATGTTGAAGGATTAAGGGAAGTAGAAAAATCACCATTAGAACACAAAAAATTCACAGTAAAAATTGTTGCAGTCGAGTTTCACTGATGGATAGTAAAAATCAGTGAATGAATGTTTAAGGAGAAACAGAATATTTATTGCATCTCAAAATATCTTCCTCTAAATGTTTTTTATTTTAAAGGGAAAGATAGTAACTTTAGAGTGCAGAAATCTGGAAAATCCACCTTAGCCAAGTGATCTCCGGTAATTTGCACCAATATCACGCAGTCCCTGATATGATTCATTGAAAGGAGCACCTTTTCTCAAGTGGTATTCTTCCAAATAGAGCACGGCCTCAATCTAATCATACTGTATATCTTAGCATCTCTGTCTACATAAAATGTATGTCTAAGCTCTTACAAGCTATTTGAAGATAAGGATGTCAAGGGTTTTTGTTGTTTTCAGTGCTTCTAAAAAGGACATAAAATGGAATATAGGCAAAGCTTTAGAAGGAAAAAAGTACCATCCATAATGCTAATATAATGCTAGTTTTGGAATATGACATGCAGTTCTGAGCGTCCTTGCTCCCAAGATAAAAGAGAATCACAAGGAATAAACACTAAACTTCACGGGGCCAAAATTTCTAACCAATATTTTTCTTTTGCACTAGTCTAACCATTTTTTTTGAAAGAGGGGAAAAAGGCACCTATAATTCCACTCCTAATCCCTCTTTGAATGTTCATTCTTGCCCTGTTTATATATTTTATGGACTTCCCTGGAGGCTCAGATGGTAAAGCGTCTGTCTGCAATGCAGGAGACCCAGGTTCGATCCCTGGGTTGGGAAGATCCCCTGGAGAAGGAAATGGCAGCCCACTCTAGTATTCTTGCCTGGAAAATCCCATGGATGGTGCAGCCTGGTAGGCTACTGTCCATGCGGTCGCAAAGAGTTGGACACGACTGAGCGAAGGGAAGGGAAGATATATTTTATACATCTTCAATCACAGGGTAGATGTCATTTTGTGTTGTTTTACTCACTTATCTTGTAAACATTTTCCATATTTCTACATAGTCGTCAGAGTTATTATTTTAATGCTTGTATAATGCTCTGTCATGTGAAAATGTCATAATTTACTCATACATTTCCCTATTGTTGAACATTTAGGCACTTAATGTCTCTTGATACTAACTGGAAGATTTTTTTATGTAGGGGTCCCCAAAAGGGACATGGGGCAATGAAACAGATAATGTCACTAATGCACTTTTATACAATACAGAAAAGAATTTCATGTGAACATTGCACATAATCATTCTCCATCAGAGGTAAGGACAGGGTCTGAAAATGTAAACCGATGAAGTAAATTTACCGATGGTTCAACTATTGCAGGACAGATTTGCGGGAATTGTGTATTTCTGTTTGCCTTTCAGAGTTTAACACTCCGTCTTTCGCATAACTGATGCTGAGTACTTGCATTGATGTAGATGTACTCCCATCCTTATTATTCCATCTCTGTGTCTGTCTTCACTTTGGAGGAAAATCCACCTCAAAATGACCAAAATGGGTGGGATGGGAGAGGACGGAGCTCCCAGAGGGAGGGGATATATGTATGCAGATAGCTGATTCACGTCACTGTGCAGCAGAAATATACTCCAACAGCAGTAAAAAATGTATTATTTCTGAGCTTTAACAACAGAGTTGTATGGTGGTAAGAAGCAAAGTACTTATATGCAACAAAGGAAATATGAAAGTGCCTTTGGTTGTAGAGAAGAGGAAAACAAAAACAATCTCAAAGCTGCAGCCACAAAGAATAAAACTACTTTTCATTGTGGAGCAAGTAATACTTTTAGAATCCATGCTTTTCCAGTCCTTCATTCAAAACTAGATGAAAAATAAGCAAGCTTTTCAATATTTTCAAGTTGTTTATGGGGGTAATTAGAAATTATTTTAATCTGTTGGGATATGAGAAACTCTCTCAAGTCTAGCAAAAAAAATCTTTGTAAAGAAATCAAGCTTTCTAAAGGGCCAGGTGTCTGCTCATTTATATAAAACTACATGTTTTAAACTCTGAGTTCATCAAGGAGTTTTTAATCTTCACTGATATGTTTTCCTTTTAAGTATCTTTCCCCTTTCTTTTTGATTATGTTCTTCATGGTTGGAGTGGTGATTAAATTTTTTTTAACAATATTCCAGTTTGGTAAATATTTTCATTTTTTGGTGTTCTAGCCATGAAATTATATTTTCCCCTTCTTTGAAAGTTTTATTTTGCTAAGTCCTGGAGATCACCTGTGAGTCTACTCAAAATTTACATTTCTTTAATATATCCCAAGATGATATGATAATGTCTTGGGCATTCTGTAGTTTCAGTACTATATGTTTGGCATAAAATTGGTATGAATTCTTTCCATTTATCCTTGTAAGTATGTGAGTTGTTCCATCGAATTACTGATCTTTCATCAACTCTGAAAAATTATCAGCTATTATGCCTTCAAATATTGCTTCTTTGTTATTATTTATGTTCTCTCCGTCTGGAACTCTGAGTAAATAAGCATAGAACTTTATTTATTTACTTACTTTTGGCTGCACTGGGTCTTCGTTGCCTTGCCCAGTCTTTCTCTAGTTGCAGTGGCTTCCCTTGTTGCAGAGCACAAGGTCTAGGTGTGCTGTCTTCCTTAGTAGCATGCAGGCTCCTCAGTAGGTGCAGCCTGGGGCTCTAGGGTGCATGGGTTTCAGTAGTTTGGGCATACAGGCTCAGTAGTTGTGCCTCCTGGGCCCCAGTCGCTCAGTCATGTCTTACTCTTTGTGGCCCCATGAACTGCAGCACGCCAGGCCTCCGTGTCCATCACCAACTGCCAGAGTCTACCCAAACCCATGTCCATTGAGTCAGTGATGCCATCCAACCATCTCATCCTGTGTCGTCCCCTTCTCCTCCTGCCCTCAATCTTTCCCAGCATCAGGGTCTTTTCAAATGAGTCAGCTCTCCCCATCAGGTAGCCAAAGTATTGGAGTTTCAGCTTCAACATCAGTCCTTCCAATGAACAGTCAGGACTGCTCTCCTTTAGGATGGACTGGTTGGCTCTCCTTGCAGTCCAAGGGACTTTCAAGAGTCTTCTCCAACACCACAGCTCAAAACCATAAATTTTTCAGTGCTCAGCTTTCTTTATAGTCCAACTCTCACATCATGCATGACTACTGGAAAAACCATAGCCTTGACTAGACGGACCTTTGTTGGCAAAGTAATGTCTCTGCTTTTGAATATGCTATCTAGGTTGGTCATAACTTCTCTTCCAAGGAGTAAGTATCTTTTAATTTCATGGCTGCAGTCACCATCTGCAGTGATTTTGGAGCCCAATAAAAAAAATTTTGTTTCCACTGTTTCCCCATCTATTTGCCATGAAGTGATGGGACCGGATGCCATGATCTTAGTTTTCTGAATGTTGAACTTTAAGTCAAGTTTTTCACTCTCCTCTTTCACTTTCATCCAGAGGCTCTTTAGTTCTTCTTCACTTTCTGTCATAAGGGTTGTGCCATCTGCATATCTGAGGTTATTGATATTTCTCTCTGTAATCTTGATTCCAGCTTGTGCTTCTTCCAGCCCAGCATTTCTCATGATGTACTCTGCATATAAGTTAAATAAGCAGGGTGACAATATACAGCCTTGACGTACTCCTTTTCCTATTTGGAACCAGTCTGTGTTTCCATGTCCAGTTCTAACTGTTGCTTCCTGACCTGCATATAGGTTTCTCAAGAGGCAGGTCAGGTGGTCTGATATTCCATCTCTTTCAGAATTTTCCATAGTTTATTGTGATCCACACAGTCAAAGGCTTTTGGCATAGTCAATAAAGCAGAATAAATGTTTTTCTGGAACTCTCTTGCTTTTTTAATGATCGAACGGATTTTGGCAATTTGATCTCTGGTTCCTCTGCCTTTTCTAAAACCAGCTTGAACACCTGGAAGTTCATGGTTCACGTATTGCTGAAGCCTGGCTTGGATAATGTTAAGCATTAACTCACTAGCATGTGAGATGAATGCAATTGTGTGATAGTTTGAGCAATCTTTGGTATTGCCTTTCTTTGGGATTGGAATGAACACTGACCTTTTCCAGTCCTGTGGCCACTGCTGTTTTCCAAATTTGCTGGCATATTGAGTGCAGCACTTTCACAGCATCATCTTTCAGGATTTGAAAGAGCTCAACTGGAATTCCATCACCTCCACTAGCTTTGTTCATAGTGATGCTTCCTAAAGCCCACTTGGCTTCACATTCCAGAATGTCTGGCTCTAGGTGAGTGTCAGCGATCACACCATTGTGATTATCTGAGTCATGAAGCTCTTTTTTGTACAGTTCTTCTGTGTATTCTTGCCACCTCTTAATATCTGCTGCTTTAGCACATGGGCTTCAGTAGCTGGAGCACATAGGCCGAGTATGAGATTCATGTGCTCTCTAGAGCATGGACTCAATAGTTGTGGTGCACGGGCTTAGTTGCTCTGTGGCATGTGGACTCCTCCTGGACCAGGGATTGAACCCATGTCCCCTGCATTGGTGGTGAATTCTTATCCACTGTGGCACCAGGGAAGTCTAAGCATAGAACATTTTTATCTGCCCTTTATGTCTTTGAACTCTTCTTTCAAATTTCCCAACTCTTTTATCTGTGGATAATTTCTTGACATCTATATTCTAGGCCACCAATTCTTTTCTCAGCTGTGTATATTGTGCTAGTTTTTCCACACAATTTTATTATTTAAAAAAATTTTATTCTTAATTATTATATTTTATTCTTTACTTATGTACAATTATAATTTATGTTTATCTTGTTTTGCCATTTTCCTGAACCAATTTGTTTGAAAAGTCTCTGTGTGTGGACCTTGTTATTACTTTAACTATTAATAATCTGGCTTCCTAAGTAAGTGTATATAAAATAAAAGTATTTTAAGAAAATGAGAACAAATAATTCTTTAATCTTGAACCATGAAATATCTAGAATATATTTGTAAAAAGAAAAGCATTTGTTGTTTATCTGAAGTTCAAATTAAACTGGGTATTTCACATTTTCATTTGTTAAATCTGGCAACCCTAGGAAATGTTGAGGAATAATGTGCTGAGTAATGTGACATTCCTTACAATAAAACCAAGGGCATACTTTGCCAGTTTGCAGTAATCAGGTCCTGGAGAATCTAGATATTTTGCCAATAGTATGTCCCAGTTCTTCAGGTAGCCCCTGATTCATAAGCATGGAAATGTTAGGCCAGGTACCTGACTTTCTCCCAGATCATACACTTGTCATAAATCATGTATAACCTGAACATATTCTCATGCTTCTAAAGAACTCACTTACCAGCTTAATGGCTTGTTCTCGACAGTTTTGCAATGCAAGATTCAATTAATACCTTAGAAACAAGACAAATTATTACTTGTCATAGATCTTTCCAGTGGGTTGCAAACTGTCACGATCATAAATGTGAAAAAGCTGTGATCCTTGTAGCAATGACTTTCATGCTGTGGTTTTTTGAGTCCCAGGGATCCGGTGAGATGTTTCTAAGGCCACCATGAGGGCAAAGATTCAGTCCCTGGATCCAGGTTGCTCAGTTTTTATCTGTAATATACATCTGGGTTCTCTACATATTTCATTTGAATAAAGTGTTCTGATGTTAACACATGATTTGAAAACTGATAATTTGGAGGCACATAGGCTTTGTTGTGAGAAAAACTTGTATCTTACTCTGGTTTTGGCACTTATATTCTATGCAAACAGTGACTGTTTACTTAACCTCTTTAAACCTATTTCTCAAATGAGAAGAATGATAATAAAAACTTTCCTCGTAGGTCTTTTTAGTTTTTTTTCTTTTTGTTGCTTTAAGAACACTTAGCGTGAGATCTACCTCTTTAAAAACTTTTAAATGCACAATATGGTATTCTCAACTACAGACATTATGGTGTACAATGGATCTCTAGAACTTACTCATCTTGCATGTAGGAGACATCACACTTACTCCCACTGAAGAGTGATTCCCCACTTTTCTCTCCCCCAGCCTCTGGCAGCCGCCATTCTACTCTCTGTTTCTGTGGGTCTATTTTAGGTATCTCGTATAAGTGGAATCATGCAGGATATGTCTTCTGTGACTGGTTTATTTCACTTAGTATGTCCTTCAGGTTCACCCATGTTGTTGCACAAGGCAGAATTTCCTTTTTTTTAAAAGACTGAATAATATTCTATTGTATATATATGCCATATTTTATTTATCCATGCATTCGTTGATGAACATTTAGGTTGTTTCTGTATCATGGCTCTTGTGAAATAGTGTTGCAATGGACATGGAAGCACAGATAGCTCTTCACGATCTTGATTTTAATTCCTTTGACTGTGTACCCAGAAGTGGGGTTGCTAGACTATATGGTAGAAAAAATGAGATAATTCATTTAAAATATTTAGAATAGCAGCTGGTACGTAGTAAATAAACAATAAATGTTAGCTACTATAATTATTTTATGTTAAAAGTAATCTTTGATTCATTTAATAATTTGTTGAACTAATATTCAACTAATTATAGTGTCTATTTTGAGCCAGTAATGAATATACTTTTTCTCATGTAGTCTTCACAAATGCATGCTGAGGTAATTTCATCCTCATGCTATGGGAGGAAATTGAGACCTGGGCAGACTGGTGACCTGCCATGTTCATTCAGCCGTAAGTGGCAGACTGGAGTCTTAAAACTGGGTGGCCTGAGTTCAAGTACAATATTTTTCCTATTAAACCCTAACTATCTTTTCCAGAGTCAACAGGGAGCACACTGATCATGTGATTTATGATGTCATTTAGATTTTTAGATCTATGGATTTTGTAGTCTTGCGGAGAAGTTGTATTATTAAATGATTGCCCAGTGTCTTCTTTCTAAGCATCAATATTAATGTGATTAATATAAGTCATCAGAAAAATTTTGAGGGCCTTTGTGTCAGGTGCTCTCTGATTACTTCCTTCCTGGATTCTGGAGGACTGTTATTTGCTGCATTAATTCATGCAGACTTCAGGAGTGGGAAACAAATTCTTTGTTACCTCACCCTTTGAATGGCCTTGCTTTACTTTCCACAGTTATTTCTGTAGGTTAATGATATCAAAGAGCATTTTGTAGTAGAAAAATAAACTGCTTCTGATAAATATATCATCACAGCAAATCATACCTTCTTTTTAATACTGCTGAAATACACAAATGCCTTTTTTCCAAGTATTAAAATATTTTCCAATTATCTAATACCATAACAGCTTATTTCAGTCATTAGGAATGGCAACCCAGAGTCACTTCATCAGGGATTTTTTGTCTGCTGGTGAACTGGCATCAATTTGAAATTTTCTTTCTTCCACTGAATTTGCATATCCCTATGAGTGGTTAATATAATAGTCATCTCCTCTCTCTTTAGTTCCTATAACATTGTTGCAGTGTATGAAGCATCATTTGTGTCTGGTGCTTTACACAGATTAATTCACTTAACTTTTATTACAACTCAGCAAGGTAGGTCTTATTCCATCTTAAAGATGAGGAAACTCAAGCCGAGGGAGTTAAAACTGCTCACTTAAAGTTTCACTACCTGTACATGAAGCAGCTAGAATTGATTCTCAGACTTTTTCAGTTCTAAAGCTGAAGATCCTTCCTGATGTAAATACAAATAAACTCAAATATTAAACAATTTCACAAATGATATACATGGCCACAAGTATATAGGAAGGCACCACTTAGGTGCAGTGGAAATCAGTGTGATAAACGTGGTAACAGTGAACAGATTTTGAGGGTTTATTATGAGCTAAGCATTGTGTAGCATATTACAGATACTAACTAACCTTAAAATCCCGTAAGATATTTTTTAATACCCAAATTACATGTGAGACAACTGAGGTGTAGATAATTAGGTCACTGTCACTACATTCCGGGCTTCCCGGTGACTCAGGCGGTAAAGAATCTGCCTGCAGTACAGGAAACCTGGATTCTATCCCTGGCTCTGGAAGATCCCCTGGGGAAGGGAGTGGCTACCCACTCCAGTGTTGTTGCCTGGAGAATTCCATGGAGAGAGGAGCCTGGTGAGGTATAGTCTATGGGGTTGCAGAGGGTTGGACATGACTGAACAATAAACACACACACACACACAACATTCCACATTTATTAAGTGCAGGAAACCTTGGGTTTTGACGTGATTCTGTGTCATCAAAGGCCTTGTTTTCACTCCTGGATGATCCTAGATTTTGGTTCTAATCATTCCTGTCCTTAATTAATATCTTGCCAGGTCCTGAATCTTTGCCATGTTTTATATGTTGACAGAAACTGTGTATTGATTTAGCCTGAAGGGTGAAGTCTGGTTTCTAATTGAGGCTTCCCTTGTATCTCCTGGAAATAAGAAAGTTATTCTATGCTTAATCCAGTATCTTTGCTGCATGGCTTGTAAATAAGGCTTAGTTTTAGTTTGGAAAATGTATTTTTCTATCATTTAAAAATAATCTTGATTATATTTTTAGAAATACAGGTTATTTTCCAAATACTTTTAATTTTATTACTATGCATTATTTATAATTTTTTTTTTGGAAAAAGCTCTTTGTGGGAAACCTATATTTTAAAACTAGATTTTTGTCATGATTTTTTAAAATACAAACCATTAAATTCCTATTCTATTACAAATCTTTTAACCACTTTCTATATCTTATTTTCAATTTTCTTTTGTTTTAGCTATTAAAAAATTGAATGTCTTTATGTATTAAATACTGTGTCAGGTATTTTTAATGAGCTTTTAACAACACTGTCCACACTTGATGCTTTCACTGTACTTTAAATTACTTATCTTTGGGATCTACCCCTAATGATCAAGGGATTTCATAATAGCAAGGCTCTTGTTTAAATAAAAATATCTCAAAATAACAATAACTCTGACTTATGTAGTGTTTCTGTAAGTTGTGCCAGGTACTATTCTAAGTGGTTTATACATCCTCAACACAGAATATGACAGATGGAGAAAGAAAGGTACAGGGAAGTTAGTGGCTGCCCAAGGCATGTGGTGAATGAGGGTAGGCTGGATTTGAAACAAGACGGGCATCCTCAGGACTCTGCCCTCAACCATTCATCACATAGTAATGAAAGCAAGTAATTGAAAGCATTAAAATCAGTTCATGATGTTTCCAGATTGTCAAAGGGTAAATCTTGTAGAATCCAGTTTATCATTATAGCACCAATAAATCATTCATCCATCGAACGAATGTTTATTGAGCTCCTGCTGTGTGCTTGTTGCTGTGTGAGGCATGGGTGTGTGTCAAACCCATGTCTCTTATGTCTCCTGTATTGGCAGGTGGGTTCTTTATCACTAGCAACACTTGGGAAGCCCTGTGTGAGTCATAGATGGTGTAAATGAATAGAATCCCTGATTTCATGGAAGACTCAGCCTGTTTAGGGACACTGACTTTTAAATAAGTTGTTGCAGCCTGATGTGTGATAAGACAAGGATGTTCCCAGGGATGGAGGACTTAGCCATATCTATGCATCAGGAGGGCTTCTTTGAGGAGGTAACATTCCCACTGAAACTTGAAGGATGAGTTAGAAGTAAGCCAAAGTGAAAGTCTCTCAGTCGTGTCCAACTCTTTGTGACCCCATGACTATATAGTCCATGGAATTCTCCAGGCCAGAATGCTGGAGTGGTAGCCTCTCCCTTTGCCACGGGGTCTTCCTAACCCAGGGATTGAACCCAGGCCTCCTACATTCTTTACCAGCTGAGCCACCAAGGAAGCCACCAGGGAAGTAAATCAAGCAAGAGGCAATAGCAACGGCATTTATAGGTGAAGGTAGCAAGTGTTGGGAGTAGTTATAAGCTGGAGAGAACCATCTGGAACCAGTGGACAAGGCTCTGTGTGGAAAAACAGGAGAAGTGAGGTTGAAGAGCAGAGCAAGCCAGCTCGTGGGCAGCTCTGAAGCCATGTTAGTGAGTTTTCTCTTTATCTCAGACGCAAAAGGAATTCCCATGGAAGTGTTAAAATGTGGGGAGTGACCTGTTTAGATTTGCATCAGAGAAAGAATGTTCTTGCCAACATGGAGAGTAGATAAAAAGCCTGTGTGTGTGAGGGGCACGTCTCTAGTCAGAGAAGCCAGTTAGGAGGCTGTAGTCTAGTAACAGTGGTGGTCAGGTCTAGAGCATTAGTGGACATGTAGAGAATTGGAGGAGCTTCCCTGGTGACACAGATGGTAAAGAATCTGCCTGCAATGTGGGAGACCTGGGTTTGATCCCTGGGTCAGAGATATCCTCTGGAGAAGGGAATGGCTACCCACTCCAATATTCTTGCCTGGAGAATTCCATGGACAGAGGAGTCTGGCAGGCTACCGTCTATGAGGTTGTCAAGAGTTGGACATGACTGAGTGCCTTTCACTTTCACACTTTTACTCAGAGAATTGGAAAGATTTAAGAGATAACATAGAAGGAAAAATTGGTAGGACTTAACAAATGACTGGGTGTGAGAATGAGGAGTTGAGGGTCAGATGTTTCTGGCTCTGGCCAAGAAGATGATGCTCATGCCATTTCCAGAGATAAAGAACCATGCGTGCATAAGGTGTGTGCACAGGCTATGGAGGAGGGGTGAAGAAAATTGCATTATCTCCATGTGCTGAATGTTAGTTGTTAGCCTCAGACATCTGATGTAGATGGTAAGAGCCTACATCAGTGCACAGATGCACAATAGGTGCTTAATAAATATTACTGAGTTGAATGAATGTATGGTTGGCAGTGGGGTGTATGCATTTGGAGCTCAAAATCAGACTTGCAGAGAGAGAGATAAAATTTCTAAAATAATACCGTGTAGATGACAACCAGAGCCTAGATAGTACTGAGATGTGGGAGTGTGACAAGTGAGAAGAGCAGAAGGCTTGGGGTTGAGCCTTGGGCAGTGCTAACATTCAATCAAGCACTAGGCTGAGGAAGAGGAGGCTGTGAAGAAGCATCCAGCAAGAGAGGAGGAATATCACGGGAATGCTGTGCCCAAAAGCAGAGGGAATGGATTGTTTTCAGAGGTTAGAGCGTCAAATGCCTCCAGCAGATCAAGCAGCATAAAGACTGAAAAACATCTCTTAGATTTAGAAATAAAAAAGTCACTGATGACCTAGTAGCATCAGAGAGTGATGAAGGCTGAAGCCAGATGGGAGTGGGTTGAGAAAATGAAGACAGAAAATATGGACAACTTGTAAGAGAATATTGTCTTGAATGGAAGAAGAGATAACAAGAAATAAGGTCAATAAAAATGTTACAACACTTTCATATTCTTGTCCCCTTTCCCTTCTTGAATAATTCAGTTTTAAAGCTATTGGGTGGGGGTAAAGCAAGAGAGCTATTCACATGAGAGGGTGGCTGGTGGGGGATGCTGGAGCCCAAGCAGGTTGAGGTGTGCACACTTGCGGGGAGTGGGGGTGGAGATGCCTCGTTTGTGATGTCCTAAGTTTTCCAGTAGTCATGTATGGGTGTGAGAGTTGGACCATAAAGAAGGCTGAGTGCCAAAGAATACATGCTTTCGAATTATGGTGCTAGAGAAGACAGCAAGGAGATCAAACCAGTCAATCCTAAAGGAAATCAACCCTGAATATTCATTGGAAGGACTAATGCTGAAGCTGAAGCTCCAATACTTTGGCCACCTGATGTGAAGAGATGACTCATTGGAAAGATTGAAGGTAAAAGGAGAAGAGAGTGGCAAAGGATGAGATGGCTAGATAGCATCACTGACTCAATGGACATGAATTTGAATAAAACCCAGAAGATAGTGAAGGACAGGGAAGCCTGGCATGCTGCAGTCCATGGGGTTGCAAAGAGCCAGACACAGCTTAGGGACTGAACAACAACGAAGCCCAAAGAGAAGAGAGGGCTGAACAGGATGAGTTTGCTGAGGAGTGGGCTTCATGGGCTATTGGAACCTGAGCAAGGTTAAGTGGGCATCTTAGTCTGGATTCTCCAGAAAAATGGAATCAATAGGAGATAGAGAGGTAGAGTTGCTGAGAGATATTTACTATAAGGAATCGGCTCGTGTAATTAAGAAGCTGAGAAGTCCAAGACATGCAATCAGCAAGCTGGAGACCCAGAAGAGCCAATTGGTATAAGTTTCAGTCCAAGTGCGAATGCAAATCTGGGAGAAGTCCAATGTGCCAGCTCAAAGACAGGGAGGCAGAAAGCAAGAATTTTTTTTTGCTCAGCCTTTGATTTCATTCAGGCCTTTGACAAACTGGGTGAAGTCCACCCACATGGAGGAGGGCAATCTGCTTTACTTAGTGAATGAATTCAGTGTTAATCTCATCCAGAAACTCCCTCACAGACACACCCAGAAATAATGTTTAAACAAGTATCTGGGCACCCTAGGGCCCAGTCAAATTCATACATTAAATCAACATCACAGTTGTTATATCCTCATATATGAGAATATGTCATTATATGTCAATATATGAGGAATTTGAGAGTCCAAGTCAGGTGAGGAGTGTGACTATGTGAGGGGAGGGGAGAGAAGGCCTAATGTTAGGTGCTAGAACCCACGTGAGGTAAGAAGGGCATCTGTGAAGCGGGGAGTCTGGTGTAAGTCTCACAGCATGGCAAGGTGAGCATGCTGTCCGCACAGAGGAGTGACTTATGAGAGGGATTGGGGCCCAAGCGGGAGAAGCGGAGTGTTGACACCGGGAAAGGCTCAGCATGTGGTATAGGAACACAGTGATGTGGGGTATGAGGAGGGTGTCATAGAGAGGAGAAGATGGCTGTGGTGCTGGTTTATTGGTTGCACTCAGGAAAGTTTATCAAATGTGTAACATCTCAAACTGGGCTTTCCCCAGTGTGGACATGCTCTTCAGACTTATTTAGCTTCTGATGTCCTATACCAGGCCAGCCCTCTGTGCAGACAGCTCTCTTGCTTTGCCCCACCCAGTGGTTTTAGGACTGAGCTATTAGAAAGAAAAAGGGAAAAGGAAAAGGAAAAAGAAAAAGAAAAGGAAAAGAAAAAATTGTGTGTGTGTGTGTGTAATTTAATTTAAATTTTATTTTTAAACTTTACAAAATTGTATTAGTTATGCCAAATATCATAATGAATCCGCCACAGGTGTACATGTGTTCCCCATCCTGAACCCTCCTCCCCCCTCCCTCCCCATACCATCCCTCTGGGTCGTCCCAGTGCACTAGTCCCAAGCATCCAGTATCGTGCATCGAACCTGGACTGGCCACTCGTTTCATACATGATATTTTACATGTTTCAATGCCATTCTCCCAAATCTTCCCACCCTCTCCCTCTCCTACAGTTTGTGTTTTTTAAATCAATCTTATTTTTTGTTAACTCTTCACAATCAATATCCTCCTACAAGCTGTCCATATTTGATGTAAATGTGTGTATACGTGTGTTGTTGTTGTTTTTGTTTAGTAGCTAAGTCATGTCCAGCTCTTTGTGACCCCATGGACTATAGCACAGTAGGCTCCTCTTTGCATGGAATTTTCCAGGCAAGAATATTGGAGAGGTTTGCCATTTCTTACTCAAAAGGTGCTGGTGCTCAGGCGTGTCCAATTCTTTGTGGCCCCATGGATTATAGCCTGCTAGGCTACTATTTGCATGGAATTTTCCAGACAAGAACACTGGAGTGAGGTGACATTTCCTACTCCAGCAGATCTTTCCTACTCAGGGGTCAAACCTGTGTCTCTTGCATGTCCTAGGTTGGCAGCTGGGTTCTTTACCACTGGTGCCATACAGGGATTCATTCCCTAGCTCTCTCCAGGGGAAAGGTCTTGGAGCAGCAACCCCCACCAGAGCAAGGGGAACATTCGGAGTCTGCATGTTGGTCTCTAATACTGGGAACCTGGAAGTGTGGCAGGCTTGGCAGAAAAATCTTTTTTAGAATGGTAGAATCTACATGTAGTAGTTCTGCACACAGAAAGCAGAGACCAGCAAAAGGGAAAAGGCTGAAGAACAAAAGAGTAGGAGGTGAGGAATTACACTTAAAAGTCCTTTGAATGCTTTTATGGGGAGACTGGTTTTAAGTTTATGACTGATTGGCAACCCTTGAAACAGATGAAGGCCATATTTAGGTAGTGGAATAGAGTGGTTAAGAACTTGGGCCATGAAGTCAGGATGCCTGAATTTCTGTTCTGGTTCTGTTATGTTTAGACATGATATTGAGAAAGTAACTCAATTTCTCTGCCCCGATTCTTTATATTTAAAATGAGGGATAATAAAAATACCACTTATCAAATGATTCAATGAATCAATACACATAGAAACCCTGGAAAGTGCCTGACTCATGGTAGCAATAAATGTTGGCTATTATTTTTTAATGGGCTAATCTATTAATCCAACCAGTCCATCTTAAAGGAGATCAGTCCTGGGTGTTCATTGGAAGGACTGATGCTGAAGCTGAAACTCCAATACCTTGGCTACCTCATGTGAAGAGTTGACTCATTGGAAAAGACCCTGATGCTGGGAGGGATTGGGGGCAGGAGGAGAAGGGGATGACAGAGGATGAGATGGCTGGATGGCATCACCGACTCGATGGACGTGAGTTTGGGTAAACTCCAGGAGTTGGTGATGGACAGGGAGGCCTGGCGTGCTGAGATTCATGGGGTTGCAAAGAGTCGGACACGACTGAGTGACTGAACTGAACTGAACTGAATCTATTAATAGAGGGGTCTGAAAAGCTTTTTCAGTAGTTAAAGTGAGAGACAATGAGCACTTGAACCAAGATGGGGACTAAATTTTTGTGCTAAGAAGGGGCTAAATTTGAGATGTATGAGGAGCTGAACATGGGGAGACTTGGAAATTGGATTGGAGTAAGGGAGCGGTTTTGTGGAACCTGATGGATGGCATTGCCACTCGTTAAAATGGGACATGGTGAGGTGAAGACCCAAATTCAATTTGATGTGTTAAGACTCAAGTGTAAAGGTAGAGATGCCCCACAAATAGTTGCGTATCTGAGTCTGAATTCTGGAGAGAAGTAATGAGCTATGGCCTATAGCTAAACCATGAGACTTGATGAGGGCATTGGGCAGAAAGTAGAGCTGAAGATTTGAGGTATGTGAGATCAGTTTGGCACAGATTCTGTAAAAAAGAAAACTCAAAAATAAACGAAAAAGCCGTGTAGGGGGCAGTTGTGGGTTAGGATGAGTTAGAACTCCAATTCATGCCAAGGGACAGATGGTGTTCCAATTCTGATGATGGTAAGGTAGCCTGAGAGTGAAAAGGAATGTCTTCAATACATAGTGAGAGAGTTTAGGAAAGTTAGATACAGTTTTCATCAGCTTATCCCAAACACTAAGGCTTTATAATTGATTATGTTCACACAAGATGGCCATAATGTTTTTCATTGACTCATTTTGCCCAGAGCTAAACAGAAAGTCAGACTGGGCAGACCCATTGTTGCAATCAACATGGCTAATGTTTGATCCCATCTTTGGTTGATAGTTATGCCTCAAAAGTCCTGGCCAGGCATCCCTATGTGGCACTGTGCCTTCCTAGCAGATGGGAATGAGGGTAGTTATTCAACGACTTGGTATATTCATCAATTTTAATGATTAAAACAGGATTTTCTGTGTAGAGTGTCTAGGCATGAGGTTGAAAGGATAAAATGTCATTATATCTGCAGCATGGAAATGAATTAGTGCTGAAAACTTAACAATTGCTTATGCAAGTTAAAAGTTTGTTAAATTTCACTCTGGGTTTGTGTTCATCTGGGAACTTATGATAATGAATCCTTTTGGTCCCAATTTGGCTCTCTAGAGTAAGAATACTTACAAATCCATTTAATAACCCAGACTGACTTTTATCTCTGAACTGATGAATCAGGTGCAAAAAAGTGGAATGTAGATCTTTGTGTGTTCCTTTCATCACACTGCTTTTGCAGAAGACAGCATAATTTTGGAGCTGTTCTAAATTTAAGGAAGATCTAATGTACAGCATGGCAACTAATAAAACTGTATTATAAAGTTGAAATTTGCTAAAAGGGTAGATCTCAAGTATTCTCATGTCACATCAAAATAATGGTCATTGTGAGTGATGCATGTGTTAATTAACTTGATTTTGGTAATCATTTCACAATATATACATGCAGTAAGTATCACATTGTATACCTTAAACATATACAGTTTTGTCAAGTATACCTCAATAAAGCTGGAAAATAAAATACAGGTAAGGGGAAATACAAAATTAAAGGAAATGTATCAAGGATTTCACTATATAAAACATTTTAAATCTTAAAATATATAAACAATAATAAGAATTTTCCCACAGAGTGAGAATGCTACGGCTATGTTTACACGTTTAAGGTAAAAATGAGAATTCAAGAAAATTCGCAGATAATTACAGGAAAAGGAATTTTACTCAATTACAGTGATTTTTGGTTAAAATTCCTTTATGCATAAGGTTTTCAATGCTTTATTTTGCTTTCAGTATAGGATACTAGCATATATGCATATGTATATATATAATATATAATATATATAACTATATGCATGCATGCTGAGTTGCTTCAGTTGTGTCCAACTTTTTGTGACCCTATGGACTGTAGCCTGCCAGGCCCCTCTGTCCATGGGATTCTTCGGCAAGAATACTGGAGTGGACCGCCATGCCCTCCTCCAGGGGAGCTTCCTGACCCCAGGGATTGAACCTACATCTTTTATATCTCCTACAGACTCTTTGCCACTAGCGCCACCTGGGAAGCCCAGGTATATAGTTATAATGGTATGTGTGGTAGTGTATATTAATCTGTAACAAATGACTCCATAACTTAGGGCTTGACATAACTGTTTCTTTTGCTCATGACTCTGTGGGTCAGGAAGCTCAAGACTCTGTGGGTCTGCTTGGTGGTTCATCTTTGTTGCGTGTGTTGTCTAGCAGGGTGGTTGGGGCTAAAGTATTCACTTCCAAGGTGGCATCGTCTCTCATGTCTCATGTCCTCTCTCAGTCTCAGCTTCTTTCTCTCTCTTTCATTACATGGTGAAATGACAGGCTTCAGAGCCTTTCCATGTGACGGACTTCTCACAGCATGGTGATGTCACTTTAGTCTCTTGGTTTAAAGAGGCAGGAAACAATTCCTACTTAAGGGTGACACCCGTGCCTGGCACAGCATCAAATCTGTGTTCTATTGGTTGAGGCAGATACAAGGCCTAGTGGGTGTAAGACAACTGAGAAATAAATTCCACCGCCTTGTGGGATTGTGACAAGAAAGCAGCGTGCATGGGTGATATTGCTGCTGTCATCCTTAAAATATGCAGTAGGCCACAGAGCAGAGCCAGGGAGACGCTGCAAGGATCCAGTGCTGCTCCTAAAGTGTGAGCCACAGACTGTCTGTGTTAGAATCACCTGGAGGGGTGGTGATTTAATATGTAGAGATCTGAGCCTCATTCCAGGCTTTCCAGATCAGAATCAGAATCTCTGTGAGTGGGATTCTGTGGCTTCAACAAGCCCCCCAGGTGACAATTACATGCACTAAGGCAGTGGAGAGTATTTCTGAGCCTGCCTCTGGAGACTGAAAGACCTGGATGCAATGTGCCTGCCATCAACTAGCTGTGTGGCCTTGAAAGTGCCTTCATTCTCTTAGGGAGAGTTTCCTCATCTGAAAATCGTGCCAAGAGATAGTACCTGCTTCCTGTGTTGTTTCTGAGAACAAAATACATACCACAGAGTCTGGAGCATTGTCAGTACATTATTAGTGAATCTTTAGTGAGTTAGTGGGTTTCATTCTCCAAACAGATGATTCTTCTTTAGCGTGTAGTGAGGTTTTATCCACATGAATGACCTGGACCTGATGTGTGCATGCTTTCTCACTAGAAGCCAACAGATGAACAAGTATGGACTTTCCTGTCTGTTTAGAGTTGAACTGATTCATTTATAATAAAGAACTAACTTACTGAACTGTAAGAAGCACGCTAGTTGACAATAACCTTGAAATTGTTTGAAAATTGTTCAGTGAAATAAGTGGGTGCAGTTTGGACAGTAAAACACTCTTGGCATTCCATAATTGGATGAATTTCAAATATGTGTTAACATAGTCCCTGCAAACTCAAGACCTGGTGCTAACATGATGCTAGGACTGAAGCATTTGGTGACAGAAAAAGGAGGTCTAATGTGACAGTTAGCTAGATAAAGAAACCAAAGGCTCAATTTCATATGTTTGTTGACACTTTGTAATAATAGAATTTTAATTTAAAATATTAGGCATGGGCAATTATGAATAAGTTTTGAAAAACCTAATATGTTGTTGGAAAGCGTCGTGCTTAGAATGTCAACTGAAGCCTCAGAAAAGGCTTAACATATTTGATTCTCTTCTAGATGTCAGCTGCAATAGATACAAGGCTGTAGCCTCTGAAAACTGGGCACCGTGTGTTCATGACAGGGAAAGAAGTGTTCAGAAGAAGATGGGAAGCACCCAGGGTCTGTTTCCTGTCCCTGAAGAGCACCCGAGGTAAGGGTCTTCTTGAAAAGTCAACATACTTGAACTCTTGTCCTTAAATGTGTTTTGTATGACTCAGAACAAAATAAGAAAGTGGTCCTGGGAGAGGTCCATTTAGAACGATAGACTGAAATTTCACACACCCTGTGAATGTTCTGGGTGCTGTTGGTCCTTTTTTAAAAAAATAACCCTCTTATTTATGCAGCATTTGTTCTTCTAAAGCACTTTAGGCTTTGTGGCTGACAGTGATCTATATATACCTATCTAACAAATTTCGAAAGTATTCCTAATTTCTATTTCTTCCCCCCCCCTAATTTCTATTTCTTTATGGTCCATTATTTGTTTATTCCTTTTCTTCCTTTTCTAATTTTCTGAAACTGCTCCTTAGATGTGTTTATTTATCTTCTCTATCCATTTTATTTTGACCTCCACCCATCCAATTTATTCAACATTTGCCCTTGGAAACAATGACAGTCCGACAACAACCAAAACAATGATGACAAAATCAGTTAATTTTGTTGAGCATTTGCAGTGTATCAAATGCTACAACTTCCTTTCTTCCTCTCCTTCCACCAGTGCTTCTCTTCCCATACAGACCAAGTATGTCTTTTTTTTTTTAAACGAGGAAATTCTTTTTTTAAAAAAAGTGTATTTATTTTTGGCTGCACTGGGCCTTTGCTGCTGCACTCAGGTTTTCTCTAGTTGGGACGAGTGGGGGCTTCAAGTTGCTGTGCTCAGGCTCCTCACTGTGGTGGCTTCTCTTGTTGTGGAACACGGACGCTAGGTGTTCAGGCTTTGATGGTTGTGGCTCCTGGACGCTAGAGGCTCAGTAGTTGTGACACTGAGCTTAGTTGCCCTGCAGCCTGTGGAATCTTCCCAGAATAGGGATTGAACCCATGTCCCCTGCATTGGCTGGTGGATTCTTAACCACTGGATCACCAGGGAAGTCCCAGACACTTTTGTCTTATACTTTTAACTGTGGAAGTAAATTTTCCTCCTTTTGTGATATATCATATCCTCATCAGAGCCATGAACACAAGTCATGAGTGTACTCTATTATTCTGCTTCAGTATTTAAAATATAGGAGCAAGAAGCCATCTTGTAGCAAAGAACAAATATGCTTGCTATGTACACATCTAATCCCAGGCATCATATCTAACAGTGTCAGTACTTTATTGTTTATTTTATTGTTAATATCTTGTGGCCAGGAAAGGGAGAAGTTTTTTCTTTGGCTTTCTTCCTGCAGAAACAGAGGACCAGAGGCATTAACTAGATAAAATGAAGCTCCTTTTACTTTGCTGAAGCTGAGATGAACGCTCCATGTGCCAGGAAAAGAGGAGGTCCAAGCAGTTACAAGATGAAGTGGCCTCAATGAGCACTTGAGCAAAGAGCTCCCTGATGGCCTGTCTGCCATCTCCTGGGCATCCCCAGCTGTCAAGAATTTGTGGGAGGAGAAACTGTGCAGGGAGATGCCCTTCCTTTGTGCCATGTGTCTGAGTGTGGTTGTTTTCATTCCTCCCAAATCAGGCATATCCTGAGAATCATATTGAAGTGCAAATTGCAGAAGTGAGCAGAACGTTGATAATTCTTTCATGCCTAATATTTTTATGAAGCCATTGTAGAGCTCGACCATCAAAGTGTATCCTAAAGAAATTTATTTAGATTTCTTCTGTGCAAGTACAAGTTATGAGACTAACAAGAGGTCTTTGTTTACCAAGGGTTTGAAAAATGAAACAGAGGAGGAAATATTTTCAATGATTTTGGATAATGGTAAAACTAAACCTATCTAAGAAGTTGTATTTTCTGTACTGTTGCTTAAGAACCTCCAACTTCTCCATGAAACTTTGATCCTGACTGTCAGGATAGGACATAAGCATGACTCAAGCAATTTGTGTTTCAGGAAGACACATAAATTCATCTCTAAAGAGTCAGAAAGTGGAAGGAAGCTGCGATGATGGTGGCTTGAATGAAATGAACAAGGAATGATATGGGATGCCTCACAACAGAGTCTGGCTCAGGACTAACCGCTGCCATAATCGATTCCTTTGGAGGCCTTTGAAAGAGCCTTGACTTCAGAGGGAAAGGGAGAAGGAAGGGAGACATCAATTAGCATGAATTACATCAGGTGTTTTCCACCTGTTACCTTGACTCTAGTCAATGAAGCCCATAGTATTACCCAAAATTTGTAGTCAGTGAAGTCACATTGTTGCTAAGTGGTAGAGACAGGATTTGAACTTGCCTCTCTTAAGTGTGTGCTTATTCCACTGCTTGCTGCTTCTCTGAGAAACTATGTGCTTAGAATTTCTTCCTTAAATAATTGGAGCTACTAATAATGTCGAGACAGGTAATTTTCTAGCTCCGAGTTGAGCCTAGAGTAGTTCTCCCTATCCTTTTTAAGTATGTGTGTGACCCAGTGTACCAGGCTTACTCATTATTAGATAAACATTTAAACTGCAGTATATTTTGCCTAATAATGCTAACCCAAATAAACTTGAACTTTTTTCTCCTATGTCTCTAGATGATTATTCTACTATAGAACTTTCATATGTCTTAAAGGCATTATTGGAAGTGGGTATTTGTTGTGCTATTGTTCTAGATATTTTGTTTCACTGGAAATTCCCACCTAGTGGAAACTTGATGGCTTCATCATGTCCTGCAGAAACTGTCAGCTTGCCTAAGCAGCCTTCTGCTCTCATGTCAGCGTGGAGTTTCTACTCTTAAAGAGGGGTCATCTTCATTTTGGTCCATTTTGATTCATGATGTAACACCTCAAATAAAGGAGTGTGGCTGTTCATTACAATCTGTGCCAGCCCCTATCCATATCATGTGGCTACTTCATAATGATGCCCTGTCACTTAAAATGGGATTTTGCATGAGTGCATCATAGAACTGCATTACCCTGTTGCAAACAGTTTATTTTCCTCCAGATTCAGAGTGCCCCCAATCCACCCCCCCCAAAAAGACACAAGAAATGACATATTAGATGCTTCGGTACCTTGAATTCGTATTTGGCTTTGTCACAGCTTGCATATGATTATAGATGGCAGAAAATTAAGGTGCCCAGCCTTCAGTTTTTTGACAGTTATAATCTTACTTGTGTAAGAAAGGCACTTACCAAGAAACCAGCACTGGTCATTCCTTTTCCTTTCTTCTGCATGTCCTGAGAATGAATCAAAGCCCTGGGAGCTAATCTGCAAGGGTAAGAAAAGCTGGGCAGCTAAACCTGTTTGCCACATCTATGGAATCTGGACTCTGCAGTACCTGATTCTGGAGCTGCAGATGAATTAATATTAAAAATATGGTGTGATCTGTCAGCCTATGTTGTGATATACTGCTGCTGGAGGAATTGACACACACTCTGAGAGCTTCTTTTCAGGATAAATTCCAGTGACTCTCCTCTACTGTAGCAATTCAACATTCTGCATTTGGACCTAACTGCATCCTTAACCCTCTGCTCTAAATCTTCGTCTTTTCATGTATTGATACTGTTTCTATTAGGAAAGCATTTCTATCAGATTTTTCTCTCTGGAGGAGATTGTTTTCTTTTTTTTTTTTTGCTTCTGCATTATTTCAAACTCATAGATGGGCAGATTCAGAGTCAAGGGGACAATTTGCAGGACTCACTTTCTCTCCTGGTGTTAGGTACGATCTAGCTGTGGTTTGTATCTTCTGCTTTTCCGTAGGTGGTAATAGACATACACCATGAAAAAGTCTAATACATTTTTGTTTTCAAAAAGATTTCCTGAAAGCTAGTTTCTTACAATATACACAGGGGATCATTCCCTAAATTCAAGCAATCAAATGCTGCCTTTCAAAAACACTTAACCATCTGACCTCTAGTCTCCATCTTTACTCTTTCTTTCCCAACACCCCAATATCTTAATTCAGTATTTGCTGGATCATTGCCATAGCTCCTTATACCTCACTCCTCTTTCAATACTAATTCATTTTCCCTTATTGAAGGTAACTTTCTAAGAAACAAGCATGATCACATTAGTTCCCTTGCCTGAAATACTCATGAGTATCCCCTTTGCCTGTAGGATATATTGTGATTTTCATAGCATGACTGTTATCATCTGACCACAACTTGCCTTTCTCGGATTGGTTTATTTGTATTTTTATACCATTTCCTTTTGGTAGCTCTTAGAAATGCACACAATCTAACAAACTAAAAAGGAAAAAAAGGAATCAAATCAAAGGGATTAATGACATTTTATTTTCCTTTTTGCTTTGCCAAGTTGAAGAAATTGCCCTGTTAAAGCAGTGGGAAAATCATTGCTATATTGATGGAGGCAGCTAAAGGAAATTTTACATGAGTGTTCCATAATGAAGTAGATAGCAGAATTTACTTGCCCATTCTCCCTTCTCAAATCCTATCTTTTCTGACTTGGAATCTATTGATGTTGTAGCATAGTTTACATGCAAATGTTTGTTTTTGTTAGTATAATGTCAACATTAATATGCAGACATTGCTTTTCTAGCAAATGAGGAAAGATATTTTAAAACTTGAAAAGTTTAAAAAGAATTTAGGCAGTGTATTGTTTCCCTTGATCTGGGTTAAGGCAGAACCAGAAATTAGATTAAAGCTGGTGGGTCTGATATAGATGCAGAGAAAATTAAAATGCAGTATTTGATGGGTAGGCATAATCCATATGGAGCAGGGAATTTTAAGTAAAAAGGGAACAGGGAACAGCACAAGCAAATGCATAAAAATTGAAAAACACATTATATGTTTAAATTATGGTGAATAAAAATGTTTGTAAAGAAAGGAAATTATATGTCTGGAAATAGAAAGCAATATGGGCCGAAAAGGTTTTGAGGACAGAGGACTGAGGATCTGAAGTGCCAGAGAAACGGGTCTGAACATGACTCAATAGGCAATAGGGTGCTACTGGAAGAGTTTCTACAAATTTTGTTTGAGCTACTTGTACATACAGGGCGAGGTTCTGGGTGGGCTATCGGATATACAGGTTTGTCCTGATCCCAGTCCTTTCCAGGTTAAATCGAAAAATTTCAAAGTCACCATTTTTGAATTTTGGGGACTTTCCATTATGGAGAGACATGAAATCTGCAGTTAGACTCCTGAATGAACAAGGTTGGTAACTAAGTGATAAACTTTCAAATTCCAGCTGAGATGATGTGCCCGTGTGACCTTCACCCTCAATCTTATCTGTGTTTTCATTCATAAAATGAACGAGCAGGAGGGATGTGAGTGGAATATGTGAGCAGGTCACAATACTACAACTGAGGGGCTTTGCACAACACTAGAAGCTGGTGTTAGAGGCTTCCTGGGAGCTTTCACAGGCAAGCAGAAAAACAAGCCGAAGGAGGAGATCACCAAGGGTGGGAGGCTGAGCAGCACTGTGTTCAGGACCTTGACAGCTTTTATAATATATACTGTGTTAACTGGTTAAAAAAATAAAAATAATCACTTGTGTTGAAAATTTGGAAATTATAGAATAAGTGTTTAAAAAGAAAATAAAAATCATTTGCAATGTAACCCTCCTATGGTAGCCACTATGAACATTTTGATGTATATATGCTATGCTAAGTCACTTCAGTCGTGTTCGACTCTGTGTGACCCCATAGATGGCAGCCACCGGGCTCCCTCGTCCCTGGGATTCTCCAGGCAAGAACACTGGAGTGGGTTGCCATTTCCTTCTCCAATGCATGAAAGTGAAAATTGAAAGCGAAGTTGCTCAGTCATGTCTGACTCTTAGTGACCCCATGGACTGCAGCCTACCAGGCTCCTCCATCCATGGGATTTTCCAGGCAAGAGTCTTGGAGTGGGGTGCCATTGCCTTCTCCAGATGTATATATAGATAAGCTTTTTTTCCCTTCCACGCATTGAATGGCATAATCCTGTACATATGCAGGACTTTATAACCTGTCCTCTTCTTTAAAATGTACGAGGATATTTTTCCAGGTAAAACATTTTTTTCCTTCTCAGAAATAATGGAATGGAAATCTGAAGTCAGTTTACTTCTGGCATAGGCAACTTAGGGCAAAATGCCATATGATTGCCATTGAGTATTTTGTGAAAAGTTTACCTTATTATAATATCACAAGCTGGGGCATACTAACTACATTGATAGAAATCACACTGTGATAAACATAAATTCTTGCACGTATTTATTTGCTTCTTTGAGATGAATTCCCAAAAGTAGAATTTATAGCTCAAAAAGTTGTAAACAATTTTAAGTATGTTAATGAATATTTCCAAATTGTTCCCCAGGAGATTTTTGCAATTTACATTCCCCTCTTTCCTATGTACAGGTCAATCTTGAGATTTAAAGGATGATGTCTTAATGGGTTGTTTGATTAACAAGTTCTGTGAATGTGCAATAGCACTGAAATAAACATCAGGCTGAGCTGTTTGCAGTTGCTGGATGTAGATTGCACTCTCATTGATAGCTTAGAACATTTAAGCAGGTGCTTAATAGATGATAAATAGCATATATCATATCCTTTGATTAAACATAAAATATTTATTATAACTCCTAAAGGTATTGGAAAAATCAGCAAAACATATGAAAATACTTAATCTGGCTAGTTAACACATTTATAATGTAAGAGGTACTTTTCATGTGTTTATTAAAGTGGAATCAGATTGCAGAATTCTCAATAATTTAAATGAAATGTTCCCAGGGAAGGTGCCATATGCTACCATCTGCATTTCGTATGTTTTATTAATTCAAGGGGAAAAAAGTCTTAAGAGCTACAGGAAAAACATAGTCAAATTTAACTGAAGCGTTTATTTGGTCAAGTCATTAAGGGGATATATCCTTATGGGTGCAAAATAAATATTATTGAATTAAGATTTTAAATCCATAAGGACCCAAAAAGGCAAGACCTATTTTCCAAATTAGAAAGAAATGCAAAGAGAACTTACTCTCTTTACCAAAAGAGAGAGAGAGAGATTGATTCTATGGGGATATGATTAAGTCTTAGAACTTTTTATATGCTATTTTATGCATTTGTCAAGAATCAGTTCAGTTCAGTTCATTCGCTCTGTCGTGTCCGACTCTTTGCGACCCCATGAGTCGCAGCACACCAGGCCTCCCTACCATCACCAACTCCCGGAGTTCACTCAAACTCACGTCCATCAAGTCGGTGATGCCATCTAGCCATCTCATCCTCTGTCATCCCCTTGTCCTCCTGCCCCCAATCCCTCCCAGAATCAGAGTCTTTTCCAATGAGTCAACTCTTTGCATGAGGTGGCCAAAGTATTGGAGTTTCAGCCTCAGCATTACTCCTTCCAATGAACACCCAGGACTGGTCTCCTTTAGGATGGACTGGTTGGATCTCCTTGCAGTCCAAGAGTCCTTGCTCTCAAGAGTCTTATCCAGCACCACAGTTCAAAAGCATCAATTCTTTGGCACTCAGCTTTCTTCACAGTCCAACTCTCACATCCATACATGACCACTGGAAAAACCATAGCCTTGACTAGACAGACCTTTGTTGGCAAAGTAATATCTCTGCTTTTTAATATGCTATCTAGGTTGGTCATAAGTTTCCTTCCAAGGAGTAAGCATCTTTTAATTTCATGGCTGCAATCACCATCTGCAGTGATTTTGGAGCCCCCCAAATAAAGTCTGACACTTTCTACTGTTTCCTCATCTATTTGCCATGAAGTGATGGGACCAGATGCCATGATCTTCGTTTTCTGAATGTTGAGCTTTAAGTCAACTTTTTCACTCTCCTCTTGTCAAGAATAACTCATGAGAAAATTGATGAATTTATTCAGAAAAATTTCTACCAATTTTGGTGATACACTACCGTTCTAGAGATCCCTAAAGCTTTTGAGAGAGCAAAAAATACTTTCCTTCTCTGCACTGACAGCTTTTGGTAACAGTTTCTAGGAGTTGTGATCTGGTAGAGAGAGTCTCATTAGTTTAAATACCAGATTTTAAACAACTGTTACCTGTCCAAGTGTTGGGTTAATTGGCATGCAGAATTTTAGTAAATGAGCCTTGCTGGACTTTAAGGGTCTTAAGAATATATACCTCATTTGGAAATTGAATTCTCATCATTATTTGATAATGGAAGTAGAGTGACCGTATGTACATAAAAATTCTAGAGCTATACCTGTGTATTGCAAACTCGTAACAAATGTTAAGCTGTTTTTATATTAGTATGGATGTAATAATACTTGTTTTGCTGTTGCTATGGCTGTTTCATCTTGATTGCTATTATTATTACAATCAGGAAACCAGAGTCAACTTTTCCACCTTTGCAGAGAATTGCTGATTGATATAAACTCCTGAAAGTCAGGAAAATTCTTCAGATGAGGGCAAGTATCTGCTGAGCAGTGTTCTAGGAAGTGTCGTTGCATTGAGATCCACACAATAGGCCTCTTCTGTTCTTTCACTTCTCAAAACAAAACAACACAAAAAACAACAAGGCACAAGACTGTCTCAAATGCTGATTCCTATGCTCATTGTTGAAGCATGAATGATGCTCCTCTGGGTGGTGTGACCAAGGGCTCCACACTCTCTTTCATAGTCTATCTTCCTAGAATTGTGATGAAGCAGATATCAGTGACACAACCTGTCCCTGTTCCTGCTTTACCCTCATGACAAGATAAAGTTAGGCCCACCGTGTCAAGAAAGGTCATATGAACATAGGCGTGTTGTCTCTAAAAGTAGTTCAAATGTCCTCATTCTTTTTCCTATTTTAACTTGCATAAAATAAAGAAATGCTCTGTATTTAACCTACATCTGTTGTTTTTGTCTTCTTCTTTAAGGGGTCAAATAGTCTTTGGTACAAGGTGACATTGAGAGTGAATGCGGAAAGGGCAGCTATGGAATTGTCTCTTCAGCAGCACCCTCTCTTGTCTGCTCTCTTCTCCGTAAGATTCCATATGGCTATTTCAGGGGTGGTCATTTTCTCACACGACCCTGTTCTCCTAGCTAGATTTCTTAATGTTTGGAGAAAGGTGGTCTGTGGTGGGAGAGAAGGAATCCAGTATGAGATGAGTACAAAGAAAAGGGAGAAAGAGAAAGGGGGAGAGAGAGAGAGAGAAAGAATGAGGGAGATATTCATCACCTGGGTCCTAGTCTTAGTTCTTCCTAAGGCTCATTTACATCCTTCTGTTTTTTGTTTTGTTTTGATAATTCAACTGTAACTTGAATTTCTTGAGCCAACCAATTTATCTTTGATGTTTAAGATGGTTTGGGTTTGCCTTGGGTTTCCAGTAGTGTAACAAAATACGTTCTGACTTCTCACTGTTACCAGCCTCTCTGGCTTCTCATTGTCATTCAAGCTCTTGAAATTCTCCAGCCCAGAATACTGGAGCAGGCAGCCTTTCTCTTCCCCAGGGGATCTTACCAACCCAGGGATCAAACCTAAGTCTTCCGCAATGCAGGCAGATTCTTTACCACCTAAGCCACAGGAAAGCCCGGGAGACTCAGGATCATCCATCCAACTGGCTGTACTTATTGTGCCAAGCATTAGATGCAACAGTCTCAGCCTGAGCATCATTTCATTGCAACATAAAGATGGGTACCATTGATCAGCCCTTGGTGCTGGCAGAGTCAAGTGTCCTAATTCAAACACCATTATTTATCCAAAAGAGAAGCCACATTCTTATCTAGTCTATCTTTCAAAAGCTGAAAAACTCCATGTTCTAGCAAATGATCATATGTAACATGTCTCCCACTCATTTATGCCAGTTCTCCCACTTATTTTCCTCCTCCATTTGTCATGTGGGAATATCACTGTGAGCTTTTTTAAAGATAGTTAACAACTTTCTTAACTTAGAAAGCAAGTTGTATTTCCAATTAAACTATAAACCCATAGGAAAGATATTGATGTCTGGACACATCTCAAATCAGTCTGCTGGAGATATTATGATTATTTGGTGTTTGGAATCCTTTAACACACTAACATTAACTTTATATACTCTATCTTGTTAATGTAACCATTATGCAGGAAAGAGTCATGAATTCAGATAGCCATTCATTTTATGTGGCTTTTTTTTTTTTTTTTTGAGCTGATTGTCTGGATAACAGGCTCCCTGATTCTCTACCTCAACCTGTGTTATAAATAAATCAGGTAACACAGTCAACATTGTTGGAGTTGTTGAGATTCGACGAATGAGGCAGTGAGGGTGCAAAATGAAGGAGACACTCACTCTCGAGATTGGACCAAGCATCTCTCTTACCTCACCTCATCCTGGCCCTGTTGAAAGGCTAGAGGCTAGTTTAGCAGATATTTGCATGTATCAAATTAGAAACCTAGCCAGCAGTATGTTTGTACCCACTGTGGGATTAATAAAAGTCAGAAAAAAAAGAGAATTGATTCATTAGCAGATCTGCCAAGTTTACCTTCTTCTTTCCTCCATTAGGAAAGGCATCCCCCACAGCTTCCAGCACCCGTCTGTCCCAGGAAGCATCACGTGGCATTTGGAAGAGCACCTGGGACTCAAGCTCATGTCTTTGAGTTACTCTTGACTATCAAAAATCAAAATAGCCAGATGATATCTAATGTTCTTTCCAGCTAGGAAGTTCTGGGTCTAAAATACTTTCTCATTGGTGATTCCACAGTAGGTTCTTGATTAGTTGTTGGCAAAGAGTAGGCCCAGGCCCAGAGACTGCCCTGGGCCATGAGGATGTGGGTGACATTTGTTTTCAGCTGCCCTAACATCTTTATTGTGTCCTCCTTTTTCTTCTTGATGGTTCATTTTTCCAGCTCTTTTGAGTTCCTAGTGCCCTCTTGGGCTCTCTCATTGTCTTACTCAAAGACCTGAGTCCTGTCTTCACAGCGTGGGAATGACTAATGACAATTTGAAATAGAGTTCCTCTACAGGGGATGTGCAACTGGAAAGGCATGAGCAAGACCTGAATTCTTAATAAGTAGGCAGAGAAGTGCGCTGCATGTACTTAGAGGTGGGCAAATTGGACGTGAGTTTAGGACAGGTGAGCCAGGAAAGGTAAGTTCAAGGTTCAGCTCTAAAAGTGATAACCTTTAATCTAAGGACAAAGACCAGATCCTCTCTGACAGTATTCCAAGGTTTGGCAAAGGGGAGCTGATAGTGAGAGAGGCAATGCATGCATGATCAGTCCAACCCTTTGTGACTCTATGGACTGTAGCCTGCCAGGCTCCTCTGTCCATGGAATTCTGCAGGCAAGAATACTGTAGTGAGTTGCCATTTCCTCCTCCAGGGGATCTTCCCGACCCAGGGATCAACTCAGATCTTGGGAGTCTCCTACACTGGCGGGCAGATTCTTTACCACTGAGAGAGACAAGGCTCACCTCAAATCTCTGTAAGGACTTATAGTAACTTATTTGGATAGAGTTGCTAAGATTACCCCCAATTATTTCATATTTTGGAAATATAGTGTTCACTTTTACCTCTGTCTTATGCATTTAAAATTTGATTCCTCCAACTAAGATTATAATCGAGGTCATGTATCTCTCATTTCACCTGGCATAATGTGAAGAAGGTGGCAGGTGGTCAATATTTGCTCACTTTAATTGAATTCTATAACAGGCAGGGTCTAGTTCTCTCACATGCATATATGACCCTAATGTCATATACTATTAATGTTGATACTGCTTGTAAATATCTCAGTGTCATTATTTTAACATTTATTTTTCTTTTAAGGAAGTTATACTTGAATATCCCTCTCCTTTTGCTTCAATAACTGTATTAAAAGAACTCTCCCAGCACTTAATCCTATGTGATTAAACTGAATAATCAAGAGACTTCATTCTTCATCCTGAGACAATCCAATGTGTCTTTTCTGGCTCATTCTATCTGCATTAGCCGATAGGACTTTTTAAAAAATAGCAATCTGAGTTCTTTAAAAGCTTTACTTAGGCCAGACTTCAGACATTACCACCAACTGACAGTTTCAGTTACCAGCTCTGATTCTTAATAACTACCCGATCTGCACCCCTCCCTTGCCAAAACAAATTAAAAAACCCAAAAAACAAAAAACACTGAGGAAGTCATCTCCAATGTAGGACTTGGTGTGCATGCTAAGTCTCTCAGTCGTGTCTGACTCTGTGTGACCCCATGGACTGTAGCCCTCCAGGCTCCTCTGTCCTTGGGATTCTCCAGGCGAGAATACTGAAGAGGGTTGCCAGTTCCTCCTCCAGGGGATCATCCCGACCCAGGGATTGAACCCACTTGTCTTATGTCTCCTGCATTGGCAGGTGAGTTCTTTACCACTAGTGCTACCTGGGAAGCCCAACTTAGGACTTTGATTGCTTTTAAAGCACACGTGCTGATAATATAAACATGTGACCAAATGTTCCCTCCAGTAAAGTGCCTGCCGCAGAAGTGAGTTCTGCGTGTTTGTGTTAACCATGCAGTGCCTATGCCATCTGGCAGATTCCTCATGAAAATGAAACTGCTTTCGTGGCTGAGTAGATGTCAAATGGAATCGTAGAACAGTAATAAGGCCTTTTCTGGTTCATGAATATAACTTAGGTGCTGTTTCAAGCATGAAACTATAGATGCTGCTAAAATAGTCACTTTTTTTTTTCTCTTAGAGGTAAAGAATATACTAAGAGTGGAGCCACTCACTTCTATGAGTTTAGAACCTAGCCATGATTTTTAATGTTGAGAAAAGTAGTTGCAAATCCTTCATCTATGATTTTTGAAATGTAATTCCAGACTTTAATTTAGCTCTGGGTTTATGCCTCTCCAAAATAACAAATTCAGAAGAGACTGAATCTTTTTGCCTTCAAAATGAAGAAAAAGTGAGGTCTGGGGTTTCTAGAATATATCAAATACACTGATGCCAGACAGAATTCCCTCCTCCTTTTCCATTACTTTAATATCAAGCTGCCAAATCCCAAGCCACACCCCCTTTCCACCTTCCCCAGGTACTCTATACACCTTAAAAAAATGGATCTTACCCATGCCACCCTCCAGGGGGCTGATGTAGGTTTAAGGAATTTTAGAACACTCCATCAATTCCAGTGGAACATACTGTCCTGGTTGAGGAGGTGTCAGGGATGGAAATAATCCTTCATGATTAAAGGTATTTGTAAAAAATTTTTTGCATGTCTGCCATGTTCTACAACCTAATAGTATATTCTCTTCTGTCTATACTAATTTATTTTCTGGCAGGCTTGGGACTCAACATTTGTCATGCTTGGTATTCAGCTTCACACAATAAGTTTCTCTTAATGCAGCTTTATGCATCTCATACATGTTTGTATCTTTTCCCAGCATAATTTTAGGCTCAGTAGAGTTTAGTAATAACCGTCTCCTCTGTTATTAGGGCCTGTATCTATTGCATCAATGCAGGTTTCAAGTCTTTCAAGTGATATGCCTCAAGAACTTGCTGCAGCACAAGCGCAGGTGCCATCAGAAATGTGGCAGGCGTCTGTTTTTCTGGTCAGTGTACCCCCAATGTGTATGCATCCCTTTGCATACACCTATGCAGTCATTATATCTCAAATGGCACATTGTTATAAGACACAATAGAACTTTATGTTGAACAGCTATGAGAGATGCTTGGAAACTTGTGCTTGCAAACTAGGTCTCTTATTTGCTTTATAATCTAACACTTAAGTGAAAGAGGAGAGTGAAAAAATTGACTTAAAACTCCAAGTTCAAAAGACTATGATCATGGCATCTGGTCCCATCACTTCATGGCAAATAGGTGGGGAAACAATGGAAACAGTGAGAGACTTTATTTTTTTGGGCTCCAAAATCACTACAGATGATGACTGCAGCCATTAAATTAAAAGACACTTGCTCCTTGGAAGAAAAGCTATGATCAACCTAGACACCATATTAAAAAGCAGAGACATTACTTTGCCAACAAAGGTCTGTCTAGGCAAACTATGGTCTTTCCAGTAGTCATGTATCGATGTGAGAGTTGAACTATAAAGAAAGCTGAGTGCCGAAGAATTGATGCTTTTGAACTGTGGTGTTGGAAGAGACTCTTGAGAGTCCCTTGGACTGCAAGGAGATCCAACCAGTCCATCCTAAAGGAAATCAACCCTGAATATTCATTGGAAGGACTGATGCTGAAGCTGAAACTCCAATACTTTGGCCACCTGATGTGAAGAACTGACTCATTGGAAAAGACCCTGCCACTGGGAAAGATTGAGGGCAGGAGGAGAAGGGGATGACAGAGGGTGAGATGGTTAATGGAATCACCAACTCTATGGACATGAGTTTCAGTAAGCTCCGGGAGTTGGTGATGGACAAGGAAGCCTGGCGTGCTGCAGTCCATGGGGTCGCAAAGAGTCTGACACGACTGAGTGACTGAACTGAACGGAACTGAATCTAATACTGGGAAGCTGGCGGAGACATCGCCCCACTGTCCTTATCTATTGTTTTCAAGAGGGGATATTTCACCCCCAGGCTTACAGGCTTTTTCTGATAGCTATTGATGAAGAAAGTGCCACGTGTTAGCATAGGGTTTTTGTTCAGGGCTTGTGATTATAATTGTTATTAAAAATAAGTGTCTCTGAGGCATATGGCAGCTTCCCTTCACTTGTGATCAAACTGCAAACAGTGTGAGGCAACTGGGCTGTAGATGAATGAGGGGTTGGCATTTAGTTAGTATTCTGTAGGAACTGGTTTCAACCTCAGAGGTCTTCGATGAACTATCATTTGGATTCTAGAATACCTATTCTTTCTTCCAAAACATTTTATGCAGGAAAGAGCATTCTCCTGCCTCTAGTGCCTAGAAAAGGATGGGACATTGTATAGGTTTCTTGCACAGGTTTTTATAGCTGGAGATGAAAGCTTATAGCAATACTAACCTTTTAGTAATTTAGTTACAAGCTTGTCATTCATACAGGACTTCTGATTATTACTTTGAGTTTTATAGTTCAATTAGGCTTTCAGGGTATAAAGATTATAGCTGACTGGCAGATCCTAGTCATTACCCTGTTTTGCTAGGCTTCTATCCATTTTAGAAAATCCATTTCACTCCTGTGAACAGAAATGACCCTGCTTAAAAGGAGCAGCCCCAAGATCCAAGTGAGACATGTGCGTGGAGCTGCCATTTTGTCCCTTTCACAACTTGTAGACTGTCTCTTTGATGAGATGCCCAGTTTGAAGGTGATCCTGTGGGGATGGCATCATATCTCTGGATGTGTAGATTGCCTTGTAGATCAAACAGCTGCTTTTTCAGCTGATTTTGCATTGGATGGAATCACATCTGTCTGAGAGCCAGAAAAAAGTCATCATGAGCAGGGGAGAATACACATGTGATATGCAGTGTGGCATAGGCTGAAAGAGATTTAGCAGTGAAAATTATTTACTTATGTTTTCCCGCTGCTGCTTCCTCAACTGATATGCTGCATTAAAGATAAGCTTGGGATTATCCATGAAGATTGATAAAAGTTTTAAAATTCTGAAGACTACATCAGCACCTCATTGGCTGGCATTTAAAAGTTTTTAATTCACTATCTAAAATGTGTGGAGAGAGTGGAAAATGGAACAGAGATTGTGAAGATGCTTGGGTTTTGTCAGCACAACATACAAATAAGAGGATGCTAAGCGAGAACTGTTGTCAGCTATCCAATGTTGTACGGAAACCCAGATCTCTCTGTAGATGGCAAAATCTGGGCATTCAGCATTGGGCACAAAAATATTTTCTAATGAACTGAATTGTGTATTTATTTCTTCAGATACTTTAGAGTCATGTAGTCCCAGAGTTAGACTAAAACTTCCAAATAGCTTTGCAGGATTTCTACCAATTATTATTAGATACACTATTATTCATTCAAGTCAGTTAACAAATGTGTATTGAGCACTTATCAGGAATTATTTCAAATTCTGTAGATCCAGTGGTGAGTAAGTTATACGAGGTCCTTCTTTCTTGGAGCTCACACTTGTCTTTGATAGGAGGCTGCCCTGAAAGGATGCCTGATAGGGTCACCTCTCCTTTCTCTAATACTTTATTGGCACTAATCAGGGATAGCTAGCTTTATATGCATAATCTGTATCTCGAGGTCTTTCTCAGGTTGCGGCGGGAAACCCTCGTTTCCCTCGGCTTCTGCCGGGGACCTGAGGGAACTTCCCAGGGTGCCTCTGAGAGGTGAGGGATGCTGTGGAGTTGGCAGGGCCTCTCGGGACTCCGCTGGGTTTGGCGCAATGGAAGAGGGCCTCATCTCGAGGGGAGGCAGCTTTATCAAGTATTTTGTGTTTAGTCCTACAAGGTACTTTTACATGTGTTTTTCCAATTGTGTCTAATCTGTTTAGTCCAACAGGGCCACCGAGACATCTGTTTTTCCAACTTCTTTATTAAAAACTTATTTTATTTTTTCTATAAGCTCTAATTCTTACCCAAGTTTATTTCATTTCTTTCATAGTCTTCCATCTCTTTTTAGTATTTAGACAAATACTCTTATTCCTGTAATCATACTAAACATAATTTTTTCGGCTAAACATTTGATACTTCTAATGTTTGCAGTCTTCCTGGGTCTATATCATTTTTTAAATTATGAGCACATATTTTTTGAAGTATAATTTGTGGAAATTCTTTTGAGCACCAGTTTTAGGATGTTTTTCTCTAGAAAAGAGCTGTAGCCTGGCCCTGTTGCAGATGTCTGTGCTCAAGGAGGTTAAGGTAGGATATGGTGCTAACCCTACTTTTTGGCTGTAGGTCTTGGTTTAGTTCACTTCCGAGTCAGAGGGTACGGGAAAAACAGAGAGTATGGGACGCCAGTAGTTATACATCAGATGTTGCATGATACGTCAGAGTATTGCTACCTATCCCTCTCTACATTTTCCTGGCTTTAAATCTGGATTTCTTTTCCTCTTTCCTTCTCTAGATGGACTAATCCCGGTTTGTAACTTTGACTCTTAACAATAGCCCTGCAACTGTGCCTGGTTGATTTCTTACCTCTTTATAATAGCTTCCATACCCCATTGCAAGTCCCCAGCTCAAATCTGTGCTTCCTGTTGTTATTGTTTTAAAAAGTTACTTGTTTTTTATTTTATATTTATTTATTTATACCAGTGCTATGATTTACCTTTGTCTTCTCATTTGAAAAAACAAAAAGATGAATTTAGGTGGAAAAGTATAAACAAAATCAGTCTTCTTAATAAATACTTTGAAATATAAACATCCT
The DNA here is from genome assembly GCF_019923935.1 of Bubalus bubalis. Lineage (NCBI taxonomy): Eukaryota > Metazoa > Chordata > Mammalia > Artiodactyla > Bovidae > Bubalus > Bubalus bubalis. The sequence continues at coordinate 18,268,197 of NC_059168.1, read as the reverse complement.
CTGTTTAAATAGCATAACCTTATTAAAGCAAATGTTGAAAACAAATAGAAAAATAGAAGAAAAAAATCACCTATAATCAAGCCACTCAGTCTCAGTTCTGCTATTATAGCTTTTTGATCCTTTTATAAATGCCTAATTTTGTTTTTTCTTACTATATATTTACATGCAATTTTAAATTCTTTTAAATTTAAAAGGCTTTAAAAAATTTTTATTATATTATCTATTACTATTATATAATATATATTATCTCTTATAGATATATATTATCTATAATATTATCTATATTATACAGATAATATAGAAGATTAAAAAATTAAATGAAATTTAAATTGCTTTTTCATTTATTATCATTATATCTTTAGAAACACTTTTGAATATAGTCTGTCATGGCTGCATAGTAGTCCAGTTAATGGATATACTTGTTTCCTTAGAAATTCACCTGCTATGAACATTTGCATTGTTTCACAAGTCATATGTTCATATAAATATTTTTAATAATTAGTAATGTTGAACATTTTAACCTGGCTATCTGTATGTCTTCTTTGGAGAAATGTCTATTTAGATCTTATGCCCATTTTTTAATTGGGTTGTTTGTTTTTATGATATTAAGTTGCATGAGCTGCTTGTAAATTTTGTTGACTAACCCCTTGTAAGTCACATTGTGTGAAAATATTTGCTCCCATCCTGTGATTTGTCTTTTCATTTTGTTATGGTTTATTTTGCTGTGCAAAAGCTTTTGAGTTTAAGTAGGTCCCATTTATTCATTTTTGTTTTTATTTCCATTACTCTTGGAGGCAGATTGAAAATGATATTGCTGGGATTTATGTCTGAGAGTGTTCTGCCTATGTTCTTGTCTAAGAGTTTTTAGTGTCTGGTCTTATATTTAGGTCTTGAATCTATTTTAAGTTTATTTTTGTGTATGGTGTTAAAGAGTGTCTTAATTTCATTTTTTACATGGAGCAGTCCAGTTTTCCCAGCACCATGTATTGAAGAGACTATCTTTCTTTCTTTCATTGTGTAGTCTTGCCTTCTTTATCATAGATTAGTTGGCCATAGGTGCATGGGTTTATTTCTGGGCTTTCTGTTCTGTTCCATTGATCTATATTTCTGTTTTTGTGCCAGGTTTATATGGTTTTGCCTCCATCTACACTTTTCTTTCTCATGAAGGCTTTGGTTGTTTGGGGTCTTTTGTGTCTCTATACAAATTTCAAGATTTTTTGTTCTAGTTCTGTTGAAAATGCCATTGGTAATTTGATAAGGATAGAGTGGAATTTATTAGAGAAATGCAAATCAAAACTGTAATGAGGTATCACCTCACACCAGTCAGAATTGCTATCATTAAAAAATCCACAACCAGTAAATGCTGGAGAGGGTGTGGAGAAAAGTGAAATCTTCTACAATATAGGTGGGAATAGAAACTGGTAAAGCTACTATGGAGAGTGGTATGGAGGTTCTTTAAAAAACTAAAAATAGAACTATCATATGATCCAGCAATCCAACTCCTGGGTATATATCTAGAGAAAAACATGGTTCCAAAAGACTCATGCACCCCAATGTTAATTGCAGCACTATTTACAATAGTCAGGTCATGAAAGCAACCTAAATGTCTATCAACAAATGAATGGGTAGAGGATATGTGGTACATATATATGACGGAATATTACTGAGCCATTAAAAAGATGAAACAATGTCACTTACAGCAACATGGATGGACCTAGAGATTGTCATACTGAGTGAAATAAGTCATATAGGGAAAGATAAATATCATATCTTATGGCCTATATGTGGAATCTAAAAAACATGATACAAATGAACTTATTTTCAAAACAAAAACAGACTCACAGACATAGAAAACAAACATGATTATCAGGGAGGCAATGGTGGAGGGGGAGCAATAGTTAGGGAGTTTGGGACTGACATCTACACACTACTGTATTTAAAATGTATAACCAACTGTGTAGCACTGGGAACTCTGTTCAATATTATGTAACAACCTAAATGAGGAAAGACTTTGAAAAAGAATAAATACATGTATGTGTATAACTGAATCACTTTCCTGTACATCTGAAACTCACGCAGCATGGTTAATTAACTGTACCAATATACAGATAATATAGAAGCTTAAAAAATGTTTTAGACTCATTCCATAATCCATATCATGTGTTATGTGGGCTCTCACTCTGAGGAAATGAATTAACCCAGAAACACTTGTTATTAGTTGAGTCCAGAGTTGGCTGTGAGATGCTGTAAGGAGCTGTGCTCTGTATGGGATCACACTTTGGGACGCAGGCCTAGGACTGTGGTTGGGTGTGTGCAAATATAAGTATATGCATTGAGTCTGGAAGCCTTCCTCTGTAGAGGTTCATTTGGGGTTTGTAATCTCACAGAATATGGTGGGGATCTGTTCTTTGGTGCAAGAAAAACACACATCTATATTTTCCAAGTAAAATTTTATAGTTCAAGAAAATTCTAAATTTTTTCCAGTTTTATTGAGAAATAATTGACATACATCACTGTATAAGTTTAAGGCTCGAATATTGAAATGGAAATGAAAATAAGAATAATTGGAACTTCCTTTTATGTCTCTAATGAGATCAAAAGTGTTATGTTCGGATATGCAAATTCATGAAGGAAAGCAGCATTTTCAAGTGACGTTGCTTCTGTGTTAGGGATGTCCCTGTTGCTTGGAGGCTTATTTAAAAAATGTAAAGATTTACAGATCTTAAAGTGTGAGATCAGAAGTGGCACTGATTCTCCATTCTACGATGCTTGTATTTAAGAGACTGAATTTAAGTTGTAAATAAATAGCTTCATGAGACATATATCAGGAAACTAAGATTGGATTAGTTTATTTTTATCCTGGGAATCTTCTTAAAGATATTCTAAAAAGGCCATGATTCTCTTTAATAAGGAAATCATTTCAGCATTTCTCTCTGAAACTTGTGCTAAGAAATTAAAAAATGAAAAAAGAAAGAAAAAAAATTAAATCTGTAAGGGGCAATAATCTGGTCCTGATGGTAAAAAGGAGTACAGCTATGTTTTATGAAATATCTTTGCTTTACTGACATGGAAGTGACATCATGTTCCTTTTTAAATATCCTTCCAGAGTAGTATAAATGAAAACATATTTTCCCCTGACTTCCTTCCTTCTAACTACTCTGCACCCTGCCTTTGGTCTTTCTGCTCTTATCTGCCATTTCTTTTGTCCCTTCTTGGCCCCTCAACCCTATCACTTTGATCTGCATTTCCTAACAATTTCCACTCCGTTCTTCTTTAATTCGAAACTTCCTTCTTTATTTCTCTAGCATCTTTTCTCTCCTCTGCTTGAATCCTTCTTTTGAATCAAATAGTCACATTGATTATGTAAAAAGGAAAACAGTGTCAGATGTTTTCCTCTCCCCATAAATAACAACCTCCCCCCACAGATGAGTATTAAAATGTTTTTCTCATTTTAAGAAAAGAGATTTGTTGGGTGTCTCTGATCTGTGTGGCTTTATCGTAGACTATCTGCCTTTGAAGAATAAGAAAGATGGTGATGTATAGTGTTGTTGGCACTTATTGATTGATAGTTTTATTCAAATCACTTCTCATTGAGGAAGTAAACTTACAGAGATGACTTCTCCTTCAAATTAAGGGAACAGATTGGTTGGTTATTTTCAATCAGTCAGGGGTTCATGGACAAAAGTGATGACACTGAAGATGGTCTCATGAAAGTTAAGTAATAAATAATACTTTATGTCAGGGAAGCCATCTATGTGTCATTCATACTTTCACTGCTGCACTTGGGTCTCATGATAGACATCACTAATTAACCAGATCATTCTTTCCTACTTGAACATGGATATAGCCTTACACTCCTTCTAAGCATATTATAGTTAGTCACTATAACTTAACTGGATATGTTACTTAAGTTGAAATGGATTTGCCCTTCTTGCTTTGGACAAGGTCATTGTATATGCCAAATGACCTTCCATCTCACAGATGCTACACTATGTACAACCTATAAGGAAGGTATTATTTTGTAGGAGGAAATTCTGTGTCTCAGAGGGATTTAAGTAACTTACCAAAGTCACAAGCTGGTAATAGGAATAATTCAATTCTTCTTATGACAAGATTAGTATTATATTCTTTATAGTTACTTAAATAATTAGCTCTGGATGTGTGCCTCAGAAGTCCTAAAAAATAGTTAGCAAATAGTAAAAGAAAATTCAAGTTGTGTTGGGTGAAGTTCTTGTTCCAGGGTCATAGCAAGGTGGCACTGAGGTTTAGTGTTGATTGTAATTAAAACAGACTGTCATCTACTTAAGGTAGATGGGAAATGGAACCTAATGGAATGTTCCCAAATGGAACCTAACATGCTCCTGAAACTCCATTCCCCATCAACACTTCCATGAAGACACATTTCACCTCCACAGTGATTGGAATCCCAGTGATATTTCTTTAGATTTGGGGAGTCCTTTTATTTCTTATAATGCTAGTCACCACTGATGAATCAAGAAATCAGTTTGTAGCTCTTAATGAAAAAAGATTCATCAGATCATTTATTGTTACATTGGAAATCCACAATAGTGCCTGTAGGTGGTAAGAAACAAAAAAAGGACATTACTTTAAAGTTTGGAGGGTTAATAACAAGGGCAGCTTAGATGTGCTTGATTCAAAAAAGGCCAATACATGCACAGAAGAGAAATATTACCTTTTCAGTTTTAAAGGAGACTGGTTCTACAGCAACCCAGTGAAGACTCCCCTCTCCTAATCCTCTTTCTTCCAGGTCCTATTCTCCCCTTGCCTTTTTCATATAGTTAGTGAGTAGCAGAAGGATACTGTGTTTTCCAAACAATCTGGGCAAAAATCCCCCCACCTCATAATCCAGCATTTAGAAGATTAGATGTTCATTCTTTTAAAATATTTTAACAGATATTCCAATTTTGTATATTTTCATAATGACAAAATCCACTCTTTATTTTCCTTAACAAACTGAAAAATGCCATACAATCATAAGGTGGAATCAGCAAAGGGCTAATATATATAGCCAATTTGATCTTCCCTATCTTCCCAGCTGGTGCAGGTGGTAAAGGACCTGCCTGCCAGTGCAGGAGACATAAGAAACCTGGGTTCAGTCCCTGGGGCAGGAAGAACCCCTGGAGAAGGGCATGGCAACCTACTCCAGTATTCTTGCCTGCAGAATTCTGATGGACAGAGGTGCCTGGGGGGCCACAGTCCATAGAGTCGCACAGAGTTGGACGTGACTGAGGCTCCTTAGCACACATGCACACATAATTCATCGTTACTTCTCCAGAATCCTTGTCCAAAGCACTTTTCTTCTCCATTATCACTAATTAAAAAAACAATGTCTTAGAATAAATATTATATTTCATCCTATTCTTCTCTAGAACACACTTTCTTTCTCATGCTATTTTCTTAATATGAACTCTGGTTAGGAAGAAAGCCCTATGATCAATAACCCATCCTCTTAAAGCAGCATGTAGATCTCTGAGTACATGCTCATTGAATCAAGCGGTTATTTGACTCTACAATTGTGTATTGAATGTGTAGCTTAAGAATTTTCTATCTTGAAGAGGATGACACTTACGTAAGTGTGAAAATATGGTATATACCATGTTTATATGCTGATGAGTCAGTATTATTTCCATATAATTTTAATGAATCTTTTCTAAAAGAATTATTTGTAGAAATGGCTTGCTTAAAAATCAATTATGTGAAAATTAAGATCCTCTCTGCATCTCATTCTGCTAGAAATCAACAAATTTGAAAATTAATATCTTTATTATTCACAATCTTCTTCCCTTAAAGAGATGGAAACGGAAATTTAATTTTAGAAGATGAGATTTGCTAATTGATCTCTCTAGAGTGAGCTATTGAGGAAATGAAAATATAAATAGGTTAAAGAAAAGGACATGCTGCAATGCAAATTTATGAAAATGCATATTATTCACAGCTCTATTACATATTCCAAGAACTTGCATTAATTCATTCCTATGGCTTTTAAGACCTCTCTCAAAGTAAAGATCATATTTGTTTATGTCAACATTATTGTTTTTATTAGTTGTTATGTGAACATTGGAACTAAACATTCTTTTGAAACAAATGTTAATTTTCTCCAGATCCAGAAATCCTAATACGAAGAAATAAAATCCAAGGCTTTGTATGTACATGAATGCATAAAAGTCTTCAATTTCTGGGAGACTGAACAATAGGAAGGGGTATACTGCCACTGAGCTAATGGTCAGTGTGCTCTTAGAGGATCCCTAGCTGGGAAACTGGCATATAGTCTTCAAAATCAGAAACATCTTAAACTCTCCCTTGTGTGTGTGTGCTTAGTCCTGTCTGACTCTTTGCAACCGCATGGACTATGGCTTGCCAGGCTCCTCTGCCGATGGAATTTTCCAGGCAAGAATCCTGGAGTGGGTTGCCATTTCCTATTCTAGGCGATCGTCACAACTCAGGGATCAAGCCTGCATCTACTTCCATTTTCTGCATTTGCAGGCAGATTCTTTACCACTGTGTCACCTGGGAAGCCCTAAACTCTCCCTTATACTATAGTTCTGAAAGAGCAGAGGGGAGGGAAATAAATAAGTAATATTCACACATTAACTAGAGGGAGCTACAAAACTATCTTTTGAGCAGCAGGTGAATCAGTAAATGTTTCTTTTGTTGAAGAATAGATTCAGTTCAGTTCAGTTCAGTTGCTCAGTGGTGTCTGACTCTTTGCAACCCCATGGACTGCAGCATGCCAGGCCTCCCTGTCCATTGCCAACTCCCGGAATTTACTCAAACTCATGCCCATTGAGTCGGTAATGTCATCCAACCATCTCATCCTCTGTCATCCCCTTCTCCTCCTGCCTTCAATCTTTCCCAGCATCAGGGTCTTTTCAAAATGAGTCAGTTCTTCACATCAGGTGGCCAAAGTATTGGAGTATCAGCTTCAGCATCAGTCCTTCCAATGAATATTCAAGACTGATTTCCTTTAGGATGAACTGGTTGGATTTCCTTGCAGTCCAAGGGATTCTCAAGAGTCTTCTCCAGCACCATGGTTCAAAAGCATCAATTCTTTGGCGCTCAGCTTTCTTTACAGTCCATCTCTCACATCCATACATGACTACTGGAAAAACCATAGCTTTGACTAGACAGACCTTTTTTGGCAAAGAAATGTCTCTGCTTTTTAAAATGCTGTCTAGGTTGGTCATAACTTTTCTTCCAAGGAGCAAGCATCTTTTAATTTCATGGCTGCAGTCATTATCTGCAGTGATTTTGGAGCCCCCCAAAATAAAGTCTGTCACTGTTTCCATTGTTTCCCCATTATTTGCCATGAAGAATAGAGTGACTTTCATGTTTACTGTCTAGATTGACTGAGAGAAAAAAAAGAGAAAACACACATACTTAACCTACAGCTGCCTGAGTCTTATCATCTTCTTGATCCAATTGAGAGTTTGTATGCTTACTTTCAAGACTCTCTAGCTTTCTATTCTTATGTATCACTTTGAGGATCTGTAAAGCAGATGTTCTTCTGGTATAAATCCATGTGCCTTGAATTATTTTAGCCGCTCTCAGTAAATCATTCCTCTCCAATCCATTTCCAGAAAGCACTGCTTGTGGAAAATGTGAACACAGTTGACGACTATACATCAGGGAGTAAGATGGAGTGAATCAGGAGTCAGCTGTAGGGCATTTGCCTCCGGTCCTCAGTGTCCCCACTAGCACCACACACATCTTTGATCTTTGAGATGAATTAATTAAAAAAAAAAAGTCTTTCACACTTAAAGAAGAGAAGAACTTAGAGGCTAAGTGATTTATCCAAGGTACCTTAGGAGAGAATGCACAAATGGTCTGTTTTGAGGTGGAGGCTGCTGTGACCTGTGTGCCTCCGTACCTGCAGGGGACATCCCGTAGAGAGGACATGTGCTGCCAACAGCTGCCATCATTGCACCTCACCCAGGGGGACTGATGAAGAAGGAAGATCTTGCCCATCTTCGTCTTACGCTATCAGCAGACTGTCCATTCCTTTGCTTGCATGACCACCCTAGTCCCACATAACCCACTTTTTAAGGGAATTTTCCTTTAGGGCAGAAAATGGATATTTTCTGCTGAAGATTTTAGAACTCATGGGAACAAAGTCACTCTCTGGGTTGGCCAGATATACTCCTTACTTGCTAGAAAATGATGTGACTCTTAATTTCATTTTCCCAGCGTGACTCTTGCCACTGTCTGCCAGGTGCCCTGGAAAACCTAATTAGACACAGGGGGGTGAACATTTTGCTTTCACTCAAGAGAATATTCCTCCTGGATAAATCACACTGGGACCCTGAAAAATAATGATGTTTGACTGGCTTGATTTTTAAAGGACTGAAAGAGCCCTCAGATTGTTTGGATTTATTTGATACTTCAACACAGAATTCAATCCATAAGATATATGGTTGGAAAATCTCCTTCTTGAGGGGAATTTTTATTTTAAACAAGTGTTCTAAACAACTAGGCTAGGTTTGATCAAAATTAAGAGTGCAGCTATGTATCCTATCCCAGGTTCCTATAGTTCCTTTTATATGATGAAAGAATCAATTTTCCCTCTTCCCTCCTTATAAAATGAAGATTTTAAAGATGATCCTTTGGCAAGAGATACCCAGGACACATTATTTGAAAAGCTGCTACTGCTGCTGCTAAGTCGCTTCAGTCATGTCCGACTCTATGCGACCCCATAGATGGCAGCCCACCAGGCTCCCCAGTCCCTGGGATTCTCCAGGCAAGAACACTGGAGTGGGTTGCCATTTCCTTCTCCAATGCATGAAAGTGAAAAGTGAAAGTGAAGTCGCTCAGTTGTGTCCGACTCTTTGTGACCCCATGGTCTGCAGCCTACCAGGCTCCTCCATTCATGGGATTTTCCAGGCAAGAGTACTGGAGTGGGGTGCCACTGCCTTCTCCATTTGAAAAGATAGCTTATACCTTTATTTGCCTGAATCTTTTTGTATATTCATTGCATGTAGGTCTCTTCCATATGAGTGGGTACTTTGGAAGGATTGTAGTTGTGGGTGGCCACAGAAACTGTCTAATCTAACTCACTGTGTCAGCTTGGGAGTGCAGCTTCTCTTGTGCGGCTACAGACTGTGTTTGGCAGACCCTGACCTCTCAGCCCTGCTTGACTGAAAGGAGATGGCTCCTTTGCTTAGGTTTAGCTCCACCCAGCATCTGATCTGGTGCTGAACAGACCAAAGAATGCATGGGGAGTCTCATTTTCCAGCAGTGAGTACAATCCAAGTTATGTTTATGCAGTCTGGTATTCAGTGTGATTAATATAAATTCAGAGCTACAGCTTCATGGGGTCTCTGCCTTTCCCTAAGTCCTTCCTTATTGGTTTTGTCTCAGGTTTTGGTTTAGTATCTCAGTTTTCTTGCAGAAATTGGGAGACTGATTCAACTCTTGTTTGCTTAGTCAAAGCTCTTCCTTTCTCTAGTGACTGACTCTGTGAGGAACCCGAACTCTGTCCTCAGCATCACCTAGTTCAGAGCCCAATGAACTGATCTCTACCTCCTGTTTGCCCTGCACTGGCTGATGATGTTTTCATTCCAACTGTTTTCAAAAATTGCTTGGAACCCATGTTTGAGCCTTTAAACTTTGTGCATCAAATTAAATTGACTTAGATGTTGATGCCAAACTTTGTGAAGTCCAAGCTCACTCACACTCTGAAGAATGTTTTGGGCTGGTGGATGACCCTCTTACCCACCTGTAGAGGCTGATCATACACAGTCTGCTCTTTCCTCCTCTTTTCAAACTCTGACATTCCAGTGTACCTGCAGGGAAAATCCTCTGAACTTCACTAATTCTTCAGTCTTTTTTTGGTGCACACTTCTGTTCTTGCCTCAATGTCTAGGATGAGATCAGTTGTAAACGGGCTGTTGTTGAGAGAGAAAAGGGAAGAAATACAATAAATGATTGTATCTAGAAAGTTTCACAGTGAAGGTAAGAAAAGTAGGTTCTTGTCTCATTTCTTCTACTTAGTTAATAAAGAACTCTGGGCATATAGTGGGTGGGTCCCCTACTTGCACCCCTGGAGGAGGGCATGGCAACCCACTCCAGTATTCCTGCCTAGAAAGTCTTCAGGGACAGAGGAGCTTGCTGGGCTACAGTCCATAGGGTAAGCAAAGAATCAGACATGCCTGAAGTGACTTATCATGCATGCACACCCCTCCTTGCAAAACTGGTCTTACTAGCTGCAAACATGATACTTGTCTAATTGACCCACCTTGTTTGGAAAGAGTGACAAACATGTTCTGTAGTACTGTTCAGGCAATACTATACCATGGGCATATTATGATTTGAATGGCCTTCACTGGCAACATGAGGAACACATCTCTCAAGTTCCACATATACCATCCCAGCCACTTATGCACAGGGACTCTGTGTTGGGCATTTCAGGTAGACAGCTGATTGATCCAAATCACTCAACAGCTGAGTCATGCCCCAGCTGCTGAGCAGTTCCACAGGGACACTTGATACTGTTTTCCCACTTGCATGATGTGTGCAGATTTTTTTTTGGTGATTATTCTATTTTTATTACTTCTGTGCTCCTAGGGAAATTTCATTGCCTTGTAGACATGAGTAAAACTCAGCCATATGTTGTAAAGTAGATGTAATTGACTTTCAACTCCTACCTCTCCAACATTTTCCTGCAACAGACAGCCAGAAATAAGTTCATGTTCCTCTGAATTACTGTTGCGCTCAGTCGGTAGCATTCATCTTTGGATTCTCAGTGCCTGGCACGGTGGCTGGAATGATATGAACACTCAGTAAGTGTTGTTGAATGGATAGATAAATGAATATCCTATTTTTAAAATAAGCTTTTAATGTTAGATCTGTTATAGATCTATAGAAAAGTTGAGAAGACCATATACCAGCATCATCCAGTTTCTGCTATTAGTAACATCTTACAATAATATGTTACATTTGTCACACTTAATGAACCAAGATCAATATACAATTATTAGTAGAGGTCCATACTTTATTCACATGTCCTTGGTTTTTATTTAATGTCCCTTTTCTGTTCTAAAATCCTACCCAGGATACCATTACATTCACTCATCATGTCTGCTTAGGCTCCTCTTGACTCTGCTGGTTTCTCAGACTTTCTTTTGCTTTTTACACCCTTGAAGGTTTTGAGGAGTACCTGTCACGTGTTTTGTAGAATGACCCTCCATTTTTGGCTTGTCTTCTTTTTACTTGTGATTAGTCTGCTGCTGCTGCTGCTGCTAAGTCGCTTCAGTCGTGTCCGACTCTGTGCGACCCCATAGATGGCAGCCCACCAGGCTCCCCCGTCCCTGGGATTCTCCAGGCAAGAACACTGGAGAGGGTTGCCATTTCCTTCTCCAATGCATGAAAGTGAAAAGTGAAAAGTGAAAGTGAAGTCGCTCAGTCGTGTCTGACTCTTAGCGACCCCTTGGACTGCAGCCCAGCAGGCTCCACCGTCCATCGGGTTTTCCAGGAAAGAGGACTGGAGTGGATTGCCATTGCCTTCTCTGTGATTAGTCTAGGGTTATGGTTTTCTTAGAGGAAGACTACAAAGCTTAAGTACCGTTTTCATCACATTATGACAATACACTGTCAACACAACTTATCATTTGATCTTGACCCTGATAATCTATCTGAGATAGCATTTGTCAGGTTTCTCTGGTGTAAAGTTATTCTTTTCATCCCATATTTTCACACTGTACTCTTTGAAACGAAGTCACTGTGTCTAGCCCATACTTAAGGAGTAGGGAGCTATGCTATGCACCTCCTTGACAGTAAGAGTAAATATAAAAGAATTTGAAATTCTCCTGCATGGGAGAGTTACCTGTTATCCTCATTTTTCTTTATTCAATAATTTACTTAAATAATATGAATTTATAGGTGTTTTCCATTTTTATCCCAATCTACTATTTGTTTTTCACATCTGGATTGAACATTCCTAAGGAAGTAGAACTGATTCTTCCTATCTGTCTCTCTAACTGCCTGACACAGAAAAGATGACTACCAAAATAGACAGTCATTTGTTAATTGAACTAAAATAAGAATTAAGTTCCCAATGTCTGTAATGATATACCAAAACAGCCTCAATGGTCTTTTGATATTATTTTATTATATTTAACTGCCCTTCTGAAAAATACGTCAGAAATAGAATGCTCTTTAGAAAAATCTAGTGCCACACTTGCATTTGGAGATGGTGAAACTTAGGACTGAAGAGAAAATTTATAGGATGAAAACCTACTTTTCCTAACTTCCATTGTGATGCTCTTTAAATCTATTAAAATGTCTAACAAGTCTAATGTACTCAACAGTTGGTTGAATTTGTATCTTTAGGCAAATGCAAGCTATCAAAGAGATTTTCTCTGTTCTGTATTTGTTTTGCAAAGTGAATTTTTGCTTTTAACTCATCTCTGAGGCAGAAATGCAAGGAGTGTGAATGAGCATAGGAATGACGATGGAGTGATTGATCAGCTGTTAAAGTGGACCAAGTAAGAGACTCTAAAGGCTAGTGCCACTCCACTGGCAGTGGAAGGAGAAGAGTAGATACATTGAGAGGCATTTTAGAAACAGAATTGTTTTAATCTGTAATTAGTTAACATGGGGATGAGGAAGTAGGAGATGCCAAAGGTGACCCTGGGGTCCCTGGCTTGGGCAGCTAGATGGAAGGTGATATCACTAATCACAGCATCGTGGGTTTGGAGAGGAAGATGAACTTAGGTGGGAGATAGTTGTTAGGCTTTTCATACTTCCAGTAGGTATCAGGAAGGAGGTGTGGAACTTTGAAGAGAAATTAAAGTCCAAGGTATTAATCTAAGAATTAATGTCAGTTGGCTGAGGAAGCCATTGGAGGTAGTGAGATCACCTAAGGAAAACAGTGAAAAGACGGGAGTGAAACCCAAGTTCAACAGGAATAGAAGATAGAAGAGAAAGAAAAACTGCCAGAGAATCAAGTGTGGAGTGGTGTGTGGAACCCGTTAAGGAGGTATGGTGGGTTGATTAAATTCTGCAGTGAGCTCAAATCAGATGAGGATTTAAAGGCAGTTGTGAATGACAGTAATCAGGTCATGGATGAGCTTAGCAATAGTCATTCTAGAGGAGAGGTGGAGGACCTTCTGTGAAATGAGAGAACTGGAGAAATAGAGGGCTAAATCAATACATGGCCATTTTCATTTTCGTTCGTCCTGGCTCAAATTCCCTTCCTTTGCAAAGGTTGCAGGCAATTACATGAGAAAGGATTCAAGTTAAATAAGAAGAATGTCTTAATTGTTTTTATGAGACATAGGAATAGGTTAATGGGCTTTTTGAATCTCTCATTTGGGGAGAGTTTTAAGAGTAAAAATGTAGCTATTTTAAACTGGAGTAAGATAGTCTTACGTGAATGAGAAATGTTTCTGAATTTCTCTTTAATTCTTTGGCTCTTATTCCATAAGGCTGAACACATTAAAACTTCAAGGAAAGAGTTTTAGTTTTGCAGTGTGCTTAAAGGATAAATTTTCCCTGTCTGAAAATATTGAATCTGCTAACTAGTTGATTTATTCAGAGGTCTCTGAATATTTTAGTATGCAATCAATCGTACTTTTAATAAGCCATAAACCATGTTTACTGCCTTATTTATTGAATTTAATCAAAGTGACTTGATGGCTAACTAGTACAGTGCTCTCAACAGGCCTCAGATACTGGGTCTAATTACTGGAGACAATAATATAGCAAGAGGATAAGATGATTTTATTCTTGAAAAATAGAAAAAGAACAGAGCCAAGTCAACGATGTTTTATTTGTTTGTCTGGGAGCAGAGTTGGTCTGGAAGATACAAGGCCAACGTTGTGAAACGCTCCTGTGGCTCTTCTTCTCTTTTAAGCAGGTGCAAGTGACACGAGATTTCTATTAAAGAATAGCCTTCACAGCTCCTCACAGCCTCACTGCTGTGTCTGCCCAGAGGTATAAACAGATTCAAAGGTCATCTGCTCTTAATATCCCATTTTTCTCCTCTTGGAGCCCTTTCTGTTGAAGTTACAGGCATTAAAATGAAGCAGCTCCCCAGTCAATCTGAGAAAATCAAAAGAGCCCTTATACCCGCTACAGAGCCTTTCAGAATCCTCTGGGTCTTAACACTGCAAATGATTTGATTATGTTTGGTTCTACTTGCAATATTAATGGGAGTTAGAGGTAGCGGGAAGAGTCGAACTGTGCTTTATGTCTCCTTGTAGTCACATAGATCAGGGTCAGTTACATCCCTATCACCTGCAGGAAAGATTCCCCATCATCTTTGTAAAAACAAAATGCATTGTGAAAACTTTTATAGACCCAAAGAGAGCTTTGAAAAAATGAGCTGGCACAGTAATAATTTGGTTTTCATGAAGCAGTTTTCTTTGGTGAATAAATAGCACTGTGTTTACACACAGAATGAAGATCACTGAAAATCCCTTTATTTGGTTTTGACAAGTTCACTGAAAAATTGACAAGAGAAGCATTTATTTTAGATAGTGCTGACCAATCCAGTCAAGATCCTGCTGAACTAAATTTTAGGTTTTGTTTCATATAAAATGTACGCCCACAGACTGGGGAAGGGAAGTTGTTTTCAGTAGTTTTTAATATTTACTTATCAACCATCCATAGATGAATTGTTTTCTGAAATATATAAGCTTTAGGTTAGAGAATGGAGGATCAAGTTGGTATTGGGAGGGTGTCACATTGTGTACCTGGTGTGAGCCCTTCAATAGCAGAGAAATATACATCCTAGTAAACAGCGCACTGTTCCACTCCCACCTGCAACCACGCAATTCCGTGAAAGAAGTTCAGTGAAGAGAAGCCATGGAATCTAGAGGGTGAGGATTGTGAAGCACAGCTTCTCTGTTTTTAGGGATTTCACACTGTGTGCCATCCCATAGCACTCACTGTATCTGGAGAGGGAGCAGAAGGCATACATGGCCCTGAACCTCGAGGTTTCCTGTGAAAGTGTCCACCACTGGATTGCCTCTGATTCCAGATGGGCTTCTGTGTCCACCATTGGCATGTATCTGTGCTTGTGTACAGGGAAGGGAGAGACAGGTAGTATGGCCCTGAGAAAAATTAAGACTCCTCCTCCACTCAAAACGTAGTACTTTGCTGGGAGATCCATACTTTCTTAGGGAAAGTAGAAAGATAAAATGAAAATGAATTTTATGTCATTTTATTCTGAAAACACATTTATGTTTACTAACTTCCCTAGCAACACAATAACTTTGACATGACAGTTATATTATATAGAAGTAAATGTGATTTAACTAAAATAGCATTTTACTAGCTTTGAACATGGAGAAGGCAATGGCACCCCACTCCAGTACTCCTGTCTGGAAAATCCCACGGACAGAGGAGCCTGGTAGGCTGCAGTCCATGGGGTCCTGGGAGTCAGACACAAATGAGCGACCTCACTTTCACTTTTCACTTTCATGCATTGGAGAAGGAAATGGCAACCCACTCCAGTGTTCTTGCCTGGAGAATCCCAGGGACGGGGGAGCCTGGTGGGCTGCAGTCTCTGGGGTCACACAGAGTCGGACACGACTGAAGCAACTTAGCAGCAGCAGCAGCAGCTTTGAACAAAGCAAACATTTGACAAAAGACAGAAGTCAGAGAAAAATTCTTTTTCTTGTCCCATCTAAATCATAGCACATGGGAAATAGAAAATGCCTTTAGCAAGAAGAGTAATGAACTAATAAATAAAAAAAATACTACTGAATTGCAAAATCTTTCATGAATACAGATATTCCCAAAACAGGAATTATATCTAAGCTCTTTTTACTTTCCGAAGTGCCTAGCCTTTGGTATGTGTTCAGTAAATACTTTTTTGAATGGATAAAATGCATTCCAATGTCTTAATGATGTTTTACTTGCTTAGGGGAACTTTCTCACGACAAATTCCTTTCACATGCCAAAGGGAGATTGGGAACGAGATTATAGGGTGCAAAGGAACAGGGCTCAAACGAGGAAAGAGGGGCAGGAGCAGGGCGTGAACAGGAGGCAAGGTGTTCTAGGAGGCTTGTGTTTTTGTTGAGGGGGCTCAAATCCAAGAACCTCATGGTGTGAAACCAGATGACTGTTGACGTGATGCCCAGTAGCTCAAGTCTATAGATGGTCATTTGGACCCATTTCATCCTGAAGAGTCCTCTTCAAGCCCTGAGTATTCTGATAGTAAAATCAGTTTGGAGACCCTAACTAATCTACCAACTCTCACAGCACCTGAATTTCAGCATTGGCTTGGGAAAAATAGGATTTCAGGGTCAAGGGGGAATTTTCCAGCGTCATTCCCAAATATCTGTTATTTGAATAAACTTTT
Organism: Bubalus bubalis; assembly: GCF_019923935.1. NCBI lineage: Eukaryota > Metazoa > Chordata > Mammalia > Artiodactyla > Bovidae > Bubalus > Bubalus bubalis. The sequence continues at coordinate 18,251,873 of NC_059168.1, read as the reverse complement.
CTCTGGCATTTAGATTCTATTTAATAGGACTTCATGAAACTTAAAACTAGAATGTGTGTGTTAGTCACTCAGTCATGTCTGATTCTTTGCGACCCCATAGACTGTAGCCCACCAGGCTCCTTTGTCTGTGGAATTCTCTAGGCAAGAATATTGGAATGGGTTGCCATTTCCTTCTCCAGGGGATCTGCCTGACCAAGGGATTGAACCCAGGTCTCCTGCATTGCAGGCAGATTTTTTTTTACCATCTGAGCTACAGGGAATTCCTGAAGCCTTCAAAGTTTTGCCCAAATTTCACTTGGGGAGATAGTAAGACAAATGCAGAGAAGACATTTACGTTTAACAGAGGCAGCAGACAGGACTTGTCTGCTATGTACAGTACACTAATGTGTTCCAGATTTCTAAAAATCTCTGCTGATTAATCAAGGAACATGAGTCTGCTTTACTCTCCAGGTGTGTGCGTGCTACGTCGCTTCAGTCATGTCCCACTCTTTGTGACCCTATGGCCTGTTGACCACCAGGCTCCTCTGTCCAGGTAGGTGCTTGTAAAAGAGGGAAAAGGCTCTTCATGTCCATCTTCTAGCTATAGCCTTCTCTTTCTTCGTTTTAGTCCTTCTGCCTCCTTTCCCACCTTTCATTCATTCCTAAACATTTTTCTAAGAATCTATCGTGAAGATGTTAGATGAGCTGAGGTATATGGGACACAGTCCCTGCCTTCATGGAAACAGCGATGCAAATGAATGCTCAAATGAGGCCCGGCTGTGTTATGTCCTTTGTGTGCAGTGGGCTTGTGCAGAGGAAGCTGAGAGGGCAGGAGGAGCACCTTGTGGAAGCACTCTAACCCAAAGGGTGGGCACATAGACAAGGGGGGCAAGGGAGCAGCTGGACGTTTTGTGTACATGAGCTAGGGTTTTCTTAGCAAAGAAATGAAAAAGAATGCTCAGTTCAGGACTCTGGCATCCTGTACAAACTAGGAAGGCTTATGTTGAGTATATTTCAGAGGAAAGAAATTCAAAATGCAAAAGAGGAGAAGCTAACTTTGTAATAGGGGCTATGCAGATTTCATCTTTATTATTGTAGTTAGCTCTCACAATAACCCTTAAAAGACATGAATTCCCCATATTTCTTTTCTGTTGTAGAAACAAAGGCTTAGGGGGAGATTTACACATTGTCTAAGTTAAACTCTGACTGTAAACACAGGTCTGTCTGATGTTCACATTTCTTTGGGAGTAAGGAGCTTGCAAAAAGAGATAGAGGGATCTGAAGAAAAAAAAGATTAGACAAGGACCTGTTTTGTGTGTCATCTCACAGCGCTAGGATATGACAGAAATGGCTTTCTTATTTCCAGTGCTCTATTATACACAACAAATCCCATTATAATAAAAATTAGGCACTTTCCTCTAGTATCTTTTAGAGTAGTCAAACAATTCATTTTCCATAGCAGTCTTCAAACTTAACCAAATCCTATCCATCCCAGAGCAGCTTCAGATATGACTAGATATCCTCCAAATTAAACAGATCATAACCAGCCTAGGAAATGCAGTTATAAACCCAATCTAAATCAAATTTCATATATGCCTTTTACCAATAAATAAGGTGAACCATTTACTGCTTTTCCAAACAGTTAATTGAATATTTCAGAAGAATTTCTAATTGCAGTGTTATTGTCTTGCCATTCCTTAGTGTTTAGCCCTCTAATTTGAGATCTACTGGAGGGCAACATTTGCAAATTAGAAAGTAATTGAAATCTACTGCTGAATAAATTGATATTTACTGCTACATAAAATTAGCGGAATCATTTCAAATGGAATCTTTTTTTTTTTTTTCCTCTCTTCACTGGCTTCTTGTTTTTCTTTGATGGAATTGTGGTTGGAGATGATCCTCAGAAAAAGCATATTCTCTGCTTTACTGTGTTCCCAAATAAGCAGTAGTAGGAAAGGAATGAGGACATTGCTGGGGAATCATAGACTATTTTAGTTCTCCACAATGAAGTCCTTCTCACTTCCCTGAATTTTTAGCCAATCTGAATTAAAGATATTATTAAGAGACTAACTCTATCTGAAGAGACTTTTAAAAATTAGGTGATTGAAAGATGTGAACAAGAGTAATTTTGTACTTAGACCAGTATGAAAATGAGGCTGAATTCACTGGTGTTGAGTTATTACACTCAAAGTTTAAAAACAAATGAAATCTGCAAAATACCCTATTAAGGGAAGGAAAACACAAGCCACAGATTGGGAGGAAATATTTGCAAATCACATATTTGATAAATATTCAGAATATACACATCCAGAACACACACACAAAAACTTCAGTAACTAAGCAAAAAGAAAACAAACAACCCTAGGAAAATGGGCAAAAATATGAATAGATACCTCAGCTAAAATGATATACAGATGGAAAATAAGCATGTGATGTGTCATTTGTTGTTAGGGAACAATATCATTTGTTGTTGTGTAAAGTGAAATCACTCAGTCGTGTCTGACTCTTTGCGACCCCATAGACTGTAGCCCACCAGGCTCCTCTGTCCATGGGATCAAGTCAAGAATCCTAGAGTGGGTTGCCATTTCCTTCTCCAGGGGATCTTTCCTATCCAGGGATCGAACCCAGGTCTCTGGCATTGAAGGCAGATACTTTACCATTGAGCCACCAGGGAAGCATTTGTTGTTAGAGAACTGCAAACTGAAACAACAATTATACATATATACTAGTACAGAACAAACATGTAAATGAATGTATGGATTGTGGGAGCTACTGGTGAAGTAAGAGGTTATTATAGATATGCAGAGGGAGAAGGCTAGAATAATTCATATAGTACTGGACTTCAGGGGGATATATTGATTTGGATTCGTGTTTAGTTTAATATTGATACAGATGGCTAAAATAGCAACACTTACAGATATGTGTATATACATGGCTTAGTATACATGCATGTATTTCTAAGTTCTGTTTGCTGTGAGGGCTTAGGAGCAAAATCATCCCAGTAGCAATAAACACATCCAGAGTCCATATATTGATTTATAATAACATTTTCCAGTAAAAGAAATCAGGGTTCCTTGGAGAAATGGTTAAGTCTAGGGTAGGTGCAGTGAATACACAAGATGAGCTTGGATTATACTGCAGTACCCCAAAGTAAAAAAGTGCTCATAAAAAAAAATCTGAGGGGGGTACTTCAAAGGGGTGGAAGAACCAACTGAAAGAGCTCCCAAATGGCTCAAATTTGAACAATTTGAGCAACAAAATAAATAAATAGCATGGCATTATAAACCAAAATATAATATAAAGTGCCATGAGTCTATTTCAATATAAAGATTTGATTGAATATATAGTTGAGGCCAACTTCCACGGCAGAATTCCAAATAATCTGTGTAGCTACTGTACGGCCAAGAAGGTAAAGCATAACTGCGTTCCCTCTCCTAATTATCTCTTAACCGTGATCTAAACAAAGTGATTTCCTTCCAAAGTGTATGGACTGAAAAGAGGAGAAGAAGTGTACAGTGTGAGAACTACTACCCCTGCCATGTGATCAAGCTTAATGTCAAGAGTGGATAGTGTTCACCCTTGACATGGCACTTCGTTTCTGTGCTCTTTCTTATGAAAACTCCTAATCCCAATCTAATCATGAGAAAAAGAGACAGACATAAAGTGAGGGACATTCTACAGAATACCTATTATTCCTCAGAATCATCAAAAACAGGGAAAGTCTGAGAAACTGTCACAACAGAGAAGAGCCTGAGTAGACGTGGTAGCCAAATATAATGTGGTGTCCTGAATGGGATTCTAGAATAGAAAAACGGTATTAGGTTAAAGCTAAATGTACGGACTTCAGTTAGCAATACTGTATCAGTATTAGTTGTGACATCAGTATTAGTTTTATTAAAATAAAAGTCTTATTCTGAAAACAAAGAAACAAAAAAGAACTGTGCATGTGACTATAACCTGAATCCAGCACATAAAATGTTTAGGAGGTAATTGTGATAGAATCAACACAAAGGCAAAGGAAGACAGATAAATGTCAAGATGGAGACATCTCCATAACTGTGGAATGACAATGAACACTTTGGTTTTACATCTGCTAGGAGAAGGCAATGGCACCCCACTCCAGTACTCTTGCCTGGAAAATCCCATGGGTGGTGGAGCCTGGTAGGCTGCAGTCCATGGGGTCACTAAGGGTTAGACATGACTGAGTGACTTCACTTTCACTTTTCACTTTCATGCATTGGAGATGGAAATGGCAACCCACTCCAGTGTTCTTGCCTGGAGAATCCCAGGGACAGGGGAGCATGCTGGGCTGCCGTCTTTGGGGTCGCACAGAGTCGGACATGACTGAAGCGACTTAGCAGCAGCAGCAGCAGGGAACACACTACAAGTTTGAGAATTGTCTTTCACACGTGAAATAGAGTTTCTTTTGATTTTTTACTATCAATTCTCTATTCCTAGTCTTTTTAACCATATATATTCCAAAATTACCTTTACATTCTCATTTCCTACTCATTTAAACAAATCTGTTCTCTGGGAAAACTGGTCTACTCATCATCTGCTAAATATGCACAAGAAAGACCTTATGCTCAAAGTTGTTCTCCTCCCCTGAATTCACTTTCCTCTTGCAGTTCTAACTGTCCAGTAAGAATTCTTTGGTTTTTCTTGATTTCCTCAGCTGAAAGAGATCCCATCTTCTTCTAATTCGCAAAGTTGCTCTCTACTTCTCAAGTCAATCATATACTACCTTGTATTATGGTATTTTTTTAAATTAATTATTTTTTTGGCTGCCCTGGGTGTTGGTGGTTGCAAGCAGGCTTTCTCTAGTTGCACTGAGTGGGGGCTATTCCCTTGTGGTGCATAGACTTATTCCTGCAGTTACCTCTCTTGTTGCATGTATCATGGTATTTTATGTGTAGCTTCCCTATTGACTATTAAATCCTTTGGGGATGGAGCCCTGATTTGTGCATTTTTGCATTCCCCATGGCTTCCTTCTTAGACATATACAGAAGGTTGATCTAATGAATTTTATCAATGTTGAACAGTCATTTAGTTAAGGGAAAAACTTGAGACTTAAATCAACTGGACTGAATTAAAAAGAAAATTTTAATTATTTATTGTAGAAGTCCTTTGATGGAAAGGGACTTCTACATTTTCTCAACATCTGTTATTACTGTGGTCTCTCCATTTGCAGTTGATGATGCACCGAGTCAATGCATGTCAGGTAATGCCTCTTGTGTGTGAGCCATTATTGCAATAATTAATAACAATGGCAGCTCAGTTGATAGGAACTTGGCAATGTGTGTATCCTTATCTTCAAAGCTCCAAATGGTTTGGTATTTGGCTTTTTGTGAAACCATTTAATAGGAAAGTGTGTGTTTAGAATTTGTTCCCAGCTCAAAGACTGACCCTTATCTCTAAAGCCCTTAATGAGAAAGCACCTGACAAATTGACTGGCACACTCCACTCCTCCAAGTAATTTCCCTTCCTGCCAAATGAGTCTCTTGCAGCCTCCACTTCTAACTTAGAAACTGTTGAATGATGAATAGTCTGAAGCCAATGTCAGAAAGCTCTCTTCAAAAGGTGATTTCACAAAGAAAAATAAGCTTATTGAAAAGGTGGGAAATCAATCAATTCTTTTTTTTTTAATTGTGCCAATTAGCTACTTGATGAGTTTGACTTGACTAAATTGACTGATTGGTTTTGTACTCCACAGCTGCCCAGAAAGGAATCTTCATGATAAACTGGCATGGAGTTCTTTTGTTTAATGAAAAATAGTCCCACTGAATAGCATTGCAAATATACAAAAATCAAATATGAGTTTTTCACAAGTTTTATTTGAAGCTACTCATAAAAAGTGTTAGTTGCTCAGTCGTGTATGACTCTTTGTGATCCCATGGACCATAGCCCACCAGGTCCCTCTGTCCATGGAATTCTCCAGGCAAGAATACTGCAGAGGGTTGCCATGCCCTCCTCCAGGGATCTTTCCAACCCAGGAATTGAACCTGGCTCTCCTACATTGCAGGCAGGCTCTTTACGGTCTGAGCCACCTGTGAAGCCCAAAAGGAAGCCCACCAGAATGCTACTTATAAGGGCTTCCTAATTAGGATTTCTTAATTTATTTGTAAACTAATTTGTTAAAACCAGGCAGGTAGGCAATAAATACCTAAAGTGGATAGAATTAATACTGTGACAAAAATGCAAAATAAAATAGCTGGCCTTATTTCATTGAAAGCAAATTAGAACATAAAGCAAAAATTTTCAATTGAAAAGAATTGATTAAAACGAGACTAGAAAAACTATAATCACTGAACCAAGTGTCCCTATCAAAAGAAGTAAATAGTAGTTTGTTAAGCCACAAAATATTTCTATTTATAATAGAAATAATAATTTCAAATAATATGATAATTTGGGAAATTTTATGTAACCTTTCGGAGAAGGCAATGGCATCCCACTCCAGTACTCTTGCCTGGAAAATCCCATGGACAGAGGAGCCTAGTAGGCTGCAGTCCATGGGGTCGCTAGGAGTCAGACACAACTGAATGACTTCACTTTCACTTTTCACTTTCATGCATTGGAGAAGGAAATGGCAACCCACTCCAGTGTTCTTGCCTGGAGAATCCCAGGGACAGGGGAGCCTGGTGGGCTGCCGTCTCTGGGGTCGCACAGAGTCGGACACGACTGAAGCGACTTAGCAGCAGCAGCAGCAGCATGTAACCTTTGAATCATGTGTTCAGAATATTATGTACGGAAAACATTAAAAATATAAGTTAAAATTTTGTTTTTTAAATTAGTGGGGAATCAAGAATTGATAATGTGATATGGCATTACTCTTTCAAGAAGCTTGGCTGCAAAGAAGGTGATCACAAAAACAGTATATAAATAGAATTAGAGAGGAAAGGGAGCTTTAAAAAAAAAAAGGCTTATAGAATATGCTTGTTTTAATAAGCTGAAGAATTGTGTTAGTGAAGAAGAGACTGAAGATTAGGAAAGAGAAGGAATAATTGATCAGAGTGGATAAACAGCAAAGACACAGAGATTGTCCTGGAATAAAATAATGTTTCTGCATCCTTCAGATGGAAGGATGAGGGAAACAAAGGTGAATATATGGATGTTCTTTGAGGTCAAGTGCTTGAGGGAAAGGTGAAGATTTGGGAAAATGGTTAACAAAATCAGAGGGGGATATAACTGAAGATAAATAAATATATTTCAGAACAAGACTGGAGGGCCCATACATTATAGATGCCCTAATCTATATGGTAGTTTTATGATATTCTCTTGCTATGCCCAACAATTTGGATATAATAACAATAGTGATACTTTATTGTGATAAACACTTATATTAGCTCATTTAGTCTTCACAGGTAGCCTCTGAAATAAACACAATTACTATTTCAATGAGAAAAAAAGGTTTTGAGGCTAAGAAATTTGTCCAATGTACATAGTTGGTAGGTATTCAAACCAATATTTATTTGAGCCCAACCAATCTGAACTGGCAGGCGGGGCTTCCCTGGTGGCTCAGACGGTAAAGTGTCTGCCTGCAATGCGGGAGACCAGGGTTCTATTCCTGGGTCGGGAAGATCCCCTGGAGAAGGAAATGGCAATCCACTCCAGCACTCTTGCCTGGAAAATCCCATGGACGGAGGAGCCTGATAGGCTATAGTCCATGGGATCGCAAAGAGTCGGACACGACTGAGCGACTTCACTTCACTTCACTTCAATCTGAACTAGAGACCCAGCTCATGCTGGGGTGCTTAGGTTTCTGTTTTAAATCAGAGACTTATATGGTTAAAGGCCAAAAATGACAAGAAGTTTCAGTAATGCAAGGTGATTGAACTGTTCTGTTGGGTTATAAGAATTGTTCATGGGAACAGCCAGGCAGCCAGGCTGAAAAGAAAGTGAGGTCAGGAAGGATGGCCAATTGGTAACACTTGGAAGACCAAGGAACTGATGGCCTGTGTCTGGGGAGAAGTTGTGAAAGGGATGAAAGCACAACATCTGTATAGAAAGAGGAGGTTATGAGTAGAGGACAGCATATTGGAAGTTTCTGAGGTGGTACATTTCAGAATGATGGCAGGGTGCAAGCTGTAGCCATTGGTTTGAGTGGCTGAAGTAGATAAAGCAGAGAGGAAATGAAGGACTCAAGATCATATGAGAAGTTAAGAAGTGAAGATGGATTCCAACATCTGTGTGTAAGGGATACTTATTTTTGAATGATAATTTTCAGTCTGCAGATATTTATGTCTCTGCCATAAGATAGGTAGAGTTTCAGGCTGTCAGGTGTAGCAATGGGCAAAGCAGACATATTTGCTTCCCTCAGAAGTTTCCATTCTGGTGTCTATATGAGAAAAATTAAGCCAGGAAGGAGAATAGATATTGTCAGGTCAAGGGGTGTGATTGCTATAAAGGGTGGTTAGAAACCAGTGAGGCACCAGGGTGGCTTCAAAGCACTGAGTGATTATCTACAGAGATGAGGGAGTGAGTGGCAGGTGTCAAATTTTGTTAGGGTCTGAAAATAAGGAGTTAGACTTTTGACCAATTAATTTTGAGATGCTCATCAAATGTCAAGAGGACAAATGAGTATTAAGTGCAGGTTGAATATAAGATTCTGGACTTCATATATATATTCAGAAATATGGGCTGGAGAGATAAATTTGAGTTATATAGATGTTACAAAAAATGAATGGGATTTTTAAGGAAGAGAGGGTAGGTAAAGATATGAAATACTCATATAATTCTAGGCAGGGACACTACTAAAAGATCAGGATATGAAAGAAGTACAGCAAAGAGATTAAAAAAAAGTGACCAGAGAAAAAGGCGAAGAACCAAGAGAGTGATGCCATGTGAAGCATGTGTTTCAAGATGGAAGAATGATCAATTGACACAAATATTGCTGAGGATTAAAAGAAAAATGAAGATTGAGAATTGACCGTTGGGTTAGCAATGGCCAGGTAAATAGCAGCTGTGACAGAACAGCCTGGCTGGCAATGGTTCAACAGAGAAGGGAGAAAATGGAACGGAGAGAGTGAGTAGCAACATATCCTCTTAGTTTTCTATCTAACGGAGCAGAAATATAATGATAGTTAGGAAAAGATGTGGGATCAAAGGAATTTTTAAAGTTGAAGATGGGAAAAGTTGCAGCAAGCTTGTAGGTTGATGGAAGCTAACCAGCAGAGAAGGAGAAATTGATGATGCAAGAGAGAAAGAGACAGTTGTTGGAGCATTGCTGAGACGTAAGTGAGAGGAGGTGAGATGTAGACACAGGTTGTGCTCTTGGGAGCACAAGCAGTCCATCCATAGTCGGAACTTTCAAGTTGTTAAGAGGCTAGAATGCTAGCTCATAGGTGGCAGAGACACTGTTTATTCTGGATCTCTACATACCGAACACTGCTCAACATTGTATAAATTTCAGTAAGTAATGGTTAATGACGTTGAGCGTGGAGACGATCCATTGGAATTGCTCTTCTGCTGTCAAGAACATGACTGAATAGCTGAATGAGCAATGTTAATAAACTGTGACAATTAAAAATCTGTGTGTGTTAACCTACCAAACGGATATTCAGTGTGACTTGGCCCTTTCGGGAGTGAGATTCCTTTACTGAAAGCTACAGTCTGTGAAATGGGGGTTATTCCCTCCTCCCAATCCCCATCTCTTCTACTAAAGAAAAAAAAAATCTGCTTTTCATTCATATTGGTGTTCTCATTATATTTCATGGTTGTTTAAAATTTTCTCCCTCGTAGCCTATCTCTGTAAATAGGACTTATTATTGCAAACAGAGGGAAACTGTATGTTCTTTTACCTTTTAATTTTCAGAAAATAAGGTATGTTAGAGTGGGAAGAAATCTGAAATGGGAATCAGGACACTGTGCCTCTTACCCTGGCTCTGCTACTGACTCACTGGGAATTGGTTTCCTCTCTGGAAAATGAAGTAGTTGGTCCAGAGGATCCATAAAGTCCCTTCTGAATCCAAGTAATGAAATCATAATAACAATCTAAATAATTCAGAAATTCACAGCTGATGCCCTTTATTTTTATATGCCCATAATATTCTTTGTCAAGAAAAGTCACATTTATATTGTTGAGAGGTTACCAATCACCCAGGCATTAATATCTTACAGGGTTATTGTGAAGATTAAAAGAGAAAAATAAAAGAAATTCACAAACTATAAAGTGAAATACTATCAGTCATTAATAACCTGTAGACATTGAAATGTTATATCCATTATTATCATGCAGATTCTGCTTTTACTATATGGCTTTTGGGATATCAAATAAAGTCAATAACCAAGGAATACAAATGGGGAAGGAGGAGATTTTACTTGAAGAACGAGTACAAATGGCCTTTTTAACTTTTTTGTTGCTGCTGAAAATGGCCTTATGCTAATGCAGGAGTAAAAGGACTTTAAGACCCAGTGAAAGGCAGTGAGATAAGCACATAAGGGCTGGATGTATTGGTATTAATTTACCATCAAACATTGTGTCTACATCAGAATAGCATGGAAAGAAATATCATCAGGTTTTAGAAAACATTCAGCTCTATTTTAGAAATAGAATGCAAGCTAAGTAAATTGAAAATTTCAATTAATGTGATAATTTTAAGGTTAAATCAACAATCTAATAATTCTAATCTGTTATCATAATTATATTTTTACTTCCTTCCAAAATTATTTATTTTTACATAATTCTAATTTTTTTCTGTTTGCATATATTCCTTTATTCATTCATAGGAAGAAATCTAATAGTAGGCACCTACCTGGCAGTCTGCATTTTTTTCTTTCAACAAGAATTGTGCTTCCTAGTGAATAAACTGATATAACATCACTGATAACAATGATAATACATTTTACATTTGAATAGCATTCAACCTTTTCAGGGCAGCTTCACAATTATCTCACTTGATTCTGGCAAATATACTTATTTGCTATATAACCAGGCAAGTCACTCTCTGTGCCCCAGTTTTCTTATCTGAAAAATGGGGATCATATCAATACTTTGTTCAAAGAGTTGTGTGAAGAGGAAATGAGTTAATCTATGTAAGACATTAAGTAATCGTGTTGCCATAGTTGTTTATTATAATTACCATTATGATGATCACTTCTTCTTAGTGGTTTGGCACTTATACATGTATCGGTTCCTAGTGCCATTTTACAGTCGACCCAATTACTGATCCACCTGAAGTGGGATAAACTCAAATTCTAGAGTCATCTGGCAGTAACATAAATGAATACCACACAACAGGGGCAACTATGGAAAACTGAGGAGCTTACGCCTCTAAAACCAGCAGTCCTGCTCAGCCTCTAGTGATGTTGCCATGTAGGAACACAGGGGTGCAGCCCTAGTCTTGCCACACTGTCCAATTTCTCAAGAAGGTAGGGATTTAGATTTTATTTAATCTCCTGACTAAAAAAAAGGTGAGTAAATTATTTGATTTTTGGTAAAGCATGCTGTAGGCCAAACACATGTAACTCTGCAGGCAGGTTTAGGACCGTGATCAGCAACTTCCGTATGTGTGCTTGTCACTGCACCTTGCACAGTAGATCCTTGATATAATCCTAATTGACTATAAGAATTGGGAAATCATAGTTAATTGGAGAATTGAGGTACCATTAAAATAGATGTGTGAACTTCTTAATGGGTGTTGATAATGGATAGATTGGAAAAATCTAAAATAATAGATGAAGATGAATGAGGCATTGTCTGGATGCCATAGACACAATCCCTACCGTGTTTCTAGGATGAAGTAAACTACATCTTTATAAATTCCTTGTCTTTTGGGAAGAATAGTGAAGGGCAGGAAGGTAAGGCAGGATGATAAGAAGGATAGTGGGGGTGGGGAGGGGGGCGTGGAAATCATAAAACAAAACAAAAAATAAATCTTCAAACACCAAAGTCCATGCTTTTCTGTATCATCAGGCTGCTTCTAAATGAAGTTAATGCTTGTACAACTCTTTCTAATCTACAGAACATTCACTGAGTCTTGCTTGGGGATTCTAATATAGTATTTATCTGCATTTGAAATCCAAGGTGGTGATTATTGAAGCTCTGCCTGTGTTTAGGAAGTTAGATGTTGATACCATTTTAGAGTCAGATAAATGTGATTCTCCAATTCCACTGACAGGAAAAAAAGCTTGTCAGTGATTTAGACAAGTGACTCATCTTGTTGAGATTCAGCTTTATGGAACCGACCCTTCTTTATGACTTAAAAAAAAAAACAATTAAAATCACTTAAGTCCTAGGAAGATTCTTAGATAATTGAAAAAGGAATGAGTCATAATGAGTTTTCACTGATGCATGTTGCCTCTCATCACTAATTCCACTGATATCCTATAGGGAACATAAAGAGCCTCTCATCTCACTGATTGGTGGCATGAAAAGGCATACATCTGACACACAGAGTTTAACTCTGCCCTTTCTGAACCAGATGGACTTGCCTAGGGACAGAAAGGAAAATGCCTTTGTTCTCTGGCCCTCTTTCCTACAGAAGCTCTAATCCAGTCAATGTTATTCCTGATGGATTGGAGAATCCCAGATGTCATGCTCCATCATTATCTTTCCAGATATTTATCCCATATTTGCACTTGCTCTCAGTTGCTATGCCATTGGGACTGTTAGAAGATTTAACTAACCAAGGCATAATTCCACATTTAGTGCAAAAGTTCTCTTTGGTTTTGATATATTAGCTATTCCATTGCCGGTTTACCTGATAGTTGGTTATAAGACAGTTTTACATTTCAGTCCCACAGGCAATTGAGAAATGAGTGTTTAAAATACTGTAAACAACATAGGAATCTTTTTTCCGCTTAATTTTTGTATCCTCAAAGCCTGCAGTGCCTGATGACTATAAAGTGCTCAATAAGTGTTTACTGAACCAAATCAAAATCTTAAGCAATTTTCATTCCAGAAATGTTTGTAAACGATTTTGGATTTTAGAGACATATTTCTACTTCCCTGACGGCTCACTGGGTAAAGAATTTGCCTGCAACGCAGGAGACACAGGAAACGCAGGTTCAGTCCATGGGTTGGAAAGATCCTCTGGAGAAGGAAATCGCAACTCACTCCAGTATTTTTACCTGGAAAACCCCATGGAGAGAGGAGCCAGCCTGGCAGGCTACAGGCCAAAGGGTGACAAAGAGCTGGATGTGACTAAGCATCCATGAACACAAAGACATATTTATATTTTGATAACCTTGTGAACGTAAGGGAGTCTGATTAGGACATCGCTGAATTTATAAATTATTCCCTCTGATACAGAATAGAGAATTCTGGTGACTATAACTGTTTAGTTCAGTTCAGTTGCTCAATTGTGTCCGACTCTTTGCGATCCCATGAATCACAGCACACCAGGCCTCCCTGTCCATCACCAACTCCCGGAGTTCACTCAGACTCACGTCCATCGAGTCAGTGATGCCATCCAGCCATCTCATCCTCCGTCATCCCCTTCTCCTCCTGCCCTCAATCCCTCCCAGCATCAGAGTCTTTTCCAATGAATCAACTCTTCGCATGAGGTGGCCAAAGTACTGGAGTTTCAGCTTTAGCATCATTCCTTCCAAAGAAATCCCAGGGCTGATCTTCAGAATGGACGGGTTGGATCTCCTTGCAGTCCAAGGGACTCTCAAGAGTCTTCTCCAACACCACAGTTCAAAAGCATCAATTCTTCGGTGCTCAGCCTTCTTCACAGTCCAACTCTCACATCCATACATGACTGCTGGAAAAACCATAGCCTTGACTAGACGGACCTTTGTTGGCAAAGTAATGTCTCTGCTTTTGAATATGCTATCTAGGTTGGTCATAACTTTCCTTCCAAGGAGTAGGCGTCTTTTGATTTCATGGCTGCAGTCACCATCTGCAGTGATTTTGGAGCCCCAAAAAATACAGTCTGACACTGTTTCCACTGTTTCCCCATCTATTTCCCATGAAGTGACTATACCTGTATAGAAGTATTAATACAACCAGAATTCCTTATGTAAATGAACAGAGACTTCTAAATAGCAGGAAGGGTAAAAAGCTGTCACAAAGACTATGCACATTACAGGAGAGGTACATAGTATTAAAATGCAACCTAGATGTCCATCAGCAGATGAATGGATAAGAAAGCTGTGGTACATATACACAATGGAGTATTACTCAGCCATTAAAAAGAATGCATTTGAATCAGTTCTAATGAGGTGGATGAAACTGGAGCCTATTATACAGAGTGAAGTAAGCCAGAAAGAAAAACACCAATACAGTATAGTAACGCATATATATGGAGTTTAGAAAGATGGTAACAATAACCCTGTGTGTGAGACAGCAAAAGAGACACTGATGTATAGAACAGTCTTATGGACTCTGTTGGAGAGGGAGAGGGTGGGAAGATTTGGTAGAATGGCATTGAAACATGTATAATATCATGTATGAAATGAGTTGCCAGTCCAGGTTCGATGCACGATACTGGATGCTTGGGGCTGGTGCACTGGGATGGCCCAGAGGGATGGTATGGGGAGGGAGGCGGGGGGAGGGTTCAGGATGGGGAACACATGTATACCTGTGGTGGATTCATTTTGATATTTGGCAAAACTAATACAATATTGTAAAGTTTAAAAATAAAATAAAATTAAAAAAATAAAATAAAATAAAAAAACAAAAAGAACTTAGTCTTTAGTTTCTCTTTTAATCTTCAATTCTTTGGTTCAAGGGAAGAAAAGATATTTGTTCCATTAAATAAATGGTAGTAGTGGGAAAGCAGTGCTGTGCTGAGCCATGTTGGAGGCTTAGGCAAAAGGAACATTTAGAATATTGCTTCTGATTTTTTTCAAAAAATTGATATTTTGTTCACCATGGAGTTTATTCATTAATTTTTATTTTAAAGATATTTTATTAAAATAGTATTTATCTGGATTACTGAGTTTTTTGATCCTCCCTTAAATTTTGCAGCCAAGGTGAGTATCTCATTTGCCTTACCCTCGTTCCAGTCCAGGATGTGACAGCAGAAATGTTTTCTGGCTGGTGTAACTTAGAAAAAACTTAACCTCACATCTTATTGTGATAGTACATCATTAAGGAACAAATGTAAAAAAAAAAAACATCTAATCTATTATTTTTATTAAGGGAGGAAGAATATCCTATTTTAGAGAGATTTATATCAGATAAAATACAATTATAAAAACCTTTTGGTTTGAAATGCGTTCAGCTGTAAGTAATGGCATATTCAATGTTCATGGGCTTAAAATTATGAGTCTGTTTTTCTTACATAACAAGTGGTCTGGAGGTAGGCACTATGGAATTCCTTTCCTTGGTCTCCTAATGCTTGTTGCTTCATAGTTGTGAACTTTCTACTCCAGTTCTAGCAATTTCTTGCTTTTAAATGCAGTAAGAAAGGACAAAAACCTTGATAAGAATATATACCCCCTTTATTAGGGGTGCCCATGTCTTCCCAGAGGCCACACCAACATGTCTTTGCTCATATCCCCATTCAGAATAAAGAGCCAACAAGATCTCTTAAGGAGGCTGGGAAAGCTAGCTCTCACATGGACCTAGTCACATTCCTTCCCTGAACAAAAGACCCTTAAGCCAGAAGGAAATAGTCTGGAGATAAGAGTGTCCTGACATGAATTAGCTCCTGTGGAATTCCTGTAAAGGATGCTGTAACTATCTGAGAGTAAACATGAGCTGTTGTGTTTATAAACTCATCTTCAAGGATGACGTTCTTGAAATTGTTCTTTTTTAGAGACTTTGTAGTTTTTATTACTTTTTATTTAGAAGTGAGTACCAATTGCCATCTCCTTAACATTCCCATTGTTAAATCTTAAAATGTAAATGACAACAAATATGTGCACAGTTCTGCCAGAAAGAATAGGTGGATGGCACGTGTTAGCAACTGTGTTTAAAATATTGATTTCTATGAGTTTGATTTTGTTATCTAGCATGCTTTAGTCAACAAGCTCTCATCCATCAGCATTTGGGGTATCAATCCATTGACCTTCCTTTTCAACAAAATGGAAACATAAGTTGGCCTCTGTTGACCATTACATATATGACAGTATTTTAACCAAACTATTTGCTACCAGAAAACTATAGAAATGTTTAAAAATAAGAATATTTACTCATTCTCCTACAATGTTGACTTTTCCAAATTATTTTGTTCATAGGTGCTTCTTACCTTTTAAATTGTAAATACCTCCTATTTTTCTTCAAATGACTTAATTCAGATACTCCTCAGCTTGCAATGGGATTATGTTCAACTAAACCCATTGTAAGTTGAAAATGCATTTAATACACTTATCCTACATCATCATGGGTTTCCCTGGTGGCTCAGGGGTAAAGAATTTCCCTGTCAATGAAGGAGATGTGGATTCAATCCCTGGGTTGGGAAGATCCCCTGGAGAAGAAAATGATAATCCACTCCAACATTCTTGACTGGGAAATCCCATGGACAGAGGCACGTGGCAGCCCACAGTCCATGGGATCCACAAGAGTCAGACATAGTGACTAAACAACAGCAACATCATCATAGCTTAGTCTCGCTTACCTTAAATGTGCTCACAATGCACCATACAACATCCATTTTTCACCCTTGTGAACACTTGGCTGACTGGGAGCTGGCCTTTGCTGCCACTGCCCAGCACCACCAGATAGCATCCTGCAGCATACTGCTAGCCAGGGGAAATGATCAGAATTCAAAGTATGTTTTTTACTGAATATACATCACTTTTGCACCATCATGAATTAAAAAAATCATGTTGCACCATGGTTAAGTCAGGAACTGTCTGTGTATAGTATACAGCCATGTGGATACAAGGATGATCTTTCCAAAACTCCATAGAATAGGATAGCAATTCTTTTCTCTAGTTTGTGAGTCACAGAGGAAGGATCAGCAAATTTCAGCTGGCTCAGTTAGGCTTCCTGGAGGTCTCATAGGTTTAGGGAGGTTAGGGGTCAAGTTCTGGAAGCATTGGACAATCATGTAGACTTGATGAGGCAAGAGTTTGGAGATCTTCCTGACATAAAGTGTAACATACTAACATAGGTACACATCATGGTAATTAACAGAATGGATTTTTGTTTCCTTTGTTGGTTTCTTTTCTTTTAGGATTACTTTTGTACCCTGAGAGAACATTATGAGTTGAGTGATAATTGTAGTAGGACTGGGACTCAAAAGACCTGGGTTAGCTATAAATGACTGCTAATATTTATTTATAACAACCTTGGCTTTATTGCTCCATCCTTGGGGCTTGGCGTTCAGTTCAGTCGCTCAGTCATGTCTGACTGCTTGCAACCCCATGGACTGCAACATGCCGGGCTTCCCTGTCCATCACCAACTCCTGGAGCCTACTCAAACTCATGTCCATCAAGTTGGTGATGCCATCCAACCATCTCATCCTCTGTCATCCCCTTCTCCTCCCACCCTCAATCCCTCCCAGTATCAAGGTCTTTTTAAATGAGTCAGTTCTTCACATCAGGTGGCCAAAGTATTGGAGTTTCAGCTTCAGCATCAGTCCTTCCAATGAACATTCAGGACTGATTTCCTTTAGGATTGACTAGTTGGATCTCCCTGCAGTCCAAGGGATTCTCAAGAGTCTTCTCGAACTCCACAGTTGAAAAGCATAAATCCTTTGGTGATCAGCTTTCTTTACAGTCCAAATGTTACATCCATCCATGACTACTGGAAAAACCATAGCTTTGACTAGACGGACCTTTGTTGACAAAGTAATGCCTCTGCTTTTTAATATGCTGTCTAGGTTGGTCATAGCTTTTCTTCCAAGAAGCAAGTGTCTTTTAATTTCACTTATTCACAAATTGGTGTTTTTTTTTTTTTTTTTAAAGAATAATTTCTTTCTTTGAATCTAATCTGGTAGAGAAACTGCATACATTAGGACTGATGAAAGAAGATCTACTCTACTTAAAATTATGCAGAGGGTCATCACTAACCGTGCCACTGAGAACCTGTCTTAGACTTTGAAATTCTGCTGCAAAATCCATAGGCTGCAGGGGAGAATGCTTAAATGCTCAGAGGGAGGAATGAAAAGTGAATAAGATCGTAAGGAATAAATCGAAACTCATTTCTGTTGTCACTTTCCTGACTTTTTTTCTTTTTTAATTTTTTTGGCTTCCCTAGAAGTTCTAAGAAATTGCTTTCATGGCTTACCTTATGATTGCTTGAGTTAACTTGTTTTGAATATATAATTATCTTCATTCTAATCATTTTTCTATGCATGTGACTTCCACTGACTTTTACTGACATGCAGATGCAACATCTGCATCAGCAATTTTCTTTTAATGATTTAACCTTCTTATTGTGTGAAGAGCAAAAATGAATGTGTCCATGAATTTGTCACCAGGCAGCCATCCATGGAACCCCTGACACAGTGCAAGAAGTAGAACACTGATAGAATTCCAGAAATGAGATTTGTGGCAGTCCCTTCTCCCCATTCCATGCCCCCATCGTGTACTCCCTTTGTTATTCAGGTTCAGGATGGTGATGGGGTGCTACTGCTTCCATATCTGAGGCTTCACCGTTCCTTTCAGCTCCCCTCTCCCTGCAGGCACCTCTTTATTCACCTCTGTTCAATTACACTGCTTTGCATTTGCTCTGTTTCCTGTCAGAAACCTGAGGACACAAAACCTCTGTAGAATGTTTAATAGACATGGTATTAGCAGTCTTATTGAAAAGCTTTTTAACATTTCATGATTAAATATGATTCTTGCTGAGAGTTTTTTTTTAAATACACATGATTTATCAGATCAAGGACGCTTTCTTCTTTTCCTAATGTTCTATATACATTTTTTAATCATGAATGGATACTGAATTTTATCAAGCCATTTTCTGCAGTGACTGAGACCATCATGTGATTTCTTTCCTTGATTCTGTAGATATTTGAATTACATTAATAGCATTTTGAATGTTAAGTTCCGTTGAGTTCCTAAAATAAAGCAGTTTGGTCTGGTGTGTTATTTCCTTTTTAAAATATTACCGAATTTAATTTGCATATATCTTGTTTAGGATTTTTCCATCTGTATTTTGAGTGAGAGTTATCCATATTTTTACTCCATTTAAAATATGCATTTAAAGCTCTAGTTTATTCTCTACACTAGTGATTAGTTATATTATGCAGATTTTGATATATAGTATATTTGTCATTACCATTTATTTCAAAATATTTTTCTAATGTAAATGATGATAGTTTTATCACCATGCGTTATTTGAAACTGTATTTCTTAATTTCAAACTATGATGATTTTCTAGTTATCTTCTTGTTATTAATCTCTAGGTAAATGGCATTGTTGTCAAACTAAAGTCTATAAATTAAAATAAATCAATTTTAATTTATTGATATTTGTTGATGCTGGCTTATTACTCAGAATGTGGTTAAATTTTATAAGTGTTCTGTGTATGTTTAAGGATGTTTACTCTGCAATTGTTAGATAAATTATTTTCTATATATTCGATAGGTAAAATTGACTGTGCTATTGAGATATCTTATATTCTTAGGGAAAAGCAATCTAAGTGAAAAACTTTTTAACAAAACGCTGAATATTTGTCTGCTTCTTTTATCAGTTCTGAGAGAGATGTGTTGAAATGTCTTCCAATGTGATTGTGAAATTGCTTATTTCTTTTACTTCTGTGAAGATTTTGCTTTAAAGGTTTGCAGGTACTTTATTAGGGGTAAAAGTAGAACATTTTTATATCTTCCTGGTAAATCAAATATTTTATCTTTATGATATGTATTTACTTATCTCCAGTAATGCTTTATTTTCTTTAAAATTTGCTTTGATATTAATGTAGTCACCCCTACTTTCTTTCAGTTAGTGTTTTCTAGATCTTCTTCCATTCTTTGCTTTTCGAGTTAAGTATATCCTTATTGTTTTTTGAACAACATATAAAGTTATTTGAAACTGCACTCTGGCAAAATATGTCTTTGAATTGGAGTATCAGTTCTTTCACCTTCACAATGTACTCACTGACATATTTTGGTCTAAGTTTAAAATCTTAGTGTTCCTTGTTATTTTTTTTTCTATAAATAATATGAATTTTAATATCCACAAATAGTCTATGCATTCTGTTTTTCTTCTGTGTACTTGTAAGATGTACATTCTGTTACCATCCTCCCAGTGATCACGTAGAGTGTGATATGCACCCTTAAGTTACCGATAGTTCCTGGTACTTGGTGTGAACACGAGACAATGTACACTTACCCAGACAGTGCACTGGGACGCTACAGGATGAGATGGTTAGATAGCGTCGCTGACTCAGTAAACATGGATTTGAGTAAACTCCACGAGATAGTGAAGGACAAGGGGGCCTGCTGTGCTGTAGTCCATGGGGTTGCAAAGAGTTGGGCATGACTTAGCGACCCAACAACATCCTCTGCTAACATGTATGCTATTGTTTTTTGTATTTTATTTCATTCTATATTTTAATCTCAAGGCATTATTAATATTGATTCGCTCAGCCAACATGCATTCATATTTTCTCAAAGATGTGTTATTTTAATATTTATTTTCCTTTTTCCATCCTTGAGCTTCCCTCTGTGATCACTATTCTTCTGCCAACAATATATCTTTAGTATTTATTATAGTGTGAGTTTGATGATGGTTAAGTCTCTTATATTTGTTTGTCTAAATCCTATTTATGGTTACCTTAATATTTTCACTTGGAATAAAGTTTTATATTATCTGCCCTGCATTTTGCATTGCACACCTGCCACAGCATTTTGCAGATATTCTGTTTTCTGAATTGTATAGTTTTTGTTGAGGAGTCAACAGGCATTCTAATTGTGGCTTCTTAAAAGATAATCTCTTTGTTTCTCTGTCTCTCTTTCATCTCTTTTAAGATTTACTTTTTGGTATTTAGTAATTTTGAAATGATTGTCTATATTTATTTTATTTTACTTATTTTATCTTGCTTAAAGTTCTCAGAACTTCTTGATTCTGTGTTTTCCACTATTTTTGGAAAAATCTCAGCTATTATATCTTTGCTGCTCTCTCTGTCTCATTCTCTCTTCTCTGCCACTTCATAGGTATATATATATATATATTAGACTTATGGATATATGCTATATATCTACTTCTTTCTCTTATTTTTTAATGACTTTAATTTACTTAGTTTTGGCTATGCTGGGTCTTCGATGCTATATGGGCATTTCTCTAGATATAGAGAGTGGGGACTATTCTCCAGCTATGGTACATGGGCTTTTCATTGCAGTAACTTCTCTTGTTGCAGAGCATGGGCTCTCGGCTGTGTAGGCTTCAGTAGTCGTGGCACATGGGCTCAGTAGCTGTGGCTCCAGGGCTCTAGAGTACAGTCTCAATGATTGAGGCACATGGGCTTAGTTGCTCTGCTGCATGTGGGATCTTCCCAGATCAGAGAATGAACTCATGTCTCCTGCATTGGTGGGCTGGTTTTTTTTTTTCACCACTGAGCCACCAGGAAGTCCTCTCTTCCTCTTATTTTTAAAGTGCTTTGCTCTTTTTATATTTCCTTTGAAGCCTTAGAATTCTCAGAACTCAAGACTTGTCAATTCAACTATTTATTGAAATAGCCTCTCCATCTATCTAAAACCGAAGTAATATTTTCCCAAAATGATATTACTCAAACCTCACTCTTTTCCAATCATTCATATTTAAATAACGATCATTATTTCCATTTCCTCTTAATGTATATGAAAAATTAAAATAAAGTAGACTTTATTTCTTAGAGCAGTTTTTGTTCAGATAAATTGAACAGAAAAATATGGAGAATTCCCACTTAATCCCTTTCCTCCTGTCTCAGTTTACCCTGTTACTAATATTTTGCAAGATATGGTACATTTATTTAAATTGATGAACTAATGAATGAACTAAAGAATGAACTAGGTTCATTCTTTGTATTGTAGAATTCTGTGGATTTTGCTAAGTGTATAATATCATGTATCCACTATTATTGTATCACAGAGAATACTTTCACTGCTCTGAATATTCCCTGTGCTCTGCCCATGTATCCCTCCTTCCCATCTCCTGAAACCACTGATTTGATCTTTTTTACTGTCTCCATAGACTTACTTTTTCCAGATGTCATATAATTGAGATGAATTATATGAAAGTATGGGCTCCCAGGTGACTCAGTGGTAAAGAGTCCACCCGCCAGTGAAGGAGCTGCAGGAGACACAGGCTCAGTCCCTGAGTCCAGAAGATCACCTGAAGGAGGAAATGACAGCCCATTCCAGTATACTTCCTTGGAAAATCCCTTGCACAGAGGAGCCTGGCGGGCTACACTCTATGGGGTTGCAGATGACTGAGCAACTGAAGATGCATGCATAAGAAACAGATGTTGTCTTTTCAGGTTGGCTTCTTTCACTTCAGTTCAGCCGCTCAGTCATGTCTGACTCTTTGCAACCCCATGAATCGCAGCACGCCAGGCCTCCCTGTCCAACACCAGCTCCCGGAGTTCACTCAGACTCACGTCCATCGAGTCAGTGATGCCATCCTGCCATCTCATCCTCTGTCGTCCCCTTCTCCTCCTGCCCCCAATCCCTCCCAGCATCAGAGTCTTTTCAATGAGTCAACTCTTCACATGAGGTGGCCAAAGTATTGGAGTTTCAGCTTTAGCATCATTCCTTCCAAAGAAATCCCAGGGCTGATCTCCTTCAGAATGGACTGGTTGGATCTCCTTGCAGTCCAAGGGACTCTCAAGAGTCTTCTCCAACACCACAGTTCAAAAGCATCAATTCTTCGGCGCTCAGCCTTCTTCACAGTCCAACTGTCACATCCACACATGACCACAGGAAAAACCATAGCCTTGACTAGACGGACCTTTGTTGGCAAAGTAATGTCTCTGCTTTTCAATGTGCTATCTAGGTTGGTCATAACTTTTCTTCCAAGGAGTAAACGTCTTTTAATTTCATGGCTGCACTCACCATCTCCAGTGATTTTGGAGCCCCAAAAAGTAAAGTCTGACACTGTTTCCACTGTTACCCCATCTATCTGCCATGAAGTGATGGGACCAGATGCCATGATCTTACACTTAGCAACATGCATTTAAAGTCCCCCTTTGTCTTTTTTGTAGCTTGATAGATAATTTCCTTTTATTCTTAAATAATATTCTGTTGTCTGAATGTACAGTTTAGCCATTCACCTACTGAAGGACATGTTGGTTGCTAATTTTTTGGTAATTATGAATGAAGCTGTTAATAAAGTGTGCAGGTTTTTATGTGGACACAATTATTCAACTCATCTGGAAAAATACCTAGGAACATAGTTGTTCAGTTCAGTTCAGTTCAGTCGCTTAGTCGTGTCCGACTCTTTGCGACCCCATGAATCGCAGCACACCAGGCCTCCCTGTCACATCACCAACTCCCGGAGTTCACCCAGACTCACGTCCATCGAGTCAGTGATGCCATCCAGCCATCTCATCCTCTGTCGTCCCCTTCTCCTCCTGCCCCCAATCCCTCCCAGCATCAGAGTCTTTTCCAATGAGTCAACTCTTAGCATGAGGTGGCCAAAGTACTGGAGTTTCAGCTTTAGCATCATTCCTTCCAAAGAAATCCCAGGACTGATCTCCTTTAGGATGGACTGGTTGGATCTCCTTGCAGTCCAAGGGACTCTTAAGAGTCTTCTCCAACACCACAGTTCAAAGGCATCAATTCTTCGGCGCTCAGCCTTCTTCACAGTCCAACTCTCATATCCATACATGACCATGTTAGATCTTATGTTAAAACTGTGTTTAGCTTTGTAAGAAAGTGCCATACTGTCTGCCAAAGTACCTGTACCATTTTGAATTCCTACCACTGATAAATGAGCATTCCTGTTGTTTCACATTCTTTCCAGCCTCTGGTACTGCCATGTTTTAGATTTTAGCCATTCTAATAGGTATGCAGTGGGTATCTCATTGTTCACATCCATTAGCCTTTACAAAGTAGACTCTTTAGCCCTCTTTTTCTCTCCCTTAGCTCTTATCATAAATCTCTTTTGTAGATTTTCCTTCTACACATCTTTCCATTTTATCTATTCCCATCTTCAAAGCTGTTATCCTAGCCCAATCTGTTATTACCTCTAGATTACCTCAAATCTCTCTTATACCCTAAATAATACAACTATAGCAATCTTTTCAAAAAGCAAGTCTGATTATATCACATCATCTGCAAAACTTGCTGGAATCTTCCCAATACATTTGCACTGTGTTAAGATAAAACCAGATTTTTTTTTTGGTCAAGACCTACAGTGTTCTGTATGGCTGTCCTCTACTTACATCTTCAGTCTCATCTGGAATCACACCTCTGTACTCCCTGTGCCGACCCCGCTGGTCCTACTGAGATTCTTGAAAACACTTCTTACGATGTTCCATTTCTTCTGCTAATTCTGATCTTCTTCCCCACTTCACTCCACTTCCTTCACCTAGTTTGTTCCTATTCATCCTTCCACTGTAAGCACAAAAGTTATATTAATACATTATAGAAAGTTCCCCTGAGCGCACCAAATAGTGGGTTTTCCTTTATCCTTGAATGATACCATATATCTTTTGTGAAAGCTGTAACATTTTACACTTGTTTATGATTAAATTAGGTTCTAAGTTTGAGGAGGGGTTTGATATTTGTTCATATATTTCTTTCTTTATTTATTTGAACTTAGTACATCCTCAGCAACAAACACACTGCCTAGAATCAAGTAGATGCCTCATAAAAAATGTTGAATAAGTTCTTTTTTCTAGAGAATAATGAAATTTATTAGAAATCAAAAGTTAGGGGTTTATGAGCTATATAGTCAGATAAATCTAACTGGCAATTAGATATAAAGCAAAAGATAAAAAGAGGAGAGAAATAGAACTATCATTTTAATGCATAGTTTTTTCTTCTTCTTATCACATGTAAAGAACCTATGGGAGAGAAACAGCTACTTAGGGGAAGCATCAAAGATCTTAAAAATGATGGCAATTAAAAATATATCTTAAAAAAAATGCTTCTTTTATCTTCCAGTATCTTATAAACCCAAGAGGTTTTTCTGTCTTTCTACTTGGATAAAATACAGAATTTGTGGTTTTTAAGTGGCCCTGTCCATATGCATTAATGCTCCCTTAATCATGATGCCTTTCTACTTGTATTATCCCCAAGTTAAAAAAACACAAGTGTATGTATGTCTATGGCCCAACAGGTTACAAGAACATAATAGAAAACAGCCCATTGTCATCCTTTCAAGCCCATTCCCAGATGTCTTTTCCATGCACTAAGTTTATTTGCATGTGATGAGATTTTGGCTAAACTTTGGACCACATTGTGCCTTTATAGTATTGCTCACTCTAAATAAAGGGTCTGCATTTCCTCTGAGATCTGAAAAATAGCCAGCACAAGGCTCTGCACCTTAAGGAAATTTGTGAATTATAATTAAGGCAATGAGAAGAAAGTGTGTTTTGGGATGTTTCTTTTCTTTTAAGAATCATCATGAAGCCTTTGGATATGCATTCTTAACCTCTGATATAGACTGAGTCACAGTGAAATCTTCTGGTAAGTCTAGTTTAGCCTGACTTAGTGCATTTATGTTCAAGGCTGAATTTTCTGCTGGAAATGGGTGGGGATAAACTGGATTGCAGAGAACTATTGACAAACTCTTTGGGAAGACATCCCTTATTTCAGTGGAGGCTGGCATTTAAAAATTTCAAAAATCTTTTTGGGCACTAGTCATGTGCCAAGTGTAGAATTAACTTGTAGGGATAAAAAGTGATTTATTTAGCTTACAAATGACAAAGGACCTACATGTGCAGTGGACTATGAACTGTGTGAGAAAAAGCCTCAGTTAATGTGTGCATTGAGGTCAAGTAACATGGTGCTCCATAATTTGGTCCCATTCTATCTATGTGATCTTATTTTGTGTTTCGCTTGGCTAGTAATTTACTCAGAGGTACTCCAGGGAGGGAACTCTGGGACTCTGGAGAGGGTGTTGTTAAGGGGCAACTCACTAGGTGGCCTCCAATCTTTCACTCTCCTCCTCTTTGTACTGTAGTAGTTTTGTTTTTGTTAACAACAACAACAAAAATGCACAATGTGAGAGCTGCAAGTTAAGTTTTATTTGGGGCCAAAGGAGGACTGCAGCCTGGGAGACAGCACCTCAGATAGCTCTGAGAAAGTGCTCCAAAGAGGAAGGGGGGAAGGTCAGTATGTGTATGATTTTGGTGAAGGGGTAGTTCATGCAATCAAGGACTTATCTTTGCCAAAGTTTTCTGCTAGTCATAAGGAGCTGATGTCACCATGAAGAGATTAAGTGCTTTTCTAGATATGAGGGGATACAGGGATTGGGTTCATAAAATCAGTTCCTGAAAATATCTAACTATCTGAAGACCTGTCAGTTTCCCCAGAGCAGAGAGTGCCTCATTCCTGATCTCCACCCAGAACTCCCTTCAGGGGCGCTGAAGGGCAGCGGCTGCAGCAGCATACGCTCTGATCCTTGTGGAAGCAGATTGCAAGTGCCCATGGCAAGTGAAAATTTGCAGTTGGTGTTTGTCTTACATATTGTGCTCTTTCATCTGATTTTATTGGAAGGAGTGAATGACTAATACATTTTGAAAATCCTGATTCCAGGATAAACCATCTCTTCTAGTTAGACTGCTCATCTTTATTGTCTCCACTCCTCAATAATATATGTCACAGTTGTTCATGCACCTTTGTTCGCTGTTTCTTTTTCCTTCTTCCAACTTGGAAAAATCTATGTTTTCCCCATCTATAATGTTTCGGGTCATGGAAGATCCTTCCTCCAAGGTTTGGTTCCATGGAAGCTTCCTTAGTAACTCTCACCTGAGTCTATAATTGTTGTCTTTTCATCAAAATGTTGACCATAACTCATTTTGTACAGTATCTTTAGTAGATATTTATTGACTAAATGAGTATATAACAGAACAAAATATGAAAGAAAATAAGAAATTATCTGAAGGGTAACCCCTGTGAGTTCAGCTGTAGAAAGCATACAGATTTTCATTTTTCAGTCTTATTTTTGGAAATTTTATACAATTTCATTTCTTAAAAGAATAGAAAAATTGGGAAGGGAAAAGCTAAATACATTTATCCCTCAGTGTCCCTGGGAATTGGTTTCAGGAACCCCTGCAGATATAAAAATCTGAGATTCTCAGATCCCTTATATAAAATGGCATAATATTTGCATATAGCCTAGGAACATTTTCCTCTATAAGTCTCTAGATTACTTATAGTACCTAATACAGTGTAAATGCTATGTAAATAGTTTTTAATACAATGTAAATACTATGTAAATAATTACCACTGCACAGCAAGTTTAAGTTTTGCTTTTTGGAACTTTCTGGAATTAAAAAAAATTATTTTTGAATCCACAATTGCAGACCTTGTGGATGTGGACTGACTGAAGTTTCCTTCAACGGAAAGCAGTTTTAATCTCTAAGAGCTATGCTATTCTCAGGATTCCCGAGTGTCTGTTTAGCCTTAAAGAAAGACACCTGACCAGTATGACAGATATTAGAGCTCTTTTTAGAATTTTATAATCTCTAAGGGAAGGTTGTCTTTTGTTACAAGTTCTTCTATTTCAACAATTGAGTAAAACTTTTTGTGTATCTATGTACTCTGAAAAGGATAAGAGAAATGCAGTAGATTGAGGCATAATTTCTGCTTCTAGTGACTCACAATTCAGTGAAGAAACCACAACAAGAGAAGAAACACTGCAGCCTATGGTAAGAATTAGAGTCAATGTAGAAAGTGCAATAGTAAATACAGGAGGGAGAGGTTGGTTTTTTCTGAAGGGATCCCTAATAGACCTGATACCTCTGTCTGATACCTCTATCTACCTTCAGCACTGCCCAAAGACTGTGTACAAATTCAAAAGGGGGAAATGAGGTCAGAGTATTGAAGGATCAGGGGCATCATGGGAAAGGCACAGAGTCAGGAAATTATAGGAAATATTTGTGGTTCAGTGAATCGTATGTGTGACCCAAGCGCCAGTTACAACTGGGGTGGCATATAAGATGTAACATGGAAAATTCATGACAACCAGTTCATAAAGGATATTTGATTTGATGTGCAGGTAGGGGCCACTGAATGTTTTGAGAAGGGGCTTGATATGACATGGTAAGGCTTTGGAGTTTGGTGACAAAACAGAAGAGGAAAAAAGGCTTAGAAAACTGTTGGAATGCTCCTGACAAACTTTAGTGATGACTGAACCTCAGGCAATGGCAAGGAGACCAGATGGAAGGAATGGTGGTGAGAAATGCTTCAAGAAGCAACCCACAGGATTTGATACCTCTTTGATGGGATCGAGATAGAATATATTTTAATAGAAAGATAAAGTACTTAAAGATGTCTGTGAAGTTTTGAGCTTGAAATACTGGAGGGGATAGTGATTATATTTATTGAGATGAAAAATATAATAGAGGAAACCTGGGGGTAGAGAGGAAGAACTAGTGGAGAAAGATGGTGTCTTTAGTGGTGCATATGTTAGATGTCAGATGTCTATAGGTTATCCATGAAGTGGTGTCCCATGGGGATTAAAGATGCATGGTCTGAAACAGGAATGGAGAATGTATTTGAGAATCATTACTTCAGAATTTCACCTGGAGAAAGGATAGGCTACCCACTCTAGTATTCTTGGGCTTCTCTGGTGGCTCAGATGGTAAAGAATCTGCCTGCAGTGCAGGAGACCTGGGTTGAATCCCTGGGTTGAGAAGATCCCCTGGGGAAAGGCATGGCAACCCACTCCAGTATTGTTGCCTGGAGAATCTCCATGGACAGAGAAGCCTGGCGGGCTACAGTCCATAGGGTCCCAAAGAGTTGGACATGACTAAGCGACTAAGCACTACAGAGTCAGACTTTATTTTCTTGGGCTCCAAAATCACTGCAGACAGTGACTGTAGGCATGAAGTTTAAAGACGCCTGCTCCTTGGAAAGAAAGTTATGACCAACCTAGACAGCATATTAAAAAGCAGAGGTATCACTTTGCCAACAAAGTTTCATATAGTCAAAGCTATGGTTTATCCAGTAGTCATGTATGGTTGTGAGAGTTGGACCATAAAGAAGGCTGAGTGCTGAAGAATTGATGCTTTTGAACTGTGGTGTTGGAGAAGACTTTTGAGAATCCTTTGAACTGCAAGGAGATCAAACCAGTCCATCCTAAAGGAAATCAACCCTGAATATTCATTGGAAGGACTGATGCTGAAGCTGAAGTTCCAATAATTTGGCCATCTGATGTGAAGAGCCGATTTATTGGAAAAGATCCTGATGCTGGGAAAGATTGAAAGCAAGAGGAGAAGGGGGGAAACAGAGGATGAGATGGTTGGATGGCATCATTGACTCAATGGACATGAGTTTGACCAAAGTCTGGGAGACAGTATAGGATAGAAAAGTCTGGCATGCTGCAGTCCATGGGGTCACAGAGTCAGGCATGACTGAGTGACTGAACAACAACAATTATAAAGTAATAATTAAGTCACAGAGGAAAGCATAGAGCCTCAAATCCTTACAGATACTCATGGAGAGTCTGGCTGAAGAAAAGATGTTGACCAAGTCCAATCATGCAACCAGGAAAATACCCACTCAGGGAAGCCAGGAGAGGGAGTTATGAAAAGCAGAGAGAATGAGTAGATGAAGAATGTGAAGATTTGATTCTGCTAATCAGGCAGGTGTTAATGATCTAAAAATGTAATTTCCCTAGAGGAAATGGGGGGTGGAGGGTAGAACTCAGACTGCAAGATGTTGTGGAGTTCATAAGAGGGGAGAGATGAAATAGGAGCTTGCAGAGGAAAAGGAGGAGGACTGATTCTTGGAATATGCTTTGAATGTGTTTGTATGGGCAGGGGAAAGAAAGAAAGAATCATCACAGGGAATAAGCTGCACACAAAATAAATTCTAATCATTTTGCAGAAATAAGTGGATAGAAGCAAATGAAAGTAAGTCTCTGCCAGAGAACAGACCAAAAGATAAGAGCAGTGGAAAATAGATAGGTCAATTTAATATCGGTGGGCATCAGAGAGCTCTGCCGGAAAAGGATATCTGGCTCTTAAGCAGTTTTGATCACAGTGATTTTGGTCACATATGGTGTGCACACATTTGGAGGGGAACCAACTAGCTAGAGTTTTATCTCCAAGGAAGGACTAAGAAGGGGTGAAACAAGGGAGCCTGGGTGCCAGCCACTCCCCATATTATGATGACATGATAATGATAGTAAGGGTGGCCTGCTCTGGCTCCAGGGCAAGAACCTGGAGGAAGTCCTGAGTAGGAAGTCTGGATGGAGTAAAGAGAGAACAAAGGAGGAAGGGGTCTGGAGTTTTGCAAAAGCACACAAATCCAAGCTGGTATCCTGAGATGATCTGGTATTGCACACTTGGCTTGTCAACCTTACTCTGATTTGGGTCCAAATCAGTATTTGGTTAGACCTCATGTATTAAATAATTGTGAACCAGGTCACTTACTTTTTTACTCAACAGCACTACTGACTAGAGTAAACCTTAAACCAGAAGGTGGGGACATGGGACTTTGCAGGCAGCCTGTATAAGGGATCTGATCTCAGAGAAGCCACAAAAGCCTCCTGCTTAGCTCACTCTCCCTGTTCTCAGAGTCCAGAAGGGTTGGGGCTTATCACTCTGAAGGGGATGGAGGAGAGGCAATCAACGATGGGAAGAAGTGGAAGTTATGAGAGGCTGAAGGGAGATGGCTGATTAGCTACTTAAGAGATTAAGTCAAAAATATGGGTAAAGAGAAAGCTATTGGATTTGGAATGAAGCAGAACAAATGGAAAGAAAATACAGTAAAGGGTTGGATGATTAAGTTTGAAAGGAAGGGAGCTAAGGGAACCATTGGCTTTAAATTTCTCTCAAACTGTTGATGTGGATAAGGGTTTGGGAACTTGGAAAGAACTGAAAAGGGTTTTCCATAGTTTCCATGGGACATTAAATGGTATACTTGAAAGTGGTTTATCAAAACTCATGAGCAAAGAACTAGAAATGTGAAATGCTAATGGGGTAGCTAAGGAAGTTGATGGAGGCTGGGAAAGAGCCAAGAGATGGAAGTCAAGGTCCAGCAGCTGAAGGATGGACTTAATTGTGGTTAAAGTGTGGGACAATAGCGAAAGTCTTGGACTGCATTCTTCTCTAGAGGTCAACATTAGAAATATTTTGTGCTTTTTCATTCAGCTGGGTTAAGAGCTCCTTGAATTATTTCAGTGACTCCTGCCATTAAGGGGAAGTGCTAAGAGATATAAATAGATATTCAAATCCTCAGAACAGTTGTCCAATAGAAACAAAGTGTAGATTTCACTGATACTTAAATTTATTTTTTAATAATCACAATAAAAATACATTGAAGCAGTTGTAAAGAACATTTTATTTAATCCACTATATATAAAACATTATCATTTCAACTCATAGTCTATATAAAATTATGATAGATATATCTGACATTCTTTTTTTCTAAGTCTTTCAAATCTTGTGTGTATTTTTTTTTTCACCACTTCTCAATCTGGATCCTAAATTGTTATTAGAAGTACTTGCCCTGTACTTAGATTTCATATAATTTACTGCGTAAATTAGGTTCCTACATAAACGTAGGTTCCAGCTTATTCCAAACTTAATTAAAATTTTAGAGATTTCAAAGTTTAACTTTATATTCATTAAAATGAAATAAAATAAAAACTTTAGTTTCTCAGTCTTATAGCTATGTTCACGCGCTCAGGAGTCACTTGTGCTCCATGGCTGCTAACATCGGGCAGCACAGCCCAACACCTTGGGTACCTACTGATGTTATTAAGTGGTTATTGACGGTTATTAGGGTTTATGTAATATTTTACTGAGATTAAGAGGTGAAAATTGGACTCTGCTCTTTGGGAAATAAAAACCACGAAGGCATGAGAGAGGAGCGTATGATTCTTCTTGTTTGGGAAAGTGCCAGGAGACATACCTATATCAGCAGACCCATACTCTGTCACAAAGAAAGGTCCTGTGTTTTGCTCTCATATTCAGATGATTTATAAAGCTGGCCATTCTTCTTAAAGTATAGCCCCACCTTAAGCATTTAAATGCAAATGATGATAAGTATATGATCAAATTATTCCCCCTATTTTCCAAGTCCTTTTGCTAGACTGTGGGCCATTGATAAGAGGCTTCTTGGAATTACCTTCCATTTTCATTATTTTTAAAAGCATGTGGCTCTTGCTCTTGCCCCAATTAGTAAACCTGGATAAAAGGAGCTGGTGGAAGGAAAAGAGATCCACATCGTTGTTAGCTTGATTTACACTGCCTGCTGTGTCTCACCTGTATAGAGCTCATAATGAATTTGCACATAAAGTTGATTGAGCTCTATGGGAATATTTAGACGAAAGAAATGCTGTAAATGCCAGGTATTTATTATCTTCATTATGGTCATATAATGTGGTAATAACAGAAATGTTACAATTGATTTAATGGAGCTCTGTAAGTTGAAGCAAGTTTTAGAGTTATTAATGCTAACTTATTTCCTGAATTTTGATATTATTCATGCATGTTGTTTCATCTGTGAACTTTTTCTGTGACTGGATGCTGAGTAGATCTGGTCTCACTTAGGGAAATATCATAGTGTCCTACATACACAGTTTACGAAGAAAATATAAATCGATTTGTCTATTATTAGTTTCTTACAAAGTAGGGAGGCTTGTGTAATCAGCCTTATTTTAGAGGTGAAAAAAGTGAGGCCTAGAGACATGTAGTTTGAGATTACATAATTAATTAGCAAATGACTATGTGAAGATGAGTATCCCTTTTTATCAAGAATTCTCAATTTGTAAATTATGTGCTAATGAATAATATTCTGGAGAAGCAATATAAAAGAATGGTTAAGACAGCAGGCTCTGAGTACAATGGCCCTGGTTCAAATCCCACTCTGCCTCACATTTTGTGATCTTAGCCAAGATACTCTCAAAGCTTCTGTTTCCTTACTTATAAAAAGGGAAATAATGGTGATTAAATGAGATTTTTAAATATTAGGCTGAAACTATTATTTAATCATAATTTGTAGTTGAATACATATATTTACAAGTATACATATATTTACAAGGACTGATGCTAAAGTTGAAGCTCCAATACTCTGACCATCTGATGTGAATAGCTGACTCATTGGAAAAAACTCTGATGCTGTAAAGATTGAGGAAAGGAGGAGAAAGGTGTGACAGATGATGAGATGATTAGATGGCATCACTGACTCAATAGACATGAATTTGAGCAAACTCCAGGACATGGTAAAGGACAGGGAAGCCTGGAGTGAGTGCTGCTGTCCATGGGTTGCAAAGAGTCAGAGTCAGACGTGACTTAGGGACTGAATAACAACCAACAACATGGCATGTTAAATAAATAATAACTGGAGACATGAACATTAGGTATAAGCACCACTGTGGCTACCATCTGAGCACTCATTTTCTCTATCAACCACAGCTCAAGCCTCTTTGCCCTCTTATCCTCTACCTCCCAACCCTACTAGCCTCTTTTTTCAGAGCTTTGAAACTGCTGCGCTCTTTCCCTTCCATGGGCCTCTCTGGTAGCTCAGCTGGTAAAGAATCTGCCGGCAATGCAGGAGATCTGGATTCAATCCCTGTGTTGGGAAGATCCCCTGGAGAAGGGAAAGGCTACCCACTCCAGTATTCTGGCTTGAAGAATTCCATGTGGAGGCCTTGGGATCGCAAAGAGCGGGCACAACTCGACTGAGTGATTTTCACTTTTGCTTTTCCTTCTGCAGAGCCTTTGCAGAGGATGGTCCCTCAGTCCAGAATGCTCTAATAGGCTCTTTGCTGGGTCCTTCCTTCCCTCTTTCCTTCCTTCTGGTCTCAGGTTAAATGTACCCACCTCACTTTCATGACTATACCATCTAAAGAGACCCCCTTTATCCTCCAGGTCTCTGCTTCTGCATAGCCAGGATCACAGTTTATTAAATTTTTGTTACTGCCTGATTCGATTTGCTTGTCCACATAAGATTTTCCCAGTAGTATTCTGGGAACCATATACAGTGTGTGTCTGTGCTTGAAAATGTTTTCTGCTGTTTAGTCCCTCAGTTGTGTCTGACTCTTTGCGACCCTGCCAGGCTCCTCTGTCCATGGGATTCTTCAGGCAAGAATACTGGAGTGGGCTGTCATTTCCTTCTCCAGGAGATTTTCCTGACCCAGGGATCAAACCTTTGTCAACTGCTTGGCGGGCAGATTCCTTACCACTGAGCCACCTGGGAAGCATGGTTGAATGTGTGTATATCCAATTTTGCATTCTGCTTTAATAACCTAGCATTTTACACTGGATACTTTCCAGTGATTAAAATAGGGGATGCTTATAAGTTTTTAATGTTGTGTCTTATTTGGTCACATGAATCACACTGACCTATTTATTCACTTTTGTTTCATTGTACATCTTTTAACTTTTAAAAAACTATTTTAAGAAGCATTGTACTTAAGTCCCTATTCAAACCTTTGTGATAAATTTCTTTCCATAGAGATTATAACAATTTGTATTCTGTGATGGTGTTTGAGAACACCTGTTTTACATACTGTGAGCAGCACTGAATGTTAATCTTCATAAATTATGCAGTTTTACAGGTAACAAATAGCATTTCCTTATTTTAACTTGCATTTATTTGATTACTCAGGAATAATCAAGTTTCCATGTTTATTAGACATTGATATTTCTTCTTCTAGATATAGGCTTTTATTCATTCTTCCATTTTGACTCTATGTTTTTCTCATTAATATGACCAGTTTTATGTTAAGAATATTAAACATTGTCTACATTAATACTGCAAATGTTTTTCCAATTTCTTGCTTGATATTTAATTTTGTTTATATTTGATACATATGCTTTAAAATTTTTAGACACTCAAGTTGACTAAACTTTACTTTTATGCTGTTTTTCTTCATATTTAGAAGGTCCTTACCTATGACAAGATCAGCTAAATATCTATCATTTTCTCAAACATATTTGACATTTTATATTTAAAATATTTTTATTTATGATTTTAACTTGCTAGGCCTTCTATCCTGGGACTCTATGTCACATGATGTATTCTAATTTGTCTTTTCTTTTTAAAGAAAAATAACTATATTTTCTAAATAATCCATTTCCTCCTCATTGGCTTATGATGTTTTACCACATATTCTGTTCTTATGTATATGAGAAGGCTAGCTGGATACCTACACTAGTGCCTTTTTTCCTGTAATTACTGTAGGTTTAAATTATAATTTAATATCTAGTAAGACAATTTCCCCCTCATTACTCTCCTTTTCCAAAGTTTTTTCACCTGCTATTACTTGTTTATACTTCCAATAAGTAAGTGACAATTATGGTGGGCTGAATTATGACTCTCAAAGATATCAAAGTCCTAATCCCTATAACCAGTGAATGTTATCTTACATGGAAAAAGAGTTCTTACAAGATATAACTAAATTAAGGCCTTTTTAATGGGAAAATTTCCAGGGGTATCTAGACAAGCCTTAGATGTAATCATAAGGGTCTTCTTAAGTGGGAGACAAAGAACAAAGCCATGTGAAGATGGAGCAAAAAGAGCTTTGAAGATTCTATCTCCTGGCCTTGAAGATGGAGCAAGGGACCACAAAACAAGGAAGACAAAGAATGCAGGTCTAGAAGCTGGAAATACAAGGAAAAGGATTCTCCCCTAGGGCCTCCCAAGGGAGTATGGCCTTGCCTACGCCTTGATTTCAGTGCAGTGAACTGATTTTGGACTACTAGCTCCAGAAAGTATGAGAATAAATGTATATTCTTGTAAACTATCAAGGGGTAAGTTATTCCAGTAGCCATAGGAAACTGATATTTCAATTTAATAAAGAAATGCTTGAGATGTTTGTGAATTTTTATTAATGTCATCCATTAATAGTTAAAGAATTGACACATTTAAATATTCAGTATTTCCTTCCAAGAAAATATATCTCTTATTTTTGAGTAAAACATATGGCTTTTGGGGAAGTTTCTTTCATCAATATTTCCAATGAAAAAGATTTTCATTTTTCAGAGAATCAGCAGTATATTTTTTATAAAGCAATTTTCTGGAGGGTAAACATAGAGGGAAAATGAGTGTCATTAAGATTGGCAGGAGCTGGGCATTTAACAGGTCAATTTCTATAATATTATGTAAGGAGCAACAATTTGATTCCTTAAAAGAGGTTAGAGCTTAAAGAAACAAACTTACAATTTTCCCTAAATTATTTGTTTGGAACCCTCTTCCATAAGCAGGTTTTGTTCACTCTATCATTACAGATGATGAATAAATGGAAATATAAAGCTTCATTATCTCTCTAAAAGATGTTTTTCTGAAACACTGCATCATAGTATACCCAAAATAATTTTTAAAGATGGAAATAATGTTTTCCACCAAGATATTATAACTCTGAGGTTTATGGCATTTTCTATATACTCATCTTCTCTGGTTAGCATTTGATTTTTTGTTGCCCTAATTTTGATAACCAAGTTACTATCAATGCAGACATTAAAACTTCTCTGTGTTTTTTAGAAATATTTACAGGAGGAAATTTGGACATGTTAGGAGTAGAGTTAATCTACTCATAGATTTTTAATATGACTCAATGAGACATTTTGGGCTGGCAACTTTTCTAGTATGTGTTTCTAATAGGAAGTAAACATCAGTATCCTACAGGAAACCTGAAAATGCAGATGCCTTGGTCTTCCTCAAATTATAACAGGAGAGAAGCACAGCATTTGTATTTTTAAAAAGCTCTAGACGTGATTCAGGGGTGCACAAAAGTTTCCTCACCTCGGATTGTGTAGTAAGCCTCCAGGAAGCAGAGATTTCCTGAACTGTCAATCACCGCCCCCCCCCCCCCCCACCAAGGCTTACTGTCTGTCATCTCACTGACATCACCCTGTCCCCTTCTGTTTATGATGAGAAGAGTCTAATCACTCTTTTTGCCCTAGCAGTATCTCTTAGAGTTTTCTCTTAAATAGTAAATCTTACTAAGGATCAGAAAGGACAACTTAAAATATTTCATCAATTTTACTTTAATTCATGGGGAAATTTTTATGATAGTGCAGCATTTGTGAACTGAAAATTAGAGAGTTCTCTAGTGTAGCTCTTTCAAAGGTCAAGGGTATATTATTTCTAGTTTATACTGATGTTGTGAATGTAAGTTTGATGGGAAAATGGAAAATGTCTTACAAATAGTGATTTTAAGAAATGGAAGTATGTCATCTTTTCTTTCCGACCTCTTAATCCTAAATCGTCTTCAAGGAACTGTTTGAACCCAGCCCTTTCCCTAAAGACTTCTCTTTCAAAAAAAATTTATTTTTTAATTGGGGGAAAATTGCTTTATGATGTTGTGTTGGTTTCTGCCATACAAGAATGCAAATCAGTCATGACTATATGTATACATATATATATCCACATATACATATATATTCCCTCCGTCTTAAGCCTCCCCCCACCATCCCACCCCTCTAGGTCTCCAGGTCATCATAGAGCACCGGACTGGGTTCCCTGTAGTGTACAGCAGCTTCCCGCTAGCTCTCAATTTTACACATGATAGTGTATATATGTCAATACTGCTTTACAACCTGTCCCACTCTTTCTTTCCCCCACTGTGTCCACAAGTCCAGCTGTATTGCAGTTCCTTTCCTGCAGATAGGTGTATCAGCACCATTTTCTAGATTCCATATATATAAGTTTATATAGAATACGTTTTTCTCTGACTTACTTTACTCTGTGTAACAGGCTCTAGGTTCCTCCACCTCACTACAACTAACCGAAATTCGTTCCTTTTTATGGTTGAGTACTATTTCATTGTATATATGGACTACAACTTTATCCATCCATCTGTCAGTGGACATCTAGGTTGCTTACATGTCCTGGCTACTGTAAATAGTGCTTCAGTGAATATTGGGGTATGTGGGTCTTTTTGAATTGTGGTTTTCTCAGGGTATATGCTCAGTAATGGGATTGCTGGATCATACAGTAGGTTTTCTTCCTGGTTTTTAAAGAAATAACATACTTACCCTTTCTTATTTCTAATTGTAAGGCATTTGCAATTATTTTGGTACCTGAATATTATAGCTTCTGTTTTGCTTCACTTAATGTGCTAAATTTTCTTCTCAACAAGTTTGGGGCCCTTAAAGTCTGAGAACTTTAGCACCTTATGCAGCACTGAGAAAACAGTAGTCCCTCCTTATCCATGGTTTCGCTTTTTCTGATTTCAGTTACCCATGGATAACTGTGGTCTGAAAAATATGACATAGAAAATTCCAGAAAAAAACAATTCATAACTTTTAAATTGCAGTCATTCTGAGTAACATGATGAAATTTCTTGCCATCCTGTTTAGTCACACTTGGGACATAAATCATCCCTTTGCCCAGCATTTTCTGCCTATTAGTCACTCAATGGCTATCTGGGTTATTGGATGCCTGCCATATTATTGCAGTTCTTGTGTTCAGGTCATCCTTATTTTCCTTAATAATGGCCCAGAACACAAGAGGATGATGCTGGCAATTTGGATATGCCAAAGAGAAGCTGTAAAGTGTTTCCTTTAAGTGAAAATTTCAAGTTCTCAAATTAATAAAAGAAAAAAAAATAACTGTGTGGTGAGGTTTCTAAAATGTGCAGTGCAGGAAGAATCTTCCATCTGTGAAACTGTGAAGAAAGAAAAAGAAATTTATTCTAGTTTTGCTGTCACACTTCAAAAGTTATGGTCACAGTGTGTGATATGTACTTAGTTAAGATGGAAGGGGCATCAGATTTGTACAATGAGAGACAAACCACATTGATATAACTTTTATTAAAATATATTGTTATAACTGTTCTATTTTATTATTTATTTTTATTAATCACTTACTGTGCCTAGCGCATAAAATAAACTTTATCATAGGTACGTATGTATAGGAAAAAACATAGCATCTATAGGGTCCAGTCAGTACTATCCTAAATTTCATGCATCCACTGGGTGTCTTGGAACATAGACCCCATAAGTGAAGGGAGACCTACAGTATTGTCAAGTACATTTTAAGTGTATGAAATTCATATATTTAATTGAATGAAATAACATTTATCTTAACAGAGAAATTGATTCAATTGTCATGTACCTTTTTTTTTCTGTATAGTTAGAAAATTTAATGAAACTAAAGAAAGTGAGCACTTTTTTTAATGCATTTGGTCCTCAAAATATGATGGCCATCTTGGTATCATGCATTATGTTTTTTAGAACAATGCATTTCAAAAGCTATTGCACTCTTAGGTAAACAGCAAAACCAAACTTTGTAGCTATGGTAATGTGCTTCTGGGGGGTACATACATGTTCTTATGTCTGTGTTTGGTTTACATGTGTGTGAGAAGTGAGGAGAAATTTCCTTAATGTAAATATAGAAGTAATATTTAGATGAGAAACAACAGGTATATGATTTGAGATCATTTAAATCCATTATTATTCAAGAAATTTAAATCTCTCAACTTAACACATCACCTGTCGGGATAATTTCTTGGCAATACTGGCTGAACTTGTTGTTCAGTTGCTCAGCTGTGTTCGACTCTTTGCTACCCCATGGGCTGCAGCACATCAGACTTCTCTGTCCTTAACTGCACCATCTCCTGGAGTTTGCTCAGACTCATGTCCATTGGGTCAATGACGCCATCCAACCATCTCATCCTCTGTCACCCTCTTCTCCTTCCCTCAATCTTTATCAATATCAGGATCTTTTCCAATGAGTCAGTTCTTCGCATTAGGCAGCTAAAGTATTGGAGCTTCAGCTTCAGCATCAGTCTTTCCAATGAATATTCAGGGTTGGTTTCCTTTAGGATTGACTTGTTTGATCTCCTGGCTGTCCGAAGGACTCTCAAGAGTCTTCTCCAGCACCGCAGTTCAAAAGCATCAATTCTTCGGTGCTCAGTTTTCTTTATAGTCCAACTCTCATATCCATACATGACTACTGGAAAAACCATAGCTTTGACTAGACAGACCTTTGTCTGCAAAGTAATGTCTCTGTTTTTTAATATGCTTTCATAAATATAGGTTTAGATGGTAAAGAATCTTCCTGTAATGCAGGAGACCTGGGTTTGATCCCTGGGTTGGGAATATCCTCTGGGAAGCAAACGGCTACCCACTGCAGTATTCTTGCCTGAAGAATTCCATGGATAGAGGAGCCTGGTAGGCTCCACGGGGTTGCAAAGAGTCAGACATGACTGAGGAACTAACACTTTCAACACACTTGGTGTTTGTTAAAGGAGTGTCATTGTGTCTCTTCCACCTTTATGAAAGTGGAATTAAAATGTCTATAGAATACAGCATTCTTTTTATTAAACTTTGCAGAAGGGCTCAGTGAAAAAAGGCTTTCACCATAAATTCCTTTCCTCTTATCTTTCTTTCCAGCTGTTCTGATTCTCTTAAAAAGCAACTTCTCTTGATGGTTTCTGCTAACAGGTAGTAAGACCAGTGATATAAATCACTGATTACCTTCTTCTGGCTTTCAAACTATTCTAGCATGCTTCTAGTTAGAATAATGATTGCAGTGATAAGTCAATGTGAGAGTATGGTAATTTTATACATTAATGCTCATCGAGCTTCTTAGATTTACATTAGCTCCTGCGATAATAAAAAAGTTCTAATAGTAGAAGAAATATTTATGAATATGTGAAATATATATGTGCCTTCTGGCAGAATTAGAGAGCTTCACAAACCATGTTGGGATTCATTTTACTGCAACAAAATATGCATATCCAGGATGGGCAATTGGTTAACTTAGATTACTCTTGTATTCTTTCTCAAAATGCTGTATTTTGATCAGGTCTTCTAGCTGCGTCTTTAGAGCTCTTTAAGGGAAATTCACATATATTTATAAGACAAATTTAAAATAACTGCAAGTGACTACTCCTCCATCTTTCCTCCCTCAGGTGCACAAGGGCACACAGACATGCTTATATTTACTATTTCTGTCCACAGAGTCTCAGTAGCCTGGTGACTTGCTCTGACATGTCTCGTAACAACTCTGACATAAAGGAAGATATATACTTTTTAATTGAAAGTAGCTACATTTTCAAATTCTTTAGTGAACCATTACTTAGCATAAAGTCACTTTGGAATCAATTAAATATGAACCTTTGTCACATCAGTATTCATTGTAAAGAACTTAGGTGATTAAAGACCCTTGGCTTCTAAATATTTGACTACTTACCAGCACCAGCCATTTAGAAGCTCTTTACACTTCCAGGGCTGACAGCATGAAAAAGTAAAACAAAATGAGAGGAAACATAATTGCCTTTAAATGAATTTTCCTTCACCATCTACATGGCTTGAGCTATTCTAGGGTGCTGCTATGCTCTCTCCAGCTCCCCATGCCTTCAGCTAAATTCTGGGGATTCCAGACCTCTCTGCATCTACATGGAGTATTTTTACATGAAAACACAAGATACACATAAATGAATAAATTTATAAATTTTCATCATCCAAGTGGGATTGGGCTAAAATATACATTTTACATCTAGCAAATGAAGCAAGTAAGAGCATGTTTAATATTTCAAGAGCTTCCTTGAAACAAATTTTTAAACATGTTGGAATAAATGTAAACAAATAGATAGGAATAAGTTAGTTTTAGATCATAATTTATGATACTAATCATAGTAACTACTCTATTGAAGGAATTATATGTGAAGCTATGTGGCACATATGTGTTTCTTTCATATTCTCAACACCAATGCTATGAGGGTCCCATCCCCGGGTCCCATCCCTGGTCCCATCATAGAAAACTGAGACTTGGAGAAGTCAATTAAATAATGCAGGTAATCTATAGAAGATTATGCAGTGCTCTAATTTGGATTAGAATCCAGGTTGGCGAAACCACTGTTTTGTTTCTTGACCACTAAGCCCAATGATTCCTCATAAAGGTTCTGTAAGAATCTTCAAAGAAATTTCTTTTTTTGTGTGTTTGTTTTGTTACTATTGTTGTTGTTGTTATTTTGGCCACACTGAGCAGTGTGGGATCTTTTTTGCCTGATCATGGATCGAATCCATGCCCCTGCAGCGGAAGTGCAGAGTCTTAAACACTAGACCTCTAGGGGAGTCCCTAAAGAGGTTCCTAAGTGCACAACTATTCTTTGCCTAGATAGTCACTGAATAAAGTTAAAACTATCTATTTTAAGAATATCTTCTGCTTAACTTGTTTATAATTCATAATTTTACCTGTTCAGATGGAACTTTCTAGTCATTAAATACATGATACTTTCATGAAATCCAGTTGCTTCATATACCAAGACTGTAATATATAGTCTGTATATTTAAAAATACACATGGTTTTGTAATCACGTGTTTGGCTAATTGCTTAACTAAAATTTACAAAATGTTTACCTCTGCTTTATTTGGATAATCAGTGTCATTTAAAACTATTCCACATAATAACTATCCTAATTTAAAAGGAGAAATGTTCTTTAATAAACTGAAACAAGTAATTATAAAAAGGAGATACATTTTTCTCCAATAGGATAATAATGACCATTGACAGTCATTAGTGAGTAGCTAATGGCCAAAGGGAGCATGAAACAATTATTATGAGACCATGAAATTGATTTATAATAAAAACAAATGATACACATTGGCAAATTTTTTAAAAAATGTCCTTTGATGTATTTGAAAATAATGATTCTTTCCAAGTTTATAATTCTACATTTTCCCTTCTCTCTAGGACCCATTTTTTCAATTCTACCAAAATTATTTTAATTCAAATCATATAAAATTTATATGCTTATTAATATGACTCGTGCTTGATGAGAATTAAAATTTGGGTTTTTCTTGCTGTCAGTGAAGTCCTCCAATTGTCTCAGTTTTGTAAGATTACTGCCAAGTCATGCAACTTTGTTGGGAATGTTATGCTAAGTATTTACAAGCATGGAGAGTAGTATGCTTGAATTTTTACACAATGTATTTTCTGTGTATGTGTATGTGTGTGTGTGTATACACGCACTCAGTAACTCAGTCATGTCCCACTCTTCGCAACCCCATGGACTGTAGCCTGGCCAGGCTCTTTTGTCCATGGAATTTTCTAGGTAAGAATACTGAAGTGGGTTGCCATTTCCTTTCTCCAGGGGATCTTCCCAACCCAGGGATTGCACCCACGTCTCTTGAGTCTCCTGCATGGGCAGGCGGGTTCTTTACCACTGAGCCACCCGGGAAGCTCTGTATTGTTCTGTAACTTTATTTAACCTGCAATGTCATGAAGCTTCATATTTAATACCAAGTTTTAATTATGTTGCACATTTTATTTTTTCCTTTCAATGTTCAGTTTTCTTCTATTTCATACCTTTTAGGTCAGGCACACATGTTAAAATTCCAGTTACTGCCTGGGTGCTGAGTGCATTACTATTTGGGGACTCACATGGCATCTGAACATCTCATGAAGTCCAGATGGAGAAAGAAATATCTTTTGTGAGGCAAGATGCTGGAAGGATGAAAATGTTTTAGGTCAGTCAGTCAGAGGTTGCAGCAAAGTGAGGTGAGAAGAATTCCACTCAAATATTTCTATATTCTCTGTGGAATAAAAGGTGATATTATGGCTTATGGTGAAGAGCTGGGAAAGCAAGTTTAAAAGGGATCATAACATCTTAGAACAGCTGCCACAGAGAATGTGGAGGGGGCTGACTAGGGACAAAGGAAGTGATGATAAGGAATCTTCAAGCCCCCAAACCCATTTAGCCTGCATAAGTTTGCAATATGGACAGAATGTCACTTTAGGATGAATGCTGATATAACTGCCTCTGGGCTGCCAATGCTGAACTATGCCCAAATATTAATTTGGGGGGATAAAAAAGTGCCATTTTCTCATTCACACTACTCTATTAAATTATATATATATATATATATATATATATATATATAAAATAAGATTCTTTTTCTATAAGACTGAAAGAAAATGTTTGTTAATTTTGA
This sequence comes from Bubalus bubalis, assembly GCF_019923935.1. Taxonomy (NCBI): domain Eukaryota; kingdom Metazoa; phylum Chordata; class Mammalia; order Artiodactyla; family Bovidae; genus Bubalus; species Bubalus bubalis. The sequence continues at coordinate 18,208,068 of NC_059168.1, read as the reverse complement.
ATTTTAAAATAAGTCATGACATATCAATGCAATTGAATACTATACATATTTAAAGGATAAGAAAGAACTATATATGTGCTTACATAAGAGGATTTCACAGAGATATTAACTATAGTTGCAAAAGGTACATTCAGTAAGTCCTCTTTTTTTGTGTGAAAAAGTTGTAGTTAAAATGTGCCCCAGTCTATAGGTGTTAGGTAGAAGTTTATAGGCTGCAACTATGAAAATTAGAAATGGCTTCATAACACCATATTCCTTTGCTTCCAAGGCTGAATACCTAACTGTCCTTTAAGTATATATGATAAACTTACAGTATATAAACTACCCACTTAATTATATCAGATATCAGTAGGACTCTGGATGGAGTCATTTGACTAAGTATATGGATGTGGCTTGGTGATTTAGATCTGGTTAGAAACGCAGTACTTGGATGCAATCTCAAAAATGACAGAATGATCTCTGTTCATTTCCAAGGCAAACCATTCAATATCACGGTAATCCAAGCCTATGCCCCAACCAGTAATGCTGAAGAAGCTGAAGTTGAACGGTTCTATGAAGACCTACAAGACCTTTTAGAACTAACACCCAAAAAAGATGTCCTTTTCATTATAGGGGACTGGAATGCAAAAATAGGAAGTCAAGAAACACCTGGGGTAACAGACAAATTTGGCCTTGGAATACGGAATGAAGCAGGTAGAGTTTTGCCAAGAGAACACACTGGTCATAGCAAACACCCTCTTCCAACAACACAAGAGAAGACTCTACACATGGACATCACCAGATTGGTCAACACCAAAATCAGATTGATTATATTCTTCACAGCCAAAGATGGAGAAGCTCTATATAGTCAGCAAAAACAATACCGGGAGCTGACTGTGGCTCAGATCATGAACTCCTTATTGCCAAATTCAGACTTAAATTGAAGAAAGTGGGGAAAACCACAAGACCATTCAGGTATGATCTAAACAAATCCCTTATGATTATACAGTGGAAGTGAGAAATAGATTTAAGATCTGATAGAGTACCTGATGAACTATGGACTGAGGTTCATGACATTGTACAGGGGACAGGGATCAAGATCATCCCCATGGAAAAAAAATGCAAAAAAGCAAAATGGCTGTCTGGGGAGGCCTTACAAATAGCTGTGAAAAGAAGAGAAGTGAAAAGCAAAGGAGAAAAGGAAAGATATAAGCATCTGAATGCAGAGTTCCAAAGAATAGCAAGGAGAGATAAGAAAGCCTTCCTCAGCAATCAGTGAAAAGAAATAAAGGAAAACAACAGAATGGGGGAGACTAGAGATCTCTTCATGAATATTAGAGATACCAAGGGAACATTTCATGTGAAGATGGGCTGAATAAAGGACAGAAATGGTATGGACCTAACAGAAGCAGAAGACATTAAGAAGAGGTGGCAAGAATACACAGAAGAACTGTACAAAAAAGAGCTTCATGACCCAGATAATCATGAAGTGTGATCACTCACCTAGAGCCAAACATCCTGGAATGTGAAGTCAAGTGGGCCTTAGAAACCATCACTACGAACAAAGCTAGTGGAGGTAATGGAATTCCAGTTGAGCTATTTCAAATCCTGAAAGATGATGCTGTGAAAGTGCTGCACTCAATATGCCAGCAAATTTGGAAAACTCAGCAGTGGCCACAGGACTGGAAAAGGTCAGTTTTCATTCCAATCCCAAAGAAAGGCAACGCCAAAGAATGCTCAAACTACCGTACAATTGCACTCATCTCACACGCTAGTAATTACTCAAAATTCTGCAAGGTGAACTTCCAAATATTCAAGCTGGTTTTAGAAAAGGCAGAGGAACCAGAGATCAAATGGCCAACATCCACTGGATCATCAAAAAATGCAAGACAGTTCCAGAAAAACATCTATTTCTGCTTTATTGATTATGCCAAAGCCTTTGACTGTGTGGATCACAAGAAACTGTGGAAAATTCTGAAAGAGATGGGCATATCAGACCACCTGACCTGCCTCTTGAGAAACCTATATGCAGGTCAGGAAGCAACAGTTAGAACTGGACATGAAACAACAGGCTGGTCCCAAATAGGAAAAGGAGTACATCAAGGCTGTATATTGTCACCATGCTTATTTAACTTATATGCAGAGTACATCATGAGAAATGCTGGGCTGGAAGAAGCACAAGCTGGGATCAAGATTGCCAGGAGAAATATCAATAACCTCAGGTATGCAGATGACACCACCCTTATGGCAGAAAGTGAAGAGGAACTCAAAAGCCTCTTGAGGAAAGTGAAAGAGGAGAGTGAAAAAGTTGGCTTAAAACTCAACATTCAGAAAATGAAGATCATGGCATCTGGTCCCATCACTTCATGGGAAATAGATGGGGAAACAGTGGAAACAGTGTCAGACTTTATTTTTTGGGCTCCAAAATCACTGCAGATGGTGTCTGCAGCCATGAAATTGAACAACGCTCACTCTTTGGATGGAAAGTTATGACCAACCTAGATAGCATATTCAAAAGCAGAGACATTACTTTGCCAACAAAGGTCCATCTAGTCAAGGCTATGGTTTTTCCAGTGGTCATGTATGGATGTGAGAGTTGGACTGTGAAGAAAGCTGAGCACCAAAGAATTGATGCTTTTGAACTGTGGTGTTGGGGAAGACTCTTGAGAGTCCCTTGGACTGCAAGGAGAGCCAACCAGTCCATTCTAAAAGAGATCAGTCCTAGGTGTTCATTGGAAGGACTGATGCTGAAGCTGAAACTCCAATACTTTGGCCACCTCATGTGAAAAGTTGACTCATTAGAAAAGACTCTGATGCTGGGAGGGATTGGGGGCAAGAGGAGAAGGGGACGACAGAGGATGAGATGTCTGGATGGCATCACCGACTTGATGGACATGAGTTTGAGTGAACTCCGGGAGTTGGTGATGGACAGGGAGGTCTGGCGTGCTTGATTCATGGGGTTCCAAAGAGTTGAACACGACTGAGCGACTGAACTGAACTGAAGAGCAGGTCAGAGCTTTATTGGAAAAATCTGTACTTTCCCAGAAAATGGAGGAGCCATCAAGTTCTATTAGTGAAACATTGTGAGAGAGGAGAGAGAGAGACAGTTGATTATACAACTGGGCATCAAAACTGTGTAATAGGTTTGTTCTTTGAAACTTCAGAGCTTACTTGTGTCATGAATGTAGTCCATGGGTCATCAGCCCTTTGAGGTTGACAGGTGCACAAAATAGTTCCTAAGCTAAAATGGAGTGCTTAGGGAGTTGCCTTTTCCTGCCTTTCATTCCCCCAACACATAGACACACATACACACACAGACACACACATACACACAAGTGGGAGAAGGGAGAGAAAGAAACCAGACTTTTCTTTGTTGTATGTCCATCTCAGCATAGGAGAATCTGTATATTTCTTAAAGTGGGAAGCCAGTGGAAATAATCACAGACCAGAGTTATGGACGAACAGAAGAAATGCCTTATGGCATTGGAGACAGTGAAAGAGGAGATACAAGAGCATTTCCTCTGGATTCTGAAAGGAGTGGAGAGAATCAGTTTGCCCAAGTAGGATGTAAAAGTAGTGGAGAAGCAGGGCTAGGATGCCTGCCAAGTATTTGAAGAAGTATAAGTTGAGGGGAAAATCACAATCCCATAGCAGCAGTGAGGAGTGGACAATCCAAGTCATAGATAGTCAGTGTTTGTGGTGGAAATCTCTAAGAATCCCTCCTCCAGGGAACACCAGCTGGGCTGAGAGCTGAGGAAGCTCTAGGACATGGGAACAGATGGGAGGACATATCTGTAGAGTCCCAACAATGACCTAACAATGGCCCCAGTTGCTTAACAATGATCCTAGTCAAAAAAAAATGATCTCTTTTTTATTACTGGGATGGTTAACTGTATGTGTCAATTTGACTTGGCTAAAGGATAGCTGGTAAAACATTATTTCTGAGTAAGCCTGTGAAGGCATTATTGAAAGAAATTAGTATTTGGATTGGTGAAGCGGGTAGTCCTCCCCATGTGAGTGGGCATCATTCAATCTATGGAGGGCCCAGATAGAACTAAAAGGTGGAGGAAAGGTGAATTCATTTTGTCTGCGTGAGCTGAGACATCCATCTTCCCCTATCTCCAACATCAGTCTTCCTGGGTTCTGGGTCTTTTGGATTCAGATCAAGACCAACAATCATTACCCCACACCCTATCCCTTGCCCTGTTCTTCGGCCTTCAGACTTGGACTGAATTGTACCACCAGCTTTCCTAATTCTCCAGCTTGCAGACAGCAGGTCTGGGATTTCTCACCTCCATAACTGCTTAAGCCAATATACATGCATATGCTTATGTTAATATATATGTATATATAAAGCCTATTGGTTCTGTTTCTCTGGAAAAGTCTGACTAATACACTGACTAACCCTCTAACCTTATTGGGAAGTAGGCTAGCAAACCCATAAGAACACAGATATGTTAGAGAACAAGTGGATATAAAGAAAAACCTGGACATTAATGTAAAGCTAGGATGTTGACTATATCATAAACCTAAACCTGTTAAAAATCATTGTACTGGGTTGAAGGAAATACTGAATTTGGAGTGAAATGTTCACATTAGTTAGCTAGCATTTCAGAGACAGTTATAAATTGATTATAAAAATTAAGGGAATTTGTTTAGAATTTTGACTATAATTCTTATTATATCAGCATGTATATACAGAAAGAGAAGCTGAAGAAAGATTATACCAAATTTCTTGTGGTGATTTGGGGCTGGGGTAGTCTGGAGTGGAATGGGGATGTGGGATTATAGCAATATTCTTTTAGTGCATTGTATGTTTCTCAAATGCTTCAATTTTGTATAAGAATAATAATTTCTTTGGCGTAAGGAATAGATCCTTCCAAACACAACAAAGATTAGCATTGACTTGGGGAAATGGCCTGAGCAAATATCATCATGACCTTCCTCCTGCTGGGGTACTGAACTGGCAGTGAAGCCTAGCATGGAACTGGGGCACCTGGAGTAGATCCCAAATGTTACATATGAGGCTTCAGATTCATTAATGAGAAGATGCTGCCCCGGGCACCGCTGTTTTCAATGCTGAGATGCCCAAGGGCCCAGTCGTTTAAGTGTGGTTCTTTCTTTTTGGAAAAGCCCCATGGTGAGAATCTGACTCATGGCTAAGGTGAAATCTGAGTTAATACAGGGAGAAGCAAGGACTGTCGTCTTGCTTCATGCATCCGTGAAAGAAATGCTTTTCCTGCTGACGGGAGTTGTCTGACAGAAACATTCAGGTAGAGTAGAATTACCACCTCCCCCATTTAGCTCAGGGAGGATACTTGTCTATACAGGAGATGCCTCCTGGCAAAGTGGAGAGGACTTGATTTAGCTCCGTCACCTCCCATCTGTTGATGGAGAAAACGTTGTGTCTTTCACTGCCTGACCATCCTCTAATGCTGAAGAGCTGAGGTGAAAGTTCACACTGAGGAGACTCACTTTCTGACAAGAGATGGCAAGGCAATCTCAAGAAGGAGACAGAGCTAAAAAAATGGAAACTGGCAGCTCTGATGGAGAGGTTGCACCAATAAAAGTGAAACACAGAATTAATACTGCTTAAAAGGGAGTTTGTGATCAGAAGGTTAAATGGAGGGACAACCTTTCAACACAAAGGAGAAACATGAGGAAATGGAAATCATGATTGAAGATATGAGAGACATGGAGGATATTCCCAGGAGAAATAATGTGCAAATAATCAGCATTCCAGGAGGATAAAGAGCAGATGGAGGTGGAATCAATAATCAAAGCAATAATCTTCAGCTCCCTGATCTGAAGAAAGATTAAAAGGGCTTACTGATTATGAGGCAAAAGTGTCAGTCATACATCTAGACACATCTTGTGAAATTTTTGACCTCTGAGGAAAGAGAAAAAATATATACATTTTTCAAACAGATTCTAAAAAGTTCAAATTTAATGGAAAAGGAATGTTTGGCTTCTCATATGTGACACTAGAGGGGCTTCCCAGGTAGCTCAGTAGTAAAGAATCTGCCTGGCGATGCAGGAGACCCAGGAGATGTGGGTTCAATCCCTGGGTTAGAAAGATCTCCTGGAGGAGGAAATGGCAACCCTCTCCAGTATTCTCCAGTATTCTTGCTTGAAAAAATCTCATGGACGGAGGATCCTGACAAGCTGCAGTCCATTTAGGCACAAAGAGTCAGCCACGACTGACTGACTGAGCGTGCATGCAACATATCACATTAGAAGCTAGTGGAATACTGGTTATAAAATTTTGAGAGAGAAAGCACTGCTATATAAAAATTCTACACTTGTAAAGATTATTCATATGATGACAAAAAAGGATGTTTTTTGATATGTAGAAACTCAAAGTATTATATGCAAGTTCTCATTCAAAAGCACAAGGATTTCAGTTCAGTTCAGTCACTCAGTCATGTCCGACTCTTTGTGACTGACCCCATGGACTGCAGGACTCCAGGCCTCCTTGTCCATCATCAACTCCCGGAGTTTACTCAAACTCATGTCCATTGAGTCAGTGATGCCATCCAACCATCTCATCCTCTGTCATCCCCTTCTCCTCCCACCTTCAATCTTTCTCAGCATTAGGATCTTTTCAAATGATCAGTTCTTAGCACCAGGTGGCCAAAGTATTGGAGTTTCAGCTTCAGCATCAGTCCTTCCAATGAATATTCAGGACTGATTTCCTTTAGGATTGACTGGTTGGATCTCCTTGCAGTCCAAGGGACTCTCAAGAGTCTTCTCCAACACCACAGTTCAAAACCATCAATTCTTTGGCGCTCAGCTTTCTTCACAGTCCAACTTTCACATCCATACATGACCACTGGAAAAACCATAGCCTTGACTAGACGGATCTTTGTCTTCAAAGTAATGTCTCTGCTTTTTAATATGCTGTCTAGGTTGGTCATAGCTTTTCTTCCAAGGAGCGAGCATCTTTTAATTTCATTGCTGCAGTTACTATTTGCAGTGATTTTGGAGCCCACCCAAAAAAAAGTCTCTTACTGTTTCCATTGTTTCCCCATCTTTTTGCCATGAAGTGATGGGACTGGATGCCATGATCTTAGCTTTTTGAATTTAGCTTTTTGATCTTAGCTTTTTTAAGCCAAATTTTTTACTCTTCTCTTTCACATTCATCAAGAGCCTCTTTAGTTCTTTTTTGCTTTCTGCAATAAGGGTGGTGTCATCTGCATATCTCTGGTTACTGATATTTCTCCCAGCAATCTTGATTCCAGCTTGTGCTTCATCCAGCCCAGCATTTCTCATGATGTACTCTTCATATAAGTTAAATAAGCAGATAGAAGAATATACCCCAGCATAAATAATAGTAATTGCTAATAGAGATCTAAAGCAAAATAATATAATAAATAGCAGTGAGCAATGAATCCAGTAAAATATGTAGGTAAACTTAAGTGGATGAGGAAAAAGTGATTGCAAATTTTAATATCATTGATGAATAAGTACACTGAGAAGAGGCACATACCCTAAGGAAATAATATGGAATTACATTTCTGAAGTACAAAGTTCAGAAAAATCTAGAGTTTGGACATGGTATGAGTGAGTCAGACAATAAAATATTCTTAAGGTTTTGCCATTTTAAAAAAAAACTACAAAAATGACTTTTCATTTTCTGTTCCTATGTACTATATAGCCAAATAATGCTAAGACATTGTATCATGAATGATAAATGTATTACTAATTTTAATAAAACAACAGATAAATATGGGTTTTAGTATGACTGTTTAAAACACAGGCTGATCCTATTCAAGTAAATAAAAAAAAATTTCCAAATTATTGGTAGGGGGCAACTGAAATGCAAAACAAAATCAACAGAGCACAAAAACAACTTGTTCAAATCAGTGAAAAAACATGAGTATAATAAGGAAATTAACATAAAATTAGATGGAAATGCAAATAAACATATCACTTTTCATAATAAATGTAAATAGACTGAATTCTCTGATTTAAAGACAAAGTCCAGTTATATGAATTTTTATAAAAAAACATAACTAAAATTAAAAAAAAAACACACAAGGGCTATAAATACAAGGAAGGGCAAAGACATATAAAGTAAATGCAAAGAAAATGGGGTGGTTATCATATCAGAAAATGGAGAATTCCAGGCAAAAATCAATCAGTAAATATATCAGAGAGCTATCATATAATAACATTTTTTAAAAACAGCAAAACTACCTGCTGTATGTAGCAGGAAGGGTCCAGTCAGGAGATAATATTCACAGTGATATGCCAGCAAATCTGGAAAACTGAGCAGTGGCCACAGGACTGGAAAAGGTCAGTTTTTACTCCAATCCCAAAGAAAGGCAATGCCAAAGAATGTTCAAACTACCACACAATTACACTCATCTCACATGCTAGCAAAGTAATGCTCAAAATTCTCCAAGACCAGCTTCAGCAGTATGTGAACCATGAACTTCCAGATGTTCAAGCTGGATTTAGAAAAGGCAGAGGAACCAGAGATCAAATTGCCAACATCCACTGGATTATCAAAAAAGCAAGGGAGTTCCAGAAAAACATCTACTTTTGTTTTATTGACCACGCCAAAGCCTTTGACTGTGTGGATCGCAACAAACTGTGGAAAATTCTTAAAGAGATGGTAATACCAGACCACCTGACCTGCCTCCTGAGAAATCTGTATGCAGGTCGAGAAGCAATAGAATGGGACATGGAACAGACTGGTTCCAAATCAGGAAAGGAGTATGTCAAGGCTGTATATTGTCACCCTGCTTATTTAACTTATATGCAGAATACATCATGAGAAATGCCAGGCTGGATGAAGCACAAGCTGAAATCAAAATTACCAGGAGCTATCAATAACCTCAGATATGCAGATGACACCACCCTTATGGCAGAAAGTGAAGAGGAACTCAAAAGCCTCTTGAGGAAAGTGAAAGAGGAGAGTGAAAAAGTTGGCTTAAAACTCAACATTCAGAAAATGAAGATCATGGCATCTGGTCCCATCACTTCATGGGAAATAGATGGGGAAACAGTGGAAACAGTGTCAGACTTTATTTTTTGGGCTCCAAAATCACTGCAGATGGTGACTGCAGCCATGAAATTGAACAACGCTCACTCCTTGGAAGGAAAGTTATGACCAACCTAGATAGCATATTCAAAAGCAGAGACATAACTTTGCCAACAAAGGTCCGTCTAGTCAAGGCTATGGTTTTTCCAGTGGTTGTGTATGGATGTGAGAGTTGGACTGTGAAGAAAGCTGAGCACTGAGGAATTGATTGTTTTGAACTGTGGTGTTGGAGAAGACTCTTGAGAGTCCCTTGGACTGCAAGGAGATCCAACCAGTCCATTCTAAAGGAAATCAGCTGTGGGATTTCTTTGGAAGGACTGATGCTGAAGCTGAAACTCCAATCCTTTGGCTACCTCATGTGAAGTGTTGACTCATTGGAAAAGATCCTGATGCTGGGTGGGATTGGGGGCAGGAGGAGAAGGGGACAACAGAGGATGAGATGGCTGGATGGCATCACTGACTCGATGGACATGAGTCTGAGTGAACTCCAGGAGTTGGTGATGGACAGGGAGGCCTGGCGTGCTGCGATTCATGGGGTCACAAAGAGTCAGACACGACTGGGCGATTGAACTGAACTGAGAAAATATATAATGATAGCCCCTGGATGGTGATGTTCACCACGGTACTGCAGATTGCAGCTGAAAAGCAGGAATTTCTTGGTGGAAAAGGAACAAAAGTTCCAAGAGGCTGCCCATATGGGGCTGTTGAATCCCCTTGGAAGCTATCTAGGGTGCCTGTGAAACGTAAGTGGAAGCTGGCTTGGGTGCCTGTGGAACTCAGCTGAAAGCTGCCATTAGAAGAACTGCTAAAATTTGCTGGGGGCCAGTTCCACTGGGAGTCCTGCATGCCTGCCATCTGGCAGAGGCTCAAGGAGGCAAGCTCACTGGAACCAGAAAGATAAGTCCCTTTCCCCTGCAGTGTCTCTCTACCATCCTCTACCGACAAAGGCTAATATTGTGCCCCAAGCGGAAGGAGAAAATGCCCATAGGTGCAGCTCCAGCATCACAAATTGGGCAATGAAGGGTAGACGGACAGCTGAGAGACAATAACTTGATAACTGGCAGAGGATTCAAGGAGAACTTGTTCAAGGAGATTTGAAACAGTGGGACTTAAATATCCCTCTTCCAGAGTGTGATAGATTACATTAAATGTAATGCAATTAAAAGAATTTCGGACAGAAAAGGTAAAAAACACAACAAAATCATCATGTTCAGTTCAGTTCAGTTTAGTTGCTCAGTCGTGTCTGACTCTTTTGCGACCCCATGAACCACGACACACCAGGCTTCCCTGTCCATCACCAACTCCCGGAGTCCACCCAAACCTATGTCCATTGAGTCGGTGATGTCATCCAACCATCTCGTCCTCTGTCATCCCCTTCTCCTCCTGCCCTCCATCTTTCCCAGAATCAGGGTCTTTTCAAATGAGTCAGCTCTTTGCATCAGGTGGCCAAAGGATTGGAGTTTCAGCTTTAGCATCATTCCTTCCAAAGAACACCCAGGACTGATTTCCTTTAGAATGGACTGGTTGGATCTCCTTGCAGTCCAAGGGACTCTCACGTACTTGACCACAAAAATAACTCTTAAATCTTTCAAAGTATGGCTATTTAAAGGTCTTTATTTGGTGACAAAACAAAAATAAACAAAAACAGCACCTCAAGAATGAGGTAAATAAAATAAAGTTTAATCGTGTCTTAAAACAATTTCAATTGAAATTGAGAGGTTTTTAAAATATCTGGATCAATTAGAAAACAAAGTACATTGTAATATGAAGTTGATAGAAATAACATTCATTATCAAAATCCATGGGCTATAGAATAAAATTTAAAATGCATAATCAAGGATTTTATTATTAGCAAAAGAGAGACAATATATGTTTAAATGTTCAACTTTAAAAATAAATAAAACTCAATAAAATAAAATGTATAAGGTTAAAGCTAAAATAGAGGATTAAAAGCAAAATAAATAAAAACTTGAATGAAATACTAAATAAAAGCAAGAGCAGATAGAGAAATAAGTGATTTTAGCAATCTATAATATAAAATAATTACACAGAAAGAGACAAAATATTTGAAAAGACCAATATCAAATATTTCAAAATATTTGAACAGACAAATTTTTGTATTGTGTGTGTTCCCAATTCTCTAACATTAAAATGTATAAGGTTTTGTTGGTTTTATAGTTAAGTTCTAACTCACCTTAAAAAAGGCATTTTCTAAGTATTTGGATTTTACTAGAGCATGGGAGGAAAAAACACCTTTAAAAATTTATTTTATAAAGAGAACATAATCTCTCACACAAAAACTTGATAGTACAAAATTTAGTCTAGGTCACCTGTGAGTATAGACATAAATAGCCCAACTATAAATAGAATTACAGCAGTGTTTTAAAGTAATAATATGCTGTGGGCCAAATAGTTTATTCCAGGGACACAAGAATGTTTCAAAATTAAGATCTACCTATACAGTTTGTAATATTAAATTATAGGGGAAAAAAACACTTGCCTTTCCCTTCTCCAGGGGATCTTCCCAACCCAGGGATTGAACCCAGGGCTCCTGCATTGCAGATGGATTCTTTACCATCTAAGCTATCAGGGAAGCCCCTCATTATCAATAGAGTCTGAATAATTTAATTAAAATAATCAATTTAAAGGAAAAATAAATTGTGAATAAAAATGGTTGATTTTGTTTTCCAAGAAAAAGAAAGAAAATTCTAATGAATGATAAAATAGTGAGGCTGTTGATTTTAAGATAAAATGTAAGGGAAGGTTGCTTTCTGTATAATTAAAATAACCAATTTAAAGAAAGACTAAATTGTGACTAAAAATGGTTGATATTGTTTTCCAAAAAAAAGAAAGAAAATTCTAATGAATGATAAAATACTGAAGCTGTTGATTTTAAGATAAAATACAAGGGAAGGTTGCTTTCTATAAATCACTATTTTAAATTTTATTTTGTATTTCTAGTTCATGCAACACAACAAAGGAATAAAGTAAGTTGAAAATAAGAAATAAAACTACTATGACTGTCATATAATTTGTTTGTATGCCTAGAAAATTCCACAAGTCAGAAAAAAAGACTATTATCAACAACAAGAGGATACAGTAGGTTACCTGGGTATGTGATAAAGATACAATTTAATGGCTTTCCTTTATAGTTAAAAAACTCTTTTAGAATGGAAATTTAAAAAATATACTCATCTCAATAGCAGCATTAATCATACTCTCCTTAGGAATAAACTAACAAACTAAAATGTTAACAAAATTGTATAAAGAAAAACATTCACTGAAGGACAAATAAAAAGTGATGTTCCTGAGGGGAAGATTTACTAACAAGCATATAAATCCTTCCCAAATTAGTATTTGCAATTAACATGTTTCCAATTCTAGTCCCAATGCTATCTCCTGGGTTCAATTCCACAGTTCCTTTGCATATAATTAGCTTTCTGGCAGAAAGCAGATGGCACATTCAAATGGTGTAATTGAGGAAAGTTTAATGAAGAGATAATTTACCAAGGTTTTGGTAGGGTGATCTGAAAACCAGAGATGGTGAAGCCCTCGGGACTCATATTACCATTCTGAGTCCTAGACAAATGGGCAAGGGGAGGGAGTGGAGAACAGAGAGTTCCAATTCCAGCTATGGGAGAGGACCACCCAAGGAGAAGTGTGGTGCACTGGACGGAAGCCACTGAGGACTGAGGACTGTGGACTGTAGCCCTGCTGGAAAGGAGCTGAGTGAACAAATGCCGTATCTTTCCTTTAGTCTACTCTTGGTGCCTCTCATTGGCCAAACTCAAATGGAAACAAGAGGTAAGAGATTCAGGGTGAAGCAGTCCAAAGATGCCCAGCTCCCAAGATAAAGAGGCAAGCGAACCTGGAGAAGCAGGTACAGATGTCCAGTTCTGTGTTAAAGAATCATGCATAATGAAAATATTGACGACTACATGTAAGAGAAGAGGATTGGTCCTATTCCAGATCTTGAAATTTTCAATAAATGCACGGATTGAGAAAAGGAATAGGCAAGCAAAGAACAGAGTGGAACAGAGATCCCAAAATAAGCTTGAGAATGTATGCAAACTAGATATATGTTAGAGATTCTATTCCGTTACATAGAGGAAAGAATGACTTACCTGATAAAGATTCTAACCATTGATTTGGAATAAAAGAAAGTTGATATTCAACACATACAACAAAAATAAATTACAGATTAATGAAAAACCTAACTAGAAAAAACTATAATGTATCTGAAGAAATTATGGTGGGTTATTTTTTATAATTATGGTTTTGATTGAATTTCCTAAGTAAGACATGTCATAAAGAAAAAAATGTAACGAATTTGAGCAGATAAAAATAGAGTTTGGACCACAAGAACTAGCAAACAAACAGATTCATGACAGCAAGAACATATCTGTGACAACACATAGAGGATTAATTACTATAAAATAAAGCTATTCCCTAAAAATATGTAAAAAAGTCATACCATTAAACAGAAATGGGTAAACTGTATGTTTGTATAGATGGTGTGAGAAGGGGAAATATAAATAATAAGGATATGAATACATGTTAAACCTAATAGAAAAATCTAGAACTTGAAAGCATCATTATCAGAATGGAAAAGTTAAAAAATATTAGTAACATCTAGTGATGATGAGAGTGTGCAAAAACAAGTGCTTTTCTACTTACTGTTGGTAGGAGTGAGACTACTACATATTTCTATAAATTATTTTTCAAGTATCTCTTAAATTTAAAATGTGAATATAGTTTGTTCTATAATTCCACTTGGAAATGTTAATGCATTCTATAGGAATAAAATAATTAAACTGTAAAGGATATCTTTTCTTTCCTTCCTTCCTATGGCCCTCTCTTCCTGTCTTCCTTCCTTCCTGTTAATGATTTTTAATAAAAAAAACATGCATTTAACATGGTTTAGTTATTAATAAATGTACTTCAGCAATGGAAAGCTGTATTGCAGAAACTGTTAGTGCTTTCAAGCACTCATAATTTCTCCTATATTTCCAAACTGCATTGCTTTAGCTTGGGACCACACAGCTACCTCTGGCCAATGAATATATAGCAAAAGGACAGACCGCAGAGGCAACTGGCAGGAGTGTGACTCTTCCCACCTTCTCTTCCTTTGCCAAGTGTGCCTTGGAGGCCATGTTTCCATAGATGGCATAGTTAACAACATGGAGAGCTGCCTGACCCATGTTGGATTTACACCATCAAGAAGTAATCTATTGTGTTATGCACCTGAGATTTTGGAGTTTATTTGTTATGACAGATATGTTAGTTTTCCTCTAAAGTTCTCAACTGATTGGCTAAGTCCCACCCACAATGTCAAGAGTAATTGTCTACTTAAAGTCAACTGATTGTATTTTTTAAGTTTATTTTTAAAATTTTGGGCTTCCCTAATAGCTCAGTTGGTAAAGAGTCCACCTGCGATGCAGGAGACCCTGGTTTGATTCCTGGGTTGGAAAGATCCCCAGGAGAAGGAATAGACTATCCACTCCAGTATTCTTGGCTTCTCTTGTGGCTCAGCTGGTAAAGAATCTGCCTGCAATGCGGGAGACCTGGGTTTGATCCCTGGGTTAGGAAGATTCCCCTGGAGAAGGGAAAGGTGCCCACTCCAGTATTGGGGCCTGGAGAATTCCATTGACTGTATAGTCCATGGGGCCGCAAAGAGCGGGATACGACTGAGTGTATTTGGCTGCTCTTTTTGTTGCTGTGCAGGGACTTTCTGTCTTGTTGTGGGGAGCAGGGGCTATTCTTCCATGGCAGTGCATGGGCTCTTCATTGAGGTGGTTTCTCTTGTTGTGGAGCACAGGCTCTAGAGTGTGCGGGCTCCAATAGTTGTGGCGCATAGGCTCAGTTGCCCTGCGACAATGGGATCTTAATTCCGGAACCAGGGATTGAACCCTTGTCCCTTGCATTGGTAGATGTATTGTTAACCACTGGATCACCAGGGAAGTCCTAAAGTCAACTGATTATAGATATTAACAAATCTACAAAATACTTTCACAGCAACATTTTGATTAGTGTTTGATTAAACAACTGTGTTCTATAGCCTAGCAATGTTGAAATATAAAATTAACCATTACATAGATCTATGTGTACAGGAAAAAAAATGTCATATTGGTAAGTGGAAAGAGGCAATTGCCAATGAATTGTTCAAAATATGAGGCAAGTACTTGTGGTTGTCTTAAATTCTATTCTAACTTTCTTTGGGCATGCCTCTATGTACTTCTGGGACTGAGAAGGCAGAAACTACTTCCCAAGCTCATGTGAAGCTTGGGTTCCAGATGTGGCAAGGTTCTCCTGGACTGACACAAAGAGATAAGGAAGAGCAAGGTGAGACCAGGCTCAGGCATGTGGGAAGGTCAACTCTTCTCTAATGCATGATGTTGGAGACATTTCTAGGGCAGCTCTGGGATAGGTTCAATTGTCAAGTCCAGTATTCTGGCTGCCCAGGTGTGTAGTTTCAGCAGTAGAATATCTGCTAGACTAGTCTATGGTGTAGATGAGCCTTTCTCTTGGACCCTTTTAATGACAAATCCTTCCCATGGCTTTGCCAGAAATTCCCTACTAATTCTCTATTAATGCTCCCTAATGAATTCTTTCTGTTTAAATAAGCTATGTTTGATACTGTCTTCCATTACTAAGAACCTTAGCCAGTAATATACAGTCTATGGACTACAAAAAGAAATAGCCCTTTCTGTTTCATTTTTAGTATAAATATATATATATGAATGCAAATATTAAACAAATATGAAATAGATTACAGATTATACAGGTAGCATGTAGTAGAAGAGGGAGGGAAATTAATTCTGTTTCAATCAGAGTCCAAACCAGTCAAGAAAAGTTTAAACCACTCAAAGCTAGAGATGCATTACCTCTGGGATTCACTGCTATTTATGATAAACATTCTCTTTTGGTTCATTACATTGAGTTGGGATTTCTAGTAATTGCAAACATAAATTTTACAAATTTATACTGATAAATTTTTGAGTGTATATTCATATTCAAAATACTAGAAGGTTATATCATATGCAATTAATCTAAATGCAGCTTACATAAGTACATCTATTTATATTTATTTAAGATGCCGTTGATATCCTATAGGAATTTGAAGTTCACCTTGCAGTAAATGTCACAACTTTAGTTAAAATGTGATATGTCTATGTTAAAATGAAAAGATTCTTATGGAATTTTATTGCTTCATTTTGCATTTGTTATAGTTGGTTCTCTATATCAGATTTGTTATCAGTTATTTGGTTAATGTTATCTGATATCTATTTATAATACTTAAGTGTTTTTAAAGCCCTGAAAAATATCACAGTCCCACAATATTAAAGAGATGGTTACTGAAAGGGACCCTCTCCTCATTGTCTCTCTAAAGCCTGTAGTGGGCAATTAATAGTTTTAATTGAAAGGTGTGTGTGTGTGTCCTAAGTTGCTTTAGTTGTGTCTGACTCTTTGTGACCCTGTGGACTGTAGCCTGCCAGGCTCCTCTGTCCATGGGGTTCTCCAGCCAAGACTACTGGAGCGGGTTGTCATTTCCTCCTCCAGGGGATCTTTCCAACCCAGGAATCAAACCTGCGTCTTTTACGTATCCTGCATTTCAAGCAGGTTCTTTACCACTAGTACCACCTGGGAAGCCCAATTGAAACGTAGTTTGACTGTTTTTCAGCCCTACTTTATTTGCTCAGCACCCCATCTACGATGCTTACTGAGAAGGTTCCCAAGAGTGGAATGGCAGCCCTGAGGTCTTCCACAGCCTCGGCTCTCTCCAACCTCTTGATTTGCTTTTCTGCTGTATTAGTGTTCCCATGACCATCATTAGGCCTGGAGAGTTTCGAAGTTGGAACAAGAGGAAATAGGAGCCAATTCTCCCTCTCGGATGCAGAGGTGAGGTTCTTACCAAGCTCACCATCAGTATGAGGGAAGGAGACTGATGTTCAGAGAAGAGATAAATGATGGTGAGTGAGAATCCTGATGGTATGTTTGGTTGCCTGAGCCTGATTGCTTACCATGCAATTGAAATATGAGTTTCAGTCATTTGCAACCAAAAGAGACTCAAGTAATGGAATCTCTGACATAGCTTTAGTTTTCTTGAGATGAGTCAGGCAGAAAACAAAATTGCCTACCCTGCAGGATTTAATAATGGATTAACTAGCAGCTCTGAATTGGGGGTCAGGTGGTTCAAAGTGCTGAGTGCTATTTGGAGGCATGTTATCCATGGGTAGGTGAGAGGAAGGTCTGCACTCAAGAGAAAATAACACTGAGTCCATGCATCCCTGTTTTCTGGGATGGAAAGCCCAGATGGAAGCTTTCTCTCCACTCCTCCTGGGACTCCCAGACACTTCAGATCATTACTCTCTTCCTCCTTCACTGATGCTCCCACCAATCCCCCATCACCCTCCTCCTATCCCCACTCTTCCTTGTTTTGGGGGAGCAGAAACCCTCTTATAGCATGAAGGAGCTGGATGATCATGAACAAGCAGTCTCATTTCATCTAGGATCATTTCCTAATGTACAAAATGGAGGATGTTGGCAAGGTCACTTCTTGGGCCTTGGAAAGCATCACTACGAACAAAGCTAGTGGAGGTGATGGAATTCCAGTTGAGCTATTTCAAATCCTGAAAGATGATGCTGTGAAAGTGCTGCACTAAATATGCCAGCAAATTTGGAAAACTCAGCAGTGGCCACAGGACTGGAAAAGGTCAGTTTTCATTCCAATCCCAAAGAAAGGCAATGCCCAAAAATGCTCAAACTACCGCACAATTGCACTCATCTCACATGCTAGTAAAGTAATGCTCAAAATTCTCCAAGCCAGGCTTCAGCAGTATGTGAACCGTGAACTTCTTGATGTTCAAGCTGGTTTTAGAAGAGGCAGAGGAACCAGAGATCAAATTGCCAACATCCGCTGGATCATGGAAAAAGCAAGAGAGTTCCAGAAAAACATCTATTTCTGCTTTATTGATTATGCCAATGCCTTTGACTGTGTGGATCACAATAAACTGTGGAAAATTCTGAAAGAGATGGGAATACCAGACCACCTGACCGGCCTCTTGAAAAACCTATATGCAGGTCAGGAAGCAACAGTTAGAACTGGACATGGAACAACAGGCTGGTTCCAAATAGGAAAAGGAGTACATCAAGGCTGTATATTATCACCCTGCTTATTTAACTTATATGCAGAGTACATTATGAGAAATACTGGACTGGAAGAAACACAAGCTGGAATCAAGATTGCCAGGAGAAATATCAATAACCTCAGATATGCAGATGACACCACCTTTATGGCAGAAAGTGAAGAGGAACTCAAAAGCCTCTTGATGAAAGTGAAAGTGGAGAGTGAAAAAGTTGACTTAAAGCTCAACATTCAGAAAACGAAGATCATGGCATCCGGCCCCATCACTTCATGGGAAATAGATGGAGAAACAGTGCAAACAGTGTCAGACTTTATTTTTCTGGGCTCCAAAATCACTGCAGATGGTGACTGCAGCCATGAAATTAAAAGATGCTTACTCCTTGGAAGGAAAGTTATGACCAACCTAGATAGCATATTCAAATGCAGAGACATTACTTTGCCAACAAAGGTCCGTCTAGTCAAGTCTATGGTTTTTCCAGTGGTCATGTATGGACGTGAGAGTTGGACTGTGAAGAAAGCTGAGCACCGAAGAATTGATGCTTTTGAACTGTGGTGTTGGAGAAGACTGTTGAGAGTCCCTTGGACTGCAAGGAGATCCAACCAGTCCATTCTGAAGGAGATCAACCCTGGGATTTCTTTGGAGGGAATGATGCTGAAGCTGAAACTCCAGTACTTTGGCCACCTCATGCGAAGCGTTGACTCATTGGAAAAGACTCTGATGCTGGGAGGGATTGGGGGGCAGGAGGAGAAGGGGACGACAGAGGATGAGATGGCTGGATGGCATCACTGACTCGATGGACGTGAGTCTGAGTGAACTCCGGGAGTTTGTGATGGACAGGGAGGCCTGGCGTGCTGCAATTCATGGGGTCACAAAGAGTCGGACACGACTGAGCCACTGAACTGAACTGAACCTAAAATTATGGATGATGAGATGGAAAGGATGATTTGGAATGTGAGGTACTTTTCAAAAAATAGGTATGTAAAACATAAATTTTAACTTATGCTTTCAAGCAAAACAAGTCGGGAGATCGGTGGAGACAGGGCAATGCTGGGTTGTGAAAGAACTAAAAAAAGAAAAAAAAAAAAGTATATGTAATATCATTGATCCAGTTGAAACAAGTTTCAGCTTACTTCCTGATTATTTCTTTTATCTACCATTCAAATACTACTTGGAATTTGGTATTTATCACTTCCCTGGATGTTTTGGAACGTTTATTGTCCATAATTATTTAAACCAGTCTTAGGGACTCTGTGAGAGAGGGAGAGGGTGGGATGATTTGGGAGAATGGCATTGAAACATGTAAAATATCATGTATGAAACGAGTTGCCAGTCCAGGTTCGATGCACCATACTGGATGCTTGGGGCTGGTGCACTGGGACGACCCAGAGGGATGGAATGGGGAGGGAGGTGGGAGGTGGGTTCAGGATGGGGAACACATGTATACCTGTGGTGGATTGATTTTGATATTTGGCAAAACTAATACAATTATGTAAAAGTTAAAAGTAAAATAAAATTAAAAAAAAAAGAAAATGTGATCATTAAAAAAAAAAAAAAAAAGAACTAATTGCCAAGAGCAGCAAGAAGATAAGCATGGTTGTAGTGATATGTGTCACACAGGGCTGTGCAGTAGGAAACACGGTGGTAGCCTGCTCTGTCCCCAGATGGTTGTGACAGGGCCAAGGAAAAATAAAATTATTCTTAAATAAATACCCTCTTTATTAAGAAGGTCTCAATTACCCAACATTTGAATTTGGAATACTCCATGTGATGAACTACTCAATTGCTTAAACTCCTAATTATTCTGGGGAATTTATATTTTGTGACAGTATTTGGCCAATTTGCAAAATAACAGAATCAACACTTTGCAGAAATATTTGAAAAGCTTATAATAGGGAAAAATTAGAAGCTCTCTCATTCATAAATAACTATCATGACATAAAGCTGTAGTAGACCATAAAATAATTTTGTGAACAAAAAGTTTATAAGAGAAAATACCTATGAAACATCCATAAAGAATAACAGAAGGGGGTTATGTGAAATAGAGTGAAAACGTTATAAATTAAAAGGTAGTTTGACTTTTTTAAAGCCCTACATTATAATTATTTGAGAGTAATAGTCACACACACACACACACACACACACACACACATATATATATATATAAAATTTGACTCACAATTTCTAACTAATTAAAATACATGAACATTTTCATCCTGAAAGTTTTTTCTAATTGGCTCCCATAGTACAGAATATATGGTGTATTTCATATTGGCACTGGAGAGTCAACAATCTGGATAGATGAAGGAAATCCTGGAAAATCAAGGAGAGGTGAAGCACAAAACTAAAAATAATGTGTAGGAGACACTATTGGTTGTCTATACAACAGCCTTGTATCCTGCTCTTCCCTATTAACTGATTCTGAGTTTGTTTCAGCATTTAGGTGTGTGGCAATGTGCCCAGGGTAGGTGAGTTCCTTCTCAGGCTTCATAGGCTGAAACAAGGCAGGATAGTTCTTTGCCAATGACTAATTAGGAGAGGTGGGACATGTGACCCAGTTCTGACTCATGACTTAGAAAAGGATATTTGCTGGGGTATTCTGGGAAACATTTTTCTTCCTGATATAACTGAACACAGGTAGGAAGAGCACCCTCTCCATTTCTTTTTAGCCTTTGGATGTTGTCATACAAAGGGATGATTTTGGCAGCATGGGAGCCGTCTTAAGATCATGAGGAGAAAAGCCAAAACATCTCAGATAATATAACCCAGAACCCTGTCATCGAAGGGCTCATGATTTAACTAACCCTGGAAACATGTAACTCCAGTCTTTTTGTTATTGAAATAGTTAACTCATCTAAGTTTTTTTGTTGTTGCTATTTGCAGGCAAAGCCATACTATCGGATACAAAAGTGACCCAGTCCTGTTAATGTGTGTTCATTATGGAAACAAACAGTCCTGAATTTGAATAGTAGCTTTATCAATGAATACTTGTATGAACTTTACAGATACTTTACCTTTTCTCATGTCTAAAATGGGGATGATAATGGAGTCCAGCTCACTGGATTCTTGAGAATATTAAATGACATGCTGCATTTAAAGCAGTTAATAAAATGCTGGCCACGTGGTGAACACACAGTGGAAGTTAGCTATTTTTTAATTAGAGTTTACATTGGTTATTATTAAGAGGCTTGTGACTGTAACATATGCAGCTGTATGGCAGCTTCATCAAGGCAAGTTAGAGAAAAGTAAGCACTCTCTTCTGACTTGCTTACCCCTAATCAGCACTATTCAGTTCACAAAATGGCCCTTTAGCTCCCTCTTTAATTGCTGCAGAAGATTGAGAACAAAGGAAGACTCAGGGAAAACCGTTCATTGGAGGATGAATAGAGCCTAAAGGCTGACAGTGTGGAAAACTGGGCACACTGGGATGGGTTATTAAGATGGGGTTGTGGGTGATTCTGGAGTTGAGCAAGGCATGGGGGCATCTGCAGATAAGCAGAGTCGGATTACTGAAAACATTGTGGTAGAGGAATTTTGAGAAACTGACAGAAAACTAAAGAGATGAAAATAATATTTGGCGGTTGGAGAAAATAGGATAAGACATTTCCACATTATTTTACTGCACAATTGTCTGCATCTCTCCTGTTCACTTTCATTTTTGTGTTCAGTCCAGGGTAAATAACAAGGAGTCAAATGGTACAAGGAGGAGGATTTGCAAACAGTTCTTTCATCTTTCTGCCCTGAAATCTTTTTCCCCCCATAAGCTCTTAAAGTGATATTGACCCCAATGGAGTCTCTTGGTTTAAATAGATTCTGCTGCCAAACTTAATGCTAGGACACCAGGAGTGTGAGCAAGTATAAGGTGGAGCTCTCCAGCCTTTGCTTCAAAGTGCGATTTAGTCAGTTACTCTGAAAGGCATGCGGCAACAGGGTGCCATCTCAGCATCTGCATCCCTGTCTGTTGTCCTCTCTGCCCTCAAGGTTGTATAGGAGCTCAGGGGAACTAGCAGGTTGGCTGAGTGGTCTTAGGCACTCTGATATGGAGTCCCCTGATTTTAGTACTTCACTGTGATATCTAGCTCCAGACATTCCCAGCCATCTTATCACCTTAAGACTACAAGAATCACCCGTAGTGCTTGTTAATAGTATAGATTCCAGGAACCTTCTGGTTCAGAGCACTTGTACAAGTCCCAGGAATCAGTGACTTTCATCAAGCATCCTCAGTGATTCTAATCCAAGAGATTCAGAAATTACATTTTTAAAAACATGCTCTGAGTACCAGGACTGCCATCATAATGTCTTTCGATTTCTCTCTTTTTCCTAATTCTTAAGAAGTGTGGATGCTACTTATGAATAACTGCTGAGAAATTCTCTTTAAATATTAAACTTAACTGGGCAATGTTCTGAAATTAGAGCTTTCCCTTGGAAGACCGGGTTACTATCAGTAGGAACATGTCTCTCCTGGGAAAAGCTGACACCAGTGAAATACTCAAGGACCAACTAGCCCTGCTTCCTTAATCCTGGCACTCATTCAGGGGGAAAGCCCTCTTGGAAGTCGGAAACTCTCCAAAGGGCAGTGTGAGAGGGAGAAGAGTGTCCTGCAGGGATCAGAAAAGTCACATTCAGGCACATCCATTAAATTAGTTAATTAATGAGATTTTATAATAATTAGTTTAGAGACAAGCAAAACTTTAGTGACACGATAAAGGAAACAATCTGTGCTTTCCCCCTTGTTAGGAGGACACAGTTGTAGCACTGAGATTGGAAACAGTGTGTAAGGAGACTTCCAGGCAATTGGTACCCAGCAGGGTGTTCCTGAGAGTCGGGTAAGAGGGTAGGACAGAGGAGGAGAGACTTCCACTCTAAAGCGTAATGACCATATATGTTTGCACAGAGAGTTTTCTCCTACAAACTTCATCATACCTGTGATGTCATAGGTTGAATCCCAGAAGAGAGATTTTTTTTTTTTTGAGGGGTGGATTCAGCCTAGTTTGCAGGATCTTAGTTGTCCCACCAGGGATCAAACCTGGGCTCTGCAGTGAAAGCACTGAGTCCTAACCACTGGACTGTCAGGGAATTCCCCAGAAATTTTTAATCTTTTTTTGACATAGATCATTTTACTGAAGTTACAGATTCTCTCCCCAAGAAGTATGTATGTAGGCATGCCCATGAAAAAGTTCCATATCATGTCAAGGATTCATGAACCTCCTGAAACTCATTTGTAGACCCCAAACAAAGAACGTCTGCTTCAGAATGAATACTGCAGATCCTGGAGATGGAAGGATAGGATCAATGAAGATTAATGAAGGATACGATAATTCAATAAAATAAACTTCTGGTTGAGTCAGGCATTGATTTCACAATAGCCTCTCTCTGAAGCCAGACTACTTGGATCAAATCCTGCTTCCTTCTTGGTTTCCCAGCTGTACCACTTGAGGCAGGTAGACTTCCCTCGCCTCCCTGGACACAGTTCCACATTTCTAAAATGAGGATGATGACACAGACACTGTTACTGTGAGGACTGAATGTGTAAAGTTCTTACTGGCACATAATTGTTTGCTGATGTGTGTGTATGTTAGTTGCTCAGTCGTTTCTGACTCTTCAACCCCATGGACCCTAGCCTGCCAGGCTTCTCTGTCCATGGAATTCTCCAGGCAAGAATACTGGAGTAGGTTGCCATTCCCTTCTCCAGGAAAGGTTTGCTGATACTATTATTTAATTCTCTTTCTCAATGAATGATGTCAACATCAACCACTTATCCAGCCTGTCTTGCTTATTGTTATCACTTAAATTCTTATGCTTCTGCTCATGCTGTATTTTGTTAAATAGAATAAAGCCTCCATGAGGATTGATTTTAACATTTTAGACACTGCATTTCATACAGAGCACATATTTAATAAAATTGTTGAAATAAATGAATTTGTGGAATGAATTTGTCTAGGCTTCTCTAAACATCCCTGTAATCTTTCCCTTCCTTTTTACCTTCATTCAACAGCTTTAATTCAGGACTTTACTACTTATCAGGCTTATCAAAACAGCCATTGCCTAAAAGCATTTCTGAAATCTGTCCATATATTAGAGTCACCTGGGCAGATTTTAACTGTAGATTAGTGTCCTCTGCTTCCCTGGTGGCTCAGATGGTAAAGCATCTGCCTGCAATGTGGGAGACCCGGGTTCGATCCCTGGGTTAGGAAGATCCCCTGGAGAAGGAAATGGCAACCCACTCCAGTACCCTTGCCTGGAAAATCCCATGGACAGAGGAGCCTAGTAGGCTACAGTCCATGGGGTTGAAAAGAGTCGGGCACAACTGAGTGACTTCACTTTCTTTCTTTCTTTCTATGAGGTGTATAGGATTAGCAACTCTGAAGTGGTAGTACTGAAGAACATAGAATAGTTCTAGAAGTTTCTCATGTTATTTTTCTTAATCATTTTTTTTTCAAATTTATTTATTTGGCTGCATAGGGCCTTAATTGTAGCACACAGGACCTTCTTTCTAGTTGCAGAGTGGGGGCTTAGTTGCCCTGCATCCTGTGGGATCTTAGTTCCCCAACCAGGGACTGAACATGCATCCCCTGCATTAGAAGGCAGATTCTTAACCACTGGATCATCAGGGAAGTCCTCTCTCATGTGATTCTTAAGTAATGCTAGTTTTTGGAACTACTTGGTCTATGCTTAAAAATAGTCTCGATTCCTTGTCTTTTCATGAAAGACCATTCACTCATTTCCATGTATTTCCCCAAGTATTGACCCCCGCTTCATGTAGCCTATACTCCAACCATACAAAACAACTGCTGTGTTTCCTAGCACTGTATTCTTTCATGATGTGCTTTGTGCACTTCTGAACTTTGAATATAGGTCAATTTTTGTTTGCTTTGTTTGAAGTCAGATGTTAAAAAATATTCTCTTTCCTAGATTCATCCCCCTTTAATAGTCTCCAACAAAGTTCCAGTTTTCAGTTTTAAATGTTGGGTTCATTGATAGAACAAAGATGAATTTCATCCCTTGAACCAAGTGAATCATTCTTTCCCCCAGCTGCCATGCAATTCGCATGCCATAACATCTGTTCTATTAAAGTATAAAACTTACTGATTTTTAGTATATTCTCAAATTTATAAAACCATTACCATTATCTAATTCCAGAACATTGTTCTCATCCACAAAGGAAGCTTTTATATATTTTAAATCACTCCCCATTTCTCACACCCACCCTCAAAACCTCTGGCAGCCACTATTTACTTTTTGTCTCTGTGGATTTGCTATTCTGGACAGTTCATATAAATGGAAAAATACAATATATGGCCTTTTTTTTTTTTTTTTGTCTGGCCTCTTTCACTTGCCATAATGTTTTCAAGAGTCATCCATGTTGTAGCATTATCAGTATTTCATTTTCTTCAACTGGAAAATGATATTCAAGTATGTGCTGCTGCTGCTGCTGCTAAGTCGCTTCAGTCGTGTCTGACTCTGTGCAACCCCATAGACGGCAGCCCACCAGGCTCCCCCGTCCCTGGGATTCTCCAGGCAAGAACACTGGAGCGGGTTGCCATTTCCTTCTCCAATGCATGAAAGTGAAAAGTGAAAGTTAAGTTGCTCAGTCGTCTCCAACTCTTTGCGACCCCATGGATTGCAGTCTACCAGGCTCCTCCTCCCATGGGATTTTCCAGGCAAGAGTACTGGAGTGGGTTGCCATTGCCTTCTCCGAATGTGAGTAACCACATTTTGTGTATCCATTCTTCTGTTGATACATATCAGGGTTGCTTCCCCTTTGACCATTATGAAAAAATGTTATCGACATTGTGTACAAGTTTTTGTGTAGATACGTGTTGTTGAATCTTTTATGTATACATTTAAAAATGGAAATGTTGGGCCATATGGTAACTCTTTGTTTACCTTTCTAAGAAACTGCCAAATTGTTTTCTTAAGCAGCCCTATCGTTTTGCATCCTCACCAGCAATGAATGAGGGCTCCAATTTCTCCACATCTTAATGACACTTGTTATTTCTATCTTTTTTTTTTTCTTTATAGCCATCCTAGCAGATGTGACGTGGTATCTCATTGTGGTGTTGATTTGCATTTTTTTAATGACTAATGATAACATCTTTTCATCCACTTACTGGCCATTTGCAAATCTTCTTTGGAAAATATTCAAATTCTTTGCTAAATTTTACATTGGGTTATAAAATATTTCTTTACTATTGAGTTGTCAGAATTTTTGTGCATTTTGAATACAAATTTCTAATCAGATACATGATTTGCAAATATTGTCTCTGATCCTGTGGGTTGTCAGTTTACTTTTTACTCTTTTAATACTGTAGTGTCTTTTGAGGTACCAGCACCCCACTCCAGTGCTCTTGCCTGGAGAATCCCAGGGACAGAGGAGCCTGGTGGGCTGCCACCTATGGGGTCGCACAGACTTGGACACGACTGATGTGACATAGCAGCAGCAGAAGCAGTGTCTTTTGACTCACAAGATCTTTAAAGTTTGGTGAAACCTAATTTATTTTTCTTTTGTTGCTTGTGCTCTTGGTGTAAGAAACCATTGTCTAATCCAAGGCAATGGTTTTGCTTATATTTTCTTCTAAGAGTTTTATAATTTTTGCTCCTGTACTTAGGTCTTTGTTCCATTTTGAGTTAATTTTTGTACACGTAGAAGGTAAGAGTTATTCAATCTTTTGCATGTGGCAGTGTACCAGTGCTATTTATTGAGAAGACCATTCTTTCCCCATTAATTGGCTTCAAATTCTTATGAAAATCAATTGGTCATAAATAAGTGAGGATTTATCTGAATACTCGATTCAATTCCATTGGTGTATGTCTTAGCTTTATACAGGTATTATACTGTCTTGATATAACTTTATAGTAAGTTTAAAAAACTTGAAGTGTGAATTTTTTTTCAAAATTGTTTTGGCAATATTGAGTAATTTATTAATACTTTTAGATATGAATTTTAGCTTCACGTTTTCAATTTCTGCAAAAAAGGGCAGTCAGGATTTTGGTAGTAATTTCATTGACTCTGTAGATAAATTTGAGGAGTATTGCCCTCTTAAAATGTTAAGTCTTTTCATGAACTTTCCATTCATCTAGATCTTCTTTAATCAATTTCAGTAATATTTTAATATCTAATATATAAATTTGCCACTTTTTTTGTCAAATTTACTCCTGAATATTTTATTCTCTTTGGACATGTAAATGGATGTGTTTTCTGAATTTCATTTTTGGATTGTTTATTACTAGTGTAAGGAAATACAATTGATTTTATATATTGATTTATTCTGTAGCTGTGTTGAATTCATTTATTAGTGAATTCCTTAGTATTTTCTATATACAAGTTTATGCCATCTGTGAAACATGGGATTTTAATTCACATGGAGTTTTGGATAACATGGGTTCTGTATCAGTAATTGCTTTATTATCTTGATCAAATTGATTCACTTTCATGAGAATAATTTTCTCTGTCTGTAAAATGACAATAATAAGTCTAAAATCCATAGTTGCTATGAGAAATACATGTGCTGACACTGGTCAAATAACCATTATTTCAATTATTTAATATGTGAATCACAAGAATTGGTTCTTTGTAGCTAAGAGTGAATAAATAATTTTCCAAATAATTTCTCAATCCTATTCACATTTGGATGTTCATGTATGGCAGAAACCAACACAATATTGTAAAGCAATTATCCTTCAACTAAAAATAAATTAAAAAAATAATTTTTAGAACTAACAAAACTATGTATCTGAGAAAGAGTATAGTAGATAATGTCAAGTCTTTTAGAATGATTAGAACAACTGGAAATGAAGCTTCAAAGATAGATTGAAATTTTGTTTAAATACTTGGCTAGATATAATGAACATCATTGCATGGGAACAAAAAACTATCAAAGGATTTTTGTTGGAGAATAATAAAATCAAATTTGAGGTACATTGAAAGACTGAGAAATTAGGAGTATGGGGAAAGGAGTAAGGGGGGAAAGGTAAGAAGCTATTGTAAGAGATCAGTAAAGAACTGATGAAAACCTCAACTAAGGCAATACCTGGGAAATGTGCGTGCACGCTAAGTCACTCCAGTTGTGTCTGACTCTGCAATCCTATGGACCATAGCTTGCCAGGCTTCTCTGTCCATGGGATTCTCCAGGCAAGAATACTGGAGTGAGTTGCCATGCCCTCCTCTAGGGAATCTTCCTGCCCCAGGGATCGAATCCATGTCTCTTAAGTCTTTTGCATTAGCAGGTGTGTTCTTTACCACTAGCACCACCTGGGAAACCCCTAACTGAGAAGATAAGTGAGAAATAATATACTTTGGAAGAATTTAGTATGTTTTGGTTGGAGGATAAGAATCATAACTTCCAGGATTCTGGGTTGTAAACATATTCCTTTATTGGAAATATTGCCTAAGGTACTGATAGAGTACCCAGGTAGATATGATTATAGGATAATAGAAACTCAATTTGGAATTTATGAGAGAGACCTGTTGAGGGTTCCAGATATAAAATTTTAGCATTTGATTTCTATGACAACTTCTGGTCTTCACTTCTGTTCTTCCTTTGAAGACTCTATGATTCATAATTATCAAAACTTCCTTATAAATATCCCCCCACCAAACCTCAGCTCTTCTGTCTCTGTCTCTCTCTGGATAACTTAGTTGTCTGGCAAAACAAAGCCTTTACTCTAGTAAAACCTGAACTCTTTTCATTCTTCACTTCTGTACCTCAGGCCTCCTCACATAACCTTTCTTCTTCTGTGACAGTCTGAACCCATGTGCTCTGCAGGACACCTGTTGTCTTTTAAGTTCTGCTTGCTCTCTTCTTGTTGGAACTTCTGTTTATGGGATCATATATATTCTTCTTTCTTGATTTAAAATAGCATGGAAAATAAATTTTTAAATCTTTGCTTGTGTGAAAATGGTTATTTTATCACCATAATATTTTGACTTGGTTTAAAATTATAGGCTGAAAATCACTTTCCCTTAAAATTTTGAAGGTATTAAAAGGCATTTTAGGTTCTAGAATTATAATTGAAGAACTTGTTTTCATTCTGATACCTGTTTCACTGTTTGTGCTCTGTAGTTCTGTAAAGGGCTACCAAAGTTCATTGGATACCTGAGGATATTCTCTTTATCCCTTGTCTTCTGAAATTTTGCACGGATATGTGGATCTTTAGGATTTATTCTCTTGGGCATTTAGTGGTCCTTACAAACTGGAAACCCATTTCCAACACTTTTGGGAAATTATCCTGTATTATTTACTTGATAATATCTTCCATTCCATTTTCAAATTTGACTTTTCCTGAAACTCCATCAGTAATATGAAGAAAGACTGAACAGTCTTCTAATTCCTTTATTTTTTCCTATTTTCTTTTTATTATGATATATAAAAGATTATTTTTACTTTATTCTCCTTTCAATTAGTTTTTTCCATATGATTAATTTTACATTTTTAAATATTTTTCATTTCAAAAGCTCTTTTGTGTTTAAAGCATTTTAAATAGCATCTTGTTCTTTTTATGTGTGTAATACTTTTATCTTTCCAGTTACATTAATTCAATTTTTAAGGGATTATTTTTCTCTTTATATTATTTGTGACTCTCAACTTCTTTCTGCTGTTTGTTTATTTTGTCTCTGACATTCGTATTGAGTCTGACTCTCCATTTTGTTTGGCTTGTTTGATATTTATAAAACACCAGATGTCACATTATTAAAAAGTCAGTAATTTTTACTTCTTTTGAAAAATTGTAAGATCTGGCAACACTGGGGTCACGGTTTTCTTTCTTTCTTTTTTTGGTGAGTAGACACTGCATATTTTAAATAGAACACATATTCTAATGCTCCTGTTTTATTCATTTATCTTTAGGTTCTATGAGCATTTAGGTAGACCATATTCTCCCTCTGTCACTCAAACATCTCCATCCACTCAGAAATCCTCTGACTTATACTTCTAGACACAGGGCTTATCTTTGAAGATAATATTTTGCTCTGTTTTTCTTTCATTAAATCCTCTCCTGTCACCAAATCTTTTTGGAACATAGTTGTTCCTTTAACATAACAGTGAGAAGAAGTTTTATGACCAGTGAAATCCACCCAAAACAGGTATTATTTGATATATTCCCAAGATACTCATTAGTAAGGGTAATTCAGAGTGTTCTGTCTTGTATACCTACTCTTGGAAAAATTAAAGAAAATTTAAAGTGTTAAGTTTTTCACGTAACATTTTGTGAAATTTGAGTCAACTAACACTTTCTACGGATATGGTTCTCTGTTTATACAAGGATGTGTGATGCATGCTAAGTCACTTCAGTCATGTCTCTGTGCGACTCTATAGACTAGTTCACCCAGCTCCTCTGTCCAAGGGATTCTCCAGGCAAGAATATCAGAGTGGATTGCCATGCCCTGCTCCAGGGGATCTTCCCAACCTCAGGATCAAACCCCTGTCTCTTATATCTTCTACACTGGCAGGTGTGTTCTTGACTACTAGTGCCGCCTGGGAAATGCTTTTTCATGGATATTATGACTTAATTAAATGTTGACAATTTGGTGTTTCTTTGTAATATGGTAAATGAATTTTTTTCTTTTTTTTAATGAAAGAATTTATATAATTCAGTCAGTGTCCATAATGGTTATATAAAGCAGTATGCCATATCTTAAGGGGAGACCACCTGGCTGATCTAGTCACAGGAGCTAGATTTTAGTTCATTGATTCATTGTTGAAGCATAAATATTTACTGAGAAACTTCTATGTGTAAAGCACTGTTCAAGGTGCTGTAAGCAGTCAATCAACCAAATAGTTAAAGTTTCTGTTTTTAGGGAGCTTATAACTAAGTGGGGAGAAAATATGTAATAAACTATACAAATATGTTAGCTTATATTACCTCCATGGCTTTGGGAAAATCATTTTATATTTCTGAGACTCAGTTTCTCTATGAATAAAATAAATATGTTGAACTCTAATTTTCTTTTATATATTTAAATTAATGTTCTGCTTTAAATTTTAATTTTAAAAAATCATCTAAGAGTCTTGACTGATCCTGGATGTTGCATAAAGATAACTTACAGTGGAAAAATAACCTCTTGGTATGACTTGTCTGAGAAGGTATCTTGAGAAATGGAAGAATTTCATATTAATGTTTAAATTGTCTGAGACTGTATGATGGACATAGCTTTGTATTTCTCTAGGAATATTCTGCAAGGAGATTCAACCAGTCCATTCTAAAGGAGATCAGCCCTGGGATTTCTTTGGAAGGAATGATGCTAAAGCTGAAACTCCAGTACTTTGGCCACCTCATGCGAAGAGTTGACTCATTGGAAAAGACTCTGATGCTGGGAGGGATTGGGGGCAGGAGGAGAAGGGGACAACAGAGGATGAGATGGCTGGATGGCATCACTGACTCGATGGACGTGAGTCTGAGTGAACTCCGGGAGCTGGTGATGGACAGGGAGGCCTGGCGTGCTGTGATTCATGGGGTTGCAAAGAGTCAGACACGACTGAGCGACTGAACTGAACTGAGGAATATTCTACATTTTAATCTATATATTTTTTAAAATGTGAGAAGGAAACAGGTTATGTTCATTTTAACATAACTGTGTCTTTCATTCAACTATTCAAAATAGATTTTTGGTATCACTTACATGCTGGGCATTGAGAATGGGTTTTAATAAGAGAGGTATTTTGTCCTTAAGGAGTCTACATTTTTAGATAGAATTTTTTTTCCAGAAATTATACAATTAAATAATATTTCAGAGAGTGATAAGTGCTATGAAGGAAAAAATAGGGTAGGAAATTAGAGATCAACAGTGCAAGAGAAGGGTCTATTTGACAGATAATACCAAGATGATCTCTCTAAGGAGCTAATAGTAAGATTGCAGATCAAATACAGAATGACCAGTTGCATTTGAATTTTAGATAAATGGCAAATAATTTTTTAGTATAAATATATCCCATGCAATATTTGTGACATAATTAGAAATTATGTTATTATAATTATAAAATATAAAATTTAAAATATATAAATTAATAATATATTAATATATAATAATATATTAGTATATAATTATATATAAATTATAAAATTATAAAATATTATAAAATTCATTGCTTATCTGAAAACTCAAATTTAACTGGGAATCTTGCATTTTTATTTTCTAATCTGGCAACCTTACATTTAAGCCAGGATCAGAAAATAGTGAGGAAACTGTATATTGGATCCAGAGGGATAGATTTCAAGATAAAAGAAACAACAAGTGCAAAGTCTTATAGTAGAAATTACCAAAACTGTTCAAGAAGCAGAAGGAAAGTCAATGGGTTGAGTCAGATTGAAGAGGGAGTGAATGGCTGGCTGTGCTGGAGAAAGAGGCAGAAGTGAGATCATATGTCTAAGTAGCTAAGTCATGTCCCACTCTTGCGACCCCATGGTTTGTAGGACTGTGAGACTATAGCCTGCCAGGCTCCTCTGTCCATGGAATTCTCCAGGCAAGAATACTGGAGTGGGTTGCCATTTCCTTCTCCAGGGGATCTTTCCAACCCAAGGATTGAACCCAGATCTCCTGCATTGAAGGCTGATTCTTTACCAACTGAGCTATGAGTGAAGCAGGCACTTCTATAGATCATCGAGGTCCTTTAAACCATTGTTTAAATTTAAAGAACTGACTCATTTGAAAAAACCCTAATGCTGGGAAAGATTGAAGGTGGGAGGAGAAGGGGATGACAGAGGATGAAATGGTTGGATGGCATCACCAACTCAATGGACATGAGTTTGATAAACTCTGGAAGCTGGTGATGGACAGGGAGGCCTGGCGTGTTGCTGTCCATGGAGTCGCAAAGAGTCTGACATGGCTAAGCACAAGAACACTTGATGGAAAGCCATTAGAACGTTTTGGGTGATGAATGATATGATATAATTTAAGTTTAAAGAGACCTCTTGGCTGCTACATGAACATATTCTCTAAGGGCAAGAGATGAAGCCAGAAGACTTGTTGAAAACTGACTGTGGTAGAGATGATGGTTTGGGGTATGGTGTTAGCAGGGGAGATGGTACACTGAAGTCTGAATTGGGTCATTTTCAAAAGAAGAATCACAGGACTTGCTAGTTAGATGTGAGGTAAGTGAGAAAGATGAATCAGAAATGCATTCTTTGGTCTTTGGCCTGAGCAACAGCATAGCTCATTTTAAGTAAGCTTGATGACAATTAAAAGAAAGTGAATTAAACTTTCTTAAGCATTTGTTTATTGAAACACATGCAAACACACACTCATCTCTCTTGTCCATTCTTTGCCAAGGTTATCAAATCTAATGTATCATCATGACTATCAGTATTTTCCTGTGCATGTTACACTGGGCAATAGTACCAGCCATTATATTTATTACTCAATTAAGTATGATTATTATTATGATCATTCTCATATTACAGATGAGAAAAAAATGAAGCCCACAGGGATTAAATAACTTGCCCCACAGGATGCAGCTAGGAAATGGTGAAATATGGCTCTAAAGATGGCATGGTAGGCTCAAAACGCTTTCACTTTACAGCTGAGTTTTGCACAAAGAGAGGAAAAGAAAAATAAATGATGTTTTGAGTCATTCTAAATAAAAAAGGAATTCATTCAACTTTTAGACTTCTAGTCAAAGTTTCCCACCAAATCCTTAAAATTTTAAATAAGGAAAGTGAAGGAAATATTCAAAAACTTTACTAAGTGACAAAACAGAAGACTTGGCAGATTAAAGTTGAAGTTTTTGTTATTGGATGAGAAGACTGAAATTATAAAAAGTCAGTTTTTCAAATTAATTTATAGTTTAATTCCCATCAAATGGTACAAATAGGCACACAACACACACCCTTACACACACACACAATGTATATACAACATATGTGCTTATTGGTGTTATTTCAATAAATCATAAAACAGATAAACCACAACCTAACTTTTATTTTCTGCCAACCCTGCTGATTCATTCTTTTTTAAAATTTATTTATTTTTAATTGAAGGATAATTGCTTTACAGTATTGCATTCAGTCAGTTCAGTTCAATCGCTCAGTTGTGTCTGACTCTTTGCAACCCCATGAATCACAGCATACCAGGCCTCCCTGTCCATCACCAGCTCCCAGAGTTTACCCAAACTCATGTCCATTGAGTCAGTGATACCATTCAGACATCTCATCTTCTTTCGTCCTCTTCTCCTTCTGCCCCCAATCCTTCCCAGCATCAGGGTTTTTTCCAATGAGTCAACTCTTTGCATGAGGTGGCCAAAGTATTGGGGTTTCAGGTTCAACAACTATCCTTCCAATGAACACTCAGGACTGAGCTCCTTTAGGATGGACTGGTTGGATCTCCTTGTAGTCCAAGGGACTCTCAAGAGTCTTCTCCAACACCACAATTCAAAAGCATCAATTCTTCAGCGCTCAGCTTTCTTCACAGCCCAACTCTCACATCCATACACGACTACTGGAAAAACCATAGCCTTGACTATTTGGACCTTTATTGGCAAAGTATTGCATTGGTTTCTACCAAATATCAACATGAAACAGCCATAGGTTTACCCATGGTCGACCTAACTTTATATAAGAAAAAGCACACATATAGAACACAGGAAATAAAAGTGAAAGTATCCTGAGGAACAGTGGAAATTAGAAGAGTCATAAGAGACTAATTATTTTCCCCAAATATGTTCGCATATATATGAAAATGCTGTCGGTATGAAAAGATTACCACAATATGTGTTTATTCATGAAAGCAAGGCAAAGAACTAAAAAAATATAAATTTTTGTTTGTAAAAAGACAGAAAAAACAAAATTGTATGTTCATAGTTATTTTTATCTGACAACTCTCAAAAAACACTTTTATTTGAAACTCCGAGAGAATAGACAGGATACTCAAAAAGGTTGTGCCTGGGTGAGAGACAAGCATGGTAGGAAGAAGTTTCACTATATATCTTTCATATTGAACAATGTGAATGTATACGCAATTCAAAATTTTAAGAAATAATATTAGCCTGCTATATTTTGGAAACTGAGGGGCAATTACTTCTGTGGTGAAAAAGGCGTGCTTTGAACACTGACCATATAACATTTGACTAGTTTTACTATAAAGCTGCCTTGGTTAGGAAGCATATGGTTTCAATCAAATGAATCTCTGGATGATTTTTATAAGTCTTTCATCACCTATTGATTCTGAAGAAAAAATCCTTTGACATCATAGTCTATGTTTGGTCCGATTCCATATTACTAGCTTGGTTTCCTTTCTCATAATCTCTGAAGCAATTTGCTTCTATGCTTGAGCAGGGATTCAGTTCAGAGATAAAATAGAAAAAATATTAGCTAAATCTGATGCATTATTTATTCTGTTCTGCTTCTTTCTCTCTGAATCTATGGTTCTCTGTTCAATTTATTTTTTTTAAAAAAAGGAATATAAATATTTCTAGACTTAATGCTTTGAACACTGAATTTGAGATGGTTTTACATGTTTAATCATTTCTTTCAATTCCATAACGAGCTGAAAAATAGATTTGAATGGGTTTTTAGCAAACTTGATCATATTGTTCTCCTCCAGAAATATTATATTTTGCATAATTCTCTCCATAATTCTGATATTTGACCAGTACTTGTAATTTATTCAGGACATTTTTTTTTCACTTTCATACATTTTTATTAACAATATTTAAAAAATGTTATACCCTTTCATTTTTAGTTTGTCAATACTTCATTTAGCAGAATTTGGAGATTGTATAATTTATTTATTTTTGCTTTTATTTTCCATTCAATAAAAGCTGATAGTTGGGAGATAATTGTTATTTTTAATCTCTTGCAAAATACAGCATCACCAAAAGAGTTGAGAAGTCATCCTTATATTCCAAATCTTTCTTTCTTATAGGACTTCTTTTCTCTGAACTCCATTTCCAGCATGCTAGCTCATAATGCTTCTAAATTTCATCTGGGGCTAACACACTCACTCGGAGAAGGCAATGGCGACCCACTCCAGTACTCTTGCCTGGAAACTCCCACGGGCAGAGGAGCCTGGTAGGCTGCAGTCCATAGGGTCGTTAAGTCGGACATGACTGAGCAACTTCACTTTCACTTTTCACTTTCATGCACTGGAGAAGGAAATGGCACCCCACTCCAGTACTCTTGCCTGGAAAATCCCATGGATGGAGTAGCCGGGTGGGCTGCAGTCCATGGGGTCGCGAAGAGTCGGACACGACTGAGCGACTTCACTTTCACTTTTCACTTTCATGGATTGGAGAAGGAAATGGCAACCCACTCCAGTGTTCTTGCCTAGAGACTCCCAGGGACGGGGGAGCCTGGTGGGCTGCTGTCTATGGGGTGGCGCAGAGTCGGACACGACTGAAGTCCCTCAGCAGCAGCAGCAGCAGCAGCAGCAGCAACACAGTCACTGCTTACAAAAAGCTGATAGCGTTTGTAAGATATGCGGGAAAAAATCAAAGGAGTTGATTAAATTGACATAGAGAATTATTTCTCTTGAGGAAGTGATTTCTACAGTTCAGTTCGAATACTGACAGCTTTGTAAGTCTCTATGTAATATCAGCAATAATCTAAACAGTTTTAAAATGTTGTAACATAAAATGCCTTTTTGAGACCTTTCTTTTCTATGGAAAATATAGGATCCCAGATCCTATATTTTATCTCGCATAGATATAATGAGGATTATAATGAAATAAGGATTTGCTAACTATGATTTTCTGAGAAATTTGTCTCTATTAAAAGAAAATGTTGTGAAGTCATTTAAGAAAATTCTCAGGGTATTCAGATTTGGACTATATGGTTGCCATAAAAGAGACAGATACAAAGCATGGTGTGAGTGTTAGAATCATCTCTCCTATACTGAAGGAGAGCAATGTCAAGGGAGGCTTTGCAGAGAAGGTGACCTGAATAGATCATAAAAGGATGTGGAGGAGTTTGCCAAGTGGAAAAGGTGTGAAGGGCAATGATGTGTATACAGAGGAAAGCACTTTGTATAAAAACACAGAAGCATTAGACAATGGTACTTTTGGCCAAATGAATGGAAATTTGATGAGACACTGGGAGAATAACTGAAGATGAAGGAATTCAGCCACATAAGGGACAAATCAAAGAGGTTCTTGTAATCCATCTTAAAGATTTTAAAAGTATTTTTGTAATCACTTTTTGATAAATAAAAATAATATTAAATATGCATGAATTTTAACATTAGGTTGGGATTCATGATGTCTTACAGAAACAACTATTAGAGTCTAAAACCTAGACTCCAGAAAAAGTATGAAGGTATGTGTGTGATAAGTTGCTTCAATCATGTCCAACTCTTTTTGATCCTATGAACTGTAACCCACCAGGCTCCTCTGCCCCTGGATGCTCCAGGCAAGAATACTGAAGTGGGTTGCCATGCCCTCCTCCAGGGGATCTCCCCGGCTCAGGGATCAAACAGGTGTTTCTTAAGTCTCCTGCATTGGCACGTGGGTTCTTTACCACTAGCCCCA
The DNA here is from genome assembly GCF_019923935.1 of Bubalus bubalis. Classification (NCBI taxonomy): domain Eukaryota; kingdom Metazoa; phylum Chordata; class Mammalia; order Artiodactyla; family Bovidae; genus Bubalus; species Bubalus bubalis. The sequence goes on along the minus strand of NC_059168.1, from coordinate 18,170,443 downwards.
CCTGCTGCTGCTGCTAAGTCGCTTCAGTCGTGTTCGACTCTGTGCGACCCCATAGAAGGCAGCCCACTAGGCTCCTCTGTCCCTGGGATTCTCCAGGCAAGAATACTGGAGTGGGTTGCCATTTCCTTCCCCAATCCATGAAAGTGAAAAGTGAAAGTGAAATCGCTCAGTTGTGCCTGACTCTTAGCGACCCCATGGACTGCAGCCTAGCAGGCTCCTCCATCCATGGGATTTTCCAGGCAAGAGTACTGGAGTGGGTTGCCGTTGCCTTCTCCGAGCCCCACCTGGGAAGCCCCAAAAGTATAGATACATTAATTGAAAGTCAGCTCCAATTCATTGCCCACTTTCTCACCTTCCATTGACTTCTCCAGTTGTGGTTTAGCTCTGCTTTCACTACAACATCAGAGTCATTTAGATCACTATCATAGACTGAATGCTGTGTTCTCCACCCCCATGCCCTGACCCCACCCCAGCTGCCAACTTCATATATTGAAATCTTAACCCTCGATATTATGGCATTAGGAAGTAGGACCACTGGGAGGTAATTAGATCATGAGAGTGGAACACTCAGGAGTGGGATTCATACCCTTATAAGAAAAGACATGAGAGAGTTGGCTCCCCTATATGTGTTCTTCTCCATACAAAAAAAGCAAGATGATGGCTATCTGTAAACCAGGAAGATGGCCAGTATCAGAATCCAACCTTTCTAGACTCCAGACTGTGAGAAATAAATGACGTGGTAATTTGTCATGACAGCCTAAATTAAGAGAGCCACCACTGACCTTTATTTATAAATTAATCACATATATTTCAGCTCTTCTTATTTGGCCATTTGGGAGCATTTAACATTGTATTCTACTATCTGTTTCTCTACTCTGTCTTCTTATGTTTTCCCATACGCCCTGCTTCCCTAATTTTCCTTGTGTCTGCTTTTCCTTTTACAGTCTACTTTAAGAAACCCTAATCTATCCACATTTTTATTTTTGATCTTCATGAAGTTCCAGGTCCTTTTCTCTTTTCACCATGTCCTCTCTATTGGGGCAAGTCTATTTATTTCCATGATTTTAATTAGTTAATATCTGTATGCTGGTGATTTTCAAATTGCTTGCTAAGTCACTTCAGTCATGTCCCACTCTTTGCAAACCTATGGACTGTAGCCCACTAGGCTCTTCTGTCCATGGGATTCTCCAGGCAAAAATACTGGAGTGGGTTATCATTTCCTTCTCCAGGAGATCTTCCTGACCCAGGGATCGAACCCGCATCTGTTATGTCTCCTGCATTGGCAGGCAGGTTTATTATTCCTAGCACGATGTGGGAAGCCCATTTCCATCCAAAATTTCCCTTTTGAGAGTCAGATAATATTATTTTCTGAATGTTTCCACTCGGACATTCAATAGCGCAGGCTCACAGCATCATGAAGTCATGAGGTAATCATCTTCTTCCCCATATCTATTCTTTTTGTTTTTTCATAAATGTTACGTTCCTCCACTCACAGCCTAAAAACTGCATGCTGCCTACGATTCCTTTTCTTATGCTCCAGGGGTGTGCTTATTAACTGTACCTTCTAAATGTAAATCTAATTTCTTTGCCTCTTTCTGTTCCCACTGCTGTTAGCCAAGTCCAGGCCACCAAATTCTAACCTGGCTTATTGCTGTGCTTTTCCCTCTCTACCAAGTGCCATGCCACAGTGTTTTTTTTTAATGTGACCAAATCACATTTCTCTCTGGATACAACCCATCTGCTGCTGCTAAGTTGCTTCAGTTGTGTCCAACTCTGTGTGACCCCATAGACGGCAGCCCACCAGGCTCCCCCGTCCCTGGGATTCTCCAGGCAAGAACGCTGGAGTGGGTTGCCATTTCCTTCTCCAATGCATGAAAGTGAAAAGTGAAAGTGAAGTCGCTTAGTCGTGTCTAACTCTTCGCGACCCCATGGACTGCAGCCTATCAGACTCCTCCGTCCATGGGATTTTCCAGACAAGAGTACTGGAGTGGGTTGCCATTGCCTTCTCCGTACAACCCATCAGTGGCTCCATATTTTCTCTGTGATAATGTCCATGCTTCACTCTTAAAGTACTTATGAAACACATTAAGCAATGTGTTTGATAAGTGCTTTTGCTTATTTCATTGAATATTTATCCTACTAGATTATATATTATTGTTTATAGACTAGAAACCAAATAAGATAGTATCCTGTGTACAGTGGTAGTAATGGATATATTCCAGTCTAAAAGTCAATGTATATCTTCAAACTGCAATAGTCTCTCAACTGTAATGGGTTCTGTATATAGAGAACTAGAAACTCTAGTCTTTCTCTAATTTTATCGTCTGGCTGGGAGCAAGACAACTAGTAAAGTATGAATTAAACAAAAACCATTCAGGATAAATTACATAGAACTGCCTGTAAGTGAATTTTGTTGTTGTTTTCAGCTGCTCAGTCGAGTCCGGTCTTTGTGACCCCATGGACTGCAGCACTCCAGGCCTTCCTGTCCTTCATCATTTCCCGGAACATGCTCAAACTCATGTCCTTTGAGTCGGTGATACCACCCAACTATCTCATCCTCTGTCGCCCCCTTTTCTTCTTGCCGTCAATTTTTCCCAGCATTAGGGGCTTTTCCAATGAGTCAGTTCTTCGCATCAGATGGCCAAAGTATTGGAGCTTCAGCTTTAGCATCAGTCCTCCCAATGAATATTCAGGATTGATTTCCTTTAGGACTGACTGGTTTGATATCCTTGCAGTCCAAGAGACTCTCAGGAGTCTTCTCCAGCACAATTCAAAGGCATCAATTCTTTGGTGCTCAGCCATCTTTAAGGTCCAACTCTCATATCCATACATGACTACTGGAAAAACCATAGCTTTGATTAGACAGACTTTTGTTGGCAAAGTGATGTCTCTGCTTTTAAATATGCTAAGTTTGTCATAGCTTTTCTTCCAAGGAGCAAATGTCTTTTAATTTTATGGCTGCAATCACCGTCTGCAATGACTTTGGAACCCATGAAAATAAAGCTCACCAGAGTTCAAACATATCAATTCTTCAGTGCTAAGCCTTCTTTAAGTGAATATATGAGAGAAATCCAAGCTAAACTATTTGAAGAAATTTTTCCAGAGATGGGCTTGGTGCTAGGTTTTAGAAAATAAGTAGAATTTGAGAACATGAATGAGGAATAAAATCTATTTCACAAAAGGAGAATATTATATAAAAATTAAAAACAAAGTATTTAAAACAAAAATTTTTTTTGATGAAAACACATATCAATAAACTTGTAGAAACTTTAACCTTGCTTCAGGTTTCAACTGCCTTAGCAAAACACGCTAACATTTATTGATAAAATTTCCCTCCTGGTAACTATTATTTAACTTGATTATTAGTGGTGGTTAGGTACAGTGGCTAAAACCAAGGTATAGGTTTTGATTTTTGTGTAGTCTGAATTAATCTCATGGGCCAGAACCATGCCTCCTTTATACAAGCCTGACTCATTTGAAAAGACCCTGATGCTGGGAAAGATTGAAGGTGGGGGGGATGGCAGAGGATGAGATGGTTGGATGACATCACCAGCTCAATGGACAGGAGTTTGACTGAACTCCGGGAGTTGGTAAAGGACAGGGAGGCCTGGCGTGCTGCAGTCCGTGGGGTCAGAAAGAATTGGACATGACTGAGTGGGTGAACTGAACTGAATTGTCCTTCCTCAGAGGCGGGGTCTTGGGTACTGGTTGAAAAGACATAGGCAAATAGATGGGTTGAGTATTCTTCATTATTATGACTCTTTAGAAGAATCCCTCTGGTTCTGTCTTGTTAATCAATTAGGGCTGTGGCTCAACCCTTCTTTTAGTCAATTACAGCAAGTCAGGAACAGATTTACTTAATTTTCTTTGAGAAATGTCATGTGCTAGTAGATGACTGTATAGACTGAATTGAATTGTGTCTTTTCCTACTCCGAAGTATATACTGAGGTCCTAGCCCCCAGTACGAATGTTCACTGTATCTGAAGACAGGGTCTTTAAGTAATTAAATTAAAATGATGCCATTAGAAAGAACCCTAATTCAATATAACTGGTATCCTTGTAGGAAGAGAAAGATTTGGATTCAAACAGGTATAGAGGGAAGACCATGTGACGACAGGGAGAAAACAGCCATTTTCAAGCCAGGGAGAGAAGCTTTTGGAGAAAACAACCCTGATGACCCCTTGATGTCAGCCTTCCAGCCTCCAGAATTGTGAAAGACATTCCTGTTGTTGATGCCTCCCAGTCTGTGGTATTCTGTTATGGCAGTCCTAAAAAACTGCTAATGGTGATAAAGAGTAGAAGTTTATCTTGCAAAGCCAATCTCTAACCAACAGCTAGGGTAATGCTTTGGCTACACATCTTTAAGATAACTTAAGGATAATGCTTTGGCATGCATCTTTAAATAACTTTAAAATGAATAATATTAATTTTTGTTAGAGTCAATAAAATAAAAATGTGGTGTTTAATACTAATTTATAGTTCCACATGAACTTTCAGATGCTGCTTTACTGAAGGACTATTAATATAGTAAAATGCATCCTGATGTACAATAAGTAATGTGATGTGGTCTTATGTATGTTATTACACATTCTGGTACAATCTAGAATTCATTTTTAAAAAAGAGATCAGAAAAGCACTGTTTGAAATAGATACAAGCCATGGATGATAAAGTTCTTTATGTTACCCACAGATGTTAAATGGATTGTATAGTAATGTGAAAGTGCCAATCCTATATTTCAGGTTGAAAAAGTCATTTCGATTTTAAACTCCTATTTTTTCTTCCTCAAAATTTTTTTTAAATTCCCATTCACCACTGAATTCTCATGCTTCATCTCAATTTCAGCCATGTATTGTGAAGTTACACAAAAGTTCATTTGGCTGATTATGAGACATCCCAATATGAGAAGATATTTTTCAGTTAAAGGAAGCTGAAACAGATTAATTTTAAGATTTTGATCATTCAAAATGGGTTTGGCCTTTGATTTAAGAAATGGTTTTACTTGAAATGATTTGGATTGGAAAGAGCAAATATGTGACCTTTGAAAATGACGCCCTAACAACAGGTATGGATGCTGGTTCATAGCTGGGGCTGTCGCAGTGGCCTGCCCAGCGTTTCTCCTGGGCAGATGTGCACCAGCAGCCGTGAAACACGCATCCATGAGGGATGGCAGCTCGGATGCCCTTGTTGGGGCCAAGAGTTCCCCAGAGCAGCTCAGTTCTTCCTCCTGAAGCTCACTCAGGATTTTGTAACTTTTGTCCAGTTTTCTCCAGCATCACTTACAGCAACAGTTTTTAATTTCCATTGCAACACACAAGACAGTTTGGCTGAGTTTTCCTGTTGAAATGGAGGCATGCAGACTCAAACACATACCCACCCTCATGGCCACAGCATTTGGAACCATCAGGGTGCCTAAGTCAAAGTCTACAGTATCAGCCTGTCTCCTGAAACAGGGAACAAGTACCTAGAGGCTGGCTGGACAGAATAGGGGTGAGAAGGAAGAAGCACTTCACAAATAGTTTCCGATTGACAGTAGTCCAGGAGGCACTTGGCACTGAGCTTAATGCAATTTGCATATTTACATTCATTCATACTTACTGGTGTAGGATCAGTCTTTCCCTCCTTTTTTTGCTTTCACTCAATCTCTTCTTTCTCCAAAAATGTAGTATGCACTTATAATAGTGAATAATTATGAGAATACAGAGTACAGGATAGAAAGTATACCCATTTTTACATATCTATTCCTATCATTTTATCTTGCTGAACATATCTACCTATCATCTGTTTATAAAATAGTTTGTCTCAAGCTAAATATATCTAGTTTTATATTATGATGTCTAAAATATAAGCATTTGACATTTTATTAAATCATCTTTAAGAATTAGATATTTAATGATCATGTGGGTTTTTAAATCATTTTATTACTGTCTACTGTGAAACAGTTGTTTAGGTTTAATTTTTTTTTGCTCATATTTTAAAAGATTTTTTTTTTAATGTGGACCATTTTTGAAGTCTTTATTGAATTTGTTACAATATTGCTTGTGTTTTACCTTGTGGCTTTTTCACCACTTGGCATGTGGGATTCCCCGACCACAGATCAAACCACCACCCCCTGCACTGGAAGGCACAGTCTTAACCACTGGACCTCCAGGAAAGTCTTGTTTTGCTATTATAATTAATACACTTGTTGTAGCAATGTCGTAAGTGCCTGAAAAATTCAGTGCTTGAATAATGACTGGCAGGTGTCTGGATGTGACTGCACAGGAACTTTAGTGGGACAATTCTGAGACATGATGTCAACTCCAGAGTTTCCCTGAGGGATTAGCTGAAGCTTGCCTGAAGCTTTACCTGCAGTTTCACCTTGCTTTGCTTCCTCTCTTTTCCTGCTCCTGCTTCTTCCACTTTCTGACCACATTCCCGTGGGAGCACTTCCTTAATAAATCACTTGCGATACACCCTTGTCTTGTCGTCTACTTATGAAGAACTGGTTGTAAGATATCTTTTCATAAATCTATGCTTATTCTCATAAGATAATGCCTTAGAAAATTTCAACTATAGGAGTATATAAATTTTTGAAGTGTTTGACGGATACTGGTAATTTGCCAACTATGAAAATTATATAGAATCAAGATCCAGCCATCAATATATGCATACTCCTTCCAGTGCATCCTCTGGAATATTATCAATTATCATTAGAATAACTCTTTGTCTTGTCAGTAAGCAAAGAAAACTTCATTGTCATAATTATTTGAGGTCTCTTTGGCGAGCAGTTTCTGAAACAAACTTAGTCAAACTCTCTTATACTTGCATGTGGCTATGGTATCATGCTTCTGACTATTCCTCAGAGCAGTAGGCCCTGGGCCAGCTCCTTTTCTCACAAGTGTTACCTTCTCTGGAGGTAGAGGTAGACCCCTAGTGGCCATATTTGTGCTGTGTCAAGACCCTGATCCTACTACAGATGATGGAACTTAGAGTAGGTGTCTAATTATTTAGGTCCATTAGTTTCTCTTTCTTGTGAATATAAAACAGGTTTAAAGCCAGAAAATCTAAAAAGCCAAGAGACAAAAAAAATCCTTTTAGAAGTGGGACTCTGCTTAGAGCAGCACCCTAAAATGGTGATCCATAGATCAAATGAGCAATGGAATAGAATATTGGGTGTAAAAATTGACTCATGCTCATGTGTGGAAACCTGATAATCAAAGAAACGTGTGTCACAGAACAGAGAAGTAAAGAAAGGACTACTTTATAAATGATGCTGGGAAAACTTATATTAATCTGGAAAAAAGGAAATAGATCTCTACCTCACATCATTGACAATAACAAATGCAGTTGGAACAAGAACTTAAATGAGAAGGGTAAGTTTCTAATAAATTTAGAAAAGAATATGAAAGGAGGAACCAAGACTTGTAGGGTATAGAAGGATTTTAATACAATACACCAATAGCTCAAACCACAAAAGAGCTGAGTAAAGACTGAGAAATCTGATTACATTCAATTTAACAACTTCCATTCTTCAAAAGCAGCCATTAAGAAGAGAAAAAGAAAAATCACAAAGAGGGAGAAGCTATTTGATAAGTATCATAATAAAGATATTATTAATATCCATACCAAATAAAATGCCTATAAATCAAAAAGAGGAAAGCAAGATAATAGAGAAAATGAGCAATAGATATACAGAGACATTTTGTAGTAGGGGAAATATATGTGGCTCACAAACATGGAAATACCCTCAACTTCATTTTTAATCAGGAAAAGGTAAATTAGGCATAATTAAATAATATTTCACCCACCAGAATGACTGTTAAGTCTGGCAGTACTAAATATTGATAAGTATATCCAGCAGTGGTAACTCTCACAAGCTGTATTTTGGAGTGTATGTTGGAATAGATTCTTCGGAAAACTATTTGAAATTACCTTTTAGATTTTAACATTTCCATCCAAAGACTTCAAAAATTCTAGTTCTAGGTATATAAACCTTACAAAATTTGTACATGTGTATACCTGAAGACATGTACTATCACCCTACACTCTCTTGTAATAGCAAAAAATGTGAGCAACCCAAATGCTCATGAGCAGTACAGTAGATAAGTATGTTCTGGTGTATTCAAATGCTGGTATATTATAGAAAATGAAATCGGAGATACATACATCGAGAGAATACTTAGTAGAAAAAGAAAATCACAGGCCACATACTATAAATATGTCAATTCAAAATCAGAAAAAAATACATATAAGTGTTCATGTATAATGCACAAAACCATTAATAGAATAAAAGCAAAAGAACAATGAACACAAAGAATTAGAATTGTTATTACATCTATCTAGGGGAGGAGAAAGATAATGAAATCAGGAAGAGCATACAGGAGTCCTCAAAGTTGATGGTAATGTGTAATTTCATAAATTGGATGTTAAGTTCATAGGTTTGGTTTTATCATTATTTTTGTAACTATGCAAAATGCTATATACACTAATATACTTTCATCCATATTCATAAGTATGATGTATTTTATAATAACCAGATCAGTTTGGGATGTAGTAAACAACATATAACAAAAACAGAGTCTACAAGGACACTGCTACTACCCAAGGCATTTTACTGAGCAAGTCATTTTACTGAGAATATGAAAGTGAGATTACTCTTATTATTATTCTGTGAATAATGAATGATTATTTTTTGAGAATCTCATATGTGTCAATTACTATTCTAGATGCAGTGTTCAGAGTCTCAAATGATCATTAAAATCTTAGTTCTCTTGGAGTTTTCAATCAAGATAGCATGGGGAAAGAGCAATAAGAAATTAGCTAACAGATATATGATATGTCAAGGGCTGACAGCTATTGCAAGAAAAAAAGTTACCTTTTCAGTAAATAGCTATAAAATTGAGCAAAACATATGAAGTTTTTAATCATTTTTTAAATGATTGTTTTTAATCATTGCACAAAAGGCAATGTAGGACTATGATCCTTTGGATAAGACAAGCACCCATGAGCTCAGTGACTGACCAAAATCCTCCTGGATTTCTACCCGGGATCCTTTCCTAATGTAGAGCAGGGAGATGGAGCCCAAGCAGCAGAGTGGGTTGAACTTCTGGGCTGAGGAAGTGGAGGATCAGAGTTCTAAGCTGCTGAAACAGTTGAAGTTTGTGGGGCAGCACACCTAATGGAGGCAGCTGAACAGAGAGGAAACCTGGAAGTCTGTGTGGGAATTTCTCCCATATCAAGTTTGCATATATGCATATATGACGCACATGACTGCTGAAAAACTGCGAAAGAGGTCAGCTGATTTTAGAGGTCTTGCAACTTTGGAAGACATTGCAGTTGCAACCCAGTCAGAGTGGAGAGACCATGCTGAGCAGCTGTAGCTGGCAATGACACAGACCTTAGAATGCCCACACTTTAGGAAACGTGTCACAACTTACAGTAAAGGACACATCTCAGTTCTAAATTCCAAACCAAAAGAAATCTGCCACAACAAATAATAAAATGAAGTCTAATAGAATCAAAATAACACTTCAGTAATTTGACTGCTTGCTGGAAAAAGTCAACACACTTTAAAGGATGAAGTCATAATTTAGACACCTACATCCATTATCCACAATCTAATGCATACAATAAAAATCACCAGACCTGAAAAGAAATAGGAATATAGCACTCATAGTCAATAAAAATAGTCAATCAAAATTAAATCCAAGAATTTACAAAGATTTTAAAGTACTGTTATGTATATATTCAAAGACTTAACAGGAAAAATGGTTATAATGAATGAATAGCTTGGGAATCTCAAAAGAGAATAAAAACTCCAAAAGAAAGAAAAATTTCAAACTAAAATGCAGTACCTTAGAAGAAAAACTTATATTGCACAGGAAAGCATCAGTGAGTTTCAGGACTGATTTGGATTTAACCAACATGAAGAAGAGAGAGAAAGATGCTTAAAATAATAAACTGAACTTTAGTAACCCATAGGATATATTCATTAGTTAAATATATGTGCAATTGGACAAGAATAGATAAAGGAGCAGAAAACACTTAAACAATGGCCCAAAATTTCCCCAGTAAGGTGAAATGCATAAAATTAGACACTCAGCAAAGGCTAGTCAAAGTAAGACAAAGAAAACCATACCAGATGTGCAACATGTAAACTACTGGAAACCTAAGATGAAGAGAAAATCTTCAAATCAGCAGAGAAAAAATTACCCATTACTTTCAAACTGATGGCAAACTTCTCATCAGAAACACTAATCAGTGTTTCCCCTTGATCAGAATCAAGGGGAAAATATCTTTAAAGTGTTGGACGAAAAAAAAAAAGTCAACTGAATGGTATATCCACCAAAAATATTCTTTAAGAATACAGACAATCAAAGAAATTTTCAGGTAATAAAAAATAAAGAATTAACCAACCAGCAATAACAGAAATGCTAAGGTTAAGTTCTTTATATTTAAGGAAAATGATATCAATTGGAAATGTCCATCTATAGCAAGTAATGAAGATTATCATACATGGTAATCATGTGAATAAATATATAATAGTATGTGTTTTCCTTTTTCATAATTTCTTAAATACATGTGAAAGTTTTGAGCAAAAATTATGCCATGTTGTATTTTAGGATCTATAGCTGCTGCTGCTAAGTCACTTCAGTCCTATTCGACTCTGTGCGACCCCATAGACAGCAGCTCACCAGGCTTCCCCGTCCTTGGGATTCTCCAGGCAAGAACACTGGAGTGGGTTGCCATTTCCTTCTCCAATAGGATCTATAGAGATAATATTAATATAAATATATGTAATATCAGATCAGATCAGTCGCTCAGTCGTGTCTGACTCTTTGCGACCCCATGAATCGCAGCACGCCAGGCCTCCCTGTCCGTCACCAACTTCCGGAGTTCACTGAGACTCACGTCCATCGAGTCAGTGATGCCATCCAGCCATCTCATCTTCTGTCGTCCCCTTCTCTTCTTGCCCTCAATCCCTCCCAGCATCAGAATCTTTTCCAATGAGTCAACGCTTCGCATGAGGTGGCCAAAGTACTGGAGTTTCAGCTTTAGCATCATTCCTTCCAAAGAAATCCCAGGGCTGATCTCCTCCAGAATGGACTGGTTGGATCTCCTTGCAGTCCAAGGGACTCTCAAGAGTCTTCTCCAACACCACAGTTCAAAAGCATCAGTTCTTCGGTGCTCAACCTTCTTCACAGTCCAACTCTCACATCTATACATGACCATAGGAAAAACCATAGCCTTGACTAGACAAACCTTTGTTGGCAAAGTAATGTCTCTGCTTTTCAATATGCTATCTAGGTTGGTCATAACTTTCCTTCCAAGGAGTAAGCGTCTTTTAATTTCATGGCTGCAGTCACCATCTGCAGTGATTTTGGAGCCCAGAAAAATAAAATCTGCCATTGTTTTCACTTTCTCCCCATCTATTTCCCATGAAGTGATGGGACTGGATGCCATGATCTTCGTTTTCTGAATGTTGAGCTTAAGCCAACTTTTTCACTCTCCACTTTCACTTTCATCAAGAGGCTTTTGAGTTCCTCTTCACTTTCTGCCATAAGGGTGGTGTTATCTGCATATCTGAGGTTATTGATATTTCTCCCGGCAATCTTGATTCCAGCTTGTGCTTCTTCCAGCTCAGCGTTTCTCATGATATACTCTGTATATAAGTTAAATAAGCATGGTGACAATATACAGCCTTGACGTACTCCTTTTCCTATTTGGAACCGGTCTGTTGTTCCATGTCCAGTTCTAACTGTTGCTTCCTGACCTGCATACAAATTTCTCAAGAGGCAGATCAGGTGGTCTGGTATTCCCATCTCTTTCAGAATTTTCCACAGTTTATTGTGATCCACACGGCCAAAGGCTTTGGCATAGTCAATAAAGCAGAAATAGATGTTTTTCTGCAGCTCTCTTGCTTCTTCCATGATCCAGCGGATGTTGGCAATTTGATCTCTGGTTCCTCTGCCTTTTCTAAAACCAGCTTGAACATCAGGAATGGAGTAAATGGAACCATACTGTTGAAAATGTCATTTATATGAAGTAAAACAGTATTAACTCAAAGAAGATTATGCTAAATGTTGTATGTCCTAGAACAACTGTAAATAAGGAAAAATAAAAAAAAACCCAAAATATGGTTAAAAAGCTAAAAGAAGAATCAAAACCAAATACTAATATTTGGTTAACTGCAGAGGAGACAGGAAAAGAAAAATGAAGAAACAAAAACAAAATTGGACAAAAAAATAAATAGCAAAATGATAGATTAAAATCCAATCACATCAATAATAACATTAAATGAAAATGGACTAAAATTAAAGGCACAATTTAAAGATAACAGATTGTCAGACTTGTTAGAACTCACAACTATCTACAAGTTGTGAGGTTGTCTACAAGAGAAATTTTTGTTTAAACCAAAAACTCAAGCAGCTTTATTTGTTCTATTATTCAGTCTCTGCTTTCAAGATGCTGCCTTAAAATGTAATCATCTTTATCTACTCTTAGCTATATTAATGATGACATCAAACGTTATGCCTCTAGCTCCATCCTCTTTTTGTGCTATGGTACCCCCAAGAGTGGGCTTCCCTGGTTGAGCCAGGATTCCCTAAAAAGAATCCACCTGCAAAATAGTAGACACAGGAGACACGGGTTCGATCCCTGGGTTGGGAAGATCCCTTGGAAGAGGGCATGGCAACCCACTCTAGCATTCTTGCTGGAAAGTCCCATGGACAGAGGAGCCTGACAGGCTATGATTCATGGAGTCTCAAAGAGTCAAATACGACCAAAGTGTGTGAGTACACACTTCTAAAAGCACACTTTAATTTACGTTTCTTGTCACCTCAGAAGGAACATTCTTAAGGTTGAGCTAGTCATTCTGTCCACCTAAACGAATTTCCCTTTCCATTCTCCCTTGTCTATCAATGGAATTATTAGTTTCTAATTATATAGGTACAAAACCTTGAAGTCAGCTTAGATTGTATTACCTTTTAATAACTAACTCACATTAAATTTTTTTTAAAATGTCCCGTTCCACTGGCATACATTTTAGGTCATCTCTATCTGATACATTTTTTACAATGGCCACTGAGTGTTTAAGCAGACAAGATAGATGTCATCTCTATGTGCTTCTCCAATTTCTGCACATATTTTAATTTTTACAATTTTACTCATGTTCTTCTTGACTTCTTCTGTTTTCATGAATGGAGCCATTAAAACAGTCCCTGATAGCTGTTCTTAGGTATTTAATTGATTTCTGTTGAATTTCAAGCTTAGGGATTTTGTAGTTATTTAGTAATATTCCTTCAAAATGTTATGTATTGTGGAAAGACATTTTAATAGCATTGAAAGAAACACAAATGTATCTAACCACTGGCCCCTAAAAATTATAATGTTTAAGTCATAATCTTTTAGGGATATATTTTTGTACTTTGCCTTTAAACATCACATTTTTAAATCTCTGTTGAAAAGTCTTGAAATTAGGAGGAGTGATGTTAGCAAAATGATGGCATAGAAATTTTTAATGCTCATCCTCCATCAGAAACATTCATTGGAACAACTATACATGCACAAAATACCTTTATAAGAGCCAAAGATTCAGGTGTGGTATTATGGCACCTGGAATAAGAAAAGATATATTGAGGAGGGTAGGAATAATAGATCCACATACCACCATCATCCATCCTCCAAACATGAATACCCTGCAGAGATATACATCCTCCTGATGAAGAAGAAGGAAGTATGGCTTCAGCTTCACTACAGACCTTAGTGCCAGCCTGCCTTCACATCAGACTGATTTCTGTCGGCCAAGATGGCTCTCCACAAGCTCCCAGAAACCCAGTCCCCTCACTCACCTGGTGTCTGTCAGATCCAGTGATCTCATGCGGCTTCTGCAACTCTAGGTGGCTTCCCATCACCAGGCTGCCAGTAAGCTCCACAAATGCAGGCACTGGGCTCACTCTGGCAGCCTGCTGGCTCAAGCCCTAGGAGGATCCCATGGCCCTCAGGCTCCCAGTTAGCCCTCAGAGACCCAGGCTCCTGGCTGGGCCCAGCAGGACCCCAAGAAACAGAATGAAAGCTATCTATAGTTTAACACTATTATTTAAACTTATTTTAATACTATACGTTTTATTTTCTTTATTAACATATATTGTATTTTCAAATCTTTTCTTTCTGGGAATTCATGGAACCCTTAATCATAGGTGGCTGAAAACAGTATCTTGTCCTGTTTTGCTCTGGTTTCTTCTCTCTGAGATCAGTGTGTGTTTTATCTGTTTGCTTATTTTAACACAACCACATTGATACACTGGGCTTCCCTGGTAGTTCAGCTGGTAAAGAATCTGCCTGCAGTGTAGGAGACCCTGGTTCGATCCCTGGGTTGAGAAGATCCCTGGGAGGAGGGCATGGCAACCCACTCCAGTATTCTTTTCTGAAGAATCCACATGGATAGAGGAGCCTGGCGGATTGCAGTTAATGGGGTCACAAAGAGCTGGACGTGACTGAGCAACTAAGCACGCACACTGTACATTAGGGGAGTTCTCAGCCACGCTGTCTGTAGTTTCAGAGCAACTACGCTTTGAAAGAGAATCCTGATCACTGTACATCCTTGGCTTTATTATGGAGACTTTAAGGAATTTCTGTCTTTCTACAAAGCAAATTACCCAAAGTTTGCCACATTTTTTCTCCTCTCATTTTTCTTCTTCCTCCTCCTTTTTTATTCTTCTCCTCTGTAATTAAAACAATTTGTTTATTTTATTTTTGCTGCAATGCACAGCATATGGGATCTTATTTCCTGGACCAGGAATCGAACTCCATCACCCCCTGCAGTGGAAGCGTGAGGTCTTAACAACCAGACCACCAGGGTAATCTCTAATTTATTTTCAAAGGATTATTCTTGCTTGCTCTTTCTCTGGCTAGAAAATGAAAAAAAGTTGCCCTACTGCTGCCAAAATCTTTGAGCTTATTGATTCTTTCTGTGAAGTACAGTAAGCTTAAGTAAGTTCTGGGACTGAGACTCAGAGTTTTGCATCTTGGCTCCGGTAGAAGCCACACCCACCACATGAACTTAAGAATAAGTACCTTCTGACAGCTTCGAGATTCCAGGGTATTCTTACACTCAGGGGCTTTGGAAACTTGTCTGTAAATGTGTGGTCTGCATTTTTGCGAATAATTGTCTTGTTGAATTCCCCTGATATATGGTAGAGCTATGTGTGACAAAGAGCCAGCCTGTCGCAGTTATGACAAGGGGAGCCAAGGAACGGGACTTTGTGTGAGCTGGCTCCATTGTTTCATCCGATGAGCAGCCCATCCCTGTAGAGGCTTGTGGAGCTAGTGACAGCCTGAATGAGCAGGAGGAACTCAGATGCAGAGTCAGGGTCTGGTTTGCTTTTCAGTTTTCAACTAAAGGCAGGGCATGGTCCACGTAGAGAGAGTCCTTGGAGGGCTGTGTCATAAATAAATATATCTGAGAATAGCTTTCCCTTTTCCAAAGGACCACTAGGTCTCCAATATACATTTTTTGATTTTAGAGGATTCCCACAGACAAACTTTATTTTTTTCTTACTGTTCCCTTCCAACCCTTTGTTTCCAAAGAGACAACTTTCCCTATTCAAAATAGCAGGAATATACCC
The DNA here is from genome assembly GCF_019923935.1 of Bubalus bubalis. Lineage (NCBI taxonomy): Eukaryota > Metazoa > Chordata > Mammalia > Artiodactyla > Bovidae > Bubalus > Bubalus bubalis. The sequence goes on along the minus strand of NC_059168.1, from coordinate 18,154,837 downwards.
AGAGATAGACCTAGAGGTTGAAATGGGAGACGAGGGCTTGGAGAGAAAATGAGAAGAAGAGAAATTAGATTAAAAACCAACATCCTATGTAAAAAAAGAGGAAAGAGCCTAGAGCCGGGGGCCTACATCTCTGCTCCCTCCACTTCTCCACACCAGGCTGATTTCTGCATCCCAGCTGCCAAGTGCCTCATGGCTGAGCTGCTCTTCCTGTGGAGAAATTTTTACGCTTAAGAGCTAGTCTTTGAAAAATAATATATGCTTTTTTGAGTTATGTTATTACTTTTATGTAATGGGGAACTGAGTGTCATTAATTCAGCTTTGGATAGGAGAGTTATTAATACCGAATGTGATGCTGGTTTTTTTTATTTATGAGCACTTTTCTTTTAACTCTGAGCTAGAATGGTCTCCACACTGCATTTCAGGTATTGATTTGGAATCCGAAAGTTTAATGTATTACCTTAATCGGAATCTAGGGTATTTACACAGCATTTGCCTTTCCCTCGTAGAGTGTCTCTGTATGGCTCTCTTCTGGCATCTCTCTTCTTTTCCGTTCCTTGCCTTTCTTTGGGTGTTTAACAGCTCCCTCAGGGCATTGCCAATTATTTATGACATACTTCTCCTTGTAAGATCTAGTCGGAAAACCTGTTCCTATGGAAACTGCTGTTTTCAAACAGGATGGTTCCAACTTCAAAACAATATCATCAAATATGCAACAGCACACAAATCTTTCAGTGGCAAGCATATTCTAATGATTTGTACAACCAAATCTAAAAACCTGAACATTTAAGAAAAAAGGGACAAAAATATATGGAAATCCCATCTGATTGAGTGGGAGATGAGGTGATTCTCTGAAGATAACTTCTGGGAATTAGTTTGACTTGACATATTTAGGGATGCCTGGTGAGAAGAGCTAAGCTTTGAAATTATACTTATCAGGGACCTGTGACTTTTGTGAACTAGATTTAACAGAGATGGGTTAAACCTAGGTTTTGACATTTCTCTTTTAGTACATCTTTAATATTTTTGAAATCTACCTATTGAAATCTACTCATTCAAAGCTCAGTGCACTGGCAACACAGAGCCAAGCACTACATTTTTCTATCCAGAGAATTTATTAGCTTATTACCCAGCCATAGTTTGTTTCTTTGTCCCACTGCTCATTTATTTCAAAGTGGAGGAAACGAAAGACAATATTACCCTGAATGATAACTCCTTATGGAGAGCTTTGTTAATCAGGTTACTAAGGCAAAATTACTCTACATATATTCTTGATTGATATATTTTCTTTTGTTTGTTGAAAGACAGCCATTTTCTTTCACTGCATTCAAATCCAAATTTTGCTAGTTACCATGGCAATATTTTTGAAGTCAGTATCACTCTAATGTTCCATCATATGCCCTATTATGATACAACTTGGATTTGTTGTAGACTTCATCTGTGCATCAATTATGCTGGAGAATTCTGAGGGTGAGGGGTGGGGAAAGTGAGAAAAAGAGATACAGAGGATTAAAATATTGCATAAGAATATAAAGACTAGCCTATATAACTTAAGAATAGTATGTTGTGTTGAAGGGGACAAGTTATTCTTTTAACCCTTATTCATTGGTTGCTGCTGCTGCTGCTAAGTTGCTTCAGTCGTGTCCGACTCTGTGTGACCCCATAGATGGCAGCCCACCAGGCTCCCCCGTCCCTGGGATTCTCCAGGCAAGAACACTGGAGTGGGTTGCCATTTCCTTCTCCAATGCATGAAATTGAAAAGTGAAAGTAAAGTCGCTCAGTTGTGTCCGACTCTTAGCGACCCCATGGACTGCAGCCTACCAGGCTCCTCCGTCCATGGGATTTTCCAGGCAAGAGTACCGGAGTGGGGTGCCATAAATCCAGGCATAATTAAGTCCATTGTCAGAAATATGCCTGTTTTTTGATTTTGACCAAAATACTACCCAAACGTGTAAACACTTAAGGAAAAATCATCATGTTTAGGTTAAAGGTGCCTTGTTAGAATCCTTGCTGAGAAGTTCATGTTTCAAGACTTTGGCTTGCTCACTCCAGGACATGACCAATGATTGGAAGTTTCTCTTTTAATGTGTATCATTTGTGAGTAGTGTTAGAAGCATATGGGCTTCTTCAGGACAGATGGCACCAAATGCAAGAAGTAAAAAGCAAGAAGTAAGAAGATATCTACCTGTACCCAGATCCGTGGTCAAAAGGAAATGTCCATGTTTAGACTAGAAGGAGTCTGATTATATGTAGTCAGACTGTTTCATCTTTGCCCTGTTGCTCAAGTGTTCATTATTCATCACGTTTTATGAACTTCATACAGCTCCTCACTCCCCTGAAGACTAAAACATCATTTGCACTAATTTGTAAAACTTAGGAAATTATGTAATTATATTTTGTAGCTGAGTGAACATCAACCATGTATATACTTTTGGAGTGATGTTGGTTCTTGGAGGGTAAAAAAATCTTAATCTTTTTATATATTTATAAATATTAGATCAGCAAATATAAATTCAAAGATGGTAAAATTTCATGGGAGAGTGACTGCTATATCTAAAAATAACTCCTTAGGGAAATAAGAATGAAAAAAGGCTGAAAAAACTGATTCAATGCAAGTCCCAAGTAGATTAACTAACCTGACCACTTTACACAGCTAGTTAGAGGAGATATAGTTCTTGGTCTCAAATCTCTAGACTTCCTCACAAAATTTCTAAATTTATTCTGTAAACATCACATATCAGTGACGTGTTACAAACTGTGTTAAAATTTGAGACACAAAACCAAAAATATCATAGTCCCTAACATGAAAGAGACCCTGACAAATGTCTGGAGATTACAGAACATTGTGGTAAGGACTCTGATGGGAGTACACTATCGTACAGATGCTCTGCTCTATCTAGTACTGTGGAAAGACTCATTACATTTGTGTATTGATTTACCGTAATATGTCCACATTTCTATGAGCTTGACATTGGTTTCTCAGGTGGATTTGTTCTTTGGGAAGCACATTATGTGCTTTGTAAGGGTGTAAGAGAAAGAGCGGGCTTCCCAGGTAGCGCTAAGAAAGCACTTGGGTGTTCTTAAAACGGGGACATAAGTCAAGTGTGTTGTCATAAGCCTTAGGTCCTGACTTTTAGTAAGCAGGGGATGGATTGCTCTGTTTAATCAGTTAAATTTTAACTTACTTGTGCTCTGATGCTTGAGGCCTTCTCCTTGGAGATATGTTTTTGATCTTATGGGGGTCCATCAGTGGCATGTCAACAGGAATTTTGCTCATTGGGATGATGATGAAACCTTGCATGTTAATCCCTGACTTCAGGTGAAATCCAGTAGAGAGGAATATGGCTTGTCCCTGTTGAGTGCAGTCGGGTCAATAAAAGATGGGCAGACAAGAGGGAACTAGGGGCCCACACTTGAGTAATCTGTTTAGTCAGTGGCTCTTTGGAAGTAACTGGGGGCTCTGGATTTTGCTTATTGTGTAAGAATACATGAAGACCCCTTAGATAACAAACAGAGAATGTTTATTCAGAGTTTGCTATGTCAAGGGTTTGGCAGAAACTCAAAGATAGGCTGGGTAATAGGAAGGCATTAAAAAAAAGTGGTGGTGGGAGGACTTCAGGCTTGCTCTGATTGGAGGTTATTGGCATAGGAGGTGGGAAAATTAGAAGCAAGGCATCCATGTGATTGGTTTAGGGATCATATTTGACTTTTTTGATTGGTTCTGATTTGGGTGGCAGACAAAAATGAGGTAAACTGGCATTGACTAAGTTCTGACCTTTGGGGCAAAGAATTATTACAGAAGCTGTGGTTTGGCTTCCTGAACTGATTGCTAGGAAGTTATAAGTCAAATTTCTATTGTCATATAAGGTCTGGTGAGTGTATATTCCATCTCTCAGCTGGTATGCAAGTTCCCTTGCTACAGATTACATATTAAGCTGTTATCAGTCACTTTAAAAAAAAATGTGAATAAAACCTCCTTGGAACACTTTTGAGAAATGAGTTGGCCAGGAAAAATGAAAGAAAGGCCTAGGCTGAGTGTTTCAATAAATCTGGGAATAACTATGACATGAATTTCCTGAGCTATCTGGAACTTGTACAGCTTCCTCACATCTATTTTTCCCCAAGGTGATTAGAACTAAAAGTTTAAAATGAAAACATCTCATGTACTTATTTTCTCCAACATTCAGTAAAAGAGCAGTTGGGGAGGCTGTGTCATTATTTACAGCAGCTCTGGGAAGCCTGGAAGAGAATAGAACTCTTGGGTTAGATTTAAAAGCTGGCTGAACCTAAAGGGTACAAAAGGGAACCCTTGCTCACTGTTGGTGGGAATGTAAATTGGTGTAGCTACTACAAAAAACAGTACAGAGGTTCCTCAAAAAATTAAAATTAGAACTACCATATGATTCAGCAATCCCACTTTGTGGTATAGATTTGAAGGAAATGAAATCACTATCTTGAAGAGCCATCTGCACCTCCATGTTCAATGCAGCATGATTTATAATTCCCAAGACACGGAAACGACTTGAATGTCTATCAAGAGATGGAAAAAGAAAATGTGATATTTACAATGGAATATTATTCAGCCCTAAAAGAAGGAAATCCTGCTGTTTATGACAACCTGGTTTAAACTTAAGGGAATTATGCTAAATAAAGTTAAGTCAGACAGAGAAAGACAAATATTGGATAATCTGATTTACATGTGCAATCTAGAAACAGATTTACATGTGAATAGCTTACATGTGAACTCATAGAAACAGAGAATTGAATGGTGGTTTCTGGGGGTGGGCATTGTGAAGGGGGGCAATAAGTGAAGTGGTTAAAAGGTACAAACTTACAGTTTTATAAAAAATAAATAAAATTGGTTGAATCCTTGGAGCCAGAGTAGGGAAACTAAGGAGAGGGAAGGAAAATTAGTATTTGTTGAAGACTTGTTTTATATCAGGTACTACATTGGAACTTAGCAAATGTCTCATGTAGTATTTCCATTTTACAGATGGGAGGAAATGAGACAGAAAGTAAATGAGTCATAGAATGTAAATGAGTTCCAGATTATAGAAATTATAACTGTAGAATCTAGTATTACTACTGTCTATATCAATATGACTATTATTCCAGGAGATTCTTTCCCTGGGATATAAAAGTTGCAAATAACTTTATTATTTATTCCAGGAATTTCCTAAAAGATTCATTAACTCATTAATATAAAGTATCAGTGAATTATTAACTCCATAACACTCTTTGAACCCTCATCTCAAAATCCTCACCTTGTTCTTATTACCATTCTTAGACTATCATACCAAGATCTTTACACAGTCCTAATCAAGTCTCTCCATCCCTATTCCACACAGCCACTGAAAGACCTGCCTTAAAACAGACTTCAAAATCTCAGTAAATCAGACTTTGATCCTCTATTTTCAAGACTCTTGATAGAATTTGCAGGCTTTTACTGCAGTAAGCAAAAAATTCTGCTTTATCTTATCTGGTTGATCCCTTCATTCAATACTCATCCTGAATGTTTGTGCAGCTAATTGTGTTACGTCCTCTCCTTTCCATGCTTAACTGATACATTCTTTTTGATATATTTTCTTTGTTCCATCTCTAACTTCTTTGTCACTGGAGTCCACTTAGATGTGCCACACTGACACATAGTCAGACAGACAGACACACACATATACAGAGTCAAAACCCTCATCTGGTGTGGCAGAAACCAACACATTTCTGAAAAGCAATTATCCTTCACTTTAAAAATAAATAAATCTAAAATTAAGAAAAATGAAACAACAAAAAAGAAACCCTCATCTGCATTTCAGTGTAACTTCAATTATGAAGGTCCCATGCCATTGCTCTCTCTTTTTCCTGGTTTGTGCGGGTGAAGTATTAAACAGCAGTGGACCACAGCCTTGCTGTTACAATAATCCATCTGGGGGTTATTAAAAAAATACATACAACCTGTTATTTTATCTGTAATAGAACAGAACTTTTACTACATAGTGATATCCAAGTTGCAAAGTGGTATTAACATATACCTATTCTGATTATTCATTCCAAGGACAAAATAAATAGGTATGCTGAAGTAAATAGTTGATGGGAGTGAGAGCAAATACTAGTTGAACTTAGGACTTTTCAAATTAGTTCACGAATGATGACTTGAAAACCAGATCAAGTGAGGTAGATGAGGACAAAAAGTAGCAGAAGAAGAAAAAAATGACATAATTTTTATCCTAACTTTTGATGTTTTATAAAACAAGTGTGTGCACGCTAAGCCACTTCAGTCATGTCCGACTCTTTGGAACCCTATGGACTGTAGCCCGTCAGGCTCCTCTGTCCATGGGATTCTCCAGGTAAGAATACTGGAGTGGGTTGCCATTCCCTTCTCCAGGGCATCTTCCTGACCAAGAAATGAACCTGTATCACTTATGTCTCCTGCACTGGCAGGCAGGTTCTTTACTACTAGAGCCACTTGGGAAGCCCAATAAATGAATGCAACAACCCCAGTTCTGTTGTATGGAACTTTTATTCTCAATAATAAAGAGTGGGGAATAGAGTGGAAGATGTGTAGAAAGTTAGAAATTACAGACAAGTGTGGATTAGAACCATGAGAATTACTGGGTGGTGAAAGGTATTAGAATTCTAGAGGTGGTTTTTGAAGAAACAGAATGTGTAAACCAAAAGTTGTATTGTTTTTCAATAAAATCTGTAGTGCTTCAGGTTGCATATGTTTTTAAATAGCCTTCAGGCAACAATGGGTTAGTTTTTACAAGGAAGAAATAGAATATTTGCCTCTCTGGGGCACCCTTAAAGAGCCATGTTGAATCAGAACAAGTGAATTCAAGTTATAACAAATTCCACTGTGTGCAAGTATTGGAAGTAGTTTGTTTATACTAAGAAATTAAGGACATAAAATTATATTTTGGGTGGAAGGAAATCAGTGGTAAATGTCAGATAATGAGATTCTAGCATCACAACATTTCAGGGTTGTTTTGAAATCTATTATGGGTAATGTGTAATCCAAACAGGAAGACAAGAAATTAGGTGTTACAAAGCAGGAGATTTCCTTTGGGGTATGTATTGAGATGAGGGAGTAGTCTTCTCCAATTTGCATTTGGAGGGTATTGTTTCCTTAGAGTGATGAAAAGGGAATGGAATCATAAATGACAATCAAATGTCAAATGGAATTACACAACTTTGAATCCCTTGTATTTTAATCTTTAAATATTGCAGGATTCTGAACTTATGAGTAAGTCATGGTATTAAATTCTCATCTATTCAATTTCTACTTTCAGTGTGAAATTATGCAGTTTGTTTTGAAAATTAGAGTATTTTTCCTTTCCATTTTCAACTTGATATTCACAAACAATATTGAATACTTTGGGTCCTAGGTAAGATAAATATTATTAATAATTTTGTACTGTTTATACTCTTTTTTATTGCAATTAGTAGGTGATTTTGCAGCTCTACATCTTCTGTCCTTATTCCAACCTCTTCCTTTTAAGAATCAGTATTTTATGAGAAATATAGATCAAAAGGCTGAAACATACCTGCTAATAATCAAATAGGAATGATACTTGACAAACTGATTTCATTATATGATTGGCACTTTAATAAGTAAAATAACTTAGAAATACACATCTAATTTATATTTAAAATATTCCAGTCAGATGTCTGACTTATTCATGGCAGAACTATGAATATTAAACCATTACAAATACTTTGTTTTATTATTATTTTAAATGATAATTATACCATTAGCAATCCAAGAAATCCTCCAAACTAAAATTTACAGATACAATTTGGTTATGCCATGAAAATATGAATTCACTATAGTAATTAATAAAAGAAGAATATACTTTTAAACCTTGAAACATATTTGTAAAGTTTCTATGAAAAAAATGAAAAACCTTACTGAATGTAATTACAAAATTTCAGTCTTATTTTTCCCTAGAAGAAACAATATATGCTTAGTTGCTCAGTCTTGTCCAACTCTTTGCAGCCTCATGGACTGTAGCCTGCTAGGCTCCTCTGTCCATGGGAATTCTCCAGGCAAGAATACTGGAGTGGGTTGCCATGCCCTCTCCAGGGGATCTTCCCAACCCAGGGATCAAACCCAGGTCTCCCGTGTTGCAGGTGGAGTCTTTACCCTCTGAGCTACCACGGAAGCCCAGAAAATACAATATGATATATTTCTTCCTTAATGGAGTTTCTGGAGTGTTTATAGGGTTTATGGTTGACTCAGGCACATAAACAGAGGTGGTGATTATAAGCCCAGTGTTACATCTCAAAATTTCCTTCAGCAAGGTAATGGAGAAAGAAACCTGGAGAAACTTTGCATTACATCCAAGGGAATTTCTAGTGTATTCAATATCTACATTCCCAGAGGAAAAGGAGGAGGAAGTTTAAAGGAGAGACTGCAGCAATTCAACTTAGCAGTTCTACATATAATTATTGAGCTGGATACAATTCAAAGCATTGTGCAAAGAATGAAAATGAGTAAATTTAGTCAGTGCCCTCGAGGAATCTTTTCCTTTTTTTTTCTTCTTAATACAACAGAGATTTTCCTTTTGGGACACTCTTTTCCTTCATAACGTAGCAGCCATTTGTTTGGGGACTGATTCTAAACCCAAGTTCAAGGATTGGTCTAAAATAATCTACAGATTTCCCTGTTGGTCTAGTGGTTAAGAATATACCTTCCAATGTAGGGGATGTGCTTTGATTCCTGGTCTGGGGGCTAAGATCCCATATGCTGCGGGACAACTAAGCCCACGCGCCACAATTAGAGAGCCGCCTCGCTGCAAGGAAGACTTAGCACAGCCCAGTTTAAAAAAAAGAAAGATCTACATCAAGGATTACCAAATGTTTTCTACAAAGGATCAGAGTAAATATTTTAGGTTTTATGGAACCATACAGTCTCTGTCGCAATGACTCACCTCTCCCTTTGTATTACTACAGTGTAAGAGTAAACAAGTGTGTATGCCTGTGTTCCTATAACACCTTATTGACAAAAACGTGCTGTAGGCCCAGTTTGTCCCCTGTGCTTTTGTGGCAGTGTCTGCCCCTGGTCTAAACCAAACTCCAGTGCCACTGCTATTGATTCAGTCATCAACAAATCAATGCATGATATTTCCTTAGTTAAAGGGATTCTTGAGAAATGGGGTCAGTCAGCTGGAAATACAAGACTTCTTTTTTCAGTGATTATGGGTATTGTATCCTGTATCTGCCCTGGGTGAATGAGAAAGTTACATTTGTTGCCAGTAGTCACCTTACCACTACAAAGGAAGCCAGCTCTGAGAATAAAACCAAGACACGAAGGAGAGAAGAGTGAAAAAACTGAAGAGTTGCAGATATTCGGAACTCAAGTTCTTCTTTAACCAAGCTAGAAGTCTGTCCTACTTCATCACTTTTCAGTTAAATAAATATTTTGTGGTCTTAGCCAGTTTGTGCCTGGAAAATCCCGTGGACAGAGGAGCCTGGTGGGCTGCAGTCCATGGGGTCGCTAGGAGTCGGACATGACTGAGCGACTTCACTTTCACTTTTCACTTTCATGCATTGGAGAAGGAAATGGCAACCCACTCCAGTGTTCTTGCCTGGAGAATCCCAGGGGTGGGGGAGCCTGGTGGGCTGCTGTCTATGGGGTTGCGCAGAGTCGGACACGACTGACGCGACTTAGCAGCAGCAGCAGCCAGTTTGTGTTAAATGTCACTTGTAACTGAAAGATCCCAAGTGATAGAGGGGCATGGAGTAAAATACAAAATAACTGCCAATATTACAGAGGCTCAGAAAAGAGTCAAAAGTAGTTCTGAAAAATTTTTTATTAAATGATGGTATTTGAGGCAAAGTTCTTCATCATAATTTTACAATAGAGGTGGAAGATAAGTATCAGCAAAGTGTTCATGGGTGGCAAATTTCTGGATAGTCAAATACCATAATATTTGGTAGCATTTTTGATGTTTGATAGTATTTTTTATATTTGTTAGTATTTTCAAGGAAGAACAGTGGGGGATTTTTGGAGTCAGTGAGAGAATCGGGTAAAACCTCAGATTGGAAACCTTGATGGTGAACAGAAGGCTTGGTGATAAATAAAATTGAGGGTTCCAATAGGTTCTCCGAAGTGTCTGATATATTGAGATACAGCATGATGATGAAAGACAATTAATTGGGAAAATAATGTGGATTTGGAGAAGGAAATGGCAACCCACTCCAGTGTTCTTGCCTGGAGAATCCCAGGGATGGGGGAGCCTGGTGGGTTGCCGTTTTTGGGGTTGCACAGAGTCAGACATGACTGAAGCGACTTAGCAGCAGCAGAGATGTGCCAGCCATAGGGTACCAACATATGGAAGGGCACATGTAAATCTCTGGGGAACTATGGAAAGGGAAAATGGGCATCTGATTTTATTTCCCATAGTCCCTTTGAGGGAAAATACAAATGCAATTAGGAGGAACACTAATAAAGTTCTTAGGAATGGTGCAGGTGACACTGCCAGGAACAAGCTTAAATGATGACAGATGACCACTAAAATCACTTTGACTAGGGTGGACTGGCTCACCCTAGGGCTTTTATTTTTACAAAATCTCTTATGGAAAATCGAGTCCAGGGCTGATTTGTTCATATATTGGCAAGAAACCAGATTATTATCACCGGCTCTTCTCTGTCTTGTCCTTTCCCAACAGAACCTTTAGCTTCTCCTCTGGACAATGACCAGCCTGCATTAAATTGAATATCTATTTTAAGGGGAACCAAATCATTATCCAGTCACATGTGGCCTTGTTGATGAGGCCCAGTCTAGAGGGACTTGCCTAAGGGATGCTGGTTTTCATGAGGAAAACCTAGAGTTTAGATTCATTGGACAAACTCAGACAAATACAAGTTTATCCTGAAAGTTCAGTCCCCTGTGGTAGTTATTATGAACCCACTCTCTGCAGACTCTTGCTCTGTTAGGTGAGGGGGCTGCAAAGGTGAACAAGACACATTCCCTGCTCTCAGGAGTTGGGGTACTTCTCTCTTGCTGACTCCCACCCATCTCCTTACACGTCTCACCCTGTTCCATTCTTCTCAGCCTCTGCAAGTCACTTTATAAATTAGCACCCAGCTGTGATCTCAAAAAATACAGTAAGACAAAGCCTGGGGTTAATTCTGCATTTCAGCTGCCTTGTTTAGCCATTAATTAAATGTTTGTTAGAAAATCACCCTTAATAAGCAACTAGATTATATTAATTATCTGTTGCTTGGATCTTCTAGAAGGCTCATTCTCACCCTTGGCTGCATATAACAATTACCAGACAGGATTCAATAACACCCAGGCCAACCCCCACCCTCTGAGATTTGGATTTAATTAGTTTGTGGTGAACCTGAGCATTAGCATTGTTTGAAAACTCCCCCAGGTGATTCTAACCACGCAGCCACAGTGCGGAGGGACTCTTCTGGACTTCCGTGCTGTGAAGGAATCTCTTGGAACTGGCTTGCTTTTCTCTGGTGCCATTCTGAGAAGGTGCCTATCATTATGTGCCAGGAATGGTTTATTAATAAAATTTAGCCAGTTCTCTTGGTTCATGACTCTACCTGTGATCCTCTGGTTTCTACACCAGGTTTCCTGAAATGGAAACTGCTGAAAACAGTTTATTCATGGAGTGTGGGGGAAGGGAGAGTTGTGAAAAATAAGAACTTTTGTTGAAAGTTGCATAATTTAAATTTTATGACAACAACCTCCTTTGCATTCCAAGGGACTGAGATTTTGAGGGGTATGACTATTTCCAACGTTATATTTATTTTTTAAAAGTCACTTAAAAATTTAAACCTGTTAGTGAATTTTTTGAAGATATAAGTTCATCTTGCAAAGAAAAATCTCATTGTTGGCAGAAAGTCTCTATTTTCTGACTTTCTGACTCCTCTTGCTTCAGTTTTTGTTCTTTCCATGTACTTTTCAGGGTGGAATCCTAGGTTTAATTTGAGGGACTTCCTCATTTCCCTGAGGTTTCTTCCTTCTCTCTTTTCCCACTTGAAACGTACAGACAAATTCTCATTATGCTAATATTATCAGTAGCTGATTATAAAAAGAAAATCAAAGTGGTCATTTTACTGCACCTTATGAATTAAACTAAACCTAACTAAACTAAACCTTATGAATTAAACTAAACCTAACTCACCCACCATCTTTTTTAAGGTGGCATTTTTTCCCTCTATCACTCTTAGGTGTCTCCTAGTTAAAATCAGTCATTTATGGTGCTTTGCACTTTAATAGAGCTCTCACAGAACATTTTATAAAAACCATAGACTGTGATGTTTTGGCACAAATTTGTACCAAAAACTTAACAATTTTGGTGTATGAGTTCTTTACTCAGTCAGGTCAAGTAATATGGTATGTAATACATTGATATTCCTTGTAGTGAAATATTCCTCTGTCATTACTGCTTCCCCAAACAAATACTTTCCAAACATTTATTTATTTTATACTTATTCCCTATATTGTAATTCTACTCACCTTTCCTAATACAAGAACATTTTGAATGCTTTATATATATATATATATATATATATATGTTTGTTATATGTTCTGACAAAAATCTGTCTTGGTCTTTTATATATATACTTTTAATATATTCTAACATGGCAACTAAATGTCCATCAACACAGTGCATGGATAAAGAAACTGGGGTACATATATACAATGGAATACTACCTCGGTCATAAAAAGAATGAAATAATGCCATTTGCAGCAACATGGATGGACCTAGAGATTATCATACTAAGTGAAGTATGTCAGACAGTGAAAGATAAATGTCATATAATATCAATTGTATGTGGAATCTTTAAAATGATATAAATGAATTTATTTACAAAACAGAAACAGATTCACAGAAATAGAAAGCAGGCTTATGGTTACCAAAGGGGAAAAGGAGGGGGGAGATGGATAAATTAAGAATTTGGCATTAGCGGATACAAACTACTGTATATAAAATAAACAGAAAGGTTCTATTGTATGGCACAGGGAATTATATTCAATATATTGTTGTTCAGTCTCTAAGTCATGTCTGACTGTTTGCAACCCTGTGGACTGCAGCATTCCAGGCTTCCCTGTCCTTCGTTGTCTCCTGGCGTTTGCTCAAACTCATGTCCATTGAGTTGGTGATGCCATCTAACCATCTCATCCTCTGTTGCCCCCTTCTCCTCCTGCCCTCAATCTTTCCTAGCATCAGTGTCTTTTCCAGTGAATCGGCTCTTCACATCAGGTGGCCAAAATACTGGAGCTTCAGCTTCAGCATCAGTCCTTCCAGTGAATATGCAGGGTTGATTTCCTTTAGGATTGACTGATTTATCTCCTTGTAGTCCAAAGGACTCTCAAGAGTCTTCTCCAACACCACAGTTTAAAAGCATCAATTTCTAGGTGCTCATCCTTCTTTATGGTCCAACTCTCACATGGCTACTGGAAAAAACATAGCTTTGATTATATGGACTTTTGTCACCAAAGTGGCATCTCTTCTTTTTAATACCCTGTCTAGTTTTCATAGCTTTTCTTCCAAGGAGCAAGCATCTTTCAATTTCATGGCTGCAGTCACTGTCCTCAGTGATTTTGGAGCCCAAGAAAATAAAATCTGTCACTGTTTCCATTTTTACCCTCATCTATTTGCTATGAAGTGATGGGACTAGACGCCATGATCTGTTTTTGGAATGTTGAGTTTTAAATCAGCCTTTTCATTTTCTTCTTTCACCCTCAGCAAGAGGCTCTTTAGTTCCTCTTCACTTTCTGCCATTAAAGTGGTATCCTCTGCATATCTAAGGTTGTTAATATTTCTCCTGGCAATCTTGATTCCAGCTTGTGATTCATTCAGTTCAGCATTTCACATTTATTTCAGTATCTTGTAACAAATAATGGAATATCTTGTAACTGTAATAGAAAAGAATCTGAAAACAAATGAATCTCTTTGCTATACACCAGAAACTAACATAACATCATAAATCAACTATACTTCAGTGTGTGCTATGTGTGTTAAGCCACTTCAGTTGTGTCCGACTCTGTGGCCCCATGGACTACAGCCTGCCATGGGATTCTTTAGGCAAGAATACTGGAGTGGGTTGCCATGCGTTCTCCAGGGTATCTTCACTATCCAGGGATCAAACCCGGGTCTTCCACATTGCAGGCAGATTCTTTATCATTTGAGCCAAGAGGAATGTAAAATTTTAAAAATGTATTTCTAAAATATTTACTAACTTTTAAATATTCTTATCATATAAAAGTACTCTTTTTTTTCCCTGCTCTTGTACCCTTAAAAATCCTAAAAGGAAGGTGAAATTCAGTTCTTACTGACCTTTCCTAGGTGTTCAACATGTCCATGTTTTCTCAAGAAAAAAATATGTTTGCTGAGAAGGCCATCCTTAGGGGACTACATCAGGCTTATGCTTATGTTTCTAGGATTCAGCAATGGTGTCACCTTTGTCCAAACACCTAAGCACAGTAAGATAAGGATAATTTTGCAGGCAGCATGCCCAGAGACTAGTAGTGTTGGTGGCAGCTTTATTAGGTTATTTACATGAAGTATCTGGAGAATATCCCTCTCCATGTCTGAAACATCAGCCAGAATTGCAGACTGTGCCATTCCCAGAGAAGAACCAAATTTCAGGGGCATGATTTCTGGGGAAAGAGAAAATAATCTAGAAGACATCCCTGATCTCTCATTTTCATGTTTTTCTTACTTTTTGCTCTTCCCCACACCAAACCAGGTCACATTCTGTTCACTACCTGCATTGTTGAATTTAATTCCTGAACAGAAAACCAAGGTGTACCCCTAGATCTACAGACATATGGGTTCATGTGGGTGAATAGCAGTGACCTGGGGTCTGGAAACCTGGACTTGAGCTCTGATCTGGCTTCCACTGAGAACTTGGCCCACTTTTCACCTAAGTCTCAATTTCATCTTTTATAGGTGTATAGATTACTTGTATGCCTCTAAGTTCTTTTCCACTTCCATGTTTCTAGTATTTTTGTTTCAGGTCTGTGTGAGTGTGATCTTTCACAGCAGGAGGAGGTGTCAGTAACAGCATCTGAGAGTGAGAAAGTTAAAAATGTTGTGGGTTGGTTTAGAACCCTGCCAGGTGCTCTGTTTTTGTCACTTCAACCAGTTTTACATTCTGATTATCCACACTTGACTCAAACTCTGTTAAAAATGGGAATAAACTTCACTTTAAGCAGAAGAACATTTCTTATAAGTATAAGCAATTGTTGTTGTTCAGGCACTAAGTTGTGTCCTATTCTCTGCAACCCTGTGGACTGCAGTACACCAGCCTTCCCTGTTCTTCACCATCTCCCAGAGTCTGCTCAAACTCATGTCCATTGAACTGGTGAGGCCATCCAACCATCTCATCCTCTGCTGCCCCCTTCTCCTTTTGCTCTTGATCTTTCCCAGCATCAAGGTATAAACAACACTTTTATTATGACAAACTTCTTTGTTATGAGAAATAATCACTTATTAATAGCCTGTCTTATGACTTGCACTATGATTAAATGCTTTTTGAGAGTACCCTGCCACATTGGAATTCACTGGGAGTAAGAACTGTGATAAAGAATTTAATTTGCTAATTGAAGTGAGGGCTGGAATTAAAGGGAAACCTCTATATTCCAAATGTGTCAATGCCAGGCTATTCCTTAGGCTCTTTGAGGTTTCTTAAACTTTAAATTTCTAACTTTATAAGAAACATGCAAGATTGAACCTATTATACTGTTAAATTCTCAAACATTTTTAACCGAGAGCAAAAGAGCATAAACCTCTAGCAATAGAGGCAAACTAAGAACATTCTAAGGCATGTTTCTAACACCAAAATGTCTGATAAATTATTAAAATACATGATTAATAACATTTGCAATGCCCTGAGTTTTTACAGCAATTTGTATCTTTCAAAGGGCATGATATTATTTTATTTGCTCTTCTCATTTACCCTAGAATATGGATAAAGAAAGAATTATTATTATATACCTAAAAATAGTCTTTAAAGAATAATAATAGCAGAAAACTTTTTACAGCCAGGTTCTTTTACCACTAGCACCACCTGGGAAGCCCTGTGACTCTAATTGAAGCATATCAATACATAAAGATTTCATAGGAGGAGCGGGAGAGAAGAGAGGTGAATGTAGGTGAAGGGTATCCTAGTGTTGATTGTATTAGTTTTTCAACCTTTCAGTCAGTTTGAAAACTTCAAAAATGAATCTGGGGATAAAAATATATGAAATAATGCCATTTGCAGCAACATGGATGAACCTAGAGATTATCATACTGAGTGAAGTAAGTCAGACAGAAAAAGAGAAATATCATATGATATCACTTATATGTGGAATCCCTCCTTTTTGAAGGAAAGCTATGACAAACCTAGACAGTGTATTAAAAAACAGAGGCATCATTTTGCCAACAAATGTCTGAGTAATCAAAGCTATGGTTTTTCTAGTAGTCATGTACCAATAGGAGAGCTGGACCATAAAGAAGGTTGAATCCCAAAGAAATGATGCTTTTGAATTGTGGTGCTAGAGAAGACTCTTGAGAGTCCCTTGCATAGCAAGGAGATCAAAGCAGTCAATCCTGAAGGAAATCAACCCCGAATATTCATTGGAAGAACTAATGCTTAAGTTCCAGTATTTGGGCCATATGATGCAAAGAGCCAACTTGTTGGAAAAGACCCTGATGCTGGGAAGGATTGAAGGCAGGAGGGGGAGGGGATGACAGAATAAAATGGTTAGAAATGCATCACCAATGGACATGAATTTGAGCAAACTCTGGTAGATAGTGACAGACAAGGGAGCCTGGTGTGCTGCAGCCCATGGGGTTGCAAACAGACACGAATTAGTGACTGAACAAGAGCAATAACAATTTTGTAAAAAGGTACAAATGAACTTATTTACAAAACAGAAATACTTACATAATCAGAAACAAACTTATAGTTACCAAAGGGGAAACCTTGTGGGAAGGGATAAATCAGAAAGCTGGAATGAACTTGGAACGACAGTAGTGTGCCTTCATGAAGAGAGGTATTTGTTCCCTGCTCAGGAACTGACCCTGAGTAGCCTGGATGAAAACCAGGAGTCCTAGCCACTAGACCACCAGAGGGTAGAGGCAAAGTTCCTTTGTCTCTTATCCCCATTGAAACAAGAACATTTCAAGGAGGCAAAAACTGTAAAAACAGGTTCAGCATTTATTATTAGACCCAGTACAGTGAATAGGAGAGCACACAGAGAAATGGTTTATTTAGGATAGAAGCTACGCAGAAATACACACCCAGATAAAAAGGGTATGAGCATCCTCTCTAATGAAGAGAAGCACAGTAAAGAGGTGCCTTAAATCACTGATATAGGACAATTCTTCAGGGTCCTTGTTTACCTTTGGCCAATTATCTCATTTCTTCCCCCACACCTGACCTATTCTAGGACCCTTCCCAACATGCGTGTGCAACTTTATCCTAAGATGGATTCCACCGCAGAGGCCTGTGGGGGTATGTCCACATACTTATGGAGGGGCACCCCCTCTATTTTGACCCCCAAGGAGCCTTCCTGCACAGGTGCAGACAGGGACGTTTTCCTTGGTCATGTTACCTCTTTATTTCAGCAGAGCTCAGCTCCTTCCACTAGCTTTGTCCTTGGAGTGTCTTGTGAGAACAGAGCTTCAGTTTTACTCCACTTGACAAACACTAGCTGTCCAACCCAGGGAACCCATCTATCTCTTACCTCAGAAAGAACACACACCCACTAGTATATATAAGATAGATAACCAACAAGGACCTATCGTATAACATAGGGAAGTCTACTCAATATCCTGTGATAACCTATATGAGAAAAGAATCCAGAAAAGAATGAATATATGTGTATATACAAATATATATGTTTCCCTGGTGGCTCAGACAGTAAAGAATCTACCTCCAATGCAGCAGACCCAGGTTCTATCCCTGAGTCAGGAAGATCCCCTGGAGAAGGAAGTGGCTACCCACTCCAGTATTTTTGCTGGGGTAATTCCATGGACAGAGAAGCCTGGCAAGCTATAGTCCATGGGGTTGCAAAGAGTCAGAGACAACTGAACGACTAACACACACACACACACACACACACACACATATTTCCTGGGGCAGATGTAATGAAGAAGACGTTTGATGAGATGTACTGGGCCAAACTATTGACTGAAACACCTGCTGAACTTAGCCAGTTCAGAATTTCTCAGCAGGAGTTTGGTGATTACAAGCTTTTAAATACATTCCCTTGTGCTGGGAAGAGGGTTCCCAGGATATCAAGGAAAGGACTTCAGTCTGACCAGTAGTAAATGCCTCATGACCTTTCCATCCCTTTTTGCTTACCTTCATTTGCAGTTTAGAAAGCTAGTGAAATGTATGCTCTCATTTATTCTAATATTAAAACCTGAGTAAGGACTTATCCTCCACTTTGAAGAGTGGGCTTTCTCACTGCCTTCTCTAGGGCAAATAACACCAGCTTGCTTCCTCCATCCTACTTCATTGCTCTTTTTAAATTTAGCTCCATAACCACTGTTTCTATTTCCTTCTTTTTCACTTCTTACTCTGGCTCTGCCTCCAAGATTGCAGGCAGTTCCTTAAAAAAAAATCTCTTATCAGGCAGTATAGTTCTTATTATTTTTTAGGTATTTATCATTTAGCAGAGGATGAAATGGCTAGATAGGGGCTTCCCAGCTGGCACTAGTGGTAAAGAACCTGCCTGCCAATGCCAGAGGCATAAAAGATACAGATTTGATCCCTGGGTCAGGAAGATCCCCTGTAGGAGGGCATGGGAATCCACTCCAGCATTCTTGCCTGGAGAATCCCCATGGACAGAGGAACCTGGTGGGCTACAGATCATAGGGTCACAAAGAGTTGGACACGACTGAAGCAACTTAGCATGTACACATGAGATGGTTAGATAGCATCATCAGCTCAGTGGACATGAATCTGAGCGAACTCCAGAAGATGGTGAAGGAAGAGGAGACTGATGAGCTACAGTCCATGGGGTTGCAAAGGGTTGGACACGACTTAGCAGCTGAATGACAATTTAGTACTTATATCAAACTCTGCCACCAGCATTATTTGGCTGATTTTGCTCAAATTTCGGTGGAAAACTGACCAAGCTTAAATGAATCACTTGAGCATATTCTGTCTATCAGAGAAATATCAGGAATAAGTGGGATACAAAATGTGAAATTTGAGTGTTCTACAAAGTATTGACATAGTAAACTGCTATTCCATTTGAATGTGGAAGACAGCTATCCTTCACTAGAAAATGCTTAAAAAAATAAAACACAGACTTGTTTTACCTTGGACTGCAAGGAGATCCAATCAGTCCATCCTAAAGGAGATCAGTCCTGGGTGTTCATTGGAAGGACTGATGCTGAAGCTGAAACTCCAATACTTTGGCCACCTCATGCGAAGAGTTGACTCATTGGAAAAGACTCTGATGCTGGGAGGGATTGGGAGCAGGAGGAGAAGGGGACGACAGAGGACGAGATGGCTGGATGGCATCACCGACTCGATGCACATGAGTTTGGGTAAACTCTGGGAGTTGGTGATGGACAGGGAGGCCTGGCGTGCTGTGATTCATGGGGTCGCCAAGAGTTGGACATGACTGAGCGACTGAACTGAACTGATGCTGTCCCAAGTTATGTTAATGGTACAAAACTCTTACAAGAATTAATATACACTACTGTCTTAAGTGACTAGTAGAAGAGGATGCTAAAGATATGTCATTTGTATCTAGAAATCATTTAAAAGAAGTAAGACTTTAAAACGATAGGAAAATAATAGAAAAAAATGAAATCATCTACTTAGGAACTTTAATACAATATGAATTTGGCTAAAAAAATGGAATATAATTATCTATGTACACAAAATTTAAATCAACCTTGGAATAAAATTAACTCTTCCATCATTTTTCACTTGAAGTAAAATATGAAACACATTTATAATAGTGAGAGAGAGAAATGGACATCAGTTTCGTGTGCTTTCTGTTGATTGTTGTTTGTGGGTATTTTCCCTGTGAGCATGCTGCCTTAGGCATTTTCATTATGTACTTTATTTAGTGTTTCTTGGGATTTAATTTGACCAGTAATAAATTCAAAATCCATTTAATGTCAGATTATGTTCATTTAAGAGTCTAGTGAGTCCTGGTATTTGCTTATAAACATAGAACTCCATCCACTTAGTCAGTTCCTAGTTTGATACTCTGGAAAAGAAAAATATCTTCCTTTCCTGTACCCTGTAGTGACATAATAGTGATACAAATGCTTTATTTTCCTTATATGTAGCTATACATTGATTATTTTCCACTGCCAGTACTGTATGCTATTTTAATCTCATTAAAATAAACAACCACATTTGAAAGCAGCTATGGGAAAGAGCATGTGTTGGTTTATGCAACACACGGTTTATATCTTATGTTGGCTTGTATTTTCAGAAATGAACAAGACCTAAGTTGAAACATCAAAGAGCTTTCACTCTGTAGAAAGCATGAAGTGAGCATATTCTACCAGGCTGTGAACCCAAGCTGGGGTATTCTAATTTCTGTAGACTAGCATTAGGCAGTACTTTGGATAGAGTAATGCTTAGAAGACATTAAATAAATGTTTGTTGAATCAATAAATATGCATAAATAAATATAATGCATTACTATATAGAACTTTAAACAAAGTACTTTTGAGAACAATAACAGAGGAAGGAAGATTATACCTGATTGAAAGTAGAAGGAAAGACTTCAATGGAAAAAGTACCACTTGAAATTGAAAAATGAGATCTAAAATAGATAGGGAGGTTAAAGTGAGGTGTGGACGTTGTCCAGGGGAGATGGAATTATGCACAATGGCTAATGGCAAGTGGAATGATGTAGAAGTATTAGTCTGTGTAAGATATAAGTGGATGAGCACTTACACAGGGTGAGCATGCATTAAATGTTGAACAAGTACACATGTGTGTACTGTTACGCTGTCATGCCAAAATTCAGCTTGTTTAGAGATAGTAATGATCTTGCAAAGGAGTATTTTTGTGTATTGTGTGGTTTCATAAAATATTTTACTGAGATGTTAAAGCTGGTTTTGTGTATCTCTCCACTACTAATGTCCTACTTTTTTGCTTTTGTTTGCAGGTAATATGTGAGTAGGTTTTAATTTCTAACTGATGGCTTCCTGAGGCTGTCCAGGGCTTTTACCACTGGCTCAGTGGTAGAGAATCCGCCTGCAAGGCAGGAGATGCAGGAGACACTGGTTTGATCCCTGGGTTGGGAAGATCCCCTAGAGAAGGAAATAGCAACCTACTCTAGTATCCATGCCTGGAGAATCTCGTGAACAGAGGAGCCTGGCAGGCTACAGTCCACAGGGTTGCAAAGAGTCAGAAATGAGTGAGCCTGTGCCACCACGGAGGGTATCCAAGTGCCTGTGAGAAGGGCCTCTTAATCTGAAAACTGCATGAGTATGTTGAATGTTTCAGGGAAATATGATTTGTGGGATCTCCCAAGAACAGAGCAATCTTTGATTTAGAAATGAGAAATTGCTGGGGAGTCAGATGAAGCCATCTCCAGGACATGGTGGAGACCACTGTAGGGCAGCCTGGTGTGTTGTAGGAAACAGAGGTTTTTTAAAAGTCAGCCAGTCCTGGCTTCAAGCCGTGATTCCGATTCCCACAAACAATGCTATTTTGAGATAGTTGCTTAAACACTTTGAGCTTCAATTTCCCCCCGGCTTTGTTAAATAACGCAGTTGTTCCTGCTTCCCTAGACTGTTGTGAGGATTAAATGAGGTAATGTTTACCTGAAGCATCTGACCCCTGGTGAGTGCTCAGTACTCCCTAGTGGGTAAACTCTGAACCAATTATGTCATAACATTTCCCTTAAAAAATGGAATGCAAGCACATTGAATTCTTTCCATGTTGCCATTCCATCAGTTTATCCTGGTATACAATATTTCTTAGAGATGTTTATAATTTATCTGTCTCTCCAGAGTTTTATTCAAGATGCTCTACCCAGGAGGAACCTAAGAAGTACTTCTTAAAAAAATAATTTCCCATCAACACATCATTCTGAGCCTACTCTTATTCCAAACAACTCTGAACCATATCAATATCACTGACAAGTTTCCTCAGCATCTTGAATCACCCATTTGAATTGATCATGTGTCAACCCCGAAAACATTACCCCTGATAGCCTTATTAGGTAAGCAAATGCCAATCATGTGATTTACTGTTTAAAAAACAAAATATGAAAATGTCTCCCTTGAATAGGCTTCCTTGTTTCACTGATTTTTTGCCAATGCAATTTCCACATGTTGTTTGGGTTATAATCATATATTCCCCAAGTCAGCAAGGAGCAAGCAGGTATCTGCAGTACATTGAGTTTCACTTAAACTTGCTGTTGACCTTTCTACTTGCTCTTGGCTCACAATGTTCTTTTTCTAATATGGTTAATTATTTCAACCACTTATTTAAAGTTCCCTTTTTGGATATCTTTGTGGAGCAGGAAACTAGTATTGTTAGAGTTTAGTTAAACAGAAGCTAGTATATAGAAATAGGGGCAACATTTTTCTTTATGCTGAACAAAAGGAAGTCTCTGAACTTTTAAGTCCTGAAGTGAAATTAATGGAATTTACTCCTTTAATATATGCTAAGTAGCTGGTACCAAAAGGCAGTGTTCTCATGGAGAATAAGTGAGTCAAGGACATTTTGTTCCACCTATAGGATAATACGCTGCTTTTTCATTGTAAGACAGCACCCTCATTTCTAAAAGTTGAATAGAATACTGCTTACAGAGGAAAAACAAACATTTTCAGCTGGTTAAATTTGAGATGTTGAGTGAAGTTCATTACAATGCCTGAAGCACTTTTATTTGATCTCAAATTGGAGAGGTTTTCATATTCCAGAAGCTTTTGTCTCTCAAGGTTTTGTTGAGATATTCAAACAAACATTTAAAACTATATTTGAGATACTGCACTTAAATCTTCTTGTCCTTAAATATTAATTTAAGCTGTGGTCTAGTTGAACATATCCTTGTATTTGTTGCTATTTAGTCAGAGATGAATTATGTGAGGAATAGGAATATAAGTTCTGTGCTGTACTCAGTCACTTCGGTGGTTCTTCCTACAATTTGATGTAATTTGATGTAGCTGGGGACTTGGGGTAGAAAGGAAGATATATCTGTGAGAAAGTTCTCGAAGTTGCTATTTAAGGATTAATAGAAAATTAATACAAAAAAAAACACAGAAAACCAAGGCTGTGGGAAGCTAGTGCAGTAGTAAATGCACATCTTCCCAAGGTAAGGAGGATCTGGGTTATGCAGGTGGTTTGTCCTGATTTCCTCACCTATTTATTTGCAACTTTTTTCTGTCTCATGTCTTGTATTTTTGGAAATCATACTGAATCTAAAAATAAAGCACAGATATAAATGCATAGTTAAAATCAGTTCCTATTGTCTGGGATTTCTTTGGAAGGAATGATGCTAAAGCTGAAACTCCAGTACTTTGGCCACCTGATGCGAACAGTTGACTCACTGGAAAAGACTCTGATGCTGGGAGGGACTGGGGGCAGGAGGAGAATGGGACGACAGAGGGTGAGATGGCTGGATGGCATCACTGACTCGATGGACGTGAGTCTCAGTGAACACCGGGAGTTGGTGATGGACAGGGAGGCCTGGAGTGCTGCGATTCATGGGGTCGCAAAGAGTCGGACATGACTGAGCGACTGATCTGATCTGATTGTCTATTAAACAAAAGTAATTTAAAAAGTAAGATTCTTCTTTCCTATTTATTCTGTGAAAGCTTTTTCAACATGAGCCTTTTAAAAGG
Source organism: Bubalus bubalis (assembly GCF_019923935.1). Classification (NCBI taxonomy): domain Eukaryota; kingdom Metazoa; phylum Chordata; class Mammalia; order Artiodactyla; family Bovidae; genus Bubalus; species Bubalus bubalis. The sequence goes on along the minus strand of NC_059168.1, from coordinate 18,131,053 downwards.
CAACATTGGAACACATAAAATAATGTCCTCAATTGCCCTTGCTAAGAAAAAATAAAAGTGCTGTACTTACTTTGATTTCAGATAAAAGTCAAGGGCAAAATATTAAGTCATATTGTTGTAGAGTCACTTTCATTACATTGTATACAGCAAGTAGAGCATTCTGGCGAAATGATTGGGTAGATGGGTAAAATCCTGAGAATTATGATGAATGAAAGTTAACATTTCTGTAACAGAGTAGTTCTCAAAGTGTCGTAATCCCTAAGTTAACAGCATAAGGTATAATCTAGGAACATGTGAAAAATATGATTTTCAGTCCTGCCCCAGAACTACAGAATCATGGATGCTAGATAATTCTGACACATGCTCAAGTTGAGAGCCATCATCTGAGATGATTTCCTAAAGCGATAACCTCAAATGGGCTTTAACCTCTACCCTACTGTTTTTAATCATTAAAGAATAATATAAACATATTAAAGAAAGCTTGGAGATTATAAAATCTAAGGTGAGAAATCAGAGGAGGAAGGGGAAGAGGAGAACAATGGTGTCATCCTACACACCCAAATGCAAGAATTTTGACTGTGACTTCTCTTTAAATTTTTTTATGCTTAGGATTTTTTCACAGTACTGACTAATATATATACACATTTCTGTATATACACGTTTAGTTGCTCAGTCATGTCTGACTCTTTTGTGACCCCATGGACTGTAGTCTGCCATGTTCCTCTGTCTATGGAATTTTCCAGGCGAGAATACTGGAGTGGGTTGCCATTTCCTACTCTTAAGGGATCTTCCGGACCCAGGGATGAAACCCACAGCTCCTACATCTGCTGCATTGGCAGGCGGATTCTTTACCACTAGCGCCACCTGGGGGCACCCCCTATATATTATAACCTGCACTATAAATATAACATTGTTTCACATTATTGCCTGGATGATTAAATCTCATTTTCAGGTCTTCAAAAAATCTCATTCATTTAACTATCTGCCTATGGTTGGATATTTGGATTTTACAATTATAGATTCCTGATGCTGGGAGGGATTGGGGGCAGGAGGAGAGGGGGATGACAGAAGATGAGATGGCTGGATGGCATCACTGACTAGATGGACATGAGTTTGGGTAGACTCCGGGAGTTGGTGATGGACAGGGAGGCCTGGCGTGCTGTGATTCATGGGTTCGCAAAGAGTCGGACACGACTGAGCGACTGAACTGAACTGAACTGGTAAATGTATGTGTGTATAATATATTTTCTACATTTAAAAATGTGTGCTTAGTCACTAATCCTATAAGTAGACTTCCTGGGCCAAAGTATATGAATATACTATAAGATATTCTATTGGTTAGATTTTAAGCATTATCTTGACTTTCTAGGTCCCCCTTATTTCTGAGTCATGGAGCTTTAACTCAGGAGGCAAGCCTATGTCAACCTTTGCCTGTTTATGTTTCTTCATATATTCTATATATTTCTAAGTATATTCTATATTTCTAAAGTTTGTAGCAAATCTTCCTAAAGTTTGTCCCAAGCCCAATATTTACTCTAGGTTTTGAGTTCTACCTGTACCATTCCCCATACATAGGTGTTCAAAGCTTACGTTGAATTAGCAATAATCATGCCTTAGATCAATTCATTGGCTATGATACTGCCACTGCATAAAGCTCAAAGGTTTGAAAAGAAGTTGAGTGTAAGGCCAGAACCTCAGTAGTTTTTACATGTAGTTATTATTGGACCTAAAAGTCCTCAGATTTCTTTGCAAGTCTCCCTTCAACAATATTCATATTGCCCCGCCCCCCCATCAATTTACTTCCATGTTCATATTGAAAGGTTGCAGCCCCATTTCAATGCCCAGTAGATTCTAAGTGTCTTTCTTTGGATACAGCGGTGCTCTTTTTTCCATTTTTTAAAATTACCATTTTTTCAAGATCTTGTTTGACCCTTTCTTTCTTTTTTAGAAATGTGTTTGCAGAAGAGGTATATTTGTAATTAGAGTATGGCTACTCTCCCAACCTGGTTTTAATATTTTTCTACACCTACCTACTCATTGGTGGATTTGTAACTAACTAGGATGGTCACAATAGTCTTGTTTCTATGTATTTTACTAACTTCCTCTTAACTATTCTGTGTTCTTATTTTTTAATGTCTTTCTGCCCTGTCCTGTTATCATTCCATTGTGGATACATTACACAGGAAAAGATGGATGGGTAAACATTATCAGGCTTCATGCCATCAAATTCTTGCTAAACTTTTTTACCCAGACTTGCCTTCCCTAGAGCTATAAGACATTAGGTTTGAAGTTTGGAGCCAGAAAAAAGGTATTCAGCAGACAAAAGACCCTCTGCTTATTATTTCTGTGGATAGATTCAGAACGCTTTTGATTTTGGTTGCCAAATCAATATACTTTTTAAAGTCATCTTTCCCTTACTTAAAGTGCAATTAAAGAAACTACATTCAGTCTTTCAGTCAAGTGCAGAAGTACAGTTTAATGAATTTCCTTCCACAGAATCCTAAGAAAGTGAATGTAACCTTGGAAGTATTTAATTTGTGCCCAGGGAATAATTTACATGCCTGGAGAAACTCGATCAAGATCCAACAGGAATTTAGGAAATTGACTCAAGGCTAGGCTAATATAATAATCCCACCAGTGTTCTTGTACCCTACTTCCATGTATTTACGATGTCCTCAACACCTTACTTATTTAGTATCATGTATCTTCAAATCGTATCCAGAGAAAGAACAGTTTCAAATATAACTATACAAGTCACTCCATTTTTTTTGTTTTTCTCTCTAAATATGGGCTGAGATAGCCAGTGGGTGATTAGAATTAGAAAGATGGATTCCTCAATAAAATAAGAGTTTGTCAATTAAGTATTCCTTGTCCAACACCTATAAAAAGTAGAAAAAATTATTTAACCAGTAAATGCCCATGCATTAATACTAAGCAAAGAGAAAAGCATCCATAGGCTCCAAAGTTCAGAACAGGCCTGAAAGTGTTCTCAGAGAAGAAACACATGAAAGTAAGTGAAACCCCATTCAAAAGTCAGTCCATTCATTGTTTCAAATAGCAGCTTTATGTAAATCTGTTTTAGAAAGAGTTATATGAAAAAGTGAGAATATTTAATTAGTTCTTTCCAATATCTAAGCACTTTTATGAAGTCTTGTCTTTTGAACTCACTTACAACTTGTAATGATTTAAATTTAGAGCCTTGTGCTCTTTTCTGCTATGACCTTGCATGCCAATCTTGTTCTATCAGACATGTCTGTGTAAGACTTTAGCTTAAAGGGTATGCTGCTACTGCTAAGTCACTTCAGTTGTGTCCGACTCTGTGCGACCCCATAGACGACAGCCCACAAGGCTCCCCTGTCCCTGGGATTCTCCAGGCAAGAACACTGGAGTGGGTTGCCATTTCCTTCTCCAATGCATCAAAGTGAAAAGTGAAAGTGAAATCACTCAGTCATGTCCGACTCTTCGTGACCCCATGGACCACAGCCTACCAGGCTCCTCTGTCCATGGGATTTTCCAGGCAAGAGTACTGGAGTGGGGTGCCATTGCCTTCTCCGTTAAAGGGTATAGGATCTGAGTTTTTGTCACTGAACTTCTAGGTCTCAGGAAAATTAAGGCTTGTAGCTAAATATCAGGTTCTGTGTCTCAGAACATTTCAAATATAATTATGTTGGGGGTTATCCATCCAGAGTACATTGAAGCCACTGACTGTGGGAAGGTTGTAGAAGGAAAAGAATGATAACTGCATAAACTCTACATGAGAGTCTCATGTTAACCCAAGTAATATGTTGTGGTACATATAAGTGACACTGTGTCTATCATGGGCTTCCCAGGTGGAGCTACTGGTAAAGAACCTGCCTGCCAATGTAAGGAGAATTGAGAGATGTGGGTATGATCTCTGGGTTGGGAAGATTCCCTGGAGGATGGCATGGCAACCCACTCCAGTATTCCTGCCCGGAGAATCCCATGGACAAAGGAGCCTGGCAGGCTACAGTCCACGGGGTTGCAAAGAGTTGGACATGACTGAAGTGACTTAAGACACACATTTTTATCATATTATAAGCATCCTTTTAGTTAATGATGGTCCTTTTTTTTTCTCCTTTACTTATATGTGAGTAAAATCTGAGAGAGATGGTAGCAGGATTACTGCATTGTCATTTTATGACTGTTCAAACACTACTAGTTTTTATGGGACTATAAGAAGTGTGAAGAACGATTTTTTGCTACAACAAATGTGAGTCACTATGAACAGTGCTCTCTTGTTGGTTTAGTGGACCTGTGGGTGAAGAAAAGAGAAAAAGAAGGGGAGAGGCAGACTTTTGCCTTTATCTCTATGATGCTTCTTAGTATTCCACTCTCTGAAAAAAAGATGGGTATGTTCTATTGATCTCCAGTAGCATATTGGGCACCTACTGACCCGGGGAGTTCCTCCTTCAGTATCCTAGCATTTTGCCTTTTCATACTGTTCATGGGGTTCTCAAGGCAAGAATACTGAAGTGGTTTGCCATTCCCTTCTCCAGTGGACCACATTCTGTCAGACCTCTCCACCATGACCCGTCCGTCTTGGGTGGCCCCACACGGCATGGCTTAGTTTCACTGAGTTAGACAAGGCTGTGGTCTGTGTGATAAGATTGGCTAGTTTTCTGTGATTGTGGTTTCAGTGTGTCTGCCCTCTGATGCCCTCTCTCAACACTTACCCTCTTACTTGGGTTTCTCTTCCCTTGGACGTGGGGTATCTCTTCACTGAGGCTCCAGCAAAGCGCAGCCGCTGCTCCTTACCTTGGACGAGGGGTATCTCCTCATGGCTGCCCCTCCTGACCTTGAACGCACGACCTGACCTGCCTCTTGAGAAACCTATATGCAGGTCAGGAAGCAACAGTTAGAGCTGGACATGGAACAACAGACTGGTTCCAAATAGGAAAAGGAGTATGTCAAGGCTGTATATGGTCACCCTGCTTATTTAACTTATATACAGAGTACATCATGAGAAACGCTGGGCTGGAAGAAGCACAAGCTGGAATCAAGATTGCTGGGAGAAATATAAATAACCTCAGACATACAGATGACACTACCCTTATGGCAGAAAGTGAAGAACTAAAGAGCCTGTTGATGAAAGTGAAAGAGGAGAGTGAAAAAGTTAGCTTAAAGTTCAACATTCAGAAAACGAAGATAATGGCATCTGGTCCCATCACTTCATGGCAGATAGATAGGGAAACAGTGGAAACAGTGTCAGACTTTATTTTTTTAGGCTCCAAAATCACTACAGATGGTGACTGCAGCCATGAAATTAAAAGGTGCTTACTCCTTGGAAGGAAAGTTATGACCAACCTAGATAGCATATTGAAAAGCAGAGATATTACTTTGTCAACAAATATCTGTCTATTCAAGGCTATGGTTTTTCCAGTAGTCATGTATGGATGTGAGAGTTGGACTGTGAAGAAAGCTGAGTGCTGAAGAATTAATACTTTTGAACTGTGGTGTTGGAGAAGACTGTTGAGAGTCCCTTGGACTGCAAGGAGATCCAACCGGTCCATCCTAATGGAAATCAGTCCTGGGTGTTCATTGGAAGGACTGATGCTGAAGCTGAAACTCCAATACTTTGGCCATCTCAAGTGAAGAGTTGACTCATTGGAAAAGACTCTGATGCTGGGAGGGATTAGGGGCAGAAGAGAAGGGGATGACAGAGGATGAGATGGCTGGATGGCATCACCGACTTGGTGGACATGAGTTTGAGTGAACTCCGGGAGTTGGTGATGGACAGGGAGGCCTTTCGTGCTGCCTTTCATGGGGTCACAAAGAGTCGAACATGACTGAGCGACTGAACTGAACTGCCTGACTGACTGATGTTCTATTGATAGTGGTGGGGATTATTACACTTGTAGCCACAAGACATTCCTCATTAGAGTGAAGAGAAGGAAAAAGAAGGGCGGGGAAAAGGAGCAGAGAGATTACTGATGGACAGCAGCATTGATGCACTGAAAGCCTTCCTATCATTAAGCTGCTGATTTATTCATTTATAATGCATTCATATTCGCTATGTTAGGGAGGGCTCCCTAATGAGCCTCTGTATCATCTACCACTAGTAACTTTGTCAATTTCACTCATTTCTGTCTCTATATATATGCTTTTTTAAAATATAATTTTATTCATTCATTTATTTACAGCTGTGCTGGGTCTCTGTTGCTCCATGGGCTTTTCTCTAGTTGCGGCGATTGGGGACTACCCTCTAATTGCAGTGCATGGGCTTTTTATTGCAGTGGTTTCTCTTGTTGTGAAGCACAGGCTCTAAGGTTTGGGGGCTGTAGTAATTGCGACACCTGGGCTCTAGAGCGCAGGCTCAATATTTGTAACACATGGACTTAGTTGTTCTGCGGCATGTGGGATCTTCCTGGATCAAGGATAGAACCTGTGTCTCCTGCACTGGAGGGCAGATTCTTTACCGCTGAGCCTCCTGGGAAGCCCTACATGCCTCATTTTGAACTCTTACAGGAACAGATCCTCACTCTTTACCCAGGTATGCTATTACTGTGCCATAAACAAACAATAAACGTTTGTCTACTCTTTACAATAGCAAATTAAAACACCTAAATCCAAACATAGATAAATAATTTGTTCTCTCATTTTTCTTCCAGGGGGTTTGATCAGGTGGTTTTTCTAAAGAGATATGTGTTTAACAAATCTTGACATTCAGGTTTAGCGCATGAATTAGCCATTCTGGTCACAGCTTTGATGTACATAGATGCTAGCTCAGCACTGGGAGACTCTGTGGCATGAGATTCACTGAGGCAGTTCTGGACAGAGCCAATGACCTGGAAAACTCACTCTTGACCTGTCTGCTTGTGGGTATCTTTTCTCATAGTGGTTACAATCACAGTGACTAGTGTTTAATGATTCTTCAAATATATACCCAAATCTTTCACATTGGCTCTAAATATTAGCATGCAGTTTTCCAAAAGGAAAAAAAGAAATTATAATTTAATAAATAATTCTAGTCTAGAAAGCAGCAAAAATGGTTCTTTTTTTTTTTTAAACAAACAGGTTGAAAGAATATAAACAGCTGTCATAGAGTTAGAAAGCTTTTCTAGATCTGATGTATAAAATGTAGGGGCATTAATGTATGTTTAAGAGGCCACAGTGAGCCAAGGGGTGAGAGCATGACATTCTGAATCAGACATACTTGGTTCAGACACTAAGCCTTATTTTGCTCATCAGTAAGATAGGGTTAGAACAGTGAAAGCATTCTGAGGATTAAATGAGAATGTGTGTGAGGCATTGCAGAATGTCTTCCTGTGTCCAGACACAGCAATGCTAGCATCAGCATCATTATAAATATACTGTGTACATGGTGCTCTGCCTTCTAGACTGAAGCACTCAGCAGTTTGCTACGTATTCTCTCTATAAACTCAACTTCTCAATGAATCTTTGCTGCCAGAAAGAATTTTTCAAAATGAAAATATAGCATATAGCTTTGCATGGAAGCCATAGGTCTGGGAGAACAGGCTTTTAGCTAAGTTTTCATCAGATCATAGAGTTATAGTATACCTACTGTTCACACCAGTTCCTTATGCCTGACCAACGATTCAATCTCTATAAAACCTTGTACTCTTCTTAATGTACCAGTGATTAATGCTATGAATATGAGACATTTTTATATCCTTTTATGCTTGCTCCTTGGAAGAAAAGCTATGACGATCCTAGACAACATATTAAAAAGCAAAGGCATTATTTTGCTTACAGAAGTCCATCTAGTCAAAGGATGGTTTTTCCAGTAGTCATGGATGGATTTGAGAGTTGGACAATAAAGAAAACTGAGTGCCAAAGAATTGATGCTTTTGTTGTTGTTGTTTTCTATTTATTTATTTTTTGGAGGCTAATTACTTTACAATATTATATTGGTTTTGCCATACATTGACATGAATTAGCCACCGGTGTACATGTGTTCCCCATCCTGAACACCCCTCCCACCTCCCTCCCCATCCCATCCCTCTGGGTCATCCCAGTGCACCAGCCCCAAGCATCCTGTATCATGCATTGAACCTGGACTGGCGATTTGTTTCACATATGATATTATACATGTTTCAATGCCATTCTCTGAAATCATCCCACCCTTACCCTCTCCCACAGAGTCCAAGACTGTTCTATAAATCTGTGTCTCTTTTGCTGTCTTGCATACAGGGTTATCATTACCATCTTTCTAAATTTCATATATATGCATTAGTAAGGAGATCCAACCAGTCCATTCTGAAGGAGATCAGCCCTGGGATTTCTTTGGAAGGAATGATGCTAAAGCTGAAACTCCAGTACTTTGGCCACCTCATGTGAAGAGTTGACTCATTGGAAAAGACTCTGATGCTGGGAGGGATTGGGGGCAGGAGGAGAAGGGGACGACAGAGGATGAGATGGCTGGATGGCATCACTGACTCGATGGACTTGAGTCTGAGTGAACTCCGGGAGTTGGTGATGGACAGGGAGGCCTGGTGTGCTGCGATTCATGGGGTCGCAAAGAGTCGGACACGACTGAGTGACTGATCTGATCTGATCTGATATTGTATTGGTGTTTTTCTTTCTGGCTTACTTCACTCTGTATAATTGGCTCCAGTTTCCTCCACCTCATTAGAACTGATTCAAATGTATTCTTTTTAATGGCCGAGTTAGTATTCCATTGTGTATATGTACCACAGCTTTCTTTTCCATTTGTCTGCCGATGGACATCTAGGTTGCTTCCATGTCCTGGCTATTATAAACAGTGCTGCGATGAACATTGGGGTACACGTGTCTCTTTCAATTCTGGTTTCTTCAGTGTGTATGCCCAGCAGTGAGATTGCTGGGTCATATGGCAGTTCTATTTCCAGTTTTTTAAGGAATCTCCACACTGTTCTCCATAGTGGCTGTACTAGTTTGTATTCCTGTGGTGTTGGAGAAGACTCTTGACAGTTTCTTGGACTGTAAGGAGATTCAACCAGTCAATCCTAAAGAAAATCAGTCCTGAATATTCATTGGAAGGACTGATGCTGAAGCTGAAACTCCAATACTTGGGCCACCTGATGCAAAGAGCTGACTCATTTTGAAAAGCCCCTGATGCTGTGAAAGATTGAAGGCAAGAAGAGGAGTGGACAACAGAGGATGAGATGGTTGGATGGCATCACCGACTCAATGGACGAGTTTGAGTAAGCTCCGGGAGTTGGTGATGGACAGGGAGGCCTGGCGTTCTGCAGTCCATGGGGTCGCAAAGAGTCGGACACACCTGAGCGACTGAACTGAACTATCTTATTCCCTCAAACAGAAAAATAGTTATTAGATTTTTTCTAGGGATAAATCTTAGCCTTATATTAGGAGAGATACAAAGGTAATGGGAATAGAGTATGCATCCATTATCATAAGAATTTGCATGATTCTTCTTTTTTCAAATATAATTATTATTTTCCAAGTGTTAACATTTGTCTTCATAGGAAAATATCCTTTTATGCCATGCATAGATCTCTTCTTTGAATAAGTCAGAGTGATGACGGATATGCAGAAGATAAAGCCTCCATTATGGTTACACTAGATCCTTCCATTGATGAACAGAAAAGAAACACAAATGGGAAAAAGGCTGCTACCACATAGGCAGTAAATTAAATAGCTATTTCATCATGCTCAGGCTACTTAGCTTTGATTATACACCATTTTGATAATTAGGCAGTTAAACCCATTACTAATAAAGGTAGCCTTTAGGTGCTGAAGTTCAAAATTCTTTAGAAAAAGGAAGGTAAATGAGCCTAAAAGATGTTCAAGATATAAAAAATGGCAATGATAATTTTAACCATAGCTCTCTTTCTATGGTTAAGCTTATATGCTGTAATAAATGTGGCAAATGTCATTCTGGTATAAATCAGGATAATTTTGGCTCACGTCTTTGACTCTGAACTTAGACTGGAAGTCTGTACCTCAACACATTAACTGACTGAACTCACATAGTGTCTTTATTGACATTCAAGACAATGGTATACTTTTTCCTTCAAAAGAATGAAGTCTTATTGATCTCATTCAATCCCTTAGAGGGACTGAGGAATTGAGTGATAGCACAGGGAGGCTATTCCTGACACCAGTGCTTGCCTCTGTCTGCACAGGAATCACACCATAAGAGAATGAGGCTTGAAATGCCATTGGGAAATCATGGCTGGCTGAAAAATTTTGCACATAAGAGGTCAACAGTTTCATCCATGGCATACAAGTTCCTCAGGTGGAGTGCTTATCAACCTTTTTATAAAAATGTCAAAGCACATGTAGAAAATGGTAATATTTCCTGGGGTAAATTAGAGAAAATTTGGGAGTAACTATATAAGATATATAGGTGATGAAAATCATTCAATTTTTTATAAAGCAAATGTTAGAAAAAAATACTAGATCTTTAATTGGAAAAATGCATCTATGTAAAAATCTTGAAATGTCAAATGAGAAACTTGTGCTTCCTTCAGTGAACATAGCTGTAATTTTTGTTGGGCTTTTACACTGGAAATGACCACAAACAATTTCTGATTAAGTTTTTAAGTGATGGTATCTTAAAACATTTTTTTGTCTTCAAATTTGGGATAGATATTATCAACAAGAAAATTTGTCCCCACAAATAGGTAATAAAAAAATATAAAACTATTGTTACAGCAGTTCAAAAACTTATCACAGTTAAAATTAGATTGAAAGAATGTAACCAGTAATTATTTTCTTTCATTGACAAACACAGTGCTAAAATTTTTGTGATAATGAAAAATGATCTCAAATCTAAATATTTAAAAATGATGGAGCTCTGATTTGCAAAATGTGCATACATTGTTAAAATGGCCACCTTATATGAGCCTAGACTCCACTAGAAAGTCACAAATAAGCAGAGATGATCTAGATTGCATGAAGATCTCAGCTTTTAGACACTGCCTGGAACTATACGCACGAGGAGTTTGCCCAGTTGGCTGTAGGTAGGGTTGCTGTGATGTGTGATTCTCTTTGAGTGCCTCTAGTAGTAACACCTCCCTTTTTGTCCAGGTGGCAGAGTTACTCCTGGGCTCTGCACAAGAGCCTTAGGACAAAACAATAAGTGCTGGTTATAGCTAGGAGTTCTCACCACCTGAGGAGACCATGGGGAATACTATTTTAACTCACTTCTCTTGGGTTGCTCTTGGAGGAGGCCCAGAAGTGCAGTTTAATGACCAGAGGCAATTGGCTTTGGGATCCCAACCAACCCCATACTCTGTTCAAAGGCTGCCTAAATCCAGAGGGGATGCATATCTCACAATACCCCTACAACTCTGTTTTATGAAGATTCACCCTAGAGTCTAGAGCTAACTGATCGAATATCTATATAGACTAAACATAGGATGGCAGTGAAGTGTCCTTCCTTTCCTAAGAGCTGGGAGATGACTATCTGTGTTGTGCTATGCTTAATTGCTCAGCCATGTCCAACTCTTGAGACCCCATGGACTGTAGCCCACCAGGCTCCTCTGTCCATGGGATTCTCCAGGCAAGAATAATGGAGTGGGTTGCCAAGCCCTTCTCCAGGGCATCTTCCCAACCCAGGGATTGAATCTGGGTCTCCTGTGTTGCAGGCAGATTCTTTACCTTCTGAGCCACCAGGGAAGCCCTGGGAGAGTGCATAACATTTATCTTATTATCATATTTTCAGTTCCTAATTCATAAAAGGACCTCAGTAAATTTATTTTGAAAGAATGAGTGAATAATGAAAGAAGTGAGTTTACCCACTGCTGGTTAAGACTAGTCAAGGTAATGACTTGGAAGGATAATGAACCTCTAATGCCAGTAATGCTACTGGAATAGAAGCTTAATTTAGTTACTCAAGAAATAATCATTGAATTCTTACTATGTGCCAGACACTTCTCTGAGTGCTAGGGATCTAGAAGTGAGCATAAGAGTCATAAATCTCTCATGGAAAATAAAGGACACAGAAATATATAATATAAATAAGTTCAAAATATATGTTGTGTGATTGTGAGAGAAATGAAAAAATAAGGTATTAAAGAGGAATATGGAAGGCCAGAGAATTTAATTTTAAGAAGGGAATTATGGGAAAGTGGAGCTTGAACAAAGTCCTAAAAGAAGTGAGAGAACAAATCATGGAGATATGTGGGGGAAGTGTATGCCTGGTACATTGATCAGCAAATGCAAAGGCCCCGAGATGGGAGTATGTTGTTGTGTTCAAGAAATAATAGGGAGACTAGTCTGAATGGAATAAAGTGAGTGAAGAGGAGAGTAACAGGAGACAGTGGTGGTCCGGATCATATAGAACCCAGTAGGCTTATTAGCAATATTTTCTTTTAATTTGAATGAGATGAGATGCCACCACAGAGGCAGAGGGGATGAGCAAAGGAATGACCTGAATGAGGTTTAATAGGACCCCTGAGGGTGCTCTGTTGAGAATCAACCAAAAGAACAAAAAGAAGCAGCTACCAGTGAGGAGGCTTTTTTAATAATTCAGGTGAGAAGATAGTGTAACTTGAAAAAAGTTTACCCACTCTTTCAAGTTGGGCTTTCCTAGTGGCTCAGTGGTAAAGACACTGCGTGTCAGTACAAGAAATGAGAGTTCGATCTCTGAGTTGGGGAGATGCCCTGGAGAAAGAAATGGCAACCCACTCCAGTATTCTTGCTTGGAGAATCCCATGGATAGAGAAGGCTGTAGTCCACGAGGTTGCAAAAGAGTTGGACATGACTTAGTGACTAAAAAACAATAACAACTCTTTCCAGTCAGGCCCCGATAAGGGTTTTTCTGCCTGGTGCCCTTCAGGGCAATAAGATGAAATGGAATTCGGTTTAGAGACAATGTTTCATTCTTTGATCAAAGAACAGAGAGGTGTGAGCTCTCACTCTACAGTACACGCTCTGCCCAGGGGTCCATGAGTAGAACTGCTTTATGGAGAGCTCCAGGGTTTGCGCAGCCGCAGTGCTCACAGCTCCAGAGTGTCGTGCTGGGCGCAGTGCACATGGCCCACTGCCACTGCCGTCTTGAACTGAGGTGTCGTGCGCAGGGCTTCTGCACAGGGCTCACCAAGCTGAAGCGCTGGGCTAGCCATTTCTCACTAGGAACTGTGGTCTGAAGTGATGGACATGAGGCCTCCACATGCAACACCTTGTGAGCTAATGTAATAACAATAAGCATGAAGGAAAAAAAAAAGTTTGGAGTTTATTTTATTATTTTATTTATTAACTCTTTTTATTTCCTAGAAATTGTTAATGGGTTTTTAACAATTTCACAAAGTCAGATGTGGTGTGTGTGAGGAGGAGTCAGGCTCAGGATCTCTGTTAGAGGTGGAGCCCAGAAGATTTGTGGTTGGAGTCAATGTGGGGAATGAACAATGAAAGGAGTCAAGGACGGTCTCTAGATTCTTGTCTGGAGCAATGGAAAGAATGGAAAGAGTTATTCTGCCATGAACAGCTTAACCAATATGAACTAACCTAATGAAATTCTGTATCAAAATGGAACTCAAGAGACACAATTTTGGCTATGTGTCTCTAATATTTCCTTCTTTTTAAAAAATAATGTATGAAGAATGACATATGCAAAAGTGTAGAAAGTAAAATAATAAACTGATGTCAATAATGATCCACATTTTGTCTGTTCTGTTTTTTCTATTCCCCATCTACACATTTCTGGTTTTTTTGGAGTATTTCAGAACCTGTTAGACATGTTATTGTTGGAGGAGGTCATTGAGAAGACATGACCATGGTTGATGGGTGAGTTGGAGGCTCAATAGGAAGCTCCTTATGCCCTTACTTGACCTTGGAGTGCATGTTCTGCCCATCATGCCCATACTCAGAGGACTGAATTCATTATTAAACCCAGTTAAGGTCTCTATATAAATTTAAGATTCTGGCAGGTGGATGTGGAGATCTATTCATTTTGAGGTCACCCAAGACAAGCCTTGGCTGCAAGTTCCCTTGCTTATTAGAACTGCCACCTACCAATCTGGAGTGGTCTGTCTCTTCTTGTTCACTCTGTACCAGGTCTAGTTTAATATTTCACCCAGGAAACTCCCCAAATTGTGACTCAACAGTTATTTCCCTCCTAAATCACTTGGTATGCTTTGCTTAATTGACAATGAATTTTTATGTACCCATCGTGACACAATTATTCCTGAAAAAGTTAGCAATGATTTCTTAGTACTTATACACAAGCCATTTTCAAGTTTCCCTGATTGTCTGAAGATCATCTAACAGTTGTTTTGTACAAATCAAGATTCAAACAAGAGCCTCCCATCACATTTGATTGTTCAGTTCAGTTCAGTTGCTCAGTTGTGTCTGACTCTGTGACCCCATGGACTGCAGCACACCAGGCCTCCCTGTCCAATACCAGCTCCCAGAGTTTACTCAAACTCATGTCCATTGAGTCAGTGATGCCATCTAATCATCTCATCCTCTGTCGTCTCCTTCTCCTCCCGCCTTCAATCTTTCCCAGCATCAGAGTCTTTTCAAATGAGTCAGTTCTTTGCATGAGGTGGACAAAGTTTCAGCTTCAGCATCACTCCTTCCACTGAATATTCAAGATTGATTTCCTTTAGGATTGACTAGTTGGATCTCCTTGCGTACAAGGGACTCTCAAGAGTCTTGGCCAAAACCACAGTTCAAAAGCATTAATTCTTCTGTGCTCAGCTTTCTTTATAGTCCAAATTTCACATCCATATATGAGTACTGGAAAAACCATAGCCTTGACTAGATGGACCTTTGTTAGCAAAATAATGTCTCTGCTTTTTAACATGCTGTCTAGTTTGGTCATAACTTTTCTTCCAAGGAGCAAGTATCTTTTAATTTTATGGCTGCAGTTACCCTCTGCAGTGATTTTGGAGCCACCCAAGAAATTTAGTCTGTAACTGTTTCCACTGTTTCCCCATCTATTTGCCATGAAATGATGGGACCAGATGCCATGATCTTAGTTCTCTTAGTTTAAGCCAGCTTGTTTACTCTTCTCTTTCACTTTCATCAAGAGACTCTTTAGTTCTTCTTTGCTTTCTGCTATAAGTGTGGTGTCATCTGCATATCTGAGGTTATTGATATTTCTCCCGGCAATCTTGATTCCAGCTTGTGCTTCATCCAGCCCAGCATTTCTCATGGTGTACTCTGCATATAAGTTAAATAAGCAGGGTGACAATATACAGCTTTGATGTACTCCTTTCTCAATTTGGAACCAGTCTGTTGTTCCATGTCTGGTTCTAACTGTTGCTTCTTGACCTGCATACAGAGGTCTCAGGAGGCAGGTCAGGTGGTCTGGTATTCACATCTCTTGAAGAATTTTCCACAGTTTGTTGTGATCCACACAGTCAAAGGCTTTGGCATAGTCAATAAAGCAGAAATAGATGTTTTTCTGGAACTCTCTTGCTTTTTCCATGATCCAGCAGATGTTGGCAATTTGATCTCTGGTTCCTCTGCCTTTTCTAAAACCAGCTTGAACATCTGGAAGTTCACAATTCACTTACTGTTGAAGCCTGGCTTGGAGAATTTTTACCATTACTTTGCTAGCATGTGAAATGAGTGCAATTGTGCAGTAGTTTGAGCATTCTTTGGCATTGCCCTTCTTTGGGATTGGAATGAAAACTGATCTTTTCCAGTCCTGTGGCCTCTGCTGAGTTTTCCAAATGAGCTGGCATATTGAGTACAGCCCTTTCACAGCATTATCTTTTAGGATTTGAAATAGCTCAACTGGAATTCCATCACGTCCACTAGGTTTGTTTGTAGTGATGTTTCCTAAGGCCCACTTGACTTCACATTCCAGGATGTCTGGCTCTAGGTGAGTGATCGCACCATCATGGTTATCTGGGTCGTGAAGGTCTTTTCTGTGTTGTTCTTCTGTGTATTCTTGCCACTTCTTAATATCTTCTGCTTCTGTTAGGTCCATACCATTTCTGTCCTTTATTGTACCTCTCTTTACATGAAAATTTTCCTGTATTTCTAGTTTTCTTGAAGAGATCTCTAGTCTTTCCCGTTCTGTTGTTTCCCTCTATTTCTTTGTATTGATCACTAAGGAAGGTTTTCTTATCTCTCCTTGCTATTTGATTGTTAAGCCTTCTAATTGTCTTTTATTCAATGATTAATGAAAAAAAATGTCTTTTTTCCTCTGATTATTTATTTATATATATATATATATATTTTTTTTAACAGAAACTTGGTCCTTTTTCCTGAAGAATGCCCCACGTTATGAATTTGGCTGATTATCTTTCCCTAAGGGGACTTTTAAAAATCACTGTCTACCTTTCTATTTTTAAA
The DNA here is from genome assembly GCF_019923935.1 of Bubalus bubalis. Classification (NCBI taxonomy): domain Eukaryota; kingdom Metazoa; phylum Chordata; class Mammalia; order Artiodactyla; family Bovidae; genus Bubalus; species Bubalus bubalis. Next base: position 18,114,817 of record NC_059168.1, on the reverse strand, counting down.
AAATGAATTTTTTTTCTTAGGATTTAACTTTAGTATTTTTGTTCTAAATATACGTAGTTGGTGCTGGTTATGTCCTATTGCATCATTAGGTTTTTTAATCCTCTGATCACTGTTACTTAGATCTATTATTAATAAAATTGGAATTGAAAATGGTGATTTTAAAAATTGTATCATTTTTCCTGTACTTTTATCAGGCACTCTGTGGAAAAGAACTTGCCATTATCAAATATTTGTTAACCCTGAGATAAAGTTTTAAAGGAAAAGCAGGATAAATATTTGATATTTGTCCTTTATTTGTTTATTTTCAGAATATTGAATTGGTCTATTGTGATAAACAGTGACTTCTATTTTTAACAATCATCATGAATTCACAGGTTCTTATATTTTGATGTGTTGCAATCCATTGTAATAACTTTTTACTGTTTTTTGTTTGTTTGTTTTGGCTCATTCACTTACTCTATCCTTGGCCAATGGAAGCCCCTTTAATTTGGCTCCTCTGTTTCTGTGTCATTGGTTCATTAGTCTTTGCTAGTTTTCTTGCTTTCTGGCACAGGATAGAAAAGGTTAATCATGTTTATTTTCTTCACCAGGTAGAAATCAGCCATTTCTCTGAAGACCCTTAATTTTTGTTAACATAAAATAATTGTCAGAGACTACAAGCTGTGTGGTGGGTGTCCTCATTTTATAGACTGTTATTGCCTTTGGGGCCAGTTATTATAAGGGAAAAAAAGGACAGTGATCTTGGGATTTGCTCTTTCTGACAGGCCTCACTTCAGACTCAGTACTTACTGGTATTTCATTCAGGACAGATCTAAGTGTTTCTCAGTGAACAGCATGCCAAGTCCTGGTCTGTAAGCCCCAGGAATATCCCACAAACACTGCTGGTCACTGTTAAATTTAACAACTTTCATAAGGAGTTACTGTGTTTGGTTGAGAACCATTGAAGATTATGCCCTCCCCTAGCTTCATTTCCATGCTATCTCTCTAAAAAAAAAAAAAAAAGTATTATTTTGACATCACGGTTTTGTTAATATTGGGAAAAAGATGCCCCAAGCAGAGAACCTGGGCATCTGGAAATTAGATGAATGAAGTTATTCATTACAAAATTGGTATTAGATTTCATATAGTAGCCTGCATGAATTTGTTTAATGTTGATAGTCATTGAAAGACTGATTACTTGGGGATATGCTGATACATTTTATTTCATTTTCTAGATATTCAAGACAGAAGTGGAACCTGGGTTTTGGTGAAATTTAACAAGGTAATTTTACTTTTTAAGACTAAATGTATTTTCTCTAATGACCCTCAATTTAACTTGCCTTGTATATATTTTTATTCACTTCATTCCTGGTACTGGTGATAGATAAACATTAGAAAGATAGAAACATAGAAAAGATAGAAAGAATAACATGATGTTTGGAATGTCCCATTTGTCTATTTGTAATGAAGATATAATTCTACAACAATCGTTCATTGGATCAATGACAACAGATTTCCCTCAGGTTTTAGTTAGTATTCATTTGGCTGGTGGCCAAGAAATTTAACTAAGGGCCTAAACAGAAAGGAGAATTTATTGGTTCATGTAACTGACAGTCTAGGATTAAGATGAGCTTCCTTCAGACATGGTTTAATTCAGATGCTTAAATAAAGTTATTAAGATCAAATTTTCTGAGTCCATTGTCTCTGATTTTCTCAGTGAGTTGCTAACATTTTTAGGTTGGATCCATTTGATATTGCAAGATGGATGCAGTTGGGCTGAGTTTTACCTCTTACAAATCCCAGTTGTTGGTGGGGTCGAGGGGAGGGAATAGATTTCTGGAAGCAGGAGTAAACATACCTGTGTATCTGATTGGCTCTGATTGGGTTACCTACCCATTCTTTAATTTATCACTTTGGCCTAGAGTACCAGTTCCTGTGATTTATTTAAATCTATCAGAGTCTGTTCATGGAGAAAATCACAGGGGTCTGAGGGAAAAGAAACGAGGAAGAGGTGGTTTGGGTGGATGGTTACCATTTCTAGGGGGTCATGGATTCTGGAACCAAATAGTAGTTAACCACTTAACTTCCTGAAACTTATTTTTAGAAGCTTGAGAATAAAACTAAGCAAAAACAAAACAACTCCCCACAATAATGGAGCTTTTTGTTTGAAAAAGTCAATTTATTTCAGTTTCAAAATTAAAAGCACTTACGGCCTATAGGCTCAAAGATTTTAATAAGAATTTGATATCATCATTCAAAGTTGAATGAGAACTACCTTTCTTTTGGGTCAGTAGTTAAAAAAAATTAACCATTGTAGTAGGTAAAAGTCTCATTGTGATATTAATTTGAATTTCTCTGATAACTCATGAGGTTGTGCATTTATTGACCATTTGTATATTTTGCCTACTTTTATATTGAGTTGTATTTTTGTTGATTTGTGTGTGTGTGTGTGTGTGTCTGATGGATCATTTTGGGAGAAAGATGCCTTGTGGAGTTTATGGCTTGCCTCAGCAGGCAAACCACTACACAGACCCCTAGGGTTTTGGAGCAAGACCATGTCATATACTGTGTAGTATTATAAGCCTTTTAATAAACAGCTTCTGGTATGTTCCTCAAGAGTGGAGTAGAGACAGAGCAACTGATCATGCGATACCAAGTAACTGTGCAGGCATAACTTGTCATAAATTTGATTTTTTGGACCCACCAAGTAATAAGGTTGACTGGGCAAGCAGAAACCCATTTTATGATGGAAATGATAATTCTGGGATCAAATATGAGTACAAAGAAGCAATTTGAATGAGCAGATACCCAGTGTGTGTGTCCCTTAGTTGTGTCCAACTCTTCAAGACCCCATGAACTACAGCTCACCAGGCTTCTCTGTCCATGGGGTTCTCTAGGCAAGAATTCTGGAGTTGGTAGCCATTCCCTTCTCTAATGTTTCTTTCCAATACAGGGACAAACCCTGGGTCTCCTGCATTGCAGGTGGATTCTTTACTGCTTGAGCCAGAAGGGAAGCCCAAGATACTCAGAAGTCCATATTATTTAGCACAGTTCCACCAATGTTTCTCCCTCAGCTTTTATTACCATATGAGTGATTCTTGACCATAATCTCACAGAGGCAGAGAAAAATCTGAGCTTGGTTCACCAATGGGTCAGTTCAGACGTGTAAATCAAAAATGAATGAAGACCTCATTAAAGCCTCTCTCAGGTGTAAATTCAAATGGAGTGGTGAGGAGAAATCCTCAGATGAGCAGAGCTGTTGTTGATGCATCTGGCCATTAGCTTTGTGTGGAAGGAAAATGGTTCAAGGTTAGAATATAATGGAATGACTATGATAATTAAGATCCTATAAGAAGAAACATTAGAAGGTTGGAGGACAAGAAGTTCTGGGTTAGATGCATGTGAATAGACACTTAGGAATGGACACAAAGTTTGAAGATTATCATATCATATGTTAATACACAATCAAGTACCTTGTGACTACCATCTATCCATTTCTCCCACCACCTGACCCTTGGAAACCACTATTCTATTATCTGTTTCTATGAGTTTGCTTTCTTAAATTCCACATATAAGTGAGATCATATAATATTTGTCTTTAACTGTCTGATTTCTTTAACATAGCAAAATGCTTTCAAGGTCCATCCATACTGTTGCAAATGGCAAATTTCCTTCATATTTATGGCTGAACACACATAAATACAGACATATATGTGCATATATATATTATGCATTTTCTTTATCCATTTTTATGCTGATAATTGGACACTTTGGTTGTTTCAGTGTCTTGGGTATTGTGAATAATGCTGCAATGAACATGCGGTGCAGATATCTTTTTGTGATAGCTATTTCATTTCTTTTCAATACATATCCAGAAGTGGGATTGCTAGATCATATGGTAATTCTATTTTTAATTTTTTGAGGAAACTCTATACTTTATTCTGTGGTAGCTGCGTCATTTAACACTCTCATCAACAGTGTACCAGTGTTCTTTTTTTCTCCACTTGCCAGCACTGTTCTCCCTTGTCTTTTTGATAAGAGCCATCCTAACAGGTTTGAAATGATATCCCACTGTGTTTTTGATTTACAATTGCCTAATGATTAGTGATGTTAGGCATCTTTTTATGCACCTTTTGGCCATTTGTATGTATTCTTTGGAAAGTGTATATTCAGGTTTTCTGTCCATTTCTTAATCATATTTACTTATTCCTTGTATATTTTGGACATTAACCCCTTATCAGATACATAGTTTGCACATATTTTCTCCATTTCATTTTGTTCATTTTTTCACTTACTGTACAGAAACTTTTTAGTTTGATGTACTCCCACTTGTTTAAACATTTTTGCTTTTGGTTTATATTCAAAAAACCATCACCAAGACAATTTGTAAAACAAGTTTTCCCTTATGGTTTCTCCAAGGAGTTTTATAGTTGTGGCTCTTACTCTTAAGTATCTAATCCATTGCAAATTAATTTTGTAAGTGGTGTAAAATAGGGATTCACTTTCATTCTTTTGCATATGAATATCCAGTTTTCTTAAAAGCATTTATTGATGAGACTGTTCTTTCTCTATTGTGTATTACTGGCATCTATATCAAATATTACTTGACTGTATATATGTGGGTTTATTTCTAGGCTCTTAATTTTGTTCCATTTGTCTATTTTTAATTCCGGTACTATACTGTTTTGATTACTATGGCTTTATAATATAGGTTGAAATTAGGAAGTGTGATGTCTTCATCTTTTTTTTTTCTTTCTCAAATTGGCATTAGCTATTGGCTTCTTTTGTATTTCCATCTAAATTTTAGGATGATTGCACTTATTTCTGTGAAAAATGCCATTGGAATTTTGATAGGAATTACATTGAATCTATTCCTGGTTTTGGGTAATATAGACATTTTAACAATATTAATTCTTTTGATTCATAAGTGCACAGTATGTTTTCATTTATTTGTATCTTTCAATTTCTTTTGCCATCGTCTTATATTTTAAGTGTATACTTTTTGGTTAAATTTATTTCTGAGTTTCAAAAAAGACTTTCATGTAGAATGATAGGCAGAATACATAGGGGCAGAGATATCAGTTACCATCATTCCCAGTGACCTAATTAAGGAATCTGTACTTTCCATTCTGAAATTCTAGGCTGTAAGGATTAATAGTGAAAGTTCCCAGAAAGGAAAAGAGTTCTGCCAGAGGATATAGCAAGAGTTCCATTTAAACATAAGCGATGTTTGCTGCATGGGGTTTCTACTACTAAGGGAGCAATAGGCAAGACTAGTGACCATGCTGGAGACAGTTCAGTTGCTTAGTTGTGTCCGACTATTTGCAACCCCATGGACTGCAGCATGCCAGGCTTCCCTGTCCATCACCAACTCCTGGAGCTTGCTCAAACTCAAGTCCTTCAAGTCAGTGATGCCATCCAACCATCTCATCCTCTGTTGTCCCCTTCTCCTCCTGCCTTCAATCTTTCCCAGCATCAGGGTCTTTTCCAATGAGCCAGTTCTTCACATCAGGTGGCCAAAGTATTGGAGCTTCAGCTTCAGCATCAGTCTTTCAAATGAATATTTGAAAGGACTGATTTCCTTTAAGATGGACTGGTTGAATCTCCTTGCAGCCCAAGGGACTCTCAAGAGTCTTCTCTATCACCACAGTTCAGAAGCATCAATTCTTTGGTGCTCAGCTTTCTTTATTGTCCAACTCTCACATCCATACATGACTACTGGAAAAACCATAGCTTTGACTAGAAGGAACTTTGTTGGCAAAATGTATCATCTTTTTTTAAATTAATTATTTTATTGAAGGATAATTGCTTTACAGAATTTTGTTGTTTTCTGTCAAAGTTCAACATGAATCGGCCACAGGTATACATATATCCCCTCCCCTTTGAACCTCCCTCCCATCTCCCTCCCCATCCCACACCTCTAGGTTGATACAGATCCCTTGTTTATGGTTCCTGAGCCATATGGCAAATTTCCATTGGCTACCTATTTTACATATGGTCGGAGAAGGCAATGGCACTCCACTCCAGTACTCTTGCCTGGAAAACACCATGGACGGAGGAGCCTGGTAGGCTGTAGTCCATGGGGTCGCTACGAGTTGGACATGGCTGAGCGACTTCACTTTCACTTTTCACTTTCATGCACTGGAGAAGGAAATGGCAACCCACTCCAGTGTTCTTGCCTGGAGAATCCCAGGGACATGGGAGCCTGGTGGGCTGCCGTCTGTGGGGTCGTACAGAGTCGGACATGACTAAAGCGACTTAGCAGCAGCAGCAGCAATGTCAGTTTCCATGTTACTTTTTCTATTCATCTCACCCTCTCCTCCCCTCTCCCCATGCCCATAAGCCTATTCTCTATGTCTGTTTCTCCATTGCTGTCCTTTAAATAAATTCTTCAGTACTATTTTTCTAGATTCTGTATATATGCATTAGGAGAAGATATTTCTCTTTCTCTTTCTGACTCACTTCACCCTGTATAATAGGTTCTAGGTTCATCCATCTCATCAGAACTGACTCAAATGTGTTCCTTTTTATGGCTGAGTAATATTGCATTGTGTCTACATACCACCACTTCTTTATCCATTCGTCTGTCAGTGGACATATTGGTTGCTTCTATGTTCTAGTTATTGTAAATAGTGCTGCAATGAACAATGGGATCCATGTGTCTTTTTCAATTTTGTTTTCCTCAGGGTATATGCCTCGGAGTGGGACTGCTGGGTCATATGGTGGTTTTATTCCTAGTGTTTTAAGGAATCTCCATACCATCTTTCATAGTAGCTGTATCAATTTACATCCCCACCAACAGTGCAAGAGCATTCCTTTTTCTCCACATCCTCTCCAGTATTTATTGTTTGTAGACTTTTTGATGATGGCCATTCTGACCAGTGTGAGGTGATATCTCACTGTAGTTTTGATTTGCATTTCTCTAATAATGAGCGATGTTGAGCGTCTTTTCCTGTGTTTGTTAGCCATCTGTATGTATTCTTTGGAGAAACATCTGTTTAAGTCTTTCTCCAATTTTTGATTGGGTTTGTTTTTCTGGCATTGAGTTGTATGAGCTGCTTATATATTTTGAAAATTAATCCATTGTCAGTTGTTTCTTTTGCTATTATTTTCTTCCATTCTGAGGGATGTCTTTTCACCTTGCTTATAGTTTCCCTTGCTATGCAAAAGCTTTTAAGTTTAATCAGGTCCATAGTTTTTATTTCCATTACTCTAGGAGGTGGGTCATAGAGGATCTCATAAGTTCTATAGCTTCTGGTCTTACATTTAGATTTTTAATCCATTTTGAGTTTATCTTTGTGTATGGTGTTAGGAAGTGTTCTGATTTCATTCTTTTACATGTAGCTGTCCAGTTTTCCCAGCACCATTTATCGAAGAGGCTGTCTTTGCCCCATTGTATATTCTTGCCTCCTTTATAAAAAATAAGGTACCTATAGGTGTATGGGTTTATTTCTGGGCTTTCTATCTTGTTCCATTGGTCTATATTTCTGTTTTTGTGCCAGTAGCATGCTGTCTTGATGACTGTAGCTTTGTAGTATAATGTGAAGTCAGGAAGGTTGATTCCTCAAGCTCCACTCTTCTTTTTCTGGACTGTTTTAGCTATTTGAGGTCTTTTGTGTTTCCATATGAATTGTGAAATTGTTCTAGTTTTGTGAAAAATGCCATTGGTAATTTGATAGGGATCACATTGAATCTGTAGATTGTGTTTGGTAGTATAGTCATTTTCACAATATTGCTTCTTCCTACCCAGGAACATGGAATATCTCTCCATCTGTTTATGTCATCTTTGATTTCTTTCATTAGTGTCTTATAATTTTCTGTGTACATTTCTTTTGTCTCCTTAGGTAAGTTTATTCCTAGATATTTAATTCTTTTTTTCCAATGGTGAATGAGATTGATTCCTTAATTTTTTTTTTCTGATTTTTCATTGTTAGTATATAGAAATGCAAGTGATTTCTGTGTACTGATTTTGTATCCTGAAACTTTGTTAAATTCACTGATTAGCTCTAGTAATTTTCTGATACTATCTTTAGGGTTTTCTATGTATAGTATCATGTCATCTGCAAACAGTGAAGGCTTTAATTTTTCTTTTCCAATCTGGATTCCTTTTATTTCTTTTTCTTCTCTGATTGCTGTAGCTAGGACTTCCAAAACTATGTTGAATAATAGTGGTGGAAGTGGACACCCTTATCTTATTCCTGATCTTAGGGAAAATGTTTTCAGTTTTTCACCACTGAAAATAATGTTTGCTGTAGGCTTATCATATATGTAGGCCTTTACTATGTTGTGGTAGGTTCCTTCTATGCCCATTTTTTGAAGAGTTTTAATTATACATGGGTGCTGAATTTTGTCAAAGGCTTTTTATGCATCTATTGAGCTTATCATATGGTTTTTATCTTTCAATTTATTAATATGGTGTATCACAATGATTGATTTGCATATATTGAAGAATCCTTGCATTCCTGGAATGAACCCAAGTTGATCAAGGTGTATGAACTTTTTGATGTGTTGCTGAATTCTGTTTGCTAAAATTTTGTTGAGGATTTTTGCATCTATGTTCATTAGTGACATTGGTATGTAGTTTTCTTTTTTTAGTGTTGTCTTTGTCTGGTTTTGGTATCAGGGTGATGGTGGCCTCGTAGAATGAGTTTGGAAGTGTTACTTCCTCTGCAATTTTTTGAAAGAGTTTTAGAATAGGTATTATCTCTTCTCTAAATGTTTGGTAGAATTCTCCTGTGAAGACATCTGGTCCTGGGCTTTTGTTATTTGGGAGAATTCTGATTACAGCTTAAATTTCAGTGCTTGTAATTGGGTTATCCACAATTTTTATTTCTTTCTGTATCAGTCTTGGAAGATTGAACTTTTCTAAGAATCTGTCCATTTCTTGCAGGTTATCCATTTTATTGCCATGTAGTTGTTCGTAATAGTCTACTACTTTCTATTTCTGCATTGTCTGTTGTAAGCTCTCCTTTTTCATTTCTAATTTTGTTGGTTTGATTCTTCTCTTTTTTTTTTTCCTGTTCAGATCAGATCAGATCAGTCGCTCAGTCGTGTCCGACTCTTTGCGACCCCATGAATCGCAGCATGCCAGGCCTTCCTGTCCATCACCAACTCCTGGAACTCACTGAGACTCACGTCCATTGAGGCAGTGATGCCTTCCAGGCATCTCATCCTCTGTCGTCCCCTTCTCCTCTTGCCCCCAATCCCTCCCAGCATTAGAGTCTTTTCCAAGGAGTCAACTCTTCGCATGAGGTGGCCAAAGTACTGGAGTTTCAGCTTTAGCATCATTCCTTCCAAAGAAATCCCAGGGCTGATCTCCTTCAGAATGGACTGGTTGGATCTCCTTGCAGTCCAAGGGACTCTCAAGAGTCTTCTCCAACACCACAGTTCAAAAGCATCAATTCTTCGGTGCTCAGCCTTCTTCACAGTCCAACTCTCACATCCATACATGACCACAGGAAAAACCATAGCCTTGACTAGACGGACCTTTGTTGGCAAAGTAATGTCTCTGCTTTTCAATATGCTATCTAGGTTGGTCATAACTTTCCTTCCAAAGAGTAAGCGTCTTTTAATTTCATGGCTGCAGTCACCATCTGCAGTGATTTTGGAGCCCAGAAAAATAAAGTCTGACACTGTTTCCCCATCTATTTCCCATGAAGTGATGGGACTGGATGCCATGATCTTCATTTTCTGAATGTTGAGCTTTAAGCCAACTTTTTCACTCTCCACTTTCACTTTCATCAAGAGGCTTTTGAGTTCCTCTTCACTTTCTGCCATAAGGGTGGTGTCATCTGCATATCTGAGGTTATTGATATTTCTCCCAGCAATCTTGATTCCAGCTTGTGCTTCTTCCAGTCCAGTGTGTCTCATGATGTACTCTGCATATAAGTTAAATAAACAGGGTGACAATATACAGCCTTGATGAACTCCTTTTCCTATTTGCAACCAGTCTGTTGTTCCATGTCCAGTTCTAACTGTTGCTTCCTGACCTGCATACAGATTTCTCAAGAGGCAGATCAGGTGGTCTGGTATTCCCATCTCTTTCAGAATTTTCCACAGTTTATTGTGATCCACAGAGTCAAAGGCTTTGGCATAGTCAAGGTCTGGCTAAATGCTTGTCAATTTTGTTTATCTTCTCAAAGAACCAGATTTTAGTTTTATTCATCTTTACTATTGTTTCTTTCATTTCTTTTTCATTTTTTTTTGCTTGGATCTTTATGGTTTCTTTCCTTCTACTAATTTTGGGGTGTTTCTGTTTTTTGTTCAGTCATTTTAGGTATAAAGTTAGGTTGTCTATTTGATGTTTTTCTTGTTTCTTGAGGTAGGATTGTATTGCTATAAACTTTCCTCTTAGAACTGCTTTTGCAGAATCTAATAGGTTTTGAGTTGTTATGTTTTTATTATCATTTATTTCTAGATAATTTTTAATTTCCCTTTTGATTTCTTCAGTAACCTGTTGATTCCCATCACTTCATGCAAATCGATGGGGAAACAGTGGAAACAGTGGCTGCTTTTATTTTTCTGGGCTCCAAAATCACTGCAGATGGTGATTTCAGCCATGAAATTAAAAGACACTTACTCCTTGGAAAGAAAGTTCTGACCAACCTAGACAGCATATTAAAAAGCAGAGATATTATTTTGTCAACAAAGATCTGTCTAGTCAAGGCTATGGTTTTTCAGTGGTCATGTATGGATGTGAGAGTTGGACTATAAAGAAAGTTGAGTGCCGAAGAATTGATGCTTTTGAACTGTGGTGTTGGAGAAGATTCTTGAGAGTCCCTTGGACTGCAAGGAGATCCAACCAGTCCATCCTAAAGGAGATCAGTCCTGGGTGTTCATTGGAAGAACTGATGTTGAAGCTGAAACTCCAATACTTTGGCCACCTGATGCAAAGAGCTGACTCATTTGGAAAGACCCTGATGCTGGGAAAGATTGAGGGCAGGAGGAAAAGAGGATGACAGAGGATGAGATGGTTGGATGGCATCTATGAGATGGATGAGATACATTTCATCTAATGTATCATTTAAGACTTGTGTTTACCAGAAGAAATCAAAATACGCATAGAAACAAATGAAAATGAAAACACAGCATCCCAAACCTATGGGATTTAGTAAAAGCAGTGCTAAGGAGAAGGTTCATAGCAATACAAGCTTACCTCAATAAACAATAGAAAAAATAAAATAAATAACCTAACTTTACACATAAAGCAACTAGAAAAGAAGAAATGAAGAACCCTAGGGTTAGTAGAAGGAAAGAAATCATAAAAATTAGAAATAAATGAGAAAGTAACAAAGGAGACTATAGCAAAAATCAACAAAACTAAAAGCTGGTTCTTTGAGAAGAGAAATAAAATACACAAACCATTAGCCAGACTGATCAAGAAAGGAAGGGAGAAGAATCAAATCAACAAAATTAGAAATGAAAATGGAGAAATCACAACAGACAACACAGAAATACAAGGATCATAAGAGACTACTATAAGCAACTATATGCCAATAAAATGGACAACTTGGAAGAAATAGACAAATTCTTAGAAAAGATAACTTTCCAAAACTGAACCAGGGAGATAGAAAATCTTAACAGACCCATCACAAGCTCAGAATCAAAATTGTAATCAGAAATCTTCCAACAAACAAAAGCCCGGGACCAGATTGCTTCACAGTTGAAGTCTACCAAAAATTTAGAGAACAGCTAACACCTATCGTAATCAAACTTCCAGAAAATTGCATAGAAAGGTAAACTCCCAAACTCATTCTATGAGGCCACCATCATCCTAATGCCAAAACCAGACAAAGATGCCACAAAAAAAGAAAACTACAGGCCAATATCATTGATGAACATAGATGTAAAAATCCTTAACCAAATTCCAGAAAACAGAATCCAACAACATATTAAAAAGATCATACATCATGACTAAGTGGGCTTTATCCAATGGATGCAAGGATTCTTCAATATTTGCAAATCAATCAATGTGATACACCACGTTAAAAAATTGAAAGATAAAAACCATATGGTTTTCTCAATAGATGCAGAGAAAGCCTTTGACAAAATCCAACATCCATTTATGATAAAAACCCTCCAGAAAGTAGGCATAGAAGGAACATACCTCAGCATAATAAAAGCCATATATGATAAACCCCAGCAAACATTATAGTCAATGGTGAAAAATTGAAAGCATTCCCCTAAAGTCAGGAACAAGACAAGGGTGTCCACTCTCACCACCACTACTATTAAACATAGTTTTGGAAGTTTTAGCCAAAGCAATCAGAGAAGAAAAAGAAATAAAAGGAATCCAGATTGGAAAAGAAGAAGTAAAATTCTCACTGTTTGCAGATGACATGATTCTCTATATAGAAAACCCTAAAGAATCCACCAGAAAATTACTAGAGCTAATCAATGAATATAGTAAAGTTGCAGGATATAAAATTCACACACAGAAATCCCTTGCATTTCTATACAATAACAATGTGAAAACAGAAAGAGAAATTAAGGAAACAATTCCATTCACCATTGCAATGAAAAGAATAAAATACTTAGGAATATATCTACCTAAAGAAACAAAAGACCTATATATAGGAAACTGTAAAACACTGATGAAAGAAGTCAAAGATGACACAAATAGATGGAGAAATATACCATGTTCATGGATTGGAAGAATAAATATAGTGAAAATAAATGTATTACCCAAGGCAATCTATAGATTCAATGCAATCCCTATCAAGGTACCAATGGTATTTTTTCAGAGAATTAGAAAAAATAATTTCACAATTTGTGTGGAAATACAAAAAACTTCAAATAGCAAAGCAATTTGAGAAAGAAGAATGGAACTGGAGGAATCAACCTGCCTGATTTAAGACTATACTAGAAAGCTACAGTCATCAAGACAGTAGGATACTGGCACAAAGACAGAAATATAGATCAATGGGACAAAATAGAGAGCCCAGAGATAAATCCACGCATCTATGGACACATTATCTTTGACAAATGAGGCAATAATATACCATGGAGAAAAAGACAATCTATTTAACAAGTGGTGCTGGGAAAATTGGTCAACCACTTGTAAAAGAATGAAACTAGAACACTTTCTATCACTATACCAAAAAATAAACTCAAAATTGATTAAAGATTTAAATGTAAAATCAGAAACTATAAAACTCCTAGAGGAAAACATAGGCAAAACAGTCTCTGACATAAATCAAAGCAGGATCCTCTATCACCCACCTCCCAGAGTAATGGAAAGAAAAGCAAAAACAAACAAACAAACAAACAAAACCCAAATAGGACCTAATTAAACTTAAAAGATTTTGCACAATGAAGGAAACTATAAGCTAGGTGAAAAGACAGCCTTCAGAATGGGAGAAAATAATAGCAAATGAAGCAACTGACAATTAATCTCAAAAATATACAAGCAGCACATGCAGCTCAATTCCAGAAAAATAAATGATCCAGTAAAAAAATGAGCCAAAGAACTAAACAGACATTTCTCCAAAGAAGACATACAGATGGCTAACACATGAAAAGATGCTCAACATCATCTCATTATCAGAGAAATGCAAATCAAAACCACAATGAGGTACCATTTCACGCCAGCCAGAATGGCTGCTATCCAAAAGTCTACAAGCAATAAATGCTGGAGAGGATGTGGAGAAAAGGGAACCCTCTTACACTGTTGGTGGAAAGGCAAACTAGTACAGTCACTATGGAGAACAGTGTGGAGATTTCTTAAAAACTGGAAATAGAACTGCCATATGACCCAGCAATCCCACTGCTGGGCATACACACAGAGGAAACCAGAATTGAAAGAGACACGTGTACCCCGATGTTCATCGCAGCACTGTTTATAATAGCCAGGACATGGAAGCAACCTAGATGTCCATTGGCAGATGAATGGAGAAGAAAGCTGTGATACATATACACAATGCAATATTACTCAGCTATTAAAAAGAATGTGTTTGAATCAGTTCTCATGAGGTGGATGAAACTGGAGCCTATTATACAGAGTGAAGTAAATCAGAAAGAAAAATACCAATACAGTATATTAGTGCATATATATGGAATTTAGAAAGATGGTAACTGTGACCTTATATGCCAGACAGCAAAAGAGACACAGATGGAAAGAACAGACTTTTGGACTCTGTGGGAGAAGGCAAGGGTGGGATGATTTGAGAGAATAGCACTGAAACATGTATATTAACGTATGTGAAATAGATTGCCAGTCCAGGTTCGATGCATGAGACAGGGCACTCAGGGCCAGTGCACTGGCACATCCCTGAGGGATGGGATGGGGAGGGAGGCAGGAGGGGGGTTCAGGATGTGGAATTCATGTCAATGTATGGTAAAAACCACTACAATATTCTAAAGTAATTAGCCTCCAAGTAAAATAAATAAATTAAGAAAAAAAAGACTTGTGTTTCCTTATTAATTTTCTGTTTTGATAATCTATCCATTGGTGTGAGTGGGTGTTAACATCTCCTACTATTATTGTGGTGCTGTCAATTTCTCCTTTTATGTCTGTTAGTGTTAGTCTTATGTTTTGAGGTGCTCCTATGTTGGGGGCACAGATATTTACAATTGTTATGTCTCCCTCTTGGACTGATTCCTTGATCATTATGTAGTGTCCTTCCTTATCTCTTGTAATATTCTTTATTTTAAGGTCTTTATTTTGTCTGATATGAGGATTGCTACTCCAGCTTTCTTTTGCCTCCCATTTGCATGTAATGTATTTTTGCATCCTCTCATTTTCAGTCTGTATGTGTCTTTAGGTCTGAAGTGGGTTTCTAGTAAACAGCCTATATTTGGGTCTTGTTTTTGTATACATTCAGCCAGTCTGTGTCTTTTGGTTGGAGCATTTAATCCATTTACATTTAAAGTAAATATTGATATATATGTTCCTATTGCCATTTTCTTAATTATTTGGAGTTGACTTTGTAGATCTTTTTTCTTCTCTTGTATTTCTTGGCTATATAAGTCCCTTTAACATTTGTTGTAAAACTGGTTTGGTGGTACTGAAGTGTCTTAACTTATGCTTGTCTTGAAAGCTTTTTATTTCTCCATCAATTTTGAATGAGATCCTTGCATTGTACAGTTATCTTGGTTGCTGATTTTTCCCTTTCAGTACTTCAAATATATCCTGCCATTCCCTTCTGGCCTGCAGAGTTTCTGCTGAAAGATCAGCCCTTAAGCATATGGGGTTTCCCTTATATGTTACTGGTTTCTTCTCCCTTGCTGATTTTAATATTCTTTCTTTGTGTTTAGTGTCTGTTAGTTTGATTAGTATGTGTCTTGGCATGTTTCTTCTTGGGTTTATCCTGTATGGGACTCTTCCTGCCTCTTGGACTTGATTGAGTATTTCCTTTTCCATGTTGGGGAAATTTTCAACTATAATCTCTTCAAAAATTTTCTCATACCCTTTCTCTTTCTCTTCTTCTGGGGTCCTATAATTCGAATGTTGGTGCATTTGATATTGTCTTGGAGGTCTTTGAGACTATCTTCAGTTCTTTTCATTCTTTTTACTTTATTCTGCTCTTCAAAAGTTATTTCTACCATCTTATCTTCCAGCTCACTGATTCGTTTTTCTGCTTCAGATATTCTACTATCGATTCCTTCTAGAGTATTTTTAATTTCAGTAATCGTGTTGTTATTGTTTAATTCTCCTAGGTCTTTGTTAATTGATTCTTGCATTTTCTCCATTTTGTTTTCAAGGTTTTTGATTATCTTTACTATCATTATTCTGAATTATTTTTCAGGTAGCTTGCCTATTTCCTCTTCACTTACTTGGACTTCTGTGTTTCTAGTTTGTTCCTTCATTTGTGTAGTATTTCTCTGCATTTTCATTATTTCTTTTTTAACTTATTGTGTTTGAGATCTCCTTTTCCTAGACTTCAAGACTGAATTCATTCTTCCTTCTGGTTTCTGCCCTCCTGAGGTTGGTCCAGTGGTTTGTGTAAGCTTTGTATAGGGTGAGATTTGTGCTGAGTTTTTGTTTGTTTGTTTTTCCTCTGATGGGCAAGGCTGAGTGAGGTGGTAATCCTGTATGGTGATGATTGGGTTTGTATTTTTGTTTTGTTTGTTGTTTAGATGAGTCATCCTGTCCAGGGTGCTACTGGTGGTTGGGTGATACAGGGTCTTGTATTCAAGTGGTTTCCTTTATGTTAATTCTCACTATTTGATACTCCCAAGGGTTAGTTCTCTGGTAGTCTTGGGTCTTGGAGTCAGTGTTCCCACTCCAAAGGCTCAGGGCTTGATCTCTGGTTAGGAACAAAGATTCCACAAATGGTTTGTTATGGCATTAATTGAGATTAAACCAAATATCCAAAGATGAACCCCAGACAAATGGCAGTTACAAAATCAGGCAAATAATATTAAAATAATGGAATATATGCATATACATATACACCCATGAGCATAGTGAAAACAGTCCAACAAAAATAAAGTACAGTAGATTGACCCAGTGAACAAAGTAAATCAAATATTTACTAGTTAAGAACAAAACTAACTGAAGTGCAAACTGGAAAACAAAACTAAAGCAAGTAGCTAAGTGGGGGAATAAAACAATGAAAATAAAACTAACAAAACGTTGAGAGGAAAGGAAAGAAAGGGAAGAAAAAATAGATATGCAAAGTTAAATAGAGGTAGATGAAGAAGATTTATGTACATTAAAGATTAATTGCAAGGGGAAAAGAACAGTAGGAAAGGCAAAGAAAGGAGCAAATGCAGAAAAAAACATAAAAGTATAAAAAAATTAAAAATTAAAATCATAAAAAAGAAAGAGAGAATAAAAAACCAAAGAAGAAAGAAAAAAGGGATAAAAAAGGAAAACTCCACAGAACTGCAGAACCCCAACGTAGAGGCAGAGGTTTGTAACAACAATAAAAAGTGTGACTGAATATACACATATACATATACACCCATAAGCAAAATGAAAACAGTCCAACAAAAATAAAGTATGTCTACCAGAACAAAACTAACTAAAGCACAAACTGGAAAACAAAACGAGAGCAAGGTGCCAATTGGGGAATAAAGCAATGAAAATGAAACTAACAACTATGTTGAGAGGAAAGGAAAGAAAGAATAGATATGCAAAGTTAAATAGAGGTAGATAAAGAAGATTTACATACATTAAAGATTAAATGAAAGGGGAGAAGAACAATAGGAAAAACAAAGGAATTGATGAAGAAAAAATAATAATTGGTTTAAAAAAATAAAAAAATTTAAAAAAAGAGAGAGAGATAAAAATGGGAAACTCCACAGAACTGCAAAAGCCCAATGTAGAGGCAGAGGTTTATAGCAGCAATAAAAAATGTGACTGAGAAAAATAAAAAGCTCAAAAACTTAATTAGATTTCATAATGCCAATAAAATTGACAACTACAACGGGGGTGGAGAAAGAAAAAAAATCCAAAAGAATCTACAGAACAAGTCAAAACAAGAATAATAAAAGTTTTTCTTGAGTCACTGTTGTCAGAGTCCTTTCCCTCTCTGGGAGTCACAGTCCACCTCACCTCCCTAGGATGTCCTCCAACACTGTGCTGATCTCTGAACTTGCTGTGGGGGCAGCTCAGATTCTAATCTGGTCCTACTCCTGTGTGTCCTTTCCTCCAGTGTCCACAGCTATCAGAACTAGTGCATTTGCTTTTGTGGGAGCTCTCAATGGTCCTTTATATATTCCATAGACACAGAGTCTGCTGAGTTGATCATGTGGATTTATTCTGCAGCCTGTACTGCTCGTGCGAAGGTTTCGGGTCTTCTTCCTTAGCCACACTGACCCTGGGCTTCACTTATTGTTTTCTTTTCAGCTTTGTGTGTGGGTCATCCACTGGGATTTGTTCCTGAGGCTGCCCTGGAGGACTTGGGTTTGCCCCTGTGAGGGTCAGGAATGGAGGTGGTGCAGCTGCTTGGGTCACAGGGGTTCTGGCAGCACCCGGTACTCAGGGGAGTTGGTGGCTAGGGGAGCAGGAAATATAGTGGTCTAGTTGGACTCAACTGAAGCAACTTAGCAGCAGCAGCAGAAGGGTATGGCAACCAGTATTGGCCAATATGCTCCTGTATTCTTGCCTGGAGAATTCAGCTTCCTGACAGAGAAGCCTGGTAGGTCACAGTCTACAGGGTCGCAAAGAGTTGGACATAACCAAAGCGACCCTTCGTGTTTAAATGCAAGAATTTTTTTTTTTTTTTTTTTTTTTTGCCTGTGGCAGCTCTGCTCCAGTGAGAATTGAGGATGAAGGTGATGCAGCTGCTTGGCTTCCAGGGACTCTGATGGCGCCAAGTGTGTAGGGACACGGACTGCCTCCTCCGCAGGAGTTATGGCCCTATCAGAGTCCTTTTTTGAGCCTCTTGTAGATGGCGATCAGAAAGCCTCTTTGGCCAGTCTTTCTCTGTAGCTCCACCCATTCAGGCACATAGAGGGCTCCCTTGCCTGGGGTCCTTCTCTATTATTCAGCATGTCAGGCACATAGAGGAGGGCCCTGTGGCTGGGGTCCTACTCTGTAGCTCGGCATATTAGTCACTTAAAGGAGCATCCTGGGTGGGGTCCTACCCTCTAGGTCGGTGCATCAGGCATTTGATGGGCCAGTCTCTCTATTGTTCAGCTGCCAATGCTGGTGTGGGGAGAGAGGAAGAGGCTATGGTCATGGCTCCACCCTCTACACGTGGCTCAGAATTATCACCTTGTTTCCATGGATGCCCGGCTTTCCTCTACTGGCATTTCCCACCGTGATCTCCTCCCTCACATCCCATTGATCCATCTCTCCACAGTCAATAGCAGCCCTAGCCCTGGGATCGCTCCAAACCCCCAAACTCCAGCTCCCAGCCACTGTGCCTTCCAGGGGACCCTCATCCCTGTCCAGGGTATGTATGGCTGCAGCAAGGACTGTCTGATTCTCATTTTGTTTAGGCTGCCACAGATCACCTGTTTCACTCTCAGCCTTAAATGTTTATCCTCTGACTCAGACAATTGTCCTGATGTGGGGATCAGACCCCTGCTTCAGTTGCCCCACCTGCTGAGGGCAGGTCCAGTCCTACTAACACTACTGTTTTTCTGCCTAGTTCCTTTGTCCTGCTGAGTTTTGCATCGTTCTATATATTCTTTTTCACTGGTCACGTACTCCTGTCCACTCTCAGCTGGTGTTCTGCATGCTCTTCTGTCTGAAGGTGTATTCCTGTTGTATCCATGGAGAGAGATGTACTCTATGTCCACCTACTCCTCTGCCATCTTGTTCTTCTGTCTCTGCTTTTTAATATGCTGTCTAGGTATCATAACTTTTCTTCCATGAAGCAAGAGTCTTTTAATTTCATGGCCACAGTCACCATCTGCAGTGATTTTGGAGCCCAAGAAAATAAAGTCTGTATATTGCATAGGAACTGGAATGTTAGATACATGAATCAAGGTAAATTGGAAATGGTCAAGAGGAGATGGTAAGAGTGAACATCAACATTTTAGGAATCAATGAACTAAAATGGACTGGAATGGACAAATTTAATTCAGATGACCATTATATCTACTGCTGTGGGCAAGAATCCCTTAGAAGAAATGGAGTAGCCATCAGAGTCAACAAAAGAGTCTGAAATTCAGTACTTGTGTGCAATCTCAAAAATGATAGAATGATCTCTGTTCATTTTCAAGGCAAACCATTCAATATCACAGTAATCCAAGTCTATGCCCTGACCAGTAATGCTGAAGCTGAAGTTGAACAGCTCTATGAAGACCTCTAAGACCTTCTAGAAATAACACCCCCAAAATGATGTCCTTTTCATCATAGGGGACTGGAATGCAGAAGTAGGAAGCCAAGAGATACCTGGGGTAACAGGCAAGTTTGGCCTTTTAGTACAAAATGAAGCAGGGCAAAGGCTGACAGAGTTTGCGAGGAGAGCACACTGGTCATAGCAAACACCCTCTTCCATCAACACAAGAGAAGACTCTACACATGGACATCACCAAATGGTCATTACTGAAATCAGATTGATTATATTCTTTGCAGCCATGCTGGAGTAATTGACCCTAATTATCACAGGGAGTTAAGGCTGCTGTTACCGCATGGCTTACACTCAACTGATCACTGTGATTTCTTTGTACACTACTTGGACTAATTCTGATAGTAAAGGAACAAATGCAATAAACCTGCCCTGAAGAAAGAATAATGAACCAGGGCTTGGATCCACAGGGATGTGGATCCAAGTCACACCACCAGATAATTCAATGAGATTAGCCTTAGTGTGAGATGAGGGTGAGAGGAATCAATATGGAAAAGGGAAGCAATGATATTAGCTGTGGCCCCAGGACCAACAGTGACAGAGGCTGTGGTTCATCCCATTGATTTTCCCCTTCTACATTTCCCCCAGGAAGAGAAGCCCACTCTAGTCCTAAAGGATTTGTTCTCCGAACATATACAAAAATGTATCCAAAGGGCACAAGGTGTGAACTCCTATGGTTGTTATAGTGTATTGCCTTGATTCTCATTTAGGAATTAAGAATTTATTCCACCAGTTCTTGAGTACTAAAAAGATTGCCATTAGCTAATATCCCTATTTGAGAATTTCCTTTGGAGGACTGAGTGAGAAGGAAAAGTTTGGCCCCAAGGTCCTTCCAAGGGAAACCTGCATCCATGAAGGTGGACCATCACAACACTGAAGCTTACCATAGGGTTGGCTGAGACTTTGTTGGGATGGCATTTCAGCTCTACTTTCTCTCTGCTCAATCCTAATACAGTTCCCTTTCCCTCCTTTAATTTTTACATCCTGCAAAATCACCTGTTAGTAGGTAAAAACATTTTATTAAACTTCTCAGCATTTTTTCCTAAATATCCTGGCACAGAGTTAGAAAGCTGATATCTTAACATAACTCAGTAAAAATCAAAGAGTGAACAAGAGGCTGTTTTATCTTGTTGGGGGACTGGCATTTAGGTTGGTCAATATGATAGTACCTAGCTCCAGGGTATAACAAGTGAATCTAGATCCCATGGTAATGACCTGTACTGACTCTTGGTATAGATAATGCAGGTTCTGGGATATTTAGGAGCATCTTCTATTGTAAACTTACACTTTTGAGTATTATATACCCTGACTTCCTACAATGCCAAGCAAAGTGCTTTGTATTTAATAGGCATTTAATAATGAATCTGTTCATAATTATAAGCAAATAATTAAATTGATAAATCATCTGTGTTAAAATCCATGGCAGAATATACTTTCTTCTTTGAGGAATGGTCATGTTAATTGAATAAGAAAATGATTAATTTTGTTTAATTCAAATTAGCAACACTTTTCTTAAGAATTTATTATTAAGGTCTTAGAAATTCTACTTTTTAGTTTCATAATCTTGGGCAAATTTCCTAAACTCCCTGAGTTTTACTGTCCTCATCTAGTGACTCAGAATAATGATAGAACCTACCTTATTAATGTGGGAACTGAATGTGATAAAGCATGTAAAGCATTCAGCACAGTACCTTTCACAGAGTGAGCATTTTACAAATGTTTACTATTGTTATAATTAGTGTTAAAATAGCAGAGGGTGTTTGCAGGCCAATTACCCTTTGGATGGTATCCCTTAATCTTCATGACCCTGTTCATAAACTCGTGGTCTCTCTCTCTCTCTCTGCCCCTGAGCTGGTAGCTCATCATCCTATCAAGTGTGAGGTTCCTCTTAGATGATCCATCTTACCCTTTTCATGAGGATTGCTTTTCTCTGGGAGTGACATGTGAAGCGCTTCTCTGAGGTCAGTGGGTTCTCCTCAAAAGACTCAGTCTGCTTTATTTCTTGCCCAATAATGTCATAATGCCATTTTCTAAACTACACTTTTCTTTTAAGAGAGTCTTTTGTCATTAGAAGAGTGCCAGGGTAAGTGACAGTCAGTTCAATGTACTGAAAGGCTTTGTATTGCTGCAAAGGAATTAGATTGGATTGGGTTATTTGAATGAATAGAGATTCAGACACTTTTTCTAAGGAAGTGACATAAGCAAAACAGAAAAGTGTTAAAGTCAGATTTACCGACTTTAAGTTATGGATTGACTTATATGTGATCTTTCTTTTCACTTTTATATCTTCACAACTTTGTGCGTGGAGATTCAATTCAGTTCAGTTGCTCCGTCATGTCCTACTCTTTGTGACCCCCATGGACTGCAGCACACCAGGCCTCCCTGTCCATCACCAACTCCTGGAGTTCACCCGAGCACATGTTGATTGAGTCGGTGATGCCATCCAGCCATCTCATCCTCTGTCGTCCCCTTCTCCTCCTGCCCTCAATCTTTCCCAATATCAGAGTCTTTTCAAATGAGTCAGCTCTTTGCATCACGTGGCCAAAGTATTGGAGTTTCAGCTTCAGCATCAGTCCTTCCAATGAACACCCAGGACTGATCTCCTTTAGGATGGAATGGTTGGATCTCCTTGCAGTCCAAGGGACTCTTAAGAGGCTTCTCCAACATCACAGTTCAAAAGCATCAATTCTTCAGTGCTCAGCTTTCTTTATAGTCCAACTTTCACATCCATGCATGACTACTGGAAAAACCATAGCCTTCACTAGACGGAGCTTTGTTGGCAAAGTAATGTCTCTGCTTTTTAATATGCTGTCTAGGCCAGTCATAGTTTTTCTTCCAAGGAGCAAGCATCTTTTAATTTCATGGCTGCAGTCACCATCTGTAGTGTGGAGGTTACTTTTTATTATATCTTTTTAAAAAAGGATATAAAGTTTTAGTGAACAGTCATTATTATTACTACTACCAGTATTAGTATTATTACATCTTAACAGGCACATTATTTATTTAGAGTTGCCTGTAAGGATTAAATGTGAGGGTAGGGATTGCTGGGCACATGGTACATTCTCTGATACTTAACAGCCTTTCAGTTCAGTTCAGTTCAGTTCAGTCGCTCAGTCGTGTCCGACTCTTTGCGACCCCATGAATCGCAGCACAGCCAGGCCTCCCTGTCCATCACAAACTCCCTGAGTTCACTGAGACTCATGTCCATTGAGTCAGTGATGCCATCCAGCCATCTCATCCTCTGTCGTCCCCTTCTCCTCCTGCCCCCAATCCCTCCCAGCATCCGAGTCTTTTCCAATGAATCAGCTCTTCGCATGAGGTGGCCAAAGTACTGGAGTTTCAGCTTCAGCATCATTCCCTCCAAAGAAATCCCAGGGCTGATCTCCTTCAGAATGGACAGGTTGGATCTCCTTGCAGTCCAAGGGACTCTCAAGAGTCTTCTCCAACACCACAGTTCAAAAGCATCAATTCTTCAGCGCTCCTTACTACAACCTCCCAAGGTAAATCTTATTGTTGGCTTTATTACATATACAAGAGAATTAGTATTAAGAAGTTAAGGAATTTGAGTTCCCTTGACTATTACCTCTAAGTGATGAGGCTGGAGATCAAAGCCAGGTGCCCTGACTCCACACATCTCCTCCTTAGTTGATATACTGCCTCTTTCTACTATTACTTCTGATCCTCAGTAGCAAAGCAGGATTGCTTAACAAAGCTCACATCACATTTTAAGAAATAAAATTGAGAATAAAGAAAGTCAAAGAAGAGTATATAAAAAAAGAAAAGCGAAGAAAAGAAAAACTAGGGAAAAAAATTAAAACCTGTTGGTGCAATAGCATTTCACACAGCCTTTCTTTTCCTGACAATATAAGATGAGCAGAGATTTTGGATAAAAAGGACAATAAGCTCATTTTAGAATATAGGCACCACGAGGGCAGGAATTCGTGTCTATTTTGCTCTGTTTCTCCCTAGCACCAGTAAGTGCCTGGCACGCTCTATCTCTTATGAGAGTAAGTGAATGAAATTGGGTAGTCATGTTCCTGCTGAAGCGGGCCCCTTCAGGCTGAGATATTTCCCACAGAAGTATGGCAACGAAAGGTGCACTAAAATATAGCTGTGAAAGTCCCAGGCTGGTGTGTCTGGACATACAGAAGATGTGGCTTGAGCCACTCATCTGCTGTACTTAGAAACTGGAGATGCAATATCCTCTTTGGATTTAACAAAAATTGATTTGTATTTGAGCCAGAATGTTGACTATGAACCTGAAGTCTTTCCTAATTTTTTACTTATTTTTAACTCTATCTAGCCTTTTAACTTTTCTACGTATTTCTAATTTCTATTGTATTTTCTGTTTATTTCTAATCAGTTTTCTATTTCAAAGAATATCACTGTTTTCGCCTACATTTACATTTCTCAGTGTCTTCTCAGAAGTATTGTCACCAGATTCTAGCCTTACTTTTTCTTCTTGAACTACTTGTTAAAGAATGTATTTCTCTATCATCCTGAGTACATTTTCAGATGTTTTTATTAAGGAGGGATAAACAATGAGTTTACTCTTGAGTCACTGGACATTGGAAACTTTCTGTTACTCTGACCTGAATTTTTTTTTTAAATCTTCACATCTCTTATAACGAAAATAAGCTTCAGAAAAATGAAGTGGCTGTCTCAGGGTCACATGACTAGAAATGGTCCCAGCTTCCATGTCTCATACTCTGTTTTCACTAAGAGATTTATGCAGGCTTAAAACAGGTTCAACCACCTGGTGAGATTGGAAGCGATGCTAGGAATAGCCCCTACCTGACACGTAAATCATATCACCTTCCCTTCCACCATTATTATAAAACTACTGGCTAAGAAAATCTAGTTCTTGGAATTCGTGAGAACATTATTTTTCTTTACTGTAAACTATTTAAGAAAATTGATTCAGACTACACTGGGATGTGTACTTTCTGATCTGTTGGTATCTGACTTTCATCCATTTGATCCCCTTACAGCTCAATGCATCCTATTTCCACAACTTGGAGTTTAAAGGGAGTGATTTGTATCTATCAGCTCAGCAGTTGACAACAGAGCTAAATTCATCATTTGGTATTACTTGGTCTTCCCTCACAGACTGCCAAATGCATTCCAAAGCCACTGAAATTGATGGTGACAATTTTCCACATTCTTCATTTGTGGTTTACACTGTGACTGTCTTCAACTTTAGTTTCTCAAAGGACTAAATCCAGTCTGTTTGTGTTAGAGTTTGCAGTTATAACCTTTCATCTTTTAAAGTTGCACTTGGAAAGCACTTTTTCTTCTAGCTGTGAATTTGTTGGACCACTTTGTAGTAGGACTTCCTCTTTAGATTCTGTTGCCTTTTGTCATTTGCTTTAAATTGACCAGGAGGAGTAGATTATCATTTAGTAGTGCTGAATGCTCCTACTATTTCTCTTTTGATTTGATCACCTCCTTGTTTCACTGGGTTTTATGTTACAATGACTTGCACTTTCAGTGAGTTGCTACATGTAAGCTCAATTCTTGGCCAATTCCACTCTGTTGGACTAGTTATGTTAAAAGAATGTCTAACGGCAGGGCGTCAAGTAGCACCTTCATGGTTAATAGTTTGTTGGACACAAAGAGAAGAAGCAGAAATGCTGGAGTAACAGGCATTGAGGATAATTTTAGCCATGCAATACTGATGTAGACAGCTATTGCCCATGGCACTAAAGAGCGATGGAGCTGTTTATTTTCAGTAAAGTGAAAGTGTTAGTTGCTCAATCATGTCCGACTCTTTGTGACCCCATGGACTATAGTCCACCAGGCTCTTCTGTCCACGGAATTCTTCAGGCAAGAATACTGGAGTAGGTTGCCATGCCCTTCTCTAGGGGATCTTCCCAACCCAGGGATCAAACCCCAGTCTCCTGTACTATAGGCAAATTCTTTACCATCTGAGCCACCAGGGAAGCCCATTTTCAGTAAAAGCCTCACACAGTTTGTGAAGCAATGACAGAATCCCCAAAAGACAGACATTACTGAGCTTAGTTAAGACTGTTAACCAGAAAACCTTAGTGTGAGAAGGCCTATGTTCACTTATCCTGTAGCATATTTTAACTTTATACATTGAATTGATCTTGAAATTCCATGGCCAAATATGGAAATATTTAAAAATTTGCTGCTGTTTTACTGTAAAATTTTGGTTGCTTTCAAATTTGTTTTATGTGGTTGATTAATAACTGGGATTTCAAAGTTTTAAAATCTGTAGGGCTTTCCCTACTTAATTTTCCTCTTTTAAGCCCCATTTCCCTGATTATACACTGGATTGATGTATAATTGATGTTAAGATTATCAATTGGTAATGCAATTGATAAAACTATGGCTGTCAAATTTAAACAGCATTAATTAGAATTTTTAGTATATGCCCTTTAAAGAAAACACCTTTTATTGAAAATATTCTATGCTCAGTGTTTTTAGAAAGCTGCATTGAGTTCTAGGTAATACCATGGCAAATAAAGTTTGTGGTCTGTGAAGGATAGCGTTTTCCAAAAGGGTGTATCTGGCACATTATGCATAAATGAATCAAAGCAGACAAGTCAGTGTCTTATAATCAAAGTTTGAGCTTAAATTTGTATTCTAGAAAAAAGTTGATGTAAGCATATGGGGAAGGAAGACAGGTGATAATGAAAGTACTGTCAAGAAAATGAACTTCACTCGATTATATGAACAACTAAGCATGTTAAGTATATTCCACATCATTAAAGTGGAAATAGTATTCAAACATGAGTGTACTGGGCTGCAAACCTTACAGTCACTCCAGGACTAGCTTTTTATTATCTTTATCTGTATCCTCCTACCTCTTTCCAATTCCTGCTTATAAGAGCAACTGTGGATGCATATTCGATGGAGAAATGATCAGGAAGAGGTTTTCAGCTTACAGTTGCCCTTGAATCTGCAGCTATCTTCACAATGGCATTCATAATAGTTTTTGTGACTTTCATCAGAGTTCCTCAGGATCCTGACTGAGAGCCTGATTCTGAATCTATTTGCTTCCCTAGTTACAGCTTTGTTAGTCTGCATTTGAAAATATCTGGCACTAATTTTCCCATCTACATTGATAACCCTAAATTTCTTCTTTGTAATTTTTCATACATTTTTTAAATGTCGTATTTTTATATCAGGATTTTCTCCTTCAACACTTTTCATTCCTTAGTGAAGTGTCATATCTTGGAGTAGTTTATCCCATTACAGATCCCTCTGCAATCACATTCACTTCAGATTACTGTAAATTAAATCATCTCTGAGAAGCATCTGTGAAAGAAGAAGAGATTCTAATAAAAATATCTGGAACTCCGAAATTGAAACCCTGTGTGGTTAATGGAAATGGAATGACCACACACAGACATGTTGAAAATTCTTAATGAAAACTCACCAAGGACAGATTTCAAGTCATGAACCAAAATGTTGACAGTTATCCATGCCAGGGCCCTGGGTAGAAACTTTCAATGGTTCCAGATATCTTATAGAATAAAGGCAAAGTTTCTTATTATGATGTGCATGACAAAATGTCTGTGCTCCAGCTCTGGACATCTCTTCTGCCACCATCTTTAGGAACTAGTTCCCTGTACACCAGGCTGTTTTGTATTTATGTTCTCCCTGCGCTATCTCTTTTGGGCTTCCCAGGTGGCGCTAGTGGTAAAGAACCTGCTTGCCAATGCAGGAGATGCAAGAGATTAAACTCAGGGTTCCATCGCTGAGTCAGGAATGTCTCCTGGAGAAGGGCATGGCAAACCACTCCAGTATTCTTGCCTGGAGAAATCCATGGACAGAGGAGCCTGGCAGATCATAGTCCATAGGGTCTCAAAGAGTCAGACACGACTGAAGTGACTTGCGCACACAATATACTTGGGAAAGAGCCTATCTTGCCATACTTTTCAAACTAAATTCTACATGCATTAAATCAGCTTAAGTATGGCCTTTTTAGAAAGCTTTCTTGGATATCTTATGCCTACTTCTTAAATGAATAGCATGCATCATATTGTATGAAAGTTGTTTGCGCATTCTGTTTTCATTTCTTTGTGTTCCTGAGAACAAACACAGTACCTGACACAGAGCGTGTTAAGATATGTGTTTGGTGTGACATCAGATACAAAACAATAAATAGATGGAAAAACAGTCACAAATGGATAAATTTTATCTAATTAAAAAGAGTATAAGGAATAAAAACTCTCATTTCAACTTTATTGTTGATAGTCTATCATGCCTACTACTCAGTACTGTGAGACTTCTCTTCCAGACATGGGAACTTTTTTACTTCTCTTCCCCAAAGTGAAATTTCTTTAGTCTTTACCTTCTTTAGATTTTGGGCAAAATCCAAATGTCATATGTAGGCATAGAACATCTGAATTCTAGCCCCTAAATTCCCTGACCCATTTTCTTCTACTAAACTTTCTGTATTTAAAAGCTTTGCCATTTGCTAGCTATATTATTTTGAAGTAATTACTTCTCTTGGCACCTCAATTTTCTTATCTGTAAAATGAAAATAATATATACTTTATAATATTCATGAAATACTTATATAAACTACTTAGTCTAGAACTCTTATTCAAAATAATGATTAATGTGAACGTGTGTTAGTCAGACAGTTGTGTCCAGCTCTTTACGACTCTGTGAACTGCAGCCCACCAGGCTCCTCTGTCCATGGAATTCTCCAGGTAAGAATACTGGAGTGGGTTACCATTTCCTCCTCTAGGAGATCTGCCCAACCCAGAATTGAACCCAGGTCTCCTGCATTGCAGGCTGATTATTTACCTTCTGAGCTCTGAGGGAAGCCTGCAATTAATATAAATATTGAGATATATATTATGATTCCCTCAAATTTTACTCCATCCAAACATATTTACAAGCAAGTCTTGAATATATTTGTGCTTTTATGCCTCTTTGGTTTTGCTATTATTTCTATTTTCCTATTCAAATCATAATTAGCATTCAAGATTCAGGCTTCTGGACTTAATTTGGAATCTGTTTTGTAAACATTTTCTGACAGTCCAACCTGATCATTCTTTTTATTTTTATAGAAATTATCACGTTCATAATATACAGGAAAATTGTTGAATTCATTCATGCAGTCATCCAACAAATATTTATTGACCACTTAGTGTGTACAAGTCATTGAATTAGTGAAGATGGGGGGTAAATGAGATGCTGCTCCCACTGCCTCCAAAGACTTTTTTATGTGATGGTTTATTGAAGGAAATCTGGAGTCAGTTTATATTTTTAACCAGGTTCCATCACTTTTTAACTACATGACCTAGGGCAAATTACTCAAACCCTTTGAGGCTCACAAATAGAAACTGCTGAGAAGAGTATCTAGCAGCACAAAGTAAGAACTAAATAAATGTTAATTATTATCAGCATATTATTATTTATGTTTATTGGTATTACATGCTAATATGAGTAAATGACCTTAAACAATTATATAGATAATTTTTATTAGAAAATATTTCATTTAACATTCGATGCACGATACTGGATGCTTGGGGCTGGTGCACTGGGACGACCTGGAGGGATGGAATGGGGAGGGAGGAGGGAGGAGGGTTCAGGATGGGGAACACATGTATACCTCTGGCGGATTCATTTTGATATTTGGCAAATCTAATACAGTTATGTTAAGTTTAAAAATAAAATAAAATTAAAAAAAAAAAAACAAAAAAAACCCAAAAAAAAAAACAAAAAAAAAAACAAAAAAAAAAAGAGATACTTTAAGAAGTCTGAGAACATTTCTGAGGCTCCAATTTGAGATTCAAATATACTAAAGATGGGTGGAAACTTTTCATGTTGATGAAAAAATTTTGAAGACCCTAGGCCTGGAAAATCCCATGGACGGAGAAGCCTGGTGGGCTGCAGTCCATGGGGTCGTTAAGAGTCGGACAAGACTGAACGACTTCACTTTCACTTTTCACTTTCATGCATTGGAGAAGGAAATGGCAACCCACTCCAGTGTTCTTGCCTGAAGAATCCCAGGGACGGGGGAGCCTGGTGGGCTGCCGTCTATGGGGTCACACAGAGTCGGACACGACTGAAGCTACTTAGCAGCAGCAGGGAAAAATGAAGACTTCTAGGTAGTGAAATAAAAGCTTACTGAGACACTTTGGCTTCCACAAATGATTAACTAGATAATTTGAACTAGTTATTCCAGTAACAATAACTAAAAGAACTGGTCAAAATCTGTAAGATAGTAAGATATTATCAGACTGAGAAAAAAGGGAAGATGATAGCCAATAAATTAATCCAGAACTGTTTCTACCCAGAAACATTTTTCTAAACAGATGAGAGAGCCAGGTCCCCATGAGAGATAACTATAAGATAAGAGTCAAAGTTCTCTGGCCAACAAGAACAAAGCTGTCAAAGAATTGTTTGTTGTTCCCTCTTTTCCTCTGCCAATTCTAGGAAAGTTGTTATCAAGTAAGCAGAACTTTGAAGCAGATTCCTAGAACTGAAGGGAAAAGATCAAATTTCAGTCCCCTCCAAAGATGGAAAACTTGTGTTAATGCTCCTGTTCTGGACAGGGATCCCAATATGCTTCACTACAGATTGGGGATAGGAATAATATCCTGATAATCTAGGTATCACAGAAAATCCTGATACCTTGACCTTAGACTATTAGATTCCCAGGAATTTGGAAGAAAGGCTAAAAAAAAATTCTTTTTGACATCAGATAATAAAGCTCTAGGTCTCACATTCTTTCTAAAGAAGACCTATTGAATGAAGTATCCAGAAAGCAATGAAAGATTTTGATGCACAAGAGGCAATAAAATATAAATTAAAATCAGCAGAAACAACCACTCAAGAGAAAAATCTCATACGGACAAAAACTTGGGAATTACCCAATACAGACTGTATTAGCATTATGCTTATTATATTCTTATAAATAAAACCTAAATGCAAAAAGTTTCTGAAAAACAATGGAAACTGCTAACTATGATATTGCATATTTCGATGCCTAGCGAAAACCACCACAATACTGCAAAGTAATTAGCCTCCAATTAAAATAAATTAATTAATTTAAAAAATCAAAAGGATTTGACTAGAACTGATATAACTGAAAAATATAACTTGTATTAAAATCTAACAGATGACCCTAATGGTGCATGAGATACAACTGAAGAGAGAATTAATGAGGAGGATAATAGGACAGAAGAAATTCAGAATGAAATGGAGTGTTGGAAAGACACAACTATAGTTGAGAGAGTAATCAGTATAAAGGATAAAAATGTCCCAAATTCATTCATCAGTTAGAGATCCAGAAGGGTGGAGAAAGAACACAGAAAAAAGAAACATATGATGAGATAATTATTGGCAGTTTTCTAAAACTGATTAATAAGCCCAACAACGAGCCAGTGAAATAATTAAGAGGAAATCTACATTTGGAAACATATAGCAAAAGTACAGAAAACCAAAATGTATATGACTTCCAGATTATGGAAAACATGGAATAGTATACACAAGTTGCAAAACATCAACTTGGCCAAGTTAAACTACATTTCCTAGAATTTCTATTCTGAAAGTTTCCGGTTAGAGCAGTCTACAGGAGAAATCTTGTCGGGGATTTGGAAGTTGGGAGTGAAGCAGCAGGCTTTCTGTAGCTATATAGTTGTGTTACTACAGAAAGGCCACTGCTACAGAAAGCCACTCTGTAGCATGAAACTGCATATCATGTAGGAAATACATGTTTTCCCTTACCTATTAAACTGAGTCAGTGACCAAACCTGAAACTGCTTCTTTCCTTGGATCCCCATTAACTTCTCTGACTCCTGAGCCAAGGGAGTGTGTGTTTGCAATAGGATGAAGGTCCTTGTCTTCTGTAGGACACCCAATCTATCAAGCTTAAAGACAACAAAAACTGACCCAGGTTTCAGTCTGTACCTGTGGGCTCCAGTTCATGCTTTCAGATTTCAGTTTGTTCTTGCACTCCAGTACTTTAGTTCCATATTTTCTTCCCAACTGCCTATCCTCTGAATTTCCAGCCCCGGCATCAGATGTGAAAATGACAGGCTTGCAGAGACTGCTTAACTACTTTTCATAATTTCATAAAGTCAAATTCATGTAACACATCTCTTTAAACTTATCTTTATCATCACCTTTCCTAGTGGTACCATTTCTCTAACTGAACTCAGGCACACTAGTCATTTATGTTAAATAAATGCAAGAAAATAGAGGAAAAGGAATGAATGCGGTACAATCATTACATATAGAAGCCAAATTGTAAGGTGGTAGGTATGAACTCAAATATACTAGTAATTATATAACATGTAAATAGCCTAAATGCTCTCCATAAAAGACAAATATGGTTGAACTGGATTTGAGTCACAAAACTCAAGCTGTATGATGTTCACAAGGAACATAGATGAAGCATCTGAAAATGATAGAAAAAGAATAACAAAAATTCAGAGAAAATAGAAGGAAACAGTAAGTAAAACAGCACAGCTTTTCACATATAATACATTTGTATTATTGAGGTTTAAAAAAAGGATATTGCTAGAAATGTTAAAGAAATTTCAAAGAAAACATAAGGATATTACAAAAACTTAATGAGAGTATGTATTAATATTTGGATGCAATGGACGTATTCCAAGAGAACTGCAAGTTAACTTTGAAACCATGAGAAATACACATGCTCGCACTGATGCTTCACCAGCAAATTCTACCTACCAAATATTTAGGAAGAAAAGATTCCAAATCTTATACAAATTCTTTCAGAATAAAAAGGATATAAATTTCTCAACTCATATTTTGAAGGCAGTATGATCTTGGTTCTAGAACCTAGAAAATTCACAAAAAGATGAAATTATAGATAAATCTCTGTCATTAACATAGTTATAAAAATCCTAAATAAAATATTAGTAACTCAAATCTGCCTATAGATAAAAAGAATAATACTTCATAATTAAATTCATTTCAGGGTACAAGATTTGTTTTACATTAACATATGAAATAATATGTGTAATAAAATGTGTGATTCATCACATTAGCTGAACAAAAAAGAAAAATAATATGATTATCCCATTAGATTCAGAACAAGAATTTCCTATAATATAGTACCTAGTTATGCTGAAATTCATAAACTAGAAAAATGAGATAACTTTAATTTAATAGAGTGTATTTTAGAAAACTTAAGAGTAATCATTATACTTATCAATGAAAACTGGGAAGATTTCCTTGGTGGTCAGAAAAGAGATGGCTACATGCTATAATCTCTTCTGATATCACAGCAAAATAAATTAAATGTATAATTGTTGTAAAAGATGAGTTAAAAAATGTACAGTAAAACTGAAAAAAACCTAAATACCACTCTATGACCACTGGATTGGCAAAATTTTTTAAAATTTGAAAACATCAAATATGGTAAAGTTTTGGATCAACAACTCTCATAAATTGATGGTGGAAATGTGAAATGATAATAATTACTTTGGAATGAAGCTGGACACTGAAGATGTCTGGAAGATGCTGAAAACATCTATAATATGTGATCTGGCAATTATATTTCTATATGCACATAAGTCTACCCAGGAAACATGGATGAGAATATTCATATAAAGGCTGTTCATTACAGCTCCAAATTGGAAATAGTTAAATTTCCACAAAAATTGGAATGGGTAAACAAACTATTATGTAGTTATCTAAAAATATTAGATTTTAATATATACAGATCCATGCAAAAAATATGAATAAATCTTCATAATGTTGAGTGAAAGAAGCTAGGTATAAAAGAACATAAACTGATTCCATTTAAGAAATTAATAAATTAAATTACAGTTTTTTAAGATGAACAATTTGGTAGTAAAACCATAAATGAAGGCAAACAAGTGAATTGAATATTCAGTAGCATAGTTAC
Source organism: Bubalus bubalis (assembly GCF_019923935.1). NCBI lineage: Eukaryota > Metazoa > Chordata > Mammalia > Artiodactyla > Bovidae > Bubalus > Bubalus bubalis. Next base: position 18,081,223 of record NC_059168.1, on the reverse strand, counting down.
CATTGAGGATAGGATGGGCATTATTATCCAGAAGGAGCACTTGGGGCTTCCAGATGCTCTTTGTTGTTTATTTGTCTTTTTACATTTTTTTGAATGTTTTGCTTTGAATATAATAATTTTAAAACAGGGCAGTGCAGAAAGACAAAAGAAATAAAATGAATAATGACTGAAAAGGAAGAAATATTAATCTCAGTATTATGGGGTGATGTGTGATTGTGCATGTAGAAAATTTTTCAAAATTTACAGATTCTCCAGCTTCTGGAGTGGCTAGACATAAAAGTGAAGAGGGAGGCAGGGGCCAAGAGCAGAAGAATTTCATTGAAGGGATTTTTTAAATACATGAGTGACTAGATCAGTCTTGGATTTAGCTTGAAAAATGTATTTTTAACTTAATTTAAGATACTAAAGCTTTGTCCCTTAAATAGATATTAAATGCTTCTAGATTCCTTCTGATGGCACCCCTAGCATAGTGCCTTTTCCATGGTATACCTTCAATAAATATTTGTGAATTGAATTTCCTAAGAAATTGGCCCTCTGTAAATACTGTTTATATTATGGACAAGATATTTTGTTTGATATTGTACTATAGGCATAATGATAAGAGCCTCCTGAAAATTACTGGTTTTATATCTGTAACTATTCCTGTCTTACACACAAAATATAATTAGCATAGTATTGTGTCTACATATTTAATGCAAAGTGATGACTATAGATTAATACCTTTGGTGGAATTCAGGCTAAATGTTATTTTAACACAAAATATAACCAACTGACCAAACTAGCAAACAACACACCTCAAATGAAATTTTGCACGAATTGTTTGGAAAATTGTTTTATTCTTCATTTTATACTGCAGATACTGTAGATACAGACTTGATAGACTATAAAATGATTTTAAATCAGTCCTCCAAGTATTGTCATCTAGGAAATGCCTTCAAATCAGTTAATTCCTAGCTAACATTTAAAAATCAGTCCTGTGATTTCCTAAATAAGAGATGCATGAAAATGCATAGTAACACAAGCCCTAATAGTGGTATTTATAATGTACAAATGTAAATATTACTAGAATGTTAATGAAATATTGAAGTTGTGGCCTCAAATAAAAATAATGCAAGAAGTATTCAACTTAAATTAGCATTGAAATATTGTTTTCATACTTACTGAACATTCCACAGAGCAAAACACATTTAGTATTAGAAATTGTAGCTATAATATTTGATAAGAATACTTTTTGAGTTTTAAACTTCATCTGTAAAGTTGCAGTTTTACAATCTTTTATTCTTCTTATATTAGAAGGAAATTTTCCAGAGAGAATATAAGATAATTGAAATAGTTGAAGAAAAAGAAAGGCTAACTCAAATAATTGTTTCATAAAATTGCAACTTAAAGTAACTCATTAGTATATATATTTTTATGAGTATTTTAAAAAATTCTTCAGTAAGAAAATATACATATGGTTACATGTAGTCTAGGTGCTTTATTTAATGATTTCACATTGCCACATTTCCTGGGCGTTTAAAACAGCAGGTTAGTAAAAAGAACTGCACTGGAGAGCAGAGTTTGTGATTTTGAAGAAGCACGAGCTGATTGCCTAAAGAAACACACAATAGCTTTCTAGCAACACCATGCTGTGTATGAATTTCTGAGCTAGATTTCTATATTCTGGTTAGTGGCTCTAGACAGGTAAAGTGAAATCTGACCACTGCTACTTAGACTTCTGTCTAGAGGTTTTGTAGGGGCAACAGCCGTCACTTTTCATGTCATTTCCAGGCATCTATGAGAATTTGTTGGTAAGACACCATACTGGCACTCTATAGGTTGGCATTCAAGACTCTGCACAATTTGGTTTGACCTTAATTTCCAGTTTTAATGTCCTCTCCTAGGCATGTTTACCTGTGATTTCCTCTTAGATGTACATTTGCTTATGCTCTTTCAGAAACATGAATATTTCTCCTGTTTTTACTTATAAGAGGTGATCCTACACTCCTTCCAAAATTCAAATTAAATTCTAACTTTCCTATGAAATGTCTTCTGATAATTTCTTTCAGGAAAGAGTGAATCTTAAAGTCCCCTGGTATTTGTTTTCCTTTACTCTCTATTTACAAGTTAGTGACCTCATAAAAGTTCTCCTTGAAAGTGAAAGTGAGTTGTTCAGTTGTGTCCGACTCTTTGGGATCCCATGGACTGTAGGCTACCAGGCTCCTCTGTTCATGGGATCTTCCAGGCAATAGTACTGGAGTGGATTGAAATTTCCTTCTCCAGGGGATCTTCCCAACCCAGGGATTGAACCCGGGTCTCCTGCATTGTAGACAGACGCTTTACTGTCTGAGCCACCAGGGAAGTCCTAAAGTTCTCCTTAATAGAATCTAAAGTCCTTCAACAGAAAAACTGTCATCTTTCCTTCAGCCCTTGGCACAAAACCTTGCTCATGGCAAATACCCTTGCATTCTTACCTGACTTTCTTAAGATTCCAAATCTTAGTGGTAATGATTCCAGACGATGCACAAAATGGTAGTGTCCTGGTGGATCTTAATGTATTAGTTAGCATTCACTACTAGGTAAGGCACCTAGTTATATCAATTTCCCAATCTCATTGATTAGAACAGAAATGAATTTCTTATTAACAGTGCTAGTAGACAACAGTGGCTGTATTGTTCACAGATGAGTATGGTCCTTGTGTCTCATTCCAAAATCCAGGCTGAAGAAGCAGCCTATAATCTTGGCCTCTCCATCTCATGGCAGAGAAAAGAGCAAGAAAGCCTGCAGAAGAATGCAATGGTTGGTAAAGCCTATGCTTAGAATCAGTAAATGGCTCTTCTGCTCATATTTCATTGGCAAAGGCAAGTCAAATGGCCCAGTGACAATGGAACAAGGAAGCAGATGCTGTCCACAGATGCTTAAAGCTCTGTGCAATCTACAAGGATGTACAATGCTTTGCTGGGAAGAAGGGAGGTTGTACAGTATGCCTCACTTAGGATTCACAGGGCTCTTCTTGTTACCTGTTTGTTTGGGGTCTTTGACAATGCTGATCCTCATTTCATCTCTAGTTTGATATTCATGTTGGCTGTTTTTATTAGTTGTTGACAACTGAATCCATTTTTTTAAAAATTTAATTTAATTTAATTTTTTTTTTATTTTTAAACTTTACAAAATTGTATTAGTTTTGCCAAATAGCAAAATGAATCTCATATTCTACCTCTCCATCTGGCTGTTTCTCCTGTATGACCACATGTAAAGTTCCCTGTGTTTGGAGAATCTGTCACTTGTATACTAAACACTTTATCAGTGATTACTGTGTAAACTCCAGACAATGTTAGAAAATATATATCGAATCATTGTTTAACAACCAAATAATTGTTTAAGCAGTGGCATTTATTTTTATTCTGTATTCAATGCTAAGGGACTCAAGGGCCTATCTTTATCATTTAAATATTAAAGCACATGCTTTTGGCAAGGTTTACCTTTAGAGGTATGGAGGATGGGCAATTGTGAGATTCTAGTTAAAACACGAAGTAAGAAAAAGAGTTTAACCCCAAGGCAATGGCAACCCACTCCAGTATTTTTGCCTGGAAACTCCCATGGATGGAGGAGCCTGGTAGGCTGCAGTCCATGGGGTCGCTGAGGGTCGGACATGACTGAGCGACTTCACTTTCACTTTTCACTTTCATGCACTGGAGAAGGAAATGGCAGCCCACTCCAGTGTTCTTGCCTGGAGAATCCCAGGGACGGGGGAGCATGGTGGGCTGCCGTCTATGGGGTCGTACAGAGTCGGACACGACTGAAGTGACTTAGCATAGCATAGCATTGTTTTGGGAGGTTCTTTTCTAACAAAGCCTGAATGAAAACTTACTCAAAACATATATTTTATATTTGATAGCTCTTTTAAAAAGTTTTCTGGATCTAGTGACAAATTCTGGCTGGAATGATTTTCTCATATTCACAGTGGTAAAGGAAAACTCTGGGAGTTAAAGCTCTACTAGAATTTAAATTAGACAACTTTTTGTTGTTTTTGCCTAGCTTTTCATTAAGTCCCTGTGCAATTTAAAAATTTTTATAACTTAGGTTATAGGTTCAATAGAAATAATCTGTACTCCTAGGAATAAAGGAAAGTGATTATTTGGTCCAAAGCTATTATTAGCTTTAGCTTTATGAGCTATAGATTTACATTTACCTTTCTCTAGTTGTTTTCCCTTAGAAATAGGTGCTAAACAATAAAAATGCCTTGTAATATTTTGTAAGATGGTGTATTGACAGGTAATTTTATGTAGCATCAACTTGTAAGTTTTCAGATATAATTTACTCATATTCTGTGGATTTACATATTACAGTTTAAAAGCAAATAAGAACTTTATTAAGAGCTGAACATTGGAGGCACAATGGTGAGTAGAAACAGAAATGCATTCCTGGAACTTACAGTATACTGAAGAAGTCAGCAATTAAAAACATGATCATAAAACAAATACATAATAAGAAATTTTGATAAATTTTCTAAAGGAGAGAAACAATCTCATGATGTACAAACAAAGAATCTCAAGGACTCAGGGGATCAAAGAAATATATTCAAGGCAGAGGTTATTGAGATAAGATCTAAAGAATGCATTGGCATTCAGAAGCCAATATGTGGGAGGTGAATAAGGAAGATTTGCCACTCCATGCACAGGGACAGCATGTGAAAAGGCTCTGTGCCTGGTGCTTGCGTGGTAACCTCTAGGAAATAAAATAGGCCAGGGTTACTAAAAATAAAAACAAAAGCAACAGAGTATTAGCGGCAGAGAGTATGACACAAAGCTGGAAAGATGTCTTCCCAACACAAGTAGGGACTAGAGACTGCATTGAGGATTCTGGTCGTTATTCTAGGTTTGATGTGCTACCATTGAAGAATTTTAAACAGGAGTATAATCAAATTACAGTGAAGTTATTAGGTTATTGCTCTATTGAAGTTATTGCTCTAGCTTCAGGATAAAAAATTCTTTGTGACAGGGTGGCATGGACCAAGTAAACAGTGAGACATCAATAAAGATGCTGATATAGTAGGTTAGGTGGGACTAGAGCATATAGAATGGGAATGAAGGTCTTTCCAGGTGGCCCAGAATGTAAAGAATCTGCTTGCAATGCAGGAGACCCAAGTTTGATCCCTGGGTCAGGAAGATCCCCTGGAGAAGGAAATGGAGAGGAGTATATGAATGAATTCAAGGGATATTTAGGAAAGATTCAAAGATGACTGTTCTACCCAGACTTGCTCAATCAGATAAATGGTAGTCTCATTTACTGAGCTATGGAACACTAAAAGACAAGCAGATTTTATTTTATAGTGAAAGTTTTGTATTTTGTCTCAGTAATGTTAAGTTTGAAGTATTATTAAGATACTCAAGAGCAAAAGGTAGGTAGGATGCTTAATATGAGTATCTAGTCTCAGAGGAGTGGTCTTGGAGATATAAATTTGGAAGCCATTGAGCTAGACCTTAGGGAGCTCCCATATGTACAATTCTGTTAGAGAATGATGAATTTGCAAAGAAATCTGAACCATAGTAGCTAGAGAAACAGAAGGCAACCTGAAGCATGAAAAATATTAGAAGCCAAATAAAGAATTAAGAGATCACTAAAAGAATAGAGAAGAATGCTTAAGAATGTTAAACACTACATAGAGATTGTTATTTGAATTAAAATCTCATTGGACTGAACAATTTGAAAGTCATTAATTAATTTAATGAGACTGGTTTTGGTATGGTGAATAGAGTGGCATAGAGTGAAGGTGGATGGGAGATGAGGAAATGGACACAATGAAACTAGATAATTTAAGAGAAAAAAATTTATCATTATAGCTGGAGAGGAATATTTGGATAAAAGAATTTGGTCTTATTTTCTTAAACGTAAAAGAGTCTTGAAGTGCTCAGATGCTCGGTCATGTCCGACTCTTTGTGATTCCATAGACTGTAGCAATAATATTGGAGTGAGGTACCATTTCCTCCTCCAGAGGATGACCCAGGAATCAGACCCACATCTCTCACATCTCCTGCATTGGCAGGCGGATTCTTGACCACTAGGGCTACTAGCTCTTGAAAATACTGGCCTGATTTTGGGTACAGTCAGCCTCACAAAGGCCCTGACTGGTGTACTTAGCCATGTCCAACTCTTAGCAACTCCATGGACTATAGCCCACCAGGTTCATCTGTTCGTGAGACTTTTCATGCAAGAATACCGGAATGGGTTGCCATTTCTTCCTTCAAGTGATCTTCCTGACACAAAGATTGAGCCCTTGTCTCCTGTGTCTCCTGCACTGCAGGTGAATTCTATACCTGCTGACTTAAATACTAATGGGAATAATTAATGTATTATTAAGAAGGTAGAGAGAGGATATATGATAGGGTAAGCCAGCTGTTTCCAGAATGGGAAGCATGCAACCCAGAGGCTGAAGAGATGTATTAGAAGTTAGTGTATGTATATAACTCATATTTTTATGTCTAAATATAATATAAAATTGAAGTACATCCTCAAATTTGTTTTTATTATATAACACACATTACAAAATTTTCTTTGTTTAGAGACTACATATATGAGGCTTCCAAGAAAATTGTAAGGAAAAGAAAAAAAAACCTTTTTATTTTGGGCTTTTTATATGTCAGTGTAAGCCATCTAAAACAGAAAATTAATACTCAGCTACTGTGTATCCTAACCTTCCTTGCTAGCTCAGTGGTAAAGAATCCTCCTGCTAATACGGGGGACACGACTTCGATCCCTAGGTCAGGGAAGATCCCCTGGAGAAGGAAATGGCAACCCTTTCCAGTATTCTTGCCAGGAAATCCCATGGTGAGAGGAGTCTGGCAGGCTACCATGGTGGGGTTGCCAAGAGTCATGAATGACTCTTGTGATTGAACACAAGTACCATATATCCTACTTCTTCATTCCAATTTCTTCCCAAAATATGCAAAAAAAAATGGCTTTATCTGATTTTACTCTTAGTGCCCAATGTTTTTTCTACATCATAAAAGCTGATCAGAAGCTCACTAAGAAAGCAGCTTTTGGTAATGTCAGACTTACTTTAGCTTTTTGGACACACACAGATTGAAAGTGAAGGGATGCAAGAAAAAAGTACTGCATGCAAATGATAGCCAAAAGAATAGAAATGGCTATACTTAGATTAAAAACATCTGCTGCTGCTGCTGCTAAGTCGCTTCAGTCGTGTCTGACTCTGTGCGACCCCAGAGACGGGAGCCCACCAGGCTCCCCCGTCCCTGGGATTCTCAAGGCAAGAACACTGGAGTGGGTTGTCATTTCCTTCTCCAATGCATGGAAGTGAAAAGTGAAAGTGAAGTCATTCGGTCATGTCTGACCCTCAGCAACCCCATGGACTGCAGCCTTCCAGGCTCCTCCATATCAGCCAAAATTTCAGTTAAAATCAGTCAAAAAGGACAAAATTAGATCTAGTGAAGAGAAGTTCAATTCATCTAGAGGATATAACAGTATTGATTAGATGTGCACCCAACATGCACACACACAAGAGGGGACTAATATGTGAAGTAATGAATGTGTAAACTAACCTTCTTGCTGTAATTATTTTGAACTATATACATATATAAATAGCATTATACTAAACACCTTGCATTTAAACAATGTCATATGTCAATTATATCTCTGTAAAGCTGGTGACCTGGCTCAGTGGTAAAAAAAAATTTGCCTGCCAATGCAGGAGACTGCTTGGAGAAGGAAATGGTCACCTACTCCAGTATTCTTGCCTGGGAAATCCCATGGACAGAGAGGAGCCTGGTGGGCTACAGTCCATGGGGTTGCAAAAGAACTGGACACAACTTAGCGACTAGACAACAACAACAACAACAAAGCTGGAAGAAAATATAAATAAATGAATAAACATTTAAATACAGCACACTTTGCTTTGTTTTTTTCTAATAGAAGCAATTCAAGAAGTGTAAGAAGCAAATGTTCGTGTTCAGCTTTCTGTTAACACAAAAGGATGACGTGATTATTTTTTAATTAAAATTTTTTGCTATATATTTTTATTGCAACTTCAAAAAAGGAGGCCTAAATATTTGCAAAACTAATTACTAGAGAACAAGAGTAACATCCTAAGAGAAGCAACATTTTTTAATTATAAAACTTTGTGTTTTAGAACAATTTCAGATTCACTTCAAAATTGAAGTGAAAAGTTCAGAGTTCCCATACACTCCCTGTCTGCAACATGCATAAGTTCTCCCACTATCTACATCCGGCACCAGAGTGGTACGTCCACTGTGTTTTGTTTTTTTTTCATCCGTACATCCCTTGAAAACCTGGCAACCGATGATCTTTTCAATATCTCCATGGTGTTTCCTTTTCCAGAACATCATATAGTTGAAATTGTATAGCATGCAGCCTTTTCAGATTGATTCCTTTCACTTGATAATATGCATTTCAATTTTCTCCTGTGTCAAAAATAAAAGAGAAAGAAAATTAGAGTTGGGTAGTAGTTAAGGCAGTAAAATCATATTTTACTTAAAAACAATAGTAATAGGGGGAAAGAGACATTAGTATAAACTGGCCTCAGTTCTGAATTCACTATGGACAAATGGAGATTTACAGCAAAAGAATGAGGTAAGGGATCTTTTCTGTTCTGTGTCTTCTCCTTCACTCTCTTGTATACATACATAACTTTGGTTAAAGGATTTTCACATTCTATGAAGTAAGGCTTCCTAAATGGACATTTTAGATTCAACCTAGTTCTTTAACATTGCTGTTGTCTTGTATAACTTTGGGTGAGGTTTTCAACTTCAAATTAATTATGATTTTTAGACAGATGGTAGACTGTACCCCAAATACTTAACATACTCAACTTTGAATCATGTTTTATTATAAATATGCAAAGAAAATATATGTAATTCATATAATTAAATGAGACTGATTTTAATAATACTAATAATAGTGAAAATTAAAATTAATATATGTTTTCTTTGGAAGAATACACATAATAAATTTCTATAAGATTGCTTCACTTACTTGTAATAGAAACAGCTATTAAAATTTGTAGATATATGATTAGCTAGATGTGTCACTTTATGGATAATTTACCTCCAGCTATTTTTTCTGATATTTGTATTTCAAACAGCATCTGCAGGGGAAAAAATGATGCTTTATTGTCATTTTATAATAAACAGTAGAGGATGATGAATAGGAGCTTCTTCACTAAATAATGAAATAGTTAGGACTCTCTGATGGAGAAATAGAAAATGCAAAACAAGTGGTTATTAATGTGTACTTAGAGAATTTACAGAAAGAAAATATGTGTAGATGATGGCTAAAGTGAATAACTTATGCTGATCAATCATAAGTTAAGACATGTTTAAATATTCTTAGGAGAAACACAGATCATTAAGGATGCCAAGTTGCAAACACCGAGCCATGCCCCTCTTGCAGTGGGCTCAGTGAAATAAAGTGTAAATAGTGCCCTCTGGATTGGTGCAATGCTATGGTCCTTCAGCATTCTGTGTGTGACGTGTTGAATTTAGAGCATTGTTGATAATATAATGTGTAGTATAGATGTAAGAATTTCCCCTAAAGAAGGCCAGGGTAAATCTCTGGAACCATATCTTCCTGGCATCAGGGAGTTCCATCTTACTTTCCTAGCTAAAAGCTCAAGTGTTTAATTAATGACTAACTATCTGCCTGCATTTAGGGTTAAGGCTCTATTTTCCAAGAAATCTGATGAGATCTCACCATATATTGTAAGAAATTCCCTGAGATGTTCAAAATGGAAGACAATAGTTCAGTGTATCTGAAAAAAATATTGGAAAGTTTTCCCAAGCATTTGTTTTCTTTCCCATCATATTGATAGGTTTATCTGCAGCAAACAAATTCTTTGTGCAAGCGCAGTGGTAGCTATCACCTAGAGCAGACTGAGGATTTCAAAATTTAATTATATGTCTGGTGCTCAGTTGATTTGACAACAAATAGAGCAAGCAGCTTACATGAGTGAAATTGTGTATGCCCCTTCTATTCAATGAAAGAGCTGAATAAGTTTTCCATTTAATAAAATTTTAGTTTTGATTATGTAAATTTTAAGGATATTGTTTATATATGTTATTCTTAAGGTCTTCTCTTACTTTGGAATTAAAGAAGAATGACTTAGCGAGACTGTTTAAACTTCTAATTTAAAAAAAAAAGCCTCAAAGAATATTTAATTCATGATGATGTAGTTTTACGCTTTAGCCAGTGAAAAAGATTGATGTATAATTACCTTTATAATAATGAGACAGGTATCAAAGTTGAGAGTGGAAGATAACTTTGCTGCTTGCTGCTAAGTCACTTCAGTTGTGTCCAACTCTTTGCAATCCTATGAAATATAGCCCACCAGGCTCCTCTGTCCACAGGATTCTCCCTGCAAGAATACTGGAGTGGATTGCCATGCCCTCCTCTAGGGGATCTTCCCCACCCAGGGATTGAACCCCCATCTCTTATGTTTCCTGAGTTGGCAAGGGGCTTCCTGACCACTGAGCCACCTGGGAAGCCCTTAGTCATTAGACCTGTGCTTGCACTACTCTACTCACTACCACCCGTGAGCATCTAGCATTTGAAATGTGACTAACGTGAATGGAAACATGCGGTAAGTGTGAAATACACATTAAAGATTGTTGTGAAGAAATATGTGAGCTCTCTCAATAACAATTTCACATTGAGTTTATATTGACCTGGAAATATTTTAGATACATTGGGTTAAATAAATTATATTAAACTTAGTTTTATTTGTCCCTTTTTCATTGTGGGCTCTAGACAATTTAAAGTTACATACATGACTCACATGACATGTCTATTAAAGATCATTGCTCTAGATCAACCTTCTCATTTCAAGTTTAGAAAACTAACTACTAATTGACTAGAACCCCTAATTTCCAGTTCAGTGATATTCCCACTGTGCTGCCTTTGTACAGGATTCTACAGGTTTAATATACATTATTTCATTTGGTTTTTATAGCAACCTACTGAGAAATATGGATTAGGAATTAATATCCAATTTACAGCCCATGGGGTCACAAAGAGTTGGACATGACTGAGCGACTAACACTTTCCCTTTCACTTTACAGAGTAAGCACAGAAGCTTAAGTGATCTGGAGAGTGTAACATGTCTAATAAATGGGAAACATGGCTCTGGAACTGCCAGATCACGTAGTTTATTACCACCGGTCATTCTCAAAGCAGGGGTCACTGTAGGTGGAACAACCAGTTTTATTATTTTTTCAACCTGGCATAGGTAAGAAATTAGTAAAGGAACATCCAGCAATACTTTAATAGTCTCTATATTTTACAAGTCATTATCAGTCATTTTGGTTACATTATAAAATCTAGGAAAGATGTAAAATTACACTCTATCCATGTTTCAATAAGCTAATTGATAAAACTCCCAAAATATGTTTGAGCGTATTGGTAAAAAGTGAATTCTTTGATTAAAATTCGGAATGTCTTGGCTCTCTTTAAAAGAGCTTATTTGTTAATATTCAGTTCAGTTCAGTTCAGTTGCTCAGTTGATTCTGACTCTGCAATACCATGGACTGCAGCACGCCAGGCCTCCCTGTCCATCGCCAACTCCCGGAGGTTACTCAAACTCATGTCCATTGAGTCGGTGATGCCATCCAACCATCTCATCCTCTGTCTCATCTGTTAATGTTGTACTAGCATAATTATTTGAGAAATTGCCTACAATGGAGTGACAGCTGTCCTTCATGCACATTCTAGTTTGACACCCTCCCCACTACTCCCAGTTGTATGAGAATTGTTCTGCTTCATCATCTACCTGATCCTATAGGTGTTTGGGTTTGTGGTCTGCACTTTTAATGCTCTCAAAAGTCTGCACTTTTAATACTCTCTAACTTTAGTTAACTCCCAGTGCCTATCCATCTGTGCTGTGCTTAGTCGTTCAGTCATATACGATGCTTTGTGACTCCATGGAGTCTCTGTCCCTGGGGATTCTCCAGGCAAGAATACTGGAGTGGGTTGCCATACCATCCTCCAAGGGATCTTCCCAACTCAGGGATTGGACCTCAGTCTCCCACATTGCGGGCGAATTCTTTACCAGCTGACCTACCAGGGAAGCCAGCTTATCCATCTATGACCCCACAATTACGTAATTGGTTTGAAAGGCTCATAATAGAAAGCTATTCAACAGCTAGTTAGATGATACTATCACTTTTTTCCCTCATAATACTTATGGCCTAATGTGCTCTGTCCAGATTAAGATTTATTATCTTTATGTGTTGTTGAAAGTCACTCAGTCATGTCCAACTCTTTACAACCCCATGGACCGTACAGTCTATGGAATTGCCCAGGCCAGAATACTGCAGTGGGTAGCCTTTCCCTTCTCCAGGGGATCTTCTCAACCCAGGGATCAAACCTAGTCTCTTGCATTGCAGGCAGACTAAAGATTTACTGAGCATGGCCCTGCTCATCAGAACAAGACCCACTTTCTCAGTCTTTCCCATCAGGAAGCCTCCATAAGCCTCTTATCCTTCTCCATCAGAGGGCAGACAGACTGAAAACCACAATCACAGAAAACTAACCAATCAGATCACATGGACTACAGTCTTGTCTAACTCAATGAAACCATGAGCCATGCTGTGTAGGGCCACCCAAGATAGACGGGTCATGGTGGAGAGTTCTGACAAAATGTGGTCCACTGGAAAAGAAATGGCAAACCACTTCAGTATTCTTGCCTTGAGAACTCCATAAACAGTATGAAAAGGCAAAAAGATAGGACGCTGAAAGATGAACATTCCAGGTTGGTAGTTGCCCAATATGCTACTGGAGATCAGTGGAGAACTAACTCCAGAAAGAATGAAGACACAGAGCCAAAGCAAGAACAACACCCAGCTGTGGATGTGACTGGTGATGGAAGTAAAGTCTGATGCTGTAAAGAGCAATATTGCATAGGAACCTGGAATGTTAGGTCCATGAATCAGGGCAAATTGGAAGTGGTCGAACAGGAGATGGTAAGAGTGAACATTGACATTGTAGGAATCTGTGAACTAAAATGGACTGGGATGGGTGAATTTAACTCAGATGACCATTATATCTACTACTGTGGGAAAGAATCCCTTAGAAGAAATGGAGTAGCCATCATAGTCAACAAAAGAGTCTGAAATGCAGTACTTAGATGCAATCTCAAAAATGACAGAATGCTCTCTGTTTGTTTCCAAGGCGAACCATTCAATATCACAGTAATCCAAGTCTATGCCCGACCAGTAATGCTGAAGAAATTGAAGTTGAACAGTTCTATGAAGACCCACACGCCCTTCTAGAACTAACAACCAAAAAGATGTCCTTTCATAATAGGGAACTGGAATGCAAAAGTAGGAAGTCCAGAAATACCTGGAGTAACAGGCAAATTTGGCCTTGGAGTATAGAATGAAGCAGGACAAAGGCTAATGAGTTTTGCTATGACACTGGTCATAGCAAACACACTATTCCAACAACACAAGATAAGACTCTACACATGGACATCACCAGATGGTAAATACCAAAATCAGATTGATTATATTCTTTGCAGGCAAGGATGGAGAAGCTGTATACAGTCAGGAAAAATAAGACCGGGAGCTGACTGTGGCTCAGATCATGAACTCCTTATTGCCAATTTGAGACTTAAATTTAAGAAAGTGGGGAAAACCACTAGACCATTCAGATATGACCTAAATCAAATCCTTTATGATTATACAGTGGAAGCCACAAACAGATTCAGGGATTAGATCTGATAGACAGAGAGTGCCTGAAGAAATATAGATGGAGGTTCATGATATTGTTCAGAAGGGAGTGATCAAGGCCATCCCCAAGAAAAAGAAATGCAAAAAGGAAAAATAGCTGTCTGAGGAGGCCTTACAAATAGCTGAGAAAAGAAGAGAAGATAGAGGCAAAGGTTATAAGGAAAGATATACCCATTTGAATGCAGAGTTCCAAAGAATAGCAAGGAGAGATAAGAAAGCCTTTCTCAGTGATCAATGCCAAGAAATAGAGGAAAACAATAGTATGGGAAAAACTAGAGATCTCTTCAAGAAAATTAGAGACACCAAGGGAACATTTCAAGCAAAGAGAGGTGCAATATAGGAGAGAAAGGTATAGACTTAACAGAAGCCGAAGATACTAAGAAGAGGTGGCAAGAATACACAGAAGAACTGTACAAAAAAGAGCTTCACAACCCAGATAATCATGATGGTGTGATCATTCACCTAGAGCCAGACATCCTGGAATGTGAAGTCAAGTGGGCCTTAGAAAGCATCACTATGAACAAAGCTAGTGGAGGTGATGGAATTCCAGTGGAGCTATTTCAAATCCTGGAAGATGATGCTGTGAAAGTGCTACATTCAATATGCCAGCACATTTGGAAAACTCAGCAGTGGCCACAGGACTGGAAAAGGTCAGTTTTCATTCCAATCCCAAAGAAAGGCAATGCCAAAGAATGCTCAAACTACTGCACAATTGCACTCATCTCACACACTAGTAAAGTAATGCTCAAAATTCTCCAAGCCAGGCTTCAGTAATATGTGAACCGTGAACTTCCAGATGTTCAAGCTGGTTTTAGAAAAAGCAGAGGGACCAGAGATCAAATTGCCAACATCCACTGGATCATGGAAAAAGCAAGAGAGTTCCAGAAAAGCATCTGTTTCTGCTTTATTGACTATGCCAAAGCCTTTGACTGTGTGGATCACAATAACCTGCAGAAAATTCTGAAAGAGATGGGAATACCAGACCACCTAACCTGCCTCCTGATCAATCTTTATGCAGGTCAGGAAGCAACAGTTAGAAATGGACATGGAACAACAGACTGGTTCCATATTGGGAAAGGAGTACGTCAAGGCTGTATATTGTCACCTTGCTTATTTAACTTATATGCAGAGTACCTCATGATAAATACTGGGCTGGATGAAGTACAAGGTAGAATCGAGATTGCCAGGAGAAATATCAATAACCTCAAATATGCAGATGACACCACATTTATGGCCCAAAGTGAAGAATAACCAAAGAGCCTCTTGATGAAAGTGAAAGAGGAGAGTGAAAAAGTTGGCTTAAAGCTCAACATTCAGAAAACTAATATCATGGCATCTGGTCCTATGACTTCATGGCAAATAGATGGGGAAACAAAGGAGACAGTGATAGACTTTATTTCTGGGGGCTCCAAAATACAGCATATGAATACTGCAGCCATGAAGTTAAAAGATGCTTGCTCCTTGGGAGAGAAGTTATGACCAACCTAGACAGCATATTAAAAAGCAGAGACATAACTTTAGCACAAACGTGCTTCTAGTCAAAGCTTTGGTTTCTAGTAGTCATGTATGGATGTGAAAGTTGGACTATAAGAAAGCTAAGTGCTGAAGAATTGATGCTTTTGAACTGTGGTGTTGGAGAAAACTCTTGAGAGTCCCTTGGACTACAAGGTGATCCAAACAGTCCATCCTAAAGGAAGTTAGTCCTGAATATTCATTGGAAGGACTGATGGTGAAGCTGAAACTCCAGTTCTCTGGCCACCTGATGTGAAGAACTGACTCATTTGAAAAGAACCTGATGCTGGGAAAGATTGAAGGCCAGAGGAGACGGGGATGACAGAGAAATAGATGGTTGGCTGGCATCACCAACTAGACGGACATGCATTTAAGTAAGCTCCTGGGGTTGGTGATGGACAGGGAAGCCTGGCATACTGCAGTCTGTGGGGTCACAAACAGTTGGATTCGACTGAGCGGCTGTACTGATATACTGTTGAACGTGTTCAGTTCAGTTCAGTTCAGGCGCTTAGTCATGTCCAACTCTTTGTGACCCCATGGACTGCAGCTTGCCAGCCTGCCTGTCCATCACCAACTCCCAGAGCCTTCTCAAACTCATGTCCATTGTGTCAGTGATGCCATCCAACCATCTCATCCTCTGTCACCCTTTCTCCCACTTTCAGTCTTTCCCAGCATCACCGTCTTTTCCAATAAGTCACTTCTTTGCATCAGCTGTCCAGAGTATTGGAGTTTCAGCTTCAGCATCAGTCCTTCCAATGAATTTTCAGGACTGATTTCCTTCAGGATGGACTGGTTCGATCTCTTTGCAGTCTAAAGGACTCTCAATAGTCTTCTACAACACTTAGTTCAAAAGCATCAATTCTTCCATGCTCAGCTTTCTTTATAGTCCAACTCTCACATCCATACTTGACTACTGGAAAAACCATAGCCTTGACTAGACGTCTGGGCCTTTGTGCTAAAGTAATGTGTCTGCTTTTTAATATGGTGCTGAATGTGTTATTCTTACATTATTATGCTGATTAATGCTATGCATTCTCTTCCACTGATGCTATGTTTTTAATCTATTTCATTCTATTGAATAATATATAGCTCCCTACTGGCCATTTTATAACTGTGATGTATATTAGCTTGGCTTCCAAGGTTCCACATGAATAGTCCTCTACCTACTGTTCTTCCTTTTTTTCTCCTTGTACTCAGAATCAAAGATTTGACTCTAATCAGATAAGTTTCCTTCCTGTGACTGCTAACTGAGTGGTGGTATACTGCTATGGTTTCCGAATAACAATCAGTGCCCTTCTCACTAAGTGTGAATGTCTTATTCAAATGCCGATAGGTTTCTCTGTTGTTATTTCAGATTTACTGCATCAAAATCATCAAGGGTGGAATTATGTCTACTGCATAGCATAATGCTTACCAGTTACCCTAAAACCAAGACATCAGTATATTTGAATCTTGGCTTCTATATTTCTTAGTTGTGTTCTGGGTAAATCACTTAGCTTTTGATGACCCAGTTTCCTAATCTGTAATCTGCAGTGGTAGTGCCTAGCTTAAAGTGTTGTTAAGTAGATTAAATGAGATAGCATTTGGAAAGGGTTTGGAACAGTTTCAAGTATAGTAAGCACTACCTAAGTGTGTGGTAAGTGTGTTAACTAGATGAATCAGAAGTTTCTCCACATGGTTTTGGGACAAATAAGGTTTAGAAACCAATGTGATGGAACAAAGTAGGCATTGAAATGCATGGCCCTTTTCTCATTGAAGATCTGTTCCCTTCCTATCTCTTGTTATTCTCAACGGAAGTAGTATCATCCCCAGGGATGCTTTGGCAAGGATGTGGAGATGCTGAGCAGTCACATGATTGGACAACTGTCACACTCTGAGCTGTCACATTGTCACATTCTTCCATGTGCGGACAATCTTGCACAGTGAAGGACTGTCCCCAAGCCTCAGCATATTTGCATAGCCACTGGTAATTCATGTCAATGAAAAGCCTGTTTCTAATTATTTGATACCAGAATTTAACTCTGACATAGAAGAAATGAGGTGTTTTTTGTACTGTTCTAAACACTAAATTTTTACATAAGTATAACCCACAATATAAACCAAGGGAAGATTTGTTTTCCTTTGGGATTTGACCAAGAGTTGGTCCCCACTTTGGAAAACCACACTTCAAACAGCTGTGTCTCCTGATTTTCAAGTCATGACCACATCTGTAGTTGTCATATTTAGGACCAGCATCTGATTCTCACATGTTGTGTGCGTGTGCTTGATTTATATTTTGAAATATGTGAAAGTGAAAGTGTTAGTCTCTTAGTTGTGTCTGACTCTTTGCAACCCCATGGATTCTCGCTTGCCAGACTCCTCTGTATTGTATTATTATATGTATTGGTATAATTTATCATTTATTAATTTTTATTTAAGGACAATGAGGGCTATCGTACAATATTTCTTATAGAAGGAAGCATCATGTCTGAAAGCCTTGAGACTCAAAACTCAGATCCTGAAGGAATTTCTTAATCAATCTTGCTTTGTACTAAATAATATTCATTCTTTCAGAATTCACATAAGGGTTATACTAAATTAATACATGCTTATTTCACGCTATTTGAGAATGTTTTATTAAGACCCTTTTAATGGGAATGTGTGTCCTGTCTCACCCGGTAGATTTTACTTTCTTCAAGGATAGAATATGTTGCTTTGATTCCTATTGTATCTTTTCACAGCAGGCATTCAATAAGTGGTGTTGACAGCCTGATTTGAGTTTAAGGAGAAGCAGGAAAATTCAGAGAGTAGAGTCAGAAGTTTAAAATAAATTGGAAAAAAGTGCCTGAGAAATATTAGTTCACCAGGAGAAAACCACCAACGGTAAAGGAAGCAGAAATGAGAATGTTTTTAGGACAATGTTGGGGGTGGGTGTGATGTTGAGGTAACCAGACAATTCAGCTGTTAAAAATATATGCAGGTGTACTCTATCTTAGGAAAACCCAGTACAAATATTGAACATTAAAAAGGACAAATGACTTAGAGGATTTTGTTGGGGGCAGGGTAGAGGGAGACCATCAATTTCACAAGAATTATGATTGGGCATATGTTCTGTGTTGACAACTTTGCATTAGCAAGTATAGATTCTTTTTACCAGCTTTAAGTAAATCCACTTATAATGGACTTAGCTACATTCAAAGTAGAGTCTCGTTTACAAAACATTATTTTAGTCAAGATTTTTGGTAGCACACGATTCCAAAAGTTAAATGGACCATGATGTTGAATAAAGCTAGGTAATGATTTTATTGTGGACCTGATAATCAGGAAATATCAAATTTACCATGGTAAACCGACAGCATCATAAACTTCGTGATTTCATCTCAAAGAGGTATTTAGGCAAACACACAGAGCAAAAGAGAATAAATACCCTATAGATTATTTCAGTTGAAAGCAGAGGAGGAGCTAAGGCACAAACTGAGATAGAATGTTTACTCTGTGATTGACAATGAATGCATATAAAAAGAATCTGACTACATCAATGAAGATGGTGAAGAGTTGCATGTAAGGGCAGTAGTTTTGATATGAAGGACTCTGCTTATTTCCTAACATCATCATTAAATTAGAAACCCTTCAAATGTCCTATAGATCACACGCATACAGACATATAGACATACGTAGGTACATTTAAAATACACTGATATAGCCATTATTATTTTTAAAATGAAGCAGGAAGAAATTGTAGAAAATAGTTAACTTTTGAATTCTCCAGGCAAGAATACTGGAGTGGGTTGCCATTTCCTTCTCCAGACGTTCTTCCTGACCCAGGGATCAAACCTGGGTCTGCTGCATAGCAGGCGAATTCTTTACCATCTGAGCCACCAGGGAAGCCTTTCAGTTCCATGCTGCTGCCACTGCTAAGTCGCTTCAGTCGTGTCCGATTCTGTGCGACCCCATAGCTGGCAGCCCACCAGGCTTCCCCGTCCCTGAGATTCTCAAGGCAAGAACACTGGAGTGGGTTACCATTTCCTTCTCCAATGCATGAAAGTGAAAAGTGAAAGTGAAGTCGCTCAGTTGTGTCCAACTCAGTGACCCTATGGACTGCAGCCCACCAGGCTCCTCCGTCCATGGGATTTTCCAGGCAAGAGTACTGGAGTGGGGTGCCATCGCCTTGAGTTCCATATGACTTCCTAAATACATGATTTACTTTTCCTACCAGCCCAAATCTCACTGAAACATATAGAAAAGAAAATGAGATACAAAGGAATTTAGAAACTTGGCAGGAACCTTCAAAAAACAAGAATGGGGTTGCATTTTTTTAAAGAAGAAATGGAACACGTGATATCAGTGAAAGTGGCTCAGTCGTGTCTGACGCTCTGTTACCCCATGGACTACACAGTCCATGGAATTCTCCAGGGATTGAACCCAGGTCTTCCACATTGCAGGTGGATTCTTCACCAACTGAGCCACAAGGAAAGCCCAAGAATACTGGAGTGGGTAGCCTATCCCTTCACCAGCGGATCTTCCTGACCCAGAAATTGAACTGGGGTCTCCTGCATTGCAGACGGATTCTTTACCAACTGAGCTCTCAGGGAAGCTCAAATACAAGATTTCTAAAAAGTGCTACTGGGGAAAGATAAGTGCTCCTTAAACTACTTTTTTTCCCCTAGAGGTAATAAGTTTTAGAAAAGGAGGTTATATGAGGTTTGCTTGGTAATTAATTAAAAAGCTGTGACATAGTCATGCCAATTGTATTAATCAGGTTCTTAACCGTAAGCAAGAAATGCCTACTCTGAGTAAAGCAGATAAGGGCTCAAGTGACTCAAAGAGATGCAGGAAGGCTGGAGAATTAAACTATGTCTGGACTGCCAAGAGCAACAACAAAATCCAAGCCACAGAAGTGTCTTCTTACGAAATTTCTGTCCCTTCATTCAGGTGGCAACACAATGGTTTGCCACTGAGCCTATTCTGTTCCAGGACACTCAAGCATAGACACAAGTTTTTGCTTTTGGAGCTTCAGTTCTGGATGTATTTTGAATGGCAGAGCCTAGGTCAGATAACTAGAAAAGCAGATCATGAGCATCTCAGATTGTACCCTTTGCCTCCTTAAGACTCACTGGATGGAAACTTCTAACATAGAAAGGGGTTCTGATGCTGGGAAAGCAAAACAAATGACATTGTCCATTGGTTAATCTTTCCCAAATTTTCCGAATTTTGCTTCAGGGTGGGGGTGAGGGCATGAATAAGGCATTCTAATTTACATGTTCTCATAAGAGATTTCAAGAGTTATGGAGATGGTATGGAGAAAGTTTCCAATAACTTATGTTTACCATGAAGAAAGGGAGCCTACCCTTCCTAGGTGAACAAAATATTCTCATGCACTTATAAAATGCTAAACCAGCCACAAGTGCTGCCTTGTGCCCCATTGCATAACCTTTGGAGATCAGACTCCTAAATAAGAACATTTTTTCACTGCCAGGGTTTTTTTAGTGTTTCTTATATGCTATTCTAAACATTAGAACATTCAATAAGAGTAGGCATGTAAGGAAACCAAAGATAAATAAATTAGGAAACAAAATTAGGAAATAACCAATACATAAAAAATTCAACATAGGAAAAGAAGAAAATTGTAACATATTTGTTTTTAGTGTTCTCTGTGAGAGAATAAAATAACAGACCTTAGTGAAAAAGAAAATTTGAAGTCTTGGGAGTTAAAAAAATAAAACATGAAAATGAAATTAAAAAGTAAACTTAGAGGAGTCAGGAGAAATGATACAGCTGAAACTAAATCACATGATGAATTGAACTGGAAGCTTCATCCAAGGGGTTCAACTTTGTTAAGTAAATTGATAAATGAAATTGCATATATTGAAAATGTATGATGTAATGATTTGCTTGTTGTTGTTCAGTTGCAAGTCATGTCCGTATCTTTTCTGACCCCATGGACTGTAGCTCACCAGTCCCCTCTGTCCATGGGATTTCCCAGACAAGAATACTGGAATCGGTTGCTATTTCCTTCTCCAGGGGCTCTTTCTGATCCAGGGATCAAACCCATGTCTTCTGCATTGGCAGGTGTATTCTTTACCACTGAGCCATCAGGGTTTGACATACATATACAACTGTATATATGTGTAGAATTATTATCAAAATCTAGATAATTAACATATAACCATCACCTCACATAGATAAATTTTTTTTTTGGTGTGTTTGTGTGTATACGAGTACTTAATATTTATTTTCAGCGAATTTCAAGTATACAACACCATGTTATTAACTATAGTTACCATGCTCACTACAAACAAAGCTAGTGGAGGTGATGGAATTCCAGTTGAGCTATTTCAAATCCTAAAAGATGATTCTGTGAAAGTGTTGCACTCAATATGCCAGCAAATTTGGAAAACTCAGAAGTGGCCACAGGACTGGAAAAGGTCAGTTTTCATTCCAGTCCCAAAGAAAGGCAATGCCAAAGAATGCTCAAACTACTGCACAATTGTACTCATCTCACACGCTAGTAAAGTAATGTTCAAAATTCTCCAAGCCAGGGTTCAATAATACATGAAGCATGAACTTCCTGATGTTCAAGCTGGTTTTAGAAAAGGCAAAGGAGCCAGAGATCAAATTGCCAACATCCTCTGGATCATCGAAAAAGCAAGAGAGTTCCAGAAAAGCATCTACTTCTGTTTTATTGACTATGCCAAAGCCTTTGACTGTGTGGATCACAATAAACTGTGGAAAATTCTGAAAGAGATGGGAATACCAGACCACCTGACCTGCTTCCTGATCAATCTGTATGTGGGTCAAGTAGCAACAGTTAGAACTGGACATGGAACAACAGACTGGTTCCAAATAGGAAAAGGAGTACACCAAGGCTGTATGTTGTCACCCTGCTTATTAATTTATATGCAGAGTACATCATGAGAAACGCTAGGCTGGATGAAACACAAGCTGGAATCAAGATTGCCAGGAGAAATATCAATAACCTCAGATATGCAGAGGATACCACCCTTATGGCAGAAATTAAAGAAGAACTAAAGAGCTTCTGGATGAAAGTGAAAAAGGAGAATGAAAAAGTTGGCTTGAAGCTTAACATTCAGAAAACTAAGATCATGGCCTCTGGTCCCATCTCTTCATGGCAAATAGATGGGGAAACACTGGTAACAGTGGCTGACTTTATTTTTTGGGGCTCCAAAATCACTGCAGATGGTGATAGCAGTGATGAAATTAAAAGACACTTAGTCCTTGGTAGGAAAGTTATGACCAAACTAGACAGCATATTCAAAAGGAGAGATATTACTTTGCCAACAAAGGTCTGTCTAGTCAAGGCTATGGTTTTTCCAGTAGTCATGAATGGTGTGAGAGTTGGATTATAAAGAAGGTTGAGCACTGAAGAATTGATGCTTTTGAACTGTGGTGTTGGAAAAGACTCTTGAGAGTCCCTTGGACTACGAGGCGATCCAACCAGTCCATCCTAAAGGAAATTGGTCTTGAATATTCATTGGAAGGACTGATGTTGAAACTGAAATTGCAATACTTTGGCCACTTGATGTGAAAAACTGACTCATTTGAAAAGATCTTGATGGAAAGATTGAGGGCAGGAGGAGAAGGGAACAGAAGTGGATGTGATGGTTGGATGGCATCGCTGACTCAATGGACATGAGTTTGGGTAAACTCCAGGAGTTGGTGATGGATAGGGAGGCCTGGCATACTGCAGTCCATGGGGTCTCAAAGAGTTGGACATGAGCTACTGAACTGAACTGAGCCATGCTGTACATTAGATCTTCAGAACTTATTCTTACAACTGTGAAATTTGTGCTGTTTGAGCCTCATCACTCCATTTTGGCCTCCCACCTCATGTGATTCTCATAAAATGTGGTAAAAAAGATGAAAATATATTAAATGTAAGAAAAAAAATGGAATAGGATTTGTCCAGGAACTCTATGTTAGTTAGGATTGACCTTAATTGCAAGTAAGAGAATAAAAATAATTGTGACTTTTAAAAAAATAAGCTTTTATTGGTCATGTAAAAATCCACAGGGAGGCCATCCAGAGATTTGCCCTTCAGAGATGCAGGCTCTCATCCAATCTAGAATGTTGGCCATGATAGCCATATTCCAGGCAGTAGGATGGAGGAAGGGACAAAGAAGAGAAGTTCCAAAGAATGAGTGACATCTGTTTTTAAGAGAGTGCCAAAAATTTGCCGTAGAATGCTTCCACTCCCAACCCTGTGGCCAGAACCCCAGAACTTAGTTGCAGGTTATGTCTAGCTGCAAATAAGATTGAGAAATAGAGTTTTCACCCTGCGTGGAAAAAAAAGAGAAATTAAATATGCAAAATGTTTGCCTTATGCAAGGAATAGTTGCAGATACTAATTCTCAAAGTTCATAAGAACATGTGTAGAAATAAACATTTTAAGCTTAAGAAAAATCACTAATAGTACCAGAAATGTGATCTTCTGATACAGCAAAGAAAAAAGGAGTTTAAAAAACCTAATCAATTCAGCTAACATAAGAAATAGAAAAAAAAAAAAAAAAAAGGAAAATTAGAAAATAAGCAGAGACAATATTTCATTTTAAATATTTGATTCATATTTAGCATAGATTAGTAAAATGGTATAAAAATGTAGAAACACATATTTAGGTACATAGAAATTTAGTGGCATTTATATATATTATATATAACACATTTATATATATAACAGTGGCATTTCAAATGGTGTAAGGACAATTTATTATACTTTTAAAGACAAGGTTAGGTCTTGCCCTCATTTTATATACCAAAAAATTCAGATATATTAAATATAACAATAAAAAAAATCTAAAAACTATCAGGGGAATAATGAAATTTAAATACTAATTGGTATGCAAGTTTTTTTCCAAACCCAGAAGGCATAAAGTTAAATATAGAAAAAATCTACTACATACAAATTGGAAACTTCTCCATTATGAAAAGTTCCATCATAGGGCATAAAAGTGAAAATTATTTATAAGACCTATAATAGAGGTTTATATAGCAACTAAGTAAAATGTTTTGCAAAATCTCAGCTTAATGAAAAAGTGGCAAAGAATATGAATATGCTATTCAAAAAAGAAAGGTGAATGGTTAATAAACATATGAAAACTGCTAATTTTAAAAATACTAGCACTTCATCTTCAATATCCACAAATCAATCAATGTAATACACCACATTAACAAATTGAAAAATAAAAGCCATATGATTATCTCAATAGATGCAGAGAAAGCCTTTGACAAAACTCAACATCCATTTATGAAAAAACTCTCCAGAAAGCAGGAATAGAAGGAACATACCTCAACATAATAAAAGCCGTATATGACAAACCCACAGCAAACATTATCCTCAATGGTGAAAAATTGAAAGCATTTGCCTTAAAGTCAGGAACAAGACAAGGGTGCCCACTCTCACCACTACTATTCAACATAATTTTGGAAGTTTTGGCCACAGCAATCAGAGCAGAAAAAGAAATAAAAGGAATCCAAATTGGAAAAGAAGAAGTAAAACTCTTACTGTTTGCAGATGACATGATCCTCTACATAGAAAACCCTGAAGACTCCACCAGAAAGTTACTAGAGCTAATCAATGAATATAGTAAATTTGCAGGATATAAAATCAACACACAGAAATCTCTTGCATTCCTATACACTAATAATGAGAAAATAGAAATAGAAATTAAGGAAACAATCCCATTCACCATTGCAACAAAAAGAATAAAATACTTAGGAATATATCTACCTAAAGAAACTAAAGACCTATATATATAAAACTATAAAACACTGGTGAAAGAAATCAAAGAGGACACTAATAGATGGAGAAATATACCATGTTCATGGATCAGAAGAATCAATATAGTGACAATGAGTATACTACCCAAAGCAATCTATAGATTCAATGCAATCCCTATCAAGCTACCAACAGTATTCTTCACAGAGCTAGAACAAATAATTTAACAATTTGTATGGAAATACAAAAATCCTCAAATAGCCAAAGCAATGTTGAGAAAGAAGACTGGAACTGGAGGAGTCAACCTGCCTGACTTCAGGCTCTACTACAAAGCCATAGTCATCAAGACAGTATGGTACTGGCACAAAGACAGAAATATAGATCAATGGAACAAAATAGAAAGCCCAGAGATAAATCCACGCACCTATGGACACCTTGTCTTTGACAAAGGAGGCAAGAATATAAAATGGAGAAAAGACAATCTCTTTAACAAGTGGTGCTGGGAAAACTGGTCAACCACTTGTAAAAGAATGAAACTAGAGCACTTTCTAACACGATACACAAAAATAAACTCAAAATGGATTAAAGATCTAAACGTAAGACCAGAAACTATACAACTCCTAGAGGAGAACATAGGCAACAAACCACTCTCTGACATACATCACAGCAGGATCCTCTATGACCCACCTCGCAGATTATTGGAAATAAAAGCAAAAATAAACAAATGGGATCTAATTAAAATGAAAAGCTTCTGCACAACAAAAGAAACTATAAGCAAGGTGAAAAGACAGCATTCAGAATGGGAGAAAATAATAGCAAATGAAGCAACTGACAAACAACTAATCTCAAAAATATACAAGCAACTCCTACAGCTCAATTCCAGAAAAATAAACGATCCAGTCAAAAAATGGGCCAAAGAACTAAATAGACATTTCTCCAAAGAAGACATACAGATGGCTAACAAACACATGAAAAGATGCTCAACATCACTCATTATCAGAGAAATGCAAATCAAAACCACAATGAGGTACCATTTCACGCCAGTCAGAATGGCTGTGATCCAAAAGTCTACAAGCAATAAATGCTGGAGAGGGTGTGGAGAAAAGCGAACCCTCTTACACTGTTGGTGGGAATGCAAACTAGTCCAGCCACTATGGAGAACAGTGTGGAGATTCCTTAAAAAACTGGAAATAGAACTGCCGTAGGACCCAGCAATCCCACTGCTGGGCATACACACTGAGGAAACCAGAATTGAAAGAGAAACGTGTACCCCAATGTTCATCGCAGCACTGTTTATAATAGCCAGGACATGGAAGCAACCTAGATGTCCATTAGCAGATGAATGGATAAGAAAGTGGTGGTACATATACACAATGGAGTATTACTCAGTCATTAAAAAGAATCCATTTGAATCAGTTCTGATGAGGTGGATGAAACTGGAGCCTATTATACAGAGTGAAGTAAGCCAGAAAGAAAAACACCAATACAGTATATTAACGCATATATATGGAATTTAGAAAGATGATAACAATAATCCTGTATGCGAGACAGCAAAAGAGACACAGATATATAGAACAGTCTTTTGGACTCTGCGGGAGAGGGAGAGGGTGGGAAGATTTGGGAGAATGGCATTGAAATGTGTATAATATATAAGAAACGAATCGTGGTCCAGGTTCGATGCAGGATACAGGATGCTTGGGGCTGGTGCACTGGGATGACCCAGAGGGATGGTATGGGGAGGGAGGTGGGAGGGGGGTTCAGGATTGGGAACACGTGTACACCCATGGCAGATTCATGTTGATGCATGGCAAAACCAATACAATATTGTAAAGTAATTAGCCTCTAATTAAAATAAGTAAATTTAAATTAAAAATAAATAAGTAAATAAAAATATGAGCATTTCAAATGAAGCCAACAATGCAGTATCACTTTTACAAGTATCCATCAGATA
The DNA here is from genome assembly GCF_019923935.1 of Bubalus bubalis. Taxonomy (NCBI): domain Eukaryota; kingdom Metazoa; phylum Chordata; class Mammalia; order Artiodactyla; family Bovidae; genus Bubalus; species Bubalus bubalis. The sequence goes on along the minus strand of NC_059168.1, from coordinate 18,054,312 downwards.
ATTGCAAATGATAAAAATCAATAATATCGAGGGTTTTTGAAAGTTTAGTAAAAAGGTACATTCATAAAATGCATCTAGTACATGTCAATGAAAGTAACAAAATTAAAAATGCTGGCTAGAAACAACATAACAGGCCCAAAATGGAATCTCTTAGGTTAAGGCCCACATCACCAAACCCAGACTTAATTATGGTTTTGATCTTTCCCAGAAATGGGATCTTAAGCCAGCCAATCAGTAATTATCTGATCAGCACTAGTTTGGTAATCTGCCTGATCGACCCCTGCAAACCCACAGAGGAAAGTAACCTTGTGGTAATAGCCCAATTTTTGTCCAGTGCGACTTCCTTATTCCTGCACCCTTCTGCCTAGAAAAGTCTTTGATTTGCTGCTCCTCAGGGCTCCTTTCTATCTGCTACATTGGATGCTGCCTGATCTGAATTGATTTTTCTCAAATAAACTCTTAAATTTTTTTGTGTGCCTCAGTTTATCTTCTAACAGTTCTGTTGTCAGAAGAAGGAACTGAGGAAGACCCTGATGGTCTCCAGGAGCAACGAGCAACCAGGTGAAAGTACTTATAGAGCTCCTAGAGCTCACTGCCTTCTTGCTGCCTCTGGGAGTCATCCCTCTGGGATCCTCCCTCTGCGACTTTTGTGTTAGAAGCTTTCAGACTCCCTCTGAGCTTTTTTTTTTTTTTTTTTTTCTTTCTTTTTTCCTCAGACCAGATCTGGATACCAGCCAGGGTTAGATTCTGCTGGACTTGAAAAACCAGACTGGGTTCAAGTTTGGACAGGGTTAGACTTGGAAACTGGAGTGGGTCCAGGTGGACTGGATTTGACTTAGAAACTAGACTGGGTCCAGGTCTGACTTATACTGAAACCAGACTGGGTCTGGCTTATACTGGACTGGGTCCAGGATGAGGCTACAGGTGAAGAAAATTTTGTTTTAAGGCTGAACAAGATTGTTAACTTTACCAAAGATAGCCTTGAATTACAGGGGCCACAGTGGAGAACTTTTAACCTGGATGAGCTTGTTTATTTAACAGATGTCCTAGAGAAAGAAGAAGCATTCACCACAAAGGGTGGAGGGAAAATTGCTTTTCCTCTATAATTTCAGCGGACCAGGATGAAATCCACTGGGAGTACTCTAGAGGCTAAACACAGGTTCCTGGAAAAATTGAGAGAAGGTGGCAAGGAGTGAGATTCTTACCAAAGTCAGAGCTGAGAGCTTCTAGGTTTCTATCTGTGGTGCTTGGTCAAGAGAGGAAGGTAGAACTTCATGTTGTCCTTTCCTTCCCAAATTCAGATTGGCAGGCAAAAACAAACAGAAGCAGAAAACAAAACCTGTAAGAATTAGATCATTGAATTTGACTCAGGAATTTGTTTTCAAATACCCATTGGTTGTGGATCCTTTCTCCCTCAAGACAGATGTTGCCTTCTTTTTTATCTTGCTTTGTGTCCTGAAATGTTGACTGGGCAACCACCACTTTGAGGCCCCCAAAATACGGGCAAACAAAATGCAGGTTGCACTTCATTTGCAGCTAGGGTCCTACGATTATTGCCAGTTCTCAAGGGAATTGTCTAAGTCTTTCTTTCTTTTGGTTCTCTTTGGGAGTGGCTCTGAACCTTTGGGAGGGTGTCCTACTACCTTTGCACTTTTTGGGGGACATCTCTTGTGTCCGTGGGGCTGTTGAATACGGGCAGGAATATTTACTATTTGTTCTGATTGAAACTTGACAAGATGAGAGTATATATATATATATATATATGTGTGTGTGTGTGTGTGTGTGTGTGTTTGTGTGTGTCTGTGGTCATAAGTTGACCAAACTGGAAACTGAAATTTAGAGTCTGACAGGAACTTCTTTTTCAGACCTTATACCCTAAGCTGGGGATTCCCATGTGGCACTCATAGTAATGAACATGCCTGCCAGTGCAAGAGACATAAGAGACCCAGGTTCGATCCTTGGATCAGGAAGATCCCCTGGAGGAGGGCATGGAAACCCACTCCAGTATTCTTGCTTGGACAATCCCATAGACAGAGGAGCCTGGCAGGCTATAGTCCATAGGATTGCAAAGAGTCAGACTTGCCTGAGCAACTTAGCATGTGCACCTTAAGTTAAAATGAAACTAAATACCCAGAGGGGAAGAAAACATTCTGAAGCCTTTGTGAAAGTATTTACTAAAACATTTCAAGGACGCATAGCCCTAATCTAGAACATAGGAGTCTTTTGATTTCCATGTTACTTTAAGATTTTTTCCCTGATCAGTTCACTTCAGTTCAGTTCAGCTGCTAGGTCGTGTCCAACTTTTGCAAGCCCATGGACTGCAGCAAGTCAGGCCTACTTGTCCATCACCAACTCCCAGAGTTTACTCAAACTCATGTCCACTGAGTGGGCAATGCCATCCAACCATCTCATTCTCTGTCATCCCCTTCTCCTCCCACCTTCAATTTTTTGTAGCATCAGGGTCTTTTCAAATGAGTCAGTTCTTCACATCAGGTGGCCAAGTATTGGAGTTTCAGTTTCAACATCAGTCCTTCCAATGAATGGTCAGGACTGATTTCCTTTAGGATGGACTGGTAGGATCTCCTTGCAGTCCAAGGGAATTTCAAGTCTTCTCCAACACCACAGTTCAAAAGCATCAATTCTTCGGCACTCAACTTTATAGTCCAACTCTCACATCCATACATGACCACTGGAAAAACCATAGCCTTGACTAGATGGGCCTTTGTTGGCAAAGTAATGTCTCTGCTTTTTAATATGCTGTCTGGGTTGGTCATAACTTTCCTTCCAAGGAGTAAGCACCTTTTAATTTCATGGCTGCAGTCACCATCTGCAATGATTTTGGAGCCCCCTCAAATAAAGTCTGCCACTGTTTCCATTGTTTCCCCATCTATTTGCCATGAAGTGATGGGACCAGATGCCAAAATCTTAGTTTTCTGAATGTTGAGTTTGAAGCCAACTTTTTCATTCTCCTCTTTCACTTTTATCAAGAGGCTCTTTAGTTCTTCACTTTCTGCCATAAGGGTGGTGTCCTTTGCATATCTGAGGTTATTGATATTTCTCCCAGCAACCTTGATTCCAGCTTGTGCTTCAGCCAGCCCAGCATTTCTCATGATGTACTCTGCATATAAGTTAATAAGCAGGGTGACAACATACAGCCTTGATGTATTTCTTTTCCGATTTGGAACCTATCTGTTGTTCCATGTCCAGTTCTAACTGTTGCTTTTTGACCCACATACAGATTTCTCAAGAGGCAGGTCAGGTGGTCTGGTATTCCCATCTGTCAGAATTTTCCACAGTTGATTGTGATCCACACAGTCAAAGGCTTTGGCATTGTCAATAAAGCTGAAATAGATGTTTTTCTGGAACTCTCTTGCTTTTTCCATGATCCAGTGGTTGTTGGCAATTTGATCTCTGGTTCTTCTGCCTCTTTTGAATCCAGCATGAACATCTGGAAGTTCAGGCACTGTTGAAACCTGGCTTGGAGAATTTTGAGCATTACTTTACTAGCATGTGAGATGAGTGCAATTGTGCAATAGTTTGAGCATTCTTTGGCATTGCCTTTCTTTGGGATTCAAATGAAAACTGACCTTTTCCAGTCCTGTGGCCACTGCTGAGTTTTCAAAATTTGCTGGCATATTGAGTGCAACACTTTCACAGCATTATCTTTTAGGATTTGAAATAGCTCAACTGGAATGCCATCACCTCCACTAGCTTTGTTCGTGGTGATGCTTCCTAAGGCCCACTTGACTTCACATTCCAGGATACCTGGCTCTATGTGAGTGATCACACCATCGTGATTATCTGGGTCATGAAGATCTTTTTTGTACAGTTCTTCTGTGTGTTCTTGCCACCTCTTCTTAATATCTTCTGCTTCTGTTAGGTCCATACCATTTCTGTCCTTTCTTGTGCCCATCTTTGCTTGAAATGTTCCCTTGGTATCTCTAATTTTCTTGAAGAGAATTCTAGTTTTTCCCATTCTATTGTTTTCCTCTATTTCTTTGCACTGATCATTCAGGAAGACTTCCTTATCCCTCTTATAAAGAATGCTATTCTTTATAATCTGCATTAAAATGGGTATATCTTTCCTTTTCTAGATTGCTTTTTGCTTCTCTTCTTTTCACAGCTATTTGTAAGGCCTCCTCAGACAGCCATTTTGCCTTTTTGCATTGCCTTCTTGAGGATGGTGTTGATCTGTCTTCTACACAATGTCATGAACCTGTCCATAGTTCATCCAGCACTCTGTCTATCAGATATAGTCCCTTAAATGTATTTCTCACTTCCACTGTATAATCATAAGGGATTTGATATAAGTCATACCTGATTGGTCTAGTAGTTCCCATACTTTCTTCATTGAAGTCTGAATTTGGCAATAAGGAGTTCATGATCTGAGCCACAGTCAGCTCCCGGTCTTGTTTTACCTGACTGTATAGAGCTTCCCCATCTTTGATCGCAAAGAATATAATCAGTCTGATTTTGATATTGACCATCTGGTGATGCCCATGTGTAGAGTCATCTCCTGTGTTGTTGGAAGAGAGTGTTTGCGATGACCAGTGTGTTCTCTTGGCAAAACTCTATTAGCCTTTGCTGTGCTTCATCCTGTACTCCAAGGCCAAATTTGCCTGTTACTCCAGGTGTTTCTGGACTTCCTACTTTTGCATTCCAGTCCCCTATAATGAAAAGGGCATATTTTTTTTGGATGTTAGAAAGTCTTGTAGGTCTTCAGAGAACCATTCAACTTCAGCTTCTTCATCATTACTGGCCAGGGTATAGACTTGAATTAGTGCTGTATTGAATGGTTTGCCTTGGAAATGAACAGAGATCATTCAGTCATTTTTGAGACTGCATCAAAGTACTGCATTTTGGACTCTTGTTGACCATGATAGCTACTCCATTTCTTCTAAGGGATTCTCGCCCACAGTAGTAGATATAATGGTCAGTTCAGTTCAGTCACTCAGTCATGTCCGATTCTTTGTGACCCCATGAATTGCAGCACGCCAAGCCTCCCTGTCCATCACCAACTCCCAGAGTTTACTCAAACTCACGTCCATCGAGTCAGTGATGCCATCCAGCCATCTCATCCTCTGTCGTCCCCTTCTCCTCCTGCCCCCAATCCCTCCCAGCATCAGGGTCTTTTCCAATGAGTCAACTCTTCACATGAGGTGGCCAAAGTACTGGAGTTTCAGCTTTAGCATCAGTCCTTCCAAAGAACACCCAGGACTGAATTCCTTTAGTTTGGACTGGTTGGATCTCCTTACAGTCCAAGGGACTCTCAAGAGTCTTCTCCAACACCACAGTACAAAAGCATCAATTCTTTGGCGCTCAGCTTTCTTCACAGTCCAACTCTCACATCCATACACGGCTACTGGATATAATGGTCATCTGAGTTAAATTCACCCATTCAAGTTCATTTTAGTTTGCTGATTCCCAAAATGTTGACGTTCACTCTTGCCATCTCCTGTTTTACCACTTCCAATTTGTCTTGATTCATGGACCTAACATTCAGGTTCCTATGCAATATTGCTCTTTACAGCATCCAACCTTGCTTCTATCACCAGTCACATCCACAACTGAATGTTGTTTTTGCTTTGGCTCCATCTCTTCATTCTATCTTGTGTTATTTCTCCACTGATTTCCAGTAGCATATCAGGCACCTACCGACCTGGGGAGTTTATCTTTCAGTGTCCTAACATTTTGGCTTTTCATACTGTTTATGGGGTTCTCAAGGCAAGAATACTGAATTGGTTTGCCGTTCCCTTCTCCAGTGGACCACATTTTGTCAGAACTCTCCACCATGACCTGTCCATCATGGGTGGCACTACACAGCATGGCTCATAGTTTTATTGCTTTAGACAAGGCTGTGGTCCATATGATTAGATTGGTTAGTTTTCTGTGATTGTGGTTTTCAGTCTATCTGCCTTCTGATGAAGAAGGATAGGAGGCTTATGGAAGCTTCCTGTTGGGAGAGGGGAAAACTGGGCTTGTTCTGATGGGTGGGGCCGTGCTCAGTAAATCTTTAATCCAATTTTCTGTTGATGGGTGGAGCTGTGTTCCCTCCCTGCTATTTACCTGGGACCAAACTATGTTGGAGGTAACGAAGAAAATGAACAGTATGAAAAGGCAAAATGATAGGATACTGAAAGAGGAACTCCCTAGGTCAGTAGGTGCCCAGTATGCTACTGGAGATCAGTGGAGAAATAACTCAAGAAAGAATGAAGGGATGGAGCCAAAGCAAAAATAATACCCAGTTGTGGATGTGAGTGGTGATAGAAGCAAGGTCTGGTGCTGTAAAGAGCAATATTGCATAGGAACCTGGAATGTTAGGTCCATGAATCAAGGCAAATTGGAAGTGGTCAAACAAGAGATGGCAAGAGTGAATGTCGACATTCTAGGAATCAGTGAACTAAAATGGACTGGAATGGGTGAATTTAACTCAGATGACCGTTATATCTACTACTGTGGGCAGGAATCCCTTAGAAGAAATGGAGTAGCCATCATGGTCAACAAATGAGTCTGAAATGCAGTACTTGGATGCAATCTCAAAAACGACAGAATGATCTCTGTTCGTTTCCAAGGCGAACCATTCAATATCACAGTAATCCAAGTCTATGCCCCAACTGGTAATGCTGAAGAAGATGAAGTTGAATGGTTCTATGAAGACCTACAAGACCTTTTAGAACTAACACCCAAAAAAGATGTCCTTTTCATAATAGGGGACTGGAATGCAAAAGTAGGAAGTCAAGAAACATCTGGCAAATTTGGCCTTAGAATACGAAATGAAGCAGGGCAAAGACTATTAGAGTTTTGCTAATAAAATGCACCGGCCATAGCAAACACCTTCTTCCAACAACACAAGAGAAGACTCTACACATGGACATCACCAGATGTTCAACACCGAAATCAGATTGATTATATTCTTTTCAGCCAAAGATGGAGAAGCTCTATACAGTCAGCAAAAACAAGACCAGGAGCTGACTGTGGCTCAGACCATGAACTCCTTATTGCCAAATTCAGACTTAAATTGAAGAAAGTAGGGAAAACCACTAGACCATTCAGGTATGACCCAAATTAAATCCTTTATGATTATACAGTGGAAGTGAGAAATAGATTTAAGGGACTAGATCTGATAGAGTGCCTGATCAACTATGGACAGAGGTTCGTGACATTGTACAGGAGACAGGGATCAAGACCATCTCCATGGGAAAAAAAAATGCAAAAAACCAAAATGGCTGTCTGAGGAGGCCTTACAAATAGCTGTGAAAAGAAGAGAAGCGAAAAGCAAAGGAGAAAAGGAAAGATGTAAGCATCTGAATGCAGAGTTCCAAAGAATAGCAAGGAGAGATAAGAAAGCCTTCCTCAGCGATCAGTGCAAAGAAATAGAGGAAAACAACAGAATGGGAAAGACTAGAGATCTCTTCAAGAAAATTAGAGATACTAAGAGAATATTTCATGCAAAGATGAGCTCAATAAAGGACAGAAATGGTATGGACCTAACAGAAGCAGAAGATATTAAGAAGAGGTGGCAAGAATACACAGAAGAACTGTACAAAAAAGATCTTCATGACCCAGATAATCATGATGGTGTGATCACTCACCTAGAGCCAGACATCCTGGAATATGAAGTCAAGTGGGCCTTAGAAAGCATCACTATGAACAAAGCTAGTGGAGGTGATGGATTCTAGTTTAGCTATTTCAAATCCTGAAAGATGATGCTGTGAAAGTGTTGCATTCAATATGCTGCAAATTTGGAAAACTCAGCAGTGGCCACAGGATTGGAAAAGGTCAGTTTTCATTCCAAAACCAAAGAAAGGCAATGCCAAAGAATACTCAAACTACCACACAATTGCACTCATCTCACACACTAGTAAAGTAATGCTCAAAATTCTCCAAGCCATGCTTCAGCAATACGTGAACCATGAACTTTTAGATGTTCAAGCTGGATTTAGAAAAGGCAGAGGAACCAGAGATCAAATTGCCAACATCCTCTGGATCATCAAAAAAGCAAGAGAGTTCCAGAAAAACATCTGTTTCTGCTTTATTGACTATGCCAAAGCCTTTGACTGTGTGGATCACAATCAACTGTGGAAAATTCTGAAAGAGATGGTAATACCAGACCACCTGACCTGCCTCTTGAGAAATTTGTATGCAGGTCAGGAAGCAACAGTTAGAACTGGACATGGAACAACAGACTGGTTGCAAATAGGAAAAAGAGTACGTCAAGGCTGATTATTGTCACCCTGCTTATTCAACTTCTAAGCAGAGTACATCATGAGAAATGCTGGGCTGGAAGAAGCAGAAGCTGGAATCAAGATTGCAGAGAGAAATATCAATAACCTCAGATATGCAGATGACACCACCCTTATGGCAGAAAGTGAAGAGGAACTAAAAAGCCCCTTGAGGAAAGTGGATAGTGAAACAGTTGGCTTAAAACTCAACATTCAGAAAACGAAGATCATGGCATCTAGTCCCATCAGTTCATGGGAAATAGATGGGGAAACAGTGGAAACAGCGTCAGACTTTATTTTTTTGGGCTCCAAAATCACTGCAGATGGTGACTGCAGCCATGAAATTAAAAGATGCTTACTCCTTGGAAGGAAAGTTATGACCAACCTAGATAGCATATTCAAAAGCAGAGACATTACTTTGCCAACAAAGGTTCGTCTAGTCAAGGCTATGGTTTTTCCAGTGATCATGTATGGATGTGAGAGTTGGACTGTGAAGAAAGCTGAGTTATGAAGAATTGATGCTTTTGAACTGTGGTGTTGGAGAAGACTCTTCAGAGTCCCTTGGACTGCAAGGAGATCCAACCAGTCCATTCTGAAGGAGATCAGCCCTGGCATTTCTTTAGAGGGAATGATGCCTGAAGCTGAAACTCCAGTACTTTGGCCACCTCATGTGAAGAGTTGACTCATTGGAAAAGACTCTGATGCTGGGAGGGATTGGGGGCAGGAGGAGAAGGGGACGACAGAGGATGAGATGGCTGGATGGCATCACTGACTCGATGGACGTGAGTCTGAGTGAACTCCGGGAGTTGGTGATGGACAGGGAGGCCTGGCGTGCTGCGATTCATGGAGTTGCAAAGAGTCGGACATGACTGAGTGACTGAATTAAACTGAATGAAGATAATGGTGACTTCCTTCAAAAGATCCCATGCATGTACTGCTACACTCAGTGCCCCCAACCCCTCATCAGGCCACCACTGACCCACACCTCTGCTAGAGACACCTGGACACTCACATGGAAGTCTGGGTCACTCTTTTTTGAGGTCACTACTCCTTTCTCCTGAGTCCTGGTGCACACTTAGTTCTGTTTGTGCCCTGTAAGAGTCTATTTCCCAGTCCTCTGTAAGTTCTGGCAGCTCTATGTTGGAGTTAATGGTGACCTCCTGCAAGAGCGCCTATGCCATACCCAAGTCTGCTGCACCCAGAGCCTCTGTCCCTGCAGCAGTCCACTGCTGACCCATACCTCCACAGGAGATGCTCAAACACAGTTCTGTCTCAGTCTCTGTGGGGTCCTTGGGTCCTGGTGCACACAAGGTTTGTTTGAGCCCTCTGAGAGTCTCTGGTGGGAATGGGGTTTAATTGTAAATGCAAATTCACCCCTCCTACCATCTTTCTGGGGCTTCTCCTTTGCCTTTGGACATGGGGTATCTCCTCACATCCACTCAGGTGCCTACAGTCTTCCTGGGGTTTCTCTGGCCTCCAGTGAAGTGCAGCCGCCACTCCTGACCTTGGAAGTGGGCATCTCCTCATGGAGAGGAGATATCTTTCTCTGTGATATATATTTATATCTTTCTCCCTGATATAAAGAAATGAATGGATTATAATATAGTTGGATGGGTGATTCAGGCTCTTGATATCATTTAGTTGCAACCTGATTTTTTAAAAGCATTTTTAAAAAGTGTACTTGTCTTACAAATTGAGTCTTCATGAGAATGGAAATGCAGCTCTAGAAACAATTCAAATCCTGCCTATACTTTTACCAATCTCTATACCTCCCCTATTCATCTCAAAATAAGATACTTATTTTTTTTTCTTCTCATACTTGAGGTTAATATTCTGCTTAGAAGAAAGAAAATCATGAATGTTATGTTAAAAACACTTTAAAAAATAATTCAAGGTGATAAACAGGGAGAAGGAAAAGTCATGTTAAGAAAAAGAGTAGAAGAGAGGTAATTTGGAGATATATTAGGAAATCATATAATTCATCATCAAAAGGCAAGGAAGTAGGAAAAAATTCAGAAAGCAAGATTTTTATCCCAGGTGCTAACCTTTCTATTTTAAATTAGTCAATTTATTCAAAACCTCTTCAGTCCTAGAAAGTTAAGTGTTAATTATTTTGTTTTTCTGGCAATCTTATTCCCAGTCTCAAAAGTCTTTATAACAATGATTAAGTTGTCATATACATATACATATCCCCTGTTTTGAGTACCAATTTATTCCCAGGCAATTGATATTTTAGGGAACAATTTGAGCATAATGTGAATTTTACATTTGCTTATGCATGACTATATCTGTGAGAAATACTAGATGAGTGAAGAAGCATATTCTCAGCTGAACTGGTTTGGGTAAGAATACACAAAATTCATACACATACACACATGCACACACGTCTGATGTCTTCCAGCTGCCTCAGTTCATGCGTATTAAGCACCACACCCAACTGGATCTGGTACTACAACTTTCCCTATGACTTCTGTTAATCCTTCTACCTCTTCACAATCACACACAAACTGCAGCCTCTCTGTTTTTTTCTGTACACAAGACAACTTCAGTCCTTTCTGAGGTAAATATCCTGTTTATTTATATAGTTTTAAACTATGCAACATATGTAAAACTGTTCTACCGAACTTATTAGATTCTTTAAAAAAAAAAATATTGATTCAGCTGTACCAGATCTTAGTTATGGCAAGGGAGATATTTTAGCTATGGCATGTGGGATCTAGTTGCCTGACAATGGGTCGATCATGGGCCCCCTGCATTGGGAGCATAGAGTCTGAGCCACTGGACCATCAGGGAATCCCAAATTCATTAGGTTCTTTTTTTTTTTTTTTTTTGCATAGACTCGATAGTTATTTACTGAAGAAATTCTCTGAACAAAGTGAGTTTCAGAAACACATATGTCTTATTATCACAGAACTGACTATATGGCATATCTTACCAGCTGAGACTCTGCTATCTCCTTTTCTTGCTCTATGGTCATTTCGCCTTACTTATAAAGTCGTGACTGAGATGCTTGCCATAAAAAAATGTAAGACTTTTGCCTTTCATTACTGTGAGTTTAGCTACCAAGTCATTTTGCTAGTCTAAATTCTAGATCCGTTGTGCTTTTTCCATTGTTTCAACTGAGAGCTCATTTGGCAGCCAATAGACTCAGCTATTAGGAGACAAGTTATACTTTGAGACTATATGCTATGAGTATTTGTAGAACTTTATGGTATGGTCTTGCCTCATGCTTTCTAATAAAAAACACTGGAAATCTGCCTCTCCAGTGTTCACGTGAATAGAACCCAACATTACTCAGAGCAGACAAATATCAATTGTGAGATTTCAAAATTTCATTAACTCGAATACCTCTTGATTAGAATTTAGTCAAAGTATTCATCACTGCACAGTTGATGTGTCATTTGGATGTATTCAGTATTGTTAAGTAACTTTAGCTACATTTTCCCCTCTTAAAATAAGCTTGTGATACCCTTAATAGGTAATTTTAAAGTCTTTATTTTTGATATTTTCAACAATTATTTTTAAGGTAATATTGGGATATGTTAGATGACTTGAGTTCAGATATGTGGAAGATAATAATAATTGCTATTTCCTAAGCACTGTCTTAACAATTGTTAAAAAATAACAGGTAACAAAATCTCTTCCTTTTACCTGTGAGAAGAGCTAAGTCACCTTAAAGTAATTTGTCTAAATTTATATAACCAGTGAAGAAGCTTGGGTTTTGAACCCAGGCACTCTGGTCCCTGAGTCTGTGGACTTAATCATTATACTAAGACTTTAATTGGGAAGAATTGAACATGTTCTTTTCCTTACTGGGAAACACAGCTTGCTTGGTGATATTATGATATCAAGTTGGTCACTTGGTTTAGCTCCTAAACCTTTAACCAGCAAATTTCGAGTAAGAATAGGATGATAACAGTTAGTCTATTTCCCCCAAAACTCTAGGGCTTCATCTATAATAACCCTCTTATTTCACTAACTAGAGTCTGGGCCAGGCATAACGCTTTCTGTACTTAAGAACTACTTGGTTAAATCTGTACTCACCTTGATATAACTATATTTTACCTCAATGAAGATGGTGGATAATAGCCTAGATCTGTCATTTAACCATAGAAAGTCACTCCTTAACATTCTTTCTCTAGATTTTACAACCTAAATTCCTCTCATTACCCCACAAATATTTGGCTTTCTGTTTTTGAAAACTCTTTCTTTTTTTGTCCATTTCTCTACTACTTCATGTTCTACTTTGATGTTTCATTTAAAACATATGAATTTAGAATCCGTTCTCTTTTTTGAAACTGCATTGTAATGAATATTAAATTATATGGGCCATAACTAGGATCTGCCAATTATTTCTCACCTAGAGAGTTTAAATTGTACATGAATTAGATATTAAAAGACCAATTATCATAGTGAAAAAAAAAACCACTGGAATTTGTAAGAATAAAAAGACTAAAGAGCTTGATTATGGAACAACAACATACTTGTTGCATGGGCCATTAACTATTTGTGGGGAGTGGAATACATTGCTTCTTTTATTTGATCTCAGTTGCTTTTCTATAATGGAGAAGGCAATGGCACCCCACTCCAGTACTCTTGCCTGGAAAATCCCATGGATGGAGGAGCCTGGTGGGCTGCAGTCCATGAGGTCGCTGGGAGTCGGACACGACTGAGCGACTTCACTTTCACTTTTCACTTTCATGCATTGGAGAAGGAAATGGCAACCCACTGCAGTGTTCTTGCCTGGTCCCCAGGGACGGGGGAGCCTGGTGGGCTGCCATCTATGGGGTCACACAGAGTCGGACATGACTGAAGTGATTTAGCAGTAGCAGCAGCAGCTTTTCTATAAAATGATTTGGACTAATTGTTCTATATTGTCACTCTCAGATGAACATTTATTTATGACTGGATTTTCATGTCATCTTATTCAGTTGTAATGTAGTATGATTTTGTTAATAGAGAGGATATTTTGCTATTAATCCAATGATAACTCATTATTGTTTTCCTTTCCATGTCTAAGAATCTTTGTGCCATTAAGAAGTTTTTAATTTGGTTTTATCCTCAAGGACTGATTTTACTTAAAATTTCTTTGGTCTTTGGATGATTTCTAATTGACTAAGATCATTCCTTTTTTCTCCTATTATTTTAAAAAGCTATATGGAGTTAAGTGAGTTTTTTCTGTGTTTTTATTCAAACACTGATAGTGATTAAGACATGTCAATTCTTCCTGACTTTCGACTGGGAATAAAAAGGCCATTGGCTCTTTCAGAATAATCCATGATTTGGCAGAAGCAAAACATATAATAGATTAGTTTTGCTCTTTGTTCTCACTGAACTCCAAAGCTGGGCCATCACATGCCAGAAACAAGATTTTCCACAGTCCTTTGAACAACTTCAATACATTTCATTTAATTGCATATTGCTATAGTCTCAACATTCATAAAATGAAGGTCTTAAGCTTTAAATTGTTCAGTTTTATTTATAACTAGAACAATTAAAGCCTTTGTGAGCTATATTCTAATAAATTTTTTTATATTTAGAAAGATGAAAATGAATATTAAATAAATATATTATATTTCATAGTCATCTTAATAAGGGAAAATGTTGTATCCATTAAAAAGAAAAGGATGTTATATATAATGGAAAGAATACAGCAGGAATAAACTATTAAAAAGCACAGAGAAATTACAGAATGTGTAAATGAATAGGAAACTGGTATAAAAAGATATCAACAGACCGATTTTCAAAATGAAAATGCCCACTGAGTGCCCCAGCCCAATGAATGGGAAAATACTCACATCAAAGGATATAGTTGTGAAATTTCAAAATAATGAGGACAAAGGAAATATCTTTTAAAAACTTCTAAGGTAGGAAAAATCAGGTCCCATACAAAGGTGAGCAATTATCATTGGCCTGGTAAATTCTACAATATAAAACATGACAATTCCATGTCACATTGCATGGAAATAAGGTGGAGAGGCACTATTGAAACATGTGCTTTCTCTCCTAGTTTGGCTCAGCATCCAATGCAAGCCTAAGACAACAATGAATATGATCAGAGAATGTGGAAAACTTGGTGAGATGAGCCAAACAGAGTCACATCTACTGAACACAAGTCTAACCGGGGAACACAGAGATTCAAGACACAGACACTAAGCATATTGAAAGAAATCTTTCTGGTGAAGCTCTAGCTTATACTGAAAGGGCAAAGAAGAAACTGCCATTTAGATGAAACCTCAATGAAGCAAAGCCTTGGAACTCATTCTCAGTATATTTTAAACACTCTGTGTGTGTGTGCGTGCACGTGCACATGCTTGGAAAGAGAGCAGGCAGTAGGTTATTTATTTATTTATTTATTTTTTGATGAAGGAAACTGTTAAAGGAAAGAATATAAAATAAAGAAGAGAAATGAAAAGCAAAAGAGAAAGGGAAAAGTATACCCAATTAAATGCAGAGTTCCAGAGAATGGTGGAGAGATAAGGCCTTCTTAAGTGAGCACTGCAAAGAAATAGAGGAAAACAGTAGAATGGGAAAGGCTAGAGACCTCTTTAAGAAAACTGGAGATACTAAGAGACTATTTCATGCAAGGATGGGTAGGATAAATGACAGAAATGGTAAGGACTTAACAGAGGCAGAAGAGATTAGGAAGAGGTGGCAAGAATACCCAGAACTATGCAAAATTTTTTTAATAACCTGGATAACCAGGATGTTGTAGTCACTTAGCTAGAGCCAGACATCCTGGAGTGTGAAGTCAAGTGGGACTTAGGAAACATTATTATGAACAAAGCTAGTGGAAGTGATGGAATTCCAGCTGAGCTATTTCAAATTCTAAAAGATGATTCCATTAAAGTGCTGCACTCAATATGTCAGCAAATTTGGAAAACTCAGCAATGGTTATAGGACTGGAAAACCTCAGTTTTCATTCTAATCCCAAAGAAGGGCAATGCGTAATAATGTTCACACTACCATATAATTGTGCTCATTTCACATGCTAGCAAGTTTATGCTCAAAATCCTTCAAGCTAGGTTTCAGCAGGACATGAACCAAAACTTCCAGATGTTCAAGCTGGTTTTAGAAAAGGCAGAGGAACCAGAGATCAAATTGCCAACATTTGTTGGATCATGGAGAAAGCAAGGAATTTCCAGTAAAACATCTACTTCTGCTTCATTGATTACACTAAACACTTTGACTTTGTGGATCACAACAAACTGTGGAAAATACTTAAACATATGGGATACCAGACTGCCTTATCTATCTCCTGAGAAACCCATAAGTGGGTCAAGAAGCAACAGTTAGAACTAGATATGGAACAACAGACTGGTTCAAAATTGGGAAAGGAGTATGTCAAGGCTGTATATTTAACTTATATGCAGAGTACATTATGTGAAATGCCATACTGGATGAAGCACAAGATGGAATCAAGTTTGCAGGGAGAAATATCAGTAAACCCAGATATGCAGATGATACCATTCTAATGGCAGGCAGTGAAGAAGAACTGAAGAACCTCTTGATGAGGGTGAAAAAGTAGAATGAAAAAGTTGGTTTGAATATCAACATTAAAAAGTATGATATCATGGTATCCAGCCCATCATTTCATGGCAAATAGAAGGGAAAAAAGTGGAAGCAATGATAGATTTTATTTTCTTGGGCTCCAGAATCACTGTGGATGGTAACTGCAGCCATGAAATGAAAAGACACTTGCTCCTTGGAAGGAAATCTATGACAAAAGTAGACAGCATATTAAAAAGCAGTGGAATCACTTTGCTGACCAGAATCTGTAGAGTCAAAACTGGTTTTTACAGTGGTCATATATGGATGTGGGAGTTGGACCATAAAAAAAGCTGGGCACTGCAGGATGATGCTTTCAAATTGTAATGTTGGTAAAGACTCTTGAGAGTCCCTTGGACTGGAAGGCAATCAAACCAGTCAATCAAACTTGAATATTGATTGAAAGGACTGGTGCTGAAGCTGAAGCTCCAATACTTCGGTCACCTGATGTGAAGAGCCATCTGGGAGAGCAGCCAAGCTGCCATGAGGTGGATTCAGTGTCACCTATGCCCAAAAGACTGTGGATCGCTCGTGTTTGCCTTTTCTCAGGTTTAAGTGTGTCTCTAAAAAATAAAGACTACAAGATTTCAAACCTATCTTTTCTAAGAATTAACTTGCAGTACAGGTAAATTTAGTCAAAATCAGATTTTTTTTTTCCCTACATTGGCGGATTCATGAGGTTTCGTTCTGATTCTGATTCTTTGTAACTTCCTACCATGGAGAATCATCACTATCATTAGAATCCAAATGCCCCATCAGAACTTCACAGCAGTACACTCTGCTCTGCTCCCCTCTGGTGCCCTCCTCAGGCTGTGCTTCGGAGCCTTTTGAAATTCCCAAGGACATCGTTCATTTTCATAAATACAAAATGTGACAGAAATTTCAACAAGGGCCCCACGACATTGGCTGCTGTCAGAAAAAAGGCCTAATGGGTCTATCTGCTAAAGTGTATGCTCAGAATGTAGCCCTAGATGAAATCTCAAAGCCTGGTTTTTGAAAGACCTGCTGAATTGAGTCAGGGCAAGGGGAAGTGGGGGGTGGGGGGGTGGTTGGCAATGTATATTTTAAGAAGAGAATCTGGAAATTGAAGTGTGATTTAAAGTTGGATTTTTTTATGTTCCTTTTTTTCACATGTAGAGAAATAATAAGCTTTTTCCAAGTATGACTGCCATGTTTCCATTGTCAATAGTATGAGATATGATGCTATAATTTTCCATCATCTAACTTATGCCAGCAGTTCTGCATTTTGAAATACAGAGTAATTATTCTCTATATAGGCTCTTCATTTTGTGTTCCATATGGGATTAACTGGAAATAATATTTTAAAATTTTAGGTATCTGGAAAAGTAACAAAGAAAATGAAATAAGATCTGAAAAGGCAGTTTAATGCCTTTGAGGGAAAATAAATGACAGAAAATTTGAATACTCAACGGGAAGGTAAAGCTTGTAGAAAAATATTGCTGCAGGGTATACCTAAATGAGAAATAATAAATTAGGGTATTGAAATAAAACATTTTTTACAAAGTACAACTGCAAACTGGAAAATATTTCATATTTCCCATTATGGTTGAGCCTATTGTTTTCAAAGTTACTGATGAGACTTAAAACAGACTATCACTTTTCAAATTATTTAAATCTGTATAACCTTGGAGCTCTAATCCATTTGCATTTTACTATCTGCTTTGCATGCTTCTTAATTTAATATGCATATCTCAGAATTGATTCAACTTACAAGCTCCTTATGAGGAAGACATGTGCCACTACTGATTGCAGAGATGATGATATTCAACAGCCTGTACAACATAAATCTGAAAGGACAGCATGGAAAGAACACTAGACAAAGAGTAAAATTCTATTCAGTGATATCATAATTACAAACTCACTTTGTGACCTTATAAAACATATCTAAACCCTCCAGCCTTCTATTTTCACGTGTACAATGGATTAGACCACCTTTATAAGACCTTTCCCAACTCCAGAATTCTCAAATATATCATCTTATTGAGGGAAGGAATGATCATTTAAATTAAGAAATAGACATGAGCCACTGGCTCTTCTCCCCTCCTTTGATCATTTTATTTAGGAAAGTGTTTGCAAAAGTTTCAAATGAAAAATTGCAGTCTAATTACAAATATAACTAGAGATAAATATTAAAAACTTAATATCAAAGTTCAAAACTAATAAAAATGAGCCATAAAAAATGAAAATTAAATATATCAGTAATTACAATAACTGTAAATATAAGTAAATTCACTGATGAGAACCTCTTACTAAGAGAGACAGTTACTATTCAATACAAAAGCAAAACTTAATCCAGCTATAAGCCAATTTTAGGAGACATCCCTATGATGCAAAAATATCAAAAAATTGAAAAGTAAGAAATGGAAAATATATATTTAAAAAGCTCCAATCAAAAAAAAGTTGTGTTAGCAATATTATTAAAATGTATAGACTTCAAAGACAAATTATTGGTAGGGATAATGAATTATCATTTAATAATAAAAGGAAAAATTTGTCATGAAATTGCCAAGTTCTGAACCTTGAATACATCCATTAATATAATCTCAAATATATATGGGGTAAACATTCACAGAATTATCTAGGAAAATTACCAAAAAAGAATTCTAATAGGCCATATTTATACACTGATAATCAGGCAATTTAAAAACAACCTGAACTTAGAAACCTGAAGCCAACACTGAGAAAGTCTATAGACTTTTCCATGGCAGTGTAACCTATTAACAAACCCTTGTATACAGTTTGTGCATGTCTCTATTTGCAATGGTATCTTTTACATTATATCAGTAAATATCATAAATGTCCAGATCATAAGCAAGCTCCATAAGGCTCCCCAGACGTGGTCGTATTTGATTGTGATGGCCAAAGAGAGAGCAGAAAGGATGGGATTTTAAATGTATTTTTATGTGGTTTGATGAATGTATGTATCTGTGTAATGACCACTAAAATTGATATACAGAATATTTCTGTCACCTCAACATTTCTATTACTTTTGGGTCCCACGTAGCCATTGATAAGCTTTCTGTCATTTTATATTTTCTAGAGGTTCACAGAAATGGTATCATATAGCTTATACTTTTATGTATCTGGTTTCTTTCATTTGGCATGCTGTTTTTGGATTCAGCCACTTTACTGTCTTAGTTCTTTTATTCTTTGGAGTAGTATGATACAAACTCATTTCTGCTTGCCTCTTGTTCAACATTCTTTTTGCTCTTAGTTTTTGACTAATGAAGAAAGTTGCCATGAAACATATGAACATGCATATATGTTTTCCATTTTATTGGGTAAATATCTTCTTTGAATAGCTGGATCATAGAGTAACTATATGTTTAAATTTTTTTAAAAATCAAATTTTCCCAGAGATGTGATCTTTTCATATTCCCACCAGTCATGTATGACTTCCAGTTGCTTTACTGCAAAGACAATAGTCTTTTTAATTTTGTTTTTAAATTAATTAATTGACCAGTTATCACAAGTTTAGTGAACATCGTCACCTCATATAGACACAAAACTAAAGAAATACATTTTTTTTCTTTGTGATGAGAACTGTTTGGATTTACTTTCAACAAGTTTTGTATATAACATATAGCAGTGTTAATTGTATTTTATCATGGCATATATTACTTTCCTAATACTTATTTATCTTATAACTGGAACATTGTATCTGTTGGACAATAGTCTTTTAAACTTTAGACATTTGAATGTGAATGTATAATGTTATATAATTGCTATTTACATTTGATTTCTCTGATAATTAATGATGTTGAGTAAATTTTTGTCTGCTTATTAGTTATTTGAATATTCTTTTTTGGTGAAGTGTATGTTCAAATCATTTCTGGAGAAGGGATAGGCTACCCACTCCTGTATTCTTGCCTGGAGAATCCCCATGGACAGAAGAACCTGGCGGGCTACATTACATGGGGTCACAAAGAGTCGGACATGACTGAGAAACTAAGACCAGCACCATTTACCCGTTTTTTAAATTGGATCTCCTTTGCATTACTATCTATTGTAAATATCTTCTCCCAGATTGTGCCTTCCTTTTTCTTTTCTAATAGTGTCTTTGAGAAAGCAGTAATTTAAAATTCTGATTAGGTTTAATTCTTTTATGGTTCATTTTTTTTGTGTGTGTGTGACTTAAGAACTCTTTTCCTAGCCCAAGATCACACAAGAAACTATAGATCTACAAGATCTATAGTTTCCTGTAGAATTTTATAACTTTAGTGTTTACACTTGAGTCTAAGATTCATTTTAAGTTTTTTTTTTTAGATGTAGGTAAGAATTGAGATTTATTTTTTCCTATATGGTTACCCATTGTTTCAATACCACTGTTGAAAAGGATGTATTGTGTTCCTTTGGTGAAGTTATGTTTCCTTGATTTTTTATGTTCCTTTAAGTCCTGTATTGCTGTCTTTGCATTCAAAGGAGTTACCTCTTCCAGCCTTTACAAATTCCCCAGGTAAGATCCATTTGTGGATCTTAAGTCTTGATCATCTTTGCATTTTCAGGGTCAACCTCATATGTTATCCTTCATATATGTTATTAGATTTTATTTGCTGTAAATTGTTAAGAGTTTTTGCAGTCACATGCATGAGGATATGGTCTACAGTTTGTTGTTGTTGTTTGTTTGTTTGTTTCGTAATGTCTGTGCTGATTTTGGTATCAGGATGATAAAAATGTTATGCATATCTGGACCTCTTTCTCTGCATAACTTTCTCCTTTGGTATTTACATCCCTTTCCCCAACCAATTTGAGACTTATTGAACTTCAATCTCTATCTCCTATATTGAGACCAATGGCAGTCTCTTTCTCAATTACCCTTCCCCTTTGTTTAGTCCTGAAACTGTCTGCAAGCAGAAAGCCAAGGGCTTCTGTTTTCAGCACAAGTCTGTGCTATCTGCTTTCCGGTGACTAAAAGAATAGTTTCATATATTTTTCCACTTTTAAGTTTATTTACAGTAAAAGAATTGTTTCTGCACTGTTGCTCCATGATGACCAGGCAGGAGTTGAATTTCTGTTTAAAGATTTAGATATGTTTTTCTGCTGTGTAAAAAATTCTGTTTATTTCAAAATGTCAGTCTTATCAGATTTACTACATGTAAAAATAATAATTTTATCTTATCAAAAAAATAATTTCTAAAACTCTGAGAATCTAAAGGTCAGATCATGAATATAAATGTACTTTGAAAAATGGCCTCCTTTTTCCTTGCCTGCTCCATTTTGACTGCCTATCATGATCTATGACTGCTCAATCAATGGGGCCAGGTCAGATACTATGTGGGACACGATGAGTTTTAAAATATTATTGTTTCCTTTGATGAGGTTATAATCTAGTAAAACAGTCAAGATATAAAATATAATCATTAACTAAAATAAAACATAAAGTATTAGAATTTTACAGAGTCTAGAGTGGGGACTCTTGGGTAGCATATACAGAAGAATTCCAGTGACCTGATTTTAACATTGGACAGTTCTGAGAGTAGGTCTGTGGACCAATGACTTAACATTTCCATGTTGCAACCAGGTAATGGCTCACTCAGTGATGTCTGAGGGCAGGTGAGACTCTAGGAAAACTCATACCCTAGATAGATTCCACTCATCCAAAATAACAGGCAATTCTCCTTTTGCATTATGTTCTCATATTCTTTTCTACTTATGGGCACGTATATGCTGGGTGTCATTATGTGTAGTTTATGTTTTCAATTAATCTATACTGTTTATACTTTGCACATCCTTTTGGTTACTAAGTTCTGAAAAATGGTATTAACATAGGATTCCATGAGTGATCTTTTAGTGACCATATCTTTGCTGGTTTCTGACTGGTTAACTTCAATTGTGGTTTGAGTTCTCTGAATATCAATCAGTGAAATAAAATTGCATTATCCTTGAAGTGAGGTAACACTGCTTGTATCTCAAATAATAGTTCTCATTTATTTTTAGTAAATATCTGAGAGCAGCTACTTCAATGCAGTCTGCAAAAGCAATATCAAATAGTTTAATTCTGTGTAGAAAGGTCAAAAATAAGTACATACACCTTAGTGAAGAGAAAAGGTGCTCACTAGCTCTGAGTGTGGAGAAGGCAATGGTAACCCACTCTAGTACTCTTGCCTGGACAATTGCATGGAAGGAGGAGCCTGGTGAGCTGCAGTCCATGGGGCTGCTAAGAGTTGGACACGACTGAGCAACTTCACTTTCACTTTCATGCATTGGAGAAGGAAATGGCAACCCACTCCAGTGTTCTTGCCTGGAGAATCCCAGGGACGGGGGAGCCTGGTAGGCTGCTGTCTATGGGGTCGCATAGAGCTGGGCATGACTGAAGCGACTTAGCAGCAGCAGCAGCTCTGACTGAGTGGCTCCACTTTCTCATGTTAGCAGGAGAAATGTTTACTATGGTTTACTTCAAAGTCATTGATTTGGTGGAAACATCTACATATGCCAAACCTTAGGTAAGCGTACTGTTTACTTTCTGTAGGACAGCTCATCATGATGAATTTTAAAATCCAGTAGGACGTAATGATGCTGATTTTCATAATTCCAAGTTCCTATAACAGAAAAAAAAAAACTGTCCTCAAGGTTTTTACCTTAGTTTGGGCTTCAAAACTGAGAACTGAAAAAGTTAGTAAAGAAGCTAAACTTATACTGCTTTCAAAGCACATGATGGAGGAACATAGAAAGAAGAGGTAGATAGAATACCTTAAACTGTTACTAAGAAATTAATTTCCTAACTGAGGAAGGAGATCCATAATGATTCCTGCTCAGGTCATGCATCTTGATGCATATGTTCCGTAAAATTATTTATAGTTTGCAGTGTGGAGAGAAGGAAGTAGATTCTGTTATCTATAAATTTTAGAGAATTCTCTGACTAGGAATCACAAGAACTGATTTTATCTCTTATTCTTCTGTCAACCGAGTGAGGTGAGGTTAAGTCAGTATGACTCTGGGACTCAAGTTTCTGAGACTAATAAGAGGAAGTTGAACTAGATAGGTTCTAAGTTTTCTTCTTGGAGAAGGCAATGGCCATCCATTCCAGTACTCTTGCCTGGAAAATCCCATGGACGGAGGAGCCTGGTGGGCTGCAGTCCATGGAGTTGCAAAGAGTCGGACACGACTGAGCGACTTCACTTTCACGTTTCACTTTCATGCATTGGAGAAGAAAATGGCAAACCACTCTAGTGTTCTTGCCTGGAGAATCCTAGGGATGGTGGAGCCTAGTGGGCAGCCATCTATGGGGTCGCACAGAGTCGGACACAACTGAAGTGACTTAGCAGCAGCAGCAGCAGCAGCAAGTTTTCTTCTAGTTTATTTCATGACTTTATAAGTTTCAAAATTAGAAGGATAAAGCTTAGAAATTTAGAAATAATCATGGCTGGTCCAGATTAATGTTCCATCCAGACCCCAAATCCATGCAAACAATGGCCCTGGGGATTGAATTGTGAGTGAGTGGTTGTAATTTTTCATCCTGACATCAACTTTAGAAGTAAGTCAGCATGTGTCAGCTCCTTGTAATCTGTATCTACTTCTTAGGGATTAAGAGTTTCATAAAATTATTACCTGCTGTATAAAGAAGTACTTAAGTATTAAGTATTTCTTTTTTTTTTTTTGGTCCTATGTTTCCCTTTTTCAGTTTTAAAAAGGATCTCCCCTAAATAAGACTCAGGCTTCCCTGGTAGCTTAGCTGGTAAAGAATTTGCCTGCAATGCAGGAAACCCTGCTTTGATTCCTGGGTTGGGAAGATCCCCTGGAGAAGGGATAGGCTACCCACTCCAGTATTCGTGGGCTTCCCTGGTGGCTCAGATGGTAAATAATGCTCTGGTATTTTAGATTTTGAAAGTTAAGTCTCTGCTTGTTTTAGTCGTATCAGTCACTATTTTTTTTTTTTTTTTGTATTTTTAAGATCTTAATCTGGTTGGCATCTTCTGGTTTTGTCTTTCCAAGTTGGAAAGTTTTACGCTTTCAGTTCCTTCTTGCATTGGTGGCTGTCTCTCCTAGCACTGTTGCCACTTTGAATCCTTGTGATTGCTTGAGGTTTCCTTTTCTGAAATTTTACAACATCCATTTGGCATTTCTGAAAAATGCAACTACAAAATAATATATAGGATTATAGATGAAGAAGCAGAAGGAAAAGGCCAAGTATTTTCTTATATTTTTGCAAACAATCCATGCCTACCTGGACTTTTAGTTTACAGAAGCACCATATGTCTCTGTTCTCAAGTGGCCACCCACTTGAGAAATATTATTATGTACCCATACCCATTACTCACCTAATTGATTAGATTTTTTTAAAAAGTCCTATTTACTTTTTCTATTTTTTTTCCTCTTCCTGCCTCCCTCTTTATTACTCTCTTTTATATTTTCTTTTTCATTTTCCTTCCTTTCTCACTTATTGTTATTTAAGGAAGCCAACCATTTGGGCTGTAGGGTCCTGGAATGGGACAACCCATCTGATCTCAGGTGGCCTCAGACTACAGTGGCTTGAAACTGGCCAGAGACTGAGGCCAGATTGTGGGGTAAGAGCACCAAATCCTTACCACTAGACCAGCGGTCAGTGACAAGGCCCTGGCTTTTTGGCTTTGCAGAAAAAGAATTCCCACAAGGACAGAAAGTAGTGAAACAAGTAAACTATTTATTAGGAGGAAAAGAGCATGTTTGGGTAGACACACGGGCAGACTCAGAGGAAGAGTCCTGCCATAGTAGTAGTTTGAATAACTTTGGGGGAGCATTTCTTCCAGGTTTCCTTTGACCAATAACCTTGCTTTGCCTGGTTCTGCGTCTGTATTTGGTATGTCTCAGTGTCCTCCCATGTGTGCATGCACATTTTTAGCCAAGATGGATTCTAGTGAAGAGGCCTATGGGTAGTTGCATCACTTACCATGAGGTGATGACCCCTCTCTTTTGACCTTCTAAAGAGTCTTTATGCGTGTATGTAGTCAGGGAGGTCTCTTTAACTTCAAGAATGAGGAATATGTGGTCTTTCATCTCTCTTGTGAGCATGGCCCAGACTCCTCCCTTGATTGTCATCTTGTTTTTGTCTTGTAGTATTGGTCCACAGAGAATGAACTCCAACTCTTTGCTGGAGGGTGGCGGGGGAACCCATCCCCTCATGATTTATTACCTAAATTTCAACTTAAGACATTAAAAAATAAGAAATATTATTATGTACTGTCACTCTAAGTCCACTTCCTTTGAATGACTGTAAATATAATAAGCCTAATTTAAATATATAACACCAATATAATCAAAGTAAAAAGCACAGATTTTCTGGAGAGCAGTGGAGAATGCGGAAGAGATTATTGAAGTAGGAGAAAGACCTTTAGAGATTCAAACTAACAAGAATTAAAGATATAGAAGCTTGAGCTCTTTCATTACCTGTTTGGGATATATTGCTTTGTTGCCCTGTCTCTCCTCAGGTCTAGTCCTTTTACAAATTCAATCACTGTAAGTTAATGTTTTCTTCTTGCCCTGAT
The DNA here is from genome assembly GCF_019923935.1 of Bubalus bubalis. Taxonomy (NCBI): domain Eukaryota; kingdom Metazoa; phylum Chordata; class Mammalia; order Artiodactyla; family Bovidae; genus Bubalus; species Bubalus bubalis. Next base: position 18,029,060 of record NC_059168.1, on the reverse strand, counting down.
TCCATCTCTCCTGAAGTCAACAAGTATTTAATTTCCTCTTGTATCTGCCACTCAGCTTGATGGTCAGTAGGGATATAAAACCACAGACAAGGGCAGGGTGCCCCCATTTTCTGAGTACCTGCTCTATGCATGTACTTTATAGGCTCTTGTTTCATGAAGTCCTCACAACACCCCTGTGCGAAAATTGCTATATTCTTCCTTTTACACATGAATTATATGGGGCTCATTTTCCTGAGGACATGCAGGGAGAAAGTAGCAGAATTAGAATTTGAGCCCAGACTTTACCCTGCCAGTATGCAGCTTTCAAACACCACCACTAGCTATGGCAGTAAGAGGTTGTTAGATTCAAGACTGTTCACTACTGAGTTAACCTTTGAACATTGCAATATAGAACAATCCTCTTCATAAAGTACTTTTTCTCTCTCTTCCTAGTTTTCAGGAGATTAAAGTTTACTACAGAATTTTGTATATCAAGCAAAATGGCTCAAAACTAAGCCTTTTCATAAAATGGATCTTCAGAAATATTGAGAACAGGCTTCATGCACCTTTTAGCTACTCTTCTTTTATTTACTCATCTTTGCTCTTACATAGTCAAGAATCAAGGTATATATGTTTTCCTATGTTAAAGAAGCAGTCAGTTTTCTTAAGCCAGTTTCTTTATCTAGACCAATTACATTTATAGTTGTTAATGATAATTTTTAATATTTTAGAATAATGCCATAGATTAATTTTTAATTACAGGAAACTTCAGGGACTTCGTAGTAAGTGGTTTTCTCTATTTAGACCCAAACTTAAAGATTCTAGAACTGATTGATTTAGCAGTTCAGTTCAGTTCAGTCGCTCAGTCATGTCTGACTCTTTGCGACCCCATGAATTGCAGCACGCCAGGCCTCCCTGTCCATCATCAATTCTGAGAGTTCACTCAAACTCACGTCCATCGAGTCAGTGATGCCATCCAGCCATCTCATCCTCTGTCGTCCCCTTCTCCTCCTGCCCCCAATCCCTCCCAGCATCAGAGTCTTTTCCAATGAGTCAACTCTTCGCATGAGGTGGCCAAAGTATTGGAGTTTCAGCTTTAGCATCACTGCTTCCAAAGAATACCCAGGACTGATCTCCTTTAGGATGGACTGATTGGATCTCTTTGCAGTCCAAGGGACTCTTAAGAGTCTTCTCCAACACCACAGTTCAAAAGCATCAATTCTTCAGCTCTCAGCTTTCTACACAGTCCAACTCTCACATCCATACATGACCACTGGAAAAACCATAGCCTTGACTAGATGGACCTTTGTTGGCAAAGTAATGTCTCTGCTTTTGAATATGCAGATTTAAATGCAAATAAATAAATAAATATGAAATAAAGTTTTTTGGTAGGTCTCATTTGAAATATTGATCTGAAATTAAAGTATAGGTTTATTTAAAAATATCTACTGACAAACATGCGTGCTTCTAATGTTAAAAAGTTATCAATTAGATAATTTTATAATTGTGTATGGTCTGCTGAACACTGAATCTCCTCAGTAGGAAAATGCTATTTTTTCCTTCTTGGGGGGCCTTCAGGGCAAAAGAAGTACTTACTGACAATGATCCTTCACTTCCTAAGTGCCATAAGTTGCAAACCCACTCATTTATAATTCTAGTCACAGATTTTCTTTCTCAAATTGTTTAGGTAATAAATGCAGGCTGACAGTAAGCATATGCTTATTTAAAATCATCACTAGAATACATATATATATATTATATATATATATATATATATATATATATATATATACACACACACACATACATATAATCTTCAGTTACTGAAAGAGGGTTGGAACATTTATTTATAAGAGAAAAAATTTAAATGATGAAATTGATGGGGTTTATATTTTTCCATTACTCCTTCCAGATTCAATACAACCTGTACTTATGTTAAGACTAGTAGTCAAGTTGAGTGATTTGACTCAGCATGATAATACCACTTACTGTTTCATAAAACATAACATATAAAGACTTCAGCTATAGCAGAAACACAATTTTTATCTTTTCTATTTTTCACTAAGATCCTTTAAAGATATAGTCAAATTTTTAACACAGTAGGTGTAAAAAGTCCAAATCACAGGTAGGAAATACAATCATTTTCAGAGGTGTAACTTTTTGATTCTTCCTGGTCTTCCTCTGGTTTCTATGCATTTGATTTCTTAGTTGCTGATAATCAAGTCACTTAATTGTACCCTTTCTTTGGACTCCTCAGTAGGAATTTTTAACCCTTTTATGTGCCCTGCACCCATGTGGAATTCCAATAAAGTCTGAGTATCCCTTCTCAGAATAATGTTCTAAAATTCATATAATAAAATACATAGGATTACAAAGGAAACCAATTACATTGAAATGAAATTAGCAAAGTATTAAAAAACATTTGTGGTGTAGTAATTGTGTGCTTTCTTATTAATGCATTAAATAATACTATCTAGTGGTGAATCCAGTAAGTACCATCATTTTGAAGTTGTGATCAACATATACAATATATCAAGATTTATGGGATATGAGGATACCTGATCTATGTTGATGACAAAATTCAAGTTATTGTTTATATTACTGTTTATTTTCCTATATCCATAATTGAAAAAAATAATTTCAGTTCAGTACAGTTCAGTCGCTCAGTCATGTCCAACTCTTTGTGACCCCATGAATCACATCACGCCAGGCCTCCCTGTCCATCACCAACTCCTGGAGTTCATGCAAACTCATGTGCATCGAGTCAGTGATGCCATCAAACCATCTCATCCTCTGTCATCCCCTTCTCCTCCTGCCCCCAGTCCCTCCCAGCATCAGGGTCTTTTCAAATGAGTCAACTCTTTGCATGAGGTGGCCAAAGTACTGGAGTTTCAGCTTCAGTATCAGTCCTTCCAATGAACACCCAGGGCTGATCTCCTTCAGAATGGACTGGTTGGATCTCCTTGCAGTCCAAGGGACTCTCAAGAGTCTTCTCCAACACCACAGTTCAAAAGCATCAATTCTTTGGCGCTCATCTTTCTTCACAGTCCAACTCTCACATCCATACATGACCACTGGAAAAACCATAGCCTTGACTAGACAGACCTTTGTTGGCAAAGTAATATACCTGCTTTTCAATTAGATGTCAGTAAAGTGATGAGTTTCTTTTTTCCCATCATGAGCTGCCTGAATTCTATCCATGCCCACCTTGGGAAGTTATGGACTCAGAATGCTTGGAGTGACACACTGCTTTCTAGTAGCAGGTTATAAATGCAATTTCATCTTATGATTTTCATTTCCAAAAGTGCCTTACTTTTTCCTGTAGACTCTATTAGAGAATCCTTCTCATGCCAACTAACACACTGATTTAGGATTAAAAAAGAATAAAAAAACAGATCTTTGGGGAAGGAGCATATCTTACTGGAAATATATTTCATAAATCTCATATTTCAAATTAAAAGACACAATTTGTGATAAGTGTAAAAGACATTTAATTACAATAAACCCAAGGATGGAAATGGGAAATTTGCAGTTATTAAGTCAACCAGTTAGTTTCTGCCTCTTGGGCTCTCTCCTGCTTCCTATCTGGTCCATTTTTTCTGCACTGTCTTTGTGATTTTTCTGTTCTTCTCCCTGCATTGTGATTTTTTCCCTTTCTTTATGCATACAATCACCATGAAGCTTTGGAGTTTTTTCTTCCTCAATTCAAAAATCTAGCAGATACTCTTGTCAATGAATCCTAATTCCAGATTTTCAAGAGACAAAATTTAATTTGTCTAACTGGAAACTTGTCTCCTTTTTCAGTAGCAACTGAGGGTCATGAAACATAAACATAACTTCTTGGTCAGCCTCTTTTGAGGTAGACAAGGTGTTGATAGTACTCAGAAAAGTACATTTTGGGGATGGGCTGCTGCTGCTAAGTCGCTTCAGTCGTGTCCAACTCTGTGCGACCCCAGAGACGGCAGCCCACCAGGCTCCACCATCCCTGGGATTCTCCAGGCAAGAACACTGGAGTGGCTTGCCATTTCCTTCTCCAATGCATGAAAGTGAAAAGTGAAAGTGAAGTCGCTCAGTCATGTCTGACTCTTAGCGACACCATGGACTGCAGCCTACCAGGCTCCTCCATCCATGGGATTTTCCAGGCAAGAGTACTGGAGTGGGATGCCATTGCCTTCTCCATTGGGGATAGGCTAAGAGCCCTCAAATTTCAATTCAGAGTGGTTGAGTCAACCCTCGTGGATCTGAGAGAACTATGTTCATGTGCGATGTAGCTCTTTCTTTTCCTACCATAAATCAGGTTCTGACCCACCACAAACTCTATGTCTATGAACAGCAGCCAAACAACCAAGGCCAGGGCTTTCCTTTGCCTTCCTTTTCTTTCCCTTTCCCTCTACTCCACTCTTTTCCTCTCTTTTTCAGTAAACAAGAACTAACTGCCAGGCACTATACTAAACTTTACATATAGGAAGCAAAATGAGACATGACCCTTTCCTAAAGGTTCTTGGAGTCTTTTATTAAAGACAGATACTGACATGCATTGTTGTTTAGTCCATAAATCATGTCTGATTCTTTGCAACCCTATGGACAATAGCCCACCAGCCTCCTCTGTCCATGGGGATTCTCCAGGCAAAATACTGGAATGGTTTGCCATGTCCTCCTCCTGGGAATCTTCCCGACCCGGGGATCGAACCACATCTCTACATCTCCTGCATTGGCAGGCGAGTTCTTTGCAATTAGTGCCACCTGGGAAGCCCAGAAATTTACAGGTTGTTGTTCAGTCACTCAACAAGGGCTTTGAAATCCCATGGACTGCAGCTCACCAGGCTTCCCTGTCCTTCACTATCTCTCAGAGTTTGCTTACACAGAAGATGTTATTTTCGTGTAATACATAGCAGATTCTGACAAGTGACATCAGAGAAGTGATAACAAATCAGAGACAAGTAAATAACCAAATGCAAAGTTGTGTAAGGCTCTGGGAAGTTTTAATATAAATGCCAAGTAGCAGCCTTACCATTGTAAAAATGTATCAGATGCTATCATTCTACATCCATCCACTCTCATCAACATTACCATACATTTTCTCTGTAGCTAATTCGCATAAATTGGCTCCTCTAAGACTCCAAATTTCAAACCAGGATGCACACAAAAATGGAGATATCTGATTGTGTTCCAGAGAGTATAGAGTGTTACAAATAAACATGGCACATAATCCAAAATCATAAATTGTCTTTGAAAATTCTGAAATACAAAGATAGAGTTTACCTCATGGAAAGTTTTTTTTTTTTTTTTTTTTCTTTCTATTTTAATTGTTGCAGTTTTTTTTTTTTTTTTTTTTTTTTTTTTTGCCCCTTCCATTAATGAAGTTAAACAACTATTTTAAAAACTCATGGTAATCCTTAAGGTAATATTGTAGATTGTGATACCAGTTGTATTTATTTTATCATTTGAAGTCAGTGTCATAGGTAGAAATTCAACATTAAAAAAAAATATATTGGTCTTGGATACTGTTTTAAGAGGTTTACGATCACTGCTCTATGAGTTGACTGGTAAGTATTTCTACCTCACAGAATTTCTGACTGTTGGTATATCTAACTCAGTCCCACACATATGAGGACAAGGCTACCACATATGATAGCACAAAATAGATGCTTATGTAAATAAAACCGGTGGATCTTGGGAGCTTATTAGAGCAAGTGTCAGCTATACTCTCAAGGAATTTGTAGGCACAATTTTGTACATAAATTTTCAGCTTTTTCTGGATCCTTCTGTCAAAAGGAATAAGCTAGGTTCATTGCTACAGCAATGAACAAGTTCCAAAACTCAATGGCTGATACATTAGTTTCTATGGCTGTATAATAAATTAACAGAAACTTAGTGACTTAAAACATACTCATTAATTATCTCAGTTTCTATGGGTTAGAAGTTGGGGTTCTGGGTTCTCTGCATGAGAGTCTCAAATAAGTTGCATTTAAGATTTTGTCATGGGCTGAACTAGGGAGAGTCACTTCTAAGCTCCTGCATTTTGTTGGCAGAACTAATCTCTTACTGCTTTAATTTCATGCTGCTGCTGCTGCTAAGTCGCTTCAGTCGTGTCCGACTCTGTGCAACCCAATGGACGGCAGCTCAACAGGCTCCCCCATCCCTGGGATTCTCCAGGCAAGAACACTGGAGTGGGTTGCCATTTCCTTCTCCAACGCATGAAAGTGAAAAGTGAAAAGTGAAAGTGAAGTTGCTCAGTCGTGTCCGACTCTTAGCGACCCCATGGACTGCAGCCCACCAGGCTCCTCCGCCCAGTTTTATGCTGGAGGCTATATTTATCTTCCAGAGTTCCTTGCCATTGAACTTCTCCAAACATAGGTCCTTATTTTATGGTAGCTTGCCTTTTCAAGGCCAGTGAGGGGAGTCTATAGTGTGTTTTTAGTGAGACAGTTTTATATTAATGTGTATTATAATGTAATCAGAGACATTAACATCCCATTAACATTGGCCATATGCTATTGGTTAGTAGCAGGTTGTAGAAGCAAGTGTGTTCCATCCACACTCAAGGGGATGGAATTTCACACAGAAGTGTGAACAACAGGAGATAAGCATTATTGGAGATTACTTTAGGGTATATTCAACAAAGCTTACAATAATACACATTTACTTCTCAATCATATTATATATGTACATGTCTATTGGGAAAAATCAGGAAGCCAGAATAATGGAGACTCCATCTTGACATGTGCTTCTTTAATCACTGCAGTGGTGGGAATGGATATGACAACTTGTGAGTGACTCTGAATATCTTTGCTTGAAAGTGACTCAGTCACTTCTGCTCACATTATTTAACCTAAAACAATTTGGGTGGCCATACCTAACTTCAAAGGGGATGGAAAAACCCAGTAGCACCATGTGCCAGAAAAAGAGAAGAAAAAGAAATACTTGTTAAACAGTACTCGTGACTTTCAAAGCTCCTTAGTTAAGCAGGGGTGGGGATCAACTTAAGGTCACTCAGCGCCTACATTTGACTTCTAGGTTTGCATACTTACCTCAATTCAAATTTCCCACTTGCTTTCAGTCTGCCAGTCTGTTTATTCTTGATCTCAGAGGGCAGCTAAGGTTACATCACTCTTTCTGAAACAGATTCACTAATAGTGAAAACTTAGGGGCTCAAAACCTGCTCATGCTGTCAATTTTTTTTTTTTTCCTAGTAAAGCATTGCCATACATTGCTCCCTGGGTCTGATTTTTCAAAATGACTTCCAAGAACTTTGTTGAATGGTTAACTTAAAATGTCTCATATGTCTTAAAATATTTGTACCTCATTCCTTTCCTGCTGGTCATCAGAAACTTGACCTTCAGTCGTGGAATTTCTCCACCTTTTTGAATATCCATTCTAGTGTCATAAACTCTTCTATTTGCCAGATAGTTTCACTGGTGACGTTGGTACCATATGCTGTATCCTTCCAACTTTCTATTCATTTTTGTTGCTTTTTCACTCTCAAGATCTCTGGCTGTACAACAATATTTCAGAAGCTTATTTTCTTCACAGCCCCAAATCCTCCTCTGCAAACCCTAAATATATGTACCCTTAAAATGTCCCTTGCTTCTTGTAGTTTGTGGTCTGCCTAATAGGCAATGATATAGTAGCAGTCTAGCCCAGGGATTTTGTCCTCAATGTGTGATATAGTAGAAAAAATTTTCATTTTAAATATATGTTGTTGTTATTTAGTCTCTAAGTCGTGTCTGACTTTCTGTTACTCCATGGAATGTAGTCCACCAGTCTCCTCTGTCCATGGGATTTCCCAGGCAAGAATATGGAGTGGATTGTCATTTCCTTCTTCAGGGGATTTTCCTGAACCAAGGATAAAACCCATGTCTCCTGCATTGGCAGGTGGATTCTTTATTGCTGAGCCACCTTAAATATATGTACAACAGACTTTTTTCCCCCTTCTAGGAAACATTTTTCAGTTTTTCAGCATGGTGTGTCACTTAAGCTATGTTAAAAAATAACCTCTCGTCAGATGTTTCATGTGACAGTTTCTTAAACTGCTGAGTCTAACAAGTTCTCACCCTACTTTCTGTATTCCTAGCTTTGAATTTGATGCCATTCAACAGTGTAGGTAGTAGTTTCCAAAACTTTGCTTTGACTTTGAAGTACATTCCAAAAGCCATCAGGATTTGTGTCTGGACAGATTTTATATCCTTATTCAACTTATTCACCAGATTTGAGTCAAGGCAACAATATCTGCAAGCATGATTGGGTTTGAAGGTGGATGATTAGATACAAGATGTAGCTGACCCAGGCATGCTAGTGCACAACTCCAAGACTGACAGTCAAAAATGAAATCTGAGCAACTACTGGCATGGGATATTTCTATAAACATGCTTTAAATCCCCAGCATTTTATTACTTTGCTCACTTTTCTCTTGGCCATCACCTGACTGTGTCTGTCCTTTTAGTCATGGCTTCACTCCTGCCATATGAGTGCAAAACTCCAACTTTTACCAATTTCTCACAAAAATCTTTTGTCATTCAAGTATTTCATGAATTTGTAACTTTACATAGATATTCAGCAACACGTGTGTGGGATCACATGTTCAATCGTGGGGCCCTCCATCATCCCTCACCATTTCTTCTGTCTTTTGAAATTTTCCTTTCTACCCCAGATGAGAAACAACCAAATTCTTTTTCTTCTGTAGAAAAGGCTATGGAATGATTCTGCTCATAACTTTAGTCCCTTGAGAGTTCCCTTTGTGTTTGAAAAGAGCTTGTGCATTAATTTATGCTGAACAAATAGGCTGTACTTCTGGAAAGATATTTCAAGGAGAAAAAGTTGTCTTTTTTGCTATGTGTAATTATAATTATGTAGATATGTATGTGTATGTATATATATATATATATCATAGGCTTTAGGAAAACAGAGGAAAAGATGATTGAGTCTCATGTGGAAAAATGAGATGAAAAAAAATAAAAGTGAGATGGGAAATCCAGGACATGGGCATAGTAAATATGATGGCATTGGTGATTATGATGTATTTAAAGAAAGATGAACAGAGTTGCCCTGAAACAAAGCACAGGAGAAAGAGAAGAGGGTTGCTGTAAATTGCTGTAAAGGTAGATTGTCATACCTAGGAAGAACCACTCTGTTTTTGCACATAAAAATATCTTCAGGGATCTTCTAGAAAATCTGGATAGACTGTAGAACTGAGTCATTATCTTCAAAGCTTTTCTTGCCTTAAAATTTCTGCTTCAAGTGGCAAGTGTGAATTTAAAATTTTGTAGAAAAAAGTAACTAAGCAACAAGATGGAACATGTATGTCAAGAAATAATGGCTTTTGGTTTAGTATTTCATAACAGCATATATTGTGCTTAGGACTATATGGAACATACAAAAGTAACAGAATTTCATATTCTGAAAATTTACTCTGTGTGCATATAACCTCACTAAACCAGTAAGAGTTTGCTCAAGCATTACTTGACAGTCAGAAAGAACGATTTCCTTTTCTTTCATAAGCTCAAATGCAGAGCTTAAATTATATGGGATCTAACTGAAGTGAAAAAGTCCTTCTATTTTGGTATATTTTACTTTGAAAATTTAGAAATTTTGTAAGGTTAAAAACAGTGCTGGTCATTGAAGGTGTATTAACTAGAAGTAGTTAGAGGAGGAAGTCTTTTTCTTCCTCTCTCTGTCCCACTATTCCTTCTTTCCACCCTTTTCCTTCCTTCAACAAGTATTTACTAAGTGTCTGTTATGTGCCAGGGCCTATGTTAGGTGCTGGGAGACAAACTAGGATTTTTACAATACTGTATGATAAAAATTCTGGAAAAAAAAAAAAAGAGTTTTCTAGAAGTATCTTTGAGGAGTCTCAACCCAGACTTGAGGTATGAGAAAAATATTGCAAAAAAGTTAACCTTGAGTAAAAATGTGAATAATGAGAGATGGTATAGATGGTTGAAGAGGAAACTTTGAATATTTAAAGGATTACTTACAGTTAGCTGACTTTTAAATAGGTAATAAATTTATAAAACAAAAGCAAGTCTTTAAATTTAATTCATAAATTTTGAAATAGTTTTCAGAAATATGTTAAGACATCAGCAGCCATATTAACTTGTGATTACTAATTTGAATAAGCTCAGATTGAACACACCAATCCCACCCCCCCAAACAATCATTCTCATTTATTACCTCAGTTACTCAAATTTCCTTAAATGTAAAAATGTAATGGAAAAAAACAGAACACAATATAAAAGGCAACTCAAAGAGATGCATTACAATTTTATATAAAGGTGTTATATAAGGCTTTTCTGATAAAATAACATTTGAGCAGTGACCTGAAGGAAGTGAGAAGAGAATCTTTTAGATATCTGTGGAGAATGCACTCCAGAAAAAGGGAACACCATGTGCAAAGGGCTTCCTTGGGCTCAGACAGTAAAGAATCCACCTGCAATGCAGGAGACCTGGGTTCAGTCCCAGGGTTGGGAAGGTCCCCTGGAGAAGGGAACAGAAACCCACTCCAGTATAGTCCATGGGGTTGCAAAGAGACATGACTGAGTGGCTTTCACTTTCACTTTCATATGCAGAGAGAAGCTGTTCATGTATGTACAAAATCATGCTTTCTGAAAGTTAAATATGCACATTTTAACCTATTCAGTAAAAACAAAAAATATAAAAAAGAAATATAGGTAAAATGTGAGTAGATGAAAAATGGAATATTAAAAAGATAGTTGATTTAATACATCACACTGCCCCCTCTTCTCATAAAAATGCTTGGAAGGAGGAGCAAAGGAGCAAAGAAATACAGGACACATAGAAAACACCAAGATCATAGACTCAAATATACACTTAAATATACTCTCAATACTTATATGAAATATACATAGAACCTGATTAAAAGACTCAGATTATTAGGCAGGACTCTAAAAAAATGAGCATAATCTACATGTTGCTTATAAGAAAGACTTTTAAAACAGAGGTATAGAAACATAGGCTTTAAGTTAAAGGACAGAAATACATATTTTCCCTTCAAATACTAAGCATAAGAAAGCTGATGTGCATATCAGATGAAAGTGTCATAATCAAGAATCTAAATTAATCTTAAAAATGTTTGAATGTAACGTCAAAGTTTCTAAGCTTTCTAAACCAAAGATTGTCAAAACTAAAAAGAAAATAAGCAGATCCACAATATTATTTGGGTATTTCAAGGAACCCTGTTTCAGAAATTGATAGCATGAGTTCATATAGATCATATAGTTAGTTATATAGAACGGTTAGTTAACACTATCAACCAAATTAACCTAATTGAGATTTTCAGAACATTACCAAAAAAACACACAAAAAAAACAAAAAGAAAAACCCACACAAAACCCCTCCAAATGAAATTTGGATTATTTTCAAATGATAAAAGAATTTTCATGAAATAGACCACGTTTTGGGCCAGGTGAAAAGACCCTCAAAATTTCAAAGGATAAAAATAATACTAAGTGGATGTGAACATATGTAAAGACAATTAGGACAATAACCCTCCAATTAATTTTATGAAGCCAGCATAATTTTAATAATTATATATACCAAAATTACATAAGGGTATTGCAAAAAAATTCCAAGAAAAAACCTACAGGTTAATATCTCTCGTGAATATAAATGCAAAAATGCTTAAAGTATAACCAATAGAAAATAGGAATAATACATTATGACCAAATAGGTTTTATATTAGGAATTTAAAATGGCTTCACCTATAAAAATCAATCAGTGTGAGTCACAGAATGACAGATTGCAAGAAAACATCACATGACCATTTCAATAGAACAGGAAAAGTATTTATTAAATTCAATGACAATTTGTGATTAAAAAAAAAATCCCAGCAATAATCCAGGAGTGGAATAAAATTTCTTCAAACTGGTGAAGAATACCTATGAAAACGTTATAGCTGCCTGCAATGCAGGAAGCACAAGAGTTGCCAGTTGGCTACCTGGGTTGGGAAGATCCCCTGGAGGAGGGCATGGCAACCCACTCCAGTATTCGTGCCTGGAGAATCCCATGGACAGAGGTGCCTGGTGGGCTGCAGTCCATAGGGTCACAAAGAGTCGGACAGAACTGAAGCAACTGAGTAGGCTCACAGTGTCAGATTTAATTATGAGCTAAGGATTGACAGGGTGGCCAGGCGCGTTGCAGCGCATGGGGTCACAAAGAGTTGAACATGACTTAGCAACTGAACAACAAGGATTGAGATTCTTTCCTCACTCCACTCCCATTCAATTAATCCAGCAACTTTTTCTGAATATACTTTCTGTCCCTACCCTGAATCACTTTGGTAATTTCATCAATAGTCTTTTGATCATACTTACAGGAATATTTCTGGACTCCCATTCTGTATTTTGATCAATTTGTGCTTTCACTAATACAACACCCTCTGATGACATGTCTTAATAGTAAATCTTGAAATAAAAGTAAAACATTCAGGTTAGTCCCATTCTCTCAGGGGACAAAGAAAAAGCTGCTTTCATTTTTTTTTTTTCAGTATTGTAATAAAAATTCCAGCAATTTAGTAAGAAAAAGAACTAAAATAAATAAAGTTTGGAAAAGATGAAATAAAGCTCTCATTATTCATAGACAACCCAACTATACATAAAATATCCAAAGGAACCTATAGTACCTGCCCTATGAATTAATTAGGGAATTCTGCAAGATTACACCAAATGAGGTCAGTACACAAAAATCAATTATTTTCTTTAAATTTTCAAAGTATAACTGAGAGATTTATATATTCTCTTTGCAATAGCATGCAGCATTTAGAAATAAATCTAATGATGAATACTTTAGACTTGCACATGGAAAACTATAACATTTCTAAGAGATTAATACTCTAAATAATGGGAAATATGTAACGAGTTCATGGATCGGAAGAAGCACTGTTAAGGTGTCAGTTCACCTAAACTGGTGTAAAGATTCAATGAAAATCCAATACAACTGTAATAGTTTTTTTATTTGCTTTGATTAAAAGTTATAAGCCCACTCTAAAGTCTAAGTTGCAAGGAAAAGAAACTAAAGTAACAGAAATAATCTTGAAGGTAACAAATTTGAATGTTTTACTTTTACTTCAAGACTTACTATAAAGCTGTTATCAAGAGAATGTGGTACTAGTGAAAGCACAAAGAGATCAACAAAATGAGTCCATAAATACTCCTGCAAGTGTGCTCAAATGACTTGTCAATCAAAGTATCAAAGATTCGATGAGGGGTCAAAGTCTTTTGAGAAAATGTTGTCAGACCAATTGGATGCAGGGAGGAGGAGGAAGACTCTCAACACTTGATTCATATCATACATAAAAATTGATTGAGTTAAATAATACTGATTGACTTTAACAAAAATGTTTAAGTTAAAACACCAATGCTTCCAGAAGAAAACCTAGGAGAATATCTTCAAATCTTGAAGTAGATGAAGCCTTATTAGCAGATGGAAAACACTAAACATAAAAAGAAGGAAAAAAGAGATAATTTCGACATCATAAAAAATTGATAACTTATGTTCCATCTGAGCAATAGATAGCAAAGTGGAGAATCTTAGTAGACATTTCAAGTGATTAATGTTAATATCATTAGTGATGCATAGCAACATTATGTGCCCCTTGTAAAGGTCACATAACACTGTGATATCCTTCTTAATAACACATAACCTCAATTTCATAATGAGAAACTCAAGTTGAGGGAAATTCTGCAAAATATGAGATGAGTTTACTTCAAAATGTCCAGGTTGTAAAAGATGAGGATAGACTGTTCACACATTGGAGGAAACTTAGGAGACATGACAATTGAGTGCAATGTGGGATCCTGGAACAGAAAAAGACATGATGGATAAGTGGTGAAATCTGAATACATTCTGCGGCTTAGTTTTATTTATACCAAAGTTCATTTCTTAGTTTTAATTACTGTTCTATGGCTATGTGAATGTTCAGTTCAGTTCAGTTCAGTTCAGTCGCTCAGTCGTGTCCGACACTTTGTGATCCCATGAATTGCAGCACGCCAGGCTTCCCTGTCCATCACCAACTCCCGGAGTTCACGCAAACTCATGTCCATCGAGTCAGTGATGTTAACATAGGGTAAATCAGATGAACGGTATATGGGAACTCTCTACACTATATTTTCCAACTCTTTGTAAGTCTAAAATTATCTTAAAAGAAAATTTTAAACAAAATAACAAACAAAATTAAAAACTTATTTACAAGTCAGGAGTTACACTGTTGAAATCAAATTATATTTACAATTTGTGTATTCTTCTTACCTGTCTGTGCTGTTTAAATAATCTTTATAGTATTTATCAATTCTAAAATATGTTTTATAGCTTTAAGAACTAAAGTAACCTTAAACTCAAAAGCTTGGTTTAGCACATTATCTTTTCATCCATGCTATATTGATCCATGAGAGCTATTGAGACAATATCCTTGATAATCCTCAAGGAGTTCATCAAAAAGCTCACAATGCTAAATTAGAATAGAAAAGAAGAACACAAATCAAGTGAAATTAATAAAGCAAACGGAATAACAGTGAATGCAGCCCATATGTAAACTTCCTCCTGGATTGAAAACAAAAGCAACCTCAAAAACATTTTAACAGTACCCTTGAGTAAACCCTTCAATCTGATTCACAAGTTTACATCTTCAGAAATGTTATTTAAAGATGTATCATGTTTAATCATTTTCATATTTCCTCTTTCATTCTCAGTAGTGTCAACTAGTGATCAAATATGTCCATTATCTTTTTGCTGTAGCAGTTGCTCAACCAGGGAAATAAAAATACTGCACTGAAGTTAGAGATAAATTTTATCCCATTTTATAAAGCCATAAACTACTTGTTTATTTAGTGATTTTCACTGACAATAAATATGGTGTTCTGTTGAGTGTTGTTAACAATGCTTCCCTTGTCATCGATATCATGCAATAATATTGATACCTTGTGTTTAGAGGTGTTATTTCTTGAAGAACTCAGTTATTCTTGAAAAGAGACCTGCTGCTGCTGCTGCTAAGTCGCTTCAGTCGTGTCTGATTCTGTACGACCCCAGAGATGGCAGCCCACCAGGCTCCCCCGTCCCTGGGATTCTCCAGGCAAGAACACTGGAGTGGGTTGCCATTTCCTTCTCCAATGCATGAAAGTGAAAAGTGAAAGTGAAGTCGCTCAGTCGTGTCGACTCCTAGCAACCCCATGGACTGCAGCCGACCAGGCTCCTCCGTTCATGGGATTTTCCAGGCAAGAGTACTGGAGTGGGGTGCCATTGCCTTCTCCATGAAAAGAGACCTACTCTGGCACTATTTTCATTCCAATCCCAAAGAAAGGCAATGCCAAAGAATGCTCAAACTACCGCACAATTGCATTCATCTCACACCCTAGTAAAGTAATGCTCAAAATTCTCCAAGCCAGACTTCAGCAATATGTGAACTGTGAACTTCCTGATGTTCAAGCTGGTTTTAGAAAAGGCAGAGGAACCAGAGATCAAATTGCCAACATCCGCTGGATCATGGAAAAAGCAAGAGAGTTCCAGAAAAACATCTATTTCTGCTTTATTGACTTTGCCAAAGCCTTTGACTGTGTGGATCACAATAAACTGTGGAAAATTCTGAAAGAGATGGGAATACCAGACCACCTGATCTGCCTCTTGAGAAATCTGTATGCAGGTCAGGAAGCAACAGTTAGAACTGGACATGGAACAACAGACTGGTTCCAAATAGGAAAAGGAGTACGTCAAGGCTGTATATTGTCACCCTGTTTATTTAACTTTTATGCAGAGTACATCATGAGAAATGCTGGATGGGAAGAAACACAAGCCAGAATCAAGATTGCCAGGAGAAATATCAATAACCTCAGATATGCAGATGACACCACCCTTATGGCAGAAAGCGAAGAGGAACTAAAAAGCCTCTTGATGAAAGTGAAAGTGAAGATTGAAAAAGTGGGCTTAAAGCTCAACATTCATAAAATGAAGATCATGGCATCCGGCCCCATCACTTCATGGGAAATAGATGGGGAAACAGTGGAAACAGTGTCAGACTTTATTTTTTTGGGCTCCAAAATCACTGCAGATGGTGACTGCAGCCATTAAAAGACACTTACTCCTTGGAAGGAAAGTTATGACCAACCTAGATAGTATATTCAAAAGCAGAGAATATGCCAATTCTCTGCCAACAAAGGTTCATCTAGTTAAGGCTATGGTTTTTCCTGTGGTCATGTATGGATGTGAGAGTTGGACTGTGAAGAAGGCTGAGCGCTGAAGAATTGATGCTTTTGAACTGTGATGTTGGAGAAGACTCTTGAGAGTCCCTTGGACTGCAAGGAGATCCAACCAGTCCATTCTGAAGGCGATCAGCCCTGGGATTTCTTTGGAAGGAATGATGCTAAAGCTGCAACTCCAGTACTTTGGCCACCTCATGTGAAGAGTTGACTCATTGGAAAAGACTCTGATGCTGGGAGAGATTGGGGGCAAGAGGAGAAGGGGACGACAGAGGATGAGATGGCTGGATGGCATCACTGACTCGATGGACGTGAGTCTGAGTGAACTCCAGGAGTTGGTGATGGACAGGGAGGCCTGGTATGCTGCGTTTCATAGGGTCACCAAGAGTCAGACACAACTGAGCGACTGATCTGATCTGATCTGATCTGGCACTCTGAACTAAGTATGCTACATTAACTTCCTAAGACCACTGGAGAACAATTTAAAGAACTGCAAACTTAATGATGTGTAATACTAAGTGGTATATCCTGCTATTCTTCAGAGGTTACTGAGGTCTATTTCTGGTAACCAGGATTGGAATACCTCTCATGTTTGCTTTATGACATCCAAGGCTGATTTTTATAACACTGCAAAGTGAACGGCAGATACACCTAAAAGAGCATGGAAGATAAACATTCCATTCCCAGGTTATTTTCTCACTACTTACTAATTTAAATTAGGTAATTTACTCAGCCTCTGCTTAGCTTTATTTTCCTTAACTATTTTAAAAAAGTAATTTATAAGGACCTATCCAAGCATCCCATAAGAATATTACAGAGATCTAGGATGCGGTAGTTTTACAAACTACCAAGCAAAATTTAAATGCACAGGAGTTGGTGATGGACAGGGAAGCCTGGAGTGCTGCAGTCCATGGGGTCGCAAAGAGTCACACATGACTGAGAGACTGAACTGACTGATTGTTACCTATTACTTATACGTTATTGCTTGTTACTTAAAACAACTGGAGTCCAATCTTCAGAACTGGAATTACTTACTTATAACAATTGGAATTTATTTATTTATTTATTTTTGTTTAAAACAAGAGTCTCTTGATGCAAGTGAAAGAGTAGAGTGAAAAAGTTGGCTTAAAGTTCAACATCCAGAAAGCTAAGATCATGGCGTCTGGTCCCATCACTTCATGGCAAATAGATGCGGAAACAGTGTCAGACTTTATTTTTCTGGGCTCCAAAATCACTGCAGATGGTGACTGCAGCCATGAAATTAAAAGACGCTTACTCCTTGAAAGGAAAGTTATGATCAAGCTAGACAGCATTTTAAAAAGCAGAGACATTACTTTGCCAACAAAGGTCCATCTAGTCCAGGCTATGATTTTTCCAGTAGTATGGATGTGAGAGTTGGACTATAAAGAAAGCTGTTCAGTTCAGTTAGGTTGCTCAGTTGTGTCCAACTCTTTGTGACCCCATGAACTGCAGCACTCCAGGCCTCCCTGTCCATCACCAACTCCCGGAGTTCACTCAAACTCATGTGTTTGTGCCGGTGATGCCATCTAGCCATCTCATCCTCTGTCGTCCCCTTCTCCTGCTGCCCCCAATCCCTCCCAGCATCAGGGTCTTTTCAAATGAGTCAACTCTTTGCATGAGGTGGCCAAAGTACTGGAGTTTCAGCCTCAGCATCAGTCCTTCCAATGAACACCCAGTACTGATCTCCTTTAGAATGGACTGGTTGGATCTCCTTGCAGTCCAGGGGACTCTCAAGAGTCTTCTCCAACACCACAGTTCAAATGTATCAATTCTTCAGTGTTCATCTTTCTTCACAGTCGAACTCTCACATCCATACATGACCATTGGAAAAACCATCGCCTTGACTAGATGGACCTTTGTTGGAAAAGTAATGTCTCTGCTTTTTAATATGCTGTCTAGGTTGGTCATAACTTTCCTTCCAAGGAGTAACCATCTTTTAATTTCATGGCTGCAATCACCATCTGCAGTAATTTTGGAGCCCAGAAAAATAAAGTCTGACATGGTTTCCACTGTTTCCCCATCTATTTGCCCTGAAGTGATGGGACCAGATGCCATGATCTTAGTTTTCTGAATGTTGAACTTTAAGCCAACTTTTTCACTCTCCTCATTCACTTTCATCCAGATGCTTTTTAGTTCCTCTTCACTTTCTGCCATAAGTGTGGTGTCATCTGCATATCTGAGGTTATTGATATTTCTCTCAGCAATCTTGATTCCAGCTTGTGCTTCATCCAGCCCAGCGTTTCTCATGATGTACTCTGCATATCCATCCATGGGATTTTCCAGGCAAGAGTACTGGAGTGGGGTGCCATTGCCTTCTCCAGTTAAATAAGCAGGGTAACAATATACAGCCTTGAAGTTCTCCTTTTCCTATTTGGGACCAGTCTGTTGTTCCATGTCCAGTTCTAACTGTTGCTTCTTGACCTGCATACAGGTTTCTTAAGAGGCAGGTCAGGTGGTGTGGTATTCCCATCTCTTTCCGAATTTTCCACAGTTTATTGTGATCCTCACAGTGAAAGGCTTTGGCAAGGTCAATAAAGAAGAAATAGATGTTTTTCTGGAACTCTTGCTTTTTTGATGATCTACTGGACATTGGCAATTTGATGTCTGGTTCCTATGCCTTTTCTAAAACCAGCTTGAACATCTGAAAGTTCACAGTTCACATATTGCTGAAGCCTGGCTTGGAGAATTTTGAGCATTACTTTACCAGCATGTGAGATGAGTGCAATTGTGCAGTAGCTTGAGCATTCTTTGGCATTGTTTTTCTTTGGAATTTAAGTGAAAACGGGCCTTTTCCAGTCCTGTGGCCACTGCTGAGTTTTCCAAATTTTCTGGCATATTGAGTGCAGCACTTTCACAGCATCATCATTCAGGATTTGAAATAGCTCCACTGGAATTCCATCACCTCCACTAGCTTTGTTCATAGTGATGCTTTCTAAGGCCCACTTGACTTCACATTCCAGGATGTCTGGCTCTAGGTGAGTGATCACACCATCATGATTATCTGGGTCATGAAGATCTTTTTGTACAATTCTTCTGTGTATTCTTGCCATCTCTTCTTAATATTTTCTGCTTCTGTTAGGTCCATACAATTTCTGTCCTTTAAAGAAAGCTGAGCACTGAGGAATTGATGCTTTTGAACTGTGGTGTTGGAGAAGGCTCTTGAGAGTCCCTTTTACTGCAAGGAGATCCAACCAGTCCATCCTAAAGGAAATCAGTCTTGGGTGTTCATTGGAAGAACTAATGTTGAAGCTGAAACTCCGATACTTTTGCCACCTGATGCGAAGAGCTGACTCATTTGAAATGATCCTGATGCTGGGAAAGATTGATGGTCTTAGGAGAAGGGGACAACAGAGGATGAGATGGTTGGATGGCATTACTGACTCAATAGACATGAGTTTGGGTGAACTCCATGAGTTGGTGATGGACAGGGGGGCCTGCAGTTCATAGGGTCGCAAAGAGTCAGACATGATTGAGCAACTGAGCTGTACAATGATATTGGTAACATTAATGAGGGTACGGTAAATGACTTTTGGAAAAGGAATCATTTCTATATGCAGTCTTAACCATTTTATTCCAAAAAATATCAAGTACCCAGGAGGCTTAGGGAAAAATAATGAACATTATAATTAGCATTGTGAAGATCCTGCTGAAGCTTCTGGAAGGTTGTTAAATGTCACATGAAGAGTTGTTGGTGACCATTTCCTGTATTTCCCCACCTCTTTTTGCCTCTTTCATTTGGTTTCCTTTATCCTGTATCCTTCCTTCTGTTTCCTTATTTTCATTTTTTTTTTTACTTTCTCTTGATTATTCTTTAGGCTGAGGCATAATTGTAAGTTTATTTGGTTGTAAAGGGTAAATGAGTCTAAAATGCTGAAAATACCATGAGGGGTCAACTATCAAATCTCAGAGAGAAGGGTATAAATTATTTAATTTTGATTAGAAAATTATGTGCCTTTTTCATGCCTTTATTGTAGCACTTAACAGTTATCACTTCTCTTGTATTATAAATAATGGATGGTCTGTTTTTGTCCTCGTTCGATGTAGTTACTCCAGATGTAAATGAGTAATGATCAGAATTAAACTTAGACATATTTATACTTGTTACCAGATATTTTTGGATTCAGTAGAGGGGCAATATACATGAGGCTTCCCAGGTGGTACAGTGGTAAAGAACCTGCTTGCAATGCAGGAGATGCAGGTTCGATCCCTGGGTTGGGAAGATACCCTGGAGTAGGAAATGGCAGCCCTCTCCAGTGTTCTTGCCTGGGAAATTCCATGGACAGAAGAGCCTGGCTAGCTACAGTCCATGGGGTTGCAAACAGTTGGATATGACTGAGCAACTGAACACACACACACACACACACACACACACACACAACATACAAATGTTACACAGTTTAATCAACAAAATCAAAGATGCCAAAACTTGGCAAGTTAGCTACTATTCTTCTATGCTGGGCTCTAGGCAGAAATCCTTAAATACTGTTTTCCTTTCAACTGGGCAAAGGCTGGACATTAGCATCCTCCCTAATGTGCCATTTTAGATGATGTGATTAGTTCATTAGACTTGGCGTTCTAAATGTGACAAAATTGCCATCCCTCTCTTAACTATGATGAATTTAGATAGTAAATATTACTTTGCTCTGTAGCTCTGGATTACACTTAGAAAATTTCCAAAGACACAGGTAAGTGAACTGCAGCCAAAGTGAGAGAACTGCTGGAGATGGCATCTGTTTGCTTTCTTTCTCTCTTATTATAAACTAGATTTTGCTTTCCTCCTTTTGCCTTTATTAATGAGCAAAATCTAAGAAGCCTTTTTCTGGAAGTATTGTCTTAGGGAATTCATCATACCTCTGATTCAAATGCAAACTTCTCTATGAAGCCTTACCTAAAGCTCAGTTGCTATTAATTTGCCATCATCTGTCCTTATGTCCCAGATGGCTATCAGTTTCTCAGATATTAGAGAAAGCAGCATCCAAAGACTGTGAGAGGAGAAAAATCACAAAATTATATTCCATGCTCACACCTGAACCCATCTTCCAAGAAATGGAATGAGACCCCACAACAGGCTTAGACCAATCAGCAGATTTATTCCCTCCAGTTATTGTTGGAAGCTGGCCTCTGAAAATTATGGCCATTTAGAGGGGACTAAACAAAACTGGATTTAGTTAAGAGGAAAAAGAGGGGGAAATTGGATAAATAGTGGTCAATGTCTGCTCCATGGCAGAAATGTGACCATCAAATTTTTGATGATGTGCAATCAATTATTGAAATATATTTTAAGAGCACCATATCCTTAGTACTATATCTTGCCATCCCTTATGGAAAGATAAGGAAACTTAATAATCTCTTAGAATGAATCTGACCATATACAGGATCTGTTAATTTTCAGTGACCATATTTGTGGCTTAATAGCATATGGATAGACACTTGCATATGAATTTTATTATGTTTGTATTTGACGGTGTCGATGGGAAAATCCTTTTCTGTAATAGAGGAAACTGTACATGAACTCTTTTGCTGAGAGTTAGGCCCAGCTTTTATTTTTTCAGATGAGAAATAGTTTTGATGATGAAATAGAGTTGCTCATCATAGGAGCTCTAGATATGGAACTGGAACTGATCACATTACATCAAATATAACAGAAAAATCCATTACATATGTGCAGTAATATCTTTAGTAATACAACTGAGTGATGCAACTAATATCTGGAAGGACCAATGACAGCATACTTAAATAGATCTATGTATCTATACTTAAACTGTGCACAATTTTAAGTTCTAGTAGCATTTTTTCACTCTGTTGTTGCGATTCTGTGTCTAGACATATTTTAGTCGGCTTTCGGGTACATTCAGGAAATTGCTTTGGCGTGTGGTAATATGCCTATAGAACCCCATGACAATGATTTGTAAATAATGTCACCGCTGCTGCATTCTCCACTTGGAAAAAGTACCTTACCTAGGAAATCTCTCTTAAGGCAAGCAATATACAATTTCATCAGAAATAGTGTTTTTTCACAGTTATTTCCAGCTTTTTCCTGCTTTGTATATGTGCAAGAACTTCAGTGATCAGTTATCTTCAATTATTTTGTATCTTCTATGATGTGATGGTGTCTTTCTAAGCATCAAACTTGACCCATCATGAATAGTCTTCTGTCTGCCACTTGAACATAACTTTAGAAGGTCAAGTGAATTATGTGTCACATTCCTTGTAAACTTCCTATGGCCTCCATATGAGTCTGGACCTGGAGTCTGCGAGGTAGAATGACTGAGAAAAAGCATCTTATACTTTCAGACCAACAAGGAGGGGTGAATCCGCATCACTTGACAGTGGGTGACCAGATTCACTTCTGTCTGTGATGAGCTTGTTGTGGGAGTGAGAGGTTGAGGGGAAACGGCCTGCTCTTTCTTCTGTTGTATTCACATGGAACTGTCCATGTCTGTGCCTCCTAGAACATGCGGAATATCTTTAGCTAGTGGAATAATAGCCTCTTTCCTACTGTCTTTGACTTTTCATTCAGCTCCTTTTGAAATGACCCTTTAAAAAAATGAAAGATTAAAGAAAAGCAGGCTGCCAAGTACCTGAAAGAAACCAGCTTTTGGAGCCAAGCTTGTAACATTAGCTTATAAACAAGGGCTTGGGCTTCAACAACAAAAAAGAAGGATAAAAGGGTCAAGGAATTCCTCTATCCTCTGTAGTCACAGAATGTAGCTTTCTTGTTGGAGTAAAACATGAATACAATGGACCCCTCTTGCCTCAAATTGTGCAGAGAGAGTATTGAGAAGGAAAAAGATGAAGTTTAAGACATCTGTAAATGGCAGGATATTTTCTCCAACATGAGATTTGTAGACTGTGTGAAGCCACGTCTCATGGGCATACTATGCCCATGCATACTATGCAAGGGCAAGAGTACAGGAAAAAAGGGCAAGTCACATGCCTGGGATTTTCCTATCATTGTTCCTAGGTTTCCAGTTATGCTAATTTTGAATAGAAGAAAGACAAATGGGCCTGTAACTTCCAGCTGATGTCTTGCTTTCCCCTTTGTATTTGTACCTTTGTTTTCATTCTACTCTTTAACTCTGCATATGGAATATATGACTTTCTGCAGAAATCTAGCCCTTTACAGCTTTCAGCCAAAGGTTTCAATATTGCTTAGAGCATGGATGGAGGGCATCTTAGTATGAGAAAAGCTCTGTTTATAGTAATGGTTCCATCTTCTGAAGCTTATGTTTTAGGAGGACTATTTTCTATCTCCCCATAGTACCCTTATATGGTCACGCCAGATAAGCATCTTGGAGCACCTTGGAGCATCTTCCTTAAATAAGTCTCAATTATTTTGTTCTATGCAGCTTCAGTATTGTATCTTGGTTCTCACAGTTGGTTAGGTTCACCTGAATATATTATTTGTATATTATACACTTTGTCTCTCTCATGGGTGAGTGCTCAGTTGTATCCGACTCTTTGTGACCTCATGGAGTATAGCCCACCAGGCTTCTCTGTCCATGGGATTTTCCAGGTAAGAATACTGGAGTGGGTTGCCATTTCCTTCTCCAGGGGATCTTCCTAACCCAGGAATTGAAATCGTGTCTCCTATGTTTCCTGTGTTGGCAGCTGGATTTTTTACCACTGCATCACCTGGGAAGCCCTATGTTCTTCCTAGCAAGGGAGAAATTGTTGGGATATTATTCTTGAAACATTACGAAGTATTTCTCTCTCTCTGATATTCATCACTACTGCTATTATGACTGTGGTAGCAAAACACAAGCTTGCCCCAAAGGAATATTATTGTTTTACATTTATAAATTTGGAAATGCCTGTCATATGAACTGCCGAAGGCATCCTATAATTGTTGTTTGTTTCTGATAAGCAAGAAAGGGAGACCATCTGATTAATTCCTGTCTGTGCCACATGACCATTTTAATTACATGAAAAATGGTTATAGTTTAAATTAGTGGGTACCTGGAATAATTCAGGCCTTGTAAAAACAAGCATCCTCTGGCAACCCCACTGCCACAACAGTTTACATTTCAATTACTCTTATGACTAATATTTCCAACTAAGAAGTGCTAGAAAGGAACAACAGGCAATTCTGAGAAGCAGCAACTTAAACTTCTTATTCCATTATGACAATTTTTAAGCTTAAGAATCCAACCTACACGATGTTTAGGGACAATACTGGAAGGTGTTTCTCCCTCTGAGTGAGGGCTGCAGAAGAGAGGGACTCATAAATTATGAGTAAGTAAGAGAACAAAGAGAATCAAGTCACAATAGACTAATGACAGAAAGTAGACATTTCTGCTTTATTGACTATGCCAAAGCCTTTAACTGTGTGCATCACAATAAACTGTGGAAAATTCTGAAAGAGATGGGAATACCAGACCACCTGACCTGCCTCTTGAGAAACCTGTATGCAGGTCAGGAAGCAACAGTTAAAACTGGACATGGAACAACAGACTGGTTCCAAATAGGAAAAGGACTACGTCAAGACTGTATACTGTCATCCTGCTTATTTAACTTTTTTGCAGAGTACATCATGAGAAATGCTGGGCTGGATGAAGCACAAGCTGGAATCAAGATTGCTGGGAGAAATATCAATAACCCAAGATATGCAGATGACACCATCCTTCTGGCAGAAAGTGAAGAAAAACTAAAGAGCCTCTTGACGAAAGTGAAAGAGAGTGAAAAAGTTGGCTTAAAGCTCAACATTCAGAAAACTAAGATCATGGCATCCGTTCTCATCATTTCATGGCAAATAGATTGGGAAACAGTGGAAACACTGGGTGACTGTATTTTTGGGGGTTCCAAAATCACTGCAGATGATGATTGCAGCCATGAAATTAAAAGACGTTTACTCCTTGGAAGGAAAGTTATGACCAACCTAGACAGCATATTAAAAAGCAGAGACATTACTTTGCCAAAAAAGTTTTTGGTTTTTCCAGTAGTCATGTATGGATGTGAGAGTTGGACTATAAAGAAAATTGAGTGCAGAAGAATTGATGCTTTTGAACTGTGGTATTGGAGAAGACTCTTGAGAGTCCCTTGGACTGCAAGGAGATCCAACCAGTCCATCCTAAAGGAGATCAGTCCTGGGTGTTCATTGGAAGGACTGATGTTGAAGCTGAAACTCCAATATTTTGGCCACCTCATGTGAAGAGCTGACTCATTTGAAAAGACCCTGATGCTGGGAAAGATTGAGGGCAGGAGGAGAAGGGGACGGCAGAGGATGAGATGGTTGGATGGCATCACCGACTCAATGGACATGAGTTTGGATAGGCTCTGGGAGTTGGTGATGGACAGGGAGGCCTGGTGTGCTGTAGTTCATTGGGTCGCAAAGAGTCAGATACAACTGAGCGACTGAACTGAACTGAACTGAGACTTCTAAGTATAGAAACAATGTTTACCCTTCTATACAAAGAAGTTAAATACTAAGGGAAGAGTAGTATATACTTTTATATACTATTATCTATATACATAATCGAACCCAGGTCTCCTGCATTGCAGGCAGATGCTTTAACCTCTGAGCCACCAGGGAAGCCCAGATCTTTGATAGACAAGTGATAATTGACTCTATGTTTACAAATTCTCCTAAAATATCTTCTCAATTGCAATGCTCATATGGCCCACAACTATGAAGATATTTTGTGAATGGAATGAAAAGATACAAACTACTATGCATAGTATAGATGAGCAGCAAGGATATATTACATATAGCACAGGGAAGTATAACCATTATCTTATAATAACTCTTAACAGAGTATAATCTGTAAAAATATTGAATCACTATGCTGTACACCTAGAACTAATATAATGTATTATTGATTGTATAAAATATATATACAATCCAATTGTATTGGATTGCAAATCAACTATCCTTCAATTAAAAAAAGATATTTTGCTAGTTCAGAGAAGTTCCTGTGAATGATTTATTGAGACTTGATTTATGTTTCAGACATTTTACCTCTAACTAGTAGTCTTAAATGATCTGGTATGTTGAGTAGAAAACAAAATACATTTTAAGAAGCAGGTTGAATATCGTTTAAATAAATTCTGTATTGTCTTTAATGTGTAAGTTCAGAGCATCACTTCTTAACATCAGCATGACTATAACGAATTGCTCCAAATGTTTCTTGTATTCTTAACATGGGTTTTTCAGAAAGTTTTAGTAATAGTATTTCCTAATGCCAGTCCCAGCTGCATAACATGCTTGAAAATATGTAAGAGGGTTTACATGGAATAGAAGAAAAAACTACTATTTGTTCATTTTTGAAACAGTATCTTTGGAGCCTGTGAGAGCTGAAGGAGGTGGCAGGAGGGCTTGGTTCATGCAGCTAAATGTTTAATTTCATGTCTAGGAAGAGCAGGTGCACAAAGGGATGTACTAACTTATCTGCTCTCACCTCATTGATTTTTCAGTGACTAGACCATGAACTATTCCCACCTCATTCATAATATCTATGTCACAGTCACCTCACCTGTCATAAAGACATAAAAGTGAATGAAGTAACTGTTCTCTTTTTGTTTTTGATGAGTAGAGTGTGTCAGTTGCTGCCTGACTGTCAAACTGTGAGCTGAAACTCTGGGAAGCTTTGGGTTCTTTGTGTTCTTTGACTAGCTTATGTTTGTGTGGAGCTGCTGGAGACTATCTTATTACCAAATAAGTGCATTATTTTTAGATATTAAAAATTTAAAAAATTCTCTGAAATGGATCAGTATATTTATAAAGCTTTCTTCTTTTAGCCCCAGATCTAGACATTTCCTTCAAAGTGAACTATATGACTCTTTTTAAATATAGGCTTTTTGTGGGGTGTTTTTTAGTCTTGAAGATGGCACTCCCTATTCATTATATTGTATTTTAGTAATTGTTACAAGGAATCATGGATGACCAATTACCAAGGCACAAACTATGGTTAGATTCTTCAACTGATCATAAGTGGCTATCAACTCTGTTCTCATTTTAGCTTACTGTCAAATAAAAGAATTCATACTAAGTTTGTAATACAGAATATGGCAATCCACATATTTTTCAGATTATAACCTAGGATTTTGCTACCAGATATTTGTCAGCATATTGGTTATGAGAAAATTGTCCTGAAGAATGATTATCAAAGGATTGGTTGTAGAAGGTTATCTGGAGAATATAGTGTATCTGTATAGTGTTAGAATAGTGTTTCTCAAACTAGGTTCCTGAGTTAAAGTGTACCTCAAGAGGTAATAAGATGTTCAGAAACTTTAATGAGAAAACAGTTGCTGCTTTAGCTGCTTTGAATTTCCATTATGAATAATATTGGATATTAAAGCATTATTGTTTTGAAGCACAATATTTGGTCTTTCATTGAGTTGCAATTTCAGTGTCAGTGTTAATCAGTCATGTCCACCTCTTTGTGACCCCATGGACTGTTGCCTGCCAGGCTCCATTGTCCTTGGGATTTTCCAAGCAAGAATACTGGAGTGGGTTGCCATTCCCTTCTCCAGGGGATCTTCCCAACCAAGGGATCAAACCTGGGTCTACCTCATTGCAGGCAGAATCCTTACTGTCTGAGTCACCAGGGAAGGTAGCCGTCATCCTTCATTGGGCCTCTCAAGTGGCTCAGTGGTAAAGAATCCACCTGCCATGCCAGAGATGTAGGTCTATCCCTGGTTCAGAAAGATCCCCTAGAGAAGGAAATGGCAACCTACTCTAGTGTTCTTGCCTGGGAAATCCCATGGACAGAGGAACCTGGGGGGTGGTCTATAGTCCATGGAGTCATAAAGAGTTGGATGTGACTTAGCCACTAAACAACAAATTATACTTCATTGAAGGAGCTTCCAGAATAGACCTTTGAAAATCAGTGCTAAGCGTACTTCAGGAATGTTGCTGAGAACCTGATTTATTGTAGTCATACTACCCCTTTAGGAGGACCCATGGAAAGAAGTTTCCTAAGGTCTCACTCTTAAGCACGATTGATTTTCTTTGAAGAAAGATGTATTTTATTCATTGTTAAGTATTTTAAAATATAAGAATGGCAAGAACTATAAACTGAGCATTTAAATATGCTTTTACTTCACACTGAGTATCATCAAGCTCAGAATCAAATTTGCTACTTTTCTCTATAAAACCTTCTAGACCTTTTGGTGTATCTTTGGTATACTTCTAGCTTTGTCTTTTTTTACTAAATTTATTTTACCATCTCCCAGTCTTCTTCAGAAATTTAATCTAGTTTTATTGCATATATCTGTGTAGAGTGATTTATATCTTTTTGGTAGGTTGGAGATATGCATATAGTATGATTTTATACTTGTTCTTATCAACTCAACTTGATTCTAAGCTTTCCCATGACAACCTTCACACCTTAATCATGTTATTTCTATCTCAAATAAACACATTCCCTTGTTTATAATACATAGTGTATTCATTTGTTTGTCTGTTATGTTTTAGTCACCATTATTGAGTGTGTCCTAAGAGAAGTGGCTCACACGGTAAAGAATCTAACTGCGATGTGGGAGACCTGGGTTCAGTCCCTGGGTCTGGAAGATCCCTTGGAGAGGGAAATGGCAACTCACTCCAGTATTCTTGCCTGGAAAGTCCCAAGGACAGACGAACCTGGTGAGCTACAGTCCATGGGGTTGCAAAGAGTCGGGCATGACTGAGGGACTAACACTTTCACTTTAAGAGCAGTGAAAAGTGGAGTTACCATTTACTGAGATGAGGAACACTGCAGGAGCAGGGGTTTGGGGTGGGGATGGGAAATAAAAGAGAAATTTTGGACAAGTTAAGTTGAGATGAGCATCTTTGTGGTTATATTTTCCTCAGAACCCTTCTGGTCTCATTTACAGGCAGGGACTCACATCTATTAATAAGAAGTAGTAGTGTAGATGTAGGCCATTACTCAGTGATGTTTCCCTCTCACTTTGATGGACAATCAAGCAGTATCTGTCTTGTTAGGGCACATCAAGTACATCATGTCCTCTGAATCCAGGTCTCAGATCCTTGATTCCTAAAGAAGACAATTAACTTGCAGTGATATTGGGGTGGGTCTTTCCCTGGCATCAACTCCTGCATTGTCAGAAATCAGGATGATCTGTGGATTACAGCTAAAACAACCATACCATCACTGGCAGAGATGAACACAGAATTCAGCATGCTTTGCTTTTAACTATTCCTAAAGCATTCTGAAAGCATTCACAATCCCCTATCCTATCACTTTTCAAGCCTCAGGGCAGACTATTGTGGCCAATGAGGCACTGATCTAAGAGGTCAAAATTAAGGAGATCCTAGAAAAGCTCAGTGATATACTATTTGAATAAAATATTTTTTTAAACTCAAGATTAACATAAAAATCCATGGATTAATAACAGTGCCATGCCTAGTCAGAGGAATAGGTCTGAGGCAAAATGAAAAATCAGTTAATAGTAATCCTGTATTTAAAATTCTGCTCATTTGTTCATCATAGCTTTTTTCTTTTTTTAATTTGGTGCACTCTTAAATTTTGCCCCTGGAAGCCAGTGCCATGTTCTCCCCTGATCATAGTCCCAGCTCCATCAAGATTAATTCATGTTTTTAATCTGTTTGCTTAAGTTACCACAGGAATATTAGATCTCATCCTCTTGGCGTCAGTCTCATATGATTTTCTCTTTGTCTCATTCCATTTAACTTTCCCTTAACTCTCACCCTGCCTTCTGGAATTCATGGTTATTTAAGAGCTTTCAAGAGTTATATTAAGAGCTTATATCTCACACTTTCAAGCTGTTCTCAGAATGCTCTTTTAAAAATCTTTTGCCCTGATTCTTCTCTTTCTGTAGTTGTGCTCTCAGGTGGAAAACACTTTCTTTCCACATTCCTTATAACATTTATCTTGAGATGGGGTAGATGTCTTTGCTCATTATAACTGCTTCTTGTCACTTTCCCCTTCTTCCTCCCTGTAATCACTAAATTTTGAATATCATATGATCACCACATATCATAAACTAAACCCCTTTTTAAAACATCATCCACTGACCCCAACATCTTCCCCCTTGTTCCTGGGAAATTTTAGCCCCTTGCCAAATGTGAAGTTTCTTGGTGGAAGTTTCAATATCCACTTAGATGATTCTTCTAGTGAAATGGCTTCAAACTTCTTTGCCCACTTCATCAATGATCTTGTTCTTTACACTTCCACAGCCATTCAGTTCTGTGGCTATAATCTAGATGGTGACATCCTTGTTGCAAAAAGTGACACGTCTGTAGCCTTCACTCCAGGCGTCCTACTTTTCCAGCACTCCTTTATATCGTTTCAACTCTCTTTTTCTAGTAGCCCCAATGCAACAATTCTTTGAGCTTATTGGCATAATCTATAGATCCTTCTAGTTTTTTTGCTCTTCTCATCATCTGTGTCTGTAGATGCTTCTTTATCCAAGTTATACACTGTTGTTAGGCATTACATCTCTCCTTTACATATATCCTCAACTTCCTTATCCAATCTCACACTACCATACTTTCCTGGCAAAATGCCAAATCTGGTTAACTACTTCTGTCCACCCACATTGTCCTTGCACCTGCATAGCAAATGCAGTTGGAGCAACATAAAAACAAGACTTTCAGGTGCCACTTTAAATTCATAATGGGCAAGCTTCAGTGGAATCTCAGTGCTGAGTCAATGTCCTCTACTGCCCTAGTTCATTCATTCTCACTCTGCTGGTTAGTTTTTCCTGCCTTTCCCCTCTTTTCCAAGCTTTCAGTTTTCCATCTTTATTCTTAACTGATTGCTTTAATACATTGAGAAAATAATGCAAATCAGAAGACAATATCTATAGGCTCTCAACACCACATCTACCTATTTAGATACATTTGCATCTATATATTATGACTTTCTGTCTTTCCTGGTGGCTCAGATAGTTAAGAATCTGCCCTCAATGTGGCAGATCCAGGTTTGATCCCTGGGTTGGAAAGAACCCCTGAAAAGGGAGTGGCCACTCAACTCTAGTTTTTAGTATTCTTGCCTGGAGAATTACATGGAAACAGAGGAGTCTCGGAGGCTACAGTCCATGGGGTCACATGAATATGACTAAATGACTAACAGTTTCACTTTCACTTTTTCACTATGCCTTCCATCTCCCTGATAGCTCAGTTGGTAAAGAATCTGTCTGCAACGCAGGAGACCCCGGTTCGATTGCTGGGTCAGGAAGATCCCCTGGAGAAGGGATAGGCTATCCACTCCAGTATTCTTGGGCTTCCCTTGTGGCTCAGCTGGTAAAGAATCTGCCTGCAATGTGGGAGACCTGGGTCCGATCTCTGGGTTGGGAAGATCCCCTGGAGAAAGGGAGGGCTACCAATTCCAGTATTCTGGCCTAGAGAATTCCATGGACTGTACAGTCCATGGGGTCACAAAGAGTCAGACACAACTGAGTGACTTTCAGTTTCACCTTTCACGTTCACTCTTCCATCTCCATGGATGAACTGATCGTGCTCCTAGTAAAGGTAAACCATCCACTTGTGCATCTGAACTACTTTCTTCCCACCTGCTTCAGAATGAGTGTAATCATTTTCTTCCCGCTCTTTTGATGTAAACACTTTCCCCTTTCTACTAGATGATACTAATCAGCTTATAACTGTCTATAATTTCTCCCATCTTTAAAGTAAACCAAAATCAGGAACTTCCCTAATCTCCTCATTCTTCTCTAATCTCTTACAGTTTCATTGTCACCTTTTAGAAACTAACAGTTGAGATCAGTGTCTATACTTTGTGCCTCTGATTTCCACCTTCTGTCTTGAAAATGTCTCATTTTGGGTTTTGCATCCATCTACTACTCTACCAGAACTATTCTTTTCAAGGCACCAAATTTTATTGCTTTGTTAAATCCAGTAATGAGTTCTAAGTCTTGATATTTCTTGACCTGTCCTTTGCATTTGACCCAGTTGTCAACCTTACTCCTTGAAATATTTTCTAAATTAGCTTCCTAGAACACCACTCTCCTGGTTTCATTCCTAACTCACCGCCGCTCCTTTGCTTATTCTTATTTATCTTCTCAAACTTTAACTAAAGTACCCTGGTTCAGTAGCCAAAACACTACCTATCTTATACATTCTCTTGGTTCATACCCTCCGTTTCATTATTTATCATTTTTATACAGTGGAATACCCAAATTTATCTTCAAATTAGCTAAAGATGTCTTTATCGTTAGCTTATATGAATAAAACAGGCATCTGAAACTTAAAGTGAATTTGCTATCAAGCCCCCTTCTCCACACCACCCACAGTGGAATTAATTCCATCTTCTCCATCTTTGTAAATGGTGACTTTACCCTCAAGTTTCTCAGGCCAAAAAGTCAAGGATCACCTTTGACTTCTTTCTCTTATATGCAACATATACTCCATTAGCAAATCCTACCTTAAAATGCATTCCAAATCTGAGGGCTCTTCACCATTTCTGTTGCTTTGATCTTGGTCCAAGCCAATATTCTGTCCTGCTGGACAGGCTTATTAAGTAATATTCTTGTTTCCAGTCTTTTCCTCCTCCAGTCTAACTCAACACAGCAGCCAGATGATGCCTAAAAATATAATATCAACTGGTATTGTATCTCTGCTCTACATATTCCTTGGCTTCTATATCCCTCAGAGTAGATCCAAGAGACTTAAAATGGCATGTATCAGCCTACGTGATTTGTCCTCCTACTACTTCCCTGGCCTCATCTTTTTCTTCTGCTCTCTTGCTCATTCATCCAGCCTCCACTGTCCTTTACATCCCTTGAACATGCCAGTGATGTTTTTGTCATCTCAAGTCCTTTGCCCTTGTTTTACCCTCTGCTTTGAAGGTTCTTCTCCAAGATATCACATGGCTTATTTTCTCATCTCCTTCAAGTATTGTCTTCTTAAGTGATACTTTCCCTAAGTACCTTTTAAAAAATTGTATTGACCCAGACTTCCCTATTCCCTTTTCTTGCTTTATTTTCTTAAAACCATCACCAGTTCAGTTCAGTTCAGTCACTCAGTCATGTCCAACCCTTTGGACCCCATGAATTGCAGCATGCCAAGCCTCCCTGTCCATCACCAACTCCCAGAGTTCACTCAAACTCATGTCCATCGAGTTGGTGATGCCATCCAGCCATCTCATCCTCTGTCCTCCCCTTCTCTTCCTGCCCCCAAATCCCTCCCAGCATCAGGGTATTTTCCAGTGAGTCAACTCTTCACATGAGGTGGCCAAAGTATTGGAGTTTCAGCCTCAGCATCAGTCCTTCCAATGAACACCCAGGACTGATCTCCTTTAGGATGGACTGGTTGGATCGCCTTGAAGTCCAAGGAACTCTCAAGAATCTTCTCCAACACCACAGTTCAAAAGCATCAATTCTTCGGCGCTCAGGTTTCTTCACAGTCCAACTCTCACATCCATATAGGACCACTGGAAAAACCATAGCCTTGACTAGATGGACCATCACAGTTTGCCTATTATATTAAAAAAATTTTTTTTTATTATCTTCTTTTTCTTTTCTTTCTTAAACACTAACACTAGACAAGAAGATCTAGGAGGGCAGGAATTCAGATCTACTTTTTTATTGTTAAAATCCAACATTATGAGTAATGCATGAAAAAAACAAGCACTTTTTCAACAATTTAGTGTATATATATGCCTATATCTCTGTCTCCATATATTGTTTCTTTAGGACCAACCCATTAGTTTTCCTTTATTCATTAGTCAACTTAACAGTTCTTGGCACCAAAATGGGAGATGAAGAAAAAGGCACCTCTTTCTGCTGTTAGCAGTCTGATGAGAAAGGAGCTTGAGCAGTATATTTTATGATTTGGAAATTTCAGCTTATTTTTCCATGTCATTCCATACCCACAGCTACAGTGCTTTTGATTATTTGCCATAAATACTGATACTTTAAACCTAAAGACATTATGTACATGAAATCACCTACACTAGGTTTTCTAGATGATGTCAGACCAAGAGTGGGAGAAGGAAATGGCAACCCACTCCAGTATTCTTGCCTGAAGAATCCTGTGGACAGAGGAGCCTGTGGGCTGCTGTCCATAGGGTCGCACAGAGTCAGACACGACTGAGGTGACTTTGCAAGCACGCATGCACTGGAGAAGGAAATGGCAGCCCACTCCAGTATTCTTGCCTGGAGAATCCCAGAGACAGAGGAGCCTGGTGGGCTGCCGTCTATGGTGTCACACATGACTTAGCAGCAGCAGCAGTAGACCAAGAGTGACAAACTCAAATGCCTTAAGAGTTCAGGGAAGAAGCATACATTTGTGAAGAAGGGCAACTGGAAAAATAAGGAATGCTTTCCCCATCTGAAGTGGATAGCTAGTACTCAGACTCAGTCAATGATTGCTATATATTTATTTAGGTTCAATAATACCAAATCTTCAGGTTTTCCAAAAAAAGTTAGAAACACAAATTCCTATCTGAAACCTCTCCTTGTTTGCTGCTGCTGTTGCTAAGTCGCTTCAGTCGTGTCCAACTCTGTGCGACCCCAGAGACGGAAGCCCACCAGGCTCCCCCGTCCCTGGGATTCTCCAGACAAGAACACTGGAGTGGGTTGCCATTTCCTTCTCCAATGCATAAAAGTGAAAAGTGAAAGTGAAGTCGCTCAGTCGTGTCCGACTCCTAGCAACCCCGTGGACAGCAGCCTACCAGGCTCCTCCGTCCATGGGATTTGCCAGGCAAGAGTCTCCTTGTTTAAAGTTTGACAATAAATTAAAAATTTGAAAATCACTGGTGCCCACCAAGGA
Source organism: Bubalus bubalis (assembly GCF_019923935.1). Taxonomy (NCBI): domain Eukaryota; kingdom Metazoa; phylum Chordata; class Mammalia; order Artiodactyla; family Bovidae; genus Bubalus; species Bubalus bubalis. Next base: position 17,994,167 of record NC_059168.1, on the reverse strand, counting down.
TCTTTGCAAGTTGAATTTGGTTCTTGGGCCTCCCATCTACCATCTTTGCTTTTAGATCTTGTGTGCTCAGCTTTGTAGGCCTAAACACTTCTAGTAATTAAGGCCTGCTGATAGGATACAGGTAGAAAGCCCCCTTCTTCTTTGCCCAGGGTTTGCAGTATTTCCAGATTGTGAGCAAATGCATCCAAAATCTGTGACCGGCACTTTATTCTAGATTGTTAAGATAATTCCAAGAGTTGTAGAGCATATCTTCTCTGCATAAAGTTTTAGGTAAGACTTTACAGTTTATTGTGCTTTATAACTATTGTCTCATTTGTCCCATTACCATATACTTTATTCTTATCGATATAATTCTAGGTTATTCATTCACTTGTTTGCTCAAAAAATATTTAGTGAGGGTCTACTACATGCCACCCAACCTACTGGATGGTGTGTAGGTACTGAATGATGAATACAAGTTGATAAGACAGACTATCAACATCTAATCTCTTCTCTTTTAGTAACAGCAGCAGTTTAATTTGGGATGACAGTATCTAGCCAATCTTGGCACTTCCCCTCATGCTTGCATATTGTTGTGGACATGTGACTAAACTCTGTTTATGAGGTTGTTATTGGTTATTTTCCCCTAAAAGATATGTTGAATTCCTTAACTCTAGTACCTCAGAATGTGACCATATTTGTAAATAGGGTTGTTGCCCATGTAATAAGTTAAGATGAACTTATACTGGAGTAAGTGAGGATTTGATTCCAATGATTGGTATCCTCATAAAAAGAGAAGACACTCAGACCAAAGGAAGAAAATAACATGGGAAAACACAGAAAAAGAGAGAACACCATATGACAGCAGAGATAGCAATTCAAGTAAATCGCAGCTGTAAACCAAAGAACATCAAGAATTGATGGTCACACCAGAAGCTAGAAAGAGGAAATATTCTCTCCAGGAAGTCATAAGGATCCTAGCTCTGCTAATATTTTGATTTCAGACTTCTGGACTCCAGAATTGTGGGACATAAACTTCTTTTTTTCTAAGACACCCAGTTTGTAGTAATTTGTTATTTAAGCCCTAGGAAACTAATACAGAAGTATAAGTAAAAATGGTCATATAGGATTTTTGATAATATTCCTTTTAAAATGATGTACATTTTTGCCAGAAATATGGACATAATGATGGTGCTGGAGAAGAGTCTTAAGTGTTCCTTGAATTGTAAGGAGTCAAATCAGTCAATCTTAAAGGAAATCAATCCTGAATATTCATTGAAAGGACTGATGCTGAAGCTGAAGCTCCAATACTTTGGCCTCCTGATGTGAAGAACCAACACACTGGAAGACACTGATGCTGGGAAAAATTGAAGGCAGGTGGAGAAGGGGTTGACAGAGGATGAGATGGTTGGATGGCATCACTGATTCAATGGGCATGAGTTTGAGCAAACTCTGAGAGTTTGTAAAGAACAGGGAAGCCTGGCATGCTGCAGTCCATGGGGTTGCAAAGAGTTGAACACAACTGAACAACAATTGGACCTAATACCCTGAGCCCCAGATGGCATGTTGAATCACATGGCATATTTGAGGATGAGATGTACACACTAAAGTTGGTGGTGAAGAGCTCTGGAAGAAGTCTGGGACATGGCAGTATTGTGAATTGCTTTTCTAGTCCTGGAAGCCCTACCTCTGGCCTTCCTTTATATGAGATTTAAATAAACTTCTGTGTGATTTAAACATGACATTTGGATTTCATGTTTTATGCAGCTACACATAATCCTAACTAACATACTGGTCTTCAAACATATGTGGGTATGATGTAGAGGAGTCACACATGTGGAGGCAGGCAGCAACCTTCAGGAAATGTTTTAAGAAAGGGAAGATATTTTTTAATTAAAATTTTTTATTTATTGATTTTTAAGTTCTTGGCTGTCCTGCGTGGCATATGGGATCTTAGTTCCCTTGGTCAGGATTGAACCTGCATCCCAGGTGTTGGAAGCACAGTCTTAACCACTGGATCACCAGGGAAGTCCCCAGGAAGGAGACAACTTTGAAGTGGGAGAAGAAGGGAAGAATGGAGTTGGGACAACACTCCAAATTAAATCCATTTATATTATTATATTTCCTAGTAGCCTTACTGACATCAACTACTAGAGTGATCAGAAAATTATCTCATACTCATGTTGACTCTTGTGTGCAAATGCCTGCTTTGAAGAGTTGATTCGTACATGACAGCAAAATGTTAGAAATGTTAGATTTTGAGGTCCAGTAAGTCTAGCTTATAATGTTTTCCCTCTGGCGCTCACTAATTGTGTACTGTGACTTGTTGTCTAATACACCTAAGTATCAGTTTTCCATCTATATAGTCTGAATAAATACACCTGACATCTAGGCTTTTATAAGGAGTCAGTGAGATAATACATGTACCAGTGCTTAATGAGGAATAATTGAGATAGTTCATCTAGGAATACCTGAATTATAAATGAGATATGAAAGAAAAACTGCCTTAATATCTGCCTTTTATATAATAGACAGTCAATAAATATTATTTCCCCTCCATTCTTTCATCTAACTGATTTTTCTTCTGTAGTATCAAATAAGTCAAAAGAACTTAGACTTTCAGGGGGAGGAGGAAGTAATTCTTAATTCAATGGTCCATATGCTTTGCTGTGCATAGCAGATCATATTGTAATACACTAAAAGGCCAGCCTTGGTGTTTAGTTGCTGCTTCAGTGGAAATGATTGCTTTAGTGAAATAGAGCTTCTGGTGTCTACTCAGTTCAATCAGCTCAAGGATATATTATCTTTCAGGTATTAAGTAGAAACTTTTAATACAAGGAACTTCTTTACAATATCCTGGGGTAAAGGCTGTATGGTTAACCTTAATCAACTGAATATTTTTTCAGTTGAATCTCTTCATAGAAAAATTTTATAGAAACAGCTTGGCACACATTGGGGAAAAAAAATAGTTACACTTAAATCTAGCTTAGCCACTTAGTCAACATGATTAGGACATTCAGATCTTTCCAAAATATTGTGTGTGTGTGTCTGTGTGTGCATGTGTGTTAGTTGCTCAATCATGTCTGACTCTTTGTGACCCCATGGACTGCCAGGCTCCTCTGTCTATGGGGTTCTCTAGGCAAGAATACTGGAGTGGGTTGCCATGCCCTTCTCCAGGGGATCTTCCCGCCCCAAGGATCAAACCCAGGTCTCCTACATTATAGGCAGATTCTTTACCATCTGAGCCATCAGGGAAGCCACCAGGGAATATATGTGTGTGTGTATATATATATATATATTTTTTTTTTCCTATTGTACATTCTTTCTTCTAATATTACTCAGGACATAGGAGTTATTATGAAATCCTTAGAATATGTCACATCTCCTCATTTCATTCAGATGCTTCCTCTTCCTTCCCCACTCTGGTCTGAATTTTCTATATTTTGAGATCAATTCCTTTCCAGGATAGGAAATCTATAAAGAATTTGTGACTTGGGTACTATATACTAATCTTTTATTTTGGATTACTGATCCCCAAAATTTGTTCAGTTGTTTGCTCTATAGTGTTGTTCCAGGTACCCAAAAGAATTGTCACGTGGTTCTGATTTTGAAACCACATGTTCATTTCTGTTATAGTTTCCTCTATTCTGTACAACTTCAATCACCTTTACTTAAAGCCACAGCCCCACTCTAGGTTATAGAACTATTTAGTTTGGCTCCCAATGGGAAAAAGGTAGCTACTTGTAGAACTATAGATTCTCTATGAAGCCAGCTGTGTTGTTGGTCTTAGTCTGACTGGTGATGTGGTTCTAATTATCAGGTCATATATTACAGGTAATTAGAGCCCCTTTTCATGCCGTTTGACCTGAGTGCATGTCTTGGTTTTAGAAGTCTAATGGGTTCTGTGAATTCGCTAGGGAGATGACATCCTGACTGTGTTTCACTTACCCAGCAGTGATTTCTAGACATGTATTTATACTTACTGTAAGATGTTAGGGTCAGCCTCCTCACCATGAATATACCTGACTTTGACTACTTGTCTCTAGCCATGACTGATGTAGGAATCATCTTGCCTGCCTCTCCGATCCCCCAAGCAATCTACCTCTAATTTGTTGATGACTAAACCTCTGCTTTCACTTTTTCTGCCTTAACTGATTTTTCTTGACTGCATCCTGTAACTTTCAAGTAGGTACTCTAAATGTCCTATAGTAAGGATAGCAGATAATAAGCTTGGATAACTTGGTGGTTTCTTTTTTATGCAGAAAAGAGTAAAAGATTTAACATGTTAACCTGTAGCTAAGCAGTACCTCATTGTGACCTTTGGAAAAACTGTAATGCAAGTGTATTAAGAGAATTTTTCTACTTCTTCATAAGGTGCCCCTTTTCTTTTTCTCCTTTTTTCTTCAAAAACTTTAATCTTTAGCTGCCCCAAGTCATCCCAATTGGAAGTTGATAAGGAAACTTTAGGTGTTACTGATAACATGTTAAATCTTCTAGACTATTTCATGATAAAAGAGTACCAGGGGATTTTTGAGAGCAGATTTTGAGACTTTTTGGCCTCCTCCAACTGTATTATTTTACAGAAAATTATCTCCCTTGATTTTGGGTTCAAATGACTGAATTATTAACAAAAAATTAGGACAATAAATATATAGTTATTTCTTTTTTATCTTAAAAGTATGACATTTATAAAAATGCATCATATATCATCATCATTCTCTAGATGATGAGAGTTTTTAATAAGAAAAAGAGTAGAGAGGACATCATCTTAAAGTAGAAGACAGTATTTTTCAGAAAAGGACATGTATGTTAATTTTGAATGCAGAAATTTTACACAAAATTTTCTATTGTATGTATTTTTGTGCTAGAAGTATTTCAAATTGACACAGTTTCCTAAGAACTAAAATAAGAGAAGGAAAAAAGAATGGAACTAAAAAAGGAAAGCCTAATGTTCTTTTTTTTTTTTTTTTTCAGGACACTGATTTGTTTTAGTCACAGCTGTTGCTGAAAATCTAGCTTCATGGAATTGTATTTATGACGACAATAGTGATCCTATGCTTCTGTAAGATAAGAAGGTTTGGAAAATTCCCTCCCACCCCCTCCTCTGTTCTGACAGATTGTTATTAATAGATTAACAACAGACCCTGCCCTAGCATCTTCCAAAACAAGACCCACTTCCACCCCTCCTCAAAATCTCCCTTCATTTATAAAACCCCAGCTTTTCCCTCTCTTCTTTAAGATGTTTTTCATTAATGAATGTTTTTCCCCTAATGCAAGAGCCTGAGTAGAATTGTCTTAATTATCTGGTGCATTTTGTCTTTCACAATGAGTATATCCAACCTCATTCACCTCCCCCACGTTTCTGTTGTAATCAATTCAGCATTCTTTGTGGACTCAGAGAAGTCAAGTTACAACTGCTTTGTCCCCTTTTCTTTGCCAATGAGAGCAAAATGGGCAGGAAGACTGTCTCCTACTGCTCCAGATGGCCTTTAGACAGTGGACACTCATCCTGAGTAACTGTTATTTACTCAACACACAACAGACAGATATTTTCCTGACCCAGATATCATGTATCTCTGAGGTTTTTTGGTTTTTGTTTAAGTTTTTGTTTTTCCCAGGGCTGATGGTGGAAGGCTTTTGTGAGCAGAAAGTAAATGAATGATTGTTACTTAACACTTTAAATTAGAATTCAGTTTATTAAAAGCACAGTTTAAAATCTGGTTTTCTTTAAACCTTTGAATTCAATGTCCATATGTGATTATATCTAGTAAATGTGAAGGATTGCTATGAAGGGTGGGTGATAATTTTCAATCAATTCAAGTTGAAATGAATGCACTTAAATAACCTGGCTCATTCTAGACTTAACCTATTACATTCCTTTAAACCTTTAAAATATGTTTAAATTATTTCATCCTTTGATTTTTCAAAGGATGAAGTAAATTTTATAATCTGTATACCTAATTCTATGACTTGCTGGGGTTAGAAGACACTTTCTCACTTAGGAAATAGCTTTACTGTTCCAAGTTAGTTGGAACTTCCCTGCCCATGAGAACTAAGACAGCTTGTTGACGAGAGAGTTTTTTTGCCTGCGTTGGACTGTGAAGAAAGCTGAGCACTGAAGAATTGATGCTTTTGAACTATGGTGTTGGAGAAGACTCTTGAGAATCCCTTGGACTGCAAGGAGATCCAACCAGTCCATCCTAAAGGAGATCAGTCCTAGGTGTTCATTGGAAAGACTGATGCTGAAGCTGAAATTCCAATACTTTGGCCACCTCATGTGAAGAGTTGACTCATTGGAAAATACCCTGATGCTGGGAGGGATTTGGGGCAGGAGGAGAAGGGGATGACAGAGGATGAGATGGCTGGATGGCATCACCAACTTGATGCACATGAGTTTGGGTGAACTCTGGGAGTTGGTGATGGACAGGGAGGCCTGGCGTGCTGTGATTCACGGGGTCACAAAGAGTCAGACATGACTGAGCGACTGAACTGAACTGAACTGAACTGAACGAAGCCAATTCATCTTGCACCACTGAGATAACAGGCACTCTTGCTTCTAGTTGCTTTTACAACAGGTATTCTTTTTTTTTTTTTTTTTCTTAATCTAAACTCTTTAGATTCACTTGGTTTCTGTTGGGGTTTCAGTCACATCTCACCAACTATTTTTCTTCTGAGTTGGTTTGCAACATCTCAGGAAAGTAGCAGTCTTCCTCTGATTAATTGAATGCTAGATTGTTTTTATATTCTTCTATGACTGGCCACAACAATTTTGTGGATATTAAAAAGACTTGTAGTTGATTCTGCATATCTGCCATGATATGGTCTGTCTGTAAGACCACATCTTCTAAGATCCCACTACATTCATTTCTTCATGAACTAGTGTTTCTAACTCAATGGAAAAAGCTAACACAGCCTCAATTAATGTAGAAACCCAAGAGTCTAAGGTTATAGAAGGTAGGGAGAAGACAGGGAGCATAGAGTATAGCCTAATGACAACATGATCTTTGGTCATGCACCAATGACAGCCTCAGGTTCTTTAACAGTGTAATATCTATCACAATGTGCATGATTAAAAATAGTGAAATCATTAGTGAAAAATGCTTTGAATATATATTTTTTAATAATTAATAGGCATGAGGCCTATGATTACCATATTTATATTTTTATTATTTAGATATAAAATACTTAGGAGTAAACATCTAATGTATATTTTGTTTTTAAGAGATGCATTTTGAATGAAAGAAAGATTGCATAGAAAACAGCATACAACAAGAACAGTCCTTCAGACTTTGTGAGTGAGTATATATCACAGAAAGAAATAGTCTCGGGTAATAAAACAACCAAACTCTGCTGTATAGACTACGTGACACAAAATATGTATTGCTTCTGAAGTAAATTAAATATGACTTAGGAGCATGAGCTAAAGAGACGATTTCTGGAAATGAGAGCCTAGAAACTTTTACAATAAATAAAATAAATCCTAACAAGTACTCCTTTTTTTCTCCTTCAGGCCTTTCCTTTTCAAGTGATAAATGCTTACAAAACAGATATTCAGCAGCATAACCAAATAGATTCAATGGGAGTGAGCAACACTTCAAAACTGTAATTTTGATTCTTCAAATTTTTAGAAACAAAATTATTTTGGGATAAATAATTAAATTTTAAGCCCAAATTAATATCTGATAAAAAAAAAAAAACCTTTTAAATCTGTGACTTCTTTTTGAAGTCGTATCTTTTTGGATTGTTGTTATTGGTTGTCATTAAGTCATGTCTTTCTATTTGTGACCCCATGGACTGTAGCCTGCCAGGTTCTTCTGTCCATGGAATTTCCCATCTTTTTGGATGCTCATAGTTAGTTTCAAATATCAGATTTAGTAGTACACACCGCTGAGAATTCAGAAATGTCTAGATACAGGTTTCTATCTATGTCATCAGGATTCTTTCATTTATACTGTCCTCTGTGTGGTCCCTTAAGGAGATTCCTCACATGGTACAAAGATCAATGTCAGAAGCTCTAGACTTAGTATAAAGAGGAAGTATCTTTTCTCCCCTTGAGTTGTATAAATTTATGAAAAACAAACAAACAAAAAGAGTGAGTTGGATTTACAGTCATGAGTCAAATATTCGGAAGTCCTTGGCTGGCTGAGCCTGGCTGCCCTCACCTAGCCATCTGGGTTATAAAACATCCGAGTTTTATAACTCGGAAGGAAGGACCAAAGTTGTGCAAAAAATATGGAAAGATAATTCCTTGGCAAAACTATGATGTATTCAAAATGTTTTATCTTCTCACTGTCCTTCCATTCTTTCTCAGCCTTTTGTGCATTCCCAGGGCTCTCATAATCAGAGAGTGCAGTCATGTCTCTTGACCATAGCGTCAGTTCATCAACCCATTGCTTCATTATAGGGCTTGTCAACTCCACTGTCCCTACAAACTTGTTGGTTATCTATGCCACTCTCTTCTTACTGTTCTTTTTAGGTGAAAATAGGTTTTAATAAGTTGATCACACATAAAGGCAGTCTATTGTACTTTAGCTTGGGCTGGTATAACAAAACACCGTAGATTGGGTGGCTTAAACACACACATGTATTTCTCATAGTTCTGAAGGCTATATGATCATATGCTATATGATCAGCATATTGGCATGGTCTGGCTCTGGAGAGAATTCTCCTCCTGACTTGCAGATGACTGCTTTCTTGCACTATCCTCATATGGCAGGGAGAGAGAGTTGAGGGAGATAGCCAAACAAGCACAGTCTAATCTCTTTTACTTCTCTTCCAAGGATACTAATTATATCATCTTATCATCACAGGGCCTTTGCTCTCATGGTCTGATCTAAACTAATTACCTTCTATAAGTCTTACCTCTGGATATCATCACACTTGGGATGAAAGCTTCAACATATGAATTTTCATGGGATACAACCATTCAGTCTATAGCAATCAGTGTATGAGTTATCATTTTCTAAGGCAAGCTATTAAAGTTTCTCCAGTAGGTTGTCATGGTGATATAGCAGGTAGGGCCAGAGAAATGAGTAAGAGAGATAGTTTAGCAGTCACCAGATCTTTCAGTTCAGTTCAGTTCAGTCGCTCAGTTGTGTCTGACTCTTTGCGACCCCATGAATTGCAGCACGCCAGGCCTTCCTGTCCATCACCAACTCCCAGAGTTCACTCAAACTCATGTCCATCGAGTCAGTGATGCCATCCAGCCATCTCATCCTCTGTCGTCCCCTTCTCCTCCTGCCCCCAATCCCTCCCAGCATCAGAGTCTTTTCCAATGAGTCAACTCTTCGCAGATCTTTAGCCCTCTTCTAAAATGTTTTTTTATTTGTTTTTTTTTTTTTTTAACCAGTTGGGAGACATTTACTTCTGTCTGGAGCTGGTCCAGGTTATGTAGGGTTCAGTCAATAAAGGCATGATGTCTTTTTTCCATCTGATGAACAAAGAAAAATGTTCTTATCTGTTTGTCCTTGTGCTCAACTATACCAGCAGATAGCTGTATAACAAGGACAAGGCGACTATTTGCTAGGTACTAAACCCCTGCACTTCCCAGCCAAAGGTCAGCTAGTCTGCTTCTAAAGAGATAAACACTACCACTTTGTGAATGCTTTTCTTAAGGGATATGGATGCTTTTTTAGGTTTAGCACAAGCAAATGAGTAAGAGGACCTGGAGGATATAACATCAGGAGCTAGAATGTGAGTGCCAGGAACCCTCTGAGCAGTGAGCAGGAGATTAGACTGGTAGGACTGGAGAGGTAGGATTCAGCAGCGGGCAAGGCGAGCTGAACAAGCAACTCCAGCAGAGTTTCTGGTACCCACAGCAGAGAGCATCAGGGGTTGGGAAACTGGAATAGAGCTGCCAAGCAGTGAAGGGGAAGAAGCAAGCCCAAAGCCAGTCTGAGGTCTCAGATAAGGGGTCTGGAGATTTAGTGGGGATGGAAAATCAAAAGTTAAGCAGTAGAGTAATAAGAACATGAACAAGAGCTGAGGAGAGTGGCTTATTTAACTGTCTTCCCAGGTCATTCTCTTGGCAGGAGACAATGCCCAGTGGTAGCAGAAAGGACACTAGGTGTCTCCAAGCTTAAAAAAATGAGGTGGGTGTTCAGAGGATAGCTGCTGGGAGGTAACCCCTGATGTTCTGTGTAGCCAAATCAGAGTTAATTTCATACCCCTTCCACCTTCCACCAGTTCTTAGTTACCAGGAGCACTGCTTGAAGGAATGCTGCATGTTCAGGGCACTCTGCCAGACCAGAAACAAATATGAGCCATGTCCCATAGAACTGTCCATTTCCGAGAATCAGAGACTTTCAGAGTCGGAAAGACGTGCGTCAGTGAGTGACCCTACTGAACTGAGATTTGTCTTCTGGCCTCCTGAATGTGTTCCTCACTAAAAGACAAAACTGCTAGAATCCGGAAACTTTTTTCTTGGTCTTTAGTATTGCTCTTTACCCAGAACATCCTAAAAGAAGAAAAGGAGCTATTTTGAGTGTCCTATAGTACATTTCTTACCCAATGTAAGGCAGGGAAAGTTTTGCTTGCATTCAACCCACAGACATGTTTCCTTATGTATTTGTTGCCCAGCATTGCCTTAACAAAGTACCACAAAGTGGGTGGCTCAAAGGGACACAAATGTGTTGGCTTTTGGTTTTGGCAGTTAGAAGTCCAAAATCAAGATTTTGGCAAGGTTCCCTCTGAAACCTAGATGTTTCTTGCCTTTTCCTACCATCTGGTCATTGCCAGCGATCTTTGGTATTTCTTGGCTTGTAGATGGATCCCTCCAATCCTCTGTCTTCACGTGGTGTTTTCGTCATGTGGTGTCTTCATGTGGTCTATCTTCACATGGCCAACCTTTATAAGGACATCAGTCATATTAAATTGGGGGCCCACTTTAGTATGACTCCATCTTAACTAAGTACATCCCAAAAGAATCTATTTCTAAGAGAGGTCACATTCTTAGGTACAAGGGGCTAGCACTTCAATATACTTTTTTGAGGGGCACACAATTTAACACATAACACTTCATATGAAAATTTCTGGCAGTTAGTGGAAGCACTGTGGTTTCAGCCCTAGTAAGCCCCAGGGCAACTGGATGACATGATGTTTTTCAATTGTTCAGTCATGTCTGACACGTTGCAACCCCATGGACTGTAGCACACCAGGCTTCCTTTTCTTTCACTATTCCTTGGCATTTGATCAAATTCATGTCCATTGAGTTGGTGGTGCCATCCAACCATCTCATTCTCTGTCACCTCCTTCTCCTCCTGTCCTCAATCTTTCTCAATATCAGGTCTGTTTCAATGAGTTGGCTCCTCACATCAGGTAGCCAAAGTATTGGAGCTTCAGCTTTGCATCAGTCCTTCCAATGAATATTCAAAGGGTTGATTTCCTTTAGGATTGACTGATTTGTTCTCCTTGCTGTTCAGGGGACTGTCAAGAGTCTTCTCCAACACCACAGTTTAAAACCATCAATTCTTCAGTGCTCAGCCTTCTTTATAGTCTAACTCTCACATCAGTAACATGACTACTGGAAAAAACATAGCTTCAACTATACAGACCTTTGTTGGCAAAGTGATGTCTTTGCTTTTTAATACTCTGTCTAGGGTTGTCTTGCCTGGAAAGTCCCATGGATGGAGGAGCCTGGTAGGCTGTAGTCCATGGGGTCGCTAAGAGTCGGACACGACTGAGTGACTTCACTTTCACTTTTCACTTTCATGCATTGGAGAAGGAAATGGCAACCCACTCCAGTGTTCTTGCCTGAAGAATCCCAGGGACTGGGGAGCCTGGTGGGCTGCCGTCTATAGGGTCACACAGAGTCAGACACGACTGAAGTGACTTAGCGGTAGCAGGGTTGTCATAATTTTTCTTTCAAGCAGCAAGCATCTTTTAATTTCATGGCTGCTCACCATCCACAGTGATTTTGGAGCCCAAGACAATAAAATCTGCCACAGTTTCCATTTTCTTACCCATCTATTTGCCATGAAATGATGGGACTGGACATGAACTGAGGGTAAAATAACTGGTACTGTGTTCACGAGGTTTTTCTCCAATGTGAACTGAAGTCATATACGTAACTGCCTCCTACCCTTCACCCTAAATCTATGGTGAAGGAGCATCTCACCAGCCCCCTTCTATTAGAGGCACTAACAATGCTTGCTCCTCAGGCTAGGAGAGTTATATGATACTGTAGAAGGTAATATGTTCTTAGAACAATTTTCAGATTTCTCCAATTTACTGCCCTGAGAAGTTTTGGTTCTAGTTTCCATTTAAAAGTGTCCAGGTCTGGTCTTACGGGTTAGGGTCAAATGGGAGATGGACTATGGAGGTTCTCTGTTATGGGTTTAATGTGGCCCCTGAAATTCATATGGTGAGGTCCTCACTCCCAACGTCATGGTTTTGGGGACTGGAGACTTTGGGAGGTAACTAAGATTAGAAAATCTCTTATAAAGTGGAGCCGTATAAGAAGAGATACCAGAGAGCTTGCCTGCTTTCTTTCTACCATGTGGGAATGCAGTGAGAAGGCATCTGCAATGTAGGAAGAGAACTCTCATCAGAAGCCAGCTACACTGGAACCCTCATCTTGGACCTCCAGCTTCTAGAACTGTGTGAAAATAAATCTCTGTGTATTGTGCTATCCAATCTCTGGTATTATGTTACAGCATCCCAGGAAGACCAAGATGTGCTCTGTATTCTTATGCTACCTCAGTATTATGGAAACTTCTGCTGCTGCTAAGTCACTTCAGTCATGTCCGACACAGTGTGACCCCATAGACAGCGGCCCACCAGGCTCCACCATCCCTGGGATTCTCCAGGCAAGAACACTGGAGTGGGTTGCCACTTCCCTCTCCAATGCATGAAAGTGAAAAGTGAAAGTGAAATAGGTCAGTCATGTTCGACTCCCTGCAACCCCATGGACTGCAGCCCACCAGGCTCCTCCATCCATGGGATTTTCCAGGCAAGAGTACTGGAGTGGGGTGCCATTGCCTTCTCCCATTATGGAAACTATTAAATTATAAGCTCCTTGTGGTCAGTAGCTGGCTTTTTTTTTTTCTCTCTCTTTGTTGGACAGTAGCCTGCCAGGGTCTTCTGTCTATGGCATTTCATTTCCCAGGCAAGAATAGTGGGGTGGGTAGCCATTTTGTTCTCCAGAGAATCTTCTGGACCCAGGGTCAAACCCGCATTTCCTGTGTCTCCTGCATTGGCAGACATTCTTTCCCAGCGGGCCACCTGGGAAGCCCCAGTAGCTGGCTCTTTTATACATAATACACAGTGCTTTACATCAGCTCCACATTTGTGTTCCCCTGCAAATGCCCATATTTTACAGATGAAGAAACAGAATTAGAAAGTTTTGGTGAACCTAAGCTGAGCTCAAATTTCTCTTACAACCTGCCTGTCTACCCCACTGCCCTGCCCTGTACCTCTATCTTCTGTGTTTTGGATGTAACTTTGTTAAGTTGGATTCTCTATAGAGGATCACTCACAGTGTGGACAATATGAGGTGGGGAAAGGAGACTATGTAGGCTGAGTCCAGTGAAAATGCTACAGTAGGGTTTTTATTGGTTTCCCACTGGAGTGTCAGAGAAGGCAATGGCACCCCACTCCAGTACTCTTGCCTGGAAAATCCATGGATGGAGGAGCCTGGTAGGCTGCAGTCCATGGGGTCGCTAAGAGTTGGACACGGCTGAGCGACTTCACTTTCACTTTTTACTTTCATGCATTGGAGAAGGAAATGGCAACCCACTCCAGTGTTCTTGCCTGGAGAATCCCAGGGACAGAGGAGCCTAATGGGCTGCCGTCTATGGGGTTGCACAGGGTGGACACGACTGAAGCGACTTAGCAGCAGCAGCAGCAGCACTGAAGTGCACCTGTAATTGCTGTTATTGCAGTCTTATAGATATCCTTGTTTCCTGAATTCCAGAGACAAGCAGAAGGCTGGAATGGACAGGAGAGAGACACTGCCAAGGGTAGGGGATGGTCAGGCAGAAGGGAATGAGCTGCTTGGTGATGGTGCTGCAGGAGCAGGTTGGGTATCTAGAGAGAAGAACTGTAATTCCACAGCTTCATTACGTGCAACAAGGCTTTTGCTCTTGTCGTTCTGTACTTTCATCCTCCTGATTGGTAAAGACCACAGACAGTATTTACTGGCTTATGAGCACGGTGAGATGTTTCCCAGTGTGGACAAGCAAATGGAGGAAATTTAATCAAGTGGCTGTAAGGGCCTTGAAGTATGAATGGACTCTAATAGATGTGATATCTTTAAATAATGATCATCCAGGTTACCAATTGCATTATTAACTTTTCCTCATTACAAACGATATCCCAAGTCTTAAGTATTTAGGGAGAGATTAGTCCGAGTCACATTACTCTCCTTTCCAGATGCACGCACAGGGTCTTCTGTGGCTGCTTTTCTTGAAACTCACAGAAGAAAGGGTAATTTTAGTAGAATCAATGAGATCTGGGAAGGAAAGTCCAAAGTCAGCTTTGTACTTCTTTGGGAATTGAGTGAATGGCCCACATTCTGGGGAAGCATGTAAATTGTTAGTGATTTTGTTCTTGAGTGTCAGTGTTTATAAATCATGGTACTGGTATCCTTGGGCAATGTGAAGGGAATGAGAACTGTTCAAGCCATCTAAGGATTTACAGTCTCCAGGTGGCTTTGATAATTTAGAATGAATGGAGCTGGGAAGACTTCTTTTGAGAGAAATATTGAGGACTATTGAGAAGAGTGTTTCATTAAACATAATGTGCATGTCGACCATTCAGGTAAGTTGATAATAATGTAAATTTCTTGGACACACCCCAGACTCTAATTCAGATAATTGTTTATAATTACCTCTTGTAGCTATGATGCAGATGGACACAATCAGGAATTGTTGGTTTAGAAAAAGAATTCTATGGTTTGGCTGTAAGAGGCCATTCTCAGTAACAAAAATGTGGCATAAGATGAAAGCAAGCATGGGGCATCAAAACTTGCTAAGCTAGAGAGAGAGCAGACAAATGCAATGGATGGGTAAGAAGCCTTAAACATAGACACCACTTGGAATACCATTTTAAAATTCAAAATTCTTTACCACCTCCAATTTTTTCAGTAGTTTCTTGAACTTCAGCCCATAAGTTACAATTTTTTTTCTTTTCTTTTAAAATTATTTTTTAACTGAAGGATAGTTGCTTTACAGAATTGTGTTGGTTTCTGCCAAACATCAGCACAAATCAGCCATAGGTATACATATGTCCCCTCCCTCTTGAAACTCTCTCCCACTACCATTTTTAAGTATTCAAATATTATTTGTTTTTTACAATTTAAAAATTTTATTATTAAAATTACAAGTCATCAGTTTTGCAAAGCTTAACCTTATAAAGCTGAAGCAATACCTTCCCAAGCGCTGTCAGCTACCAGATTGTTCTGGAAGCAACTACACTGCATTAAAAAAAATTATTTTATTGAAGAATGTTTGGTATACAATATGCTGCACATATTTAGTGTATAAAACGATGAGTTTGGAGATAAGTAGTCTACCATGAAACCATCACCACTATATATGCCACAAATATGTCCATCCCCTCCAAAAGTTTCTCCCTGCCCTCTTTATTTATTATTATTTTGTGATAAGAACACTAAAATAAAATCTAGCCTCTTAGCAAACTTTAAGGATGTGTGGTTGATTGTATGTGTCAACTTGATTGGCCAATGCCCAGATAGTGTGTAAAACATTTCTGGGTGTGTCTGTATGCTTCTGAAAGAGATTAGCATTTGAACCTGTAGAATGAGTAAAGAAGATTGGCAGTGCAGGTGGGCATCATCTAATCCATTTAGGGCCTGAGTAGAACAAGAAGATGGAGGAAGGGTAAACCTGCTCTCTACTCTTGAGTTAGGACATCTATCTTCTCCTGCCCTTGACTATCAGTACTTCTGTTCCTCTGGCCTTCAGAGTCAGACTGGGACTTTCTCTGTCCACTTCCCTGGTTTTCAGGCTTTTGGACTCAGACAGAATTCACCACCAGATTCCCTATATCTCCATCTTGGAGATATTATATTATCAGACTTCTCAGCCCCCATGATAAAATCTTGACCCTTCTTTCTCTCTCTGGAGAACCTAATAGGATACACTATAGTATTATTACTTATAGGCACCATGATGTACATTTTATTTTTAGGACATTCACCTTGCATACCTAAAATTCCATAAATTTCCATTTTCATAGGATCACTGTTACTATCACTATTATTCTCTATTGTGATTTGCAGACCACAAGGAATAAACATTGTTTCATGTCCCAGGGGTGCTGGATCTCAAAGTATAGTCTCTAAGCCAGCAGCATAGCATCACCTGGGAACTTGTTAGAATTGCAAATACTCAAGTCTCCCTCTCAGGTTTGCTGAACCAGAAGCTCTCTGCATGCCTGGTGTGTGTGCATGCTCAGTTGTGTTGGACTCTTTGTGACCATATGGACTGTAGTCCACTGGGCTCTTCTGTCCATGGGATTTTCCAGGCAAGAATACTAGCGTGGGTTGCCATTTCCTCCCCCAGGTGATGTTTGCAACTCAGGGATCCAACCAGTGTCTCCTGCATCTCCTGCATTGCAGGCAGATTCTTTTATTTTTTCCAAAACTGAGCATACCTTTATTTCAGACAAGTGCATCTAGTACATGCAGGTGGGTACTCTGTACACATTCATGGTCCATATCCTCACACCCTCTGGTAGGTCCCTGGAAGCCCCACATATCATACTGCTAAAAATCACAAGAAAGATTCCTAGGGAACATGATTTAATAGTTTGTTCCAAACAACAGATTTCCTCTCTATGAGTCAAATCAGCACCAGCTGACAGGGGATCACACTGCAAACAATGACAGTGATTCTCATTCACAAGGAAGACTATACCAATGCTTTGATTAATTATGAATTATAAATGTAAAGATTAATTATGAATATCAGAGAGCCTGATTTGATTGCATCAGCCACCTCAAAGAGGAAAGCAAGTAATGCTCCTCCTGGAAATTTAGTACAACCTGTCTGAGCAAGGCCTCAAGACTCTGGAGAGGCAGCCACGTGACCAGAGGGCCCTACTCACATGGGGAGATCCCTGGGATGCGTCTTTTCTGGCTGTATCCTTCCCTGAGGTCCATTCCACTGGCTTCAAGACATCTTGGTCCTCTGGTCTCAAGGCCACAATTTGGGAAACTTTTGGTTGTAATCTTTACAGTTCTAAAAATTCATCCTTGATGAACCCAAGCATAACATGCCCTGTCCAAAATTTAGATTTTCTCCTGGTATGAAGGCCTTTCTGCAGGTTGCATGTATGTACATGTATGTATTGGCTCCTATGGGAGATAAAGTCCTTCCTCTTTGGCAGGAGAATAGAGCATGGCCGTGCTGTGTTAGTTATTAGCTCTTTTTCCTGTGTGTCCTCACATGTGCAGCAACTGAACCAGCTACTTCTGCATTCTTGTTCTGCCCAAAATAATCTAGAAATTCACCATCTGGTGCAATCAAGTACATTATGATTGTATGATCCACTATTATCATACAATGATCCTCATCTTTGTTCTTGGGGCCAGGGCTGTAACACACTCTGAATGCTCTGGACACTTTGTTAATCTCTTTTTTTTGTGCCAGTCAAGCCACTCGGTTTGGGAGAAAATTCTTTTATATAACTGGCGATGGCTTCTTTTGTGTCCCTCTCTGGGTCAAAAGTGATAAAAAGTGGAGTTAAATTTGGCAGAGTTGGAATACTGTCTATTTCATCCATGACTTGAATAATTTTTTCTAGTTCTTCTGGACAGAACTAGTTCTTCTAGTTCATCAGGACAACGAGTAAAACGAAAATAAATCAATATCCATTGACCCAGGTAGTCCTTATCAGTTTTGGACTTGCCAGTATGAGTTGTGAGGAAAAATGGGCCCCCAAGTAAAGGCTTTCCAATGCTTCACTGCCGTTCCTTCTCCAGTTTCTCTGTCTTTTCTTTCTTGAAGTACTTCATTCCAGCCAATAAAGCTTCCCCAAGAGCAAATGTGATGGCTAAAGACTTCCAGGAAACAGGCCCGGGCTTCAAGGGGGCGCATGGGGTCTCTGCTGCTCTTCCGTTCTGGGGTCCTGACGACCTGGGAGGGGGCGGCATCGCAGTATCAAGGGGGCGGCTCCCCAGGCAGCAGCCAGCCCACCACTCGCCATGCCTCCTCTGGCTTCGTGCAGAGCTGCCCCAGCAAGACCCTCATGGTCTCCTTCCCTGGGCACCAAACCCAGAATCCATGAGGCAAGAGACGCCAAAGTTAGCTGCCGGAAGCTGCATTATCCAGCCAGCACGAGTGACAGCCCCGCCATGAGCTCGAGAGTGCAGGCAGATTCTTTACCATTGAGCCACTGGGGAAGCCCAGAGCTTTCTGAGATGGGACCAAAAAATGGGTTTTAAGAAACTCTGCAAGCAATAAATGCTGGAGAGGGTGTGGAGAAAAGGGAACCCTCTTACACTGTTGGTGGGAATGCAAACTAGTACAGCCACTATGGAGAACAGTGTGGAGATTCCTTAAAAAACCGGAAACAGAACTGCCATACGACTCAGCAATCCCATTGCTGGGCGTACACTTCGAGGAATCCAGAATTGAAAGAGACACGTGTATCCCAATGTTCATCACAGCACTGTTTATAATAGCCAGGACATGGAAGCAACTTAGATGTCCATCACTGGACAAATGGATAAGAAAGCTGTGGTACATATACACAATGGAGTATTACTCAGCCATTAAAAAGAATACATTTGAATCAGTTCTAATGAGGTGGATGAAACTGGAGCCTTTTATACAGAGTGAATTAAGCCAGAAAGAAAAACACCAATACAGTATACTAATGCATATATATGGAATTTAGAAAGATGGTAATGATAGCCCTGTATGCGAGACAGCAAAAGAGACACAGATGTATAGAACAGTCTTTTGGACTCTGTGGGAGAGGGAGGGGGGGATGATTTGGGAGAATGGCATTGAAACATGTATAATATCATATAAGAAACGAATCTCCAGTCCAGGTTCGATGCAGGATACAGGATGCTTGGGGCTGGTGCACTGGGGTGACCCAGAGGGATGGTATGGGGTGGGAGGTGGGAGGGGGTTCAGGATTGGGAACACGTGTACACCCGTGGCAGATTCATGTTGATGTATGGCAAAACCTATACAATACTGTAAAGTAATTAGCCTCTAATTAAAATAAATAAATTTAAATTAAAAAAAAAAGAAAGAAACTCTCCAGGTGATTCTGATGCATTGCTGATGTTTAAGAACAACTATCCTAGGGAAATAAACTTTATTTAGTAGACATTTCTGCATCATTAACTGACATAGAGTAGATGGAGTCATCAGTATCAGACAGAACTTAAAAAAAAAAAAGCCAATCTGGAGTAATAATAATAGTGATAGCTAGTTCTTAAAGAACTTGTGTGTGTTTGTGTGTTCAGTCATGTCTGACTCTTTGCAACTCCATGGACTGTAGCCCACTGGGCTCGTCTGTCCATGGAACTTACCAGGCAAGAATATTGAATCAGGTTGCCATTCCTACTCCAGGGGATCTTCCCAACTCAGGGATCAAACTTGCATCTCTCATCTCTCCTTCATTGGCTTTCACAAATTTGGTAAAAACAAACAAACAAACATATGTATAAAGAAAGGATAGAGCCATAAAATTGCCCATTGATTTCTCTAATATAATTTTGTTCAGTACACTAAATATAGATTTGTATACAGAGTCTGGTATCAAACAGGCAAACATATCACAGAAGATATATGGAATAATGGAAATACTCTGCACATGGACACAGCTTGTCCTGGCATTGCCATTTAAGAATTGTGTGAGACTAGGCATGGCACTTCCTGGGGAACAGCTCCTCATTGAGAAATGACAGACTTAGATGATGCCTCAAGTTCTTTCTTGCAACAAAATATTATATTCTTCATACCATGCCTGAAGTTTAATTTCAATGACATTTCCCGCTGGGTCTAATTTCCCAAAGAGAGGCCCTTGATGCTTAAGCCTATAGAATATAAGGTCAATGTGTCAGTCAGGGTGAAGCAAGTCAAACTGAACCTATTTTAAATTGTTCAGTAGAAGAAATTTAATATGAGGAACACATTTAAAATGTTTGGGAAGAACCGAAGAGGCAATAATAGGATGATACCCCCAGCTCCAGTGTTTCAGAGACAAAAGGAAGAGGTGGTTTTACCAGAACCCAAGGCCTGGGCTACCTGGAAAGAGTTGGGATCCTGAAGACAGAGGTTTTACTAAGCAAGTGGATGTACTAAAGTCAAGGTGGAAGGAGTCACTTGAATGAATGGAAACGTTGAGAAGGGCTTCTTGAATGAGCTTGAACCACAAAGAGTTTCTAGAGCCATAAGAGAAAGTTTATAGCTCCTACTCTCCTGTGTCCTGTCTAATTCCCTTTCAGAGCCTCCCACTGGTCAACTTTAACCAGAATTCACTGGATAAAGAATCCTAGCAAATGTAGGTTTCCAGGGTCAGTTTTCCTGTAACAAAGAAAAGTTTTAACTGATGCAGTGAAACCAGAGAATCTATTACAGAATCCCTCACTTCTATTTTCAGTGAATTTCTTGTCCAGACTGATTGGCCATATATTTGATTCTCAGTCCCAGAACTCTGATTAATCAGCTCTGGAAACTACAAACCAAGTATAGTCACTTCTGAATATTCCTCCCCAACTACTGTCAAACTAGTCACCTCCACACCAAATCCTGGTAGTATACAAATCCTCCAAGAAGGGAGCTAGAATAAAGAGATTTATCCTGGAGCTGGATATGGCTCAGGATATGGCTTCAGGAATATGGCACTTTCTGTGGAAGAGGATTGTGGACCTTCTTTGGCAGTAGGAGTAGCATGTCACTCCATCTTCATCGAAAGCAGCAGGTTTTTAAAAAAGCACCTAGATCTGGTCATGGTGGTGCCTTCTAGCTAAGGTATCAGGGAGGTCCCCCCACTCAAGGCTGCAAGAGTAACTAAAAAGCCACAGTGCTTCAGCTGAATCAGATCAAGGGGATTCCTTCCTTTGACAGCTTCCTACCAATTACTAGTTGAGTCCCATAGTGCTAGACACTCTTGACATTTTCCAGATCATTCTTCCCTTTTGACTTAATTGGACTTGGTAGCATGATTCTCAATTGACTTAAAGACTGAGTCTCTAGCATAGAACTTCTCAACTTTGATACATATAATATCTCCTAAAATCTGATTCCTGAGATACAAATTCAGTAGGCCTGAGCTGGGCTTAAGGTACTGTAGTTCTAGAAACCTTCACAGGTATTGTTGGTGGTGTTGGCCCACATGCCTCACTAAGAGTTTTTGTTTTGTTTTTATTGTTGATCTAGGAGAGCCTGAGGCCCATGTACTCATGGACTACATTCTAAAATGCCCCAAAAAACATACAACTAAAAGCAAAAACAAAGGCTTGTGTATCTGAGTGGATATAGAATCTAAATCACTCTGTTCAGTCATCTTACTCCATCTGAGGCCCTCAAAGTGGCATGGAGGTCATGTAACTCTGATGAGACTGGGTAACGCTGGTCTCCTGGGAGTAATAAATGAAGATGCTTCACTTCACTGTATGGTGGCTCAATTTTAATAACTGGCTAGAGAATATCCTTCAGGCAGAGCAAACAGGATAGAAATAAAGTGAGATGGGAATAACTCTGGTTGGGTCATGGCCAAGTCATGAACCATGTTGATTCTCCCATTTGACTGTCACTTTCATAGTGCCTGTCAGGGCAGCCAGCTGGTTTTCCTCCAGGACACTGTCAGCATACCCAACTGTTTTCTATTTCCACAGATATTGCAATGATTGTCCCCACAAGGAAGAATCTGAAAGATGAATGTCTTAAAAATTGGAGAGTCCTTCTTAACAGCTGTGAGGAAATCTGACAGCTCTGAAAATAATATAATCTCTGAAAATGAGATTATATTATTTCACAGGGTATTAGTAATCACTGATAGATTTGTGCTTTGATTGTTCTGCTTCTGCATTGAGGGTCTAGCATTTATTTGTTGCCTTCTTGTCTGTTTTTCTGTTCTATCTAGATTTTAAAAAAACTGAAATCGTTCCGCAGGGAGCAAAGAAATAGTATGTTGTTTATATTTCATACACAGACTGAAGAGAGTGATTAGTAGAATTGGTGGTATCAGTGAAAGATAAAATAAGGTCAAATTTCTAGAGAAAAGCATAAATAAGCAAGCAAGAAAATCAAAGGCAATGATGAATTGGGAATTGTTCCAGGATTAAGAAGAGCTTCTCAGGACATTAAGTTCCTTTAATTCTTAGTGGTTTTGAAGTCGTTTGTGTATGTGTGTGTGTGTGTGTGTGTGTGTGTCTTTGTTGGATTTGGAAGTTATTATTTGGAAAGAGAACAGAGCTTCACTTTCTTCATGTGAAATCACACAACATACTTCAATCTCAGACAACTTTGTTGATTGAATGTAAAAATACATCAAATGCTTAGCATTTTCACTTGTATATAACATATTCTCAAGAACTTTCAACAATCCGTATGAGTATTTCATAGGCTCTGACTCCATCTCTTAATGTTGAGAACATTCTTATGAAGGAAATCTTGTCTCCTTCTGAAGACACCTGGCTGCACTGAAGTTTAGCAGGATGAGAGGATTTACCGAAGATCCCATAACTTCTAAGTGGGCCTTAGAAAGCATCACTATGAACAAAGCTAGTGGAGGTGATGGAATTCCAGTTAAGCTATTCCAAATCCTGAAAGATAATGCTGTGAAAGTGCTACACTCAATATGCCAGCAAATTTGGAAAACTCAGCAGTGACCACAGGACTGGAAAAGGTCAGTTTTCATTCCAATCCCAAAGAAAGGCAATGCCAAAGAATGCTCAAACTACCACACAATTGCACTCATCTCACATGCTAGTAAAGCAATGCTCAAAATTTTCCAAGCCAGACTTCAGCAATATGTGAACCGTGAACTTTCAGATGTTTAAGCTGGTTTTAGAAAAGGCAGAGGAACCAGAGATCAAATTGCCAACATCTGCTGGATCATGGAAAAAGCGAGAAAGTTCCAGAAAAACATCTATTTCTGCTTTATTGACTATGCCAAAGCCTTTGACCATGTGGATCACAATAAACTGTGGAAAATTCTGACAGAGATGGGAGTACCAGACCACCTGACCTGCCTCTTCAGAAACCTATATGCAGATCAGGAAGCAACAGTTAGAACTGGACATGGAACAACAGACTGGTTCCAAATAGGAAAAGGAGTACATCAAGGCTGTATATTGTCACCCTGCTTACTTAACTTCTATGCAGAGTACATCATGAGAAATGCTGGGCTGGAAGAAGCACAAGCTGGAATCAAGATTGCTGGGAGAAATATCAATAATCTCAGATATGCAGATGACACCACCCTTATGGCAGAAAGTGAAAAGGAACTCAAAAGCCTCTTGATGAAAGTGAAAGTGCAGAGTGAAAAAGTTGGCTTAAAGCTCAACATTCAGAAAACAAAGATCATGGCATCTGGTCCCATCACTTCATGGGAAATAGATGGGGAAACAGTGTCAGACTTTATTTTTCTGTGCTCCAAAATCACTGCAGATGGTGATTGCAGCCATGAAATTAAAAGACACTTACTCCTTGGAAGAAAAGTTATGACCAACCTAGATAGCATATTGAAAAGCAGAGACATTACTTTGCCAACAAAGGTTCGTCTAGTCAAGGCTATGGTTTTTCCAGTAGTTATGTATGGATGTGAGAGTTGGACTGTGAAGAAGGTTGAGCACCGAAGAATTGATGCTTTTGAACTGTGGTGTTGGAGAAGACTCTTGAGAGTCCCTTGGACTGCAAGGAGATCCAACCAGTCCATTCTGAAGGAGATCAGCCCTGGGATTTCTTTGGAAGGAATGATGCTAAAGCTGAAACTCCAGTACTTTGGCCTCCTCATGCGAAGAGTTGACTCATTGGAAAAGACTCTGATGCTGGGAGGGATTGGGGGCAGGAGGAGAAGGGGATGACAGAGGATGAGATGGCTGGATGGCATCACTGACTTGATGGACGTGAATCTGAGTGAACTCCGGGAGTTGGTGATGGACAGGGAGGCCTGGTGTGCTGTGATTCATGGGGTCGCAAAGAGTCGGACACGACTGAGCGACTCAGCTGAACTGACTGACGTAACTGGGAATATACACAAATATATTTAAATCCCAACTCTGTGGTTTCAAATGTCTGCTTTACATCCATATTCTGTTAAGAAGTGAATGTTTGCGGGCATCAGGGGACTGTGACTGTACCCTTTTGTGGATCTTGGAGCAAGTTATTCAATGGGTAGTGCATGAACTTCTGTTTTGATGCCTATAGGTAGTCTGATTATGTCTAAACCTTATAAAAATTAGTTCTCCTGGTTCATCTCTGGAGCAGCAATTATCAATTTCATAAGTATTTTTTCATCTGTGTGTAGACCTATTGATTTCCCTTAACTCTTCCCTATTTAGTGTCCAGTCACTTATTCTGCTTTTTATTCTGCTTGCTAATCAATTGTTATAACTTTGTCATCCTTTCCACACATTCCCCTACTCTTCACCCTCACTGAACCAAACTCCTTTGTAAAGAGCTAGAGTGGGTTGTTTCCTCCACTACTTTAATTTTTCTGCTCTCAACATCATGCAAGATGGATTACCTTCAGAGTTGACTCCATTTTATTTATCTTTTGAGATGTGTCTTTAATTGCTAAAGGGACTCCTGTTCTTTCTTTTCAAATTATACTGCAATTGCTGACTGAATTTCACTACAACTACCTGGAGGCAAATTTGGTGGAAAATATTTTATGTTGCTTCCTGAGCCCCATAATGAAACATGCTATGTTTGTTTCAAACTACCATAGCTGGCTTCAGTCCTAAATAAAGTTTCTAAATTTTTTTTTCTAGCCAAACATTTAATTGTTCATAAACAGCTAGGTTCTTCCAACTGTGCTTGTGAAATATTTGATCTCATTTAGAAGCAAATCATTCACACCCTCTGCCAGGGGACTATCGTTGATAATAATCAGGACTCATATCTGCTGAGGTATTTTCTCCTCTTATGCAGGGAATTCTTAATATGATGGCTTAAGTGCTGTCTCTGCCTGGTTGGAAACCATATTGCTTGTTGCTCTCTGGTTGGCAGAGGATATATCTCCATCTGCATTTACTTTTCCATTTTAGTCTAAAAGACCAAATACCACCTTCAGTCTCTGGCACACGCCTGTGGGTTGAATCAGAATTTAAATGTCCTCTTTACCTGCAATTTGTGAAAACCTTACACAGGGAGACATGTGAGTGGAGGTAGTGTGAGATAGCTGGTGCACATTTGCACAAGCAAAGTCTTGAGATGCTATCTTTTACTCACCTCCTCCTACACGGCCCTCTTCTGTTTTCACATCTCAGTTGGGTCTTTGTAGAGGTGAATTCCCTGCTCCCGGACACAGTGCATCTACTATAGATGGTTAGATTGCTTTCTGGGATGTAGGTCATATTTGCAGTTGCTGAATATTGGGGATGTTACAACTGGTGGCAAAATACGTGCTCAGATCCATCTGCAGATGTTAGCAATTAGGGCCCGTGCCATTTTCCACAGTTGTGGGCCCTAAAACTCCCTCACCTGCAGGTGCAGAACTATCTAACCCTTCAACCAGCGAGAGGCTGGGCTGATGGAATTTTGTAGCTCCTTTCTTTTGTGGTAAGTGAGCTCTTATATATATTTGTTCTTCCCATACATAGCCCAGTCTCCTGGCTTAACTTCTTCTTGGGACTCCAGCTGCTGGTTCCCAATCCACTCACCCTCTGGGTCTGGCCCAGACTTTCACCTAGAGGTCCTAAATTCCTGGAGTGGCTCTTGGACCTGGCTTTGGACACCTCTTTTAAAACCCACCTGTATTCCTAGCTCTGGCATAGGTTTCTACTTGTACTAAAAACTTCTGCCTGCTGTAGCTGTGCCCTGTCCTGCATCCACAGGGCAGGTCTCTTGGACCAAAGACTGGCTCAGATTGTAATCAAGAGCACCACACCCCTTGGATTTGGTAATCTATACTCTTGGCTCCTCTCTAGATTGAACCAGACTTTTATTTCTGCCTGCTTTTCCCCATCTATTTTCAAAGTTGGCCTTGGCTCATAATTTCTTGCTAATGAGAACTTCCAACATGCCACATTTCATTTAGGAAGGTTTCTGGAGCCGGGTCATGGCCCAGCCGGCGGGAGCCGGGTTTGGAGAGTCCCAGGCACTAGGAGAAACCGGGTAGCCCGGCTGGAGCCAATTCCCGGAACCTGCGCACTGATCTCCTTTTCGGCGGCTTCATCTTCCTGATGACGGCATCGCCTTCTACCCCATCTACTCCCGGCCCTTATTGCAGCTGAAAGAGTACAGATTTACAAAGCTGCCCGGATTCCATCACACACCCTGGTGAGAAACAGAGGTGTTCCCAGCATTGGGAGGAGCCCGTGCTTCCAGTGGCCCCTTGGTGCCCTCAGCCACTGGCTCACACTCCCTCCCGTCGCACACACATCCAGACTGGGTCACACAGCAGGAAGGTGGGAGCACTAGAAAAAGAAGGAACAAGCCATAAATTGAGCTGGTATTGTTCAACAAGACGTACAGCCACCAGGGTTGAAAGTGTGGTCTGATCCATTTGGCCAGAAATGAGAAGACTAACACCACCTCTAATTATGAAAGTAGACAGAGACTTAATGCCTTCAATTCTGCAGCAAGTGCAATAAGTCACCTGGCTAGAGAACACTGGCTGGAGCGGAAAACTCTAGAAGGCCATAAAGAGTCCTGTGAATGAGGATTATGTCCCTTCTTAAAAGAACCCTGGAACAAATCATACTATTAGGAGGGTTTTCATGATTTGGTTTCCTTTCTAAAAATGAAGCTGTCTCACTCAGCTGGGCTTGAATACTATCTACATATTATTAAGTTTCTACCTCTTAGTCAGCCAAGCTGTGATATGAATACAAGCGACCAGTAGACTGGGGAAGATCCTAGACTGTTTTGCCATCCTCCAAATAGGAAATTTCAGGGGAAAACTACCATATTGAGCAGCCTCATAAGGCTCATTGAAAATGTTAAAGTTGATAAAACTCTTTGAGAACAAGGTACATTTTTACTCTTTAAGAATAAATAGTTCAACTCAACTATCTCATAAGGAAGGTTGCTGCATGTTGAGAAATAAATAAATTTGAAGCAAACTAAATGGATATGCATGCCTATTAGAAATCATTGTTGAATTGACCAAAGTGAAAATGTATATATTAAAATGATTTATCTTACTTAAAAAAAAGGAAGATTTCGCATACATGTAAAATCACCTGCTACATATGTACGATTTAGCATGGATTAATAGCATCACATCACATGCAACAATAAAGTAAAAGAAAAATAGAATTTCAGAGTTTTCTTATATCTTAATGTAATTTTAGTTTCTTTCTGGCCCCTCCCCAAAATTGTTTAAGATTTGTTTTTTAAAAAAAATATTAATAATCAGTAGGTGACAAATACCTTTATATATTCTTTTTATTCCAGCCAAATAATTCCACTTTGAGTTAGATGTTATTTATTCCCTACTGGCAGATGAAGAAACTGAGACTTAGAGGGAAAAACAATTTGCCCCAAATCATACACACATTAGACACAACTGGCATAGTTCAAACCCAGGTACTTCTGATGTGTAAACCCCATTTAACTCTTCAGAAGCAAATGTTTTGATTTCACAGTCAAGGAGAATAAATGTCAGAGAAATTAAGACACTTGCATGAGCTAATTGTTTACATCTTATAGGTTTTCTGACTTCTAATACTTCCTCCACTGGACCACACTGACTTTTAGCTTAACCGTGCTTAGTCACTCAGTTGTGTCCAACTTTTTACAATGCCATGGATTGTAGCCCGCCAGGTTCCTTTGTCTATGGGAATTTTCCAGGCAAGAATACTGGAGTGGGTTGCCATGACCTCCTCCAGATCTTCCTAACCCAGGGATCAAAACCAGGCCTCCCACATTGTGGGTGGATTCTTTACCATTTTAGCCACTAGGGAGATAAAGCAATTGAAGTAGATTATACTGATATCCATGGAGTGGCAGAACATCACCCTTTATTTTCTCTTGCTTGGCATGTTCCTACTATCTTTTGTGCTCCTCGTTTCTTCCTTGGATCTTTTATTCTGTTCCTGTGATCATGCCCTTTGGATGGTGCAGGCCTTGGCAGCCTCAGGGGAAATTTGCGTTGCTGGGACCTGAATGAAGTTGCTGCTGGTTTTTTGTTTTGTTTTGTTTTGTTTTTAACAAAATCCTGACAGAATAAGCACTTTCCCACAAGGTTAGCCCTCATATTCCTATGTTTCTTGTACCGTGAAATTGTCCCTGTGTAAGTATCAGGAACGTCAACCTAATTTAGCCACGCAGATTAGTTTATATCAATATCCTGAAGGTCTGAAAGAATCAGTGAAGCATAGAATTTTTTGAGCTGGAAGGGATCCCCAGTGCAGGTCTCAAGGAATTTAAGGAGTGGTTCTGGTGAAGTTGGGCATCATGCCTAAAAGGAATCTGATATATTCAGTGTCTGCTTTCAGTTCCCCTTTGATATCCTTTTAAATGTGTCGGCACAGGTATAGACTTGTGGCCTTTTAATCCATTCCTGTGAAAAAGTAATAGAGTGAGGTGTGAATGGCCTGGAGAACACATTGGAGCTCTGCTATGTGTGGGTAATGCCAATGTATATTTCCAGACGGAGTGCTTTTGAAAACTCTGTACTACCAAGACTGATCCCTGTGAGGGTGGTCTCTGTACTCAGCAAAATAAAAAAGTGCCTTCTGTAATTAGGCAGAAATGCATGGTGGGACTTGCCTTGAAATCCCTGAATTTCAATGGCCAATTCTGGGTCTCCTGCCTTACTCACAATCCTAAATACCACTTCATGCAAGTCTGTGTAAAATTCTTTGATTTTGTGAATTAAAGCCCAACCAGCAACTAACAATGTGACTGAAAGATTTTACTACAGGACTATGATACCTAAAGGATTGAGAGAACCTTTATATATATATATATATATATATATATATACACATATACATATACATATATATATATATCCACATTCATATTTGCTTGCACATCTGTGACTGTATTGTCACAGTTCCATAACGTCAGTATATAATGAAGCAGATATTTGAACAAGATGTAAAGGGCTAAATCACTCAGGCACACTTATTTTCAAATAACTTCTTATGACCCAAATCTGTTGAGCTTTTCTGGACTCATAAATTGCACGGGCATTTAGAAAGAAGACACTGTGCCCAGAAATGGTGCAATCACATAAGGTAGGCCCAGGATATAAAATATATTTCTATTGCATTGGGTGAGCACAGGCTATAGGGGAGAAAATAATGTACTTTCAAATCTCTTACCACATGATGGAGCAAGACTTGCTTTGAGCCATAGAACTGACCCAAGTCCACGTATATAACTGACATTAATTTTGCAACGTAAATAAGGCTTGCTTCCTTTCTTAGGGAACTGGAGGATAGGAAATGAGAAAAGAATATACCAAAACCTTTTGTTTGTTCCTTAAATATATATAAATCTGTTGTATACCAACTATTTGTTATGCTGTTTTATGGGCACTGGAGGTACTGGAGGAGAAAATTGACAAATATTTTTATGCTTCCCTGAAATTTACTTTCAAGTAGAAGAAAATCAGAAATAGACATACTAAATAAACCAAATCTATTGCATGATAGAACAAAATAAGCATGATGGAAAAAACTAGAGCAAAATGAGGGCTTAGGTAGCTGCATATTTAAGTAGGATGATTGGATATTTTTCTGAGAAGATGACATTTAAGCAAAATGTCCATGAAGGAAGTGAGCCATGTGGATATCTGGGGAAAGGAGCGTCAGGAAGAGAGAACAAGGGCGAAAGCCTGGAGATGAGAGTGTGTCTGGACAGTTCCAGAAACAGTAAGAAGCTAGGTTATCTGGAGGGAAGTGAGAAAGAGGATAAGACCTGAAAGCAAATGGTGGGGTATAGTAGGGAGTGGGAGAGACTAGATTTTATAACTTTGTAAGCTTTGTTTTGACTCTGATTGACATGGGAGCCACTGTAGTGCTTTGAGCAGAGAGGTTGACATGATCGCATTTTCATTTGGAAAACTCTGGCTGCTGTGTTGATTGGAGTGTAATGGGGAGTGATAGGCACAGAGAGACTGGTTATTAGCCTAGGCAGTAATGCCAGGTCAAGCTGAATACAAGAATAATGGAAATTTTTATACTGGCAGAGTAGCCAAAGTCATTGCAATATAGATGTAAATATGTCAAAAAGCAACACTTTGCCTGATTTACAATAGTACAGAGTCAGTAGTAATGGGGACAAGGTGCTTGGAAAGACTAGTTTATTTACTCTTCTGTGATATAGTGCTGTATGAATAGGATTTCACTTACAGTTAGAGATCAGACTGTTTTTAGCCCAGTGTGATTTGAATTGTGCTTCATGGTGTTCTAACTAATTGTTCCAAACTCCAGTCTGCTTAAATGAATAAAAGTATCAGTTCTAGAAATCCTTATTTTAAGGGTGGATGAGAAATCATTTAACCATAGATAGGTTCAAACATCCCAGCAAGAAACAGTGTATTAGGCTGTTAAGGTCAGGGGTAGGGCTCCAGAGACCAGGATTTAGAGATGGTCCTTTGGTGCATGAGAGGGAAAGTGTTGGCTTGTAAGTTTCACTGTGGACAGTTCAAGGCAACCAAGCATGAGGTTTGAATGCTTGATAGGGAGTGAGGCCACCATGAGGGGTTGTGATCAATTAATTAAAAAAAAAAAAACAACCTCCACCTAATTCACACTTCTGTTTTAGGGCTTCCCTGCTCCCTGAGTGCTTTAAAAAGCTTACACACATACGTTCAGATGGGATCTGATTTATCATCAATATTTACTGGAATTTTTTACGCCCAGTGGTTTTTTTTTTTTTTTTTTTTTTTTTTTTATGCTTGCAGCTGATCTGCTTGATTTCATTAGGTGCATTCTGTGATGCAATGATGGAAACACTTCAATGGAAAATTGCTTTAGCTCTTTATTGGAAAAAATCTTTGGTGACAGCAACACTAGTCTAATTATGATGGTTGTGTTAAAGAGAAGGGAAGAAAGGATATAAAGAGAAGAGTTTCCATAAGTGAGACTGAAATTTAAAAGAACCGGAGCTGAGCAAGAGTCATGGATTGAGGCATGAGTTGCTGGGGAAACTGTATCCAGTGGAGCAGGGGAACCTGAGGCTTATCCTTTGCATTTCCATGCTCCTCTAGTCCATCTACTCACTGTCACTTTGGAAGAAGAATATCTGTTTGCCTGACACAAATAAGCAACTAAAAAATAGAAAAATGAAAAGGGAAAAATACTAGGTAGATAGGAGATTCTTGTCTTGGATGGACTTGTAAGAAGCAGAAAAGTCTAGGGCCTTAGCTTTTTTAGTCTCCAGTGCTAAAGTTGCTATGTGATGATTCAGGATATGTTCTTATATTTGTTCCCTGTGTCATCAGTATGAGCTTACTCCTCTTCATTCCACACAATTCCCTACAGTAACTCTGCCTTTTAGGTACCATTTCAGGTGCCAGTGGAAGAATTAGTATGGTCTCTCCCCTGAAGAATTACTATGGTTTCTTCTACCACTGTGAGAATTCCATAAAATATTCTAAGAAGGGTAAATTCTTTTCCATTTAAAAAAGAATTAACATGGAATACATGTAGAATGAAGAATATTGATGTTCCCAGATGACTGAAATCACTTTCTTGTTGTTTCTTCTGAAAGCTTCACAGAATGCCAGGCTAGCAAGACATGGAGGAACACTGCAGAAGTATAGGAATGTGAAGCTATTATGTAGTGTGTTTGCTAATAGAAAGTTTAGAAAGTTGTTCAAACAGGGAGCCGTCATCTACCTGGGCTTTCACAGTTTCAGTCCTTTTGAAAATCCTTTGCCCCATATTTTATATCTTTCTTTTCTATTCCCCTTCTTATTCATTATTGTGACCTTGGCTTAGTCTTAAAAAATCTCTAAGCTAGTTTTAATGCAATATAAATGGTGAAATTTTCCTATTACCGTCTTCATCACATTGTAAGAACTCCCCTTTGACTCTCAGAAAGCACTCAGGAAGCATTTATGACTACTCCCTGGTAGCAAACAAAGATAGCAGGAACAACACCTGCCTCCGAAGCTAGATATTGACTGGAACATATCTAGAGTATGAGTGCTAAGAAGAGGAAGGTAAGGGGCCACTTCTAGGGGCATCCAGTTAAGCAAGGGTTGAACTTAAATGTTCTGGCTAATGATTTTCTAACAAACATTCCCTCTCTTGGCTTCTTTTTCCCTTTGTTTTGGGTCTGAATTGAACACATATAATTAAATATCCTATAATAAGATTGAGGAATATGACATATTACTTTTTTTTCAAAACAGCCTTAGCAGGATTTTTGATCCTGTGTACTCTCTTGGAAATTTTCCACACCCCCATTATGGGATGGAGTACATTTCTTTTCCCTTCCTTTTGAACCTGGAAGAGTATTTTGATTTCCTCAATGAATGCAGTGTTGCATAAATGATACGACTTGGCTTCTGAGGCTGTCATAAAATGGAATATGGCTTCTCTGTGTGTCTGTCTCTCAGAATGCTTACACATAGACCCCATCCACCATGTTGTCAGGAAGTCCAAGCTGCATGAGAGGTTATAAGCGTTAGGGTAGTCAACCTCAATGAAGGTCCCAGACTACAGTTGACATCAGTTGCTAGATATTTGAGTGAATAAGATTTCTGATGATTTTAGTACCTAGCCATTGAGCTATGCCAACTGCTGTCTAGTGGAACAGCAATGAATTGTCCCTTAAAAATTCAGTCCAATTTGAAGATTTATAAGCAAGAGAAATGTTGTTGCTACAAGCCACTAAGTTTTGAAATTGTTTGCTACAAAGCAAATTACTAGAGTAAACTACTGGAATACTAATAAGATATATATTAGTATTAGGAAAAAATATATATCCTGAAAAGAGAAAATTCATTAACAAGGGCAGGTTTTCTTTTGAAGAAGTAATAATGATACAATATAATTATAGCAGACATAGCTGCTTTGTCCTTTTCATTAATTTTCCTAAATAAAACATTTCTGAAAAAACTCAAATTATTGGATCAGTTCAGTTCAGTCACTCAGTTGTGTCCAACTCTTTGCGACCCTATGGACTGCAGCATGCCAGGCTTCCCTGTCCATCACCAACTCCTGGAGCTTACTCAAACTGATGTCCTTTGGGTCGGTGATGCCATCCAACCATCTCATCCTCTGTCATCCCCTTCTCCTCCCACCTTCAATCTTTCCAAGCATTAGGGTCTTTTCAAGTGAGTTGGTTCTTCGCATCTGGTGGCCAAAGTATTGGAGTTTCAGCTTCAGCATCAGTCCTTCCAATGAATATTCAGGACTGATCTCCTTTAGAATGGACTGGTTGGATCTCCTTGCAGTCCAAGGGACTCTCAAGAGTCTTCTCCAACACCACAGTTCAAAAGCATCAATTCTTCACTGATCAACTTTCTTTATAGTCCAACTCTCACGTCCATACATGACTACTGGAAATACCATAGGTTTGACTAGACTGACCTTTGTTAACAAAGTAATGCCTCTGTTTTTTAATATATTGTCTAAGTTGGTCATAGCTTTTCTTCCAAGGAGGAGCATCTTTTAATTTCATGGCTGCAATCACCATCTGCAGGGATTTTGGAGCCCCCCAAAATAAAGTCTCTCTCTGTTTGCATTGTTTCCCTATCTACTTGCCATGAAGTGATGGGACCAGATGCCATGATCTTAGTTTTCTGAATGTTGGGTTTTAAGCCAATTAATTGAACAGAAAAGTAAAGAAAAATGTGAAACACTCTACTATAACTTCTAACAGACTAGGAATACATATAACACCTAGATACTACTCTGCTTTTCCCTAAAGATGCAACAGTTTATTATTCGGGACTCTTCTAATCTAACACTCTCCACTCCAAGGGTAGGCCCCAGGCTTTGTTTGTTTCCTGTCTCCCATCTCCTGCACAGCTGTCAAAAATGAAACTTAAGGTCACCAGAGATTATCAGGTGCCTTCAAAGTAGCCAGCAGCTTTAGAGTTTGCTTAACTCTCTAGATTACTGCTTTCATTTTGGTTTTGGCCTCTGAGGACATCTCTTGTATTCTTATAAAGCAAAAGCAAACACTTTTCCTGAATCCATTATTTGTAGTTGTTTCCAGGAGGATGATTAGTTTTCAGGATATGTGAGTACTCATTTGCCAGAAATAAAAATTTGGCCTCTTTTTTTTTTTTTTTTTTTTTTTAAAGTTAGTTTATATTGAATAATACAGAACCTTATGTTTATTTTTTTTAGGTGTCAGAATATAATTTTCAAGTAACTTGACTGGGATAGGAATTCAGTTAAAAGTCAAACTTCAAGTTTATTTTCTGAATAATTCTGTCAAATAATTAGGAGGTTGAATTGACAACCTTGACTTTTCTTATTCGGTCTTCTTTAATCAAATGAACTACTAGTCACGAGTTAGCTCTCCTGACTCCACTTTCTTTGAACTTCATTTGATGATCAAACTTTGTTGAAACCAAAGTGCTTGGTTTCTTTCTTCATACATGTGATTTGGGGTGTCATGAAGATACTTTTATGTATAAACTACGCTGTATAAATTGAATCAGCTACTCTATTCAGAGGGCTTCCCAGGGGGCGCTAGTGGTAAAGAATCTGCTTGCCAATGCTGGAGACTTAAGAGACGTGGGTTCCACGCCTGGATTGGGAAGATCCCCTGGAAGAGGCGAAGGCAATCCACTCCAGTATTCTTATCTGGAGAATCCCATGGACAAAGGCTGGTGGGCTACAGTCCACAGGGTTGCAGAGAGTCAGACATGACTAAGATGACTTAGCACTTACTCTATTCAGAAGTAATTCCACAGCCCTGAAAACCAGAATTAAGATGAGTAGAAACCAACTATTTCAAATGTTTAATTTTCTAAGCAATTTTGTGATCCTTGCTGAGACCTATAGACCTTTCCATATATAGTACATAGTATTTCCTTGGTGCTACATTAGAAAATATATATTTACAAATGAAACCAAAATCACTGCAGCTGGTGACTGCAGCCATGAAATTAAAAGACACTTGCTCCTTGGAAGAAAAGCTATGACCAACCTAGACAGCATATTAAATAGCAGAGATATTACTTTGCTAACAAAGGTCCATATAGTCAAAGCTATGGTTTTTCCAGCAGTCATATATGGATGTGAGAGTTGCACTATAAAGAAAGCTGAGGGCCAAAGAATTGATGCTTTTGAACTGTGGTGTTGGAGAAGACTCTTGAGAGTCCCTTGAACTGCAAGGAGATCCAACCAGTCCATTCTAAAGGAGATCAGTCCTGAATATTCATTGGAAGGACTGATGCTGAAGCTGAAACTCCAATACTTTGGCCACCTGATGTAAAGAACTGACTCACTGGAAAAGACCCTGATGCTGGGAAAGATTGAAGGTGGGTGGAGAAGGGGACGACAGAGGATGAGACGGTTGGATGGCATCACTGACTTGATGGACATGAGTTTCAGCAAGCTCTGGGAGTTGGTGATGGACAGGGAAGCCTGGTTGCTGCAGTCCATGGAGTTGAAAAGAGTTGGACATGACTGAGAGACTGAACTGAACTGAACAAGTGGAACATTCAGCTGGAAGAGTGTAGAAGGCAGAAGCAAGTTAAGCATGCAGCTGGATTCCAGGCACTTTTTAAAAAATTTAATGCTTACAGGCTACAAGTAATTTTTAAAATGGTAACTTTTGCTTCTGAGGCAGAACAGACATTATCTCAAGCTATCTCATTTGTTTTTGATTCTCTGTGTTTTTTTTAAGGGCATTTTTAACCAATTGAGCAATCTGAGGATATCTAGGAAATGAATGTCTTATTTATTATTTCTTGAAGGTCTCAATGCACAAATCGTAAATCAAATGTCAACAGATGCTACATGAAGCAAACATTGAACTCAAAGATTCAGAGCTGTGGATGGTAGTTTTGTAGGGAAATTGATATACAGTCAATAAAGGAAACAAAAGGTATTTGGAGAAAAATGAGGCAAATAAGGTTGACTTGAAGGAAAGTCATTCAAAATAGCAGCTGTGTATGAGGCAGTCTGAGTAATATGAAGTGAAATGTATTCACAATATTGATTAGAGATCATTTGACTATTGAGTAACTCCAGTCACCTGTGATAGCTTGGAAATACAATCAAAGTAGCTGTAAGGTTTTAAAAATCATTATTATGGTGCAGTTTTACTGAAGGTCAAATATCATCCTCGAGACTCATAAGGATCAACTAGGTTACTGAAAACTGGAAGCATTGCTCTGAGGAATATGGGATTGTTAAGCTAATTGTTCATTTTTCCTCAAACCGAACCTCATTTAAAAGAAGATTAAAATCTGGCTTTTGGTATTACAAAGCCTTATCAAAATAGCAGTAAATCAAGAATAATTTAAATGCAAACTATCAAAGTTTATTTAGTAAATAGAATTAACCAGCACTAAGAACACTGGTTTCAATTTTTCTAACATAATACTGTGTTTAAATTGTATTTGAAGGCAAGATACCTAAAGTACTGCACTAATTTGAGCTATTCAAATTAATACTTTGAATATAAGCATTTACAGGTAGGAAACATTTAATTATCAAAGCAAACAGAGATTGAAATATACATTAACTGTGTAAACATTTCGGGTAAATTAAATCAGTAATTTACAGAAAGATAAGCCAGAATCCCATCTCAGACAAGAGACTAAAAATCAAGCCCTTGATCAAAGTGTTAAACTTACTGCTTGAGAACTATGTTCTTTTTTTTTTTTGAAAAAGAATTATTATTTTTTTTATTTTTTAAAAATTTTATTTTATTATTTAACTTTACAATATTGTATTGGTTTTGCCATATATCAACATGAATCCACCACAGGTATACATGTGTTCCCCATCCTGAACCCTCCTCCCTCATCCCTCCCCATACCATCCCTCTGGGTCGTTCCATTGCACCAGCCCCAAGCATCCAGTATCATGCATAGAACCTGGACTGGCGACTCGTTTCATATATGATATTATACATGTTTCACTGCCATTCTCCCAAATCATCCCACCCTCTCCCTCTCCCATAGAGTCCAAAAGACTGTTCTATACATCTGTGTCTCTTTTGCTGTCTCGTATACAGGGTTATTGTTACCATCTTTCTAAATTCCATATATATGCGTTAGTATACTGTATTGGTGTTTTTCTTTCTGGCTTACTTCACTCTGTATAATAGGCTCCAGTTTCATCCACCTCATTAGAACTGATTCAAATGTATTCTTTTTAATGGCTGAGTAATACTCCATTGTGTATATGTACCACTGCTTTCTTATCCATTCATCTGCTGATGGACATCTAGGTTGCTTCCATGTCCTGGCTATTATAAACAGTGCTGCGATGAACATTGGGGTACACGTGTCTCTTTCCCTTCTGGTTTCCTCAGTGTGTATGCCCAGCAGTGGGATTGCTGGGTCCTATGGCAGTTCTATTTCCAGTTTTTTAAGGAATCTCCACACTGTTCTCCATAGTGGCTGTACTAGTTTGCCTTCCCACCAACAGTGTAAGAGGGTTCCCTTTTCTCCACACCCTCTCCAGCATTTATTGCTTGTAGACTTTTGGATTGCAGCCATTCTGACTGGTGTGAAATGGTACCTCATAGTGGTTTTGATTTTCATTTCTCTGATAATGAGTGATGTTGAGCATCTTTTCATGTGTTTGTTAGCCATCTGTATGTCTTCTTTGGAGAAATGTCTATTTAGTCCTTTGGCCCATTTTTTGATTGGGTCATTTATTTTTCTGGAGTTGAGCTGTAGGAGTTGCTTGTATATTTTTGAGATTAGTTGTTTGTCAGTTGCTTCATTTGCTATTATTTTCTCCCATTCTGAAGGCTGTCTTTTCACCTTGCTTATAGTTTCCTTTGATGTGCAGAAGCTTTTAAGTTTAATTAGGCCCCATTTGTTTATTTTTGCTTTTATTTCCAATATTCTGGGAGGTGGGTCATAGAGGCTCCTGCTGTGATATATGTTGGAGAAAGAGAACTATGTTCTTGACCAATGAGAGAGGAAGGAGGGAACAGGAACAGTAAAAAGATCATCCTGTTGTTCTTTTAAAAATTCCCTCCTGGTTTAAATAGACTGAAACATAGCAATCTGATTAACTACACTTCTTTTTCAAAGAGTTTTGGGATTGACAATTTCTATGTAAACTCTAAATGTTTGTGTCTCCTGCTAATATAAAAAAGGATGGTAATATCAGTCATATCATCAACTCTTCCCTCTTCCTTACTTATATCCATTCATTCATGTTTAATTTTTTTCATTAAAAAAGCATAATTAATAATGGGTGCTCTTCGAAGTATAAGGGCCAATGAAGTGAACAGAAAAAACAACAGTGTCTGAAATCATTCACAAAACTTGTTGATTCTTTATTCACTACTCCAAAAGCTACTCTGATTAAACATTAATTCATTTTAATAATTTATTTTCTTAAGCATCAATTCAGTCACTCAGTCATGTCCGACTCTTTGCGACCCCATGAATCGCAGCACGCCAGGGCTCCCTGTCCATCACCAACTCCTGGAGTTCACTCAGACTCACGTGCATCGAGTCAGTGATGCCATCCAGCCATCTCATCCTGTCGTCCCCTTCTCCTCCTGCCCCCAATCCCTCCCAGCATCACAGTCTTTTCCAATGAGTCAACTCTTCGCATGAGGTGGCCAAAGTACTGGAGTTTCAGCTTTAGCATTATTCCTTCCAAAGAAATCCCAGGGCTGATCTCCTTCAGAATGGACTGGTTGGATCTCCTTGCAGTCCAAGGGACCCTCAAGAGTCTTCTCCAATACTACAGTTCAAAAGCATCAATTCTTCAGTGCTCAGCCTTCTTCACAGTCCAACTCTCACATCCATACATGACCACAGGAAAAACCATAGCCTTGACTAGATGAACCTTTGTTGGCAAAGTAATGTCTCTGCTTTTTAATATGTTTTCTAGGTTGGTCATAACTTTCCTTCCAAGGAGTAAGCATCTTTTAATTTATGGCTGCAGTCATCATCTGCAGTGATTTTGGAGCCCCCAAAAATAAAGTCTGCCACTGTTTCCACTGCTTCCCCATCTATTTGCCATCAAGTGATGGGACCAGATGCCATGATTTTCGTTTTCTGAATGTTGAGCTTTAAGCCAACTTTTTCACTTTCCACTTTCACTTTCATCAAGAGGCTTGTGAGTTCCTCTTCACTTTCTGCCATAAGGGTGGTGTTGTCTGCATATCTGAGGTTATTGATATTTCTCCTGGCAATCTTGATTCCAGCTTGTGTTTCTTCCAGTCCAGCGTTTCTCATGATGTACTGTGCATATAAGTTTAATAAGCAGGGTGACAATATACAGCCTTGACGAACTCCTTTTCCTATTTGGAACCAGTCTGTTGTTCCATGTCCAGTTCTAACTGTTACTTCCTGACCTGCATATAGATTTCTCAAGAGGCAGATCAGGTGGTCTGGTATTCCCATCTCTGTCAGAATTTTCCACAGTTTATTGTGATCCACACAGTCCAAGGCTTTGGCATAGTCAATAAAGCAGAAATAGATGTTTTTCTGGAACTCTCTCGCTTTTTCCATGATCCAGCGGATGTTGGCAATTTGATCTCTGGTTCCTCTGCCTTTTCTAAAACTGGCTTGAACATCAGGAAGTTCACGATTCACATATTGCTGAAGTCTGGCTTGGAGAATTTTGAGCATTACTTTACTAGTGTGTGAGATGAGTGCAATTGTGTGGTAGTTTGAGCATTCTTTGGCATTGCCTTTCTTTGGGATTGGAATGAAAACTGACCTTTTCCAGTCCTGTGGTCACTGCTGAGTTTTCCAAATTTGCTGGCATATTGAGTGTAGCACTTTCACAGCATCATCTTTCAGGATTTGAAAGAGCTCAACTGAAATTCCATCACCTCCACTAGCCTTGTTTGTAGTGATGCTTTCTAAGGCCCACTTGACTTCACATTCCAGGATGTCTGGCTCTAGGTCAGTGATTACACCATCGTGATTATCTGGGTTGTGAAGATCTTTTTTGTACAGTTCTTCATAGCAAGATCCAAATTCCTGTCCGTGAGTAAGGAGTTTATGGTGTATAGCTGGACCAAAAAAATAAATACTATAAAGGACCATTATAAGTGCTACCATATTTGTGAGCACAGAGAATCATATAGGTAATTAGGGAGAATTAGTACCTCACATGATAAGTGCCTGGGAAGGCTATCTAGAGGGGAGGATTTATGTCTTGAGATGTGAAGGTAGTTGCAAGTTGGAAGGAGGAAGGTGGATGTATAGAATAGTCTGTATTAAGAAAAAGCAGTGTGTTCAAAATTATAAAGCTGCATAAATCTGACTCTAAAGATGGGTAATGTGGCTACAAACACAGGTGGGAATGGGGGACCTGGTATGAAAAGATGAGTGCCGAGAGACATAAATCCAGAAGAGTTTCAAGAGCAATGTTGTTGTTGAACACTCGGAAGTATCCAACTCTTTTGAGATCCCGTGGATTGTAGCCCACCAGGCTTCTCTCTTTTTGGGTTTTCCCACACCAGAATACTGGAATGAGTTGCCATTTTCTTCTGCAGAGGATCTTCCTGACCCAGGGATTGAACTCTTTGTCTCCTGCATTGGCAGGAGAGTGTTACCACAGAGCCACCAGAGAAGCCCAATGTTAGGAAGTTTGAATTTTGTCCTGAGAATTATGGAGAACTGATAAAGGCTGTGTAGCAGGAAGAGACAGGGTGAGAAATTTGCTTCCTGCAGAAGCCACCCTTGCTTCAGGGTGGAACCTCTGCTCCAGCTGGACTGATCTATAATGGGAGTTGTTATTTGAAGGCACATTCTTGCTGCTGTGTTCTTTATTTTTACTATTCTGTCTACAATACTCCACCTCGCCCCATTTCTTCCCATCCTAATCACAGCTGTTTCTTGAGGTCCAGTAAAATTCTCACTTCCCAATTCAGCAAACTTCATCAGATATTATTGATTTCCTACAATCTCAGACATGGCTCCTGTTCTTATGGAGGATTCCCTGATTAAGCCAACTGGAGGTTAATCCTTCTTATTTCACACTCCTATAGGAGTTTGTTTATACTGCTCATAGGGCATTTATTTGGAATTCCTTTTGTATCTCTCAGGGTTCTGTCAGGAAACAGGCAGCTCATCGAATTAGGACAATTTGTAAAGAGTTGAGTAAAAGGACTGTTTACAAAGATGTGAGCAGGTGCTCTGATCTATATTGCTGTGTAACAAACCACCCTAAACTTAGTAATATAAAGTAAAAAGCCTTTTAATATACTCATGGATTCCATGTATCAGGAAATAGAGAAGGGCACAAAGATGAATTTTTTTTTTTTTTTTTTTCTGCCTTGTGATATCTGTGGCTTCAGCTGAGAAGGCTCGAAGCTGGGGGTTAATTTGATGGCCTGGGTTAGATTCATCTGAAGGCATCATCCCACACCTGTTTACTGCCTGCACTGGCACTGTTGAATGGAATATATATATATATATATATATATATATATAGTCTTTCCACGTGGCTTTGCTGGGCTTCTTCACAACAACCTTGTGATGAGATAGTGGGACTTTTTATATTTTGTCCAGAGCTCTGAGGAAATAAGG
Source organism: Bubalus bubalis (assembly GCF_019923935.1). Classification (NCBI taxonomy): domain Eukaryota; kingdom Metazoa; phylum Chordata; class Mammalia; order Artiodactyla; family Bovidae; genus Bubalus; species Bubalus bubalis. Next base: position 17,952,422 of record NC_059168.1, on the reverse strand, counting down.
CACAAGCAGAACAGCCCTTTCGCATGGCCTCCGAAGTAAAAAATACTGGTTATGCTTCATTTTATTACTTATGAGTAGTTGTCCAAGCCAGCCCAGGTTCAAGCAAAAATGTCCTGCATTTCACTGAGTGATGGGAGGAGTGCCAAAGGATTTGCACATATCTCAAAATGCAGCAACAGGGCTTACAGAAGCTAACAAGGGATAGTTCAATGCCCTAGGTCCAGCCACAGCAGTAACTGAATTCCTATTTCTGAAGAAGTAAAGGAATGGAGAATTGAGAGCTATAGGAAAGGACCACATAATGGTACAATGGCCTTCAGTAGAGAGATACAGCTGAATGAGGGCAAGGAGGAAGGATGCAGGGAAATAAACACCTGACCTCACTTTCTTTATCCCCTTTGGTGCCTCTCTATTGGCCAAACCCAACTGGAAGCATGGGAATTCATTCCAAACAGATGAACCTCTGAAGCTAAGAGCAGAGTAAGATTGATAGAAAGCAGATATGGAGGGACAAACAGAAGATATCCAACACATTCCTTTATTGCAGCTAGTTACTTATTCCAAATATGGACCCTCATCATTCTTTCTCCATTTGATATTTCTTGAATTCCAGTTGTATAACATCCAACACATAATTATAACTAAAAATGAGTTCTTAGGTGGCTAATAAAACAGTACTTTTTTGCCCCTGGAGAAGGAAATGGCAACCCACTCAAGTTTTCCTGCCTGGAAAATCCCATGGACGGAGGAACCTGGTAGACTACAGTCCATGGGGTCACAAAGAGTCGGACATGACTGAGCAATTTCACTTTCTTTCTTTCTTTCTTACTGGAATTTAAATGCCAACAAAAGAACCAGAAAGCCTGGATGCATATTTTAGTTAGCAAAATATATGTCTTTCCCTTCCTTTCATCTTCTGTCTTAAATATATATTATATCCCTGTACCACACCCTACATTAAATTTAATATCACTAAACTCTAATTTCTGTGATTATAGTTTCAGTGTGTCTGCCCTCTGATACCCTCTCGCAACACCTACCATCTTACTTGGGTTTCTCTTACCTTGGACGTGGTGATTTCAGCCATGAAATTAAAAGACGTTTACTCCTTGGAAGGAAAGTTATGACCAACCTAGACAGCATATTCAAAAGCAGAGACATTACTTTGCCAACAAAGTTCCATCTAGTCAAGGCTATGGTTTTTCTAGTAGTCGTGTATGGATGTGAGAGTTGGACTGTGAAGAAAGCTGAGTGCTGAAGAATTAGTGCTTTTGAACTGTGGTGTTGGAGAAGACTCTTGAGAGAGTCCCTTGGACTACAAGGAGATCCAACCAGTCCATCCTAAAGGAGATCAGTCCTGGGTGTTCACTGGAAGGACTGATGCTAAAGCTGAAACTCCAATACTTTGGCCACCTGATGCAAAGTGTTGACTCATTGGAAAAGACCCTGATGCTGGGAGGGATTGGGGGCAGGAGGAGAAGAGGACAACAGAGGATGAGATAGCTGGATGGCATCACTGACTCGATGGACATGAGTTTGAGTGACCTCCGGGAGTTGGTGATGGACAGGGAGGCCTGGCGTGCTGCGATTCATGGGGTCGCAAAGAGTCGGACACGACTGAGCGACTGAACTGAACTGAACTGAAACTCTAATTGATGTTCTGCATTCAAATTCAATAGTGATATATATACTTTTATTTTCATATGCCACCATGAAACAAAAACATTTCACAAAATTTACTGCCTCATGTATATGGACCAGTGGTAGTTTATATACTTTAACAATATTTATACTCTCTCTACTTTAATCAATGCATTGTTTCCAAAGTTGAGTGGAGGGCAATTACTGTCCATTTAAAAAAGAGAAATAAACTTACCTAACTAGGGATATGTTATAATGTAGGTGGAAATTGGATGCTATTGATTTCACATTCATAGAGAATAGTTATACGGTGACTATTTTTATTATGATGGTGCTTCATCCAAAAGCAATGGCCATACAGAGGATTTAACTCTCTTCAGTAAATGGTTTCCTAAACTTTCATGTTATATTTTGAATTAAGCCTATTCAGATTAAATAGACTCATATAAGGACATATCTTCTTCCTTTCTGAGTCTCCATTTGCTAGCCTTTATATATAACTTCCCTCCCTTTGTTAAGGAGACACCATTCTCCTAGACTTAGATTAGTGATGTTAAACTATTCTTTTATTGTCCCCCATTGTCTTTTTAAATAGTCATCATGTCCTATCACTTTTCTTTCAAAAATACTTATATTTCTTCTGTTTTTCCCTTTTAACTATCATTGTAATTCATACCTATTGTGACTTGAAGAATTTCCAGGAGAATGGGGATCAATCCAGGATTCTACACGAACAAGAATAACGCAGCCACTGGGAACCCCATGCACATTACAATCTTCATTTATAAACCAAGGAAGCTGAAGCTCAGATAAATTGAGGGTTTTGCCCAAGGTCATGAGGTTAATAACTGGAAGAGGTAAATTTGGAATCTTGACCCATGCATGTGCATCCCACTCTGCTACATAGCCTGCCTTAAAGAGAGGGACCTTGTGATGCTTGATGTTAGGTGTGCTAGTTTTCCCAACAAATTATTAATTTCTTAAATGATCTTTAATTTTTAAAAAATATTATTTAAATCCTTACATAGTAAGCATAGTTCTCTGAGTCAGGGTGTGATACAGAGAAATTAGAAGGCAAATTGAATGTTTTTATTATCCAGATCATAAAATTCTTATTTCTGTGTATGATCATGTGATCTCTAGTTAGGAGATCAGCTTGCATTTAATTGATGCAGAAAAGGGAGATATATTGGAGGCAATAATACGACCTATCATAACAAATATCAAATGTTGGCTTACAGAAGAATCTACAAGATGGGGGAAGAGGAACTAGCATGATTCAGCATAGTACTATTGCTAAATATTTAAAATAATGCTCTATGAATATTGTCACCAGCAAAGAAATGCACTATGATTCAGAGTCATACTCTGAACTGAGAGTTGTTAAGTTTGCATTTCAATATACTTTATATATTGGTTTGGAGATTTGGAAGAACAGTGTATGTGTAAAAAATATTCATCTAGCCTGTCCAGGAATATTTGAAAATGTACCTAAACATGTTAAAATGTTACTTAGGTCATGGGCCACAACCAAGTTATGTTCATTATTAAAGTTTTACTGTCATGTTACAATATCTAGTCTTAGACTCCTTTGCTTTCTGCTATACAAGGCAATATAATTTTTCTCCTAAGGAATAGCATACTATCTTTTCTTCATCAGGAACTTAGCCAAACTCTATTTTGATCATTTCTGTTCAATGAATTCCTTCTTCTTAATTAGCATGTGATCATTAAATTTTTTTTTTTTTTTGGTACAATCTCTGCTTTGGGAACATAGACAACTTTCTACTTCAGAAATGGATCAGAATTGCCTCAGGTTATTTCTAGCTTCAGATTTCTCAGACTCCATGACTAGCCTCACAGGTCATCTCATCAGGCTTACTCATTAAAGAACGGTCAGTCTATAACCTCTTCTTGTGGCTTGTCTAAGGTCAGTAATTTTTTTCTAGGTTATTACTTCCATGAGTCTTTTGTTGTTAACCATTTGTGATTTGCATAATTTCTTCCAAGAAAAATGAACTCATTATTTTTCAAAAGTTGAATACAATTTTCTGTCTTTTGTCTATAACTTTATATGTGGACTTTGCAACTGTGGGCTTCACAGGTGATGCTAGTGGTAAAGAATCTACCTGTTGATGCAGGAGACACAAGAGACATGGGTTTGATCCCTGGGCTGAGAAGATTCCCTGGAGGAGAAAGTGGCACCCCACTCCAGTATTTTTTCTGGGAGACCCTAAACACATTTGCAACTATAGAGCATATCTTATGCTTTATACATTAATATATGCCTATCTTCTGTATGATAGAAAATTCTTTACATTATTCATTCAATTACTCCTTTATTTGTTCTTTATTTTGCAAAGAGTCAAAAAATCAGTTATTGATCTCCTTGTTAGATATTGTAGTTATTACAAAGACAGCTGGTAACAGCGTCTGCTGTTAATGAATTTATGATCTAGTAGGAATGATAAACAATGTATAAATCATACTTTGTATTCATTATTTTAATTCCAAATCTGCCATGTATACACTGAATTATTGGACAAGCCATAAGACCTTGCTTCAACAGCTTTTCATGTAGACACTGTAGGCATTATTCAAGAAAATATATACAAATTAGTTGTTGTAACAACTCAAAACTCACTATATGCTACTTGTTATATTTTCATGACACATAGAGCAGAATTATAAGTGTTATGAACATCACTGAGAAGGTTTTCTGAAAATTCAGTTGAATCATAATACCTCCTGGGGAATTGACATCATTCAGTTCTTATTTAGTGGGGTATAATCAGAAAATTGGAGAAGGCAATGGCAACCCACTCCAGTACTCTTGCCTGGAAAATCCCATGGATGGAGGGGCCTGGTGGGCTGCAGTCCATGGGGTCGCTAGGAGTGATTTCACTTTCACTTTTCACTTTCATGCATTGGAGAAGGAAATGGCAACCCACTCGGGTGTTCTTGCCTGGAGAATCCCAGGGACGGGGGAGCCTGGTGGGCTGCCGTCTATGGGGTCGCACAGAGTCGGACACGACTGAACCAACTTAGCAGCAGCAATCAGAAAATAATGTTAGTCAAACTTTTATTATGATATACATTTTTACCTTTCAGTCTTCTATGTGTTTGGGTAGATTCTGACTGATTGTAAACAAATAAAATAAAGGAAGAGAAAGTGAAAGTCTGCAAAGGGGGAAAAAAGATGGAAAGCAGGCAAAACTGAAAAATACCATAGTAAAATACCAAAAATAAATTTGGAAAGGAGAATAAAATAAAAGTATTAGTAGAATGCAGAATACTTGGGAGAGAAAGATAATGCTAAAAAAAAAAGTCAAATGAACAAAATTTAAATATCTTAATGGCTTTATACAGTGATTCATGAATCATGCAGAATCCAATCTAGCAGACAGAAAGGAGCTCTGAGGAGCTGTACAAAATGCAAACAGCTTAATATGCAGAGGGTTTCCCTGGTGGCTCAGATGGGAAAGAATCTGCCTTCAATGCATGAGACCTGGGTTTGATCTCTGAGTTGGGAAGATCCCATGGATAAGGGAATGGCTACCCACTCCAGTATTCTTGCCTGGAGAATTCCATGAACAGAGGAACTACATGGTGGGCTATAGTCCATGGGGTCGCAAAAAGTCAGACAAGAAACACCGCTAATATGCAGAAGGGATTGGAAACAAAGGAGTTAAATTAGGCAAAAAGCAGAATGGTAGTGACACTTTCCTTTAAGGATGGCAGATTACCAAACAAGCACTGATTAGGTGATTCCTGATTGACTGGTTTAAGATTCCATGTTTTTAAGAGGTGAAATTGTAATTAAATCTTGTCTCAGTTTGGTAAAAAGCCTTAGCATAAGCAACTCCATTTGGGGCCTACCATCTTGTTAACAATAGAAAAAATATAAGAGTGTTACAGATGAAAACAGATTGTGTGCCAAGTAGCTTCAGTCAAGTCTGACTCTGTGACAATATTGACTGTAGCCCACCAGGCTCCTCTGTCCATGGAATTCTCCAGGCAAGAATACTGGAGTGGGTTGCCATTCCCTTTTCCAGGGATCTTCCCAGCTCAGGGATTAAACCCAGGTCTCCTGCATTGCAGGCAGATTCTTTACCATCTGAGCCACTAGGGAAGCTGTGATGCCAGGTACTTGGACAACAAAGATGAAAAAATGAGCTCTTTTCTGTCTCAGTCTGTTTAGAACATATAGTTTTTAACTAGAAATTCTTAATCTATTCATTTGAGATTCTTAGGTTTGTCTAGTCTGGAGCAATTTTTAATGTCACAGGCATTTTGTTTTTGCTAGTGAAAGTATAGAAGTATAAATTTAATACCAGGTCCAAGAAAGTCTTATATATACTCTGTCTCTATTTAAATTTTGAATACCTTCAAATTGAGCACTTAAATATTAACTGCAACAATCTGAAGATTTTATTTTGATCTATATATTTAATTTATTGATGGATTTTAGTTTGTAGTAAAATGTCCCTGATTAAATTCACATTGTACAGTTCAGTAGCTACAGTTCTTAGATTAAAAACACATGTGCCTAAAGAAAAAGCATGTTTTATGGAAGTTTGGATACTCTCTTTTCTCACGGTTCAATAAAAACCTCAGCCTATTGAATTTCAGCTCTCAGAGTAAGGCACGTTGCTTTAGCTAAGCCTTTTTCAGTTTGGCTATGAACATCCTATTCCTGTGAAAACCTGAAAGCTCAGCATTTCTTTTATTTGCTGATTTTATACCTAATGTGTTTCCAGTGCAACTATTATTATGAATTTTATACATAAATATCAGTATATATCTTAAGACTTCCAGAAACAACAATAACAGCAACAACAAACTATAGATTTAAATACCTAAACTAAGAAATATATATATATATATATATATATATTCAGTTATATCTACACATTTTAATAGTAGATGCATTAGTTTCATTATAATATCCTAAAATATTTCCTTGGAGAAGGAAATGGCAACCCACTCCAGTATTTTTGCCTGGAAATCCCATGGACAGAGGAGCTTGGAGGGCTACAGTCTGTGGGGTCACAAAGAGTCAGACACGACTTAGTGACTAAACAACAGTTTCCTTACATAAATCTAAGGATAGCTTTAGAGTGAAAGCATGAAGACACGATATACTTTAAATAAGAGAACTATGATTCATATATAGGAAACTAGGGCATGGGCTTTCCATACATCTCTCAATGAAAGCAAATAAAGGTGTGATTTACTATTTAAAATATTTTTCATGTGAAAATTTTTTTTAAAAAGAGTCTCAGATTCATTTTGATATTTGGCAAAACTAATACAGTTATGTAAAGTTTAAAAATAAAATAAAATTAAAAAAAAAAAGTCTCAAACACATTTTTTTTTTTTTGCTATGCAGATGTGAATGAGTGTACCTATGTCATTAGTTCCTTCTACTAAATGTGTATTGTGTTATTATAGACTGACCTTGACCCAGTTCTTTCTTTGAATGTCCAGTTCTGTTTATCCACTTGACTTTTAAACATCTCTTCATGAATGTCCTTGGGGTAGCTCAAGTTCAACATGTCTAATACTAAATCCCTCTACACAAAGTCCTTGCTAAGTTAAGTGCTTGATCTTTCTTAATACCCAGTGAATGAGAGCCAGGGATACATGAAAGATACTACTCTCCTTGGCTGCTCAAGACAGAAGCTCTACCCTCTTACATCACCCACTCTATCAATTAAGTAGATTAACATTCTTTCCATTTCACCACTACTCTCTGCTTTTGGGCTTTTAACATTCCTTGTTTAAAATTCTGAAATAGCCCCAAATTAGTTGCTTTTGTTCCAACTGAGTTTCTCTACAATTCATTGTCTATATTTCTACCTTGCCTTCAGAATAAAATATAAGCTTTTATATATAATATGCTAGACTTTTTATGACATGTCTTTGCTCTGTGCTTGTTTATTTCTGTTACACAAGGGCTGGACATTTATGAAGCCACTTTCATTCTAAACCTTCTGTTTTCTTCTGCCTCCTTGTTTTTGCCCCTACAACTCTTTTAGCCAGTAATGTCTATCTATCCTTCCACTGACTGACTTCTATAGCATCTTTTCTGGGATATAGTTCCTTATTTTCGCTCTACTTTAGATACCTCTTCCAATCCTGTTAGGTTCCTTTCACTTCCATGTCTACTTAATGTATCTGATCACTAGAAGCTGCCATAGCTTAAAACTCACAATCTTGGGATGGAACTCATCCTTGAAGGGTCTTTTCAGGAGTCAGCATCTTCACTGGATCTCTTTCCCATCCCCTCTTTGATGTTTTATTTGCTCTTTGTATGGTTGCTGTTTTATTTATATGCCCGGTCATAATTTTAATAACTAAACCTTTATCATTCCACTCAATCCATTAAACTACTTTTGTTCTTTTCCCAGAGAGAATTCTTACAGTAAGTGGTATGCTGAATTAAATGATCCCTGAAGTTCCTTTTGACTGAGATTTTTTTGATTTTATTATTCTGTAGTCTTTTATTTCCTATCCACAGTATTCTAATTGAAAAAAAAAATGCTGAGTTGTATGCATAATAAGCTGGAACACTCTGTCACTGGAGTCTAGGTTCTCTCTGTGAATTACATATTAGTCTTTTTCTTGAGTCCCTAAGCATGCCATCTTCTAGAGGATCCTCTAGATTTGCCACTGAAATTCCCAGGCTTTGCAACAACTCTACTCATAACTGCTTAGCAGGTAGTCATATTTTAGGGATTAGCCCTGATCTTCAAATATTGCCAGTCTTCAGGTTGCTGTGAGTTTATATAAAACAATGCTTGAAAATTCTTAACATGGTCATTAAGAAATAGTAAAGCCTCAGTAAATGTCATCTATTTTTTAGCATATTAAATATGCAATAGTCTTGTAAAACTTCAAACTGTGATTCTGGAACAGCACACCTCTTTGAAATGGGACATATGTACATAAGGGAACAATGAGAAAAAAAAGTAGGATAAAGTATAAGTCAGTACACGAGAGCAGGGTGTGTGAATTAAGCTGATAAACAGCTTTGAAGTATTTGATCCTCAGTGGTCTCAGAACTCTGTTGCTTATAAGGTAAGATTAAAGGCCTTGAAAGATAACAAAGAATGCTTTGAGTCCCATACAGATTCTGTTGCCTCATGAAGCATTATTGAGCCACTGTAAGAGTCAGTTTTCTTAGAAAATGAGACTAAATTATTTGATAATTTTTGACCATATGGGCAAAAGGCAGTGAATGAGTTCTATCAGAAGTGAAAATGTTCTCCAGCTATAATTTTGATCATCATGAATCTGTGGTAAGTGAAATATGTTTGTAAGAAAAACATCTAATCCTCATGACTTCTAGAGCCTACCATTAAAAATATTAGAAGCTTGATTTGTATCTATTATCCTGCTGCCAACTCTAGTTTCAATCAGAAAGGTAGCGGTATCCTTAATAAAAAGTTCTTGTTCAAAAACACAACCAAATTAAAGATTTGCCCAGTTAAATTATTTTTCTATATTATGTGTCTCTCTTCTCTTTATTGCTTTTCCAGGTTTGACTTAGAAGTCTGGAGATTTTGCCAATTATTCTCCCACTTCTCAAGACTTTATATTGTATTCAATTTTGTAACTGGTCCGCTTCTTAGAAACACACTATGCCCTCAGGTTTAGGTATCATACAAAAAGTAATTGTAGATTTCATTTTACCCATAATTTGAATATGAAGCCTGTATAACTAAAGCCCTCCTATCCTTCTTAATGCTATCTTTCCAATCCTACTAGAGGGGAAAAATCCATATAAAAATTACAGTAGAATGAGTTTGACCTCTAGCTCTAATTTAGAGGTCCATGAATCTGTGGTAAATGGCATAGGTTTAGAAGGAAACTTTCTAATCCTTATGACTTTTAAAGCCTTCCGTTGAAAATAATTAGGGGCTTGTTTTTGTATCTGTTATTTTACTTCCAAATTCTATTTTTTTTTAAGATTTAGAAACATAGGCTCCTACAATAAAGCTTGATTTTTTAGACTTGTTTTTCAGGTTGATCTTCACTTACAGTATGGTGAAAATAAAAACAAATTCTTTTCCTATCTCTGGGCATGTGTATATGTGTGAATATATGAATTAAAAGAAAAACATTGCATATGTATGACTCAAAACAATACTTCTTTTTAAATTACTTAGTTAAAATTATCTCTACATGAATGTATTAATTCCAATCCCTAAAACAATACTATGAGGAATCCTTCATTTCCTCCTTTCATAGACAAGAGAACAGAGGCCCATGGGGGTAAACTGATCAGCCCAGGGTCACCAAATCAGCAAATGTTAAAACTGGAAGTTGAACCCAAGACTATCGAACTCCAAATTTCACATGTTCAATTTTAGCACATTGTTTTATTGAATTACACAAATTAGATATGGAAGAGAATAGTCCACTAAGGGTACAGATATTGGTAAATTTAAAATACCATTTAAGAAATTTCAGGCCAGGCGAAGTGATTAAGTACAAAAAAATGATTATGAAAATAATTGAGTTAAATATATTCTGAATTATCACTTGCAAAGTAAAAGTGATTAAAATACTTATTGAGTTGTGGGAATAGGATATGGAGTGTGTATGCTACTTATTAAGTATAACTACAAAAGTATTCAATAAGAAGTCAAAGTTTGCAAAGCTGATGGAATTATGATAATTGATGGAACATTATTTCAGTATAAACTAATTTTATTCTCAGTCCTTGCCATTGTGTTAGTTGAGTTTTCATCAGAACATAAATGATAGAGAAAGGTAACGAGGATGAATTCTGTGCTCAACAACCCAGGCTCCATGGAGCTGAAAGAAAAGGAATATCCATCTTTCCACCTATTTTTCGTCTAGTAACAAATTTCTGCTTGATGCAGATATAGTCTAAGAATGTGAGCTCAGATACAACAGAAAGTTAAAATAATTAAAAAAAAAAAGCAGACTAGGAATAAGACTACCATATGACCAAGCAATCCCACAACTGTACATACACCCTGAGAAAACCATAATTCAAAAAGATACATGGATCCCAGTGTTTACTGCAGCACTGTTTGCAATAGCCAGGACATGGAAGCAACTTTGATGTCCATCAACAGATGAATGAATAAAGAAGTTGTAGTACATACATACTTTGAAATATTACTAAGCCATAAAAAGGAATGAATTTGAGTCAGTCCTAGTGAGGTAAATGAACCTAGAGCCTGTTATACAGAGTAAAGTAAGTCAGAAAGAGGAAAACAAATACATTTTAATGCATATATATGTAATATAGAAAAATGGTATTGATGAACCTATTTGCAGGGCAAGAATAGAGACATCAACATGTATAACAGACTTGTGGACACAGAACAGAAAGGAGAGGGTGGGACAAATTAAGAGAGTAGCATTAAAGCCTATGCTTCCATATATAAAAGACAGCTAGTGAGAAGTTGCCTTATAGCACAGGGAGTTCAACCCTGAGGGGTGGGATGGGGTTGAGGGTCAGGAGGAGGTTCAGGAGGGAGGGAATATACATATACTTATAGCCAATTGATATTGTTGTATGGCAGAAACCAACATAGTGTTGTAAAGCAATTATCCACCAATTAGAAATTTAAAAAAATTATAAGCAATTTTATGTTAAGGAATTTGAAATATTAGAAATGACAATTTCTTAGTCAGATAAAATGAAACTACTACCAAAAATGAAATTAGAAGAAATTATAAAATCTAAAGTGAGTTATAGCTTTATTATTAGAATTAAATCTGAAATTGTCTTCATACAGAAGCACAAGCTTCAAACATTAAAAGATCAGATGATTCCAAACTTATGTAAACTCTTCCAGACCAAGGGTGACTTTCATACAAAATCCTTTAAAAAGTTATAGCATAAATGAAAATCATAGACCAATTTCATTCATAAACATAAATGTAAAAATCCTAAATAAAACATCAAGATGAATCCAGCACAGTATTATTAAAATGGACATCATGCCCACATTGGTTTCACTCTACGAAACCAGTATATTTTACCATCAGAAAATCTGTTTAGGTAATCTACCACTATATGAGATCATGGAGGAAGAACATATGATTATATTAATAGGCAAAAAAAATTCAAATATTAACCAAACTAGGTATTAAGTGAGATTTTTTAATCTTCATAATGAAAATCTAGTAACCTCAAAATCAAAAATTTAATTATTGGAGTAATATAAGAAATTATATCAGGATACCAGCTATGACCAGTTCTTTTCAACACAGTATTGGAAAGTCTAGCCAGTGCAATATGATGAGAAAAGCAAATAGTAGATATTAAGATTGAAAGGAAGCCAAATTATTATTATTCCAGACTAGAATTTTCTACAACTGAAAGAAACTGCCAATAGATTATTAAAATTATTGAGTGTAGAAAGAATGGTACAGAAAGAATAATTCTTATATACTAGCAACATAAATATGGAAAATTTAATATTTAAAAAAACAATATTTGTCCATCTAAATTCCTTATCACAAAAAAATATATTCTGTTTCTTTAATTTTTTGTTCATATGAGATGATGGTTGTTTACTAAACTTGCTGTAATCATCATTATATGATGAATGTAAGTCAAAATCATTACACTGTACACTTTAAACTTATACAGTGATCTTTGTCAATCATACTGGAAGAAAAGTAAAAGAACAGAATGAACAAAAATAAAGATTAAAAAACAGCATTTGTAATAGCAATAAAATTATCAAGGAATAAATTTAACAGATGTGAGATCTTTATAGAGAAAAGTATACATGTTATCAAAAAAGATTTTAGAAGTTCTAAATGCATGTAGAATTTTACCAGAGATGATTAAAAATTCTATATTGTTGTTATGTTACAAATGTTATTCAGATTCTTTATACTCATTCCTTCATATACTTCCCATAGCAATTATATGATGTAGACATTATTATTATTTTAATTTTACAGATAAGAAAACAGGAGTTATCAGAAGTTAAATGACTTTCCTTTTGCTATCTTGAAGATGGAAATGGCAGCCCACTACAGTATTCTTGCCTGGAAAATCACATGGACAGAAGAGTGTGGCAGGCTACATACAGTCCATGGGGTTGCAAAGAGTCAGACACAACTGAACGACTTCACTTTGCTATCTAGCTAGTGGATGGGGTTGTAGGATTCAAATCAGCAGACTTTCTCCAGAACCTGTGTACTTTAATAGACAATACTTCCTCTTCCATAAAATATGAAGATGTTCCATTATCGATGCAGTGGTAGGGAGCTAGATAGAAGGAAATGAATTTAAAAAAATGAGAAAAAACCCCCAATATATGACAGAAGTTCTGCTGCAGATCAGTGAGAAAGCATATTTAGTAAATGATAATAGGACTGTTGACTCTTGAGAAGAATAAAATTAAACTTGGATGTTTATCTCATTCCATATGTAGCAGTCAATTAAAGTTTGAGTGGAAAAAAAACCTCTAGTTTTTAGGTGATAAAATAAGAGAATATCTTTAGAATTTGAAGTGGAAAAGGATTTCTTTAAAAAGACACAAAATTCCCAAACAATAGAAAAGAAATCAGTTCTTCTCATCAATGTCAATATTTTAAAAGTGAAAGATAGCTCTTCTGAAATAGAAGATATTTACAAACATAGAAAATTTTTAAAATTTGGATTTGCAAAAATGATTCATTCTCTGTTTCTCATTCATTTATAGATTAAACAATTCAGCTATATATTTATACATCTATATATCTATATATGGTACATATCTTGAAAGTTAAAACAAGAATCATCAATAAGCCAATGAAAAGATCCTCATCCTTTATAATAATCACTAATGTGTGTGTGTGTGTGTGTGTGTGTGTATGCTCAGTAGTGTCCAACTCTGCAGCCCCATGGACTGTAGCCCACTAGGCTCCTCTTTCCATGGAATTTTCCAGGCAAGAATTCTGCAGTGGGTTGCCATTCCAACTCAGGGACTCTTCCTGACTCAGAGATCACACCCACATGTCTTGAGTCTCTTGCATTGGCAGGCAGATGCTTTACCACTAGTGCCACCTGGGACTTACTCATGGCCACACATAATCTCAAGGTCAAATGAAAGAAGAATGAACAACATATAACTGTTGGATAGTATTCCTTAACATAGTGATAAAAAGGAAATAATTTATGTTTATAATAATGTTTTATTTATTTATGTTTATAATTTATGTTTATATGAGAAGAGATAACTAACTATTCAGTGTGGTTAATATACAGAGAAGATTAAAATATAGCTGCACATATCAAGTACATACTGGTGAATCTAGATCAGCTTTTTGGGGTCTTATGAACTTGAGTCATTCCTAAAAATTAATGAAATTCCTCCAAAGAGCATTTTTCATATAGATTGTTTCTATTGATTTTTACTGTTTTAGAAATTCAAAGTGAGAAATTTTAAAAATATCTTATTTAAAGAATACAATAATACATACATTTCATGTTAAGTTGAAACATGTTATTAATGAAAAATAACATTTTACAAATAAGAGTCAGAGGAATTGGTGTCATTATTTTACATTAAAAAAATCTCTTTACTGTGTAGTTTAATAGAAGATAACTTGATTATAATATATGATTTTCTATTCAATCTGCTGCAATATGGTGTTTAGATTGAAATATAAAAAGAAAATTTGGCCTCATATTGCTATGGAGTTAGAACAAGGAAGCACATTTTAGTAGTCTTTTCACATAATTGCAAATATATTTTGTACTACACTAAAACTTGACAGATGGCAGTTTCTTAAAGGTTAGTTTCAATGTGGAATCTTAAGCCTATAAAAAATTTTTCATCTTTAGTTGAATTAAACCTTTTATATTCAGTTAAGTTGATTTGACTTTATGTTGAATGAGTGTTTTATTCATGAAAAAGGTATGATGTAATGCATTCATCAAATAGAAAAATATTGATTCCCTAAGTTTTGCGATCTTCCAAATGTTGATACTTTTCATCATACAATGTAAAAATAACACTAATATCACCACTCATTACATCAGAAAACTGTAACCTGTGAAAGGCTCTCCTCCTTATTGTGAAGGATACAAGTTTTCCAAAATTCTAATTTTTGCTTGTTGCCAATGTTGAAAGCTTGAATTTCATCTCTGGCAACAAATACTGTGAGTTGTTCTTAAAATGGTGTGCTTACTTACTTCATTTTTGAGAAAATGTCTGCTAGATAACTCTGGGTAATCAGTGTGTCAGTTATCCTTTCCTGTAAAAATATGTTGAATGGAAAAAGCCAGGATTTAGTCTGTGAATTAAAAAAAGAAATTATGTAAATGTTCTTTGAGACAACCACTGTAGTTTTGGTATGAAGCAGAATGTGCTCTGTATACATGTCCTATTTTGTCATACAGACTATTAAAAAATACAAACTAAAGGGCTTATATTAATAAAGTAATAATTATTTTTGGTTTATCAAGGACATTTGTAAGCAAACTAGATTTTTTTCTCTTTTCTTGTGTGTGGTGGTGAAAAATACAATGAATACCAGCAAAGTGTGGTGCAACTGCTTTGATTCATGCTAATATGCTAGTTGTTTCACCCGTTGCTTTAATTGCTTTTGCTTTAGTATCATCTTGGTAAAATTGGCAAATAACAATCTTATGATTATGAAAATTATTTTTACTTTCTTGACTTCTCAAATGGTCTTGACTGCTGAGGGTCAACAGAACAAATTTCAGGAAATTTGAGTCTAGAGATAATGGATTGCAAGTTTACAAGTATGTTGATGCTTCAAATTTTGCAATGATAGAGAAAACAATAATAATAAAAATTATAAAAATGTAATGGAAATTTTGCCTTACCAGAGTATCCTTTAATAAAGCCTAAAATTCACAGATAGAAGAAAATTTGTTGTTCAGTCACTAAGTTCTGTCTGTCTTTGCGACCCCATGGTCTTCAGCATGCCAGGCTTCCCTGTCCTTCACTACTATCTCCTGGAATTTTCTCAAACTCCTATCCATTGAGTCAGTGATGCTATCCAACCATCTCATCCTCTGTCGCTCCCTTCTTCTCCTGCCCTCAATCTTTCCCAGCATCAGGGTCTTTTCCAATGAGTCAGTTCTTTGCATCAGGTGGCCTAAGTATTGGAGCTTCAGCTTCAGCACAGGTATAAGGAAGTAGCACAGCAAAAGGCATGTAGACCAGTGAATCAGACTGTAGAATTGAGATTCAGAAAGATATTCAAATATATTCTGGAATAAAATAAACGAAAATATAACCTGTCAATTAATTGGAGAAAAAGGTGGTCTATATATTCTACAGTAATTTCATAGTTGGTCCTGGATCTGGTTGGAAAAAAATCATATATATATATATTAATATATACACAATGTCATATGCCAAGTAAATTCTAGAAGGATTTTTTAAAAGAAAATTTTTAAAGAATTGAAAAGAAAATTGGGATTATATTTTTGAAAATTTGAAGGGGGAATCTTCCTAAATAAGACTAAGAAATTAAACTATTAATATATACATAGGAATGGAAGGAAATTCACTACAATGCAAAAAATAATGAATGCAAGGTTGGCTTCAAAATAATTATAAGACATATACAATTACTTATTGACCAGAAGGGAAAAAAAAAAAAGAAAAACTTCCCACAATTAATAAGAAAAAGACAAACTACCCAATAAAACACTGAGGAAAAGGGAAGGAAATTAAAGTGTTTAATAAACTTGAAAAAATTCTCAGTCTTACTCATATTCAGGGAAATATAAATGAAAGCAAAAGAAGATACTATCTTTTTCATTGTCAAATTGGTAAAATAAAAAATGATAAATTCCAGTGATGACAAGAAGGAAATGTGGTAATGGTAATTATTAATTACCTGTAATATATATGAAAATGATATGGTAACATTTATTACAAACTATTAAGACACATAAGTAACTAAATAATGTTTATAGTATATAATACTCTATAGGTATATATAAATACATGCATGAATAT
Source organism: Bubalus bubalis (assembly GCF_019923935.1). Lineage (NCBI taxonomy): Eukaryota > Metazoa > Chordata > Mammalia > Artiodactyla > Bovidae > Bubalus > Bubalus bubalis. The sequence goes on along the minus strand of NC_059168.1, from coordinate 17,935,794 downwards.
CAATATATATATACATATCAATACATACATACATAAATACATGAGAAAGAAAAAATGGGAAATTGAGATGGCAAACAGTGGAAGGTTTTATAATTTTCCTTTAAAATAGTTTTGTGTTTGCCACATGTTATGAGTTTATATGTATGCTAATTTTTTAATACAGTATATATTTTGAAGAAACATTAAAAACCATAATTGTCTTATAGCTAGCACTTTGCTCTCCATGCAAGTGCTATGAAATGTAAGAAAAGGAGAATAAAAATAGTCAGCTAAATAATTTAGATTGAATTATTAATTTTGGTACCTGTGCTAATTTGATGTTTGATTTAAAACATGCATAATGACTGAGATTATTTCACCATGCTTCATTTATCAGTCTGTCCTAATATCAAAACCACACTCTTTTAATTATGAATAGTGAATTCATGTATACAAAAGGACAAGTACCATTTCTCTTTTTTTAGTAGCTTTGCCTAATATTAATCCTAAAGTCTTGTATACACTTACAAATATATAACAATGAAAGAAACAAAATTTTAATTTATTTAGGTATTATTTAAAGGCACAATAAAATTTTGCATTCTTTTATTAGTTCATTCTCCAGTACTTAATATTCCCTCATACTATTTCAAATGATGTAATTATTTTTCAAGTTGTTTCTTGTGTCAAATATAAATGATTTTGTATAATAATTTTATACTCATTTCTTTTGGTAAGCTCTCCAATTATTATTTCAATAGAAGGCAGATTCTTTTCTGCCTTGAAACTCAAATTTACTCTTATTCTATTACATTGGCTTAGATTGCCAATAAAATGCCATAAGGTACATTTGTCTTTTATTCCTTATTTGAAAGGAAATAATTCTAAACTTTAGATGGCATTTACTTTATGTGTAAATTATAATTCCTTTTATTTTTCATATAGTAATAATTTTTTATGTAAGATGTTCAGTATTTTGAAATTTTTAACTGCATTTTCTGTGATGATTATATATTTTGTCTCTTTCACCAGGTAATTTGCTAAATTAATTTTAAAATTTTCTAATAAAATTTTACCATTTATGAATTTTATTGAAATTCTCTTCTACTTCAGTGATCAATTTATATTCCTTTACCTCATTAAAAGTAGCTATATTCTCTATTTTCAAGACATAAATTCTTATTCATGAACCAATGATGTTAATTATAATTTTGAGTCCTCTTTATCATTATTTTTTCCCCTTCATGTGTCTTGTGATAGAGTGGTAAAAAAAATGAACAATAAATAGTTTCATACCTTTAAAATATCCTCCTATATTTCCTGTAGTCCTATTTTCTTTATTTTGAAACTATCTATATTTGCAACATAAAGATTGGTTTTCATTATGGATTATATTTTTGTATTCTTATCTCATTTATTTTGCTTGCACAACGTTTAATCTAGTTTGAAATAATTTTGTGATTATTAAAAATAATTTATAATAAACACAGTATTTAATGAATTTAGAGGACTATATTTTAAAATAATTTTTAATATAAATTTATTTATTTTAATTGGAGGCTAATTACTTTACAATGTTGTATTACTTTTGCTATACATCAACATGAATCTGTCACGGGTGAACACGTGTTCCCCATCCTGAACCCCCCTCTCACTTCCCTCCCCATATCATCACTCTAGGTCATCCCAGTGCACCAGGCCCGAGCATCCTGTATCATGCATCAAACCTGGAATGGCGATTCGTTTCACATATATTATACATGTTTCAATGCCATTCTCCCAAATCATCCCACCCTCGCCCTCTGCCACAGAGTCCAAAAGACTGTTCTATACATCTGTGTCTCTTTTGCTATCTCACATAAAGGGTTATCGTTCCATCTTTCTAAATTCCATATATATGCGTTAGTATACTGTATTGGTGTTTTTCTTTCTGGCTTAATTCACTCTGTATAAAAGGCTCCAGTTTCATCCACCTCATTACAACTGATTCAAATGTATTCTTTTTAATGGCTGAGTAATACTCCATTGTGTATATGTACCACTGCTTTCTTATCCATTTGTCCAGTGATGGACATCTAGGTTGCTTCCATGTCCTGGCTATTATAAACAGTGCTGCGATGAACATTGGGGTACACGTGTCTCTTTCCCTTCTGGTTTCCTCAGTGTGTATGCCCAGCAGTGGGATTGCTAGATCATAAGGCAGTTCTATTTCCAGTTTTTTAAGGAATCTCCACACTGTTCTCTATAGTGGCTGTACTAGTTTGCATTCCCACCACCAGTGTAAGAGGGTTCCCATTTCTCCACACCCTCTCCAGCGTTTATTGCTTGTAGACTTTTGGATCGCAGCCATTCTGATTGGTGTGAAATGGTACCTCATTGTGGTTTTGATTTACATTTCTCTGATAATGAGTGATGTTGAGCATCTTTTCATGTGTTTGTTAGCCATCTGTATGTCTTCTTTGGAGAAATGTCTGTTTAGTTCTTTGGCCCATTTTTTGACTGGGTCATTTATTTTTCTGAAATTGAACTGCAAGAGTCGCTTGTATATTTTCGAGACTATTCTTTGTCCGTTGCTTCGTTTGTTATTATTTTCTCCCATTCTGAAGGCTGTCTTTTCACCTTGCTTATAGTTTCCTTTGTTGTGCAGAAGCTTTTAATTTTAATTAGGCCCCATTTATTTATTTTTGCTTTTATTTCCAATATTCTGGAAGGTGGGTCATAGAGGATCCTGCTGTGATTTATGTCGGAGAGTGGTTTGCTTATGTTCTCCTCTAGGAGTTGTATAGTTTCTGGTCTTACGTTTAGATCTTTAATCCACTTTGAGTTTATTTTTGTGTATGGTGTTAGAAAGTGTTCTAGTTTCATTCTTTTACAAGTGGTTGACCAGTTTTCCCGGCACCACTTGTTAAAGAGATTGTCTCTAATCCATTGTATATTCTTGTCTCCTTTGTCAAAGATAAAGTGTCCATAGGTGCGTGGATTTATCTCTGGTCTTTCTATTTTGTTCCATTGATCTATATTTCTGTCTTTGTGCCAATACTATACTGTCTTGATGACGGTGGCTTTGTAGTAGAGCCTGAAGTCAGGCAGGTTGATTCCTCCAGTTCCATTCTTCTTTCTCAACATTGCTTTGCTTATTCGAGTTTTTTTTGTATTTCCATACAAATTGTGAAATTATTTGTTCTAGCTCTGTGAAAAACACCGTTGGTAGCTTGAGAGGGATTGCATTGAATCTATAGAGTGCTTTGGGTAGTATACTCATTTTCACTTTATTGATTCTTCTGATTCATGAACATGGTATATTTCTCCATCTATTAGTGTCCTCTTTGATTTCTTTCACCAGTGTTTTATAGCTTTCTATATATAGGCTTTATGTTTCTTTAGGTAGGTATATTCTTAAGGATTTTATTCTTTTTGTTGCAATGGTGAATGGAACTGTTTCCTTAATTTCTCTTTCTATTTTCTCATTATTAGTGTATAGGAATGCAAGGGATTTCTGTGTGTTGATTTTATATCCTGCCACTTTACTATGTTCATTGATTCATTCTAGTAACTTTCTGGTGGAGTCTTTAGGGTTTTCTATGTAGAGGATCATGCCATCTGCAAACAGTGAGAGTTTTACTTCTTTTCCAATTTTGATTCCATTTATTTCTTTTTCTGCTCTGATTGCTGTGGCCAAAACTTCCAAAACTGTGTTGAATAGTAGTGGTGAAAGTGGGCACCCTTGTCTTGTTCCTGACTTTAGAGGAAATGCTTTCAATTTTTCACCATTGAAGATAATGTTTTCTGTGGGTTTGTCATATATAGCTTTTGTTATGTTGAGGTATATTCCTTCTATTCCTGCTTTCTGAAGAGTTTTTATCATAAATGGATGTTGAATTTTGTCAAAGGCTTTCTCTGCATCTATTGAAATAATCATATGGCTTTTATTTTTCAATTTGTTAAAGTGGTATATTACCTTGATTGATTTGTGTATATTGAAGAATCCTTGCATCCCTAGGATAAAGCCCACTTGGTCGTGATGTATGATCTTTTTAGTGTGTTGTTGGATTCTGATTGCTAGAATTTTGTTAAGGATTTTTGCATCTCTGTTCATCAGTGATATTGGCCTGTAGTTTTCTTTTATGGTGGCATCTTTGTCAGGTTTTGGTATTAGGGTGATGGTGGCCTCATAGTATGAGTTTGGAAGTTTACCTTCCTCTGCAATTTTCTGGAAGAGTTTGAGTAGGATAGGTGTTAGCTCTTCTCTAAATTTTTGGTAGAATTCAGCTGTGAAGCCGTCTGGACCTGAGCTTTTGTTTGCTGGAAGATTTCTGATTACAGTTTCAATTTATGTGCTTGTGATGGGTCTGTTAAGATTTTCTATTTGTTCCTGCTTAAGTTTTAGAAAGTTGTAATTTTCTAAGATTTTATTCATTTCCTCCAAGTTGTCAATTTTATTGGCATATAATTGCTGATAGTATTTTCTTATGATCCTTTGTATTTCTGTGTTGTCTGTTGTGATCTCTCCATTTTCATTTCTAATTTTATTGATTTGATTTTTCTCCCTTTGTTTCTTGATAAGTCTGGCTAATGGTTTGTCAATTTAATTTACCCTTTCAAAGAACCAGCTATTGGCTTTTTTGATATTTGCTATTGTCTCTTTTGTTTCTTTTGCATTTATTTCTGCCCTAATTTTTAAGATTTCTTTCCTTCTACTAACCCTAGGATTTTCATTTCTTCCTTTTCTAGTTGCTTTAGGTGTAGAGTTAGGTTCTTTATCTGACTTTTTTCTTGTTTCTTGAGGTTGCCTGTATTGCTATGAACCTTCCCCTTAGCACTGCTTTTACAGTGTCCCACAGGTTTTGGGTTGTTGTGTTTTCATTTTCTTTCATTTCTATGCATATTTTGATTTCTGTTTTTTATTTATTCTGTGACTTGTTGGTTATTCAGCAGTGTGTTTTTCATCCTCCATATGTTGGAATTTTTAAAAGTTTTTTTTCTGTAATTGAGATCTAGTCTTACTGCATTGGGTCAAAAAAGATGCTTGGAATGATTTCAATTTTTTCGAATTTACAAAGTCTAGATTTATGGCCCAGGATGTGGTCTATCCTGGAGAATGTTCCATGTGCACTTGACAAAAAGGTAAAATTCATTGTTTTGGGGTGAAATGTCCTATAGATATCAATTAGGTATAACTGGTCTATTGTATCATTTAAAATTTGAGTTTCCTTGTCAATTTTCTGTTTAGTTGATCTATCCATAGGTGTGAGTGGGGTATTACAGTTTCCCACCATTATTGTGTTATTGTTAATTTCCCCTTTTATACTTGTTAGCATTTGTCTTAAATACCGTGGTTCTCCTATGTTGGGTGCATATATATTTATAATTGTTATATCTTCTTCTTGGGTTGATCCTTTGATCATTGTGTAGTGTCTTTCTTTGTCTCTTTTCACAGCCTTTGTCTTAAAGCCTATTTTATCTAATATGAGTATTGCTACTCCTGCTTTCTTTTGGTCTCTATTTGCGTGGAATATCTTTTTCCAGCCCTTCACTTTCAGTCTGTATGTGTCCCCTGTTTTGAGGCGGGTCTGTTGTAGACAACATATATAGGGGTCTTGTTTTTGTATCCATTCAGCCAGCCAGTCTTTGTCTTTTGGTTGGGGCATTCAACCCATTTATGTTTGAAGTAATTATTGATAAGTATGATCCATTGCCATTCACTTTATTGTTTTGGGCTCGAGTTTATACTCCCTTTTTATGTTACCTGCCTAGACAAGATCCTTTAGCATTTGTTGGAGAGTTGGTTTGGTGGTGCTGAATTCTCTGTTTTTGCTTGTCCGTAAAGCTTTTGATTTCTCCTTTATATTTGAATGAGATCCTTGCTGGGTACAGTAATCTGGGCTGTAGGTTATTTTCTTTCATCACTTTAAGTATGTCCTGCCATTCCCTCCTGGTCTGAAGAGTTTCTATGGAAAGATCAGCTGTTATCCTTATGGGAATCCCCTTGTGTGTTATTTGTTGTTTTTCCCTTGCTGCTTTTAATATTTGTTCTTTGCGTTTGATTATGTTAATTTGATGAATATGTGTCTTGGGGTGTTTCACCTTGGGTTTATCCTGTTTGGGACTCTCTGGGTTTCTTGGACTTGGATGATTATTTCCTTCCCCATTTTAGGGAAGTTTTCAACTATTATCTCCTTAAGTATTTTCTCATGGTCTTTCCTTTTGTCTTCTTCTTCTGGGACTCCTATGATTCGAATGTTGGGGTGTTTAACATTGTCCAGAGGTCTCTGAGATTGTCCTCATGTCTCTTAATTCATTTTTCTTTTCTCCTCTCTGATTCATTTATTTCTACCTTTCTTCTGCCTCCATTATTCTATTATTTGTTCCCTCCAGAGTGTTTTTGATCTCATATATTGCATTATTCATTATATATTGGCTCCTTTTAATTTCTTCTAGGTCCTTGTTAAACCTTTCTTGCATCTTCTCAATCGTTGTCTCCAGGCTATTTATCTGTGATTACATTTTGTTTTCAAGATTTTGAATCATTTTCACTATCATTATTTGGAATACTTTATCAGGTAGATTCCCTATCTCTTCCTCTTTTGTTTGGTTTGGTAGGCATTTATCCTGTTCCTTTACCTTCTGGGAATTCCTCTGTCTCTTCATCTTGTTTATATTGCTGCGTTTGGCATGGCCTTTGTGTATTCTGGCAGTTTGTGGAGTTCTCTTTATTGTAGAGTTTCCTCTCTGTAGGTAGGCGTTTTCTGGGTGGCTTGTCAAGTTTCCTATGTTGGGGTACTGGTGGGTGGACCTGGATTTCTTCTCTATGGAGTGCACTGACATGTCCAATAATGAGTTATGAGATGTCAATGGGTTTGGAGTGACTTTGGGCAGCCTGTATATTGAAGCTCAGGGCTATGTTGCTGTGTTGCTGGAGAATTTGCGTGGTATGTCTTGCTCTGGAATTTGCTGGCCCTTGGATGGTGCTTGGTTTCAGTGTAGGTATCAGATCAGATCAGATCAGATCAGTCGCTCAGTCGTGTCCCACTCTTTGCAACCCCATGAATCGCAGCACGCCAGGCATCCCTGTCCATCACCAGCTCCCGGAGTTCACTGAGACTCACGTCCATCGAGTCAGTGATGCCATCCAGCCTTCTCATCCTCTGTCGTCCCCTTCTCCTCCTGCCCCCAATCCCTCCCAGCATCAGAGTCTTTTCCAATGAGTCAACTCTTCACATGAGGTGGCCAAAGTACTGGAGTTTCAGCTTCAGCGTCATTCCTTCCAAAGAAATCCCAGGGCTGATCTCCTTCAGAATGGACTGGTTGGATCTCCTTGCAGTCCAAGGAACTCTCAAGAGTCTTCTCCAACACCACAGTTCAAAAGCATCAATTCTTTGGCACTCAGCCTTCTTCACAGCCCAACTCTCACATCCATACATGACCACAGGAAAAACCATAGCCTTGACTAGATGGACCTTTGTTGGCAAAGTAATGTCTCTGCTTTTGAACATGCTATATAGGTATGGAGACGTTTAACGAGCTCTTGTCAATTAATGTTCCCTGGTGTCAGGAGTTCTCTGGTGTTCTCAGGATTTGGACTTAAGCCTCCTGCTTCTGGTTTGCAGTCTTATTTTTACAGTATCCTCAAGACTTCTCCATCTACACAGCACCATTGGTAAAACATTTAGGTTGAAGATGAAAAGTTTCTCCACAGTGAGGGACACCCAGAGAGGTTCACAGAGTTACATGGAGAAGAGAAGAGGGAGGAGGGAGATAGAGGTGACCAGGAGGAGAAGAAAGGGTAACAAAAGAGAAGAGAGCAAGCTAGCCAGTAATCACTTCCCTATGTGCTCTCCACAGTCTGGACCGCTCAGAGATGTTCACGGAGTTATACAGAGAAGAGAAGAGGGAGGAAGGAGACAGAGGTGGCCAGGAGGATAAAAGGCGGAATCAAAAGGAGAGAGACAGATCCAGCCAGTAATCAGTTCCCTAAGTGTTCTCCACTGTCTGGAACACACAAGGAGATTCACAGAATTGGGTAGAGAGGAGAAGGGGAGGGAGGAGATAGAGGCGATCTGGTGGAGAAAAAGGAGAGTCCAAAGAGGGAGAGAGCAGTCAAGCCAGGAATCTCACTCCCAAGTAAAAATGGGTACTGAAGATTGGGTTCTTAAAGATACAAAATTGATAGCAAATACCAAAAAGCAAAGATTAAAAATCTAGAGTAGAGGTTAGATTTTCAAAAATACAATACTAAAGGGAAAAAAAGGCACAAGAATTATAAAACATATATATATATATATATATATATATATATATATATATGAAGGTTGCTTTTATAAAATAGGGTCTCTCTCTCTTTTTTTTAAAAGTAATAATAGGTTATGAAAATGAAAATTAAAGGAGTAATAGAGGACTTAAAAATACAAAAAAAAAAAATTAAGACTGATGGTTAAAAATATATCTAGGACTTTCTCAGGCGGTGTTGTGGGCAGTGTGGGATCAGTTCATTTTCGGATGACATTGTTTTGTGGAATTTACTCAGCGTTCAAATGTTATTTTGATGAGTTTTGGGGGAGAAAGTGGTTTCCCCATTTTATTCCTCTGCCATCTTAGGACTGCCCCCTCAAAACTGACTCATTTGAAAAGACCCTGATTTTGGGGAAGATTGAAGGGAGGAGGAGGAGGGGATGACAGAGGATGAGATGGTTGGATGCCATCACTGACTCAGTGCACATGAGTTTGAGTAAGCTCTGGGAATGGTGATGGACAGGAAGACCTGGCGTGCTGCAGTCCATGGGGCCCCAAAGAGTTGAACATGACTGAGCGACTGGACTGAACTGATACATATTCATATACATATACATATTCTTGGGCTTCCCAGGTGGCTCACTGGTAAAGAATCCTCCTGCCAATGCAGGAAATGAGGGTTTGATCCCTCGGTGAGGAAAATCCCCCAGAGAAGGAAATGGCAACCCACTCCAGTATTCTTGCCTGGGGAATCCCATGAGCAGAGGAGCCTAGAGGTCTACAGTCCATGGGACCACAAAGAATTGGACTTGACTTAGCAATTAAACAACATATATACATACATATTATTATACATATACAAACACAGACAGCTCTTGACTTAAAATTTTTCGACTTTATGATGTTGCAAAAGTGAAAACCATTTACCAGAAACCAAACTTTGGATTTTTATCTTTTTCTGGGCTGTGTATGTGTTAGTCATTCAGTCATGTCTGACTCTTTGCACCCTGAGGACTGTAGCCCACCAGGCTCCTCTGTCCATGGAATTCTCCAGGCAAGAATACTGGAGTGGGTTGCTGTTTCCTTCTCCAGGGGATCTTCTTGACTAAGGGAATCGAATCCAGGTTTCCTGCATTGCAGGCTGATTCTTTACCATCTGAGGTAACAGGGAAGTCTATTGCTATGCTGTCTGATACTCTCTTATGATGCTGGCCAGTGGCAGCAGCCTCAGCTCCCAGCCAGGTGTATGATTACAGGGGTAAACAACCCACACACAAGTATTCTGTACCCAAACCGCCATTCTGTTTTTCACTTTCATTACAGTAGTCAATAAATTACATGATATTCAATAATTTTTCTATGAAGTTGGCCATGTATTATTTTGCCCAACTGTAGGCTAATGTAAATATTCTGAGCATGTTTAAGGTAGGCTAGGCTAAACTATAATGTTCACTAAGGTGCATTAGGCACAATGCCAATTTACTATATTTTCAACTTATAAGTTTGTTGATATGTAACGCCATCAAAAGTTGAGGAAGATCTGCTCATGTATTTTACATTTAATAATCCTTGGTCTCTAATTAAAAAATATATCCTGATATTTTTTTCTGCTTTTCAAAACTGGAATGACCAGTCAATATTTTCAAATCTTTTAATCCATTGTCTAGCTTATCCCAAACTCATATTTCTTCAGATAGCTAATAACTGATCCCATAATGTCAATTTCTAGCTTCAGGTCAGTAAACAGGGTTGAAGTTTATCTATGACTTGGCATTAAGGACACAGATTATGCCTTTCCTGAAGCCAGATATACAGACAAGATAAAACAAATGTGCAGCTAAAAGCAGCATGTCATAAAATATTTATCAATTTTCTGGCAAGAAATGTGGTCAAGACATAAAAGTAGAGCAAAAAACACAAATATTTTCTATCCCATAATTCAAATGTACCATTTTAAGGTTAGTAGTTTTTAAATAACTATAATAAAATAAAAAACAAACTTCAGCATATCATTCAACAGTTCCTAATTCATTTATATTTTGTTTCCTTCTTCCCTGAATATTGACTTCTCAGGAGGTTATCTTGAATATGTTTTCATTTACAAATCAAAATCCTAGTCCAAACTATTTTTCTCTTCCTGGAATACCTCTTTTCTATCTGCCATCCATAACTCTGTCTCATCAAGGCCAAGGTAAGGAAAAAAAAATAGCGAATAATAATAGTAATCAAACTGTATGCAAGCACTATGATTTAGGCAGTTCAATCATCATATCAACTTATAAACTACACACTTTCTTTATTACAATTTTAAAATGAGTCTATTAAGACCTAAAGAAGCTTTGTTACTTGCACAAAACCCCACTGTCATTAACTGAAGAAATAAGAATTCTAATGAAAATTATTGTGATCCCAGACATTAACTTGCTTTTATGTACTGCTTTTATCTACTATATAATATCCTCCCTCATTTTTCCCACTGGAAAGTCTTCTGGGGGGGGGGGGAGCGGTCCTAAGATGGCGGAGGAATAGGATGGGGAGACCACTTTCTCCCCCACAAATTCATCAAAATAACATTTGAACGCTGAGTAAATTCCACAAAACAACTTCTGAATGCCGGCAGAGGACATCAGACACCCAGAAAAGCAGCCCATTGTCTTCAAAAGGAAGTAGGAAAAAATATAAAAGATAAAAAGAGAGACAAAAGAGGTAGGGATGGAGCTCCGTCCCGGGAAGGGAGTCTTAAAAAAGAGAGAAGTTTCCAAACACCAGGAAATGCTCTCACTGCCAAGTCTGTGGCGAGCCTTGGAACCACAGAGGACAACATCAGTCAGTTCAGTTCAGTTTATTTCAGTTGCTCAGTCGTGTCCGACTCTTTGCGACCCCATGAATCTCAGCACGCCAGGCATCCCTGTCCATCACCAACTCCTGGAGTTTACTCAGACTCACGTCCATCGAGTCAGTGATGCCATCCAGCCATCTCATCCTCTGTCATCCCCTTCTCCTTCTGCCCCCAATCCCTCCCAGCATCAGAGTCTTTTCCAATGAGTCAACTCTTCGCATGAGGTGGCCAAAGTACTGGAGTTTCAGCTTCAGCATCATTCCTTCCAAAGAAATCCCAGGGCTGATCTCCTTCAGAATGGACTGGTTGGATCTCCTTGCAGTCCAAGGAACTCTCAAGAGTCTTCTCCAACACCACAGTTCAAAAGCATCAATTCTTCATCACTCAGCTTTCTTCACAGTCCAGCTCTCACATCCATACATGACCACTGGAAAAACCATAGCCTTGACTAGATGGACCTTTGTTGGCAAAGTAATGTCTCTGCTTTTCAATATGGTATCTAGGTTGGTCATAACTTTTCTTCCAAGGAGTAAGCATCTTTTAATATCATGGCTGCAGTCACCATCTGCAGGGATTTTGGAGCCCCCAAAAATAAAGTCTGACACTGTTTCCATTGTTTCCCTTTCTATTTCCCATGAAGTGATGGGACCAGATGCCGTGATCTTTGTTTTCTGAATGTTGAGCTTTAAACCAACTTTTTCACTCTCCACTTTCACTTTCATCAAGAGGCTTTTTAGTTCCTCTTCACTTTCTGCCATAAGGGTGGTGTCATCTGCATATCTGAGGTTATTGATATTTCTCCTGGCAATCTTGATTCCAGCTTGTGCTTCTTCCAGCCCAGCATTTCTCATGATGTTAACTTATATGCAGAGTACATCATGAGGAAAAATAAATAAATATTTTAAACCCACAGATTTCCTGCCCAGTGGTAACTCCCCTGGTGGAGAAGCAGCGCAGACACCTGCATCCACCACTAGCAAGTGGGGGCTGGGCAGGGAGGCACGGGCTGCATTGCTTAGAGTAAGGACTGGGCCTGAATGCCCCAAGGGCAGTCTGAGGGAACTAACTTGGGATAGCAAACCAGACTGGGAGAGCTATCTCGCGAAAAGCCCTAACCTAAGACACTGCCAGGTCTGCTCACAGAACAAAGGACTGAGCAGAGCTAGCCTGCTGCAGACCGGCCCATCCTCCTCCATTGACAGGCAGGCAAGGGCATCCAGAGCTGGAAGGGGGCAATCGAGGCCCCAGAGAGGCATTATCTACCAAACTGCAAGCAGGCTTCTTTGCTAACCAAGACTTCTTGGGATTCTGGACGGTCAACATCTGCCTGAGAAGGTTGTACACCAGAAAACCGAGCAACAGGGATGGGGGAGGTGATAAGTCGCAGCGACCGTGCTCACCAAACACCTGGTCACCTGAGCTGCTTGGACCTGGGAAGGGCACAAAACGCAGGCCCAACCGAGTCTGCGCCTCTGAGGACTACCCGAGTGCCTGAACCTGAACGGGTTAGACCTGGGAGGTGCATACAACCCAGGGCCAGCCTCAGACAGTTCCCAGCAGAGCAACCTAGAGCCTAAACTGTGTAGACAGGGAAAGCACACACGCCATGAGCGGGGGCAAACCCAGTGTGGCTGATACACTGCGAGCACACGCCAGTGTTATTTGAATGCAGCGGCCCTCCCTCTCCAGAGTACAACTGAACAAGTGAGCCTAAAAAAGTGTCCACCACCACCCCCTTGTGTCAGGGCGGAAATTAGACACTGAAGAGACCAGCAAACAGAAGAAGCGAAAACAGAGGGAACCTCCTTGGAAGTGACAGATGAAATAGATTAAAACCCTGTAGTTAGTACCAACTACATAGGAAGGGGCCTATAGATCTTGAGAAATATAAGCTGGACCAAGGAACTATCCGAAAATGAACTGACCCTACACTGCCCACACCACCACCAGAGAAAGTCCTAGATATATTTTTACCATCAGTTTTTAATTAAAAATTTTTTTATTTTAAGTCCTCTATTACTCCTTTAATTTCCATTTTTATAACCTATTATTACTTTGCAAAAGAAAAAGAGAGAGAGAGAGAGACCCTATTTTTTAAAAAGCAAACTGCATATATACATATTTTATAATTTTTGTGACTTTTTTTTCCTTTAAAATTGTATTTTTGAAAATCCAACCTCTACTCTAGATTTTTAATCTTTGATTTTTGGTATTTGTTATCAATTTTGTACCTTTAAGAACCCAATCTTCAGTATCCAGTTTTACTTGAGAGACAGATTCCTGGCTTGACTGCTCTCTCCCCCTTTGGACTCTCCTTTTTCTCTACCAGGTGGCCTCTATCTCCTCCCTCCCCCTTCTCTTCTCTACCCAACGAAAAGACAAAGACTGGCTGAATGGATACAAAAACAAGACCCCTATATATGTTGTCTACAAGAGACCCACCTCAAAATAAGGGACACATACAGACTGAAAGTGAAGGGCTGGAAAAAGATATTCCACACAAATAGAGACCTAAAGAAAGCAGGAGTAGCAATATTTATATCAGATAAAATAGACTTTAAGACAAAGGCTGTGAAAAGAGACAAAGAAGGACACTACATAATGATCAAAGGATCAACCCAAGAAGAAGATATAACAATTATAAAAATATATGCACCCAACATAGGAACACCACAGTATTTAAGACAAATGCTAACAAGTATAAAAGGGGAAATTAACAATAACACAATAATAGTGGGAGACTGTAATACCCCACTCACACCTATGGATAGATCAACCAAACAGAAAATTAACAAGGAAACACAAATTTTAAATGATACAATAGACCAGTTAGACTAACTGTTATCTATAGGACATTTCACCCCAAAACAGTGAATTTCACCTTTTTCTCAAGTGCACACGGAACCTTCTCCAGGATAGATCACATCCTGGGCCATAAATCTAGCCTTGGTAAATTCAAAAAAATTGAAATCATTCCAAGCATCTTTTCTGATCACATTGCAATAAGACTAGATATCAATTACAGGAGAAAAACTATTAAAAATGCCAACATATGGAAGCTGAACAAGACACTGCTGACTAACCAACAAATCACAGAAGAAATAAAAAAAGAAATCAAAATATGCATAGAAATGAAAGAAAATGAAAACACAACAACCCAAAACCTGTGGGACACTGTAAAAGCAGTGCTAAGGGGAAGGTTCATAGCAATACAGGCAACCTCAAGAAACAAGAAAAAAGTCAAATAAAGAACCTAACTCTACACCTAAAGCAACTAGAAAAGGAAGAAATGAAGAACCTTAGGGTTAGTAGAAGGAAAGAAATCTTAAAAAATAGGGCAGAAATAAATGGAAAAGAAACAAAAGAGACCATAGCAAATATCAACAATGCCAAAAGCTGGTTCTTTGAGAGATAAATAAAATTGACAAGCCATTAGCCAGACTCATCAAGAAACAAGGGAGAAAAATAAAATCAATAAAATTAGAAATGAAAATGGAGAGATCACAACAGACAACACAGAAATACAAAGGCTCATAAGAGAATACTATCAGCAATTATATGCCAATAAAATGGACAACTTGGAAGAAATGGACAAATTCTTAGAGAAGTACAACTTTCCAAAACTGGACCAGGAAGAAATAGAAAATCTTAACAGACCCATCACAAGCATGGAAATTGAAACTGTTATCAAAAATCTTCCAGCAAACAAAAGCTCAGGTCCAGATGGCTTCACAGCTGAATTCTACTAAAAATTTAGAGAAGAGCTAACACCTATCCTACTCAAACTCTTCCAGAAAATTGCAGAGGAAGGTAAACTTCCAAACTCATACTATGAGGCCACCATCACCCTAATACCAAAACCTGACAAAGATGCCACCATAAAAGAAAACTACAGGCCAATATCACTGATGAACAGAGATGCAAAAATCCTTAACAAAATTCTAGCAATCAGAATCCAACAACACATTAAAAAGATCATATATCATGACCAAGTGGGATTTATCCCAGTGATGCAAGGATTCTTCAATATACGCAAATCAATCAATGTAATATACCACATTAACAAATTGAAAAATAAAAGCCATATGATTATCTCAATAGATGCAGAGAAAGCCTTTGACAAAATTCAGCATCTATTTATGATAAAAACTCTCAAGAAAGCAGGAATAGAAGGAACATACCTCAACATAATAAAAGCTACACATGACAAACCCACAGCAAACATTATCCTCAATGGTGAAAAATTGAAAGCATTTCCCCTAAAGTCAGGAACAAGACAGGGTGCCCACTTTCACCACTACTATTCAACATAGTTTTGGGAGTTTTGGCCACAGCAATCAGAGCAGAAAAAGAAATAAAAGGATTCCAAATCAGAAAAGAAGAAGTAAAACTCTCACTGCAGATGACATAGAAAACCCTGAAGACTCCACCAGAAAATTACTGGAATGAATCAATGAATATAGTAAAGTGGCAGGATATAAAATCAACCCACATAAATTCCTTGCATTCCTATACACTAATAATGAGAAAATAGAAAGAGAAGTTAAGGAAACAGTTCCATTCACCATTGCAACAAAAAGAATAAAATACTTAGGAATATATTTACCTAAAGAAACAAAAGACCTATATATAGAAAACTATAAAACACTGGTGAAACAAATTGAAGAGAACACTAATAGATGGAGATATATACCGTGTTCATGGATCAGAAGAATCAATATAGTGAAAATGAGTATACTACCCAAAGCACTCTATAGATTCAATGCAATCCCTATCAAGCTACCAACGGTGTTTTTCACAGAGCTAGAACAAATAATTTCACAATTTGTATGGAAATACAAAAAACCTCGAATAACCAAAGCAATGTTGAGAAAGAAGAATGGAACTGGAGGAATCAACCTGCCTGACTTCAGGCTCTACTACAAAGACACAGTCATCAAGACAGTATGGTACTGGCACAAAGACAGAAATATAGATCAATGGAACAAAATAGAAAGGCCAGAGATAAATCCACACACCTATGGACACTTTATCTTTGACAAAGGAGGCAAGAATATACAATGGATTAGAGACAATCTCTTTAACAAGTGGTGCCAGGAAAACTGGTCAACCACTTGTAAAAGAATGAAACTAGAACACTTTCTAACACCATACACAAAAATAAACTCAAAATGGATTAAAGATCTAAACGTAAGACCAGAAACTATAAAACTCCTAGAGGAGAACATAGGCAAACCTCTCTCCGACATAAATCACAGCAGGATCCTCTATGACCCACCTTCCAGAATATTGGAAATAAAAGCAAAAATAAACAAATGGGACCTAATTAAAATTAAAAGCTTCTGCACATCAAAGGAAACTACAAGCAAGGTGAAAAGACAGCCTTCAGAATGGGAGAAAATAATAACAAACGAAGAAATGGACAAAGAATTAATCTCAAAAATATACAAGCAACTCTTGCAGCTCAATTGCAGAAAAATAAACGACCCAATCAGAAAATGGGCCAAAGAACTAAACATACATTTCTCCAAAGAAGATATGCAGATGGCTAACAAACACATGAAAAAGATGCTCAACACCATTCATTATCAGAGAAATGCAAATCAAAACCACAATGAGGTACCATTTCACACCAGTCAGAATGGCTGTGATCCAAAAGTCTACAAGCAATAAATGCTGGAGAGGGTGTGGAGAAATGGGAACCCTCTTACACTGTTGGTGGGAAGGCAAACTAGAACAGCGACTATGGAGAACAGTGTAGAGATTCCTTAAAAAACTGGAAATAGAACTGCCATAGGACCCAGCAATCCCACTGCTGGGCATATACACTGAGGAAACCAGAACTGAAAGAGACACATGTACCCCAATGTTCATCGCAGCACTGTTTATAATAGCCAAGACATGGAAGCAACCATGTCCACCAGCAGATGAGTGGATAAGAAAGCTGTGTTACATATACACAATGGAGTATTACTCAGCCATTAAAAGAATACATTTGAATCAGTTCTAATGAGGTGGATGAAACTGGAGCCTATTATACAGAGTGAAGTAAGCCAGAAAGAAGAACACCAATACAGTATACTAACGCATATATATGGAATTTAGAAAGATGGTAACGCTAACCCTGTATGCGAGACAGCAAAAGAGACACAGATGTATAGAACAGTCTTTTGGACTCTGTGGGAGAGGGCAAGGGTGGGATGATTTGGGAGAATGGCATTGAAACATGTATAATATATGTGAGATGAATCGCCATTCCAGGTTCGATGCATGATACAGGATGCTCAGGGCTGGTGCACTGGGATGACCCAGAGGGATGATATAGGGAGGGAGGTAGGAGGGAGGTTCAGGATGGAGAACATGTGTTCACCCGTGGCAGATTCATGTTGATGTATGGCAAAAGCAATACAATATTGTAAAGTAATTAGCCTCCAATTAAAATAAATAAATTTACATTAAATAAAAAGTCAGTTTTTCACATCAGGTGGCGAAAGTATTGGAGTTTCAATGTCAGCATCAGTCCTTTCAATGAATATTCAGAACTGATTTCCTTTAGGATGGACTGGTTGGATCTCCTTGCAGTCCAAGGGACTCTCAAGTGTCTTCTCCAACACCATTCTTCAGCACTCAGCTTTCTTTATAATCCAACTCTCACATCTACGCATAACTACTGGAGAAATTATAGCTTTGACTAGACAGACCTTTGTTGGTAAAATAATGTCTCTGCTTTTTAATATGCTGTCTAAGTTGGTCATAGCTTTTCTTCCAAGGAGCAAGTGTCTTTTAATTTCATGGCTGCAGTCACCATCTGCAGTGATTTAGGAGGCCCCCCTCCCTCTGCCAAAGGTGGGAAGAAAAAAAAACAAACCCACAGAGACTGAGACAGAATTGTGTTTGAGCATTTTCTGAGGATGTAATTATCAGCAGTGGACTGCTGGGGCAAGGACTCTGGTGCAGTAGACCTGGGTATGGCATAAGCCCACTTGGAGTAGATTGCCATTAACCCCACCATACAGCCACCAGAACTTACACAGGACTGTGGAAACAGACTCTTGGAGGGCATAAACAGAACCTTGTGCACACCAGGACCCAGGAAAAAAGAAGTGACCCTACAAGAGACTGACCCAGACTTGCCCGTGAGTGCCCAGGAGTCTCTGGCAGAGGCGTGGGTTAGCAGTGGCCTGCTGCAGGGTTGGGGGCACTGAGTGTAGCAGTGCGTGCATGGCAACTTTTGAAGGAGGTCTCCATTCTTCATTACCTCCACCATAGTTTGATATCAGGGCAAATAACAGGGAGGGAACACAGCCCCGCCCATCAACAGAAAATTGGATTAAAGATTTACTGAGCATGGCCCCGCCCATCTGAACAAGACCCTCAGTCAGTCTCTCCCATCAGGAAGCTTCCATAAACCTCTTATCCTTCTCCATAAGAGGGCAGACAGACTGAAAACCACAATCACAGAAAACTATCCAATCTGATCAGATGGACCACTGCTGCTTAGTTGCTTCAGTCGTGTCCGACTCTGTGCAACCCCATAGACAGCAGCCCACCAGGCTCCCCCGTCCCTGGGATTCTCCAGGCAAGAACACTGGAGTGGGTTGCCATTTCCTTCTCCAATGCATGAAAGTGAAAAGTGAAAGTGAAGTCGCTCAGTCGTGCCCGACTCTTAGCGACTCCACGGACTGCAGCCTACCAGGCTCCTCTGTCCATGGGACTTTCCAGGCAAGAGTACTGGAGTGTGGTGCCATTGCCTTCTCTGCAGATAGACCACAGCCTTGTCTAACTCAATGAAACTATGAGCTATGCCATGTAGGGCCACTCAAGACAGACAGGTCATGGTGGAGAGTTCTGACAAAACATGGTCCACTGGAGAAGGGAATGGCAAACCATATCAGTATTCTTGCCTTGAGAACCCCATGAACAGTATGAATATTTATATATATGCATAACTCAACTAGCTGAAGTAACCTTGCCTTACAGTAAAATCTTTTTAGCATTTAAGTCCAATTTTTCTATTGTTGTTGTTCAGCTAAATCATTTCTGACTGTTTGTGACCCCATGAACTGCAGCACGCCAGGCTTCCCTGTCATTCAGTATCTCTCAGAGTTTGTTCAAACTCATGTCCATTGAGTCAGTGATACTATTTAAATATCTCATCTTCTATTGCCCCCTCCTCCTTTTGCCTTCAATCTTTCCCAACATCAGAGTCTTTTTCAGCAAACTGGCTCCTCATATCAGGTGACCAAAGTATTACAGCCTCAGCTTCAGTATCAGTTCTTTTAATGAATATTCAGGATTGATTTCCTTTAGGATTGGCTGATTTGATCTCCTTGCAGTCCAAGGGACTCTCAAGAGTCTCTTCAGCACCACAATTCAAAAGCATTAATTCTTCGGCACTCAACCTTCTTTATAGTCCAACTCTCACATTCATACATGACTATTGGAAAGACCATGACTTTGACTATATGGACCTCTGTCGGCAAAGTGATGTCTCTGCTTAATTTTAATATGCTGTCTAGGTTTGTCATAGCTTTCCTTCCAAGGAGCAAATGTCTTTTAATTTCATGGCTACAGTCATTGTCAGCGATGATTTTGGAGCCCAAGAAAATAAAATCTGTCACTGCTTCTACTTTTTCCCCTTGTATTTGCCATGAAGTGATGGGACCAGATACCATGATCTTAGTTTTTTGAATGTTGAGTTTTAAGCCAGCTTTTTCACTCTCCTCCTTCACTGTCATCAAGAGGCTCTTGATAGTGCTTCCAATAGTGTTCATTAAACTATTATGTTGGCAAACTTTCTATGATTGTTGTGCAATAATATATGCAGTGTTGTTCTTTAGTCTTTCAGCTGTGTCCAACTCTTTGTGACACCATGGATTGTAGCCCATGAGGCTCCTCTGTCCATGGGAATCTCCAGGCAGTGGAGTAGAGTGGGTTGCCATTTCCTTCTCCAATATGTAGTCTTAACACAAGAATTAATAATATAATGGAAAGAATGAAACATTAAAATAACACTTTTTGTTGACATAGTCATGATGTGTCCTAAACAATGTTAACTGTGACTTTGACAAGGGTCAGTCCACTTTGACAAAGCCCAGTCCCTTGGTGGTTAACCTTCTATTGGCAGATTTGCAGACTTTATCTTCAAGTGTCCACTAGATTTCTCTTCATATGTGCTCCCTGTCTGTTTCCTTTATTTGTTAGGAATCACATTGTTTATTTTGTAAATGGCAACACTTAACATATACAATGGTGAAGTGATAAAAGAATTTACATGGTTTTAGATGAATTTCATAAGACTTATGTCTAGAAATTTTCATGTCTTTCTAGTACCATGTCTTAAACAGTTTAAAAGTTTAACACTCATCCTCTGCAGGAAGATATAAATATATTAAAGATAAGCTTTTTCAAAGGTGTATAAATTAAGCTCAATAATATCATGAATAGACAGTCACACAATTAAACAGGAACTCACCTGCCTGATGCAAATATGAAAGGAAAAAATTTTAGGGGACAATACCTGTAATAGTAAATGATTTGTACTATTTAACTCAACAGTTAAATTTATAGACATTCATCCTATAGATGCACTTGTACAAATATTCATTTACAGTGATATAGATATAGACATGAATGCTCAT
This sequence comes from Bubalus bubalis, assembly GCF_019923935.1. NCBI lineage: Eukaryota > Metazoa > Chordata > Mammalia > Artiodactyla > Bovidae > Bubalus > Bubalus bubalis. The sequence goes on along the minus strand of NC_059168.1, from coordinate 17,915,106 downwards.
TGTTGCCTCAGTGTAGCAGAAAAGCTAAAAATGATTGGACTGTATAATATTAAAGCCCATATTTTAAAATATATACAGATATAAATATATGGACATTGGTATATTCACTGACATATTTTCCTAGACTGCATTTGTATCACTAACCTATTGTTGATGTCTTATGACAGATGGACACCAGGTAGCAGTTGCAACGTGATGTCTCTACCTGAACTTACACAAGCATCAAAAGTACTGCATCAAAATTTTCAGAATAGGTATCAGTGACCTGGGAGAATTCAGAATTTGCTATTTGAAAAGCAAAATGATTATGAAGAGTGTTTGGAAGGGGTAAAAAAATCAAAGATTTTCAGCTATATTCCATGAACAAAAGTTTTTAAGAGGTACTATATACACATAATTGCAAGGCCAGTTTAAGAGCTCAGAACTAATGACTTTTAGTTCTTCGGGGGTTTCTTTCTTCATCACCAATGTTCTTGATGGCACAGAGCATAGATAGTATTATGTGGAAAAATCTGCATATGGCATATTTTACAGGGCAAATTTTGTTAATCAGAGCATTCCTGCAATGAACAGAAGAGATGTCATTTTTTTTTTGTCATTTTCTGGTTGCAAATATTGATGGGCTTAATTTAGTATAGCAAAATCAATTTACTGATTGGGAATTTATCATGCAGTTGTCAACTTCCAGGTAATTTTCTCTGACCTCTCACAGGAGGATGATCTTTTTTCTTGTGTAAGTGGATAATTAAACTTCTTTATTTTATTGTTTAATTTTGAACTAATCATTCAATACATATAGATTTCTTACAGCAACTTTAGAGAATGAGGCCTTTTTCATTAGCCATATTTGTGTGAGTGTTATTATCTGGGGCTAAGGTTGTGCACTGATGCACTGTTAGCCGCTGCAGCTCTGATAACCTGCTGATGAGCTGTTCTTTGAAGTGAATTGGTGTTTTTCACTATTAGCTATTCAACCTTGTAGACGTTTCAGTTACATTTTCTTGTGGGTGAATAGGGCCATCTGTCTGAATTAAATCTGATTTACCTTACTGCTCTGATTGAAGACACTCATTTTTATTTTCTCACTTTAATATCTGAAATTGAGATATTCCTTACAGTTGATGACGTCTTATAGTTGTTGTCAAGTGGGAATAAACTGTGGTCAAGTATGTGAAAATCTTCTGGTGAGAAAAGAGCAAGGAAGCACCAAACCATTTAAAATTGTATGAAATCTAAAATCTAAGTTTAAGGACTCTCCCTTAATTCTTCTTAAATTCTCATCAAATTAATACATACACATGAGTTAAAAATTAAATTGGATCGTGGATATATTCTGAAAAAACATTGTTTTTGTAGTTCTATCTATATTGCTAAAAAACACTTACCTCGCTGTTTGTTGATTTATGAACTGATTAAATTTTCTACGTACTCCCTGCTATAAATGAAAGTTGTTTAGACTCTCAGCCTCTTTTCAATTTAGTTCCCCAGCTTTCCTCCCACCTCAGCTCCTAGTTGGTGTCATTTGTACTTCAGCTTTTACATTGTCAAGGTTGGCTGCATAAACATTCTATTCCATAATTATAATTAAGTCATCGAATCTTGAACTTTAGATTAATTCTATCCCTCCTTCCCCAAACTGCTGTTAGATGTGGTTACATGATGATGATAGTGTACATATTATTCACTGAAAATTCTTACTACAATAATATTATTAATTTATTTTGCTTTCCCTCAAATAAGATTTTTGTGCCATTTCAAGAATATTAATAACAATTATTTTTCCTGTACTAATGTTACTCCAAATCATGCCAAAGGAAATGTCTTTCATGCACAGTGTTAATTTTCTTTTAACAGTTTGTTAAAGTTTCTGAATGCCATCTTTGTCAACAGCCATACCACCCTGAACATACCCGATCTTATCGGAGTACCATTCTTTTTTTCTTAGGAGAAGTATAGCTCCTTCCTCACATCTGCAACAGCTTCTAGCTTCTTACCCATCCAAACTTTGAGTGACTCCAACCATTCTTTTTGAAGGTCCCTTTTCCAATTTGGCCCATTTGTTCTATACCATGATTTTCTTGCCCAACACCTGAAATTTTTTCTTTACCTGCAGTCTTTCTTATTCTGTTATCACTTTTTTTTTTTTTTGCTTGCATGATGTACCTTTATTATAACCTCATATTTTTACAAACTATTATTCATTGACTTTTGTCTATAAAATCTTTTCCCATTCTAGCTGTCCTCCTCTCATTTTTTTCTAGAGATTTTCCTTGAAATTCTGTCCATTCTCCTCTCTGAATTACATGTTTACTAAGTCTTTTGGAAAGTTGTAACTTCTCTTCACTTATTTTCTTGACTAAATGTCTTTATTTATGTGTCATCTTTGTTTTATTACAGTGTATCTACAAGTCATTTCATAAGAAATGATATGTTGGCAGTTAAACTTTCTGTTTCCTTTATGTTTGAAAAAAACTGCATTCATCTTTAATTGATGGCAAGGGTGAACATAAAACTCAAAGCATGGAAAATGTTTCTTCATTGCCTTCTAGCAAACACTATTGCTTTTGAGAACTGTGCTGCCAATTTGACCCCCCCCCTGCCTTTTTTCTTTTTTGTAGGTGATCCTTTTTCTTCTTTTCTCTTAAGTTTTAGTACCTTGTATTTATTCTTTGGGTTTAGAAATTTTACAAGAAGATTTTTAAGTGTGTTTGATTTTATGTACTGTACTAGTTACTATGGGTAATTAAAAAATTTCTCTTGTTTAATCCTCTTTGGGTTTAGAAATTTTACAAAAAGATTTTTAAGTGTGTTGGTTTTTATTTGCTGTACTAGTTACTGTAGGTAATTAGAAGATTCTTCTTTTTCTTTAACTCTGGGTCATATTCCTTATTATTGTTACTGTTCTAAAAAATGTAATTATCTGCATTTTCTCTTTTTTCTTATTCCTATTATCAATGACTGAACCCACAGGATTATATTTCCTTTAATATTTTATGTATTTTTTGTTCTGCATCCTGGAACATTTTTATTTGACTTGATCATTGAACAATTCCTATGAACATTATTTTTTAAATTACAACTTGAGTTACTGAGAGCTCTTTCTTATTTTCTCTTTATTTTTTTCTTGTAAGTTTATGGCTGCATTAACTGCAATCTTTTTAAAAAAATACTAATATTTTTAAATCCTTTTCACTAAAGTTATTTTTCACATATTTTTCTCCTTTATCATCTATTATTTTCACTCTTAAACTTTGAACATGCTCTGCCATGCCCAGGATTTAAACAAATGCAATTCATTTTTTTCTACTCATACTGAGTGATGAATCAATAACCCAATATTTATAAGTGTGTATCCTCATCGACTGGCAGATTTGTTTCAGGTATAGGTACTTGGAGGGCTTCCCTGGTGGCTCAGAAGGTAAAGAATCTATCTGCAATGCAGGAGACCTGGGTTCGATCCCTGGGGCGGGAAAATCCCCTGGAAAAGGGCATGGCAACCCACTCCAGTATTCTTGCCTGGAGACTACCATGAAAGAGGAACCTGGTGGGCTATAGTCCATGGGGTTGCAGAGTCAGACACAACTGAGTGACTAACATACTTAGGTACTTGGATGCCCCACCAGATGTCCTGGATGCTGAGTCTACTACCTCTCAAATTCTCCCCCAGATAGACTCTTCAATTTTATTGGAGAATTATTAATTTTTTAAAAACTTTTTAACCTGCAATATAAACAGCAATCTGTAATTTGGTTTTCCCTGGTGGTAGAGCACAGCACAGACAAGAGAGTAAAAGACGGTCAGTTAATCATCCTGTCTTTCACACCACTTTTTCCTCCTATTTTCCAAGAGGTGGATTTCTAAATTTCAAATCTTCCCAAGGTGTGACTTACCTTGGGTGTTGTCTCTTGATGGCTGTTCTGGGAAGTTGCTTTTCTATGCTGCTTCTTTATCAAAGTTTACTTCCTTTTTTAAATTGCAGGAAAAAAATGGAAATCTCTTGTCTCAGCTGACTCTCTTCCATTTCACTTATTATTCTGAGCTTATAACTCTCTATTCTTTTCCTACGTTTGCAATAAGCCCCAAGAGAGTAGAAAGATAATACCATCTTTATCAGAATACCAATCTTAAAAATATCTGAATTGATTAGATAAAACATGTAACATATATTGTTAAACAGCTTTAGACTGTAAGCTGCCAGGCTCCTCTGTCCATGGAATTCTCCAGCAAGAATACCAGAGTGGGTAGCTATTCCCTTCTCCAGGGGATCTTCCTGACCTAAGGATCGAACCCAGTCTCCTGCATTGCAGGCACATTCTTTACCATCTAAGCTACCAGGGAAGCCCTCTGTTTATCTTAATACACATAATACCAATAAGAGGTAAAATAAAACAAAAGGCAGTGAAGAGGATGGGTAAGGGTATGATCTCTATATAGAGGATCTGGAGATGAATTCAGGCTCAGGCAATTTAGGAATGTGGAAATAAATTTCACATCTCAAAATTTTGTTTTATCACCTATCAGTGATAGAAAAGGGCTTCCCTGGTGGCTCAGAGGATAAAGCATCTGCCTGCAATGCAGGAGACCCAGGTTCAATCCCTGGGTTGGGAAGATCCCCTGGAGAAGGAAATAGCAACCCATTCCAGTATCCTTGCCTGGAGAATCCCATGGACAGAGGAACCTGGCAGGCTACAGTCCACGGGGTCACAAAGAGTTGGACACGACTGAGTGACTTCACTAATGATAGAAATAATGGAATTTACCACATAGGCTTCTTATAGAGTTCAAATTAAATGCTGAATGTAGAGAACTCAGTATGGGATTTTGTGCATGGTATGCACACAATAAATGGTAGCCATCAGTCATGCTAATATTGTTAGTGAAGAAGAATATAGAAAAAAAATGCCACCTTATCTAGATTATCACTTTTATTTTTGATGTTTGCTTTAAGAGCTTGTCTACATAAAAAATAATTTTTCAGTGTTTATTCTTTTATAAAACATTTATTGAATGATAGAAAGGGGGGAAAAGGGATTAAATGCCTGCCTTTAGGAGCTGGGTACTAGTGGGAGAATAAACCTACAAGCCTATACTTTAGTTTGTGTTAGAGTGCTGTGGCAGAATAGATAAGGAGATAGGTAATTCTTCCTGAAAGAGAGACCAGGTGAAAAGGCTTCAGATTAGAAATTAGCCAGTTAGTAAACTGGGTAGAGACACTCAAACAGATAAAAAAGTATGTGTAAAGGCTTCAAACATTAAAAATTCATTAATATCTGAATTGTATTAAACGAACAAGATTAAATGAGTAGAATAGAGTTGAGGTGTTAAAAACAGCCTGTGTAGATTATGATATTTTCAGTTGAAGCTTGAAAGGATTAAAGGGGAATGATATTCTTCTACATGAAGAGACCAATTTCCCAATATTTAAATCTTCCTTTAGTATCTCTTCCTTTCTAATCTTTCTCCTCTACGAGCTCCTTCTCTTTATTTTTCTTGTTATCCCATGTACAATACTGAATACTGCTGCTCAGCCAGACCCTCAGGGAAAGCGTGCTGCTGATTCCTACACTAAACCAGCTGCCTAGGAGTAAAAGCCATCATCTCATTCTGTTCACATTCTTTGAATAGAGTCAGCAGTTCTGCAACTTGACAGGTAAATGATCTGGCAAAATTCAGATCCTGACACTAACCTTGTTAAGTGACATGAGTATGCACACACATGTAAAATAATTCCATTCCTAAATGGCTTGCAGGCATCCACATTCACAGCAACAAATTGTTGTCATGTTGGCACTGTTGATATGTCTAAACCTGTCATAGCACTGAAGAATTGGCATCCCTGATTGTCTTTGAAGTCTTTGCTTCAAACAAACAAACAAATAAAAAAAAAAAATAGAGTTGGTAATCCCTGTCTTAGTCTGGTCCCAAGCAGAAACAAAGTTAAGTGAACTTCAAAGGCAAAAGCCAACTGTCCATCCATTGGAAAAGGAGATTGAAGAAGGCAATCATGTGGCATATATAAGAGTTAGGATGAGAGTAAAAAATGCTCAAATCAATTCAACTCACTTAATCAGTCATGGATGAAGATAAAAAAGAATCATTAAATTTAGCCAAGTGTAATAATTTGGATCAAAGACTGAAAATGACTAAACGAACCTTTCAGAATGCTCCCAGAGATAACTAATCACTGATCTGAACAACAGCAGTAAAAGCTATCAGATAGATATTGCCAATATTCAATTATATTAAATATATGACAGAGAAAGAACTTTACCTGTAGAATTTTCTGTGTCAGGACTGTTGAGGAGGTCAGGCAGTTGGGAGCTAGACAAAGTCTGCTTCCCTACCAGTTTGCAAATGAATGAGAAACAACCATGTTCCTGTTCAGCGTGTTCTTCTGTTTTAAGTATCTGCCTGCCTCTATTCTCCTGGAAAAAGACAGGAAAGACCCTGATGCTGGGAAAGATTGAAGGCAGGAGAAGAAGGGGATAACAGAGGATGAGATGGTTGGATGTCATTACTGATTCAATGGACTTGAGTTTGAGCAAGCTCTAGGATATGGTGAAGGACATGGGAGCTTGGTGTGCTGCAGTTCATGGTGTCTCAAAGAGCCAGACAAGACTGAGCAACTGAACAATAACAGTTCTCCTCCCGTAAGAAAGCTTTCTGTTGTCTCCTTTTACTCTCAGTTGGTGGAGATATTTCATTTACATTTACAAACAAAATGGATGCTACTTATTAACAGATGCTACTTATCACAGTTCCCCACAACTGAGCTGTGGGGACCAATGAGGTGTTCAAGATGATATCAGAAGAATTCATATCAATCTTAATGTATTGTGCATGCAAAGGAGCTTCAGTCGTACCTGACTCTGCGACCCTTTGGAGTGTAGCCTGCCAGGCTCCTCTGTCCATGAGATTCTTCAGGCAAGTGTACTGGAGTGGGTTGTCATACTCTTTTCCAGAGTACCTTCCTGACCCAGAGATCCAACTGCAGTCCCTTATGTCTCCTGCTTTGGCAGGCAGGTTCTTCACCATGAGCGCCACCTGGGAAGCCCTTGATCTATTACATGTTTTTAATGATCAGGGAGAGAGTAAAACAGTGTTATAAATTCCTCAGTGTTACTGAACTGTATGGTGTTAAACCACATAAGAAAGCAAGAAAAATAAAATTTGGTATAGAAAAATGACAAGAAAGGAAAATTTATTATTGAAGACAAACTCACAAATTCTTGCCTAGTTAACATATTGACTCCCAAATACTACAGTAGCCTTTTGTTTTATAAAATGGTGGCGTGAGAATATACATCAGTAATTAAGCAAGATTCTAAAAAGAACCTTGAATTTTGTCTATATAAGCCAAAATTTGTTATTTGAATCCCTGTGCTTCTAAAATATGTTGCTTCACATGACTATTTAAATACCTCTAATATCTTTATGATGAATTAATCCTATTGTTTCAGTCATTTCCTAACACTCTATAATGCTGAAAGAGTTCATATAGTATTACAAAATGTGTTTTAAGGTCAAATGTGAATTGAGCACACCGGAGTAGATTATTACATATGTTTAAAAGACAATGTTATTTCGGCTCCAAAAATAATTTGTTTGGAAACTAATTTTCTATTTTTATGTAAGCTCAACATTCAGAAAACTAAGGTCATGGCATCTGGTCCCATCACTTCATGGGAAATAGATGGGGAAATAGTGGAAACAGTGTCAGACTTTATTTTTTGGGTCTCCAAAATCACTGCAGATGGTGGTTGCAGCCATGAAATTAAAAGATGCTTACTCCTTGGAAGGAAAGTTATTACCAACCTAGATAGCATATTGAAAAGCAGAGACATTACTTTGCCAACAAAGGTCCATCTAGTCAAGGCTATGGTTTTTCCAGTGGTCATGTATGGATGTGAGAGTTGGACCATGAAGAAAGCTGAGCACTGAAGAATTGATGCTTTTGAACTGTGGTGTTGGAGAAGACTCTTGAGAGTCCCTTGTACTGCAAGGAGATCCAACCAGTCCATTCTGAAGGAGATCAGCCCTGGGTATTCCTGGGTGTTCCTTGGAGGGAACTGATGCTGAACCTGAAACTCCAATACTTTGGCCACCTCATGTGAAGAGTTGACTCATTGGAAAAGACCTATACTGGGAGGGATTGGGGGCAGGAAGAGAAGGGGATGACAGAGGATGAGATAGCGGATGGCATCACCGACTCAATGGACATGAGTTTGAGTGAACTCCGGGAGTTGGTGATGGACATGGACGCCTGGCATGCTGCAATTCATGGGGTGGCAAAGAGTCGGACATGACTGAGAGACTGAAATGAACTGAACTGAACTGAACTGAAGGTGACTTGAAAACAAGAAACTATTGGCAAATTAAATATTTCATTACATTGAGCACTGTCTAGTTGAAGAAGTTGAAAGAGACCTATGGCCACAATGAGTTCAGATATCAAAGTTGAGGACTTGTGTACTGTGGTTGAAAACTTATGTTTTGGAATATTTTGAAGTAGAAGAGTTAAAAAAAAAAAAAAAAAAAAACTGTCTTCCCCATCTGTTAATACAAACTTAGAAACGGAAAAGGTCAGCTGTGTTTGAGAGAAGCTCTGGAGGAGGAGCGAAAGTTCCCTGTGAAACGTAATCTGTAAGGGAAAGGAAGAAGACAGTGTGCTCTAACATATGAAATGATGCAAAGGCTTTGGCAAAAAATATAAGAAAAGAAATAGACAAGAGACATAGCCAACGTTCAATGTCAAATTTAGGTATGCTGGGCCATAGATTATTTGTGACAATGCTGACAGAATAAAGAGCATTTAAATAAATGTGAAAAAAATGTAAATAATGTATCAAGATATTGGGGCAATAAAATGACAGGACAGAATAAGAACTGTATTTTTGTAAGATATAACTAATGAAAAATGAAGCTGATTTGCATATTATCAATCTTAAAAATAAACATTCTATGCATGTGTGCATGTTAAGTCACTTCAGTTGTGTCCGATTCTTTGTGACCCTATAGACTGTAGTCTTCCAGGCTTCTCTGTCCATGGGATTCTTCAGGCAAGAATACTGAGGTGGGTTATCATGCCCTCCTCCAGGGGATCTTCCCAACGCAGTGTTCAACCCCTGCATCTCCTGCAGCTCTTACATTGAGATGGATTCTTTACTGCTGAGCCACCAGGGAAGCCCCCAAACATTTTATAATGGTATGCAGAAACAAATGGGGTCCTCAGAAGTAGTGGCCAAGACTCAAATATACTTGTAAGCAATGCTTTTCTATGCTTGTGGTTAAATAAATCTAGTCTGAGAGCCAGGGGGATCTATGACCACAACATAGCTGTGATGCTTTGGAATTAAATGCCAGTGATAAATATATATGGATTGATTATGTACCCTGAAAAGAGTTTGTAGCATCACAAACACTACGCACTTTATGCTTTTTGAATTCACACTTCTTTCAATTCCTTTTAAAGGCTTTTCACTCAGAGTTTAATAGTTATCATTACTCAGGGACTAATGTGAAACAACTGAATTTGGGAATAAAAAAAAAAAAGAAAGAAAAGAAAACTTTTAAGTTAATATACTTGAGTTCTTGAAAATCTTGATTTCATTCTTTTAACAATAATCAGTGTGGAGCCAAATGGGAAATTTCCTGGCAGTCCAGTGGTTAGAACTCTGTGCATTCACTGCTGGGTTCAATCCCTGGTTGGGAACTTATATCCAACAAGGCACAACAACAAAAAAAGAAAGAATATTTTATTTCTGGTTGCATCTGCAACAATTCTTGAAGGTGAATGAAAGAAACAGTCAGTTTAAAATGTCAGTATGCTTATGTTTTTAATATAAGGGATTTATAGATTTAATAGCATGCAATGAAGGTGAAATGGCCATTTTAAAAAATTTATTCAACCAGTCAATATGGTAATTTTCATAAATGGCAATATGGAATCCAGAATGGGGCAAGATGGCTTGTTTCAGAGCTTTTGGGAGGAAGAAGATATGCCTTTGATTAAAATACACTTAAAAAGTCAGTTTGGTTATCGATTTGATTAGTTTTCTTCCTGTAAATAATCAGGAACTGATAACTGTCACACATCCTCTCTTCTCAATCCCCTTCAGTCATAATGTACACAGGGAATAATTTTTTTTTTTATCAAATCAATTCCCTCAGATGTGTTGGGCCTATTGCAATTGAATCTTTTTTTTACTATTAAAAATTGAAGGCATTATTCCCCCTCTATTTATCATCACCCTGAAGCTGTCTTTTTAAAATCTACCTATTTGAATTCAAATATATGTCCTTCATTCATTTAGTAAATATTTAATAAGCAACTACTCTTTGTAAGGCACTCTTTTAAGCAAAATCAAAGAGACAGTGGCAAGTATGCATGTTCATACATTATTTAGTTCAGCTTTATTTACTTAAAACAGTCTCTCACAAGTTATTGAGTAGTTTTCCAGTGCATTTTATTCAGAATTTATTCAGCATACTTAGTTTCATGAAGAAGATATCAAAGTATGATTTAATGGATTCATGAATCTCTAAATGTAGTTTTATGTTGTATTGTTTGTTTCACATTGGTGATTTTCTATGTGGATTTTGGCTAAAAAGACTTAAAAATTATCCATATAAGGAAACATCTCTCCCTCATAAACCATCACTATGTTTTTTCAGGAGATGCTTTCTTATGACCATTGCCTTCCCTGAGAATCTCATGACCATTTTCTATGACAGCATTTTTTTCTAGTTTTTAAATATGTGAAATCTGGGGACACTCTTTATGGACAGGGAGGGCATCTATTCACTTCTTTAAGAAGGCTAAACAAAGAACATCCAAGACAGTTAATAGAAGGAAAACGTCCATGTGGGAAAAGTGGTTGGATCGCATAATCTTGTTACCCAAAGAATTCCTTCTTTTTGGAAAACTCTCACTCATCTCACTGTTACCACCAGTTGTAAGAATATCCACTAGTTCTCTTACCACATGAAACATTCCAGATCATCCAAAGTTACAGTGAGAGATAGGAACCTAAGATTGAAATTTTCCCTGTATTACTAATGCTTGAAAATCAGTGCTCAGTTTTATTAATGAGCCAGGGAATTTACTCACATGATTTCTCTTTAATTGGAAGCCAAATACCAAGACTCAGGGAGCAGTAGAATTATCCAAATTGAGAGGGTAGAATAAGAAATGATCTAAAGGAGGCTCTGTCCTTTGGATTGACAGGCTTCTTAATTTTAGCCCTTCTAGTGCGTATGTTGTGGTATCTTTGTGGTTTTAATTTACAATTCCCTGATCTGAAGACTAATGATGTTTAGCATCTTTGCACATGGTTATGGGCTGTTTGTATGTCTTCTTTTGTGAAGTATCTGTTCAAGTCTTCTGCCAATTTTTAATTGGGTCATTTATTTTGGATTGTAAAATATTTATATATTTTGGATAAAAGTTCTTTGGTCTGATGTATGCACTGAGAGTATATTCTTCAAATATGTTGTTTATCTTTTCATTTTTCTAACTGTCTTGCAAAAAGCAGAAATTTTAATTTTAGTGAAGACCAATTTGTGAGTCATAAGACCATACTGATTTTTTCCCTACATTTTCTTCTGAAATTTTTACACTTAGATCCCATTTCAAAAGCTTCAAAGGTGGAAAAAATATTCCTATCAACAGCTGGTCTCTTAGACTTACTTTTCAATTATGCAGCATGTTAATTTTTTCTTTTTTAAATTTTTATAGTTACTTGTAAGAGAATTAGAAGTCCTTTTATGACATGTTAGCTATTTGCCACTCTAAATGAAAAATCTAATGCCTTTTAAGGAAGTTTTATTTATTTTTAGAATTATCCTGGCTTTGATTAGGTTGTAGTAATTTTTGATTATAGAAATAATCTATTTCATCACTGTCAGATTTATTAATATAATTTTGCATTAAATATGTTACATCTTACTCTACTAGGTATGTATTACTTTATCACCTTCCTCTACTCCAGATTTTTGTTTTATATATTAGTTGGATCTGAGTACTGTTTCTCATATATATATGAGGAATAGTATATATATTTAAATTTATATAAATATATATAATTATATATATATGAGAAAAAAATATATATTTGGATTGACAGGCTTCTTAATTTTAGCTATTCTAGTGGGTATGTTGTGGTATCTGTTTGTGGTTTTAATTTGCAATTCCCTGAGCTGATGACCAATGAAATTGAGCATCTCTGCACATAGTTATGGGCTGTGTAGATATATGTATATCATATATATATTTCATATATATATATATGAAAAATATACATATATCATAGGTAGGAGCACTAGCTCTTAAACTCATTTACCAGTTCAACTCTTTTTCTCTTACAATCTAAATAGAAAAATAAAACTGTTTTTGAAGGTCACTTTTCACTAGAATGAGCTAAAAGTAAATCATGTGCCTTTTTTTTTTAATATTTCATATATGTAGACATACATAGAAAAATATCTTGGTTTTCAATTTAAGTATCACTTTCATGTTGAAAAATAATACCATTTATTTTCAGGAAATAAGCTTTAATAACTTTTTTATTTCAATTCAAGTGTTAGCATTCAAATAAATCTCACCAAATAGAGTGAAATTGGCATAATTAAATGTGATGTAGGGTAAACATGAATTAAGAATCAATAAGTTGTTCAGTTTGAGATCTCATCACTAGGTGATTTATGGTACACTTATCTTTCTTCAATCTACATCAAACTCTATTAACAGGTAATAGGATTTTATAGATTCTTGAGAAAATAATAAGCATGTCCCGAAAGGTTTGAATGTATTTCTAAATCATTGTTTAGAAATTAGCTTAGTTTGAGCAAAATAATTTCTTGGGAGTAGAACATGCCTTGATGGTTGGAAAATGATTGGTTATTTTGAATTTTATAGAATGGACCTTACATTAGAAAAGAATAATATAAGTTTTTATGTGAGTATTAATTAAGCAAAATAGAATATCCAAATTAAAAAACAAAACAAACACACACAAGAAAATGGCTTCCCTGGTGGCTCAGATGGTAAAAAATATCCGTCTGCAATGTGGGAGATGTAGGTTCAATACCTGGGTTGGGAAGATCCCCTGGAGAAGGGAATGGCTACCTACTCTAGTATTGTTGCCTGGAAAATCCCATGGGCAGAGGAGCCTTGTGGGCTATGGTCCATGGGGTCACAAAGTATCAGACATGACTGAGCAACTAACATTTTATCTTTCAAATTATTAAGGTGAAAAGACAGCCCTCAGAATGGGAGAAAATAATGGCAAGTGAAACAAGGAACAAAGAATTAATCTCCAAAATATACAAGCAGAACATGCAGCTCAATACCAGAAAAATAAACAACTCAATCAAAAAGTGGGCAAAAGACCTAAACAAACATTTCTACAAAGAAGACATACTGATGGCTAATAAACACATCAAAAGATGCTCAGCATCACTCATTATTAGAGAAATGCAAATCAAAACCACAATGAGGTATTATATCACACCAGTTAGAATGGCCATCATCAAAAAGTCTATAAATAATAAATGTTGGAGAGGGTCTAGAGAAAAGGGAACCCTCTTATACTGTTGGTGGGAATGCAAACTGGTATAGCCATTATGGAGAACAGCATGGAGATTCCTTAAAAAACTGGGAATAGAATTGCCATATGACCCACCAATCCCACTGCTGGGTGTATACCCTGAGGAATCCAGAACTGAAAGAGACAAATGTACCACAATGTTCATTTCAGCACTATTTACAATAGCTCGAAACAACCTAAGATGGAAGCAACCTAGATGTCCATTGGCAGATGACTGGATAAGGGAGCTGTAGTACATATAAACAATGGTATATTACTCAGCTATAAAAAGGAATGTGTTTGAGTCAGTTCTAATGAGGTGGATGAACCTGGAACCTATTATACAGAGTGAAGTAAGTCAGAAAGAAGAAGACAAATACTGTATATTAATGCATATATATGGAATCTAGAAAGATGATACTGACCATCCTACATGCAGGGAAGCAAAGGAGACACAGACATAAAGAACAAACTTTTGGACTCAGTGGGAGAAGGCAAAGGTGGGATGATTTGAGAGAATAGCATTGAAACATGTATATTATCACATCTAAATTAGATAACCAGAGCAAGTTCAATGCATGAAGCAGGGCACCCAAAGCTGGTGCTCTGGTACAACCCAGAGGGGTAGGATGGGGAGGGAGATGGGAAGGCAGTTCAGGATGAGGAGAACACATGTATACCTGTGGCTAATTCATGTTGATGTATGATACAACACCATCACAATATTGTAAAGTAATTATCCTCCAAGTAAGACGGTAGGTGTTGCAAAGGGCATCAGAGGGCAGACACACTGAAACCATAATCACAGAAAACTAGCCAATCCGATCACATGGACCACAGCCTTGTCTAACTCAATGAAACTAAGCCATGCTGTATGGGGCCACCCAAGATGGGAGGGTCATGGTGGAGAGGTCTGACAGAATGTGGCCCACTGGAGAAGGGAATGGCAAACCACTTCAGTATTCTTGCCTTGAGAACCCCACAACAGTATGAAAAGGCGAAATGATAGGATACTGAAAAAAGAACTCCCCAGGTCGGTAAGTGCCCAGTATGTACTGGAGATCAGTGGAGAAATAACTCCAAAAAGAATGAAGGGATGGAGTCAAAGCAAAAACAATACCCAGTTGTGGATGTGACTGGTGATAGAAGCAAGATCCGATGGTGTAAAAAGCAATATTGCATAAGAACCTGGAATATTAGATCCATGAATCAAGGCAAATTGGAAGTGGTCAAACAGAAGATGGCAAGAGTGAATGTCGATATTCTAGGAATCAGCGAACTAAAATGGACTGGAATGGGTGAATTTAACTCAGATGACCATTATATCTACTACTGTGGGCAGGAATCCCTTAGAAGAAATGGAGTATTCATGATGGTCAACAAAAGAGTCCGTAATGAAGTACTTGGATGCAATCTCAAAAACGACAGAATGATCTCTGTTCATTTCCAAGGCAAACCATTCAATATCACGGTAATTCAAGTCTATGCCCTGACAAGTAATGCCAAAGAAGCTGAAGTTGAACAGTTCTATGAAGACCTACAAGACCTTCTAGAACTAACACCACCAAAAGATGTCCTTTTCATTATCGGGGACTGGAATACAACAGTAGAAAGTCAAGAAACTCCTGGAGTAACAGGCAAATTTGACCTTGAGATAAGAAATGAAGCAGGGCAAAGGCTAATAGAGTTTTGCCAAGAGAACTCACTAGTGATAACAAACACCCTCTTCCAAAAACACAAGAAAAGACTCTACACATGGACATCACCAGATGGTCAACACTGAAACCAGATTGATTTTATTCTTTGCAGCCAAAGATGGAGATGCTCTATACAGTCAGCAAAAAGAAGACCAGGAGCTGACTGTGGCTCAGATCGTGAACTCCTTATTGTCAAATTCAGACTTAAATTGAAGAAAGCAGGGAAAACCACTAGACCATTAGGTATGACCTAAATCAAATCCCTTATGATTATTCAGGGAAGTGAGAAATAGATTTAAGGGGCTAGATCTGATAGACAGAGTGCCTGATGAACTATGGACAGAGGTTCGTGACATTGTACAGGAGAGACGGATCAAGACCATCCCCATGGAAAAGAAATGCATTGAATCTATAGATTGCTTTGGGTAGTATACTCATTTTCACTATACTGATTCTTCTGATCCACGAACATGGTATATTTCTCCATTTATTAGTGTCCTCTTGATTTCTTTCATCAGTGTTTTATAGTTTTCTATATATAGGTCTTTAGTTTCTTTAGGTAGATATATTCCTAAGTATGCTGGAGAGGATGTGGAGAAAAGGGAATCCTCTTACACTGTTGGTGTAAGTAGTACAGCCACTATGGAGAACAGTGTGGCGATTCCTTAAAAAACTGGAAATAGAACTGCCATATGACCCAGCAATCCCACTGTGGGGCATACACACCCACGAAACCAGAATTGAAAGAGACACATGTACCCCAATGTTCATCACAGCACTGTTTATAATAGCCAGGACATGGAAGCAACCTAGATGTCCATCAGCAGATGAATGGATAAGAAAGCTGGGGTACATATACACAATGGAGTATTACTCAGCCACTAAAAAGAATACATTTGAATCAGTTCTAATGAGGTGGATGAAACTGGAGCCTATTATACAGAGTGAAGTAAGCCAGAAAGAAAAACACCAATACAGTATACTAATGCATATATATGGAATTTAGAAAGATGGTAACGACAACCCTGTATGTGAGACAGCAAAAGAGACACAGATGTATAGACCAGTCTTTTGGACTCTGTGGGAGAGAGAGGCAGGGGGTGATTTTGGAGAATGGCATTAAAACATGTATAATATCACATAAGAAATGAATAGCCAGTCCAGGTTTGATGCAGGATACAGGAAGCTCGGGGCTGGTGCATTGGGATGACCCAGAGGGATGGAATGGGGAGAGAGGTGGGAGGGGGTTCAGGATGGGGAACATGTGTACACCAGTGGTGGATGCATGTTGATGTATGGCAAAACTGATACAATATTGTAAAGTAAAATAATAATAATAATAAAATTAAAAAAATCAAATAAAAATAAATGGAAACTTTGCCAAAAAATTCTAAAAAAAAGCAAAAAAGTAAAATGGCTGTCTGAGGAGGCCTTACCAATAGCTGTGAAAAGAAGAGAAGTGAAAAGCAAGGAGAAAATGAGAGATATAAGCATCTGAATGCAGAGTTCGTCAGAATAGTAAGGAGAGATAAGAAAGCCTTCCTCAGTGATCAATGCAAAGAAATAGAGGAAAACAACAGAATGGGAAAGACTGAGGGAAACAACAGAATGGGAAAGAATAGAGATCTCTTCAAGAAAATTAGAGATATCAAGGGAACATTTCATGCAAAGATGGGCTCAATAAAGGACAGAAATGGTATGGACCTAACAGAAGCAGAAGATATTAAGAAGAGGTGGCAAGAATACACAGAAGAACTATACAAAAAAATCTTCAGGACCCAGATAATCACGATGGTGTGATCACTCACCTAGAGCCAGATATCTTGGAATGTGAAGTCAAGTGGGCCTTAGAAAGCATCACTACGAACAAAGCTAGTGGAGGTGATGGAATTCCAGTCGAGCTATTTCAAGCCCTGAAGTATGATGCTGTGAAAGTGCTTCACTCAATATGCCAGCAAATTTGGAAAACTCAGCAGTGGCCACAGGACTGGAAAAGGTTAGTTTTCATTCCAACCCCAAAGAAAGGCAATGCCAAAGAATGCTCAAACTACTGCACAATTGCACTCATCTCACATGCTAGTAAAGTAATGCTCAAAATTCTCCAAGCCAGGCTTCAGCAATACATGAACCATGAACTTCCTGATGTTCAAGCTGGTTTTAGAAAAGGCAGAGGAACCAGAGATCAAATTGCCAACATCCGCTGGATCATCAAAAAAGCAAGAGAGTTCCAGAAAAACATCTATTTCTGCTTTATTGACTATGCTAAAGCCTTTGATTATGTGGATCAAAATAAACTGTGGAAAATTCTGGAAGATATGGGAATACAGACCACCTGACCTGCCTCTTGAGAAACCTATATGCAGGTCAGGAAGCAACAGTTAGAACTGGACATGGAACAACAGACTGGTTCCAAATAGGAAAAGGAGTACGTCAAGGCTGTATATTGTCACTCTGCTTATTTAACTTATATGCAGAGTACACTATGAGAAACTCTGGGCTGGATGAAGCACAAGCTGGAATCAAGATTGCTAGAGAAATATCAATAACCTCAGATATGCATATGACACCACCCTTGTGGCAGAAAGTGAAGAGGAACTCAAAAGCCTCTTGATGAAAGTGAAAGAGGAGAGTGAAAATGTTGGCTTAAAGCTCAACATTCAGAAAACTAAGATCATGGCATCTGGTCCCATCACTTCATGGGAAATAGATAGGGAAACAGTGGATACAGTGTCAGACTTTATTTTTGGGGTCTCCAAAATCACTGCAGATGGTGATTGTAGCCATGAAATTAAAAGACGCTTACTCCTTGGAAGGAAAGTTATGACCAAACTAGACAGCATATTCAAAAGCAGAGACATTACTTTGCCAACAAAGGTCCATCTAGTCAAGGCTATGGTTTTTCCAGTGGTCATGTATGCATGAGAGTTGGACTGTGAAGACAGCTGAGCACCGAAGAATTGATGCTTTTGAACTGTGGTGTTGGAGAACACTCTTGAGAGTCCCTTGGACTGCAAGGAGTTCCAACCAGTCCATCCTAAAGGAGATCAGTCCTGGGTGTTCATTGGAAGAACTGATGCTGAAGCTGAAACTCCAGTACTTTGGCCACCTAATGCAAAGAATTGACTCATTGGAAACGACCCTGATGCTGGGAGGGATTGGGGGCAGGAGGAGAAGGGGACAACAGAGGATGAGATACTGGATGGCATCACCGACTCAATGGACATGAGTTTGGGTAAACTCCGGGAGTTGGTGATAGACAGGGAGGCCTGGAGTGTTGCCCTTCATGGGGTCACAAAGAGTCGGACAAGAGTGAGAGACTGAACTGAACTGAACTAACTGATCCTCCAACTGAAATAATTTAAAAAAGAAAAAATATCAGGCAACTCAGTTTACTTTTAATCCATAATTTTGCCTACAGCTTAATTTAAAATTCCTGAGAAGTGCTGTGAATATCTTTCCATATCAATTATTTTTAACATATATTTCCCAGTTTTGTATTATTGTCATTTCTCAGTAATCTAAGAATCCCTTAGAAATATGAAATGCAATAAAATAGTTTTATATTTTGGTATAAAGAAGATATTTAATTTTCTCAGTTTTCATAGTCAAGTATATTTAATCAAAGTTTAAGTAGAAGAGTGTCATAGTAAAAAAAAAATGGCAGAATTAGTCAAGTTTTGTATCTTCCTGTTTTTTATTGTAAAAATGAAATTTTTTTTATAATCACCCTCAAAAACATAGTATTTCAGTTCATAAAATGGCAAGAACAAACCAACAATAGTCAACACTAAATTGATGGATGTTATTAAAACTAAGTGACAAAAGAAACTCTCAAATAATAGTGCTTAGGGCCAAACCACTAATATCTTTAAGATCCAATTGTATGAAAAATTGTGCAGGAGAAAGTGTGAAAAGCAAAGAAAACTATGGTGACCTTGAGAAACTATCTAATAACTAAGTCACAACAAAGTGTTTTCCCCAAACTGAGGGGTTCACTGTCAGTGTGGAAATCATGGGTGAATCAATAGGAGAAGAGCAAACTGTGCGGCAGTGCAGGCTCTACTTCATAGGTATTTCTGGAGAGACTAGGAAAATTTTGACCAAAACCAGGTGGTTCCAATTGATGTTTTGAAAGTGCTAGTGTAAGCTTACACTATTACAATAAGCTTACATATTGAAAAGAAATTGCTACGATAAGAATCTGGATTGAATTATAGAGATATTATGGGCAGAAGGAAAAGAAGAGCTGTATAAAAGAGGGTTCAGTTCAGTTCAGTCTCTCAGTTGTGTCCAACTGTTTGCAACCCCATGAATTGCAGCACGCCAGGCCTCCCTGTCCATCACCAACTCCTGGAGTTCACTTAAACTCATGTCCATCGAGTGGGTGATGCCATCCCGCCATCTCATCTTCGGTTGTCCCCTTCTCCTCCTGCCCCCAATCCCTCCCAGCATCAGAGTCTTTTCCAATGAGTCAACTCTTCCCATGAGGTAGCCAAAGTATTGGAGTTTCAGCTTTAACATCAGTCCTTCCAATGAACACCCAGGACTGATCTCCTTTAGGATGGACTGGTTGGAACTCTTTGCAGTACAAGGGACTCTCAAGAGTCTTCTCCAACACCACAATTCAAAAGCATCTATTCTTCAGTGCTCAGCTTTCTTCACAGTCCAACTCTCACATCCATGCATGACCACTGGAAAAACCATAGCCTTGACTAGATGGACCTTTGTTGGCAAAGTAATGTCTCTGCTTTTCAATATGCTATCCAGGTTGGTCATAACTTTCCTTCCAAGGAGTACGCGTCTTTTAATTTTATGGCTACAATCACCATCTGCAGTGATTTTGGAGACCCCCAAAATAAAGTCTGACACTGTATCCACTGTTTCCCTATCTAATTCCCATGAAGTGATGGGACCAGATGCCATGATCTTAGTTTTCTGAATGTTGAGCTTTAAGCCAACTTTTTCACTCTCCTCTTTCACTTTCATCAAGAGGCTTTTGAGTTCCTCTTCACTTTCTGCCATAAGGGTGGCATCATCTGCATATCTGAGGTTATTGATATTCCTCCCAGCAATCTTGATTCCAGCTGTGCTTCTTCCAGCCCAGAGTTTCTCATAGTGTACTCTGCATATAAATTAAATAAGCAGGGTGACAATATACAGCCTTGACGTACTCCTTTTCCTATTTGGAACCAGTCTGTTGTTCCATGTCCAGTTCTAACTGTTGCTTCCTGACCTGCATATAGGTTTCTCAAGAGGCAGGTCAGGTGGTCTGGTCCTCCCACCTCTTTCAGAATTTTCCAGTTTATTGTGATTCACACAGAGGGTGCATGAGAGAAAGATAAGAAACTCTCAGATGGTAAAAGACTGAATTGCAGGGTAGCTCTAAAGGTAGCCCAGCAATTGTTTATAGCTTCTATTATTCAGAAAAATAATCAAAAGAGTAATCTTAAATCTCCCTATCCTATAACAGTCCAAAAGATTAATCTCATATGAAACAACATAAAAGGATTATGTTTGAATCCTACAGAAATTAATTAATGAAAACTAATAATAATGATAAAAACTGGTTTATAAACCATGAGAGTATGAAAGAACAACATGCACACAAAAAATGAAAATTTTATCAGAGTACTTTGAAAAAAGATATAAAAGTCAAGTTAATGATAGAGATAATGAAAAAGCTTAATTCATAATTAGACAAATTCTGAAATGATATAATATAATATAAAAAGACATCTAGAGAAAATTGATTATTGGGTTGTTTGTTTTTGTGATATTGAGCTGCATGAGATGTTTATATATTTTAAATGTGTTTTGTTTATCTATTAATTCCTTATCAGTTATATCATTTGCAAATATTTTCTGCCATTTTGTATTTTCTACCATTTAATAGGGTGTCTATTTGTTTTGTGGATGGTTTCCTTTGCTGTGTGAAACCTTTTATATTTAATTAGGCCCCATTTGTTTATTTTTTGCTTTTGTTTCTTCTGTTTTAGGATACAGATCCAAAAAGCCTTTGATTGTATGGATCACACTAAACTGTGGAAAATTCTTGAAGAGATGAGAATACCAGACCAACTTACCTATCTCCTGAGAAATTTGTATGCAGTTAGAACCAGACACAGAACAATGGGCTGGTTCCAAATTGGGAAAGGAGTATGACAAGGTTGTATATTATCACCCTGCTTATTTAACTTATATGCAGAGTATATCAGGAGAAATGTTGGGCTGGATGAATCATAAGCTGGAATCAAGATTGCCAGGAGAAATATCAATAACCTCAAATATGCAAATAATACCATTCTCATGGTAGAAAGCAAAGAGACACTAATGAACCTCTTGATGAAGGTGAAAGGGGAGAGTGAAAAAACTGTCTTGAAACTCAACATTATAAAAACTAAGGTCATGACAAATAGAAGGGGAAAAAGTGGAAGCAGTGACAGATTTTATTTTCTTGGGCTCTAAAATCACTGTGGATGGTGACTGCAGCCATGAAATTAAAAGATTTTTCTCATTGGAAGGAAAGCTATGACAGCCTAGACAGTATATTAAAAAACAGAGACATCACTTTGCTACCAAAGGTCTGTATTGTCGAAGCTATGATTTTCCCAGTAGTCACGTATAGATGTGAGAGTAGGACCATAAAGAAGGCTGAGTACTGAAGAAATGATGCTTTTGAATTGTGGAGCTGGAGAAGACTCTTGAGAATCCTTTGGATGGCAAGGAGATGAAACCAGTCAATCCTAAAGGAAAATACTTCTGAATATTTATTGGAAGGACTGATGCTGGAGCTGAAGCTCAAATACTTGGCCACCTGATGAGAAGAGCTGACTCATTTGAAAAGAGCCTGATGCTGGGAAAGATTGAAGGCAAAAGGACAAAAGGGGCTGCAGAAGATGAAATGATTAGATAGTATCATTTATTCAATGGACATGAATAGGAGAAAACTCCGGGAGATAGTGAAGGAAGAGGAGCCTGGTGTGCTACAGTCCATGGTGTCACAAAGAATATGAATCAATTATCAGAGAAAATAATAACATTAAAACATAAAATTAAATTTAAAATAAATGCCTTGACACTGAATCCAAAAAGAAAAGTAACTCAAGAAAAATGAAATAAATTTTAAAAGAAAGAGGACAGAAAAAAATTAATAGAAAAATATTGTTTATATAAAAACTATTGCACCTAAAAAAGCTCTGTGGAATGAATAAATACATACAAAAACATAATTTTTGACAGAATTTTGCAACTTATAAAAAACCTAACCAAAGAATCAAAGAGAAGACACAAAAATAAAAGTTATTTCAAAATATAAGGCTACTTTACAAAATTCTATGCAGACTCTTTTGAAAATCTACATGAAATATATACTTTTCTAGAAAAAATGCTTTTCAAAGTGACTCCAATTGAGATTAAAATTCTAAAAAGAGATTTAGCTTAGAAAATATAAAAATTAGAGTACTTCTCATCAAATTCCTCATTTCCAGGTAATTTCAAAAGAGATTTCTCCCAATAAATAATTCCGATATTGCTTAAAATATTTGCACCAAAAAAGTAGGAAAAACACAGAAAGAAAACTCCAAGTTTTTTCTATAATGTGAATATAAATGTAATTCTAAAACTTGACAAGACTGGACTATAAAAAAAGCTGTAGACAAATTTTATTCATTATGCATATTGATAAAAATAAACAAAATATTGGCAAACAGAATCTACTGATCCATTAAAGATAAAATATCATGAGTTACTGGGGTTACTTCTAGTACTGCAAGAGTAGTTCATTATTTGGAAACTCATTAAGATAATTTGTTATATATAGTATAAGGAGAAAATTTTAGAGTGATTTAATTATATATTATAAATATGACAAATTTAAATACCTATTCATTTTGGAAAATGTAAATTGGTGTATGTTTCGATAACATGATGAAATACAAAACCATGGTCCCTAACATAGTCTCTTCAGTTCATTTCAGTTCAGTTGCTCAGTCATGTCCAACTCTTTGCAACCCCATGGACTGCAGCATGCCAGGCTTCCCAATTCATCACAAACTCCCAAAGCTTGCTCAGACTCAAGTCCATAAAGTTGATGATATCATCCATGAAGACAGTCTCTTACTGTGGAAATACTAAAGGCTTTACTTATGAAGTCAAGAATAATATCCCATCTCTCTTTAATACAGTATAGGGAGTATTACTTAATGTTGTTTTGAAAGTATCAGATTAGAAAAAAAAAAAATAGAGGTATATATTGGAAAGGAAGAAGTAAAGCCACCTTTATTTGAAACTGATACGATAATGATTCATATGTTACCTTCTAATCAATAAGCTCAGCAGAAACAATGAAAAACTGTTCCAAACATGAAGAAAACTAGAAAAATTAGCAAGTTATAGAGTTGAGATAAAAAATCATAACTTTCAAAAATAAAGCAAAGGTCAACCAGAAGACATTTAGAAGTAAAAATCTCATGTAAGATAAAACCAATCAACAAATCATTTAACAAAGAACCTAACCTAAATTTAATAAGAGATAGAGTATATGAAAAAAAAAGTAAAAGACTATAGAAAGACACAAAGGTATACTTCTGTGTGTCTACCATGACATACCATGTTTTTGAAAGAAAAATTGACAGTATAAAGATAATAATAAGGCTGATTGGCAACTTTGATACAATCACAACTAAAATGTCTTCATGATGCTGTTTTTTCTGGAGCCAGACAAACAGATTGAAAGTATATTTATAGGAACAAGCAAGTGTGCTTAACCTGGAAACCCATATAAAGATCAACAATGAAGGGGGATAGCCTAACTCTACTATACATTAAAATGTACATAAAAATTCTCTTAAGAGTGTGTTATGTCACATGAAGACATGCACACACCAAAGAAGTGCAATAAAATTTTTTAGATGCAGACCCAATTGCAAAGAGATATGTGCTGCTACTTATCATCATACATCAGGAGAGAAAGGAAATTTTTATTCATGGATATTGTAATAGATGGATGATACAATGGACCCCAAATTCATATGTTGATATTTTATCTTCAAGGTTTTTGTATTAGGAGATGGAATCTTTGGCAGGTGATTAGGTTCTGCAGGGAGAACCCTCATGAATGGGACCAGTGTCTTTATAAAAGAAAACTCAACGAGATCTCTTACTCTTCCATCATCTGAGATTAAAGTGAGAAGATGCCCATCAGCAGGAAATTAGGCCCTTAGTAGATAAGAAATCCATCAGCACAATGATTTTGGGCTTTCTAGCCTCCAAAACTGTGGGAAATAAATGTTTGTTGTTCATAAGTCACTTCATGTATAGTATTTTTCAGTAGAAGCCTGAAAGAACTCAGACAGACAGTGAAATATGGCTCATTCTAAATAATAGGACTATTTCCATAAGAGTCAGACTGTGTAGTGAAGAAAAAAAAATCTCAGAAGACATTAGTCATATAATTTGGGAGTAACAAACTTTCCTATGATTCTAAATTTAGATTCAATAGAGGAAACTAATATATATTACTGCTGCTGCTGCTGCTAAGTCACTTCAGTCGTGTCCGACTCTGTGCGACCCCATAGATGGCAGCCCATTAGGCTCCTCTGTCCCTGGGATTCTCCAGGCAAGAATACTGGAGTGGGTTGCCATTTCCTTCTCCAGTGCATGAAAGTAAAAAGTGAAAATGAAGTTGCTCAGTCGTGTCTGACTCTTAGCGACCCCATGGACTGCAGCCTACCAGGCTCCTCTGTCCATGGGATTTTCTAGGCAAGAGTACTGGAGTGGGGTGCCATTGCCTTCTCCGAATATATATTACTACATCTAAACAAACATTCATGGCAATAATAAAAACCGAAAAGACCATAACCAACTTTTTAAAAAATAAAGAGAAAAGTTTTGCCCTAGATAATTGACAAAACTCTAATTTAATCCATTAAATTCAGCCTTGTTGCCTGTTTTTGTGTAGCCTGTAAGCTTTGAATGATTTTTGCATTATTAAGTTGTTGACAAAAATCAAGGAAAGAATATGATACATGAAATTCAATTGTAATTCAAATGTCAGTGCCCTTAAGTGTTTTAGAAACACAACCATGTTCATTTTTTATGTGTTATCTATGGCTACTTTTGTGCTACAGTAGCAAGGTTAAGGGAGAAGGCAATGGCAACCCACTCCAGTACTCTTGCCTGGAAAATCCCATGGACAGAGGAGCCTGGTAGGCTGCAATCCATGGGGTCGTGAAGAGTCGGGCACGGCTGAGCGACTTCACTTTTCACTTTCATGCATTGGAGAAGGAAATGGCAACCCACTCCAGTGTTCTTGCCTGGAGAATCCCAGGGACGGCAGAGCCTGGTGGGCTGCCATCTATGGGGTTGCACGGAGTCAGACATGACTGAAGCAACTTAGCAGCAGCAGCAAGGTTAAGTGGTGTGACAGTTCAGTTCAGTTCAGTCACTCAGTCTTGTCCGACTCTTTGTGACCCCATGAATCGCAGCACACCAGGCCTCACTGTCCATCACCAACTCCCGGAATTCACTCAGACTCACGTCCATCGAGTTGGTGAAGCCATCCAGCCATCTCATCCTCTGTCATCCCCTTCTCCTCCTGCCCCCAATCCCTCCCAGCATCAGAATCTTTTCCAATGAGTCAACTCTTCGCATGAGGTGGCCAAGGTACTAGAGTTTCAGCTTTAGCATCATTCTTTCCAAAGAAATCCCAGGGTTGATCTCCTTTAGAATGGACTGGTTGGATCTCCTTGCAGTGGTGTGACAAAGATCACATTATTCATGAAACTTAAAATGTTTACTATTTGGCCCTTTACATAAAAACTTGTTTACTTGCCTATCCTTGCTTTAGAGAAAGGGATGGTGTCCCTAATATATGAACAGCTTTTAAAAATAAATAAATACATAAAAACCTTTAAAACAATAAAAAATTGGGAAGAGATTTTACATACAAAATACAAATAGTTGTGAAATATGTAAAGATGTTCAGTACAAAAAACGCAAGTTAAAATTAAACTGGGAAGAGTATAATATTGGCAATAATCCAAAGGTTTGATAACATACTCTCATGCCATAGTAGTGTCGGGGGAGTGTGCAATTTCCTCACTTATGTCTCGCTGCAGCAAAGAATTGAAATGGTGGACCAGTGTTACAGCTCAATTACAGCTCAGAGTTTCATTAGGCAAGCAAAGGAAAGTACACCCTCGAGTCGTGAGGGCGGGCCGACCTCAAAGGAGAGGCTCAATCTCCTTTTGGCTTCCTCCTTTTATTCATTTGTCTCCTTCCCCCTTGAGCCTGCCCTATGCAAATTGGGCTAGCCAAGAAGGGGGGATGTTTGTTTCCCCTGAAGTTCTCACTCCGGTTCTTGGATTTTCTTTTGTACCATTTTTGTGGATTTTCCCCTTTCTTTGTCTTTTAGCCACCACCATTTTGGACTCCTTTTCCCTATTCTAACTACCTAAGTTTCCCGCCTCAAGAGATGGGAGGCCCAATCCTTTGGGGATAGGGGCATCAAGGTCTCTTGGCTACTTGCTGCTGATCTGGGATGGCAAGGGGCATTGGGCCTCCCCCTCTTGCTAGTCTCAAGCCTCAGAGTCCTTATGGTTGTGTCCATCTAAGGGTGAGTGATATTTTCTGTGGCCAGGTGTAGTTTTATATAAACTTGTTGAACTGAGACTGCATGTTGTAGTTTGTTGATCTGGGCAGGAGAAAACGTGTTAGACAATTGATGATACATGGAGCAATCAGAAGCAGCATCAATATGGTGATAATAGCATTAGCCAACTCAAAATCCCCCCTCACCATGAAAAGGATCCCCCAAAGAGAGATTGTGGCCACTCTGAGAACTCTCCAGCTCATTCTTTGAGATCCCATAGGATCTGAATGTTTTTCTTGAGGACTGTGAGACTTTCTTTAACTTGGTTGGAGGTATTTATCCAGAAAAAACACGTCTCATTCAAGATGGCTCAAGTCCCTCCTTGTTCAGGGATCAGGAGATCTATCTCCTGTCTGTTTTGGAGTACAATCCCTGCCAAGCTCTGTTGGCTCTTTAGAGCTATCCTGAGAAATCTTATCCCCAGAAACTTAATTTTAGGGGTGTTCATTAGGATGGCACTAATTTGTAGTCCTGAATAGGTATCAGATCTCCCAGGGCCTCACAGATGTATTGAGTGTCCTCTTCTGTTTTCTTCCACAGCTTGACTCATGAGTAGTGAATCCAAGAGTTGTGTTCTGGTACCTTGACTTCTGTGGGAGTAGAAAGTATTACGGGGTAGGGGCCCTTCCTTATGGGCTGGAGTTGAGCCTTTGGGGACCCATCTTTCTAGACTTTAATTAGGGCTTCAGTCCCTGGAGCATTTAACAGTGTCTCTTTAGAATCTTTTGGGTCCTGGTTGATACTCCACAAGTGTATATCCTGTTGGTATTGCCCAATAGCCATAGTATAAGACCAGAAAGTCTGAGCCTCTGGATCTAGGAAGACATAAAAAAAGGTCTCCCATATACCATCTCATAAGGATTAAGACCAACGTGTTCCTTAGGGGCAATATGGGTGTGGAGAAGAGCTATTGGTAAAGCCCCCTTCCATCCCAGGGAGGTCTCCTGGGTTACCTTTTTATTGGTGATTTTAAGAATTGGTTGGCTCTTTCTACTTTTCCTGAAGACTGAGGCCTTCAGGCACAATGGAGGTAATAAGTAATGCCCAATGCTTTAGAGACCCCTTGGGTGACTTTAGAAGTGACCTTGGATGTTCCATTGTCACTTTTTAATGACCTGGGTAGGCCAAATCTCGGAATGATTTAATGGATAATTTTTTAAACCATCTCCTTGGCCTTCTCAGTCTGGGTGGGAAAACCTTCAATCCATCCTGTGAATGTATCTATCATGACTAGTAGGTATTTATACCCTTGAGAAACTGGCATCTGGGTGAAGTCCATCTGCCAGTCCTCTCCTGGGTAGGTGCCATGCTGTTGGACAGGCTGGGCCAGCTGGGGTCTCTGAGCTCCTTGGGGGTTGTTTAACTGGCAAGTGGGACAAGAGGAGACCACTTGCCTTATAGTTGTTTGGAGGCCTGGTCTTCTGAAGGACGTTTCTAGTAATCTCTGGAAGGCCTTCTCCCCTAAATGAGTGGTGGCATGTAGGGAGTAAACCAACATCCAGTGGAGGTTCACAGGCAGAAAAAGGAGTCTCTCCTTTTGGAACCACCCCATATGATCTTCTTGAAAGCTCTCAATTTTAGCTTTAAGAGTCTCACTGTCAGTATATGAAGGAGTTTCTGGCAAATTAGTCTATGGAACTAAGGTGGCAATCCCTATTAGGTCATTGTTCTGTAATGCTGCTCTCTTAGCTGCCTAATTGGCTGCTTGGTTCCCTCATGCCACTTCCATGCTCCCTTTTTGGTGTCCTTTACAATGGGAGATTGAAACCTCAATTGGTAGTGGGCTCTGCCTCCAAGAGCCTAAGGATTTGATCACCGTACTTGACGGGGAACACTTGGGTATTCAAGTGGCCTCTTTCTTTCCAGATAGCAGCATGTGCATGTAGCACCAGAAAGACATACTTGGAATCAGTGTAAATGGCTACTCTTTTCCTTTTCCAAGCTCTCAAGCTTAAGTCAGGGCTATGGGCTCAGACAATTGGGCTGAAGTAACTGGTAGCAAAGGTTTAGCCTTTATGGTCTCAAAATTGGAGACTACTGTGTATCTGGCTCTTCTTTTTCCTTCTAAGACAAGGATTCTTCCATCAGTGTACAGGATTTCTTCAGGATTGGTAAGAGGATCTTCTGACAATCCTTCTTGGGGTTTTGTCCAATGGTCCAAAGTTTCTAGGCAGGAGTGAAAGGGGAGAGAGCCCTTGGGGGTATGCAGGAGGGTAATTGAGTTAAGAACCTCACAAGTTAAGAACGAGGCCTGGATTTTCCATCAGCACTGCTTGATATCTGAGGATCCTTTGATCGGACATCCATATATAGCCTCTCCCATTCAGGAGTTGTTTCACTTGGTGGCTGATAAAAATAGTTTGCCCCTAAAAGAGAGTTTTAAAGCATCTTCTATCAGGACTGCAATAGCTGCAAGATTTGAAAGGCAGGGAAAGATCTCTTCCCAATAAGGGAGTAGGACACCCAGGGACCACCAGAAACTGGTGGTAAAATATTAGTGGGACATATTTGTCCATCCCAGCAACAAAAAAGTGCTCAGGTGAATTTTTTTGTAATTGTTTTTCCTATTGCACCAAAAATGGCTCAGGTTTGTGGGGAGAAGACTCTGGAGCAGGAAGTCAGGACAGAGTAGGTAGCCCTGTGGCACCAAGAAATTCTCAGACCTACCTGCCACATCCACTTTCACCCTAGACTCTAGCCCCATGATGGTTATCTGTGACAGGTGGGCTGGCTGGAGTGGACTGCTTCAGCTCTGTTGAACCATCATGAGGGAAGGTTTGGCACTTGACTTTGAGGCTCTTGGATCCTGAGGGCAGAGTGCCGTCCAATGTCCCAATTGATGGCATTTGTAGCAAGCTGTTTTAGGAGACTTGTCATGGTTTGGACATTCTTTGGCCCAATGTCCTGCTTGTTTTCAGATTAGGCATTTGCCTTGTGCTTTGTCTTTCAAGGACTCGGGGTTTGCCATAGAGTTTGCCTGGAGGGCAGCCAGCATCTGGGCATGCTTGTCTCCTTCCTTTTCTCCCTTTCCTGGGCCGTGGCCTCTCTCTTCTGTTCTCTGTTTTAAAAGGTACTGGTGTCTATCTGGACCATCTCATCTGAAGAGGCATCAGGGTTCTGCTGCTGTAGCTGTTGTAACTTTATTCTGATGTCTGGTGCACATTGGGACAGGAATTTGTCTTTAAAATCACCTGTCCCTTGTAAGAGTCTAAGTTCAGATTGGTAAACTTTTGGAGGGCCTCTTTTAGCCTTTCCAGAAAGGCAGTGAGGTTCTTGTTGGACTCCTGAGTTATAGCTGAGACAGGGCACAGTCCCCCAACCATTAGGCTTCCTTCTATTTCCATGGGTGGACCTTCTTAGAGGTGAGTCTTTCTGAAGCTTATCTTACCCAGTACTGTTGCAGCCTGAGAGCCAGGCATCCCCGGGTCAGGGTGCAGATCCCCAGGCAGGTTGAGGCGTGACAACCTCCTGGAGATCGAATCCTCAGGCAGGTTGAGGCATGTTGGCCTCCCAAAAATTGGGTCCCTGGACAGGTCGAGTCATGTTGACCTCCTGGAACCCCTGGATTGGTGGATCCCTGAGCAGGTGGAGGCGTGACAAACTCCCAGGGACCAGATACTTAGGCAGGTTGAGGACCCCCAGGCTGGAGTTGAACATTCCCAAGGTCTCCAGCATGACTAGTGCTGGACAGGATTAAGGGGTTGTAATCTTAACTCTTTTCACAGCTATTTGTAAGGCCTCCTCAGACAACAATTTTGCATTTTTGCATTCCCCCCCCACCTCATCCCCCCACTTGGGGATAGTCTTGCTTCCTGTCTCCTGTACAATGTTATGAACCTCCATCCATAGTTCATCAGGCACTCTGTCTATCAGATCTAGTCCCTTTAATCTATTCCTCACTTCCACTATATAATCGTTAGGGATTTGATTTAGGTCATACCTGAATGATCTAGTGGTTTTCCCTACTCTCTTCAATTTAAGTCTGAATTTGGCAATAAGGAGTTCATGATCTGAGCCACAGTCAGCTCCGGGTCTTATTTTGCTGACTGTATAGAGCTTCTCCATCTTTGGCTGCAAAGAATATAATCAATCTGATTTTGGTGTTTGCCATCTGGTGATGTCCACGTGTAGAGGCTTCTCTTGTGTTGTTGTCTATTTGTCTCTTACAAATAGCTGTAAAAAGATGAGAAGCCAAAAACAAAGGAGAAAAGGAAAGATATGCCCATTTGAATGCAGAGTGCCAAAGAATAGCAAGGAGAGGAAAGAAAGCCTTCCTCAGTGATCAATGCAAAGAAAGAGGAAAACAATAGAATGGGAAAAACTAGAGGTCTCTTCAAGATAATTAGAGATACCAAGGGAACATTTCATGCAAAGATGGGCTTAATAAAGGAAGGAAATGGTATGGACCTAACAGAAGCAGAAGATATTCAGAAGAGCTGGCAAGAATAAACAGAAGAACTGTACAAAAAAGATCTTCATGACCCAGATAATCACGGTGTCATCACTCACCTAGAGCCAGACATCTTGGAATGTGAAGTCAAGTGGGCCTTAGAAAGCATCACTACGATCAAAGCTAGTGGAGGTGATGGAATTCCAGTTGAGCTCTTTCAAATCCTAAAAGCTGATGTTGTAAAAGTGCTTCACTCAATATGCCAGCAAATTTGGAAAACTCAGCAGTGGCCACAGGACCAGAAAAGGTCAGTTTTCATTCCAATCCCAAAGAAAGACAATGCCAAATAATGCTCAAACTACTGCACAATTGCACTCATCTCACATGCTAGCAAAGTAATGCTCAAAATTCTCCAAGCCAGGTTTCAACAATATGTGAACCGTGAACTTCCAGATGTTCAAGCTGGTTTTAGAAAAGGCAGAGGAACCCGAGATCAAATTGTCAACATCCGCTGGATCATGGAAAAAGCAAGAGAGTTCCAGAAAAACATCTATTTCTGCTTTATTGACTATGCCAGTCTTTGACTGTGTGGATCACAATGAACTGTGGAAAATTCTGAAAGAAATGGGAATACCAGACCACCTGACCTGCTTCTTGAGAAACCTATATGCAGGTCAGGAAGCAACAGTTAGAACTGGACATGGAACAACAGACTGATTCCAAATAGGAAAAGGAATACATCAAGGCTGCATATTGTTTAACTTATATGCAGAGTACATCATGAAAAATGGTGGACTGGATGAAGCACAAGCTGGAATCAAGATTGCTAGAGAAATATCAATAACCTCAGATATGCAGATGACACCACCCTTATGGCAGAAAGTGAAGAAGGACTAAAGAATCTCTTGATGAAAGTGAAAGAGGAGAGTGAAAAAGTTGGCTTGAAACTCAACATTCAGAAAACAAAGATCATGGCATCTGGGCTCATCACTACATGGCAAATAGATGGAGAAACAGTGGAAACCATGGAAGACTTTATTTTGGGGGGCTCCAAAATCACTGCAGATGGTGATTGCAGCCACAAAATAGAAATACACTTACTCCTTGGAAGGAAAGTTATGACCAACCTAGACAGCATATTAAAAATCAGAGACATCACTTTGCCAGCAAAAGTCCGTCTATTCAAGGCTATGGTTTTTCCAGTAGTCATGTATGGATATGAGAGTTGGGCTATAAAGAAATCTGAGTGCTGAAGAATTGATGATTTTGAACTGTGATGTTGGAGAAGATTCTTGAGAGTCCCTTGGACTACAAGGAGATCCAACCAGTCCATCTTAAAGGAAATCAGTCTTGAATGTTCATTGGAAGGACAGATGCTGAAGCTGAAACTCCAATACTTTGGCCACCGATGGGAAGAAATGACTCATTTAAAAAGACCCTGATGCTGGGAAAGATTGAAGATGAGAGGAGGAGACAACAGAGATGAGATGGTTGGATGACATAACTGACTCAATGGCCATGAGTTTGAGTAAACTCTGGGAGTTGGTGATGGACAGGAAGGCCTGGTGTGCTGTGGTCCATGGGGTTGCAAAGAGTTGGACACAACTGAGTGACTAAACTGAAGTGAATCTTAACTCATTGCCAGTTTGTCCACCGCAGATGGGAATAGATATCATGATGTAAAGATCCAAACCTGTTCCCTGAGACTGAGTACCTGGTGAAATAGCCATAACACTTATCCTCTTATTGCTCTGAGGGAATGTAAGTCACTGATTTCCTCCCCTAGTCTTCCATAAGGGCAGTTTAGGGTATTTCCAATGGTAAACACTTCATTGTCATAGACCTACTTTAGTTAATAACAGAATTAATGAGAAAGGAGTTGGTTATCTGGTTCTGTTAGGGGGATTGCTATGCTATGCTATGCTAAGTCACTTCAGTCGTGTCTGGCTCCGTGTGACCCCATAGATGGTAGCCTACCAGGCTCCCCCATCCCTGGGATTCTCTAGGCAAGAACACTGGAGTGGGTTGCCATTTCTTTCTCCAATGCATGAAAGTGAAAAGTGAAAGTGAAGTCGCTCAGTCGTGTCTGACTCTTAGCGACCCCATGGACTGCAGCCTACCAGGCTCCTCCATCCATGGGATTTTCCAGGCAAGAGTACTGGAGTGGGGTGCCATTGCCTTCTCCGGAATATCTAGAGGAATTGGATATTACTGTATTTCCCTCCCAAGGGCCAGCTATTTTCTGGTTGTCTCTCCAGAAGATTGTAGAGGCAACATTGTGGGCTTGGAAGGGGCTCAGGAAAAGAGCATGAAACAGGAGGGAAGGGGGCAGGGCACAACTTTTGAAAGAATGAGATAGCCCAAGGGCATAACATAAACTGATTAAAATCAGATGGGTCCAGGATAGCAGACAAATCAAATTCAACTAAACCTTGATCCTCAATCTGCAAGCTGAGTAACACACCCAGAGGACAGTTCCAAGGTACTATCAAAAGACCAAGGAGTGGGTGGTTCCCCAATTGTTGGAATGATCCTCCCACTCATTAGCATATGAAATTATCCAGCCCATAAAAAACTAACCACACCACATTTCATGGTCACCACACTCACCCTCTGTGATGGCCCACACTCTTGGAGTGTGCTTCTCTCTGAATCCAAACAAATCTACCTCTTACCTCACTGTGTCTTTCGCTGAATTTTTTGCAATGAGGCATCATGAACCTGAGTTTCATTAGGTCCTGAAACCAGGCACCATGGGTTTTGGCCATGTTTAAGTCCCTGCCAGACACGATTAAGTGACTAAGCATAGCACAGAGT
Organism: Bubalus bubalis; assembly: GCF_019923935.1. NCBI lineage: Eukaryota > Metazoa > Chordata > Mammalia > Artiodactyla > Bovidae > Bubalus > Bubalus bubalis. The sequence continues at coordinate 17,880,966 of NC_059168.1, read as the reverse complement.
CTCTACCTCATGAGTTTGAGTCCCAATCTTAGGTAAACAGTTTCAAACACAACTTTCAGAAATGGAAAGATGATGACCTGCCCAATACTTTGTAAACAGTGGCACAGATGGAGAGAGGAGCTGAAGGATGGGAGGAAAAAGCAGAGGGAAAAACGTTCTGAAGAACCCCTTTCATAACCTGCTGGAAAAACTGCTAAGTGCCTAACCTGTGCCCAAAATTTTCATTAGCCTGATCTTTGGCACAAAGGAGATTAAGGACAGAGGAACCCTCACCCACTTGGGCAACAGCTACTAAGGCACAGCAGATAGTAGAGCCTTTGGGACCCACTGGGGAGTAGCCCCTGCCAGAGTCCTCAATTGCACCACTGTTGCTGGACTGTTTACAGAGGCTTCAAGGAAATAAGAAATGAGAGGTTGTAAAGGAATTAAGATTTTGTTAGCCATATGTCCTTCCAGGCATTGGGGTTAGGACCTCCTACCTTAACTGGAGGTCTTTGGAATCTGAGACTGAGCCATGTGAGCTTTCTGCTGAGTTTGTTTTTGCTGTTCTGGTTGCCAGCACACTGGGCTGCTTGTCACTTCTACTGCACTGGGTTTTCTTCACGTTCAGCTTCCATCGAGTAAACTGTCTCTGAGTTGGGCTTCTGCTGTGCTTGGCCTCCGCCTCATGGGGGCTGAGCCGAGATTGCTTCAGCTAGGTTACCTCCGGGTCACGGCAACAGGTGTGTCAGGGGAGTGTGTAATTTCCTCGGTTCTGTCTTGCTGCAGCAAATACTTGAAATGGCAGACCAGTGTTACTGCTTGATTACAGCTCAGTTTTATTCGGCAAGCAAAGGGAAGTACACCCGTGAGGTGTGAGGGTGGGCCGACCCCAAAGGAGAGACTCAATCCATTTTGGCTTCCTCCTTTTATTCATTTGTCTTCTCCCCCTCTTGAGCCTGCCCTATGCAAACTGGGCTAGCCAAGAAAGGAGCATGTTTGTTTCACCTGAAGTTCTCACTGTGGTCCTCAGATATTTTTTTGTTCCATTTTTGTGGGCTTTTCCTTTCTTTGTCTTTTAGCCACTGCCATTTTGGACTCCTTTTTCTTATTCTACCTACCTAACAGTAAGGAAGTAAGTACATGAATATATTGCTTAAGTGCATGAAAAATGTTATAATCTAAATCCCCAAAAGAAAGAATTTGGCAAAATCTTAAAAAAAAAAAAAAATTTTTTTTTTGGTATACTTTTATCTCTTAACCCAGCAATCCTATGTCTAGTAATTTATCCTACCCACATTGGTATGACTAGATGTATGCACAAGACTCATTATAAATCTATTTCTATTAGCAAAGGAATATAAAACAGTTTTGTGTTCATTGATATGGATCTGCTCCAACAATGTTGATATAGTGCTGAATGGAGTAATCTGCAGTTGTAAAAACAATAAAGGGCATTTGCAAATACTCCTACTGTGGAATCTCCAAATTATTCAGTGAAAACAGCATGGTGGAGAAAATTGCATATATTCATATTCTAATATATATTAATTGGTCTCTCCATCTAACAAAGTGGATTAATAGACATATGCTCCTTAAATATGGAAATATTACTGAGTCCAAGCTCACTTTGTTTGCTGAACAATAGGGCAAAGAATCCAAGAGATGAGGTATTGAGCAAGGAAGAAACTTTAATCAGGGAGCCAGCAGACTGAGAAGATGGCAGGCTAGCACTTCAAAATAACCATCTTATTGGGATCTGGATGCCAGGTTCTTTTATAGATCAGAGAGAAAGAATCAATGAGAAACTAAAATCAAAAGGCAGAATAGAGAGGGAGATGCAGTGGGGAAGTAAAGTAAAAGGTCTTCAGTCTTGCAAAACATCTCCAAGGGAATGCCTAGCCTTCAGAAGGGATGTGTTAGGGAGAAACTATCTTGCCATGAGCTGAAAAAAGGCATTTTAGTTTATATTCAAGCAGAAGGGCAGGGTCCTCCAGGAAAGCCATTGAGTATGAATATAATAATAAAAGCAAGTCAAAGAAACAGTTTCCAACATGGAGTCAGAATTAGCTTCCTCCCTGTAACAGAAATGCAATGATAAATTAAAAGATGTAAATAAATTATAAAGGAAAATAGACATAATAGAGGAGAAAGCAAAAAGAAACTAGATTTTCCTGAAGGTAACTTGTTTTGTAGATTTTATTTTTGAAAGTTGTACATCTGTGCTAAGTCACTTCAGTCATGTTTGACTCTTTTGGGACCCCAGAGACTGTAGCCCTCCAGGCTCCTCTGTCCATGGGATTCTCCAGGCAAGAATATTGGAGTAGTTTGCCATTGCCTTCTCCAGGGGATCTTCCCAACCCAGGGATCAGACCCATGTCTCTTAGGTCTCCTACATTTGCAGGTGGGTTCTTTACCACTTGTGCCACTTGGTAAGTTGTATGTGTTTTACATGATATATAAAACAAAATTTAGTTATAGTGATTCATAAATAATAAATGGAAAAATAATAGCTAACCATAACTGTATATCAAGGGATTACTTTATTGCATTCCAGGTGCTATAAACTTGAGGACAAAAAGGCATCTTAAAATGTATTCTTCAGTGATTGCGTTGGTATAATATTGGGATTGCAATTCTGAGACTGTTATGTTTGTATCATGTGATGAAGCAAAAAAATGTATTAGATTGGTGCCATTGAGAAATGAGATTTTCAGAATGGGAAAAAGAAGAAATATATACAAGATTAAAGAAGTTAAAATTCCCAAAGTTCTAAGTTTAAATTGGAATTAACTGTATGAACTCAAGAAGTGTTTTATCAGAAACTATCACCTGGCCTTTTTATTGAAAAGGTCTGGAAACCATGGCTATAAGGTTTAGAAACAATGACTGTTTCCTGACCCTTTTCACTAAAAAGGTCTAAAAACAATGACACCATTATGCTTGGCTTGTGGTCTCTAAATATTCTGTCTCACTAAAAGGAACTAGGACTTTGAAGGAATGTCTGATTCCAGATCTGCTGCTGCTGCTGCTAAGTCGCTTCAGTCGTGTCCGACTCTGTGCAACCCACGAGATGGCAGCCCACGAGGCTCCCCTGTCCCTGGGATTCTCCAGGCAAGAACACTGGAGTGGGTTGCCATTTCCTTCTCCAATGCATGAAACTGAAAAGTGAAAGTGAAGTCGCTCAGTCTTGTCCAACTCTTAGCGACCCCATGGACTGTGGCCCACCAGGCTCCTCCATCCATGGGATTTTCCAGGCAAGAGTACTGGAGTGGGGTGCCATTGCTTTCTCCAGATTCCAGATCTAGGAAATTCCAAAAGCATCTGGAGAATTTTCTCATTACCATGAAAAAAGGAAGCTATCAACAAGTTCTAAATTGGGTCAAAGGACTCAAGAGCCAACTTACTTCCAGTCCATTGACCAAATTTGGATCACTGAATATGATTACAACAAAAGAAATTGATTAAAACATTTCAAATTCACTTTAATCCACAAGTTCATTCATAATCATCATAAAAAAGGACAATGTTCATTAACATATTTGAAGGATGCTAGGAAACCAATTCATTATTTTTGAAAACCTGACAAATAGAGAAAGAATAAAAAAATTGTCTGGTTTCCCTTTACTGTAGGAACTGTAGCTCCAAGATAACCAAAATAGTTATGGGGAAGTTTATTTTTACAGAAGAAATTCAGATAGTTGGGCAGTTTGGATGAACAAGTTAACACCATGGAATGCAATTAGCAAAACCCAGCCTGTATGAAATCCAAAGGGCAAATGACCCAGTTTCTCCAAAGAGCAGATTGAAATGGGGGAAAAGGCACAAAATGTTGGAATTTGCCATAGTGGCAGAAGGATGGTCTGACTTTTCTGATTCCACTATGTGCATTGGCAAAGGGTATCATTATTTTCCTTGCCATACTAGGTTTAGGAGTAAATATTGAAGAGTTTTGATCCAAATTATAGAATATATTGGGAGGTGGTACTTTCTCGGCTGTGCCCTGATATAACTAGAAGAGTTACATAGATTGGCATCTGTTTCATGGATACTTTGGGAATCCTGGCAATCATCATTCAGATGGACAGCATATCAAGAATAAAAGTGTGGCATAGAGGTTTATAAAACAAAATAATTTAATTACAAGTAGCAATCATGAAACAAAGATATGAGATTGTACATTTTGTTAATTTTAGCTTGGTTCTTTGCTGAAGTATTTTGTTGAATAACTGACATGCATTAGATACAGTAAGAGAGTTTTAAATCAATCAGTACACAAAAGCAAACACTACTTTATAGGTATATAGCCTGAAATCTACTATTTACCTTTTAATTATACTTATTTTTAAAGCACAAGGAAACATTTTTATAGTAACTTTAGAATCGGTGGTTAGGTTATTGTTTTACAATCCCAAGTTAGAGATAGTAGAAATGGTCTTCTGAAAATGAGAGTCTGAACACAGTCCAGTTCCTGTGGGATCTGAATTTCTCCTACTATTGTTTTACCCTTCTTCCAGCCTCTTGTCTAATCTAGAGGCTATTAATGGGCCACAGACTGGGAAATGGATAGCAAGAAAAGCTAATTGATGCTAGAAGAAGATTAAGGAGATAAGATCATAAGAATTCCTGTATCTCTTTATCTTAAAAATCTGGAAGGATGGAACCAGATGACGAATGCAAAATTTAAAAACAGAAAAAAAAAAAAAAAAAAACCTCAAGAAACACACTGCTCCGCACCGCCCCCCCCCCCCCACCCTGGAGATCTATCATTTTAAATAACCTCTTGTTTTGGAATAATGGTTGGATTACAGAGAACATCCGAAGATAGTGGAGTTCCCGTATTCTCCTTGCCTATTTTCTCCCATTGTCAGCATCTAATATTACTGTGATTTTTTGTCACAATGAACACTGAGATAGATATATTACTACTAACTATTAGGTTGGTACAAAAGCAATTGCAGTTTCAGACCGTGAATTTTAAATAATTGTAACTAGGCTCAAACACATCTTTATTAATCAAAATAGAAACCATTACAATCAACACATTTTTTCCAATGAGAAATAAATTAGTTTATTCCTGTAGCATAAAAATATGTGCTTCAGCATTCAGTGGACTCTTGGAAAGCATTTTCTGCCTCCTGCTGGTTATGGAAGCATTTTCCCTGCAAAAAGTTGTTGAGATGCTTGAAGAAGTGGTAGTCAGTTGGCAAGAGGTTGGGTGAATATGGCAGATGAGGCAAAATTTCATAGCCCAATTTATTCAATGTTTGAACAGTTGATTGTTTGATGTGTGGTTGGGCATTGTCATGGAGAAAAGTTGGGCCCTTTCTATTGACCAATGCCAGCTCCAGGCATTGCAGTTTTTGGTGTATTTCATTGATTTGCTGAGCATTACTTCTCAGATGTAATGGTTTGCTGGAATTCTGAAAGCTGCAGTGAATCAGACCAGAAGCAGACCACCAAACAGTGACCATCATCTTTTTTGGGTGCAAGTTTGGCTTTGGGAAGTGTTTTGGAGCTTCTTCTTGGTCCAACTACTGAGGTGGTCATCACCAGTTGTCATATAAAATCCACTTTTCATCACATGTCACAACCAAATGGAGACATGGTTTATTATTGCTGCATAGAATAAGAAAAGATGACACTTCAAAATGATGATTTTTTAAATTTTATTCAGCTCAGGAGGCACCCACTTATTGAGCTTTTTCATCTTTCTAATTTGCTTCAGATGTCAAATGACCATAGAATGGTCGATATTGAGTTCTTCTACAAGTTCTTGTGTAGTAGTAAGAGAATCAGCTTTGATTATTCCCCTCAGTTTGTCGTTGTCAGCTTCCAGTTGCCGGCCACTGTGCTCCTCATCTTCAAGGTTCTCGTCTCCTTTGCAAAACTTCTTGAACCACCACTGCACTGTAATTTGTTAACAGTTCCTGGGCCAAATGCATTGTTGATGTTGTGTGTTGTCTCCGTTGCTTCACAACTCATTTTGAGTTCAAATAAAAAAAAAAATCACTTGAGTTTGCTTTTTGTGTATCATTTCTATAGTCTAAATACAAAATAAACAGCAAGTAATGCCATTAGCAAAAAAAAAAAAAAATACAGTGAAAAATGTGCATTAAAATTATATGCAACATAAATACATTTATTTAGAATGTATTTTGATAACAAATGGCAAAGTTCAACAAAGCAAAACTACAATTACTTTTGCACCAACCTAATACAGTCTCAAATTTATTTGGATTTCACTGGTTTTTATATTGATACCCTCTCCTAATGTGGTCTTTCTGTTTTACATTACACATTACTATATTACATTTTGTTGTCACATTTCCTCAGTAACTTCACATCTGTGATGATTTCTCAATCTTTGCTTATTTTCATAACCTTGGCAGTCTTGGGAAGTACTGGTTAGCTGTCCTGTAGAATGTCCCTATATCTGGGTTTGTTTGTTGTTCTTATGTCAAGACTGGAGTTGAGAGTATTTGAAAAGACATGTCAAGCACCCTTCTTGTCACATGATTTGGGGATGATACATAATATTCACATGACATTTCTAGTTATGTTAACCTTCATTACTTCATCACAAAGCCCGTGTTTTTCAAGTTTTCACACTGTAAAGATACTGTTTTTCCCATTACTTACTTTAGTCTTTGGAAGTGCGTTACTAAGTCTAGTCCACCCTCAATGTAATAGGGAGAGAGAATTAAGCTTCACCTAAGGGATTCCTTTTACTTAATAGATACATTTTCACTTAATTCAATTATTGTTCAACTATTGTTAAATGGTTTTTCAATAAATACGGAATAATTCACAGTTTTTTCTACTTCCTCTAGACCAGGAGATCGGTTTGAGGATGCTCATTGCCAGATTGTTTGTATAATTGAAATGTTGAAAATATTTACATGCCCATAACTATGAGAGTGATAAATTATAGTATCTTCAAACTATGAAGTATTATAGGCAGTCACAGTTAAGAACAAATCTATTAATTAACATTGATTGAGCTAAAAACCATATGAAAGCTTAAATAAGTTAGAATGAGGGATAGAGTAACATTTATTTATGTAAAGATTTAAAAGCACATAGTACAGTACTATATAGCCTTCATGAAGACATGTATTTTTAAGAAATTGTCTTTGAATGAATGATATGTATATAATTCAAGATAATGAAAACAATGAATTCATCAACAATTAGAGGATATAAGCAAAAAAAAAAATGAAAGTGAAAGAGGAGAGTGAAAAAGTTGACTTAAAGCTCAACATTCAGAAAACGAAGATCATGGCATCTGGTTCCATCACTTCATGGCAAATAGATGGGGAAACAGTGGAAACAGTGGCTGACTTTATTTTTGGAGGCTTCAATATCACTGCAGATGGTGACTGCAGCCATGAAATTAAAAGACTCTTACTCCTTGGAAGGAAAGTTATGACCAACCTAGACAGCATATTAAAAAGCAGAGACATTACTTTGCCAACAAAGGTCTGTCTAGTCAAGGCTACGGTTTTTCCAGTGGTCATGTATGGATGTGAGAGTTGGACTGTGGAGAAAGCTGAGTGCAGAAGAATTGGCGTTTTTGAACTGTGGTGTTGGAGAAGACTCTTGAGAGTCCCTTGGACTGCAAGGAGATCCAACCAGTCCATCTTAAAGGAGATCAGTCCTGAATATTCATTGGAAGGACTGATGTTTGAAGATGAAACTCCAATACTTAGGCCACCTGGTGCAAAGAACTGACTTATTTTAAAAGACCCTGATGTTGGGAAAGATTGAAGGCAGGAGGAGAAGGAGACAACAGAGGATGAGATGGCTGGATGGCATCACCGACTCGATGGACATGAGTTTGAGTAAACTCTGGGAGCTGGTAGTGGACAGGGAGGCCTGGCATGCTGGAGTCCTTGCGGTTGCAAAGAGTCAGACATGACTGAACGACTGAACTGAACTGAACTGAACTGAAACAAAAAACAAACAAACAAACAATTGTTTCATGTGAAATAATTTTACTGAGGGCTAGATTTCATCACAATAATCCAGTTTGGTGGCTTTGAAGTTAAATTTCGTCTATAGCATGAACAATGTTTTTATTGTAATTCTTGGCTCTATTTCCTCAGATGAAGAATGATGAAAATTCTGAGTGCTTAACAATGACAAAAGTACTCAATACTTTTTGTGTCTATAGCAATTTAGGTGTGCATATCAAAGCTTTTTGCAGTACTTAGTTTATTGTAACTGGTGTACTCCAGGACTGTTCAGAGCTGAAAGGCAATTATCATTCACATCCTCTTCTTCTCTGTCCTCTCCCCCTCTCTTTCTTTCTCTGAGCAATCCTCTACTTTGGTGTTTCTGTAACCTCTTCTGTACAACTCTGGTTTACTGGCTAGCAGAGCACACCTCCCACTGCCATCTTATATCCTGCTTTTTACTTTTGTTCTAGTTTTTGGTTGGTTGGTTGTTTTTGTGTTGTTTTGTTGTTGTTTTACTTTCACTTCTTAAGCTCAGTATCTTGATTTCAATTTTAATCACCCCTATTTAGGAACCTAATTCTTATGTGTGACCATATGTCTTGGTATTCTTGACCCTGGCTCTTCATAGCATCACCATGGTTTACTAGTGCATATAAACCCTCTTCCATCCTTTGTGAAACTATGACTCAAAAATATCCATATATGTATAATAGTTTCCAAAAAGCTATTGTAAAGATCGTATATAGAATCGTGGAACTGTTAGAATGAAATTCAGAAATGAAGTCTTCGGGAAGACCACATCTGGAAGGTGGTTCTGGATTTACAAGGCCTCTAAGGAATTTGACAGTAGGATTTGGGTTTTGGTTATAGCAAGACTCAAGACTGCCAACACAATTACTTCATTCTGTTTCTTTGACAAGCAACTTACTTCTCATCTTACCCCATAGTTTAATTTTCTCATGCTATGTACATGGCTTTGATTTTTCCAGTCTCTGATTTTTCTGCATGGTATTTTCCAGCTTCTTTTCTTAACACCAACTGGCAAAATCTCCTTATCTTCTTTTATTTTGTAGCAAGAAAGTGGGAGAAGGGTAATGGTACACATAAGCTTTGAGACAGTACATCCAGGCACACCGCCCACAAGCCCACCTGAGCACTGACTGTCCTTGAATTAGGCTCTCCTCACTTGTTTGTCAGCTGCCTGTATGCAGCAGGACAAGTTATAAGATATTCCTTCTTAGCGGTAGCCTGAGGAAAAATCTGTTTCCCTTATAAAAAGTGAACTGGGCAGTAATTACAAGCAACCCAACTATGCCAGCACACATCTTTCCTGACAAGCATCATGTCTTCAAGATGTACATGTGGAAAATTCTTCCATGTTGTCTGTGTATCAGTAAGTTGGGCATACTTCTGTTCTAGTTATTTTCAAAGATTTTGAGAATATCCATGGCTGGAGTAAGTAAATAGAATGTGATACTGCATGTGGTGTGATTTGAGGACTACAGAAATGCCTTCCACCTACCCTCCAAACCACCCCTCCCGCCCCAACCAAATCTTTAGATTTTCTTCTGTTGGATTAAGATTCCCTCACACCCTTGGGCTATGGAGTTTATCTCTAAGAGTACACCTATCAAAATAGTAGTAAAAGCTTCCTGACAGAGGGGGCTGAACATTCTTTTCCTCTTTGCAACCATATATTTCAGTGCTTTCCTGGATTATGTTTAGCATTTATCACACTGTTTACTAGTAGCTTCCTGGTCTGCGAACTACTGAGAACAGAAATCTCATTTTACTTACCTATATGTGCTCAGAATTTTATTACAGTGCTTGGCTTATACATTTCACAGTTAATGTGTGTTGAATTGAATGCAATGAAAGAATAACTAAAGAATCTGCAATCCCTCACTAATGCTTTTAACAAGATTTAGCTTAATAGATTAGCTATGCAAGTGTGCATGGAGAAAAAGACCAGAGTAAGTTTTGATGGGCTTCATGTAGACAGGTCTGAACTCAAATTCAAAGAGGGTTGTTCCATGAGGGGCTTTTAAAATCCTTAGTATAGCAGGAGATATTCAGAACTAGGAAACAGTCAGGGGTCAAAATAAAAGGATATGGAAAGATTTTAAATATTTTAAGTTTTAAAATATTTTTAATATTTTACTTTTAAAGTTATTTAAAACTTTAATTTAGAATTTTAAAAATATTTAAAATTTAAAGCTATTTAAAGCTATTTTTAAAAAGTATTTTAATTTTAAAGCTATTTAAAAATTCTGAGATCTTGGTTTTATTAGGAATTTGCAAGTCCAGAGATTTTAATATTGAAATATTTTTCCCTAATTAAGCTGCTGCTTCTTCTTTTTTTTATAGTTCAGAAAGTATATGCCGGCAATCAATCACAAAAAAATTATCCATATTGATAATTCTAGAGTATTGATAATTTCCAGGCTATTAACAAAGTTGAAATTAGGGCATTAAAAAACAAAAACAAAAAAACACAGAAATAAACAATTTCCTTAAATACACAGGAAATTGACTTTGATTTTTTCTTTGACTTATTTTGGTCCTGTTTTTTTTGTTGTTGTCATTGCTCTTGGTTTAAAAAAGGGTGGCACACCTGTATGTCAATCCACCTTTCCAAATCAAGATCCCAATTAATTACTATTGACATGTTTTACAATCATTATTATGTCAACAGACAGTTAAGACATTAAATTTTCTTTGCTCTGTCAGATGTTGGTAGCATTTTACTATGGATAATCTTTAATTATTTAACACTGTTTATGCTTGATTAATGTATCACCGATAAAATTTGTTAAATAATGGGCTAGGTGATAAAAGGCTGCTCTTAAATCTACAATATAAAATGAAAAAAATTCTCATTTCTGTAAAAAAAAAATGTACTTTTACCAATCTATTTTGTTTATTTAAATGTGACAATGTCATTTCAGTGTCATCGATTTCTACCTTTGATAATAATGTATTTACTTTTTATAAACATTAATGTCAGGTAAGAAACTGCATGTGTATGCTTTTGAAGTTCTTTGGAAAAGTCTTCTTTTGAGAGTGAGAATGAAACTACTTTAGTCGCCAATTATATTTTTGACATTGAAGAGCTCAAAAAGTACACAGTATTCTTTTGGAAAGGAACTGATATTGGATATTTAAAGAATCATTTCCCTAGCTAACATCTCTACATTTATTATTGTAAAAGCAATGCATATATATCAAAGGGTTATATTTTAAATACTACAAAATAGAGAATAAGCCCTTCAAGCTTTAAGATATTTATCTCTGGAAATATCTAACATAAAATTGTTAGGAAAATGTATTGATAAATTGAGATACACTTTCTGGAAGATATTTTAACCTTTACTTCAGAAAGGATTCATACTTTTTAATTCAATAGTAAGCATGGCTCTCTTTTATGTAAAAAGAAATCAAAAGAACTTTTTAATTTGTTTGTAGTAAATTCAGAGTAGTTTAAAAAATGTCAAGGGATTGACAACTCATCATGTTACAAATATATACTCTTTTTCAGTATCAACCATTTCAAGAGTGCTCAGTGTTTCCTACTTATGCTCCCACTTAGTCCTAATAATATGCTTTCTATCTCCATTATTTCATTAAAGCTTTTTACCAAAGAACTCTTAATTATATGAACTAAGGACTCATTTTCTTTATTGTCCTTAATGTTTTTGTGACTGGGAGACTTAGAACTTTTCTGCTCTTTTGGAAAATATCTTCTCCCTCGCCCTCCAGAATAGTATACAGCATTGTCCTTTCATCTCCCTGATTCTCCAGACTCCCAAGTAAGCATCCTTTCTTTTACTTCTCTGGGAAGGCTTTCCTTCAGGACTTTAGATGCATTATCTCATTTAATTCTTGCAACTCTACAGGGTGTTTTAGAGCTCAAGTGTTTGTTTCCCTGGTGTTTTAACACTACCATAAATTATAATTAGTCTATCATCTCTTAGAAACTGTTTCTTTCCATGTTTTTTTGCTCTCTTGTCCAACATGTGTGCAGCTTAGAAATTAGCAAATGCTCTGAGTGAGTAAAGTGGTAAATATAAGACTCTTTATTAAGTTTAACACTTTATTAAGTTTCCTTTCTCTTAGGGATCATGGTCCTTCAAGTTTTAACTTCCTTGGTTGTATTCTGTTGTGTGCAAAGCTATTTTTAAAATATTTTTATTCAATTTCACAACAGTTCTGAGTAGAATATTTGGTCTGATCCAAGCTGTTCAGGCAAGACTGGAAAGGAAACTTCTCAGCACTGCCACTCAAGTGGCAATCAGATAATTCTATCTTATTGATCTATGATGGGATCAGATGATTGTGCCAGGTTATATACCAATACAGCTTTTTTAGAAAATCTTATGTATTTCCTACCCTTCAATGATCAATTGAGTCAAACAGTTGATTTCTATTCCTTGCATGCCTTAGTTGATTTATGTTTTGGCACAAGCTTCTTATCTCATCACAGATTGTAAAAAAAAACAACAAAACAAAACAAAAAACAGTTCACTGACCAGCTGTCTAAGGACTTCACTAGTTACAGGATCAGAAAATGAAGCACAATATAGCCAAGTTACTAGCTGTAATTAGTAACTTACTGTTTAATTTGTTGAGGATTCTCTTTTGTTGAATGTCTATCTTGAGACAAAGATTTATGAGTTCAGCAAAGCTCTAATAACTATGTATAATTATTCTTAAAATTCTTGGTAATTTTCACATTATTTCAGATTTAAAAAAATATAATGGAACAGCTTTACTTCCTCCTGTCATAAAGTCTTGTTTCTTCTTTTTGAAACACATCTCTATCCTTCAGTGTCAATGTTAGTCAGGACTTAACCTCTCTTTTCACCAGTATCATACAAAACTCTTACCGTTTAAATTGTTCATATTCTGATTGCTGTCCTTCCCTCTCCATATTTATTATGAGCCCTAATCTGTCTCCTGAGTTTGCCTTCCATATTGTGGACTTATATGTCTTCTGCAAGCACATTATTCTCTATATATCTTATTTTATGTATATTTAAACTGAACTCTTTATTTACTTTCCAAATCCCAAACTTATTTTCTTACTGAAATAGCTCTGCTATCCATTTTCTTAATCAAGTTAGAACAAAAATAACAATGACATCATAGCTATAGTCCTTTCTCTCCTGCAACACCTAATGCTCTCCCAATTTCACTTGAATCTACCTCCTAGATATTTCCTAAGTTTTTCCTACCATTCTTACTCACTATTGTCACTAAAGTAATTAAACTATGTTCTCTTACTTATCTTGCTAAAATGCTCTCAAAAGCGTTGTCCTTAAGTGAGTTCTTGCATTTCTTTCCATCAACATATAGCAAGAGAAATATTTTATTTTATTTTTTTAATTTAAATTTATTTATTTTAATTGGAGGCTAATTACTTTACAATGTTGTATTGGTTTTGCCATACATCAACATGAATTCACCAGGGGTGAACATGTGTTCCCCATCCTGAACCCCCCTCCCACCTCCCTCCCCGTACCATCCCTCTGGGTCATCCCAGTGCACCAGCCCCAAGCATCCTGTATCCTGCATTGAACCTGGACTGGTGATTTGTTTCTTATGATATTATACATGTTTCAATGCCATTCTCCCAAATCATCCCACCCTCGCCCTCTCCCACAGAGTCCAAAAGACTGTTCTATACATCTGTGTCTCTTTTGCTATCTCACATACAGGGTTATCATTACCATCTTTCTAAATTCCATATATATGCGTTAGTATACTGTATTGGTGTTTTTCTTTCTGGCTTACTTCACTCTGTATAATAGGCTCCAGTTTCATCCACCTCATTAGAACTGCTTCAAATGGATTCTTTTTAATGGCTGAGTAATACTCCATCATGCATATGTACCACTGCTTTCTTATCCATTCATCTACTGATGGATATCTAGGTTGCTTCCATGTCTTGGCTATTATAAACAGTGCTGTGATGAACATTGGAGTACACGTGTCTCTTTCAATTCTGATTTCCTTGGTGTGTATGCCCAGTAGTAGGATTGCTGTGTCATAAGGCAGTTCTATTTCCAGTTTTTTAAGGAATCTCCACACTGTTCTCCATAGTGGCTGTACTAGTTTGCATTCCCACCAACAGTGTAAGAGGGTTCCCTTATCTCCACACCCTCTCCAGCATTTATTGCTTGTAGATTTTTGGATAGCAGCCACTCTGACTGGTGTGAAATGGTACCTCATTGTGGTTTTGATTTGCATTTTTCTGATAATGAGTGATGTTGAGCATCTTTTCATGTATTTGTTAGCCATCTGTATGTCTTCTTTGGAGAAACGTCTGTTTAGTTCTTTGGCCCATTTTTTGATTGGGTTGTTTATTTTTCTGGAATTGAACTACAGGTGTTGCTTGTATATTTTTGAGATTAGTTGTTTGTTGCTTCGTTTGCTATTATTTTCTCCCATTCTGAAGGCTGTCTTTTCACCTTGCTTATAGTTTCCTTTGTTGTGCAGAAGCTTTTAATTTTAATTAGGTCCTATTTGTTTATTTTTGCTTTTATTTCCAATATTCTGGGATGTGGGTCATAGAGGATCCTGCTGTGATTTATGTCGGAGAGTGTTTTGCCTGTGTTCTTCTCTAGGAGTTGTATAGTTTCTGGTCTTACATTTAGATCTTTAATCCATTTTGAGTTTATTTCTGTGTATGGTGTTAGAAAGTGTTCTAGTTTCATTCTTTTACAAGTGATTGACCAGTTTTCCCAGCACCACTTGTTAAAGAGATTGTCTCTAATCCATTGTATATTCTTGCCTCCTTTGTCAAAGATAAGGTGTCCATAGGCGTGTGGGTTTATCTCTGGGCTTTCTATTTTGTTCCATTGATCTATATTTCTTTCTTTGTGCAATACCATACTGTCTTGATGACTGTGGCTTTGTAGTAGAGCCTGAAGTCAGGCAGGTTGATTCTTCCAGTTCCATTCTTCTTTCTCAAGATTGCTTTGGCTATTCGAGGTTTTTTTGTATTTCCATACAAATTGTGAAATTATTTATTCTAGCTCTGTGAAAAATACTGTTGGTAACTTGATAGGGATTTCATTGAATCTATAGATTTCTTTGGGTTAGTATGCTCATTTTCACTATATTTATTCTTCCATTCCATGAACATGGTATATTTCTCCATCTATTAGTGTCCTCTTTGATTTCTTTCACCAGTGTTTTATAGTTTTCCTTATATAGGTCTTTAGTTTCTTTAGGTAGATATATTCCTAAGTATTTTATTCTTTTCATTGCAATGGTGATCCTCAATGGTAAAAAATTGAAAGCATTTCTCCTAAAGTCAGGAACAAGACAAGGGTGCCCACTTTCACCACTACTATTCAACATAGTTTTGGAAGTTTTGGCCATGACAATCAGAGCAGAAAAATAAATAAAAGGAATCCAAATTGGAAAAGAAGAAGTAAAACTGTCACTGTTTGCAGATGACGTGATACTCTATATAGAAAACCCTAAAGACTCCATCAGAAAATTACTAGAGCTAATCAATGAATATAGTAAAGTTGCAGGATATAAAATCAACACAGAGAAATCCCTTGCATTCCTATACACTAATAATGAGAAAATAGAAAAAGAAATTAAGGAAACAAGAGAAATATTTTAACATTCAAATGTTATTATATCATTCAGTTGCTCAATGTTCTTCAATGCATTATCCATGGAGAAGAAGTCCAGTTATCTTCAAATGTCTTCTAAGACCTTCATTTAACTTCCAAACTCTTTATTTCCCATTCACATTTTATCTTTTAGTCAGGCAGATTTTCTGTCCATTTAAAGACAAATGCTACTGCATCTAAGCCTTTTATTTCTTTCTAGGGCTTTTTCAAAATGTGCTTTCTGATTATGGTATCTATCTCTAGCTTTATTTCCAGATTAAAATAATCTCTTTAGACATGTATAGAACACTATCTGTAATATGAACCATACACTCCCATCATATGGGATACTGAATTGTATTGGGTTGGCCAAGAAGTTCTTTCAGGTTTTTGGAGGATGTGGCAAACTCAAACAAACTTTTTGGCCAACCCAATATTTGTTAATTTACTAAGTCAATGCATACCATGAAATGTACATTAAATAAGAATGTAATATACTCAATAAATTAATCAAAATGTAAATAAAGTTATATCTTAGCTTTATGTATTCAGAGAATATTAAGAGAGCTGGAGATTTTCCAGGAAGAGATCAGGAGTTTGACAAACTCCAAATCTCACTACTGGTTGCCAGAATAACCTGGTCTCAGTTGTTTTCTTTTCATTACTTTTCATTTCTGGATGCTATTAATTGAATGTAATTTCCAGAGGATTACCAGCCAAGGAAGTGCCCAATATAAGTATGCTACAGAAGCAAAGAAAGTAAAACTGTTACTTCCTTTACTATTTTTTGTTTATTTTGTATTTTTTTAAACAAAATACAGCCTGATCGAGGTATCATTCATATACTATCCAATTCACCCACTTAAAATATACAATTCAGTAATTCTTTTTAGTATATTCACAGAGTGGTGGAACAATCACTATTACCTAATTTTAGAATATACTTGTCCCCACTAAGTGGAATCCTGTACTCATTAGCAGTCAATCCCTTTGCCTCACCCCACTTCACCAATTCATTCTGAGGCCACTACTAAGCTAATATCAAAACAAGTCTAGGTAGGCTAAATAAAGGCCCCCAAATAGATTGAGCTCCTACCTGAAAACAGTAAATTTTATCTTATATGGAAAAAGAAACTTTCTGATATGTTAAAGTTATTGAGATGAGGACATTCTCCAGGTTATCTGGGTAGATGCTAAGCTGATCACAAATGTACGTACAGGAAAGAAGCAGATGGAAACAGAAAATGATGTAATGAGGAAAGCAGAGAGCTTTGAAGATGTTACATTGATGTCTTTGAAGATAGACAGAGGGGCCTTAAGCCAAAGTATTTATCTCTATAAGCTGGAAAAGGCATTGAAACAAATTCTCCCCAAGTGCCTTTGGAGGGAGTGCAGTCCTACCAACAGCACAGTTTTGGCCCAGTTTAATTGATTTTGGACTCCTGACCACCAGAACTGTTAGAAAATAAATTTGTGCAATATTAAGCCACCAAGTTTGTTATGAGTTTTTAGAGCCATTATAGGACACTAATATAAAGACAAGACATTACAAGAAACGAAAACTATAGGCTATGTTTTGCAGGAGATCAGGGTTCAATCCTTGGTTTGGGCAGATTCCCTGGAGAAGGGAATGGCTACCCATTCCAGTATTCTTGACTGGAGAATTCCATAGAGAGAGGAGCCTGGTGGGCTACAGTCCATGGGGTTGCAAAAAGTTGGACACAACTGATCATCTAAGCACTCACAGTGTCATAGTTAGTGATGAAAGGCTGAATATTTTCCCCTTTAAGATCAAGAACATACAAAGATATCTGCTTTTACCACCTTTATTCAAATTGTACTAGAAATTATAGCTGGAGAAATTTGGCAAGAAAAATTAATAAAAGCATCTAATTGGGAAAGGAAGAAATAAAACTATCTTTCTTTATAGATAAAAATGTCTTGCATATAGAAATTCTTAAGGAATCTACCTGAAAACTATTAGAATAAAAATTCCTAACTTAATATGCATAAAAATGACTCAAAATTATTTTAAAATCATATGAATTACAATTGTCTACATTTTTAAGGGTTTAAACAGTAAAAATCAGACTTAAACCTAAGATCATTTCCTCAAAGAGCATTTATGTATAGAAGAAATATATGATCTGATGACCTTATAAACAAACATTTTTCATAATTAAAAGTTTGAAGACTTACACTGTCATACAACACAGAAAAACATGAGTTACAGGAGGTAGATGAATTTGATAGTTTCAAGTAATTAGGATCATAAGTCCAAAATCTAAATGAAAAGTAATCCCAACAACAAAAAATAAGTCATAATAGGGTTTAAAAATTTTTTTTTTGCCCCAGTGCCAAACATATGGATGTGTGTAAACACTTGGTTGACTGACTCTTCTTCCACATGTCTTTAAGTCATGTGACCATAACACTGTCTACTGTGTTAAATAATGGAAATGTACTTTAATGGAAAAGGCATAATAACTAGAGATTTGAAATCCAGGACTAGAACCTTCATTCTCCCTGGTCTAAAGGTAGAACTTTAAAAATGTCACTTAATTTTGTCTTACCTTTAATCAAATGATAGTAATGATTGTTCTTTACCTGTATCAAAGTAACAGAAACTGGGCATGTATGATATATTTTAAGCTGTTGAGAAAAGTACTTGATACATTCCACATAATAAAATCTTAATCAGAGAGACTTCATTTGGCTTTAGAAGAGTCCTTTCTGTTTTACGGCATTTGCTTCATTCATTTTTTTTTTTTCCTGAGAAAATGAGAGATTTATTGCCTCTTACATCTTTACACCATAGCAAAAGGTTGATTTTATTTATTATATTTTATATGTACTTATTTGTACCCAATCTTTCTCATAAAGGACAAAAGATGTCTCATTTCATCAAAATAACTACCAATATTTGAGAACTTACTACTGGCCAGAAACTTTAAAAACTTTGTTTTGAATCCTTAGTACAGTTACATGAGATAAGTAATATTTCCATTTTACAAATCAGAGAGGTGGAGTACACAAATATTAAGTAAGTTTTTAGATCAGACTGAAGTTAATTTCAAGGAAGGGCATGAGATTTATAAGGCAAAAGGCCAACTTGTCTACACAACATCTTAGGAAATTTTCAGTGAGGGCAGTTTTGCTGTCAAGATTGTCTTTGCAGGCCCACTAGTTTCAGCCTAAAGTCATCTGAATTATTTTTTAGAGAGGGTACTAGGTAAAAATATAAAATAAGCAATGAGATATATACTTCTGAAGCTCAAATAAGAAGAATGAGTTGGAGATGTAGTAACTGGTCACCAGACTTACAACTCTTTTGCACTCATGCGTGATAAGTCACTTTAGTTGTGCCTGACTCTTTGAGACCCTATGAACTGCCAGTCTCCCCTATCCATGGGATTCTCCAGGCAAGATACTGGAGTGGGTTGCCTTGCCCTCCTACATGGAGTCTTCCTGAACCGGGTATTGAACCCATGTCTCTTATGTCTTCTGCATTGGCATGCTGGTTCTTTTCCACTGGTGCTACCTGGGAAGACCTAAAACTCTCTTATTTTCTTTGGAAACAGAAAACAAACATATTTTTCCCAAATTGTTTTTGGGAAATGTATAAATATAAAATGTGGAGAAATATATTAGAAATAAGTTATTTAAGCAAATCTGAGATTAACCCAATATAAACCTTATATAAACCAAAATTTCATTTACCCATTTAAACTTCATTAAGATTTATATTTTATAGGGGACTGGTGCACTGGGACAACCCAGAGGGATGGAATGGGGAGGGAGGAGGGAGGGGGGTTCGGGATGGGGAACACATGTATACCTGTGGCGGATTCATTTTGATATTTGGCAAAACTAATACAGTTATGTAAAGTTTAAAAATAAAATAAAATAAAATAAAAAAAAAAGATTTATATTTTATATCTTAATGACCATGGCTCAGATCATGAACTCCTTATAGCCAAATTCAGAATTAAATTGAAGAAAGTAGCGAAAACCACTAGACCATTCAGGTATGACCTAAATCAAATCCCTTTTGATTATACAGTGGAAGTGATGGATAGATTCAAGGGATTAGATCTGATAGACAGAGTGCCAGAAGAACTATGAACAGAGGTTCAGGACATTGTACAGAAGGCAGTGATCAAGACCATCCACAAGAAGAAAATGCAAAAAGGCAAAATGGTTGTCTGAAGAGGCGTTACAAATAGCTGAAAAAAAGAAGAGGCTAAAGGCAAAGGAGAAAAGGAAAGATACATCCATTTGAATGCAGAGTTCCAAAGAATAGCAAGGAGAGATAAGAAAGCCTTCCTCAATGATCAATGCAAAGAAATAGAGGAAAACAATAGAATGGGAAAGACTAGAGATCTCTTCAAGAAAATTAGAGATACCAATGGATCATTTCATGCAAAGATGGGTGCAATAAAGGACAGAAATAGTATGGACCTAACAGAAGCAGAAGATATTAAGAAGTGGCAAGAATAAACAAAATTATACAAAAAAGATCTTCATGACCCAGATAACCACAACAGTGTGATCACTCACCTAGAGACAGACATCCTGGAGTCCAAAGTCAAGTGGGCCTTAGGAAGCAGCACTATGAACAAAGTTATTGGAAGTTATGGAATTTCAGTTGAGCTATTTCAAATGCTAAAAGATGATGCTGTAAAAGTGCTGCACACAATATGCCAGCAAACTTGGAAAACTCAGCAGGCCACAGAACTGGAAAAGGTCAGTTTCTTTCCAATCCCAAAGAAAGGCAATACCAAAGAATGTATTGTAAAAACTACTGCACAATTTCACTAATCTCACACACTAGCAAAGTAATGCTCAAAATACTCCAAGCAAGGCTTCAACAGTACATGAACGAAGAAATTCCAGATGTTCAAGCTGGATTTAGAAAAAGCAGAGGAACCAGAGATCAAATTGCCAGCATCCACTGGATCATTGAAAAAGCAAGAGAGTTCCAGAAAACCATCTACTTCTGCTTTATTGACTATGCCAAAGACTTTGACTGTATGGATCACAACAAACTTTGGGAAATTCTTAAAAGAGATGGGAATACCAGACCACCTGACCGGCCTCCTGAGAAATCAGTATGCATGTCAAGAAGCAACAGTTAGAACTGGATATGAAACAATGGACTGGTTCAAATCGGGAAAGGAGTACGTCAAGGCTATATATTGTCACCCTGCTTATTTAACTTATATGCAGAGTACATTATGTGAAATGCCAGGCTGGATGAAGCACAAGCTGGAATCAAGATTTCAGAGAGAAATATCAATAACCTCAGATATGGAGATGACACCACCCTTATGGCACAAATTGAAGTGGAACTAAAGAGCCTCTAGATGAAAGAGGAGAGTGAAAGTTTGGCTTAAAACTCAACATTCAAAAAACTAAGATCATGGCATCTGGTCCCATCACTTTATGGTAAGTAGATCGGGAAACAATGGCAACAGTGACAGACTTTAATTTTTGTGCTCCAAAATCACTGTAGATATGACTGCAGCCATGAAATTAAAAGATGCTTGCTCCTTGGAAGAAAAGCTATGACCAACCTAGACAGTGTATTAAAAAGCAGAGACATTATTTTGCAATCAAAGGTCCATCTAATCAAAGATATGGTTTTTCCAGTAGTCACGTATGGATGTGAGAGTTGAACTATAAAGAAAACTGAGCACCAAAGAATTGATGCTTTTGAACAGTAGTGTTGGAGAAGGCTCTTGAGAATCCCTTGGACTGCAAGGGACTGCAGTATTTAACCAGTCCATCCTAAAGGAAATCAGTCCTGAATATTCATTGGAAGGACTGATGCTGAAGCTGAAGCTCCAATAGTTGGCCACCTGATATGAATAACTGACTCATTTTAAAAGACCCTGATGCTGGGAAAGATTGAATGCAGGAGGAGAAGGGGAGGACAGAGGATGAGATGGTTGAATGGCATCACTGACTTGATGGACATGAGTTGCAGTAAGCTCCGGGAGTTGGTGATGGACAGGGAAGCCTGGCATGCTGTAGTCCATGGGGTTGCAAAGAGTTAGACATGACTGAGTAGCTGAACTGAACTGAAGATTTATGTACTCAAAATGGGAAATTGAAAAAATAAGTAGAAAAAAGTCCCTTTAAAGTTAGGAAATTTCATGTCCTTATTGAGCCATGTCTGGAAAATAACTAAAAAGCTATTTATAGTGCCTTTACAAAAGGGGATGACAGAGGATGAGATAGCTGGCTGGCATCACTGACTCAATGGACGTGAGTCTGAGTGAACTCCGGGAGTTGGTGATGGACAGGGATGCCTGGCATGCTGCAGTGCAAGGGGTTGCAAAGAGTTGGACACGACTGAGCGACTGAACTGAACTGTTACAAACATCTCCCCAAATAACATTACGTCACGGGAAAAGAGTGGAAGCTGCTGCCATGTCTGACTCTTTGTGACAGCATGGACTGTAGCCCACTAGGCTCCTTTGTCCATGAAATTTTCCAGCCAAGAATACTGGAGTGGTTTGCCATTCCCTTTTCCAAGAGATCTTCCCAACCCAGGCATGTAACCAGTGTCTCTTGTTTCTCCTGCTTTGGCACATGGGTTCTTTAACCAACTGAGCCACCAGATCCCATAGATGTAAATAAAATGTTGACATTTATCACATTGCCTTAAGGAAGACAATATGGATGATTACATAAAATAGTTTACTGTTATTTTGTCTACCCTGACATAAATATCTCAAACTATTATATGTCCTTTAGCTTCTTTCCCTTTAGCTTCTAAAGGCAAAGGAGAAAAGGAAAGATACACCCATTTGAATGCAGAGTGATAAAGAATAGCAAGGAGAGATAAGAAAGCCTTCCTCGGTGAACAGTGCAAAGAATTAGAGGAAAACAATAGAATGGGAAAGACAAGAGATCTCTTCAAGAAAATTAGAGATACCAAGGGGATATTTCATTCAAAGGTGGTCAAAATAAAGGACAGAAATGGTATGGACCTAACAGAAGTAGAAGTTATTAAGAAGAGGTACACTGGGATGACCCTGGGGGATGGGATGGGGAGGGAGGTGAGAGGGGGTTTCTGGATGGGCAACACATGTGAGCCTGTGGCTGATGCATGTCAATGTATGGCAAAAACCACTACAATATTGTAAAGTAATTAGCCTCCAATTAAAATTAGTAAAAAAAAAAACAAAAAACAAAAAACAAATAAACAAAAAAAGAAGACGTGGCAGGAGAACTATATAAAAAACATCTTCATGACCCAGATCACCATGATGGTGCAATCACTCACCTAGAGCCAGACATCCTGGAATGTAAAATCAAGTGGGCCTTAAGAAACATCACTATAAACAAAGCTAGTGGAGGTGATGAAATTCCAGTTGAACTACTTCAAGTACTAAAAGATGATGCTGTGAAAGTGTTGCACTCAATATGCCAGCATATTTGGAAAATTTAGCAGTGGCCACAGGACTGGAAAAGGTCAGTTTTAATTCCAAGCCCAAAGAAAGGCAATGCCAAAGAATGTTCAAACTACTGCACAATTGCACTCATCTCACACGCTAGCAAAGTAACGCTCAAAATTCTCCAAGCCAGGCTTCAACAGTAGGTGAACCATGAACTTCCAGATATCCAAGCTGGATTTAGAAAAGGCAAAGGAACAAGATATCAAGTCGTCCAAATCCCTTGGCTCATGAAAAAAGCAAGAGAGTTACAGAAAACCATCTACTTCTGCTTCGTTGACTACCCCAGAGCCTTTGACTGTGTGGATCACAACAAACTTTGGAAAATTCTTAAAAGAGATGGGAATATCATAGCACCTGACCTACCTCCTGAGAAATCTGTAAGCAGGTCAAAAAGCAACAGTTAGAACTGGACATGGAACAAAAGACTGGTTCCAAATCAGGAAAGGCTTACATCAAGGCTGTATATTTTCACCCTGCTTATTTAACTTATATGCAGAGTGCATCATGTGAAATGCCAGAATGGATGAAGCATAAGCTGGAATCAAGATTGCCGGGAGAAATATCAATATCTTCAGATAT
Source organism: Bubalus bubalis (assembly GCF_019923935.1). Taxonomy (NCBI): domain Eukaryota; kingdom Metazoa; phylum Chordata; class Mammalia; order Artiodactyla; family Bovidae; genus Bubalus; species Bubalus bubalis. The sequence continues at coordinate 17,857,350 of NC_059168.1, read as the reverse complement.
GCAGATGAGACCATCCTTATTGCAGAAAGCGAAGAAGAACTAAAGAGCCTCTTGATGAAAGTGAAAGAGGAGAGTGAAAGCTTTGGCTTAAAACTCAACATTCAGAAAACTAAGTTCATGGCATTCAGTCCCATCACTTCATGGCAAATAAATGGGGAAACAGTGGAAACAGTGACAGATTTTAATTGTTGGGGCTTCAAAATCCCTGAAGATGGTGACTGCAACCATGAAATTAAAAGACACTTGCTCCTTGGAAGATAAGCTATGACCAACCTAGACAGCATATTAAAAAGCAGAGACATTACTTTACCAACAAAGGTCCATCTATTCAAAGCTATGGTTTTTCCAGTAATCATGTCCATACATGTGAGAGTTGGACCATAAAGAAAGCTGAGAACTGAAGAATTGATGCTTTTGAATTGTGGTTTTGGAGAAGACTCTTGAGAGTCTCTTGGACTGAAGGGAGATCCAACCAGTCCATCCTAAAGGAAATCAGTCCTGAATATTCATTGGAAGGACTGATGCTGAAGATGAAACTCCAACACTTTGGCCACCTGATGCAAAGTAGTGACTCATTGAAAGAGACCATGATGCCAGGAAGGATTGAAGGCAGGAGGAAAAGGGGAGGACAGAGGATGAAATTGTTGGATGGCATCACCGACTCGATGGACATGAATCTGAGCTACCTCCAGGAGTTGGTGGTGGACAGGGAAGCCTGACGTACTGCAGTTCATGGGGTCACAAAGAGTTAGACACGACTGAGTGACTGGACTGAACTGATTAACTTTCCTGTTGATTTACTGGCACTGACCACACTAATCTTCTCTACTGGTATTTTCCCTGTGAATTTCTCCTTGAAGTGTGTGTTTGATTTCTAACTTCACAATGCTGTATAATCAAGCACATTTGAAATCATTTAAATTTTGAGATTAGGCTTATGTTATTGAAAAGAATCATGAGAGGGCATGATTTGAGCTATGTATGCCTATATTCCTACTCACCTTCCCCACTGAATAAGAAAGGATAATGAAATACTTTTTGAAAAGACTATAAGAAATCAATATAATTGATCACGAGTAAGATTAGAAAATAAAGCTTTTCCATACAGGGAGAAAGTTTAACATTCTCAGCATTAGTTTGCAAGTGTTTTCTTTATAGCCATTAATACATGCCAAAGACCAGATGTTCAATACCTTGTTTTAATTGCTTATAGGTAAATGAGAAATCTCCATGTGGAGATAGCTGCCAAGTTAATTATTCTGAATATTCTCTCTCATTGTATAACTCTATTCAGAGAACTTTAGTTGCTTCATTATCTTAATCTATCTGAAGATATGCTACATTACTTTCTATTTCCTTTTGGCATATTGAAAGTGACTATGAGTTTTTCATTCAATTATGATCTCAAGGGAGGACCTGCATCTTATTTACCTAAATAGTAGACAATGAATACTGAAATTTTCTGCTTTTCCTCAAATATATCAAAACCTTTTTAGGTCAAGTTCAAATATTATCTACTATTTCAAGCTATTTTTGTTTCATTTTTAACTTTTGTGTATTCACCTTGGGATTTCATTTATTCTTACAGGTTCTCTAATGTATTTACAGTATATCTTATATCTTCGGGAGATTATAAGTTTCTTGTTGGTAAGAACTCCATCATCTTTTTGCATATCGCACAGTAGTGCATATCCCAGTGTACTGCGACGTGCCTAGTGCCTGTATGCTCAGTTGCTCAGTTGTGTCCGACTCTTTGTGACCACATGGATGGTAGCCCACCAGGCTCCACTGTCTGTGGAATTTTCCAAGGAAGAGTACTGGAGCAGATTGCCATTTCACACTTCAGGGGATCTTCCTGACCTAGGATTTGAACCTGTGTCTCCTGCATTGGTAGGTGTCAAGTTAATTATTCTGAATATTCACTCTCATTGTATAAGTCTATTCAGAGAACTTTAGTTGCCTCATTATCTTAATCTATCTGAAGATATGTTACATTACTTTCTAACTATTTCCTTTTGGCATATTGAAAGTGACTATGAGTTGGTAGGTGGATTGGTAGGTGGATTCTTTACCACTGAGCTTCCTGGGAAGTCCCAATGATATACCTAGTAGGTATTAAACAAATATGTGATAAATTTAACTGCAAGTAAATATTTCCTTTACACTCACAGATATTAAAATGTAACCATGTAAGTTGCCTGATTTAATCTCCTTTAGTATCTCTCCTCTGCTGTTGACTTTCAGTTCAGTTCAGTTCAGTTCAGTCGCTCAGTCATGTATGACTCTGCAATTCCATGGACCGCAGAATGCCAGGCCTCCCTGTCCATCACCAACTCCCGGAGCCTACTCAAATTCATGTCCATTGAGTCAGTGATGCCATCCAACCACTTAATCCTCTGTCGTCCCCTTCACCTCCTGCCTTCAATCATTCCCAGCATCAGGGTATCTTCCAATGAGTCACTACTTCCCATCAGGTGGCCAAAGTATTGGAGTTTCAGCTCTAGCATCAGTCCTTCAAATGAATATTCAAGATTAATTTCCTTTAGGACAGACTAGTTGTATCTCTTTGCAGTCTTAATAAATGCTCTCTGGCTTGGAGAATTTTGAGCATTACTATTGACTTCATTACTATTGACTTCTCTTTGAAGTCAATAGCCTTCCTCAACACCACAGTCGAAAAGCATCAATTCTTTGGCACTCAGCTGTCTTTATAGTCCAACTCTCACATCCATACATGATTACTGGAAAAATCATAGTTTTGAATAGATGGACCTTTGTTGGTAAAGTAATGTTTCTGCTTTTTAATATGCTGTCTAGGTTGGTCATAGCTTATCTTCCAAGGAGCAAGTGTCTTTCATTTTCATGGCTGAAGTCACCATCTACAGTGATTTTGGAGCAATCCCAAAATAAAGTCTGTCACTGTTTCCCCATAAAGTTGCCATGAAGTGATGGGACCAGATGCCATGATCTTCGTTTTCTGTATGTTGAGTTTTAAGCCAACGCTTTCACTCTCCTCTTTCACTTTCATCAAAAGGCTCTTTAGTTCTTCTTTGCTTTCTGCCATAAGGGTGGTGTCATCTGCATATCTGAGGTTATTGATATTTCTCCCGGCAATCTTGATTCCAGCTTATGCTTAATCCAGTCCAGCATTTCTCATGATGTACTCTGCATATACATTAAATAAGCAGGGTGATAGTATACAGCCTTGACATAAGCCTTTCCTGATTTGGAACCAGTCTTTTGTTCCGTGTCCAGTTCTAACTGTTCCTTCTTGACCTGCATACAGATTTCTCAGGAGGCAGGTCAGGTATTCCCATCTCTCTAAGAATTTTCCAAAGTTTTGTTGCAATTCACACAGTCAAAGGCTTTGGAATTGTCAATAAAGCAGAAGTAGATGTTTTTCTGGAACTCTTTTGCTTTTTCAATGATCCAATGGATGTTGGCAATTTGATGTCTGGTTCCTCTGCCTCTTCTAAATGCAGCTTGAACATCTGGAAGTTCATGGTTCACATGCTATTGAAGCTGGCTTGGAGAATTTTGAGCATTACTTTAGTAGCGTGTGAGATGAGTGTAATTATGCGGTATTTTGAGCATTCTTTGGCATTGCCTTTCTTTGGGATTGGAATGAAAATTGACCTTTTCCAGTCCTGTGGCCTTTGCTGAATTTTCCAAATTTGCTGGTGTATTGAATGCAGTACTTTCACAGAATCATCTTTTAGTACTTGAAATAACTCAACTGGAATTCCATCACCTCCACTAGCTTTGTTTGTAGTGATGCTTCCTAAGGCCCACTTGATTTTGCATTCCAGGATATCTGGCTCTAGATGAGTGATCATACCATGGTTATTATCTGGGTCATGAAGTTTTTTGTATAGTTCTTCTGTGTATTCTTGCCACCTCTTATTAATATCTTCTACTTCTGTTAGGTCCATACCATTTCTGTCCTTTATTGTGCCCACTTTGCATGAAATATTCCCTTAGTATCTCTAATTTTCTTGAAGTGAGCTCTATTCTAGCTGCACTCTGTTATCAGTTCTAATCCCTTGAATCTATTTCTTACTTCTACTGTATAATCATAAGGGATTTGATTTAGGTCATAACTGGATGGTTTAGTGGTTTTCCCTACTTTCTTCAATTTAAGTCTGAATTTGGGAATAAGGAGTTCATGATCTGAGTCACAGTCAGCTTCCAGTCTTGTTTTTGCTGACTGTATAGAGCTTCTCCATCTTTGGCTGCAAAGAATATAATCATTCTGATTTCGGTATTGACCATCTGGTGATCTCCTTGTGTAGAGTCTTTTCTTGTGTTGTTGGAAGAGGGTGTTTGCTATGACCGGTGCATTCTCTTGGCAAAACTCTATTAGCCTTTTGCTGATGACTTTAGCTAGCTTTATTCCATGTGAAGAGACTCAACAATAGGTTTTGTAATTTAGTTAATTTTGTCCTATTTTAGGTATATTTTGGTAGTAATGGGAGCACCAGGTTAATATTATCCTTACTGTGTGACAGGGTTGTTGAAGTTGAAATTATGGCTTAAATGAAAATGAATCTTTCACTGTAAAGTGATGTCCAAACATCAAGTATTGTGATTGGCAGGCCCACATTCTATATCAATAGTGTGTCGCTTCTTGATTTACCCTCAAATTGGAGCCAGTGAGGTGTGAGGCAAGGTATCACATCCCTTGTGTATGAGTGTGGACTGTTATTTCTTAATTCCTACCACTTCAAATGTGGATTGGTAACTCTTGTGAAGGACAGGAATGCCTGCTTGTGCTGTAGTATATGGGGTCGCAGAGTCAGACACAACTGGGCAACTGAACAACAATGACTCACTAATAGAGCTTCTCTGGTAACTCAGCGGTAAAGAATCCAGCTGCAGTGCTGGAGATATGGACTTGATCTCTGGTTGGGAAGATCCCTTGGGGAAGGAAATGGCAACTCACTCCAGTATTCTTGCTTGGAAAATCCCATGCACAGAGGTGCCTGGTAGGCTCCATGAGGTCGCAAAAGAGTCAGACTCCACTTGGTGACTAAACAACAACAAAACACACTAATAAGCAGAAAAATGAGATTATTTGTCTCAGTAACCTTCCACTGCCCTTTAAAACAAAGAGTTATAATTGATTTTCTCTGGTTTCTCAGCAGTAGCTAGCAGAAATAAAAGTAATATTCCTGACCTTCACAATGTTATACAACCTGTGAAATTAAATGAGGATGATAGAAAAAGGGGGAAAATAAAGTGTTTGCATAGTTCTGTAGAAATCAGGAAAATTGGGTACATATTTTTAAGTGTGATGAGACGTGACAAAATAGAGGGAAGATATTACATTTGTCATCTTTTAGCCATTATTATTATTATTATTTTTTACTATGACTTACTTAATAAAAAAGCTCTGGTTCGATGCACGATACTGGATGCTTGGGGCTGGTGCACTGGGACGACCCAGAGGGAGGGTATGGGGAGGGAGGAGGGAGGAGGGTTCAGGATGAGGAGCACGGGTATACCTGTGGTGGATTCATTTCGATGTTTGGCAAAACTAATACAATCTTGTAAAGTTTAAAAATAAAATAAAATTAAAAAAAAAGAAAAAAAAAAGCTCTAGGTACATGGGTTCAAACAAACAAGAATTATTTTTCCTGTTGATTACAATATGTTTATAATCAGCAAATAGATGAAAATACTTTCAGTAGCAGCAGACACCTGTTCACCTAAAAATCCATCTGTCATTTGGGGATGGGGTTAATTATGTATTGACAAATATTGTGTAAATATTAATGTAACTTTATGATCTTGAAATCCTGTAAATGCACTACCTAAGTGCTTTTTTGTTAATATTGAAGAATAATTAAAGCTAACAGTAATCTCTTTAGTGACTCAAAAGTGGCTATTGGCAAAGCTGATAATCTTTAAAAAAACAACTGTCCAACATGCCCCTCCTAATGAAAACTCACACACACACACAAAAGCTGTTCAAATATCACATAATTAAAGGGTTCTCATGGAGATTTAGCAGTTGATTCAGTCTACATAGACACTATTTATTCTTTACATTTAAAAAATCAATTTCAAATTTCTTTTCTTTTAAGGCTTTTCTATTTTGTTTAACCTGTTTTCTTTCAGACTTCAGGTGTAGCATGCCCTCTTATTCGGAGCAGTTTTATTTCTAAATTCATGCGACAATTTTTTTTTTTTAATTCAAGATCACTACCTATTTTTCTCTGTAAAGCAGCTGTTACACAGCAGTACTGGCTTCTTGAAGAAGGTTAATGATATCTTGTTGACATAATGGCAGTTATGCCCTATATGAAATGGAGCAAAGTGACAATACATAATGTGTTCATTCTTGGTCAATTAGAGTTTTTCAACATTAAGGAGGCACTGAAGGTGTTAGGGTAGTATAGGCTTTTAATTATCTGGTTCACTGTTTCCATTGCAAAAGACACTGAGACTATGAAAAGCACTTAGTCATTAGAAAGTGTTGTAAGTTTATGATTTATTCATAGATGACATTCAGACTATCTAAATGTTAAAACTGCTTTGCCAAATTAGCACAAGAATTTTGAGAAAAATCTTTATTTGACTATAATAAATATTATATTAGATTTTCTTATCATTTCCATCTGTGAATGTAAATGCTAAGGACAAAAATATGTGTGCCTAGGATTGGAAAACTGAAAAACTAACCAATGAACAAATGATTAATCATAATTTAAAATTGATTCTAGTGAAACTTCAACTTAATCTTGTTACTTTTCTGACTTTCCTGGTGAATTTTGAATAGATGAGTGTGGGTACCATTCATTTCTATGTCTTCAGAACTTAATGTAGTACCAGAATATTATCAGTAGAGAACAGCTATCTTCCTGTTTTTTATCTATCTAAGATATTTCAGGCAGCCATTCTAAAAGGCATCTGAAAAGGCCATTTCAAAAAGTACCTGAAAAACTGATAATTTCTTTATGGTTTACAATTAAGTGTTCACCATATTTAATGATCACAGGGAACTTGCATTTTTTTTTTTTTCAAATTGGTACCACTCACTGTTTCTCCATGACTACTATAATAATGTACCTAAATGAGAAAATAGAAGAATATTGCCAAAAAATTAAATTAGATTATTTAATTTCTTCTGGGACAACTGCCATCAATTGTCATCAATTTAAACATGAGCTTCTTTATATAATAAACCATTGTAAGCATGTATTGACAAAAATTATAGTTTGAGAGATAAGTGAGAATACTTATTTTAGACCCAGATGATTTCTCTCTTTCTCTTTTAATTTAAATTTTATTTCTGAAGCCTAATTATGAAAACATTTGTGATGGGAAAATAGTGTGTTAAATAATTAGAAGCCATAAATCTCAATTTATCACAAGACTGTCATTCAATCTAATGAAACTGTTTTAGGCAGTATACATAGAACAAAAATAAAAAATCTACTAAAGAAATTTTCTATCTTTTCTTCAGTTTTAAAAATGATCAAGGGCCTATTATTTGAAATTTTGTCTGCTAAATTCTGAGCGCTGAGGAAAGAAGGAGTGAAGAATAATTAGGACAAGTCCCTTGACTATAAAAGGAATTTATCACTTGCTTATAAAGGAGTGAGAGATGAGGACATGCTTCTGGTTTGTTTAATATGGATGTAATTGGGACAAAGATGATAAGGGGTTATTTCTGTGCCTAGATATAGTAGGGCACACTTGAGGGTTGTTTTAGGAAAGCTAGGCACAGAGGGAAAAAAAAAAATCCTAGAACTTTTCCCAAAGGCAAAATTCTTAGCACAACATCCCAATGTAGGATCTCTTAAAGTAAAAATACTTGTGAGAATTTAAACAGAGTAGCAGAATGCACAGATATCAAAGAACTAAATGTATTGTATTACAATGAAAGCCATATTCTCAATTTTTGAGTTCAAAGGGCATTACACATTCTCAAGATATGTCCTTTGACTAAACAGACAAAACCAAGTTACTCAACTGGATCCATACAATGCATTTATTTACACTTGAAAGATAGTTTTATCGGGGACACAATTCCAGGATAACAGTTATTTTTCTCTCAGCACTTCTGCCAGTCTAATCATCTTTCCCTCCTAACTGATCTTTTTTTTTTTTTCATTTGGGCTGATTTAATCGTCTTAGACGACTCTGCAGTTCTGCTAGAATTTGCTTAGGTATGATTTCTAATTATTCTGCATAGAATACAATACGATTTACATATTTATAGATTTAAGTGTTTCAGTGGCTTTGAAAACTTCTCAACCTGTATCTTCTAGTATTGCCTGTCCTCTAACCACTCTAATCTCTTTCTCGGACTGTGATTAGGTGTCTTTAGATCTTCTTAGTCTGTGCTTCATATCATTCAAAACTTTGACTCTACCTATGGTGCTACATTTTTGTTCATTTCTTTAGTGCTGAGTTTCAGTTCAGTAATTCTCCCTTTAGTTGTATTAATCTGATGCTTAAATCTACTCTTTGAATTAAAATAATTTTAAACTTTGAAATTTAATGACATTTTTTTCATCTTCCCAGTCAAATTAATAATCACTTCTTGCTTTCTCATACTGTGATTTGATTATTTACTTTTCAGCATTTCATTCATTGTTATTTGTGCACCATAATTACAGTGTTTGAGTATTCTGAATCTGACTATATACTTACCATACAGTGAGTTTTAGCCTTCCTATGTTTTCATGTTGCTAAGTAGCATCCTTTCAACTAGAAGAACTTTATTTAACATTTCTTATAAGGCAGATCTAGTAATGATGAACTCTCTTAGCTTTTGTTTGAGAAAGTCTATCTTTACTTCATTTATAAAGGACAGCTTTGCCAGGTGTAGTATTCTTGGTTGGCAGGTTTTCTTGTGTGTGTGTGTGTGTGTTTTATTAGTATTTATGTATCTCACTTTCTCCTGGCTTGCAAGTTTTTTGCTGAGGAATTTACTGATAGCCTTATGGGGGTATCATTATGTGTGATGAGTCACTTGTCTTTTGATGCTTTCCAAATTATTTTATATTCTCTTCCTGGTAATTTGAACATTAAGATTTGTTCTTTCTTCTTATTCTCAATCATGGTGACTTGTTTCTTGTGAGTTTCTTTTTGGCACTGAGTTAATATTTCTTGACCTTAATCTTATAGACCTAAATTGGTCCATGTATTTTTTTCCAAAAAGGATTTTCCTTTATTTCTGCTGGAAACTAAGTTGTACTTAGCTTTGATGTTAGATTGTGTTCCTCAGGAAATAGATTCAGAAATGGAGATTTGCAAATAAGAGGTTTGTTTTGACATGTTGTTGAGGACAAAACCTGTGAGGGAGAGAGGGAAGCAGGATTGGGCAGAGAGAGAAGTTGAACAGTGATGCAGTTTTGGCACATACTTCAGCTCATCTCACTATGTTTGGAGAACATGTAAAAGAGCAACACAAAGTAAAACAACTTTATGTAGTGCAATTTTGCTACATTAATAAAATTGAATCTCCAATCATGTAAAAATTTGAACATTTTGCTAATATTCAACATAAATTATTCAATTCTAAATTGTTCTGTGGTTCTTTTATATGTATTGCCTGCCTGCATGACACTGGTTAAACACTTTTTTAAAAAAAATATTGCTTTGAACACCTACTTGAGTATAGACAATTAGGAAAAATAGATGCCTTGGGAGATTATTAGCAGGGCCAAACTAGGCAAATGGCTAAGTCCCTCCCTTCTTTTCTCAAGACCAAGGCTAATTGAACTTTTGTCTTTAGATGTCTCAAAAAGCCAACATGCTATGATATCAGCTTCTTAGGAAACAGGAAATGAAAAGTAATCTCGCAGTGTGTCACTTTGTTTTATGAAAATAACTTTGCCTTCAATATTATCATTTTTATATATGGGAGACCCTCAAGAAGGTACACTTGGAAAAATAAGAATCCTCATATATAGTTATGAATAAAAACGAATGCATAACCCTTTGAATCTCAGTGTTAGCTTCCTGTAGCTGCATTCTAACTATAAATTGAATTTATTTCTAATTGTCCTGTATAGATACTAGCTTCAGGGTAACACCATATATCAGTGTGACTTCTTGTCTCCTTATTTGGGCATTTTCAAACTAGGCTATTTCCTTATGGGAGAACTTGACTCTGTGGAAAGTTAGCATTCATCTTAATGGACAAGCCCCTAGTTTGAATACTCTACTAGCTACCATGGATTTAGCATTCATTATTCTATTTACTTGTCTTACCTTAATGATAGTCATCAAAGGGTGAACATTATTCTTATTCATACCCATTTTACAGTTAAAGAAGCCCAAGGTTACACAGTAATAAAACTGCCAGAGTTTGAACCTCAGTCTGTTGGTATCTTTCTAGCATTTAGTAGATGGCTATGTTGTGTCTGGTGTTGCACTCATATATTTACATTATTTATTCATTAAACTGATTCATTCATGCAACCATTACTGATCTCCCACTCAGAGATTGTTTTAGGCATTAGAGATGCAACAGTGAGAAAAAAATAAAGTTCCAACTTACATGAATTTAAGAGATGGATAGCAATTATTCAGATGAATATTTACTGTGCCAGTAATGATTAAAGTCATGAATAAAAGTAAAGCAAGGAATTAAAGAATTTTCAAAAATTCTCAGCAAGTCAGAAAGTATCTTTATTTCTTAGAGTCAAGACACTGAGAAATCAAATACCTTGTCCAGTATTAATCAGAGCTTGTAAATGACCAATAAGATTGGACTCTTTATTTTATTTTATTATTTTTAAGTTTATTTTTAATCAGAGTATAATTACTCTACCATATTGTGTTGGTATCTGCGATACACAGCATGAATAAGCAATTGGCATACATAGGTCTCCTCCCTCTTGAATCTCCATCACATCTCCCTCCCCATTCCATCCCTCCAGGTAGGTAGATTGGATTCTTTGACTGCCTATTTCCAGAATCTCTGACCTTTGCACTATTATGCTCATTCTATATTTCCTGTCTTATTCCTCTCTGATTCCTTTGTGTTTCTTCAGTCTTCTTCAAAATTTCCACTCCTACAAAGATTTGTCCCCTTTCTTCCCTGCCAAGAGTGCTTGAAGGTAAAGTATTTCCCTTGTGAACCAGTGAAGTTGCTCAGTCGTGTCCAACTCTTTGCAATCCCATGGATTGTAGCCTACCAGGGTCCTCCATCCATGGAATTTTCCAGGCAAGAATACTAAAGTGGGTTGCCATTTCCTTCTCCAGCGGATCTTCCTGACCCAGGGATTGAACCCAGGTCTTCCACATTGCAGGCAGATGCTTTACCATCTGAGCTATCTATTTCCCTTGGGAGAGTACAAAATAGAGCTTGCAAAAGAGGGACAGCTCAGAACTAAATCCAGTATGAAGAATAATTCAGTAGCATGGTAAGCTTGTTTCAAAATGTCTACCACCCACTGCCAATATTTTCCTATTCCTTGAGTTCTCATGATGTCCATGACTGCTTAAAGTGAAGTGAATCACTCAGTTGTGTCTGACTCTTTGTGACCCCATGGAATGTGGCCTACCACCCTCCTCCATCCATAGGATTTTCCAGCCAAGAGTACTGGAGTGGGTTGCCATTTCCTTCTCCAGAGGATCTTCCCGACCCAGGGATTGAACCCGGGTCTCCCGCATTGTAGGCAGACGCTTTACCGTCTGAGCCACCAGGGAAGTCCATGACTGTTTAGGGAACTATCTATTCATCTCTTTGTGTTTCTCTTTTCTTATCCTGTGCAGGCTACAGCCCATGGGGTCACAAAGAGTTGTGCATGACTTAGTGACTAAACAACAATAGCAACAGCTCCTTTCTAAGCTGTTTCAGAAAATAACAAAATTAAGTTTATAGTATTATAATGTGAAAGGGCTTAATTCCATAAGACTCCAAGATAGACTAAATTTTTAGAGTTGACTTCAGGGTTCATCATCTGTGTTGATACCTAGAAAGATTCCTTCAGACATATAGGAAAGCCACAATTTTGTCAGGAAATTATTATTTATCTCATGAGATCACAATATAAGTATCATTGGCTTCTGTGGGATTACTGGGTGAAAAATATTTTAACCAATAATATCAATATGTTTTCATATGTTAATTTGGTTTTTACCTGTTCTTTTCTTCCCTGAAATGTCCTATTCTCCACATAGTAAATTTGTCTAATACTTCAAGATTGAATACAGATTAAATAATTCTTCTATGTACATCTAAAGGCTTTTGAACTTAGTTCTGTCACAGAACTATAGAATGTATCACACTGTATTGTAATGACTGTTTTAGTTATGAGTTCCTTTTTAAGTTTACACACATACAATGACTAACCTAAATTATACCTTCAATAGTAGAATAGAGTTTTGAAAAAATTGTGTAAGATGTTTCTTTCTCTATACCCATTGGAGATTTATTTTTAATTTACTTCTGTTTTGAACTATTTTTTATGAATCTATTTACTTTAATTGGAGGCTAATTACTTTACAATATTGTAGTGGTTTTGCCATACACTGACATGAATCCGCCACGGGTGTACACGTGTTCCTCATCCTGAACACCCCTCCCACTTCTCTCCCCATCCCATCCCTCAGGGTCATCCCAATGCACCAGCCCCAAGCACCCCATCTCATGCATCGAACCTGGACTGGTGATTCGTTTCACATATGATAATATACATTTTTCAATGCCATTCTCCCAAATCATCCCACCCTCTCTCTCTCCCACAGAGTGCAAAAGACTATTCTATACATCTGTGTCTCTTTTGCTGTCTTGTATATAGGGTCATAATTGTTATCTTTCTAAATTCCATATATATGCATTAGGATACTGTATTGGTATTTTTCTTTCTGGCTTACTTCACTCTGTATAATAAGCTCCAGTTTCATCCACCTCATTAGAACTGATTAAAATGTATTCTTTTTAATGGCTGAGTAATACTCCATCATGTATATGTACCACAGATTTCTTATCCATTTGTTTGCTGATGGACATCTAGGTTGCTTCCATGTCCTGGCTATTATAAACAGTGCTGCCATGAACATTGGAGTACACGTGTCTCTTTCAATTCTGGTTTCCTTGGTGTGTATGCCCAGCAGTGGGATTGCTGGGTCGTATGGCAGTTCTATTTCCAGTTTTTTAAGGAATCTCCACACTGTTCTCCATAGTGGCTGTACTAGTTTGCATTCCCACCAACAGTGTAAGAGGGTTCTCTTTTCTCCACACCCTCTCCAGCATTTATTGCTTGTAGACTTTTGGATCACAGCCATTCTGACTGGCATGAAATGGTACCTCATTGTGGTTTTGACTTACATTTCTCTGATAATGAGTTTTGTTGAGCATCTTTTCATGTGTTTGTTAGCCATCTGTATGTCTTCTTTGGAGAAATGTCTGTTTAGTTCTTTGGCCCATTTTTTGATTGGGTCATTTATTTTTCTGGAATTGAGCTGTAGGAGTTGCTTGTATATTTTTGAGATTAATTATTTGTCAGTTGCTTCGTTTGCTATTATTTTCTCCCATTCAGAAGGCTGTCTTATCACCTTGTTTATAGTTTCCTTTGTTGTGCAGAAGCTTTTAATTTTAATTATGTCCCATTTGTATATTTTTGCTTTTATTTCCAATATTCTGGGAGGTGGGTCATAAGGATCCTGCTGTGATTTGTGTCGGAGAGTGTTTTGCCTATGTTTTCCTCCAGGAGTTTTATAGTTTCTGATTTTTGTTTAGATCTTTAATTCATTTTGAGTTTATTTTTGTGTATGGTGTTAGAAAGTGTTCTAGTTTCATTCTTTTACAAGTGGTTGACCAGTTTTCCCAGTGCCACTTGTTAAAGAGATATTTTTTTCTCCATTGTATATTCTTGCCTCCTTTGTCAAAGATAAGGTGTTCATGCTGCTGCTGCTGCTAAGTCGCTTCAGTTGTGTCCGACTCTGTGCGACCCCATAGACGACAGTCCACCAGGCTCCCCCATACCTGGGATTCTCCAGGCAAGAACACTGGAGTGGGTTGCCATTTCCTTCTCCAATGCATGAAAATGAAAAGTGAAAGTGAAGTTGCTCAGTTGTGTCCGACTCTTAGCACCCCATGGACTGCAGCCTACCAGGCTCCTCCGTCCATGGGATTTGCCAGGCAAGAGTACTGGTGTGGGGTGTCATTGCCTTCTCCAAGGTGTTCATAGTTGCGTGGATTTATCTCTGGGCTTTCTATTTTGTTTCATTGACCTATATTTCTGTCTTTGTGCCAGTACCATACTGTCTTGATGACTGTGGCTTTTTAATAGAGCCTGAAGTCAGGCAGGTTGATTCCTCCAGTTCCATTCTTCTTTCTCAAGATTGCTTTGGCTATTCAAGGCTTTTTGTATTTCCATACAAATTGTGAAATTATTTGTTCTAGCTCTGTAAAAAATACCATTGGTAGCTTGTTAGGGATTGCATTGAATGTATAGATTGCTTTGGGTAGTATATTCATTTTCACTATATTGATTCTTCTAATCCACGAACATGGTATATTTCTCCGTTAATTTGTGGCCTCTTTGATTTCTTTCACCAGTGTTTTATAGTTTCCTATATATAGGTCTTTGTTTCTTTAGGTAGATATATTCTTAAGTATTTTATTCTTTTCGTTGCAATGGTGAATGGAATTGTTTCCTTAATTTCTCTTTCTGTTTTCTCATTGTTAGTGTATAGGAATTCAAGGGATTTATGTGTGTTAATTTTATATCCTGCAACTGTACTATATTCACTGATTAGCTCTAGTAATTTTCTGCTGGAGTCTTTAGGGTTTTCTATGTAGAGGATCATGTCATCTGCAAACACTGAGAGTTTTACTTCTTTTCCAATCTGGATTACTTTTATTTCTTTTTCTGCTCTGATTGCTGTGGCCAAAAATTATGTTGAATAGTAGTGGTGAGAGTGGGCACCCTTGTCTTGTTCCTGACTTTAGGGGAAATGCTTTCAATTTTTCACCATTGAGGATAATGTTTGCTGTGGGTTTGTCATATATGGCTTTTATTATGTTGAGGTATGTTTCTTCTATTCCCGCTTTCTGGAGGGGTTTTTTTTTTTATCATAAATGGATGTTGAATTTTGTCAAAGGCTTTCTCTGCATCTATTGAGATAATCATATGGTTTTTATCTTTCAATTTGTTAATGTGGTGTGTTACATAGATTGATTTGTGGATATTGAAGAATCCTTGCATCCCTGGGATAAAGCCCACTTGGTCACAATGTATGATTTTTTTAATATGTTGTTGGATTCTGTTTGCTAGAATTTTGTTAAGGATTTTTGCATTTATATTCATCAGTGATATTGGCCTCTAGTTTTCTTTTTTTGTGGCATCTTTGTCTGGTTTTAATACTAGAGTGATGGTGGCCTCATAGAATGAGTTTGGAAGTTTACCTTCCTCTGCAATTTTCTGGAAGAGTTTGAGTAGGATAGGTGTTAGCTCTTCTCTAAATTTTTGGTAGAATTGAGCTATTCAGCCTTCTGTTCCTGGGCTTCTGTTTGCTGGAAGATTTCTGATTACAGTTTCAATTTCCGTGCTTGTGATGGGTCTGTTAAGATTATCTATTTCTTCATGGTTCAGTTTTGGAAAGTTGAACTTTTCTAATAATTTGTCCATTTCTTCCACATTGTCTATTTTATTGGCATATAGTTGCTGATAGTAGTCTCTTATGATGCTTTTAAAGTTAGGTTTAACTTTTATTTTTTTATTTAATAATAGTAGCAATTATATTCTTTTCTCTACATATGCTAAATTTTCTCATATTGGTAGGCATCTTAGGAATTTAGTCAAATTGTTAACGTTTATGAAACACTATTTGCATTTAAAACATTGTTTATAAAGAAGATGTATACATGGCTTCCAACTTTTAATATCTCATTAATGAAATCAGAAAACTGAAAATATTCATTTCCCTATAGAAAAATACTTATTTCTCTGAAGGACTTTCACTAATACTTTACTGTTATCAATGATGCCATCTGTTTTCAGACTCATTCCTTGAAGCAAGAATTATGTTTTGATTGAAGCCATTATTAACCATGTGCAAATGAAAAAGCTATACATTTAAAAATATATTGATTACTTACACTCCTTTTACTGATTATTAGGAGGAATCAGATTTGATACCAAGTAATGTTACCAAATCATTTATGTCTGTTTCAGAAGCTGAATGGCAAGTATAGACCCATGTATTGATTAATTTTTTACTAAATCCTTCTGGGAGATATGATACTTTACAGGTGTATACATATGGTTCTTTCAAATTTCTCTAGCTTTTTCAATATGTTTATGGTCAAGTTGACAATACATTATTTTGGGAGATTTATTAATTCCCCTGAATTAATGATACTGCTCCTTAAATATCAATGAATAATGTTCTTATAGAACATTATGAGTACTTCACTGAAATTAATATTTTAGGTTGGGTGAAGATCAGTGACTGATTTAACTTCCCCTCGGACTCAGGGCTTTTCAGGATTGTTTTTCAGTCCCTAAGTCGTGAGTGACTCCGCAATGCTGTGGACTGTAGCATGCCAGACTCTGTCCTTCACTATTTCCTGGAGTTTGCTCTAATTCATTGCCATTGAGTCTGTGATACTGTCTAATCATCTCATCCTCTATTGTCCTCTTCTCCATTTGCCTTCAATTTTTCCAAGGATCAGGGTCTTTTCCAATGAGTTGGCTGCTCACATCAGGTGCCCAAAATATTGAAGTGTCAGTTTCAGCATCAGTCCTTTTAATAAATATTCAGAGTTGATTTCCTTTAAGATTGACTAGTTTGATCTTCTTGCAGTCCAAGGGACTCTCAAGAGTCTTCTCCAGCACCATAATTCAAAAGTATCAATTCTTTGCCCTCAGCTTTCTTTATGGTCCAACTCTCACATCCATAAAGCACTACTTGAAACATCATAGCTTTGACTAGATGGATTTTGGTGGCAAAACAATTTCTCTGTTTTTTAATGCATTGGCTAGGTGTGTCACAGCTTTCCTTCTAAGGAACCAGCACCTTTTAATTTAATGGCTGCAGTCACCATCCCAGTGATTTTGGAGCCCAAGAAAATAAAATCTCTCACTGCTTCTGCTTTTCCATTTGTATTTGTCGTGAAGTGATGGGGCCAGATGCCATGATTTTAGTTTTTTTTTTTTTTTTAATGTTGAGTTTCAAGCAATTTTTTTTTTAACTCTTCTCTTTCATTTTCGTTAAGAGGCTCTTTAGTTCCTTTTCATTGTGCCATTAGATGGTATCATGAGCATATCTGAGGTTGTTGATATTTCTCCTGACAGTCTTGATTCAGCTTGTGCTTCATCCAGCCCAGCATCTCACATGATGTACTCTGCATATAAGTTAAATAAGCAGGATGATGATATGCAACCTTGATGTACTCCTTTCCCAATTTTGAACTAACCCATTGACCCATATACGGTTCAAGCTGTTGCTTCTTGACCAGCTTACAGGTTTCTCTAAAGACAGGTATGGTGGTCTGGTCCTCCCATCTAAGAATTGTTCACAGTTTGTTGTGATCCACACAGCCTATGTCTTTAGCACAGTCAGTGAAACAGAAATATGTTTTTATGGAACTCCCTTGCTTTATTCATGATCCAGTGAATCTTGGAAATTGATCTCCTGTTTGTCTGCCTCTTCAAAACACAGCTTGTACATCTGGAAGTTTTTGATTCACATGCTGCTGAAGCCTTCTTGAAGGATTTTGAGCATCACCTTGCTAGCATTTGAAATGAGTGCAATTGTGTGGTAGTAAGAACATTCTTTCATTGCCTTTCTTTGGGATTGGAATCAAATCTGACCCTTTCCAGTCCTGTGGCTACTGCTGATTTACCAAATTTGACCACATATTGTGTGTAGCACTTTCACAGCATTATCTTTTAGGATTTGAAATAGCTTAGCTGAAATTCTTTCATCTCCACTAGCTTTGTTTGTAGTTATGCTTCTTAAGGCCCACTTGACTTCACACTCCAGGATATTTGGCTCTAGGTGAGTGATCACACCATTGTGGTTATCTGGTCATTAGGACCCTTTTTGCATAGTTCGCCTATGTCTTCTCACCACTTCTTCTTATTCTCTTCTGATTCTGTTAGGTTCTTACTATTTCTGTCCATTATTGTGCCCATTGTTGCATGACATGATCCCTGGATATTTCTAATTTTCTTGAAGAGACCTCTAGTCTTTCCCCTTCTATTGTTTTCCACTATTATTTGCATTGTTCATTTATTAAGGTCTTACCTCTCCTTGCTATTATCAGGAATTCTACTTTCAGTTGGGTATATCTTTCTCTTTTTCTCTTGCCTTTTGCTTCTCTTCTTTCCTCAGCTATTTGTAAAGTCTTCTCAGGCAACCACTTTGCCTTCTTATATTTCTTTTTCTTTGCGATAATTTTGGTCACTGCCTCTGTACAGTGTTATGAACCTCTGTAAATAGTTCTTCAGGCACTCTGTCTCCCAGATCTAATCCCTTGAATCTATTCATCACCCCCACTGTATAATCATAAGGGATTTCATTTAGGTCACATCTGAATGGCCTAGAGTTTTTTCCCCTATTTTCTTCAATATAAGCCTGAATTTTGTGATAAGGAGTTCGTGATCTGAGCCACAGTTAGCTCCAGGTCTTGCTTTTTCTGGCTGTATAGAGCTTCTCCATCTTGACTGCAAAGAATATAATCAATCTGATTTTGGTGTTGACCATATGGTGATACCCATGTGTAGAGTCTTCTCTTGTGTTCTTGGAAAAGGGTGTTTGCTGTGACCAGCATGATCTCTTGACAAAACTCTGTTAGCCTTTGCCTGTTATTCTGGGTATCTCTTGACTTCCTATTTTTTGCATTCCAATCCCCTATGATGAAAAAGACATCTTTTTTCTTTCTTTCTTTTTTTTTTTTTTTTTTTTTTGGTGTTAGCTCTAGAAAGCATTATTGGTCTATATAGAACCACTTAATATCAGCCTCTTCAGCATCAGTGGTTGGAGAACAGACTCAAATTACTGTGATTTTGAATATTTTGCCTTGGAAGCAAACCAAGATCATTCTGTCATTCTTGAGATTGCATCCAGGTACTGCGTTTCAGACTCTTTGCTGTCTATGAGGGCTACTCCTTTTCTTTGAAGGGTTTCTTGCCCATAGTAATAGATCCAATGGTCATCTGAATTAAATTCACCCATTCCTGTCCATTTTAGTTCACTGATTCCTAAGACAACAGTATTTAATCATTCCATCTCCTGTTTGACCAAGTCCAATTTACCTTGATTCAGGGACATAATATTTCATGTTCCTATGCAGTATGGTTCTTAACAACATCAGATTATACTTTCACTACAAGACACATCCACAGTCCGTTCAGTTGTTCAGTCGTGTCCACCTCTTTGCTACCCATGGACTGCGGCATGCCAGGCTTCCCTGTCCATCACCAACTTCCGGAGCCAACTCAAACTCATGTCCTTTGAGTCGTGGATGCCATCCAGTCATCTCATCCTCTGTCGTCCCCTTTTCCTCCCACCTTCAATCTTTCCCAGCATCAGGGTCTTTTCAAATGAGTCAGCTCTTTGCATCAGGTGGTCAAAGTATTGGAGTTTCAGCTTCAGCATCAGTCCTTCCAATGAGTATTCAGGACTGATTTCTTTAGGATGGACTGGATGGATTTCCTTGCATCCAAGGGACTCTCAAGAATCTTCTCCAACACCACAGTTCAAAAGCATCAATTCTTCGGTACTCAACTTTATTTATAGTCCAACTCTCACATCCATACATGATTACTGGAAAAACCATAGCATTGACTAGACAGACCTTTGTCCGCAAAGTAATGTCTCTGTTTTTTAATATGCTGTCTAGGTTGATGATAACTTTTCTTCCAAGGAGCAGGTGTCTTTTAATTTCATGACTGCAGTCACCATCTGCAGTGATTTTGGAGCCCCCTAAAATAAAGTCTGTCACTTTTTCCATTGTTTCCCCATCTATTTGAAGTGATGGGACTAGATGCCATGATCTTAGTTTTCTTTCTTTTTTTTTTTTTTTAGAGTTTTTCAGTGATTGACTTTTAATTTTATTCTGGAGTGATACATGTATAGGTGGAAATTAAATAGGATAAAATAGAAATTCACCTCAACTCCTTAGCCACACCTTATTCATAAGGGGAAACAATGGAAACAGTGAGAGATTTTATTTTGGTGGGCTCAAAATCACTGCAGATGGTGACAGCTGCCATGAAATTAAAAAATGCTTGCTCCTTGGAAGAAAAGCTATGACCAATCTAGACAGCATATGAAAAAGCAGAGACATTGCTTTACCAACAAAGGTCTGTCTAGTCAAAGCTATGGTTTTTCCAGTAGTCATGTATGGATGTAAGGGTTGAACTGTAAAGAAAGCTGAGTGCTTAAGAATTGATGCTTTTGAATTGTGGTGTTAGAGAAGACACTTGAGAGGCTCTTGGACTGCAAGGAGATCCAACCAGTCCATCATAAAGGAAATCAGTCTTGAATATTCATTGGAAGGGCTGATGCTGAAGCTGAAGCTCCAATACTTTGGACACCTGATGTGAGGAGCTGACTCATTTGAAAAGACCCTGATGTTGGGCAAGATTGAAGGCAGGAGGAGAAGGGGACAACAGAGGATGACATGGTTGGGTGGCATCACCGACTTGATGGACATGAGTTTGAGTAAGATCTAGGAGTTGATGATGGACAAGGAGGCCTGGAATGCTGTAGCCTATGGGGTCACAAAGAGTCAGACACAATGAGCAACTGAACTGAACGGATACATAAGTCCTGCCAAACTTGCTTATTTTTGCATATTGTGTATCAGACTGTAAATCTCCTTCACCACTGAACTATAAATTCCAGTTGATTTTGCCATCAAATATATTCATCAGCTTCACCTCTCTCTCAGCTGCCATTGCTCTAATCCAAAATCTCATCTGAGTTTCAAGCCAGCTTTTTCACTCTCCTCTTTCACTTTCATCAAGAGGTTCTTTAGTTCTTCTTTGTTTGCCATAAGTGTGGTGTCATCTGCATATCTGAGGTTATTGATATTTGTCCCAGCAATCTTGAATTCAGCTTGTGCTTCATCCAGTCCAGCATTTCTCATGATGTACTCTGCATATAAATTAAATAAGCAGGGTGACACATCCACAACTGAGTGCCATTTCTTAGACTGGTGTAAATGGCAACTGAATTCCAAGTCGAACATCTTTAGCTTAGCTTCTAACTCTGCTGGTACTAACTGTATAAACCTGAGTAAACCTCTTAACACATCTTTGAATTTCAGTTTCATTATTTTTAAAAGAGGTGTAATACTGTTTATCTGAGGGGTACTGTGAGAATGAAAATGATAATATATATTGAAGTTTTTTTTTTTTTTTTTTTTATAAAACTCCAGTATAGGATGGGATAAAAGGCACATGTCCTCTTTAATTACCTCAGTTAAGTGAAACACATTATGATTGATTCACTGTCCACCTTAAAGGGACATGATACACAGCCTAGATGAATTATGTTATTTTTCTCTCATTCTCCTGGAATGAACAATGCTACATCCATGCAACTATTCAAAATCTACTTGACAGATTTTTAGCTAAAAGTAGTTGTTAAGATTCTTTTTCCTATTTAAAATTGTACTTTTATCACTTCAGAAATGTCATCCGAGGAACACATGATGACAGATGATTGAGGGTTCTATTCTGAAGAATGTAGAAAGCAAATGTATTCTTGATGGAAAAGCAAATTAGAAATATTGGATTCATTAAAAGGCACATAGCTTTTGTGATCTGTCTGTTAGCAACACCTGTCCTACTTAGATGTGATTTATCAGAGCTATCACATCAATGAATTCAGCAGCAGAAAATATTAAAATGTACATTAAAATTGGAAAAACACTCTGATACAGAGGAAATAAAGTTACTAACATGATCTTGATGGATAAAAAAGAATGCAAAGAGTTTGGAAAACAATGAATACTAGAATACTAGTACACTAGAATACTTTTCAAGTCAAAAGTATTAATTTTAAGATGAATATTAAATAGAATATATTTCTTATCCCACTCTACTGGGGAAAAATCAACAAATCTCACATAAAGCATACTACACAGGCACAAAGACACACACACCAGCAAAACAAATACTAAACAATTATATCACTCTATGATCTTTGCTGTTTCATAATGTATTAGAATAAAGATGAGAGCATGACATCTGGAGCATAAATCTAAGCTGGCGACATTTGGTCACTTTCGCTGTGGGGATCACCAAAACTGAAAAATTCCTCTCAGGAAGAGAGTAATCTCTTTAAGTGTCTTCAGTTAATCAACTGATTTAAAAAAATTTTGTCATCAGTTCAGAAGACCTATAGAACTGGAGGGAACCACAGGCTTATTTTAGTATCTTTTTGTCTTGGCAGTGTCACAATTTAGAGAGGAAAAAGGATATTTGACGTATATTACTCATTGATTATAATTACTCACAGTCATGCGAAAAATTAACTAGTACACGTAGAGTCTGTCTTCAACTTTATTGTGAGGAGAAAAAGCTGATGATGCAATTCAAAAATTATATTGTTAGGTTAAAGTTCATATTATAGTTTATTTTTTTATTTTCTTTAATTTAATTTAATTTTTATTTTTTTAAATTTTATTTTATTTTTAAACTTTACATAATTGTATTAGTTTTGCCATATATCAAAATGAATCCGCCACAGGTATACATGTGTTCCCCATCCTGAACCCTCCTCCCTCCTCCCTCCCCATACCATCCCTCTGGGTCATCCCAGTGCACATGCCCCAAGCATCCAGTATCGTGCATCGAACCTATTATAGTTTATAAACAAGTTTTGACACTGCCTTCATCAAAAGTGATTTGGAAAGTCTAAGGAAAGTGAATAAATACTTCCAGTGTAACACAACTTGGGATCTTAATAAAACATCTTGCCATTTGAATAGTTTCAACTTTAAGAAGTAAAATGGTAAGCCCACACCATGTGGGCAAAGCACCAAGGAGCACCATCTAGGTTCAATAGGTACAGAGGTAACAGAAGTTACCGAGTCTCTTTCAAAGTAAGATATTGTAATACCATAGGGAACATTCAGTTCAGTTCAGTTCAGTCGCTCAGTCGTGTCTGACTCTTTGCGACCCCATGAATCACAGTACGCCAAGCCTCCCTGAGTGCAATTGTGTGGTAGTTTGAGCATTCTTTGGCATTGCCTTTCTTTGGGATTGGAATGAAAACTGATCTTTTCCAGTCCTGTGGCCACTGCTGGGTTTTCCAAATTTGCTGGCATATTGAGTGCAGCACTTTCACAGCATCATCTTCCAGGATTTGAAATAGCTCAACTGGAATTCCATCACCTACCTAGCTTTGTTCATCATGATGCTTTCTAAGGCCCACTTGACTTCACATTCCAGGATGCCTGGCTCTAGGTCAGTGATCACATCATCATGATTATATGGGTTGTGAAGATCTTTTTTGTACAGTTCTTCTGTGTATTCTTGCCATCTCTTCTTAATATCTTCTGCTTCTGTTAGGTCCATACCATTTCTGTCCTTTATTGAGCCCATCTTTGCATGAAATGTTCCCCTGGTATCTCTGATTTTCTTGAAGAGATCTCTAGTCTTTCCCATTCTGTTGTCTTCCTCTATTTCTTTGCATTGATCACTGAGGAAGGCTTTCTTATCTCTCCTTGCCATTCTTTGGAACTCTGCATTCAGATGCTTATATCTTTCCTTTTCTCTTTTGCTTTTCACTTCTCTTCTTTTCACAGCTATTTGTAAGGCCTCCTCAGACAGTCTTTTCCCTTTTTTGCATTTCTTTTCCATGGGGATGATCTTGATCTCTGTCTCTTGTACAATGTCATGAACCTCTGTCCATAGTTAATTAGGCACTCTATCTATCAGATTTAGTCCCTTAAATCTATTTCTCACTTCCACTGTATAATCATAGGGATTTGATTTAGGTCATACCTGAGTGGTCTTGCTGTGAAAGTGCTGCACTCAATAGGCCAGCAAATTTGGAAAACTCAGCAGTGGCCACAAGACTGGAAAAGGTCAGTTTTCATTCCAATCCCAAAGAAAGGCAATGCCAAAGAATGCTCAAACTACTGCACAATTGCACTCATCTCACATGCTAGTAAAGTAATGCTTAAAATTCTCCAATCCAGGCTTCAGCAATATGTCAACCGTGAACTTCCTTTTGTTCAAGCTGGTTTAGAAAAGGCAGAGGAACCAGAGATCAAATTGCCAACATCTGCTGGACCATGGAAAAAGCAAGAGAGTTCCAGAAAAACATCTATTTCTGCTTTATTGACTATGCCAAAGCCTTTGACTTTGTGGATCACAATAAACTGTGGAAAATTCTGAAAGAGATGGGAATACCAGACCACCTGATCGGCCTCTTGAGAAATCTGTATGCAGGTCAGGAAGCAACAGTTAGAACTGGACCTGGAACAACAGACTGGTTCCAAATAGGAAAAGGAGTACGTCAAAGCTGTATATTGTCACCCTGCTTATTTAACTTATATGCAGAGTACATCATGAGAAACGCTGGACTGGAAGAAACACAAGCTGGAATCAAGATTGCCAGGAGAAATATCAATAACCTCAGATATGCAGATGACACCACGCTTATGGCAGAAAGTGAAGAGGAACTCAAAAGCCTCTTGATGAAAGTGAAAGTGGAGAGTGAAAAAGTTGGCTTAAAGCTCAGCATTCCGAAAACAAAGATCATGGCATCCTGCCCAATCACTTCATGGGAAATTAGATGGGAAACAGTGGAAACAGTGTCAGACTTTATTTTTTTGGGCTCCAAAATCACTGCAGATGGTGACTGCAGCCATGAAATTAAAAGACGCTTACTCCTTGGAAGGAAAGTTATGACCAACCTAGACAGCATATTCAAAAGCAGAGACATTACTTTGCCAACAAAGGTCTGTCTAGTCAAGGCTATGGTTTTTCCTGTGGTCATGTATGGATGTGAGAGTTGGACTGTGAAGAAGGCTGAGCGCCGAAGAATTGATGCTTTTGAACTGTGGTATTGGAGAAGACTCTTGAGAGTCCCTTGAACTGCAAGGAGATCCAACTAGTCCATTCTGAAGGAGATCAGCCCTGGGATTTCTTTGGAAGGAATGATGCTAAAGCTGAAACTCCAGTACTTTGGCCACCTCGTGCGAAGAGTTGACTCATTGGAAAAGACTCTGATGCTGGGAGGGACTGAGGGCAAGAGGAGAAGGGGACGACAGAGGATTAGATGGCTGGATGGCATCACTCACTCTATGGACATGAGTCTGAGTGAACTCTGGGAGTTGGTGATGGACAGGGATGCCTGGCGTGCTGCGATTCATGGGGTCACAAAGAGTCAGACATGACTGAGCGACTGATCTAATCTTAATGGTCTAGTGGTTTTCCCTACTTTCTTCAATTTAAGTCTGAATTTGGCAATAAGGCGTTCATGATCTGAGCCACAGTCAGCTCCCAATATTGTTTTTGCTGACTGTATAGAGCTTCTCCATCTTTGGCTGCAAAGAATATAATCCATATGATTTCAGTGTTGACCAGCTGGTGTTGTCCATGTGTAGAGTCTTCTCTTGTGTTGTTGGAAGAGGGTGTTTGCTATGACCAGTGTATTTTCTTGGCAAAACTCTATTAGGCTTTGCCGTGCTTCATTCCGTATTCCAAGGCCAAATTTGCCTGTTACTCCAGGTGTTTCTTGACTTTGTACTTCTTCATTCTAGTCCCCTATAATGAAAAGAACATCTTTTTTGGGTTTTAGTTCTACAACAACATTACAAACTTTAATTGGTTATGGAGCAGCCTGATTACAGGATTGGTGTACCTTTTTTTAAGAGACTGTAATACAGAACACTGGGTAAAGTAAATAGGAATAAAATTAAGCCATAGTTTGTAAGTGGATAGTTTACTGGAAAACAGTCCTTCTTTGTTGGCATGATTATATTTATTTGAAAGTTTGAAGTTCTCTAAAGCCAGTGCTTCTAATACTTACTCTGATAAGGTCAGATAAATTAATAAATCATGTAGTGATCTATCTACACTGCTGCACTAATTTTATTCAGCTGTTGCAATTACTGCATTGAAGAAAATGTTGTGCTGAGCAAGTGGAAATTGATTCTCTCTACAGCCTGTGTGATTCTTTAGAGTGGTAAGGAAGTCCAAAAAGGA
This sequence comes from Bubalus bubalis, assembly GCF_019923935.1. Lineage (NCBI taxonomy): Eukaryota > Metazoa > Chordata > Mammalia > Artiodactyla > Bovidae > Bubalus > Bubalus bubalis. The sequence goes on along the minus strand of NC_059168.1, from coordinate 17,831,203 downwards.
GATAGAACCTTGAAGCAACACTTTACAATGATATTTTTAAATATAATGCCCCGAAAGGAGTTGTGTGTCCTGTGCTCACTCAGTCATGTCCAACTCTTTGTAACCCCATGGACTGTAGCCTTCCAGGCTCCTCTGTCTATGGAATTTTCCAGGCAAGGAGACTGGAGTGGTTGCGTTTTCCTACTCCAGGGTATCCTCCTGACCCAGGGATCAAACCTGTATCTCTTGTGTCTTCTGAAATGCGCAGGCATTTTTTTTTTTACCACTGCACAATATCCAAAAGAGAGTTGGTTCTCAGTAAATGTTTATTTTAATAAAAGTCTGAACAAATGAAGTTTTCACTTAACATGTTATATCAGAAAAAATGAATTATAGGTGTGACAAAGTAAACATGGAGCATTGAAAATGATTTATGCAGATTTTTACTACAAAGTGTTATTACTGGGCTTCCTTAGTGATTATGATAGAGACATAAAATTGCACTGAAGCTGTTCTATTTCCTCCAAACAGCAATTAAATATGCATTATAAATTATATGTCTGGTTTTAGTTTTAGAAATTTTATAGAAAATTTTCTAGAGTTAGTAATAATTACATCTAGATAAACCAAAGCTGTTAGCTATGAGATAAAAAAAATGAGAAGCTGTTTGAAATCACATAGATGGAAAGATTGCTGAGCTATTTCAGACTGGAAGTGTCGGTCATTAGCATACTCCTACAAACTCAAGGGTCTGCATGCATTCATATTTTGCAAAGCCTTGAATACTATTTAGATATTTAGTTATCAAATGACTTTCTTTAATTGGCTTAAGGAAGAGTGCCTTACTGGAGAATAATATAACATTTCTGGTCAAAATACTTTAGGTTGTCTTCTTTTTGCACATAGGATAGAGAACCTGGAGAATATGCACTGGCCTGTGAATTGGACTAAGAATAAGGACTAGATTTTTGTTCTTTGACTGTTTTCATTGTTGCAATTCTTTTCTTCAGGAGCACATGGTCTATTTTCTTCATATAGTAAACTTAAAAGCAGATGACTTCTGAGAGATGTCTTCTGTAAAATTTTCATTTGTCAGCACACTTGTGGAAATTGTTTTTTCTTTCTGCTATAAGGCAGCACTTTTATGTGCACATATATAGCATTTTCATACCCTGGCACCTAATTCCCAATTTGCATGATAACTACATCATAATAGCATAAAGAGATATTAAGAAAAAATAACTTGAACTGCTTATAACTCCAAAATTGAAGAGATGATATAAAAGTACTGTTGACTGGAAAACAGCTCTATTATCCCCTTCAGGCAGAGTTGTGATGAAGGCTTAATGGCTTATAAATACTAGAGCTTTCTTTATCCAATAAGATTAGGGTATATTTCTTTTCTTCTTACCAAGATACCCTGTGACTGGTTGCACAGCCTTTAGAAGGGGTCAGAAATTTTCCAGTCCTGAACTCAGTCTTAGAAGTCCTGTTAGCTGTGGAGCATACATCTTAGTATGAGGAGGAAGCTCCGGAGAGGTCTGTTCCATCAACTTTTGACACTACTCTGTCAATTTCCTATTAGTATATTGTGCATACTTTCAGAGCACATTTTGTGTGCATGAATTTCTTTCCTCACACCTAGAAGCTGAGTCATGGAATTGTCTTGCTTATGGAAATTCTCTTTTAGGTTGAATTTTCAACCAGTGCCTCTGGTCCTCCTTGTTTAAGTCCAATACTTTTTCTCATGAGAGAATATTGCCTCATGTATCAGGAGGAATGAAGGAAGCTGTTTTTCCTTCTGGTGATCATTTAGACTTGCAATTGAGGTCTTTGTTGATAAGAACAGAAGCAGAGTTAATCTCACATTATCCTCTGCACCTAATACAACTAAATGCTCAGGTAGTATGGAGCCCTCACATTCCTTGACATCCTAATAGTGACAAAAGAAGACAGGAAGACTTGGAGGTCTGATAAATGTCACATGTAATTTCTCTAAGATTTCTCTGGATTCCCCATCTAACAAAGCTGGAGTGTTTGTTAACACAGATTTCTGTACCCTCTTCATGAATTGCTAAATCAGAATCCCTGTTGCTGAGGCTTTGATATGGGGCATCCTAGATAATTTGATAAGCACACTAAAATTTGAGAAGAACTTCTTTCAGACTCCTGTTAGATTCTAGTAGTTGTCAGTGTCTTGTGGAAAAGTTATGAAAATCTAAGCATCTACACAGAACATCAGAGCAGCTAGATAGGTTTTAATTCCTAGTTCTTTTCCAGCAGCTGATCCAGGTATTCTAGGTCAGCCTGATAGAAAGCAATCTTAATTTCTGTCAATCACAAGATTTGTGTATTATTTATCATAAAGCCCCCAAAATGATTTCATGATTTGATGCTTGTCAGCATAATTTTGTTGTTTTATTTCATGTCAGTCCTTCCCTGTGTTCACAAATGCTCAGGCTTAATAGTTTATGTTTCTTTGTCTAATAGCATGGTTACTTCCATAGAAGAACAATATTAAACAGTCACAAGTTCAAAAATTAAACTATTCTATATCCTTTTTATCTTTAATCTATGAGTGAAGAAGATCTTGACAATAAAAAAGTCAAATTTTCTAGTTATATATGGAATAAAACATTTTATGTATTTGTACCCCAAAATCTTGTTCCTCAGGATTTCCAGTTAATGTCAGTTTCTTGTGATTATTTCTGCTTCAGAGAGACAATGATATTCTTTCACTATCTTTTCAAAATAAGCTGTTGATCATCAGGTAATATGTATTATACCAAGTTATATACTAAGTTGTTTTTTAAATTTTAATTATTTTAATTAGAATACAATTGCTTTACAATATTGTGTTAGTTTCTGCTGTACAACAACGTGAATCAGCTGTATGTATACATATATCCCCTCTCTCTTGAGCCTACCTCCCACATACCCCATCCCACCCCTCTAGGCCATCACAGAGCATGGAACTGAGCTCCCTGTGGTATACAGAAGATTCCCACCAGCTATCTATTTTACATATGGTAGTGTATACATAGGAGAAGGCAATGGCACCCTACTCCAGTACTGTTGCCTGAAAAATCCCATGGATGGAGGAGCCTGGAAGGCTGCAGTCCATGGGGTCGCTAGGAGTCAGACATGACTGAGCGACTTCACTTTCACTTTTCACTTTCATGCATTGGAGAAGGAAATGGCAACCCACTCCAGTGTTCTGGCCTGGAGAATCCCAGGGACGGGGGAGCCTGGTGGGCTGCCGTCTATGGGGTCATACAGAGTCGGACACGACTGAAGTGACTTAGCAGCAGCAGCAGTGTATACATGTCAATTCTACTCTCTCAATTCATCCTACCATCCTTTCTCCCACCCTGTATCCACATATCTTTTCTCTACGTTTGTATCTCCTAATTTGTCTTCATCATGTAGCTAAACAGTAACTTTTGTACTATGTCTCCTTTGTCATTTTTTATGGTGTGTATTTCATTTTTTCATTACAGGTAGCATTGAACATTGTTTAATAAATGGTGATTATTTAAATGCTCCAATATGCTCCTAGGCCACATGTAGTACATTTTATATAAATTGTTATATATTTATAAGTTATAGCTTTTATGTAGATGAATAAATTCTCTATACTTACATAGTATTTGTTTAAAGTCTTTCCTGTCAACTTTACATTTTTTCATAATTGTGTATTCTATGAATTTTCAATTTAGAAGCTTTATTTTCAGAGGCCAGTGTTGGATGATCTTGCATGATGCAAAATAACAGTCATTTTCTTAACTGTGCCTATCTTTTGAATGCATACAATCAAACCACAGTAATATTAATATACTCTTTCAACACATGACAATTACAGCAAACTATTTATTTATAAAAAATTTTCTTTGTGATTGTGGGGAACTATTTCATCTCTTATCAGTAATTTCTTGTATACTAAATGATGCCATGCATTTATGAATTCATTCATTCAAAAATATGCTGAGAAGTTACTTTTTCTGAATATCATGCTGGATAGTGAAGACTGAAAGAAAAAGAGAAGTGTTTTTTTTTTTTCTGCCATATATGTGTCTTTGTTTCTTTATATTTATTTCCTCCTATGCACGTTCATGCTTTACATTGTGTATGGATCTAGATCTAGAAGTTACAAAATTTTAGAAAGTCTTAACCTCAAAACACATTAAATTTTATACCCTTTGAATTATGAATTTCACTTCTATGAATCTTTCCTAAGAAAACAGATTTTTATGACTCCAATCAAGAAAAGGGAAATTAATGTGTTTGAAATCGAGAGAATTTAATATAGTATAATATTAATAGTTACAAAAGTGTTAGTAAGGATAAAGTGCAGAAAAGAACACAGAGGGAGATGAAAAGCAAAAGAAAGAAGGGGTGAGATCTCGACATAGGCACGTAAGCAAGTCCCTGGATATTAGTCCGCACCTGCTGCTGTGTTGTTGGAGGTACTGTCACAGCTGGATCTGTATTTACTAAAGAGATTCTTCTTTGTCCAAGGCCATAGCCACTGAAAAAATTATTACTCTTCTTATCACTAGGACAATTTTCAGCAATAGCCAGCAACTGCCACACTGTAGGAAATAGAATTATGAAGTTTCTCTTTTCCTTTATCTTAAGATTTCCCACCAGCCTTTTTTATTGACAGAATATAACAGCAAATCTTTGGCTAAGGGCTTCCCTTCTGGCTCAGTGGTAAAGAACACACCTGTCAATGCAAAAGACCTGAAAGGCACAGGTTCCATCCCCGGGTCAGGAAGATTCCCTGGAGGAAGTCACGGCACCCACTCCAATATTTTTGTCTGGAGATCCATGGACAGAGGAGCCTAGCAGGTTACAGTCCATAGGGTCACAAAGATTCGGACAAGACTGCAGCAACTTAACATGCATGCACGCATCATCAGCTAAAGGATCCTGGTAACTGCAGTTTCAGACCCATGGACTTAGCAGTACAGGGCAACATGTGTAGGACTGAGAGACAACAGTTAATCAGAAAAAAGGCACTTAGATATGGAAATTATATAACAAGAATTATTTATTAGGCCAATTAATTGAAATAAGAACATGTATTTTTAACACGAGGAAAACAGTTAAAGTGTATGATTGCCCCACAGCTAAATATTATTTAAATATAAAAAGTCATATATTAAAACAAACTGTATTGACAAGTGAAGTGAAGTGAAAGTCGCTCAGTCGTGTCCAACTCTTCATGACTCCACGGACTATACAGTCAATGGAATTCTCCAGGCCAGAATACTGGAGTGGGTAGCCTTTCCCTTCTCCAGGGGATCTTCATAACCCGGGGATTGAACCTAGGTCTCCCACATTGCAGGCAGATTCTTTACCAGCTGAGCCACAAGGGAAGTTCAAACAAACAAACAAAAAAGGCACTTAGATATGGAAATTATATAACAAGAATTACTTATTAGGCCAATTAATTGAAATAAAAACATGTATTTTTAGCATGAAGAAAACAGTTAAAGTGTGTGATTGCCCCACAGCTAAATATTATTTAAATACAAAAAATCATATATTAAAACAAACTGTATTGACAAAGGCAAATATAATTACAGGATCTAATTAACAGAGAAGAAAAAAAGTTCTGAGATGTATGTGCAAAATCTGGTTATCTATCTACATAATCTGGAATGTACAATTCAAAGTTAATAATTGTTGTTAGCTTCACATAGAAGGAGAATGAATAAACTGTGTTTTATTCTTTATATTTTCCTTAGTTTACCAAATTTTTCTATAATGAGTATGCATTATATTCAGAGTTCCAAAAATCATTTCACAACTTGCATATAGCCGATCCCCTCTTAGACATTATGCTAAGTATTGCATAATGAACTTATCTGCATTTCCTTCTATAGAACCCAAATGAGTTATTCTAATTTTTACATTAATTATGCTTGTCTTTTCTCCCCCTAGAAAACTAATGTCACTTTAGAATGAACACATATGAAAGTATTGTCTATAGCAGCCCATGAATATAAAGTAATTGTGGGGAATTTACCTTACATTGAGAAAACGGTAATTATTTATTTATTATTATTTTTTAACGAGAAAGAGGACAGGAAGGTTAAATGTGAGGTTTGAGACAATCTGACTCTCTCTTATTAAAATTCAAAAAGTGATCAAACTATTGATAATATTTGAAAAGTGGACCAACCATCTGTAGTAAAAATTTAAAAAGAAGAAAAGGAATCCGAAACTTGAGAGTAAAAATGTTTAATTAGGAATATAGGAAAATGGATCAATATTACTGTGCTCAACATGTATCATAATCCCATTCCTAACAGTGAAACTATTTACTTGTTAAACAGAGAATAATAAAAAAAATACACTCTTTAGAATAGCCTAATAACGTTATGAAAAGTTCAGGAATAAAACTCTTTTGGGTCAGAGAAATTAGATCAAGTTCTCTGTTGTTATTGTTCAGTCACTAAATCATGTCTGACTCTTTTGCAACCCCATGGACTGCAGCACAGCAGGCTTCCCTGTCCTCCTCTATCTGCCAGAGTTTGCTCATATTCATGTCCATTGAGTTGGTGATGCTATCTAATCATTTCATACTCTGCCGCTCCCTTCAACGATTGCCCTCAATCTTTCCCAGCATCATAGTCTTTTTCAATGAGTTAGCTCTTTGCATCAGAAGTCCAAAGTATTGGAACTTCAGCTTCAGCATCAGTCCTTCCAATGAATATTCAGGGTTGATTTTCTTTAGGATTGACTGGTTTGATCTTGTAGCTCAAGAAACTCCCAAGAGTCTTTGCTGGCACCACAATTCAAAAGTATGAATTGTTTGATGCTCAGCCTTCTTTATGGTCCAACTCTCACATCTGCACATGACTATATCTTTGACTATACATACCTTAGTTGGCAAGTAATGTCTCTGCTTTTTAATATGCTGTCTAGGTTGGTCATTGCTTTCCTGCCAAGGAGCAAGCATCTTTTAATTTCAAGGCTTCAGTCACCATCAGCAGTGATTTTGGAGCCCAAGAAAATAAAATTTGTCACTGTTTCTGCTTTTTTTCCCTTCTATTTGCCATGAAGTGATGGGACTGATGCCATGATCTTAATTTTTTGAATGTTGAGTTTTAAGTCAGCTTTTTCACTTTCCTCTTTCATACTCATCCAGAGGAATTAAGGTTCCTCTTCACTTTCTGCCATTTCTTCATGGATCACAGCTTTGCTGTGGTGAAGAGGCATAAGTAACTCAGTGAAGCTATGAGCCATGACTTGCAGGGAAACCCAAGAAAGACGGTTCATAGAAAAGAGTTCTGACCAAACACGATCCACTGGAGAAGGGAATGGCAAACCACTCCAGTATTCTTGCTGCGAGAATCCCATGAACAGTATGAAAAGGTAAAAACTCTCTGTTAAGAGGTAGCAACTACATGACAGGGTGGATTTAGACAGTTTTAGTTATTGTAGTAATTAAACATAGCTTATTAAATCACATGCAGTTTAGAATATAATAACAAAGCCTAATTAGTATGTGCCTGTTATGCCATGTGCTGTTGCAAGCACTTTAGTTATCACTTCATCCTTATGTCTTTTTATTGCTTCCATTACACTAGCAAGGACACTGAGGTGAAGAGTGAAGAAAAACTTGACTCAGGTCACATAGCTAGTAAGCAGTGGACCCAGGATTAAGATTTAGACACATAGACTGTGGAGCTTTGCAGTCACTGCCCCACTGTCCCGCAGCTAGATTAGTAGGTGTGCAGGAGATGGAGACACATTGCCTAATGCAGAGCATACAACATAAGTTATGTCTTAACTCACACATTTTACTAACTGTACCATTTTGTCACTTGTTATCAATTTAGAAAAGATAAATTATATTCTGACTGGCAAACCAATCAATTTCAATCAACTAAGCTTTCCTTAGTGATAAACTAAGCTTTTCTTATGACTAAAACACTTTTACTTTCTGTGACATGTTGGCCATTTCTTACAGACACCACTGAAGAGGAAACACATTTGCTTATATTATGCTGCTGCTGCTGCTGCTAAGTCGCTTCAGTCGTGTCCGACTCTGTGTGACCCCATAGATGGCAGCCCACCAGGATCCCCCGTCCCTGGGATTCTCCAGGCAAGAATACTGGAGTGGGTTGCCATTTCCTTCTCCAATGCATGAAAGTGAAAAGTGAAAGTGAAGTTGCTCAGTCGTGTCTGACTCTTAGAGACCCCATGGACTGCAGCCTACCAGGCTCCTCCGTCCATGGCATTTTCCAAGGCAAGAGTACTGGAGTGGGGTGCCCTTGCGTTCTCCGTGCTTATATTATACTGTGTCAAAATTCTGTGATTTTCTACTCAAATACACTTTGTCTATGACCTCTACTTATCTCTTGGGGAAGACAAAGAATGTAAGTGTATTTTAACTACAGGAACGCATGGTATTATGGCTCTAAGTGTCAGAAGTATGCACACACACATACCTTAAAATCAAAACTTTCTGTTATTTCCTAAACTATGTAAGTCAATGTACTAAAATAGTGTTCATTTAATTTATGTTTATATGGTGCTTTAAATTTACTTTTTCTGGAAATCAAAGATAGTTATTAAAATTCTGAGATTTATATTAACCAAGAAGAAATTCTACCCATATTTTAAAAACATTTGATTAGAGTTTGCCTTTTCACAGAGGTAAATTTGATATTCCCTGGGAGCAAATATTCTGAGAATTCATCTCACTCTTTGTGGAGATACAACTAATGGTGGATATAGCACTATGCGCTAAGCTGTTGGTCTCCACAGCTTTGCTTATTTATTTGGCATGGTAAAAATGTTCCCATTTTGCACAGTGCTAATTTTTCAACCCTGATTTTCCCAAAAGTGTTGCACCACAACTAATGCCATCATTATTAAATGGTTATTGAGTCTCCTGCTTGAGAATTCAAAAAGGTATAAATCAGATTCTCCTTCTGTAAGGAACCAAAGCACACAAAAAACTGTCAGAAATATATTTTGTTTGAAATGTGCAAGTTAAATTCCATTTCCAAAAACTTTAAGGAATATTCCAAATCCTTTGGCTTAAATATTGTTGAAGTGAAAGAAGTAGATCAAAATCTAAGAGATCTGTAGTTCTTATTATGTGCTAAGGTTTTTGCTAGGTGATTAATATATAGTAAATTTCCTGTGCAATCTTTGCAAAATTCATAGAATGTGGTTTTCTGCTTTGCAAGTGAGAGTAAAGGAAGGTCTTACACAGATGAAGTGACTGGACAAAGTCACACATCAATTGAATGGCATAGGTGAGATTTGATCAAAGATGATTTAATTCCAAAGTCTATTTTCTTGTCTCTACATGGTCTAAAAAATTAGACATGCTGATGAAAATGAAATTCCTTTGGTTGTGTAGGGAAAAGAGTTTCTTGAGAACTAATGAAAATATGAACTGCAACAAAAGTCAGTTAACTAACTGAAAGTTCTTGTTAGCTTAGGAGAAGCATAGATCCAGAAAAATGAGTGCTTAAATGAGAGATACTATTACTGATAGAACATTGATCAAAACTTTCTACTTCATGGGTAAATTAACTGATATATATAATTAATGATGAATTATCACATGTTAGTTAACACATGATAGCTAATATCTTAGAATGCAAGGTAAGTTGAATATGCATTTGTGGATAGAGGAGACTATTTACAGGGGAAAAGACCAGTGCTCAAAGAGTTAACACATTTGTTTCTGAAGGAACCGGGGGAGCCAAATACAGACAGCTCCTATCCAGGGATTAGAACCTACATCCAGTTCTCTTGCCTGGGAAATCCCATGGAAGGAGGAGCCTGGTAGGCTATAGGGTATAGTCCGTGGGGCTGCTAAGAGTCGGAACCGACTGGGCGACTTCACTTTCCCTTTTCACTTTCATGCACTGGAGAAGGAAATGGCAACCCACTCCAGTGTTCTTGCCTGGAGAATCCCAGGGACAGAGGAGCCTGGTGGGCTTCTGTCTATGGGGCCTCACAGAGTCGGACACGACTGATGCGACTTAGCAGCAGCAGCCTTGTTTTTATTTTGATATCAAAGCCAAATATATTTAGGTTTCGCTGACAAAATATATACTTAGGTTTCAACCTTACCACAATTGCTGGTACCTGTTCCTGATTTTTTAAATAGCCTTTATTTTGCAGTAACTTCATTGTTACTGGAGTATGATTGCTTCTCTCCTTGAGCATTTCATCTAGCTCTGACCATCTCTAATGTGTTTGTTTCTACTGTACAACAAAGTGAATCAGCTTTGTGTATACACATATTCCCTTCCTCTTGAGCCTCCCTCCCCCACCCACCCCTCCCTCGCCCCTCTAGGTCATCACAGAGCACCAAGCTGAGCTCCCTGTGCTATACAGCAGGGTCCCATTAGCTAGCTATTTTACTCATGGTGGTCTATATGTGTCAATACTAATCTCCCAATTCATCTCACCCTCCTCTTCTGCCCTCCCTCTCCATGTGTCTATTCTCTATGTCTGCGTCTCTATTCCTGCCCTTAAAATAGATTCATTTGTACCATTTTCCTAGATTTCACATATATGCATTAATATGCAATATTTGGTTTCCTCTTTCTCACTTACTTCACTCTGTGTGACAGATTCTAGGTCCATCCACATCTTTACAAATTACTTAATTTCATTCCTTTTATGACTAATATTCCATTAAATATATGTACCACATGTTTATCCATTCACCTATACATTTAAGTTAATTACCTATCCTGGCTATTGTATAGAGTGCTGCAATGAATATTAGGGTACACGTGCCCTTTTGCATTTTGGTTTTCTCAAGGTATATGACCAGTAGTGGGATTGCTGGGTCATATGGTACTAGCTCCATACTCCCTGAATCCTGCTGCTTCTTTCCTTGGACACTTAATCGAGCTCTGACCATCTCTGATTCCCTCACCACAGAACCAATGGTACTCTGTACATTCTTGACCATAGTGTCACAGAATTTTGGCCATGATTATTGTCCATTAAAAGTTGCGCCACTCACCTATCCATGAAACACTGCAAATGGCTTTTCCCCCCTTAAGAGTTGCTAACTTCAGTGTGGACCCGGATCTTGACTTCCTTTCTCCTGTCCTGGGCCCATTTCACATCTCTGTGATGCTACTATTCACAATTAGAATGAATTCATTTTACTTTATTATCTAAAATCTTTTTTTAAATTTAATTTTATTTTTAAACTTTACAATATTGTATTGGTTTTGCCAAATATCGAAATGAATCTGCCACAGGTATACATGTGTTTCCCAGCCTGAACCCTCCTCCCTCCTCCCTCCCCATACCAGCCCTCTGGGTAGTTCCATTGCACCAGCCCCAAGCATCCAGTATCGTGCATCAAACTTGGACTAGTGACTCGTTTCATACATGATAGTATACATGTTTCAATGCCATTCTCCCAAATCTTCCCACCCTCTCCCTCTCCCACAGAGTCCGTAAGACTGATCTATACATCAGTGTCTCTTTTGCTGTCTCGTACACAGGGTTATTGTTACCATCTTTCTAAATTCCATATATATGTGTTAGTATACTGTATTGGTGTTTTTCTTTCTGGCTTACTTCACTCTGTATAATAGGCTCCAGTTTCATCCATCTCATTAGAACTGGTTCAAATGAATTCTTTTTAATGGCTGAGTAATACTCCATTGTGTATATGTACCACCACTTTCTTATCCATTCATCGGCTGATGGACATCTAGGTTGCTTCCATGTCCTGGCTATTATAAACAGTGCTGCGATGAACATGGGGGTACTCGTGTCTCTTTCCCTTCTGGTTTCCTCAGTGTGTATGCCCAGCAGTGGGATTGCTGGATCATAAGGCAGTTCTATTTCCAGTTTTTTAAGGAATCTCCACAGTGTTCTCCATAGTGGCTGTATTAGTTTGCATTCCCACCAACAGTGTAAGAGGGTTCCCTTTTCTCCACACCCTCTCCAGCATTTATTACTTGTAGACTTTTGGATCGCAGCCATTCTGACTGGTGTGAAATGGTACCTCATAGTGGTTTTGATTTGCATTTCTCTGATAATGAGTGATGTTGAGCATCTTTTCATGTGTTTGTTAGCCATCTGTATGTCTTCTTTGGAGAACTGTCTATTTAGTTCTTTGGCCCATTTTTTGATTGGGTCATTTATTTTTCTGGAATTGAGGTGTAGGAGTTGCTTGTATATTTTTGAGATTAGTTGTTTGTCAGTTGCTTCATTTGCTATTATTTTCTTAATAGAAAGATACTTATGTGGCATTTGCAATGCATGAGTTCATTTTTAAATTACAACTCATTTGTAGGTCACCTGTATATTTCTTGTTTTAAAACAAGTCGATAAATATATGTGGTCTTCCAAAATGGATCATATATATACACACACACACACATATGTGGATATGGATATATATAAATGATATTTCTAATATAAGTGATTATACACTTGATTTGAAATTTTAGAAACCAATACAGAAAATTAAATTTGTAAAATAAACATTGTAGTATCAAATACTATTATTTCAAATTTATCATAGTGATGTTTGAAAGAAAAGATATTAAATAAGATATGTACATAAGTTTGACAGAGAGATTTGGGGAATTTGAATATTTTCAAGGACTGCATAGATAGGAGGCACAGATAGGCTGTTTTTTTTCCCCTAGAATTTTATTTGAAATTTGTGGTGTATGTTTTTCTGCGTTTGTGAGACCCGATCACTACCTTAAGAGTATCTGTTGAATTTTGAGGCATCTAGTATAATAAATAGAATGAGGGAGGAAAAAAATGGTATCAAGGATAAAAAATGTTCCTGAGAAAATTAAATAATAATTAAAACACTTTCAAGTAAATTTGTAAGCTAGTTGGAAATCCATTGTTTGAGGTAGAATAAAATACATACAGGTTAGCACGGGTGAAAGAAAAGGTGGAACTTACGTTATCCACAATACAATTAGAAAAAAGGAAATCAGGTCAGAGGCATCTTTGAATTACCCACTGTTAATTAAGAAAGGAGCTCATTAGTTTGAGGTGACTCTAATGCCACGGTGGCATATAAACAACCCAATATCTAAGCCTGTAAAGGCCTCATGGTTAGGAAGCCAAAATGCTGAGACAACAAATCACAACCAACCAACTAAACTTTAAGCTATAATCAACGAGTAATTTCTTTTCTTTGCTTCCTCACTTCCCCTATACCTCTTAGGGTGGTGGGCAGGGTGGGCAGAACTTTGAACCACTTTCAGTTTGGAGCTACCCAATTAGAATAGAGTTTTGCTCAAATAAACTCTTAAGTGTTTTAAAATGTCTCAGTTTGCCTCTTAACACCATCAGTTGCTATAACTATTGGCCAAAGATTTTACCAAGTTTGTGAGAAATAAGAGACAGATTTGTTTCTAGTGAATAGGAAGGGTTAGAGACAATTAGGATTTATAGGCTGGAAATTTATGTCAAGGAAGACTCTATAAGAAAATTCTGTGAGGACCATTAACAAGAGGGGATCTATTTATGTGGCTGTGCATGACTCCAACTTACAGTCAAATCCTCTTTACAATTGCAGTGTTTCAGTATGTGATTAAAGATATGGTAGTTTGTTGTTTTATTGTTGGGAAGATTTTACTGATAAGTTATTTGCCTTAGTTTTGCCCTCATGATTAGGCAATCTGTGACTGTCCTCACTATAACGGCATGCGTGCATATGTGCTAAGTCCCTTCAGTTGTGTCTGACTCTGTGCATACAAGGACGGTAGCCCACCAGGCTCCTCTGTCCATGGGCTTCTCCAGGCAAGAATACTGGAGTGGGTTGCCATTTCCTCCTTCAGGGGATCTTCCCAGGGATCCATCCCACGTCTCTTATGTCTCCTGCATTGGAAGGTGAGTTCTTTACCACTAGTGCCACCTGGGAAGTACTATTAAGGCATTTGAAGGCAAATAAGCAGATTTTCAATAAGTAAAATCTGGAGAGGAAAGGCGGACAGGATACCTATATGTTTTCATATGTATGTACACAGATGAGCTCAGTGGAAAAAACCTGAATTATGCAAACCAAAAAGTTTATGTAAAGGGAGATGAAAATGCATTTTAAAGTGTTAATGAGCTATTATTTATTTAAAATAAAATATAAACAATAATCTCAAACTTATTAAAGTACTTCTGTCAATATTAATAGCAATAAAAACTTGCTGCTGAGAAAATAGTAGTGCTTTTATAAATGAAAAATACATACTGAAATATCTTTTGTAAGGAAATTAATTCTGCATTTCAAATAGTACAGGATACCTAGAGATATGTTATAAAAAACAAGATAATTGAGATGATGGTGTGACCAAGATCAGGCTTCCCTGGTAACCCAGCGTGTAAAGAATCCACCTACAATGCAGGAGACCCTGGTTCGATCAGTGGGTGGGGAAGATTCCCTGGAGAAGGGATAGGCTACTGACTCCAGTATTCTTGCCTGGAGAATTCCATGGAGAGGAGCCTGGTGAGCTATAGTCCATGGGGTCACAAAAAGTTGGACACGACCAAGTGACTTTCACTATTCATGACTAAAATCTTGGCATCTGGTCCCATCATTCATTGCAAATAGAAAGGGAAATGGTAGTGATAGATTTTATTTTCTTAGGCTCCAAAATTACTGCTAATGGTGACTGCAGCCATGAAATTAAAAATGCTTGCTCCTTCGAAGGAAAATTATGAAAAAGCTAGACAACATAGTTAAAAGCAGAGACATTACTTTGCCACCAAAGGTCCATATAGTCAAAGCTATGGTTTTTCCAGAAGTCATGTATGGATATGAGAGTTGGACCATAAAGAAGGCTGAGTGCCAAAGAATGGATCCTTTGAATTGTGGTCCTGGAGAAGATTTTTGAGAGTCCCTTGAACTTCAAGGAGATCAAACCAGTCAATCCTAAAGGAAATCAACCCTGAATATTCATAGGAAGGACTGATGCTGAAGTTGAAGCTATAGTACTTTGACCACCTGATACAAAGAGCTGACTCTCTGGAAAAGATCCTGATTCTGGGAAATATTGAGGGCAGGAAGAGGTGGGGGAAACAGTGGATGAGATAATTTGATAGCATCACTGACTCAATGGACATGAATTTGAGCAACTCCAGGAGACAGTGGATGGAGGACAGGGATGCCTGGTGTGCTACAGTGCATGGAGTCAAAAAGAGTCAGAAATGACTTAGCAACTGAACAACATCAACAATGACTATGTCATTAACTTTTAATTATTTTATATAATTCCTAGTCTTCTGTTAATATTGTTTTTTTCCCCTGGACATAACTTTGAATTTGTATTTTCCAATAATTTTAATTATGTATGTTTATGAACATTACCAAATCTTTTTAAAACAGCTTCCCACATGGCTCAGTGGTAAAGAATCCACCCGCCAAAGCAGGAGATGTGGGTTCAATTCCTGGGTTGGGAAGATCCCCTTGAGTAGGAAATGGCAACCCACTCCTAGAGAATCCTATGGATAGCAGAAAATGGCAGGCTACAGCCTGTGGGGTCACAAAGAGTCGGACACGACTGAACACGCATGTGTAAACATCCATATACCTTTATTAATTTTTTATGCAACTAATTATCAAAGAAAGAATGACATATATGAAATGATTTTTAAGACACAGTGTTAACTGAGAAAAAATTTAAAAGTCAACCAATAAGTATTTACAATATAATCCTATTTAAAAGGGAAATTTGCACTCAATGACCAATATTGAGTTCTCTGTGTGTTGCTCACATATCCTGAGGCTACAGAAAGCAAGGGAGGGGGATAAAAAACAAAGTTCTCAAACCACAGCCTATAGATGGAAGGGAGAGTAGACCAGGTCTCAAGCTGTGAATGAGGTAAATAAGAGTCCATTCACTATCTACAGAGCACATAGATGATCTTGACAGATCATTCTACTTGGAACACGAGGAAAATAAAAAGAAGAGCATGGCAAATATGTGAACACACCGCCATGGAAACTGGAGGGGTGGGGGGAGAAACCTAAAATACAAACAAATTAGATAAAGTATCTATCTGGAAAAAGGTTTAAGAAAAAAGAAAATTTCAGAAAAGAGAGCTCCTTACTAAAGAAGAATTGAATAAGTATATTAATTCAAGATAAAGGAGCTCATGCATAAAATAGTAGATACAGACTGAAATTAATGAAAATTTCAAGTACAACAGAAAAAACTGAGCATCAAAACAGTGACATTAAGGCCATATATGATAAGCCTACAGCAAACATTATTCTCAATGATGAAAAAATGGAGACATTCCCCTTAAGATCAGGAACAAGACAAGGGTGTCCACTTTCACCACTATCATTCAACATAGTTTTGGAAGTATTAGCTACAGCAATCAGAGAAGAAAAAGAAATAAAAGGAATTCAGATCAGAAAAGGAGTAAAGCTCTCACTATTTGCAGATGGCATGATACTGTACATAGAAAACTAAAGATACTATCAGAAAATTACTAGAGATAATCAGTGAATTTAGCAAAGTTTCAGGATACTAAATCAATACACAGAAATCACTTGCATTTCTATATACTAACAATAAAAAATCAGAGACAGAAATTACGGAATCAGTTCCATTCACCATTGCAACAGAAGAGTAAAGTATCTAAGAATAAACTTACCTAAGGAGACAAAAGAACTGTACTAGAAAATTACAAGACCCTGATGAAAGAAATCAAAGATGACATAAACAGGTGGAAAGATATTCCATGTTCCTGGGTAGGAAGAATCAATATTGTGAAAATGACTATATTATCTAACACAATCTACAGATTCAATGTGATCCCTATCAAATTACCAATGGCATTTTCCACAGAACTAGAACAAAAAGTTTCACAATTCATATGGAAACACAAAAGACCCTGAATAGCCACAGCAGTCTTGAGAAAGAAGAATGGAGCTGGAGAAATCAACTTTCCTGACTTCACATTATACAACAAAGCTACAGTCATCAAAACAGTATGATACTGGCACAAAAACAGAAATATAGACCAATTGAGCAAGATAGAAAGCCCAGAATTAAACCCATGCACCTATCAGTTCAGTTCAGTTCAGTCGTTCAGTCGTGTGCAACTCTTTGCGACCCTATGGAATGCAACATGCCAGGGCTCCCTGTCCATCACCAACACCCAGAATTGACTTAAACTCATGTCCATTGAGTTGGTGTTGCTATCCAACCACCTCATCCTCTGTCGTCCCCTTCTCCTCCCACCTTCAATCTTTCCCAGCATATGGGTGTTTTCAAATGAGTCAGTTCTTACATCAGATGGCCAAAGTATTGGAGCTGCAGCTTCAGCATCAGTCCTTCCAATGAATATTCAGGACTGATTTCCTTTAGAAAGGACTGGTTGGATCTTCCTGCAGTCCAAGGAACCCCCAAGAGTCTTATCCAACACCACAGTTCAAAAACATCAATTCTTTGGTGCTCAGTTTTCTTTATAGTCCAACTATCACATTCATACATGACTACTGGAAAAACCATAGCTTTGACTACATGGACCTTTGCCCGCAAAGTAATGTCTCTGCTTTTTAATATGCTGTCTAGGTTAGTCATAACTTTTCTTCCAAGGAGCAAGCATCTTTTAGTTTCATGACTGCAGTCACCTTCTGCAGTGATTTTGGGCCCCCCCAAAATAAAGTCTGTTACCGTTTCCCGATCTATTTGCCATGGGATCAGATTCCATGATCTTAGTTTTCTGAATATTGAGTTTTAAGCCATATTTTTCACTCTTCTCTTTCACTATCATCAAGAGGCTCTTTAGTTCTTCTTTGCTTTCTGCCATAAGGGTGGTGTCATCTGCATATCTGAGGTTAATGGTATTTCTCCTGGCAATCTTGATTCCAGCTTGTGCTTCACCTGTCCCAGCGTTTCTCATGATGTACTCTGCATATAAGTTAAATAAGCAGGATGATAATATACAGCCATGATGTACTCCTTTTCCTATTTGGAACCATGCATTTATGGGTACCTTATTTTGACAAAGGAGACAAAAATATACAATGGGGCAAAGACAGCCTCTTCAATAAATGGTGCTGGGAAAACTGGACAGCTGCATGTAAAAGAATGAAATTAGAACACTTCTTAACACCATACATAAAGATAAACTCAAAATGGATTAAAGACCTAAGTGTAAGACCAGAAACTATAAAATTCTTAGAGGAAAACAAGCAGAACACTCAATGACATAAATCAAAGCAAAATCCTCTATGATCCACCTTCCAGAGTAATGGAAATTAAAAAAGTAAACAAGTGGGACCTGATTAAACTTAAAAGCTTTTGTACAGCAAAGGAAACTATAAGTAAGGTGAAAAGGCAACCTTCAGAATGGGAGAAAACAACAGTAAATGAAACAACTGACAAAGGATTAATTTCCCAAATATATAAGCAGCTCATACAACTCAATGCCAGAAAAACAAACAACCCAATCAAAAAGTGGGCAAAAGACCTAAACAGACATTTCTCCAAAGAAGACATAGAGATGGCTCACAAACACATGAAAAGATGCACAACATCGCTCATTATTAGAGAAATGCAAATCAAAACTACAATGAGATATCACCTCACATCAGTCGGAATGGCCATCATCAAAAGTCTAAAAACAATAAATGCTGGAGAAGGTGTGGAGAAAAGGGAACGCTCTTGCATGGTTGGTGGGAATGTAAATTGATACAGCCACTATGGAGGACAGAATGGAAATTCCTTAAAAAACTAGGAACAAAACCACCATATGGCCCAGTAATCCCACTTCTAGGCATATACCCTAAGGAAACCAAAATTGCAAAAGACACATGTATCCCATTTTTCATTGCAGCACTATTTACAATAGCTATAATATGGAAGCAACCTAGATGTCCATCAACAGATGAATGGATTAAGAAGTTGTGGTAAATGTACACAATGGAATATTATTCAGTCATAAAAAGGAACACTTTTGAGTCAGTTATATTGAGGTGGATGAACCTAGAACCTATTAAACAGAGAGAAGTAAGTCATAAATTGAAAGATAAATATCATATACTAACACATATATATGGAATCTAAAAAAAAATGATACTGACAAATTTATTTTTTAGGGCAGCAATGGAGAAACAGACATAGAGAACAGACTTATGGACATGGGGAGAGGGGAGGAGAGGGGAGATGTATGGAGAGAGTAACATGGAAACTTACATTACCATATGTAAAATAGATAGCCAATGAGATTTTTCTATATGTCTCAGGAAACTCAAACAGGGGCTCTGTATCAACCTACAGTAGTGGGATGGGGAGGAAGATGAGAGGGAGGTTCAAAAGGGAGAGGATATATGTATATCTATGGCTGATTCATGTTGAGGTTTGACAGAAAACAATGAAATTCTGTAAAGCAATTATACTTCAATTAAAAATAAATAATTTTTTTAAAAAGAAAAGGAAAAACAAACAAACAAAAAACCCCAGCAACTTTAGAAAGTTAACTGATATGTTTAAAAGGTCAAAGAACAAACCAGATATAGCTAATTTAAAAATTAATGATACAGAAGAAAAGCAGCTTGTTCTAACTGAGGTAAGCACAGAGGAAAAGGACAGAAAAAAACATACATAGATAATATATGTATGGAACAGTAATGATCTGCTATAAATATCCCAGAAGTAGAAAACCAAACAAATGGAACAGTGAAAAATAGTGAGATATAATATAAGAAATACTACTGAATGGAATACGCTCATCAGAAGTAAAAGTTGTGTTCTTATTCTAGTAAATACAGAACTATTAATGCAGAGATACAGACTACTTATCACCAAAGTTTAAGAGAAGAAAGTGAACTTTTAGAAGAAAACTTTATTTTCTATGAAGAAGAAAGAAAATCAAGCTGGTCTCAGATTTCCCCACACATTCAATGCCAAAAGATAATGAAGCACAATACTTACACAATCCTAAACAAAAGAAAGTGTAATAGTAGAGGATAGACTCGTACCACATGACACACACATGTAAAAGCTACAGACAGACATTCTGAAATACAGTATCATTTAGGGAATAAAACATTCTTGAGTCCTTACTGAAAAACAAAGACACACACACACACACACACACACACAAACAACCTCTCAACAACTATCCCAAGCAATTAAGGGCTACAATCAATGTGAAATACTTAAGAAAGAGAAAACTGTATTAAAACAAACAGTGGAATACATGAAATTATTTAAATATTAAAAAAGACTAAGCATCCATGATTATAAACCATAATTAGGAAAAGAAGAGTGGATGGCTCCAAGTCAGCCCTCATACTAGGTCCTAGGTCCAGGCACTACAGGGCTCGGTTAACTTTTTCCTACCATGAATGTTACTCGTGCAGGTCTGGGTTCTGGGCTTCAGAGAGATACCTGTCAGTTCACTTCAGTTCAGTCTCTCAGTCGTGACTCTTTGCGACCCCATGAATTGCAGCACGTCAGGCCTCCCTGTCCACCACCAACTCCTGGAGTTCACCCAAACTCATGTCCATCGAGTCGGTGATGCCATCCAGCCATCTCATCCTCTGTCATCCCTTTCTCCTCCTACCCCCAATCCTTCCCAGCATCAGGGTCTTTTCCAGTGAGTCAACTCTTCGCATGAGGTGACCAAAGTATTGGAGTTTCAGCTTTAACATCAGTCCTTCTAAAGAACACCCAGGATTGATCTCCTTTAGGATGGACTGGTTGGACCTCTTTGCAGTCCAAGGGACCCTCAAGAGTCTTCTCCGACACCACAGTTCAAAAGCATCAATTCTTTGGCACGCAGCTTTCTTCACAGTCCAACTCTCACATCCATACATGACCACAGGAAAAACCATAGCCTTGACTAGATGGACCTTTGTTGGCAAAGTAATGTCTCTGCTTTTGAACATGCTGTGCTTCTGTTCAAAACCTAGTGATTTTCCAAAAACTTTTATAAAATGGATGGGTAATACAAAGATGGACTGAGGAACCATTTTTAAAATATATTTAATAGTCGGGTATAATTAGTATTTAAATTAAGCCATTAACTTTAAATAATGCCTATTTTTAAAATGTATTTATTTTTAATTGAAGGATAATTGTTTTACTATATTGTGTTGTTTTCTGCCATACATCAACATGAATCAGCCATACGGATACATATGTCCCCTCTCTCTTGAACCTTTCTCTCACCTTCCACCCCATCTGACCCATCTAGGTTGTCAGAGCACTGGTTTGAGCTCCCTGAGTCATACAGCAAATTCATAATGGCTATCTATTTTACATATGGTAATGTATATGTTCCCATGTTAATCTCTGAATTCATCCCTCCCTCTCCCTCTCCTGCTGTGTCCAGAAGTCTGTTCTCTATGTCTGCATCTCCACTGCTGCCCTACAAATAGGTTCATTAGTACCATCTTTCTAGATTCAATATATAAGGATTTGGTGAAGGCAATGGCACCCCACTCCAGTACTCTTGCCTGGAAAATCCCATGGATGGAGGAGCCTGGTAATCTGCAGACCATGTGGTCGCGAAGAGTCAGACACGACTGAGTGACTTCACTTTCACTTTTCCCTTTCATGCATTGGAGAAGGAAATGGCAACCTACTCCAGTGTTCTTGCCTGGAGAATCCCAGGGACGGGGGAGCCTGGTGGGCCGCCGTCTCTGGGGTCGCACAGAGTCAGACACGACTGAAGCGACTTAGCAGCAGCAGCAGCATATAAGGATTAATATATGATATTTGTTTTTCCCTTTCTGACTTAACTTCTCTTTGTATCATAGGCTCTAGATTCATCCACCTCTTTAGAACCAACTCAAGTGCATTCCTTTTAATAGCTAAGTAACATTCCATTGTTTATATGCACCACAGCTTCTTTATCCATTCATCTGTTGATGGGCATTTAGGTTGCTTCAATGTCCAAGCTATTCTAAATAGTGCTGCAATGAACATTTGAATACATGTGTCTTTTTTCAGTTATGGTTTCCCCAGAGTATACACCCAGTAATGGGATTTCTGGATCATAAGGTAGTTTCATTCCTAGTTTTTTTTTTTTTTTTTCTTCTTCTTTTAAGGAATCTCCACACTGTTCTTCATAGTGGCTGTGTCATTTTTCATTCCCACCAACAGTGTAAGTGGATTCCTTTTTTCTCCACATCCTCTCCAGCATTTTTATTTGTAGACATTTTGAAACAAAGAAAAGATAGTCTTTTCAACAAGTGGTGCTGGGGAAACTGGATAGCCATGTATAAAAGAGTGAAATTAAAATACTTCCTAACACCATACACAAAGACAAACTCAAAATGGATTAAAGACCTAAATGCAAGACCAGAAACCATAAAACTCTTAGATGAAAACAGAAGCAGAACACTCTATGACATAAATCACAGCAAGATCTTCTATGATCCATCTCCTAAAAGTTGTGGAAATAAAAACACAAGCAGATGGGACCTAATTAGACTTAAAATCCTTTGCACAGCAAAAGAAACTATAAACAAGGTAAGTAGTGCCAATTTTTAGCTATCTGATACTAAACCAGACTTAGTCTATTGGAAGTGATATGACAAGATGATTTCTTTAGGAATCATTCTCTGACTTCCATCATAAAAAGGATAATAATTTAATGTTCTCTGAAAAATCATAGTCAAAAATATATTCAGCTCAGTCATTGTATTCATTGAGGAGAGGAAAAATACCGACCCAGGGATTGAACCCAGGTCTCCCACATTGCGGGCAGACACTTTAACCTCTGAGCCACCAGGGAAGCCTCCTCTATATTTTAGATAACTCAAAAGCAGAAAAATATATATAAAAAAAGAAGGCCAATATTTATTAAATGAAGAACCAGCTGACTCATTAGAAAAGTCCCTGAAGCTGGGAAAGATTGAAGGCCAAAGAAAAAAGAGGTGGCAGAGGATGAGATGGTTGGATAGCATCACTGACTCAATGGACATGAATTTGAACAAACTCCAGCAGATAGAGAAGGACAGGGGAGCCTGGTGTGCTGCAGTCCATGGAGCTGCAAAGAGTCAAACACAACTTAGCAACTGAATAACAATAACAAATCAGATAAAAGGGATAGATGTTAGGAAATCAATCAAATAAAATATAAATATGAAGCAACAAATTTACCTCATTTAAACAGGTAAATAGATTTATAAATTGCTGATTTTTTTTATAAATTGTTACTTTATTTTTCTGCAGAGTCATTTTTCTTAAACACAAGTAGACTGATTAAAAAATCATTTGCTTACACAATTCAAAAGCTGAATAAAGAAAAGCAAAGAAATAATTCCTAAAGATGCAGTTTTTGGATGCAATTCCAAAAGATGCAGTCTCTTCTTTCAGCTAAGAATATGCAAACTTTAAGAATTATTTGCTTGTTAAATGCTATCCTAGTCACTAGCTAGCTTTTGGTTGTGACAGTCAAGGTGATGTTAAAATATTCCTTTGTAACACTTTTTTTTTTCCTGAGAGAGAAGTTTGCAGTAGAGTGTTTTGACAAACATTTTGGACGAATATCTTCTTCCTTTCTGTTACTGAATAAAATGATATAAATTAAGGATAATAACTATTTAATATATTCTTTGAGCACTAGATCCTTTTACAAGTTTCCTGGGATGATCAGACAACGCTAGGATTTTTAAGATAACATTTCACTCTAACCAGATAACTGCCAAGTTGTCTCCTGCTGTGTTTTCTTACTCTCTCATTCATTCATCACATATTTAATAGGTGCCTACTGTGTGCCAGACAATGTTCTAAGCAATGAACAATGTAGACAAATTCCCTGCCTGTAAGAAGTTTTCATTCTGGTAGAGTAGACAAACACAATTCCAATGTTCAGGAGCATTCTTTTCCCATTGAGATAACATTGCTTTTGGGCAAGACCAGGCTTTCTCAACTTCAGCACTAATCCTATTTTGAGAAGGATAATTCTTTGTTGTGAACTGTTTTGTGCTCTGTAGAACGTTTATCAGTATCTCTAGCTTCTACTCACTGAACTCCAGTAATGTCCCAAAGCTGTGACAACCAAAAATGTTTCCAGACATTGTCAGATGTCCACTCTGGGGGAAAAAAATCATCCTGAGTTCAGAATCACTGGCCTAGACAAATCAGTGGGGCTTCTCTTCAAAATGTTCCCATTGTTATCCTACTCCAGTGTTGTGTCAGCATCTGCATTTGGCTGATGCTTCTTTTTACATTTGTCCTAGACAGGTTCATCCACCTTTCAGGTCTATGGTTTTGCACACTTGGGAGCAGATGCTGACCTAGCAGAACTAATGTAAGACGTTACTGGCAAAGGAGCTTTTTGTTTCAATAATACATATATTTCACTTGTATTCTGAGTATGGATGCTGCATATTGATAATACATGGCTTTCCAATTGATTCATGGTATGATTCCTGATATTTTGTGTCTGTGTATTTTACAATGTGAAAAGTGAAAGTGAAGTTGCTCAGTCATGTCTAACTCTTTGCGACCCCATGGGCTGTAACTTGCCAGGCTCCTCTGTCCATGGGATTTTCCAGGCAAGAGTACTGGAGTGGGTTCCCATTTCAGCTTTTGCTAAATTCATGGCTTTCTATGGGCCTATTTCTTGTTATATATCTAAACATGCTGATAACTACCTCATCCCACACTACAAATTGTTTCTGTATGCAGGTTTACTGGTCTTTGCTTTGTCATAACACCTTCTTGTCTTAACTGGCTTAAAAAAGATCAAATCAGTGAGAAAATTAACTGTAACATTCTTCACAACCTAGTGTCTACATCTCTCTTTGTGGCTTATTGAGCTGGTCTGGGATGGAAATTTATATAATCAGATTTTTCTCTAACTCTGTGGCAAATTTTGGAGACCTGCCTCTACACACATACGTAAATTATTTTGTTTTTAATTGCAGCCCTTTGCACCTTCTTTCTGTTGTACTTGGGAGAATAGTTATTGTCAATGCTTAAATTTCCATTACCAATAGGAAAAAAAAGTAAGTGTATTCTTCTATTACAAGCAATAGCCAAGGATATATTTATAGTCTTTCAGAAACAATACAAGCTCCTCTGCAAGGCTGCTCAATTTAAAGCCAGCACTAGATGATATTTACGCGTGCATCAGCCCCAGTTGTCTCTCCCCTGCCTTTGTGATGTCAACTGTGCATGCTTTTCATTTGTGGGCATGTTGTGGCACAGGTTCCAATAGGTCCTATACCTGTAGCTGATCATATTCCAGGTTTCCTTGTACTTCCTTTCCTATTAAAGACAATTGCTGAATATGAGTATTCTCAGTGAACTGGATTGGATGGAAGGATTTTTTGAGTAGCCAGAACAAAGGTGATAGAAGCAAAGTGATCCGATAGTGTCTCACACTCACACAAGCACGCACACTTCCATCTGCCAACATGGTTGATTCAAGAGTTGTAGGGCTCTGCATCACAACATACTGGAAAATTTTTAAAGAGATGGGAATACCAGACCACCTGACCTGCCTCCTGAGAAATCTGTATGCAGATCAAGAAGCAACAGTTAGAACTGGACATGGAACAACAGACTGGTTTCAAATTGGGAAAAGAGTACATCCAGGCTGTATATTATCACCCTACTTATTTAATTTATATGCAGAACATCATGAGAAATGCAGGCTGGATGAAGCACAAGTTGGAATCAAGATTGCTGGGAGAAATAACAATAACCTCAGATTTGCAGATGACACCATACTTATGACAGAAAGCGAAGAATAACTAAAGAGCCTCTTGATGAAAGTGAAAGAGGAGAGTGAAAAAGTTGGCTTAAAACTCAATATTCAGAAAACTAGAATCATGGTATCTGGTCCCATCACTTCATGGAAAATAGATGGGGAAGCAGTGGAAACAGTGGCTGACTTTATTTTTGGCGGGGGAGGGGGGTGGTGTCCAAAATCACTGCAGATGGTGACTGCAGCCATGAAATTAAAAAAATGCTTGCTCCTTGGAAGAAAAATTATGACCAACCTAGGCAGCATATTAAAAAGCAGAGACATTATTTTGTGGACAAACGTCCGTGTAGTCAAAGCTATGGTTTTTCCAGTAGTCATGTATGGATGTGATAGTTAGATTATAAAGAAAACTGAGCACCAAAGAATTGATGTTTTTTGAACTGTGGTTTTGGAGAAGATTCTTGAAGGTCCCTCGGACAGCAAAGAGATGCAATCAGTCCATCCTAAAGGAAAACAGTCCTGAATATTCATTGGAAGGACTGATGCTGAAGCTGAAACTGCAATACTTTGGCCACCTGATGTGAAGAACTGACTCATTTGAAAAGACCCTAATGCTGGGAAAGAGTGAAGATGGGAGGAGAAGGGGATGACAGAGGATGAAATGGTTGGATCGCATCACCAACTCAATGGACAAGAGTTTGAGTCAACTCTGGGAGTTGGTGATGGACGGGGCTACATACAGTTCATGGGGTCGCAAAGAGTTGGACACGACTGAGTGAGCTGAACTGAACTGAAGGCTCTGCAGGTGGCGCTAGTAGTAAAGAATTAATCTGCTAATGCAGGAGAGGTAAAAGACAAGTGTTGGATCCTTGAATCAGGAAGATCCCCTGGAGGAGAATATGACAACCCACTCTTGTATTCTTGCCTGGAGAATCCCATGGACAGAAGAGCGTGGCAGGCTACAGTCCATGGGGTCATGAAGAGCTGTTGCTGCTGCTGCTAAGTCGCTTCAGTCGTCCAACTCTTTGCGACCCCATAGACGGCAGCCCACCAGGCTTCCCTGTCCCTGGGATTCTCCAGGAAAGAACACTGGAGTGGGTTGCCATTTCCTTCTCCAATGTATGAACGTGAAAAGTGAAAGTGAAGTCACTCGGTCGTGTCCGACTCCTAGCAACCCCATGGACTGCAGCCCACCAGGCTCCTCTGTTCATGGGATTTTCCAGGCAAGACTATTGGAGTGGGGTGCCATTGCCTTCTACGACACAGGCAGGCTTACATGGGTGTATATTAACTTCTCCTGTTGAATCAGGTACTTGGTTTATTTTCTCCCTTGACAGCTATTATTAGAGAATCTCATACCTATTAGGAAAGTGTTCCTTTTGGCAATTGTGCCTTTATTTTGCAAAACATAAAAAAAAATGAGAATTTTTTAAATAAAAGAATTTTCAAGAAAAAGGTTAAAAATACCATTCAGCTCAGTGCGGTCTGACTGAGATATACTTTAACCTAAGCTGAATGCTCCCTTCTAAATGTTCCAGAATGTGTTAGTTTTGACAAAGTTTCAAGGAAAAGATGTGGAACTCCCAGTAGTACTCTGATCAGTGGTCCCTGACTAATGATTATGAAAATTTCTTCCTGTTTCTCCTCTTATCGGCAGTACATAACTTCTAACAGCTCTTTTAGCTGTAGCAAAAACAGGCTTGTAGCCTAAAGAAAAATGACTACCAGGCAACAAGATATTTTAATGGTTGTCTAGTCCAAAATATGGGTTACTCTAAAAATTTAAAATTACAACCATGAATCCCCTTTGAATTCCTCAAGGTTTTTCTGACTTTGCCAGCCCCTTTATTCTGAAATACATGAAGATAACAAAAGAATGACAAATCTAAACTGCAGATGGTTATTCCCTTTCTCTCATTTCATTCATTTTTAATGCAGATGATGTGATCTTTGGGACTTAGAGCCATATTTGACAGCTTTTTCATGTTTATTTGGATGGTGAGTTATGCTTCAATTTGGATTTGAGGCACTCTTTCCAAGAATAAGTCATTTGCAATCCATGTATTTTTTAGTGGCTAAGATGTGAAAATGCAGGTTTTATTGTTTCTTTCTTGTGATTTACACTATTCTACATGCAGAGCTTTTCTTAAACAAAAGACTCAGTTTTCTTTTGATTTTAGTCAAAAATGGTTATATTTCTGTTTTTAGTGCAGCATGGCTGAAGAGTTCAAGACAAAGAAACTGTCAAAATAAAATCCTATTGTTTATTTTAGGACATAAAATTTCTTCAAGTACATAAATAACGTCTCATGCATTTATGATACTAACTCCTTCGTTTACATGTATTTCAGAACCAGTCCCCGACATTCTGCATAGTTTGAAGCACAGTGAATGCCTAGTGTCTTACTAAAGGAAAAAAAAATCACTTCCATGATCTCTTCCTGAAAGCTAAGATGGTCTTTGCCACCAAGGAAAGCTGCTCTGCAGTATTATAGACCTTTAGGCTATTTCTTCTCTTCCAAAACAAATTTTATTGCAGTTATTTTGCTTGTAAACAAACAAACAACTTTAGGTGACACTCAGTTTACTTTAATGTGTCAGATATTTAAAAATTATCTTTATCCCTTATTCCTACATTATTGCTACCACCCTCCTGTTTTCCCAAACAATTCTCTTCCTATTTTGTGTTGAGATTCAGAATGGAAATAGACATTTCAAGTCCAAAATATGGTCAGAAGTTTTGATATATTTTTCACTTCTTTCCTTATAGCGAAGTACATGGAGTGTGGTATTCCCTCTAAAGTAGTAACAAGCTTAAAAGTTTGCTTTAAAATCTTTATGAAACTTTTTTTCAAGTCTAGAGAACCCAGGGCATATTTATTTTTCTCAATCTTTGTGATTGCTTTCTATGCAATGGGCACAGTGTTAAGTATTGAGATAGTGAAGGCATCTTGTTGATATTTGAAATCCATTCCCTCTGTCTCCTGACAGTTTAAGTCCTTCAAAATTTTAAAAATCTGTTACTTTACTGACAGTCCAACTTGATCAATTATTTCTCTGAAATTTTATAAGTCCTCATATATCTTTTGGTTAAACCACTCATTTGGCACTTGACTGACTAAATGGACTGTTCCCAGAGAGCAAGAACTATACCTTTCACTCTTATGGTATTTCTGGTATTAAATTAAAAGTGAAATATCACAAAGATGCATGAAAAATTCTAATCACATATATGGTAACAATCAGCTATGTAATTTTAAATTTATCTTGATACCATTTTCTCCAAAAATAAAAAATAAGAATGTAAATAAATTGAATATTCACATTTTTGCCATACTATAACAAAGAAGTCATCAAGTTATTTCTACTCTGGGTTGTAAGTTCTGGCCTTATTAGCATCCATTAATTACATCAAACAAAGAAAATTCTGCTTCCTAGAAAAGGATAGATGGATAGAATTTTCTCATTTAATGTTTTTCTTCTTTTTATTTAGACACTAAAATAAAACATCTGCTATTATTTATCCTCTAGTGATTACTAGTAGCTTTCCCTGTGAATGAGAAAGTGGCAAATTAATATTAACAAGATTTTTGTTGTTGTTGTTGTTCAGTTGTTCAATCGTGTCCAACTCTTTGTGACCCCATGGACTGCAGCACACCAGGCTTCCCTGTCTGTCGTCATCTCCCGGAGTTTGCTTAAACTCATGGCCATTGAGTTAGTGATGCCATCCAACCATCTCATCCTCTGTCATCCCCTTCTCCTCCTACCTTCTATCTTTCCCAGCATCAGGATCTTTTCTAATGAGTCGCCTCTTCACATCAGGTAGACAAAATATTAGAGTTTCAGCTTTAGCATCAGTCCTTCCAATGAATCTTTAGGACTAATTTCCTTTAGGACTGATTGATTCAATCTCCTTGTAGTCCAAGGAAGATTAAATACAGGCAATAATTTATGATTCAACTGCTTGATTTGGGGGACAATCATGAGTATTTGCCCATTTATTGTAATATTAAGATTTGGTGTCAGAAATGATTTTCTTACTCTAAATTCTGCCACTTACTATGTAAAAGAAGTAACATACTGAGAATTTCTGAAACTCTTTAAAAAAAAATGATGCTACCACTTCCATTTTGTATTGGAACTGGTATATAGTAATTTATGTATTCATAGAAATGCATTAGAATAAATATGATGAGCTAGAGTATTTGGATCAACTCACTGGCTTCCCTGGTGGCTTAGGTGGTAAAGAATCTGCCTGCAATGGAAGGGATCCAGGTTGGGAAGATCTCCTGGAGAAGGGTACAGCAACCCACTCTAGTATCCTTGCCTGGAGAATCCCATGAACAGAGAAGCCTGGTGGGATACAGGTGGGTTACATGGGGCTGCATAGACTCGGACATGACAGAGCAACTTTTACTTTCACTCATTGGCTAAAGACAGTTTAAGTAGCTACAAAAAATAATAAAATTTTTCTTAAGAGCATAGACATGGACTTTGATTGAATAGTCTATAGTAGACCAAATTTTCCACTAAAAACAATAAGAGAAGCCCGGTAAAATAAACTTTAAGATATGCTTGAAGTCATTAAGACTATAACTATTGAAGTAATGACACCAAGAGGCCAAGATCCTGGAGAAATAGAAGCCATAGAGAGCAGAGCCCAACTCTCTGTCATACTTCATCCTGTAAAGAATATGCTAAATCTTAGTGCTGGGTGAGAAGCTGAAAAATCAGACAGACAGTGGTTAGCTGCCAGGAACAGATAAGTGAGCAGGGCCCTGGCAATCTGACAGGGCTGGAGTAAAAACATCCCAGTGCAGGCAGGATTTGAGAGGCCAACATCCAGGAGAGAAGGGAGGTTCTAAGAAGTGAGCCAAATGCTGTCTTTTTTTTTCCCCTTGTAGCACTTACTGAATTCTTAAGGTGCTTAGAGAAAGAGACTAAAAGATCAGTTGAAAATCTATGCAGTTATAAGGGTGAACAGGAGACAGCAATGGGATTTCTTGATTAGCAGGGAAAGAGAGCATTTTGTGAACACTCAAAGGCTCTAGGTAGAGATCTCTAAGAGCTAGCTTGAAGAGCTGTGGACAAAGAGAGGTACACAATGCTTCATCAAAAGTGACAACATCCTTGAATCAGCTTATTCCTTGATTGAAAACAGTGATCTGCTCCCTCATAGGCTGCCTAAGAAAGGTCAAGATAGATTCTGTCTGAAAGAAGAGAATATTCTTCAATGGCATCAAATGTTTCATGGACAATAGCCAGCATTTAATTAAAAAATTAATGACAAATAAAAAAATAAAGGAACAGAAAAATCAACAATAGCAACAAAACATAGATGATCCAGGTGCTTTAGCTTGAGATAAGAACATAGATAACAAGAAGAATTTCATCAGAGAACTGTTATCTAATGGAAAAGAAGCAAATGGAAATTCTTGAGTTAAAAAAGCAATAATGGGAATTGATTGACCCAGCACATGGGGTTACCTACAGGTTGGACAAAATTGAATATGTGGTTAAAGTAATGGTGAGTAAAATAATATGTGAGTAAAAATAATCTAGGCTGAAGAAGGAGAAAAACATATGTGAAAAGTACAGAAAAAAATGCAAGAGACATATGGGACACAGTGAAGACGAATAAAACACATGTACTGGGAGCCATAGAAGGAAAGAGAAGAGGGAGGCAGAAGCAGTATTTTAAGAGATAGTGTTTGAAAATTCCAACTTACAGAAACTCAAGTTACATGAATAAAAAGTACTATGTATCCAAAACAAGTTAAATAAGAGAAAATCCAAGCATATCTCAGTGAAACTCAGAAACAGTAGACAAAGGAAAAGGTCTTGGAAGCAGAGACTTAGAAGGACATTGAGAACTAGCTTTTAGACAGAAACAAAGAAATGCTTTTACAATAGGATGGCACCTCTAAAGGAATAAAATAAAATAGCTACCCAACTAGAATTCTATAAAAAATGAAAATATCCTTTAAAAATTAAGATTATTAAAAGATATTTACCTTCAAACAAAAACTAAAAAAAAACTAGTGCCAGCAAATCCACACATGGAATTTCTTAGACAGAAATGTAATCAATCACAGTTGGAAGCAAAGAAATACATGAAGAAATTAAAGCTCTAGAAAAACTAATTATGTGTACAGGTATTGATTGTATAAAACAAAAATATTAATGTCTGCATAAAATAGATGAGGAATTAAAGTAATGGCAAAATAACATGATAAGAGGGAGGGGAATAAATAGAGTAAATATATTTTCAGGTGAGAGGTAAAGAAATCATTTATTTCTGACTATTATGAGTCAAAGTTCCATATTGCAGTCATTGAAATTATTGTAAAGAATGTATGTCTTAAAGCTAATTACAAAAAAAGCTAATTAAAAGAAAATTGATATATGATAAAATAATTTGCAAGGAGAGAAAAACATAAAACAAGTGGGACAAATAGAAACAATAAAAGCTAAATATGAAGCAAAATAGATCAGAAAATACATTTAGTATAAGTGGACACAAAGCTCCAATTAAAAGACTGGATTTAAAATAAAAAAAACACTTGTATTTAGTGACAAAGACTCTTTAAAGACAGTGACAGAAAGGTTAGAAGAAAAAGATTGGGAAAAGATCTATCAGGCAAAAGTAAAACTGGTACAGCAGTGATAGAAAAAAACAGGTGCAATGACAAGAAGTACAACAAGAGACGATTAGCAGAACTTCATAATGATATAAAGATCAGTGTACTAGAAAGATATAACAGTGTTATATTTGTATGAGCCTAAGGAAATGGCAACCCACTCCAGTGTTCTTGCCTGGAGAATCCCAGGGACGAGGGAGCTGCTGGGCTGCCGTCTATGGGGTCACACAGAGTCGGACACGACTGAAGCGACTTAGCAGCAGCAACAGCAAAGATACAAAATATACAAGATAAAAATTAAAAGAATTGCACGAGAAATGACAAGTCAAAAATATACTCAGAGATTTTAACAGACCTCTCTGAATAACTGATAGTATTAACAAACCAAAAAAAAAAATCAATAAGTATGCAGAGAGTGTAAACATTGTGATAAATTTGCCTAGTTGACAAGAATAGATCATTGTTTCCAACAATGACAGAACACACAATTTTAAGTGCTTGTAGAAGATGTGTGTGTATGTGTGTGTGTGTGTGTGCACATGCTCAGTTGCTCTGTTGTATCTGACTCTTCACAATCCCATGGACTGTAGCATGTCAGGCTCCTCTGTCTTCCCTGGGCAAGAATCCTGGAGTGGGTTGCCATTTCCTTCTCCAGGGGATCTTCCCAACTCAGGGATTAAACCCTCATCTCTTGTGCCTCCTGCATTGGCAGGTGGCATCTTACCAACTGAGCCACTTGGGAAGCCCACATATAGAATATACATGCACCTAATTTTGGAAAATGTTTCATATGCAGCTTAAAATATTTGTGCATTCAATTATTATTTGGAAACAAAAAAATATAGCTAAAAAATAGGACAAACATATTAATGGATGTGAGAAAAATACTTTAAAATAACAGATACATGACATACCACACTTAAATGTGACTAAATCTGTGCTTAAATAAAAATTATACTGTAAAATTAACATATAAAAACATGTTTATGAGTATGTATTATATTTAGGTATTCACATAGCATGTTAAAGATGGAAGGGCAAATTAAATTCAACAAAACTAGAAGGGAGAAAAATATAAAGACAAATTGTGAAATAGAAAATACATGTATAATTAAAAATTGACTAATAAAAAAATTTTATCTTTTGAGTATGTAAAATGGATATATTCATGGTAAAATTCTAATTAATCACCAGAACAGAGAGAAGGCACAAATTATCTTTACTAGCAGCAGTAAAAAGCATGAATAAAGATCCTACAGATATTGAAAATAAAAGTATATGATGAATGATGTTTTAACAGTAAAGTAGAAACTATATAAAATGGATAACCTCCTAGAAAAATAAAATATATGAAACCTGCAATAAGAAATTTAAAAAGTCATATAGTTTTACTATATTAAATTCATAAAATCTCAGTTCATATAGCTTTATGATGATTTCCCAAACATTTCAGATAGCTATAACACTAATTGTATGGCAAAGTTTCCAGAGCAAAGAACAATAAGAATAATTTACAAATGATTTTAATTGCTATCATAATTAGCAATTATGCTAGCAAATATTACTAAAATACGGTAAGAGTTTGCTATTGTTACCAAAATATGATAGAATCATCTGTCATAACAAAGTAGAACTTATCCAGTAAAGAGACTGGCATAAAGTTTTAAAATTATTTACTATTAGTCATCAGACAAAATAACAGAGGAAAATATAAAATTAGTTTTAGAAATTCAGAAAAGACATTTGACAAGATTAAAAATTCAGTACTCACTCATGATAAAACTTTTAGCAAAGTAGGAATTTAAAAAAGCCTTTTTGCTCTAATAATGGTTATCTATAAAGATCTATATTAGGTGTAATATTTAACAGTGAAATAACAATTAGGTCAAAATTAGGAGAACAAAAGATGCCTATATCAATCACTTCTCTTAAGCATTTTACAAGATATCTCAGCCTATGCAATAAACCAAGTAAAAAAACAGTGTTAATGATTTAATTTTTAAGAAAATATGTATGAACCTAACAGCAAAGACACAAACACGATACTGGATGCTTGGGGCTAGTGCACTGGGACGACCCAGAGGGATGGTATGGGGAGGGAGGAGGGAGGAGGGTTCAGGATGGGGAACACATGTATACCTGTGGCGGATTCATTTTGATATTTGGCAAAACTAATACAATCTTGTAAAGTTTAAAAATAAAATAAAATTAAAAAAAATTAAAAGAATTGCATGAGAGATGACAAGTCAAAAATTATACTTAGAGATTTTAACAGACATCTCTGAATAGCTGATAGTATTAACAGACCAAAAAATATCAATAAGTATACAGAGAGTGTAAACATTGTGATAAAATTGCCTAGTTGACAAGAATAGACCAATGAAAGAGAATAGAAAATCCAGAAACAAATCAGAACTTTCATAGTCAAGAGACTTATGACAGAGGTAACACAATGATGCGCTGGTAGAAGGATGTCCTCTTTAATAAATGCTCCTAAATTGATTGGGTATCTATCTGGGGGCAGGGGATGGGGGGCGGGGGCCATGGGGCGGGGCATGGTCAAAGAACTTGGACTTCACTTTACCCAGTAAAAAAACAAAAAAATAAATTCCAGATAAATTACAGACCTGAATATGAAAGGTAAAATAATGAGGTTTCAAAGTAAACGTAGAACATCTTTATGCCCTTCAGTTCAGTTCATTTGAGGCACACAGTCGTGTCCGACTCTTTGTGACCCCATGGACTGCAGCACACCAGGCCTCCCTGTCCATCACCAACTCCCGGAGCTTGAGCAAACTCATCTCCATCGTCCGTGATGCCATCCAACCATCTCATTCTCTGTCATCCCCTTCTCCTCCTGCCTTCAATCTTTCCCAGCATCAGGGTTTTTTCCAGTGAGTCAGTTCTTCACATCAGGTGGCCAAAGTATTGGAGTTTCAGCTTCAGCATCAGTCTTTCCAATGAATATTCAGGACTGATTTCCTTTAGGATGGATTGGTTGGATCTCCTTGCAGTCCAAGGGACTGTCAAGAGTCTTCTCCAACACCACAGTTCAAAAGCATCAATTCTTTGGTGCTTAGCTTTCTTTATAGTCCAACTCTCACATCCATACATGACTACTGGAAAAACCATAGCTTTGACCACACAGACCTTTGTTGACAAAGTATTGTCTGCTTTTTTTAATATGCTGTCTAGGTTGGTCATAGCTTTTCTTCCAAGGAGCAAGCATCTTTTAATTTCATGGCTGCAGCCACTATCTGCAGTGATTTTGGAGCCCAAGAGTAGTCTATAATTTTTCATAAAGGACACTAAAAGCATTAACCATAAAAGCAACACTTGATAAAATGGACTTCACTAATAATAAGACCTATGTTCATCAAAGACATTATTAGTATAAAAAAATAGCTTAGTCTCTTCAGGCTACTGTAACAAAATAGCACTGAGTGACTTATAAACAGTGGACATTTGTTTCTTATAATTCTGGAGGCTGTAAGTCCAAGATCAGGATACTAGCACAGTCAGGTCCTGGTGAAAGACCTGTTTCAGGCTGTGGATTGCCAACTTCACACCGCATCCTGAAAGTGTGGAAGGAGTAAGGGAGCACTGTCAGGCCTCTTTTATAAGGGCACTAATCCCATTCATGAGGGTTTCTCCCTCAAGACCTAATCACCTCCCAAAAGTCCCACTTCCCAGTATCATCACCATGGGGATTCAGCATATGAATCTGAGGCAGATACAGATACTCAGGGGCTCCCCAGGTAACACTAGTGATAAACAATCTGCCTGCCAATGCAGGAGACATAAAAGATGCAAGTTTGATCCCTGGATTGGGAAGATCTCCTGGAGGAGGGTACAGCAACCCACTCCAGATTTCTTGCCTGGAGAATCCCATGAACAGAGGAGCCTGACAGCCTACAGTCCATAGGGTCTCAAAGTGTTGAACATGACAAGCAACTTAGCATGCACGCACGCACGCACATTCTCAGAACATAGCACTCAGTCTAATTCTAAGAAGAACATCAGAGGGATGTCAATTGAGGGACGTTTTACAAAAGATCTGACTAATATTTGTCAAAACTTGTCAACATGATTAAGAACAAAGACTGAGAAATTGTCATAACCAAGAAGTGGCTAAGGAAGTGTGATGAATAAATGTAATGTGGAACGCTGAATGAAATCCTAGGAGAGAAAAATTATTATAAACAAAAGCAAGGAAATTCAAATAAAATATGGACTTTAGTTAATAATAATGTGAGAATATAAATGGTTTGAATCATGTCATTACCAAACTTCACCTGATATACATGTATAAAATATTTTTTAAGCACACATAGACTGTTTTCTCAAAATCAGCTTTTACCTGCTACACAGAAAGTCTCAAGAAATTTCAAAAGAAAGAAATAATATAAATTAGTTTTCTGACCACAGTGCATTTAAACTAAAAATCCATACATACGAGATAATTAGAAAATTGTGATATGCTAGGAAATGACAACATTTAGTACTCAAAACAGGCTAGCCAAAGATAGATTCATAATAGAAATTGAATTTTTTGAACTAACTGAAAAGAAAAATGTCACATTTCAAAAGTTTTGAAATGCAGTTAAAATAATACTTAGAGAAAAACATATAACCTTAAATGAGTATATTAGAAAAAGTTGAGGTGGTTAAATTAACCAGCACAGTACAAAGAAAAGCTATATATTTAATGGAATTAACTTATAATTGTCATATTGCATGCACACATACACGATAAACCCAAAGAAAATACATAGAGGGGAATGAAAAAAGATAGTAATACACATTAATAAACTAAAAATCTAATAATCAGCTGAAAGAAAACGTAATCATTTGAGAAGAATAAAATTGATTGATTTTCAGTGACACTAATCAAGTAAGAGATAAATCCCAAGTTAATAGTGTTAAAATAGACTAAAGGAAAATTAGAGTAGATGTTGCAGAGTAAAAATATAGTAATGGTATTTAAGAATGATTTTATGCTAATAAAGCTACAAATGCAGAGAACTAGATATCTGCATCAGAAAATTAACATCAAAACTGATTCAAGAAAGAATACAAATTTGAAAAACATTAGGAAAACCTAATCAATGATCAAAGATATTCTCACTATTTTATTTTGGATAGCTCCACTAATAAATGGTATCAGTAATTTGAGAAACCTAATTTATATGTATATCATCTCTTGTAAGAAACAAACAAACAAAAAAAGGAAGACATAGAGAGATTACTTCTATTTCATTAATAACAGATACAAATTTTCTACAATAAAGGGAAACTTCAAGTTAATTCCATTCCAGCATAGTGATGTAAAACAAAATATTTTCAAATCAAAATCCATAATAATATGTTAAAAGAGTTTTATCATGACCAGTTGGGTTTATTTTAAAAAGGAAAAGATGTTTTAACTTTAAAAAGTTCAGTAATATCATCCACGAAATTAATAAACTAAAGGAGAAAATCATATGATCATTCCAATGGCTGAACAAAATTTTTTGAAAGATTCAATGCTCACGTTTAAAAAATCTTACCAAACTTGGAAGTAAAATAAACTGTCAATTTAAAAATCACATGATTTCATAAAATAAAATGTATTAAATTAAAGTTTCATACTATTTTTCAAAGTACATCATGACATCTAGGCATTTTGCTACTTGAACTTATGTAAAAACTAGCAATTTGGTACTATCTTATTTTTATAGAAAGCATTGTTCTTTCAAGAAACACCAGTGAATTCTTGCTTGCTCTGTCAGTTTCCTGTTTCTATTTCTTAAGAATAAAAGGTATAGATACCAAAAAAGGAAAGAAAAAAAAAGAAAAAACCTATTTCATTTAATTTTTTCAAATATTTGTCAAATTTACTTCCCATTTTTTTTTCTCTTTTGCATTGAATAAACAAGTTCTATTCTTTAGGGAAAATAAATGACTATTTGACTACTGTATCATTAGAAGCACAAATCCTCAGTTTATTCTCATCTCATGTATTATTCCTATTAGAGCATATAGGTGGTTGCTGATGATCACTGCTCACTTTCCATGCTCATATCTTAGTATCCAGAGTCACTAAAACCTGAAAGATAGTACCTTTTGAAAGAGAAGTTATTGTACTTCTAAAGAGTTCCCATAAAACTGCATATTTGGTAAAATAGGACACATATGTGTCCTTGTCCCAGGATATATGAAGATAAAAAAAGCAGATGGAAGAACGGTAAGTGACATAGCAGAGAAGAATAGCGAATCTTCATGCCTAAACTAGAGAGTATCACATGTTGAAGGAAGTCTGTTTGCACAGAAGAATCCTAAAATTGCTCAGTAATTAGGTCAACATGTAACACGAAAAGAAGGTGAAAAACAGAAAGGACATTTGGAAGTACCCATATGGAGCAGTTACCCATATGGAACACTGGGTCTTCACGTCCAACTTGGATAACCAGGGGACTATTCGTCCTTTTTACTTGCAGGGCCTGAGAAGTCTATTTTCAGGAAAAGGAATGAAAGAGCTTTCGGATTTCTAAGACACATGGCCCAAAAGAGAGTGGGAAAGATGGTTTTATGAACATCTCTTTGCTGGACAGTTTCCAGTCTACTCCTCAGAATAGCTCTCCAGCAACAACAGAGACTTCTGTCCCCAACACTCCTACCCCACCTCTAAAGAGAAGACTGTCATTCTTGTTTGGTGAACTTCATGTACCAGAGAAAAGATCCACAACCGCTGCCCTGTGGACAACTCGGGATGAAAAACCTTGCTAGTGTACTCCTATCACTAGAATTAAGCTTCATAATTTATACACAGCCCCATGAATGAAGAAGATTTTAGTGGCATATTCGCAAATGTAAATGAAGAAAGATCAGATATTTGAAGAAAACCTCTACTAGGATGGTGGAAAGAAAAAAGAGAAAGATATACAAAGGAAATGAAGAAAACACCTGGGGAGATGTCCAAAAAATAAAATTAATGTTCTAAAAGATAGGGTGGAAAATATGGCATTCATGAAAGAAGAAGAGTGAAATGGGAAAAAGAGAAAATCATCTAAGAAATATTTAAGAAAAATACTCATAACTGACACACATGTCTCTCCAAAAAGAAAAGACATTCATACATTCATCTAAAGTTCAGCAAAATGAAATAAAAATATTGGATTCATATTAGAGCACATAATCATATAATTTTAGAACACCAGAGACGTTGAGAAGCTCCTAACAGTTTCTAGAGAAAAATAGAAAATTAATATATTTATTTTGGAAAAATCACAGGCCAAAGTATAGGAATAGGAAGGTCAGTGGATCCTCCACAGCGAAATTAGAAGCAATGCCAAAATTCTGCTTTAAAATGAATTTCAACCAAGGACTCCAGCAATAGGTTCCTAAAAATTCATCTCTCTTTTTGTTATTTTTCTAAGAGGCAGTGTAGGTTTTGGTTTGCTAAAATGAGGAAGTAAACCAAAAAGAACGGACAAGAGGGGAATCAACCCAGCGGAGGGGTGATGAAGATTCCTTTTCTATCACAGAAAAGGGGAAGCCAATAGTGGTATCCATGCTAAAATCTATGAGCGAATAATGAATCCAGACTGGAGAAAGAGAGTTGGAGCACACTTGATGGAATATCTCTAAGGAAAAAAGAGAAAGAGAATTGATACATTATCAACACATTTTTTTATGGAACTGTTAGAGGAGGCTGGACTATTTTATTTTGGCTGTGCTATACGGCATGGGGCATCTTAGTTCCCTGAGCAGAGATTGAACCCAGAGGCCTCGGCAGTGAGAGCACCAAGTCCTAATCACTGGACCTCCAGGGAATTCCCTGGGCATTTTATTTAGTTGTGCAAAGAAAACAAAACTAATGTAAAAAGAAAAAAGAAAGAAACAATAATTACCTTGAAGGAAAAAATAACTGCAGAACAAAATATATTCTATGAGATGTTCTGCAGTGAGCATTATTTACAGAGATGTAATAGTAGACACTGAATACATATTGATCAAAAGCAGATGTACAGGGGATGGAAAGAGGGGCAGAACAGAAGTCAACAAAATTGGAACCTCACCCACTATATTATATAGTCAATCTATAATGTAGAATGATAAAAGTAAATAGATAACAGTGCAAAAATAGTATTTAGAAACTCTAATACTTTGCCAAATATAAGCCAATCAAATATTTTTAAAAAAGAGAAAATGACTTGTAAATAGAGAATAAATGTGGTAGATTTTACTTACTGATGAGCAATTTTTCATAGGATAGGTTTTTTTTGCCATACTTAAAACTTTCAAAGCAGTCTTCCAGTTCTTACTGTCTTTGCTAATTATTACCATTGAAGAGCATATTATCACAGAATAAGAAATGTTTCAAATACCCCACATTAAAAAAGCCTGATGAACATTTATATAGGTGAAAAAAATATAATTATCTGAGCCTATAATTTAGTTATGTTTTATGTATAAAAAGAAATTGTTGTTTACTTGATTTTGTGTATGTTTTCCAAAGCAATTGCACAGTGTTAAAAAAAAAGTAGCTTTTTTAAAGCAGGTGCCTTTATCAAGATTACCAAATGATAGTTTAATAATAAAAGTATTCTTATGGAGTACTGTTTAAAAACAACCAAGTGATATTTAGTTCCTTTCATACTTTTCATATCTAATTCACTTCACTTTAAAAAAATCTAACATTCATTTCTGGCTTAATCCGTTGACCTAACTGAAGGAATTTTTGACACACCCATAGCCTTATCTTGAAGTCAAATACCATGAGAATGGCTGATCCAGGTATTCTGGATGACCAAAATGGATGATCCAAAGTATTTCCTCTAAAAGTCTAAAAAAAATTAACTCAGAAAAATTAATTTTGCCTTCCCTTCTGACTCTCATCTCTTCAGAGTTGCAGCATAAAAAGAATATGCATATTTAATAGGATTTAAAGCAAGAAAACAAGTCACTTAAATCAACTGTATTTTCTACTTTTTAAAAGTGTACATTTTAGTCTTCCTTAACAGAAAAGAGAAACTCACTTTTTCCCAAAAGATATAACAAGGTATTATTTGATAACAAGGTATCATTTGATATCCAAATATAAGTCTTTGAATTAATCTGAAGTTGTACTTATTCAAGACCATCCCCAAGAAAAAGAAATGCAAAAAAGCAAAATGGCTGTCTGAGGAGGCCTTACAAATAGCTGTGAAAAGAAGAGAAGCAAAAAGCAAAGGAGAAAAGGAAAGATATACCCATTTGAATGAAGAGTTCCAAAGAATAGCAAGGAGAGATAAGAAAGCCTTCCTCAGCGATCAATTCAAAGAAATAGAGGAAAACAATAGAATAGGAAAGACTAGCGATCTCTTCAAGAAAATTAGAGATACCAAGGGAAGATTTCATGCAAATATGGGCTCAATAAAGGACAGAAATGGTATGGACCTAACAGAAGCAGAAGATATTAAGAACAGATGGCAAGAACACACAGAAGAACTGTACAAAAAAGATCTTCACAACCAAGATAATCACGATGGTGTGATCACTCGCCTAGAGCCAGACATCCTGGAATGTGAAGTCAAGTGGGCCTTAGGAAGCACCACTACGAACAAAACGAGTGGAGGTGATGGAATTCCAGTTGAGGTATTTCAAATCCTGAAAGATGATGCTGTGAAAGTGCTGCACTCAATATGCCAGCAAATTTGGAAAACTCAGCAGTGGCCACAGGACTGGAAAAGATCAGTTTTCATTCCAATCCCAAAGAAAGGCAATGCCAAAGAATGCTTAAACTACCGCACAATTGCACTCATCTCACATGCTAGTAAAGTAATGCTCAAAATTCTCCACGCCAGGCTTCAGCAATATGTGAACTGTGAACTTCCAGGTATTCAAGCTGGTTTTAGAAAAGGCAGAGGAACCAGAGATCAAATTGCCAACATCCGCCAGATCATGGAAAAAGCAAGAGAGTTCCAGAAAAACATATATTTCTACTTTCTTGACTATGCCAAAGCCTTTGACTGTGTGGATCACAATAAACTATGGAAAATTCTGAAAGAGATGGGAATACTAGACCACCTCTCCTGCCTCTTGAGAAACCTATATTCAGATCAGGAAGCAACAGTTAGAACTGGACATGAAACAAGAGACTGGTTCCAAATAGGTAAAGGAGTACATCAAGGCTGTATATTGTCACCCTGCTTATTGAATGTTTATGCAGAGTACATCATGAGAAACGCTGGGCTGGAAGAA
Source organism: Bubalus bubalis (assembly GCF_019923935.1). Lineage (NCBI taxonomy): Eukaryota > Metazoa > Chordata > Mammalia > Artiodactyla > Bovidae > Bubalus > Bubalus bubalis. Next base: position 17,788,697 of record NC_059168.1, on the reverse strand, counting down.
GCACAAGCTGGAATCAAGATTGCTGGGAGAAATATCAATAACCTCAGATATGCAGATGACACCACCCTTATGGCAGAAAGTGAAGAGGAACCAAAGAGCCTCTTGATGAATGTGAAAGAGGAGAGTGAAAAAGTTGGCTTAAAGCTCAACATTCAGAAAACTAAGATCATGGCATCTGTTCCCATCACTTCATGGGAAATAGATGGGGAAACAGTGGAAACAGTGTCAGACTTTATTTTGGGGGGTTCCAAAATCACTGCAGATGGTGACTGCAGCCATGAAATTACAAGACGCTTACTCCTTGGAAGAAAAGTTATTACCAACCTAGACAGCATATTAAAAAGCAGAGATATTACTTTGCCAACAAAGGTTTGTCTAGTCAAGGCTATGGTTTTTCTAGTGGTCATGTATGGATGTAAGAGATGGACTATAAAGAAAGCTGAGCACTGAAGAATTGATGCTTTTGAACTGTGGTGTTGGAGAAGACTCTTGAGAATCCGTTGGACTGCAAGGAGATCCAAGCAGTCCATCCTAAAGGAGATTAGGCCTGGATGTTCATTGGAAGGACTGATGTTGAAGTTGAAACTCCAATATTTTGGTCATCTCATGCAAAGAGCTGACTCATTTGAAAAGACCCTGATGTTTGGAAAGATGAAGGTGGGAGGGGAAGGGGACGACAGAAGATGAGATGGTTAGATGGCATCAACTCAATGGACATGATAAACTCTAGGTAAACCCTGGGAGTTGGTGATGGACAGGGAGGCCTGGCATGATGTGCTTCATGAGGTCACAAACAGTTGAACAGAACTGAGCGACTGAACTGAACTGTACTTGTTCAAGGCCTGATGTGCAAGTCAGTTCTATTCAACATTCTTATAAACTGCATTAACTATATTAACTATATTTAGTAACTTAATTTTTAGTAATAGTAACTAAATTTTTTATTCATATTGCTATTTCAAATATGTACTGAAAATGAAGAAGTATGTACAGTCACTGTCTTTAACACCGTGTCCTTACAATTTATAGAAGGGTGTTTCAACATTTAGTGTGATTTACTTAATATTTATCTTAACAGGAAACTCAGTAGATTATAATGACAGGTATTCTGGTTTTCAGTACATCAAAGAAGTGACTCCTTTCATAAATTTCAGTATCTCCATCCTATTAGGAAAAAATTTCTCAGATGAATTTATTTCACAGATGAGAAAAGTAAACTGTGTGATTTTTATTACAGTTTCACAGGAAATTAGAATGTAGTTTAGAACTGGCAACTTAATTCAAGACAGCCTTTATTTATTTTCACATACAGATAGTTTTACTATGCATTGGCAAATTGCCAAAATGCAGTACACAAAGCCTTTAAATGAGGTATGGATTCATGGTAAGAACTTGTGGGTTAAAAATAGGGCACAGAGGCCTTACAGTTAGCATCTTTAGATGAATGAGTTCCAGCCCTCAGAGTTGTTTGCGGGAGGAATCCGCAAATCCTCTATATGAGGAATCCTGAACCAAGCAGAACTGGGAGTGAATCAAAGAAGCCTTTGCTATGGTGATGGTTCAAAATTTTATGCAAAGGTTTGCTGGTGTCCAGTTGAGCTAAGGAGGAGGGAAAAGAGAGTGCTAATGAATTTTTAGTGCTAAAAACATGAAATTTACCTTCAAGATGAGAGACCAAATACATGTACCATTTAGATTATTTGCACCTACAACTTTTTGCCCTTAAAATGCCTCTGCCAGAAATGATTTCTTTCAGTAGCTGTACATGAAATTTTCATGGAAAATGAACTCAATTTTACCTTGATTACTCTTTTAAAAGGCACACATATCGCTTCAGTCAGTCTTGTGAAATTGGATCCTTACGTACTCATTTCATATTAACATAATACCCTAAAGTAGCAACGTAGGAAATGAAGCACTGCATATTTTACTTTGGAATTGGTGAGACTGACTTCACACCATCAGGAACAAGTGGGGACAGAGAAGAATAAAACTCCAAGAGGTTTCATAATCCCTAAAGACAAACATGAGCTACGTGTACATTAGTCACCCTCAGTTCATCGGTTAATTTTTCATTTTTCCCTTTTTTCTTCTTCCTTATATGAAATGCTGTGAGCACAGTGCTTATTTTTAAGAAATTCACAGCGAGTTTGGGAGTAGGAAATGAAAATAGATGGTTCCGTTTAGGATATACTAAAAAGCAAACCCTAACTTCCAGGGACTTAAATGCAGTCAGGTGAAAACCTGAACTATGTATACTCTAGGCCAACTGTCTCACAGGACATGGCTCAGGATTGCAATTTCTTATCAAAATGGGCTACCACTATTGCCTCAGCAAAGAAAGAAAAATAGAGTTAGGCACTGGTAATTAAATGCTTCACATAGCTTTCTCCCTCATATAATTTTTTTGTCCAAATCATATGACCATACCTAGCTTCTAAGTGATGGGGAGGTACATTACGATCATGGGTCCAAAAGGGGAGTCTGTGATACAGGTGTTCACTAGAAATGTCTGAAATGTCTGTCACATTAATAATTACAAATAGCGTTTCCCTGATCACTCAGTTGTGAGGAATCTGCCTACCAATGCAGGAGACATGGATTCGATGATCCCTGATCCAGTTGGATCCCACATGCCACGGAGCAACTAGGTTCATGCGCTGCAACAATTGAGCCTGTGCTCTGGAGCCCAGGAGCCACAATGGAGCTTGCATGCCCTAGTGTCCATGTTCCTCAAAAAAGAGAAGCCACTGCAAGGAGAAGCCGGCACACCGCAACTAAAGAGTAGCCCCTGCCCGCTGCAACTAGAGAAAAACCCTTGTGCAGCAACAAATACCCAGTGTGGCCAAATAAATAATTTTTAAAAATTACAAGCAAGGTGCCAAAAGGGGTGCAAACTCATTTTTTATAATATTGTAAACGCCAGCGGAGGTGTTGTTTTAGAGGAGAGTTTAGAGAATTATCTTGAAAAATAATTAGGCATTTGTCAAGTGGAAATGGATATCCAGGTAGGATAAATGATGACTGAAATGGCACAACAAGAAGGGGAAAGAAGAGACAGGATTTAATGTTATAAGGTTGACCTGGAAATTTTAAAAGTGCATTCCAAGGAACATGTATTTTTTTCTCTTAGGAAAGGGGCGGGGTTCTCTTAGGGTGTTAAGTCTTAAAAAATGATAACAGTTGTCTTGGAAAAATCACTCTTGTTGGAAAAAAGAGAAGGGATTTGAGAGGAGTGAGATGCAGGATATTGTAGTCTAGGCAGGAGGTGATGTGATTGTGAAGTGCATCACCAAACACTGATGCTGGAGACGGATTTGAGAGACTCTAGGAGGTAGAAACCACCGTGGTCCCTGATGGGGGCTGCTTCCTGTTGGGAACTGTACTGTGAAAACAAATATATACATGGAAGATCTCCACCTGCCAGGAGTTTATAACCTAACAGGAAATTAAACATATGAAGAACTAACAACTGTGAAAGTTCAAGTGCTCTGATAAGCAACACTATTAAGAAAATGCCACAGAGAATATTGCAACCTTTGAATGTGGAGTAATGCCAGCTTCTGAGTTTTTAATTGCTATACCCCAGGACCCTCAGTTTTCTTCTGTTTCTATATATTGACATTGAACTACTTCACATGTCTAGTAAAAAAAAAGAAAAAGTTCTTACTGCCAATGACCTGCTTGCCAGTTCATTTTAAATCACCCATTTCTAAAAACCCATCCTGAATATTATTTCATCCAGAATTACCACACTTTTGAAATAATGAATTTAATAAACCTCATCTCGGACCATACCTTTGGATGATGGTATCTAAAATCTGTACACTTGATGATGGAAGGTCAGTTGGGGTACAATTAAAATAGACAGAAACATTATTCTAGTCTTTAGCCTTTTATGCTGAAACACCAGCTTAATTTGCACTGTATGTTATTAGTATTCCTATCAGACATGAAGACAAACAACACTGAAGGCATTGCATTGGTATTCCTGGTCTTCATTCTTCCTATTTCTCTTTTCTTTGCCATCATCTCTGATAATTTCTTCTGTGACCCACTGCAAATAAGTTCATATTACCATGCCCTTTTCATGCATCCATATCTAAGGAGATTCTGAAATTTCTGTGCTGCTTTCTTCCCTGCCATTTCCAACTTCTGGTCCCTAGGTGGGAACTTTAGGAATGGCAGCAGTTAACTCTAGCAAAATATGACCCCCTTCCTTCTTAAGCAAATAGAATGTTATTATTAAGTCCTAGGGCTAGTTAAAATAAACAAATTTCTATTTATGACATAGAAATATGCCTTTCAGGGATTCTTTATAGTAATGTTATTTAATGTAATGGGATTTGACCTAATTTTGTCCTGCTTTCTTCATATCATTTACTTATGGTCATGTCAGTTTTTATATGAGCATTAAACTTTAAACTTTCAGCAGGCAAGACTTCCATTTGCATCACTCGATACAACATTTAGCAGAGCTTCATCTGTTAGTTCCTGATGCTTTGATGTTTACAGTTCTACTGATACAGTTGAAATTATTTGAAATTTTGGATTAGTAGAACTATTTTATCACCAAAATGGGCCTGCCATTGAAAACATTAGATAACTATATTGTTGTTTATTAGATACCTATATTGTTTATTAGATACCTATGGTGGCTCAGATGGTAAAGAATCTGCCTGCAGTGCAGGAGACCTAGGTTTGATCCATGATTTGGGAAGATCCCCTGGAGAACAGAATGGCTACCCAGTCCAGTATTCTTGCCTGGAGAATCCCATAGACAGAGGAGCCTGGAAGGCTACAGTCCTTGGGGAAGCAGAGTCAGACACGACTGAGTGACTGACACTTTCACTTTCATTGTTGATAAACACTAATAAAGTATTCACATGATAAGATGCAGAAATTCCATCTAAGGCTCTCAATAATTACCAAAACAAATTGAGTAAATTTATTTTCATCTTAATCTTTTATTTTGCAAAAATATTTTGAACTAAATATGCAATTAGTCCTCTGTAGTACTTTTTAAAAAAGCCAATAATTCATTTGTTCACAGAACCAATCTCTCTCTATATTTGGAAGTTAAAAAAAAAAAAAAAAGGTGAGTGGAGTTGATACAGTAATGAATCACAAAGATCTGATTCAAGAGAAATTTTAGAAGGTATTTATACTATAAAGATGAAAAACTAAGGCCACAAGAGGTCAAGTGTCTTCCTCCAGGTATTCTGACAGGGAAGAACAAGATTTAGTGGCAAGATCACTGACTTGGAAATTAGAAAGTTCTAGTTTTATTTCTAGCTATGCCAAACATTTTTTATACCTCAATTTCTAATCTCTTGAACAAGAGAGATGGGTTGTACAATCGTCAAGTTCCCTTCCAATTTAAGTCAAATATTTGAAGTTAACGTCACACTAGAATTCAAAAGAGTATTTAATGACTGCATCTCTGAGGGCCAAAAGGATCAGTGCAAAATGGAGAGCAATATCAGAATTAAACTTGGGCACTGGCAGGGCTAGGCAAGCCAAGAGCAGCCAACATTGGGAAGGCAATTAGATAAGATACATATGGTTGATACAATAATGCATGTGAGAACGAGATGAAGTCAAGTCCTGGCCACCCAGGCAGGTGAGCATATATAGGATCCAGCGGATAAGAAGTTCGGAGGCCAGTGAAACAAGAGAGCACAGAATAGGAATCTGGGTTTCAAGAAGTCTGCATATCCTCAGTGGGTATATTTCAGCAACTAAGCCTGCTAAGTTGATACTAAGCCTAGAGCTTTGAGCTCAAAGTCAGGAGTATTCTCAAAGGGTGAACACTCCTAAAACTGCAGAGGGCATGTCTTCTTAGAGGCCAGAAGGAAGTGGGTTGGGAAACAAGAAAGATTCTGATGTGACCCCGCTCTTCTGTATAAAATGTACTATAATGTATATTTAATATTCATATTTAATATAGTTAATATTTTAAATTTATATAATATATGTATTATAATGTACCTTACCTTGACATCTCATTGGAAAAGTTTTGAATCACTGAATAATAAGTGGGGATGAAAAATAGATGAAGCAGAGAGACAACTAAACTGCTCTGAATATAAAGGGCATACAAGATGGTGATGATAGAGTTCTGTAGTTACAGGGGATCTGAAAAACAGGGCAAAAGGAGCCAGTACTCCCAGAAGGCATGTTTGAAGAGTTTTTCTGAGAGGACCTTAACACAGCTGGAAAATACAACTCTTATAAAAAGATTTAGTAAAATATCCATTTCTGATAATGAAGTGTTGGTGCCTGGGGAACTGGGCAAAAATAAATGCTGTCCTTATGTGTCAAGTCCCACTTAGTCTCTGAAAATACTCCCAACTCCTAGAAGAGAGGTTCTCAAGTGGTGTTTATAAACAGTAAAGTCTTTGGGGAAACTTACATATTACAAATACCTCCCACCAAACTGCACACACCCACATACGTACATGTACAAAGACACCCCATATACTGACAGAGGTAAAATGTAAAGATCCTGGTATCCCCTTTATTCTTAAAAACAAAAAACTACTCCAAAAGCTGCTTGCATGTTTGTTTCTGCTTCATAGCAATAAACATGTTTTAATATGTTCATCATAAGTTTCTTTCATTTACTTATTGCATAAAGCAAAGTTAAACAAGCAGGATAATATATAGCTTTATCATGCTCCTTTCCCAATTCTGAAACAGTCCATTGTTCCATGTCCCATTCCAACTGTTGCTTCTTGACCTGCATACAGGTTTCTCAGGAGACAGGTAAGGTGTTCTGGTACTCTTCTCTCTTTAAGAATTTTCCACAGTATGCTGTGATCCACACAGCCAAAGGCTTTGGTGTAGTCAATGAAGCACAAGTAGATATTTTTCTGGAACTCCCTTGCTTTCTCCATATTCCAACGAATGTTGGCAATTGATTTCTGGTTCCTCTGCCTTTTATAAATCCAATTTATACGCCTTCAAGTTCTCAGTTCACCTACTACTGAAGCCTAGCTTGAAGGATTTTGAGCATTTCCTTGCTAGCATGTGAAATTAGCACCCTATATGGTAGTTTGAACATTCTTTGGTATTGCCCTTCTTTGGAATTGAAATGAAAACTGACCTTTTCCAGTCCTGTGGCCACTGCTGTTTTCCAAATTTACTGTCCTATTGAGTGCATCACTTTAACAGTATCATCCTTTAGGAGTTGAAATAGCTCAGCTGGAATTCCATCACCTCCACCAGCTGTGTTTTTCAGTAATGTTTCCTAAGGCCTACCTGACTTGACACTCCAGGATATCTGGCTCTATCTACATGAGTGACCAGACTATCGTGGTTATCCAGGTCATTGAGATCTTTTTTTGTATTGTTCTTCTGTGTATTCTTGACCTCTTCTTAATCTCTTCTGCTTCTGTTAAGTCCTTACCATTTCTGTTCTTTATGTCCATCCTTGCACGAAATGTTCCCTTGACATTTTAAATTTTCTTGAAAAGATCTCTAGTCTTTCGCATTCTATTGTTTTCCTCTATTTCTTTGTGCTGTTCATTTAAGAAGGCTTTTTTTTTTTTTAATCTCTCTTTGCTATTCTCTGGAACTCTGCTTTCAGTTGAGTATATCTTTCCCTTTTTCCCTTGCCTTTCACTTCTGTTCTTTCCTCACAAGCTAGAATCAAGTTTTCCAGAAGAAATAACAACCTCAGATATCCAGATGATACCACTTTAATGGCAGAAATTGAAGAGGAACTAAAGAGCCTCTTGATGAGGCTGAAAGAAGAGAGTGAAAAAGCTGGCTTGAAATTCAGCATTAAAAAAAAAAAGAAGATCCTGGCATCTGGTCCTATCACTTCATGGCAAATAGATGGGAAAAAAGTGGAAACAGTGACAGATTTTATTTTCTTGGGCTCCAAAATCACCGTAGACAGTGACTGCAACTATGAAATTAAAAGATGCTTGCTCCTTGAAAGGAAAGCTATGCCAAACCTAGAGAGCAGACAGCATAGTAAAAAGCAAAGACATCATTTTGCTGAAAAAGTTTTGTATAGTCAAAGCTGTGGTTTTTCCAGTTGTCATGTACGGAAATGAGAGTTAGACTGTAATGAAGGCTGAGTGCTGAAGAATTGATGCTTTTAAATTGTGGTGCTCTTGAAGAATTGAAGACTCTTTAGAGTCCCTTGAACTATAAGGAGATCAAATCAGTCAATCCTAAAGGAAATTAACCCTGAATATTAATGGAAGGACTAATGCTGAAGGTGAAGCTCCAACACTCTGGTCACCTGATGCAAAGAACTGACCCATTGAAAAAGACCCTGATTCTGGGAAAGATTGAAGGCAAAAGAGAAAGGGGTGGCAGAGAATGAGATGGTTATATAGCATCACTGCCTCAATGGATATGAATTTGAGCAAACTCCAGGAGATAGTGGCAGATAGATGAGCCTGATGTGCTGCAGAAATGGGGTTGCAAAGACTCGGAGATGACTTAGCAACTAAATAACAACAATAAAGTAAGGTATTTTTTACATTCTGGAATGGAGTTCAGTTCTGGTAGCAGGATAAAGGAGGCTGGTAATTAAATATTTCAGGTTTGGAAAGGACAGGTTCCATCCATGCCCTTCCTGCATGGACTTAGATCTGTGTGCACCTCAGAATTCTCTGGCTCTTGTCCATAGTTATGTTCCAGCTGGGAGAGATACAGCTCCCCTTAGCAGGAAGCAAATATTTTTCACTTTTCAAAAGGCATCTACTTTTCCATAGATAAGGCAGGAGGATGTAACCCTGACGCACCAGCTGCTCATCAGGAGGAATTTATCTGAAAATGCCCATGAGGAGACACAACACTGCCGAAAACAACAGCTGAAACCAACACCTGAAAAGAAAGGGGGAAAACTGGTTAAGCTAGTTCAGACTGTGCAATCATTAGCAACTAGAAACATCATCCTCTTCAGCTGGTCCTCTTCACTCTTCCTCCTGCTTCTTCATCACTGAAGGATGAATGCTAGTCTAAGGAATGTCCTCTCAAGATTAGACATAGAAGCCCTAGCAATCCTCCTCTCATATTAGGGACAATTTCATGCTCTGCTTTCTCCCATCCATACACCCCATCCCATGGTTTCCCAATGTACAGTCTTCCATTCTGGTAGTTTATGAAAAAGTGAAAGTTAGTCACACTGTCCTGTCCAACTCTTTGCAATCCCATAGACTGTAGCCTGCCTGGTTCCTCTGTCCAGGGAATTCTCCAGGCAAGTGTATTGGTTGCCATTTCCTTCTCCAGGGTATCCTGACCCAGAGATTGAACCCAGGTCTTCTGGTGGCTCAGACGGTAAAGCTCCTGTCTACAATGCGAGAGACCCGGGTTCGATCCCTGGGTCAGGAAGATCCCCTGGAGAAGGAAATGGCAATCCACTCCAGTACTGTTGCCTGGAAAATCCCATGGTCAGAGGAGCCTGGTAGGCTACAGTCCATGGGGTCGCAAAGAGTTGGACACGACTGAGCGATTTCACTTTCACTTTCTCCTGCATTGCAAGCAGATTCTTTTCCAACTGAGCCATTAGGGAAGCATAAATAAGGCTGCTGCTGCTGCTGCTAAGTCGCTTCAGTCGTGTCCGACTCTGTGTGACCCCATAGATGGCAGCCCACCAGGTTCCTCCATCCATAGGATTTTCTAGGCGAGAGTACTGGAGTGGGGTGCCACTGCCTTCTCCAATAAATAAGGCAGGAGGTAGTTTATATCTTTCCTCAAATCATACTGTCTTTTTCCTTCCTTGCCTTGTGTCCCCACTGCCACTCTCAATAAATTATAACTTTCCCCTCTTCTGTTGACACATTTCCCTAAAAAATTCTCTCAAATGGAAGACATCCTTCTTGTTACTCTTTTCATATCCTGGTAAAAAATAGAAAGTGTTTTCCACTTGGTAGATGCTCTTTTTAGATTTTAATATTACCAATATCACTCATCTGCCTCTCTCCCTTTGAAATATGTCTTCATATGCGCCACTTTTTATGTCTTACTTTCTTAACTTGTTTTAGTTTACTCTTACCCAGTCGAGTGGCTGCAACGTGCAAAATTCTGTGATTGATACACTGCACTGTTGTTTCCTCGCTAAGTCATGGCTGACTCTTTTTTGACCCCATGGACTGTAGCCCACCACGCTTCTCTGTCCATGGGATTTCCCAGGCAAGAATCGTGGAGTGGGTTGCCATTTTCTTCTCCAGAATATACTGCATACATACTTATAATAAATAAGGCAGAAGTATAGATACAGTATGATGTAATATAAGAGGAGGTCAACATTTCTTCCTGTTATGATAATCAAAGAGATTCCTGGGAAGAAAAGATAAGGAGATGAAAATTGGATTTGTAAAATAGAAGGGAAGAGGGATACAAAGAGCAAAGGGACAAAAGTTTAAAGGCTCAGTTGTGTGCTCCAGGACACAAAGGCAGTCATTTAATGTCAGAAAGTGTTGTGTTTTGAGAGATGTTGGTGCAGGTTGGAAAGGTTTCTCAGTAAAAACGGTAGAAGGAAAAGGATGACGACCATGGAATTGTCCTCATTGACAACATGAGAAATTGAAGGGGAGCCATGAAGGTTAGAGAGTCTGAGGACAATTGGAGATTAAAACTTCATGAAGCATGCTGCTGCTGCTAAGTTGCTTCAGTTGTGTCCGACTCTGTGCGACCCCAGAGACGGCAGCCCACCAGGCTCCCCTGTCCCTGGGATTCTCCAGGCAAGAACACTGGAGTGGCTTGCCATTTCCTTCTCCAAAGCATGAAAGTGAAAAGTGAAAGTGAAGTCACTCAGGTTTTCTACTTGAAAGTTACACAGTCGTGTCCGACTGCTAGCGACCCCATGGACTGCAGTCTACCAGGTTCCTCCGTCCATGGGATTTTCCAGGCAAGAGTACTGGATTGGGGTGCCATTGCCTTCTCTGTCATGGAGCATAGGAGTCCTTATTAATCTCTTTCACATCTATCATGTAGAAGTAGAAGCAAGATTTTAGAGTGTAAAACTTTACAGTGAACTGTAAGCAAGGAGAGACTAGTGGTAGTTGGCAATTCACCATTAGTAACCTGTAAGTGCTTGTTTATGTTTTCTTAATTTATCATATAAACTCCCACATTTTGTTCTCTATGGGGTTTAGAAACAGGGTATTGCAATAAGACAAATACTATAAGGGAATCAAGCTTATGGAGGTGAGAAAAGGGGAGAAGGAGTTGACACCTGATTTTGAATTTTATATCTGTAGCTAGATCTGCAGATGCTTTAAGAAGGAGTAATAAAGAAGGACAAAAAAAGGCCTATAGGCAAACAGATTGAATAAGGATTTTATTGTGGATAGAGGTTCATTGCATTGACATAATCTAAACATGAATCACTCAAACTATCAAAGTTCCTGGAAACAGCATATTCCAGTCTGTAAATATTCCTCAGGTACATTAGTTTTTTTTAAATTAAGTTATAGTTGATTTGCAATATTACATTAGTTTCAAGGGAATGACAGTGATTCAATTTTTTATAGAATACACTCCATTTAAAATTATTATAAAATAATGACAATATTTCTCTGTGCTGTACAATATATTCTTGTAGCTTATTTATTTTATATATAGTAGTTTGTACTTATTAATCCTCTACCCCGGTCTTGGCCCTTCCCCTTGCCTCTCCTCAGGGGCGACCACTAGTTTATTCCATATGCCTATGAGTCTGCTTCTCCTTTGTTATATTCATTTGTTTGCTTTACTTTTTAGATTCTAAATGTAAATGGTAACATAGAGTATTTGTCTTCCTCTGCCTCACTTATTTCACCAAGCATAGTATCCTCTAGGTCCAAATGCATTGCAAATGGCAAAATTTCATCCTTTATTATGGCTGAGTAATATTCCATTATACCTCTCTTCATTATCTGTTCATCTGTTGATGGTCACAGGTTGTTTCCATATCTTGCTATTGTAAATAATGTTGTCATGAAAATTGGGGCACATCTTTTTGAATTAGTGTTTTTGTTTTCTTCAAATATATACCCAGGAATGGAATTGCTGGATTTTATAATAATTCTATTTTCAGTGTTTAGAAAAATTTCCATATTGTTTTCCACAGTGGCTGCACCAATTTATATATCCACCAAAAATGTACTAGGGTTACCTTTTTTTCACATCTTTATCATCATTTTTTATTTGTAGATATTTTGATAATCAGAGAAGGCAATGGCACCCCACTCCAGTACTCTTGCCTGGAAAATCCCATGGATGGAGGAGTCTGGTAGGCTGTAGTCCATGGGGTCGCTAGCAGTCGGACACGACTGAGCGACTTCACTTTCCCTTTTCACTTTCATGCACTGGATAAGGAAATGGCAACCCACTCCAGTGTTCTTGCCTGGAGAATCCCAGGGAGGGGGAGCCTGGTGGGCTGCTGTCTCTGGGGTCGCACAGAGTCGGACACGACTGAAGCAACTTAGCAGCAGCAGCATTTTGATAATAGCCTTTCTGACAGGTGTGAAGTGACATCTCATTGTGGTTTTGATTTGCATTTCTCCAATTATTAGTGATGCTGACATCATTTCACATGTCTCAAAGGTACATTATTGACCAGATATATTGGGTATTATATATCTTTTGAATTTTCTAGTGCTGAAAAGTGGAGATTTATGGATTAACACCTAATGCACCAGTAGTAAAATTCTCCTTGCAAGATGACTACATCTTCACACACATCTTTATATGTTCCTCACAGACTCTAGCACAAAATACTTGGAACTCAATAACCTTAATAAATAATTGTTATTGCTGTTGTTTGGTTGCTAAATCACGTCCGACTCTTGTGATCCCATGAACTGTAGCCCGCCAAGCTCCTCTGTCCATGGGACTTATCAGGCAAGAATCCTAGAGTGGGTTGTCATTTCCTTCTTCAGGGGATCTTCCCAACTCAAGAATCAAACCCATGTCTCCTGCATCTCTTGCACTGGCAGGCAGATTCTTAACCACTGAGCCACCAGGGAAGCCCTTAATAAATAATAATTGGCTCAATGAAACTCTGTCACTTTCCCATGTCTTACGTGCTTTGAAGTTCATAATTTTATAACTTTATTTTTATTTTAATAATCACCTTATTTTTAAGTTTCAAATGCTTATTAATCAGATGTGTTTTCTACTAAACATATATAACTCAGACTTTTAAGAGCCTTGTAACCTTGCTCAGGAGACCATCATTCTGATATCATCAGCTGATAGGCCATTACTCTGGCTTTGTGTTTTTGTCAAACACTTACTTCAGGTATTTGTAGCAAATTCCAGTCTTTTTGGAGGTTGTGGAAGAGTGGTAGTACTACTACTGCTGCTATAATTAACAGTAATAATTTTGAGCCCTTTCTGTATAAGTCAGGTACAATCGTTACTATTTTACGCATGATAACATGATTTAGTTTCCCAACCTAATGAGAAAAGTAATATTATTGCTATAATTTAATAATGAACTCAAGGTATGTTCAGGTTGTTTCTTTTACTTTCCGCCTTTCCTACTTGCAAAATGATGGTGAGGAATAGACAGCCATATCATCATTTTTTTAAATTAACTTTTTAATTTTGGAAAAAATTAAATTTATGGAACAGGTATGAGGATAGTACAGAAAGTTCCTATTTATCGCACATCCAGTTCCCCTTATTGTTCACATTTATGTTAGCACAGTACACCTGTCACATCTAATGAATCAATATTGGTACATTAGTTTAAAGTCTATTCAAATTTTCTTAATTGTAGCCAATGTTCTAGGATCCCATTCAAGATTCCACATTACATTTAGTCATTGTGTTTTCTAAGACTTCTTAAAGTTTGACAGTTTCTCAGCTTTTTGTTATATTTTATGACAGTTTTGAGAAGTTATTGGTCAGATATTTCATAGTATATAGAATGTCTTATGAGTTTCTGATTTTTTTTTTCATTGTTTTACTGGGGTGATGGGGTTTGGAAAGAATATCACAGAAGGAACATGCCTTTCTCACCACATCATATCAAGGGTGTACAATATCAGCATAAACTTGTTTTTGATGTGGAACCTTGATCACGTGGCAAAGGAAATATCTGTCAGGATTCTCCTCTCTAAAGCTACTCTGCTCCCACCCATCTTTCCCGATCATAAATTTTGGAGTGAAGTCACGAGTTGCACTCTCACTTACGGGATTAAGCTCATGCTCCACCTCCTCAACTGGGAGTATCTATACAAATTTTTGGAAATCTGCATAGAAGATTTATCTGTTCTTATGTGTGTATGTATGTACTCACTCATTCAATCATTTATTTATACTAGTGGGGACTCATGGCAGTGTATTTTCTGCTTTGGTTTATAATACAGTACTATATTATTTATTTTGTTCCTCAAATCATTCCAGCTTTGGCCTTGGGAAACTCTCATTCAGCTTTTGTGTCCCTATGCCATACTCCTTTTATGTGTTTTTCATGTCTGCATTTTGAAGAGAAAGGGTACTTTATGTGTTCTTTCAATTCTTAAATTCCTATCCAGAGGAAAATTTTAGATTTTCTGTGTTTTTCTTCAGTAAATAGCAATGCACAAAGGAGCACTTAGGCTGAACATTACGTGCATTCTATGCCTACTAAAAGTATTTGACTGGAGTAGGAAATGGCACCCACTCCAGTATTTGTATTCTTGCCTGGGAAATCCCACAGACAGAGGAGCTTAGCGGGCTATAGTCAAAAGTGTCACAAAGAGATGGACACAACTGAGTGACTAAGCACAGCATATAAGCATTTGAATGCTGCATTATGCTATTTTTTCATTTAGACCTCACAGTGCATATGTTTTATAAGCACATATATACTTAATGTTTAAACCTGCAAGTCTTTGCCTGCTGTGCTAAAAATAAAAGATGTGAATCTAACAGAAAATGAACCTTAATTATGCTACCTTACATAGTGAAGAAATTTGGCATTGTCTAGTATTCGGTTAAAGTCCTTCTAAAATAATCTTTACAATGCATCATTTAGAAGAGAATTTTGAATTATTCATAATTTAGGTATAAATCATTTTATTATAATAGATATGCAATTTGAGAATCTTATTCCAGACTATCTATATTGTGATCTATGCATTATATTTCAGCATTAGAATTCAAGTTATTATTTTTGCACCCATTTTTAATTTATCAATTCTAGTTTTTAGATTTCTGACATGGTTTTAGTCATCTGAAATTTGAGTGTATTTTTATTTGCTCACTTCAGTTCAGTTTGGTCTCTCAGTCAGGTCTGACTGTTTACCACCCCATGGACTGCAGCATGCCAGGCCTCCCTGTCAATCACCAACTCTCGGAGTTTACTCAAACTCAGGTCCATTGAATTGGTGATGCCATCCAACCATCTCACCCTCTGTCATTCCCTTCTCCTGCTTTCAATCTTTTCCAGCATCAGGGTCTTTTCCAATGAGTCAGCTCTTCACATCAGGTGGCCAAAGTATTGAAATTTCAACTTCAACATCAGTCCTTCCAATAAATACTCAGGATTGATTTCCTTTAGGATTGATTGTTTGGATATCCTTGCAGTCCAAGGGACTCTCAAGAATCTTCTCCAACACCACAGTTCAAAAGCATCAATTCTTCGGCACTCAGCTTTCCTTACAGTACAACTTTCACATCCATACATGACTATAAGAAAAACCATAGCTTTGACTACACGGACCTTTGTTAGAAAAGTAGTCTCTGCTTTTTAATATGTTTTCTAGGTTGGTCATAACTTTCCTTCCAAGGAATAAGCGTCTTTTAATTTCATGGCTGCAATCACCATCTGCAGTGATTTTGGAGCCCCAAAAATTAAAGTCTGACACTGTTTCCACTGTTTCTCCATCTATTTCCTATGAAGTGATGGGACCAGATGCCATGATCTTAGTTTTCTGAATGGTGAGCTTTAAGCTAACTTTTTCACTCTCTTCTTTCACTCTCATCAAGAGGCTCTTTAGTTCCTCTTCACTTTCTACCATAAGGATGGTATCATCTGCATATCTGAGGTTATTGATATTTTTCCTGGCAATCTTGATTCCAACTTGTGCTTCATCCAGCCCAGTGTTTCTCATGATGTACTCTGCATATAAGTTAAATAAGCATGGTGACAATATACAGCCTTGACGTGCTCCTTTTCTTATTTGGAACCAGTCTATTGTTCCATGTCCACTTCTAACAGTTGCTTCCTGACCTACATATAGATTTCTCAAGAGGCAGGTCAGGTAGTCTGGTATTCCCATCTCTTTAAGAACTTTCCATAGTTTACTGTGATCCACACAGTCGAAGACTTGGCATAGTCAATAAAACACAAATAGATGTTTTTCTGGAACTCTCTTGCTTTTTCAGTGATCCAGCAGATGTTGGCAATTTGATCTTTAGTTCTTCTGCCTTTTCTAAATCCAGCTTGAACATCTGGTGGAGAAGGCAATGGCACCCCACTCCAGTACTCTTGCCTGGAAAATCCCATGGATGGAGGAGCCTGGAAGGCTGCAGTCCATGGGGTCGCTGAGTGTCGGACATGACTGAGTGACTTCCCTTTCACTTTTCACTTTCATGCCTTGGAGAAGGAAATGGCAACCCTCTCCAGTGTTCTTGCCTGGAGAATCCCAGGGACGGCGGAGCCTGGTGGGCTGCCATCTATGCGATCACACAGAGTCAGACACGACTGAAGTGACTTAGCTGTTGAACATCTGGAAGTTCACGGTTCACATATTGTTGACCACATATTGTTTTATTTACTACTTTAAGCATAATTTAAAGATGAGACAAAGTATTTTTTTTAAAACAATTACAGTATCGAAATACAAAATATTCTGATTATACTTTTTGAACAGTTGTCCTGTGTCAAAGAATATTGACCTGAAGGAGATTTGTATATATGAAAATTTGCAGTAAGATAGTCTGATCAGAGCACATTTTCATTGTGAAGTATTTTCTAGAATAATATCCACTAGATAAATTCTTGATCAGAGTCCTCTGCAGTATATTTACAATCTTTTCAAGGTCAAAGAGTGGGTTGAGACCAAACAGCTTGACTCCTCCGATTCATTCAGCAACTGTCTGATATATTCAGTGTACCAGGCATGCTTATGTTCTCAGCAATGAACAAATCTGGGACAGTGCTTAACCGACAATGCTCACATGTTCTGTATATCAGCACTGCCCAATACAGAAATAATACAGAGAGTGCCCTGCTGGCGGAGTGGACAAGAGTCTACTTGCCAATGCAGAGGAAATAGATTCGATTACTGGTCAGGGACGATTCCACATGCCACAGGGTGGCAGAGCTTGTGCGCCACTGCTACTGAGCCCATGCTGTCGAGCTTGTAGGCTGCAGCTACTGAAGCCCACGTGCCTAGAGCCTGTGCTCTGTAACAAGAGAAGGCACCACAATGAGAAGCCCTCACACCAGACGAAGAGTAGCCCCCACTTGCTGCAACTAGAGGAATTCTGAATAAAGTAATGAAGACCCAGTGCAGCCAAAAATAAAGACAGATAAATAAAAAGTTAAAAAAAAAAAAAAAGAGAAGAAGGAATAAATAATGTGGGCCATAAATGTGAACCACATATATACTTCTGTATCTTCTGGTTGCCACATTAAAAAACAAGGAAAAATTGAAAATAATTTTAATAATATATTTGATTTAACACGAGAGTCCCTTGGACTACAAGGAGATCCAACCAGTCCATTCTAAAGGAGATCAGTCCTGGGTGTTCATTGGAAGGACTGATGCTAAAACGGAAACTCCAATACTTTGGCCACCTTATGTGAAGAGTTGACTCCTTGGAAAAGACCCTGATGCTAAGAAGGATTGGAGGCAGGAGGAGAAGGAGACGACAGAGGATGAGATGGCTGGATGGCATCACTGACTCGATGGACATGAGTCTGGGTGAACTCCAGGAGTTGGTGATGGACAGGGAGGCCTGGCATGCTGCGATTCATGGGGTCACAAAGAGTCAGACACGACTGAGCGACTGAACTGAACTGAACTGATGTAAATATTATTTCAACATATAATTACATAGAGATTCATTAAAAAGATATTTTATATCCTTTCTTTTTTATACTACATTTTGAAGATTGGATGTGTATCTTAAACTTAGGGCACATCTCAATTTAGATTAGGCACTGGTAAAATTCTCCATAGCCACATGTGTATTGGTCAACATAGATCTATAGACAACACAATCACAGAAAATTTTAGGGAAATATAACTTATTCTTCAAAGACTTTAGTCCAGTTTTCTTCTTTTTCTGTTAAATAAATCATCATAGAATTTGAAGAACAAATGTAAATATTTTATATTCTAACATAAAGTTTTAAAATGCTTAGTTATTAAATATTTTTACCAAGAGAGTGGGAGAAAATCTCTATTATAAATGTTTATAAGAATTGGGCACCACAGAGGTAAATCTGGACGCCTTATCTTCGACAAAGGAGGCAAGAATATACAATGGAGAAAAGACAATCTCTTTAACAAGTGGTGCTGGGAAAACTGGTCAACCACTTATAAAAGAATGAAACTAGAACACTTTCTAACACCATACACAAAAATAAACTCAAAATGGATTAAAGATTTAAATGTAAGACCAGAAACTATAAAACTCCTAGAGGAGAACATAGGCAAAACACTCTCCGACATAAATCACAGCAGGATCCTCTATGACCCACCTCCCAGAATATTGGAAATAAAAGCAAAATTAAACAAATGGGACCTAATTAAACTTAAAATCTTCTGCACAACAAAGGAAATTATAAGCAAAGTGAAAAGACAGCCTTCAGAATGGGAGAAAATAATAGCAAATGAAGCACCGGACAAAGAATTAACCTCAAAAATATACAAGCAACTCCTGCAGCTCAATTCCAGAAAAATAAAATACCCAATCAAAAAATAGGCCAAAGAACTAAACAGACATTTCTCCAAAGAAGACATACAGATGGCTAACAAACATGAAAAGATGCTCAACATCACTTATTATCAGAGAAATGCAAATCAAAACCCCAATGAGGTACCATCTCACGCCAGTCAGAATGGCTGCAATCCAAAAGTCTACAAGCAATAAATGCTGGAGAGGGTGTGGAGAAAAGGGAACCCTCTTACACTGTTGGTGGGAATGTAAACTAGTACAGCCACTATGGAGAACGGTGTGGAGATTCCTTAAAAAACTGTCATATGACCCAGCAATCCCACTGCTGGCATACACACTGAGGAAACCAGAATTGGAAGAGACACGTGTACCCCAGTGTTCATCTCAGCACTGTTTATAATAGCCAGGACATGGAAGCAACCTAGATGTCCATCAGCAGACAAATGGATAAGAAAGCCATGGTACATATACACAATGGAATATTGCTCAGCCATTAAAAAGAATACATTTGAATCAGTTCTAATGAAGTGGATGAAACTGGAGCTTATTATACAGAGTGAAGTAAGCCAGAAAGAAAAACACCAATACAGTATACTTATGCATATATATGGAATTTAGAAAGATGGTAACGATGACCCTATATGCAAGACAGCAAAAGAGACACAGATGTATAGAACAGTCTTTTGGACTCTGTGGGAGAGGGCAAGTGTGGGATGATTTGGGAGAATGGCATTTAAACATGTATATTATCATACGTGAAATGAATCACCATTCCAGGTTCGATGCATGATACAGGGTGCTCGGGGCTGGTGCACTGGGATGACCCAGAGGGATGGAATGGGGAAGGAGGTGGGAGGCGGTTTTCAGGATGGGGAACACATGTACACCCATGGCAGATTCATGTCAATGTATGGCAAAACCACTACAAGATTATAAAGTAATTAGCCTCCAATTAAAATAAATAAATTTATATTAGAAAAAAAGAATCAAGCACCAATGGTAGTTTTTCCAACATACTACAGAAATTAAGGAGATCTGAATTTACTTGAAAATGTTGACAGAGATCATGCGGAAGTGAATCTAATTTTGAAGGTTCAAATATGTGAGTATTACTAATAGTTGATTAATTGGTCTGGAAATCCACAAGCAGGTTGTCCAATAGTTCTCCCCTCCCATTTAATTCACTGTTTTTATTCCAGAAAGTTGTTATCCCTTCTCTGTTGCTTTATGAATTTATCCTATACTCTAGACATCTTGAATTGTGTCCTTTATTTAATTCTTACACAATTTACTGTCTTAGACAAAATTGGTGGTTTAATGATTACTGAAATTCTTTCAGATCTTTAAATGTTCTGTACAATAAGTGGCACTAGTGGTAAAAACCCATCTGCCAATGCAGGAAACATATGAGACACATGTTTGATCCCTGGATTGGGGAGATCCTGGAGAAGGAAATGGCAACCCACTCCAGGCTATAATCCATAGGGTAGCAAAGAGTCGGATACAACTGAAATGACTTAGCACACAACACCCAATAATTAATGTTTTTCATGCAACTTCTATCATCATATCAGTGGGAAGAATTAAGGAGAGGCTAACAGATGGCGAAAACTTCAGAGCAAGTGGGAGAGGTGAGGCAAGGATCCATAAAGTAAAACCTGGCCAAAGTGTATTGGTCATAATTCTCATTTTCAAAGTTTAAGCTATCTTCATTGACATACTTCTTTCATTTATGCCAGGGATGCTTTTGATTTGTTCTCAAACATCCACATATTGTTAGAGATCACTAGTAAAAATAGATATCCCCCCAAATGCTTGTTAAATTTGTATATGCTTAATAAATAGACACAAAAATGAATGAGCTTGTTGATCAACAAATATTGAATTAGTACACAATATATAGAATTCAATTTGTTTGAAAAGAATGTGGTGATATTATTTGTAATGGATATAAACAAAATTAATTATTTTGCCAACAACATTAATTGTTTTGCCAGCATTTCTCCCACCCACATCTGCTACACACTTTGTGCAAAATTTCTTCTCTTTACCTTGCTGAATAACTTGATCATGAGGTCATGTAGGGGTAGAATGGTGGTTGGGTGAAGGTTGCTGGGTAAAGTCCCTGAGAGTCTAAGTGGATATAGTCCTCCCACATTTTTTTGTGATTTTTTTCCCCCCTTCTTATACTATTTGGAAATCAGCCCAAGATTTTCCTTCTTCCTCTGATTACATTTTCTAATGCTGTATTTTATCTCTAGGCCATAAATTTAATGTCTTAAGGGAAAAATATTCATCTCCAGAATTCCTTCTCTTTTTGCTCTAAGCATGTCAAATTTGCCTGAATTTCATAACAGAAGATAATTGTTTTTATTTTGGTTTGATTCTACCTTAATATATAGCTAAGTTTTTCTTGCTTACTCCATTTTACCACTTGGGCAATCATAAGTGTTTCATTTATTAAGAAAGTATATACCCAAATTTTACTTTGGTTAAAAGTAAGGAAGAAAAGACTTAAGAAATCAAGCAGTATCAGTATAATAGCAAACACTAATAAAATAGCACAAAGGATAGAGTATGTTATTCTCAGCCCACTCTCATGTATAGCCTTGTATATTATGGAAATCAATCCTGGTCACTAGGCAAGCAGTGAAGGAGGTTTGAGATGCCCACCAATAAGGTTTGACATTGATAGTGTTAGTAGAACAAATGCAAATTCTGTAGCCTGAATGGTATTTTGTCAGATCAGATGAGTAACACATATCTGCAGGCATGACGTAGTTTACCGTTAGGAGTGCTACACAGAGGTTTTAAAGCAATGAGTACCTTTAAAATCAGAGTTGTTTTTTTTTTTAACAGTTGAAACGTTGCTTTTAATGATATAATTGGATGTACTACTCTTGTAAGTGGAAATCCATAAACTAGAATTCACCCACAGGAGAACAAGCTGAATGATGGGAAGGGTTGACAGACTGGAAAAACTAAAGACACGCAGTGTTATATCTACACGTGATGCCAAAAGGCTAAGCCTTCTCTATATCAGAGCAAAGCACGCTTTTGTTGTTTTACTAGTTGTTGTTCAGTTTCCAAGTCATGTTCAACTCTGCCACCCCACGGACTGCCGCTCGCCAGGCTTCCCTGTCCCTCACCATCTCCCAGAGTTTGCCCGTGTTCATGTCCATTGTATCGGTGGTGCCATTTTAAGAAGGTACTTTTGAAGTGGCAGAGGTGTGTAGTAATGCAACCAGAGCTTTTACAAAGTAGTGAATTCCCTACCACGGAAGTGTCCAAGCAGAGTCTGGGTGATCTTCTAAGGTGGCCTTTATAGGAAGGATGCTCATATTGGGCAAGATTTTAATTTACATTTAAGATTCCTTTCAACTCTTAAAATTATTCTAAAATTCTAAAATCTACATGAATATCAGGTATACAGGTTCAAAAAATAAAGGTGGTTCTAATCATCAGCATCTGTAACTTCTTTAATCTTGAAAAGAAAGCGTATTTTCCTGCTTCCTTCCCTTCATGGCTATTAATAAATCACTTATAAGAATTGACCACATTTGCTACTATTCCCACCATTTTACCTTTCCACCCACCACATCTCAATCAGCCAAAATCCAGCTTTTGTCTCCTAGGTTCTGTCTGCAATGTGTCTTGTTAAGGTCACGTGAATGTACTTGAAAATTCACTTGACAATTCTGAGTCATTATAACACTATCTGGAGCATTTACCTCCTGGGCCACTCCCATCTTCTTTATACTTGCACCTCTGGGTTTCTGCAGCCTATGCTATGTGTTTGTTCTCCTATTTCTTTGTTCTCCTATTTGTTTGTTCTCCTATTTCTTTCTCCTACTCCTCTGTCACCTTGAGGCTTCCTCTTCCTTTATCTCTATAATGTAGTATTCCTGAGAATTCCATACCTGTTTACCATCATGTCACTGACTACACATATATTATCCTGATGTAACTTAAAGATACAACCTTAATATCTTTGTTTTTTCCTCCTGGCAAACCAAAATCCTCTATCTCTTACATTCCCTGCCCTACCCTGACTATAAAAGTATATATATGTATATTTTTATAATATTATACTTTTATAATAAAATATACTTTTATATAAAAGCATAATTTTATACTTTTATAATATTAAATATATAAAAATATTATGTGTAACCATATGTGTAAATAGACACATATATTGTTTACTTTTGTTACTTTCCCTCAGACTAATTTTCCCAAACACCACTGTTTTAGTTATTAAAAAACAACTCTGTGTCTTCAAGATAGAATGCTAAGGAATAAATATAGGTTGCTGCATAAATTTAAGTCCCCTTAGGTATGTGTGCTATTTTATCTACTGAGATATCTGTTCCTTCTCATTTTAAAAAAGGAAGGAATTAATTTGAACTAGTACTCTTGCCTGGCCAATCCAATGGACGGAGGAGCCTGGTAGGCTGCAGTCCGTGGGGTCGCTAAGAGTCAGACACGACTGAACGACTTCACTTTCACTTTTCACTTTCATGCACTGGAGAAGGAAATGGCAACCCACTCCAGTGTTCTTGCCTGGAGAATCCCAGGGATGGGGGAGCCTGGTGGGCTGCTGTCCACGGGGTCACACAGAGTTGGACACGACTGAAGTGACTTAGCAGCAGCAGTTTGAACTACAATTGATACTACAATGCAAGTATTTTTTACTAAATAGGATTACTTTGCATATGGAATATGTTTTATGAAATTTGTACTTTGATTTTTAACAACTAAAATATAAGGAAGGTACTTATATATAAACTTTTCTCTATGTCTTGATATTCTGAGCTATATCTTAACTACACTACATTTTCAACCATCCACCAATCTACCCATCTATCTATACATCTTTTCACAAAACTTTTCTTAAAGAGTTCATAGTTGCTCTAATATCTGACTCATGGCTACAGATGCTATAAAATCTATATAGAGTTCCTGTACTGATGCAATTCACTGTAATAAAATCTGTTTGTTCAGTAAAGTTTTGCAACTAGAGTTACTGAGATCTTAATGTCATACCATGAAACAGATCTGGAAGGAAGGAAGTTCTGGGTCTTTAATCTAATTTCTGAAGTGCTTCCATGGTTCCCTGGGGATTGTATTCTAGACTCTCATTTTATTATTGACTCTTAACCCCCCATCTGTAACATGGAAATGTTTCTGTACTATGAAGTTTCTCCAAATTTCCTGTTCTTCCCTTATGCAAGTGATGTCTAAGCACATAATCATAGAAAATGTGATAAAGGAGAAAGGGTAAAGATATTCCTCCATCGTGATTTTCTAAAACATTCTAGTAGCCAGTATATATAGTATATTATATAAATACCAGATGTATAAATGATATGTATAGCGTATTATATATATAGTAACCAATATATGACCATACATACACTGGAGTAAAATGTTCTCAATTAAAAAATATAGTATAAAGTTTTCAAAGGTGTGTATAATTAAAATAATCATTGACTGAATGTCAATGTATATACCTCTAGCTGAAGACACAAAATTCTACATAAGAAGTTAAAGATTACTATGAATTTTTGATATCATTCTCTCTCCATTCCCAGAGGCACCCATTTATTGAAATTTGTGTGTAACATTTATGTCTATTTTTTTACATTTATTATTGATCCATAGAGTCCTGAACTGTGTATATATACATTTATGTATATGTATTGTTGTCTTTTAGTTGCAAATCAAGTCTGACTTCTTTATGCCCCATGGACTGTAGCTCACCAGACTCCTCTGTCCATGGGATTTCCCAGGCAAGAATACTGGAATGGGTTGTCATTTCCTTCTCAAAGGAATCTTCCTGATCATGGGATTAAATCTGTGTCTCCTGCATTGAAGGCCACTTCTTTACTGCTGAGACACCCGTGAAGCCCATGTATGTGTATTACTTTGAACTTTATATAAATGTTATACATGTTATTTTGAAACTTACATTTTTTTCTTTAAAGATAACTGTTCATTTCTACTGACATGAATGGGTTTAGTTAATTTGTTCCTGATGCACTATACTATTAATATTTCACTGTCTGAGAATACAGCAATTTATTCATCTATTTTTCTATGGATTAGCATTTATGTTAATATCATTTTTTTTACCATAAGAACATTATTATATACTTTCTTGCACATATCTTTAAATAAATATATATATATATATATGTAAGGTTTCTCTGAGATTTAAGCAAACAATGGGATAATGCATCCTCATTTTTACTATGTATTGCTCATTGGTCTCCACATTAGTCATGCCAATATATTCATGCACTTGCAAGATGAGAGAGTTTACCTGATGCATATATCACTGAGGGTACTTTTTGGCCGAGGAAAAGGCCCCACATGTGCAGTGCCTGTTGACACCAAACAGTCTCTTATTCTCAGTTGATCACTCCTCCAGAAGTCAAATCAATGACACTATTTCTCTCCCTCCACTCTTGAGGATTTATAGCTTTTCATCTATTTAGAGGCTGGGCTTCCCAGGTGGCATAGTGGTGAAGAGTCCATCTGCTAATGCAGGAGATGCAAGAGACACAGGTTCGATTCTTGGACAGGGAAGATGCCCTAGAGTCAAAAATGGCAACCTGCTCCAGTATTCTTGCCTAGAAATTTCCATGGACAGAGGAGTCTGGTGGGCTACAGTCCATGGGGTCTCAAAGAGTCTGACACGACTGAGCCACTGAGTACACTACATAGAAGCAAGCATGAAAGGTAGATGTTTCCTGCAGATTTAACTGGTAGAGAAGAAGCAGCTGTCTCCAGCAATACTTGCAGTTTTTACCTCTGAAGGCAACTGGCAGTAGCTGGGCACCTGCTTATAATCTCTACATGGTACATGATGTCTACACATAAATGGTATTATTCTAGCTTCCCTGATGGCTCAGATGGTAAAGAGTCTACCTGCCATGCAGGAGACCCAAGTTCAATCCCTGGGTCAGGAAGATCCCATGGAGAAGGGAATGGCAACCCACTCCAGTATTCTTGTCTAGAGAATCCCATGGACAGAGGAGCCTGTCCATGGCAAAGAGTGAAATGCGACTGGAGTGACTTAGCACGCATAGCACACGTTGAAGTATAGTTGATTTACAATGTTGTGTTAGTTTCTTCACGACTTTCACTTTCACTATTCATTCTATTTCTTAAATGAATATCAGCCCTTTTTAAATTCTTGATATTGAATTACAAGGGCCAAGAAACAATAAACAATATCCCATTTCCCCAGGATATGGATATGTATACATTTGTATACAGTTAGTGTGTCTCAGCTCAAACTTTGCTCTTTATTTCCCTACTTGTGATACTTAAGATAGACCTTTTAAACATTTCTCCTTAGTTTAATTTAAATGTTTGAATTAGTTAAATTTTAAATTAACTTCGTTAAATTTTCATGGAGACACAGCACAGGTTAAGGGGCTTCTCTTCTTTGTCCATCTTCTTTTTGTCTTGCTATGCAACATTTGGCTACAACATAAAGACAGACGGAAAAGATAGGTAAAGGCAGACATTTAGTGGTATTCACTCCCAAAGAATTAAAACGTTTTCCCCAATGAGCAGCTTCCTGGGGGAGTTCCATGGACATGCAGGCAGTTCCTGATGAATAATGCAGATGTCCAAGACAGTACATTGGTAATTTCAGTAGGTCCTCCCCAGGTAGCTTCTAGTGAATTTTTTGTTGTTGTTGTGGTTGTTTTTTCCCAGCACTCCATTGAGTAGCTTCATGTGTGCAGATATTAGCTTGTGGCATCTTAATGAATTACTCTATGAACAAGTGGGCTACAGTCATATCTGCTACAACAAGGGCTGAGTTTCAGAGAAGGATTTCAGATGGAATCCTTCTCTGAAACTGCCTTTCCCTCCCAAATTGGTATTCTACTTCAGTCTTATGGGTAGAGTAGAGGTTGATCCCTGTATCTGCTGTTCCTGTATTCTTTAGTTTCATTTTATCCCCTTGACAGCTAATCCCTTGTTACTAGTTAATAATCTTTTATATTAAGCATTTGTTATTCAAATTACTCTGCAGTTCCTGTCTCCTGGTTTGACCCTGAACACTATGGTATTTAAGCTAGTTTACACTCCATAACATCTCACAGAGTTCAATTATCTTAATAGAAAAGACAATTAATAGTTAGGGATCTACAAATATATAAGATGTTTTAACTTTATTTTTTTTATTATAGAATGACTCTATTAATATCCCTAAGGACCAAAAGAAATCGAATTCAATTAGCATTGATTTTTTTAAAGATTCCTATTTTCTTGTCATGGCATTGAGCACTTGATATTAGTTAATACATTATACAATATAAATGAATAAATAATATACATATATAACTACTGAGGTATAGGGCATTACTGTAAGCTTTCAGTTTTACATGAAGCGGAGGTAACTAAAAATCAAACTGAGCTATTCTGGATAGTAATCTTATACTCCTGGCCATACTATGCTTGTGTAATTTCCCTACACATCTAACCACATTTCCATTAGGTCAGACTGGATACCAAAATGGGAGAGTAACCAGTTTTCCCAATTACTTTTATTTATTTATTTTTTTCTTCTGATTGATGCTTGTTTCATGCCCAGTCTTTCTTATCCTATTCATACTTTTTTCTTATAAGAATAATAGACAAGAAGTTGATGTTCTTTCCAAATCTATATGAAGGAAATGGCAACCCACTCCAGTGTTCTTGCCTGGAGAATCCCAGGGACGGGGAAGCCTGGTAGGCTGCCGTCTCTGGGGTCACACAGAGTCGGACACGACTGAAGCGACTTAGCAGCAGCAGTAGCAGTAAGGCAATACATTGGGTGATTGACTTTGCTTCCTTGATTGGGTTGTCAAAATATTATTATGTTGTAATATTCTATATGCAATTCTCCCTAGTGTTGTCCCTGACCCTGGTCATTACTATTAGTCTCTTTTCATTAACTCAGGAACATAAAATTTGTGATGAGAATTCATTATATGTAACCCCAGGAAATCAATGGACTTTCATATCAGCTGTGTGCATTTACATAAACTTTTTTCTGCTCTGTGGTTTAAGTGATGTTAACTATGCTATTGGACTCGCATGAAAAGTGTTTTAATAAATGGTGGCAATGAATAAAACTACTGGCAGTTTGATGCACATTCATTCGTGCAGTGGTTAATCTATGGATATGTAAGACTGATGCCCTCATGTGAAATGGCAAGAGTAGGAGTGGAGAGTTTCTGATGATTTAGAGGGAGCAATGTTGAGTTGCTAGCAAACGTTTTTGAAAAGAAAAAAAATTATGATCAAGAATTAGGATTAGCGCTTGTTTAAGATTTGGGCTAAGGTTCGAGTTTTGACCTGATTTATTGTGATTTTTGTGCCTGATGAGATAGGAAGATAGTCCCTCTCAGTCATAGGCAGTAGGATGGAAGAGTTCAAAGCACTCATTCTGGAGCTCAAGCTGTCTGGATTCAAGTTTAGACCTTACTACTTTCCAGCTGAATGATTTTGATTAACTTGCTTTAAGTTTTCTATACTTCAAGTTCCTCATCAATAAATTGGGCATAATAATATTTCACACACTGCATCTTCAGAAATAAAAATAATATTTCATTCATATGTTTTTTGATGATTACCTAAATTGCTAAGCATAAAAACTACTTAGTATATATAATAAGCAATATAACTATATTCTTATCATCATCATTATGAGTGATGTAGAATGTATTAGAAATCAGTACATCTATAGTAGATATCCTCTGATAAACAATTTCAGTCTTATTTTATTTGAGTATATGTTGGAATCTGTGGGAAAAAAAATCATTGTATTATTAAACTCATAGAAAAACAAAAAGAACTTCACCTCTGAATGAAAATAATTTAGAAATATTCTGTGAAAGAGGAAAAGAGTTTATTCTCTGAATTGGAGGGTATTCAACATCAGGAAACACACTGTAGATGGAACAAGAGAAGGGAAGTAACAGAATAGGAACCTGGCCTGGGAACATAGAGCACATGCCAGACTGCCCTCTAGATCTAGCTATAGAATTTGAGTCTGCTTTTCTATTTTGGACTCTTTCCCCCAGTCTTTTCATAGCAAATTCACAGAGACTACCTCAACAAATTTAAGATCATTCAGCTGAACACTGCTCTAAGCTCCAGCAGCGACTGAGAGTAGTGTTGTTTTCGATGATTCTACATCCCCTGAAAAGATATAAACCTCAGGATTTCTTGTGTTTTTTGGCTTGTTATTGGTTCCTAATGGCAGTTAGTACAATAGTGAACTGGGTGTCAGAATATCTTAAACTGTTTTCTTTTTTTGCTATACAAAATTATTTTATAGATGTTATATATTTATACATACATCAGTTCCGTCACAAAGTTGTGTCCAACTCTTTGCCACCCCATGGACTGCTAGATTTACATATGATCATTTTCTTTGCCACCTAAGAGCTATGAAAAAGAGCATGTGTAAAGAGACTAAATGCCACATCAGAAGGGAGTTTTTTCTAAAAACTCTATAAAAAGAGTTTTATTTTGTTTTCAAAACCTCCAGCTGGGGGAACTACCATGATAATCAGACATTGTGTATATCCAGGAAGATACAAATCTAGGAAACCTTGAGCAGATTATTTCAGTAACTCAGGCCAGAAAAGTTAATGACTTGAATTAAAGAAGTAGCAACCAGGGACAAAAAAAAGGGAATCCAAGAGAGATTTTGGAGTTACATTTGAAAGGCTTTGAACTTAAAAGTATCTAAAATGTGGTACGAGAAAGAAGCAAGTAACAACGACTTCCAAGATTTTGGCTTGAGAAATAGAGAAATATGCCGAAGTATTATATCAAAAAAACCCCAGTGTGAACAGAGGAAAAATTATATTAAACTACTATAATAAGTACATAGTCCAGTTTCAAGTAATTTCTAAAACCGCAACACACATGAATTCCAAATTGTAATCCACAGCAGTTTACAATATTAGGGGACCTGGTCAATGATTCCTAACCTAAATACTGAATGAATGCTATAACAGCCGCTCATTATCTAATGAGTTTCAGTATAGTTAAGTCTCGAGCTTCTCAGGTGGCACTAATGGTAAAGAACCTGGTTGTCAATACAGGAGACATGAGATGTGGGTTGGATCTCTGGGTCGGGAAGATCCCCTAGAGGAGGGCATGGAAACCCTCTCCAGTATTCTTGCGTGGAAAATCCCATGGATAGAGGAGCCTGGCAAACAATGGTCCATAAGGTTGCAAAGAATTGGACACGACTTTGGCCACCTCATGCGAAGAGTTGACTCATTGGAAAGGACTCTGATGCTGGGAGGGATTGGGGGCAGAAGGAGAAGGAGACGACAGAGGATGAGATGGCTGGATGGCATCACTGACTCGATGGACGTGCGTCTGCGTGAACTCCAGGAGTTGGTGATGGACAGGGAGGCCTGGCGTGCTGCGATTCATGGGGTCGCAAAGAGTCGGACACGACTGCGCAACTGAACTGAACTGAACTGACGACTTTACATGCTTAGATGCATAGTTATGTTTGGCAAAATAGCCGTTTTACTTTCGTGGTCTAAAGTGTCTTCCTGGTTCCCGAGCGCCTCATAAAATTAGCTGAAACCCTTACTGTGACTGCACAGTATACCAGTTTCACCCTCTGCCCAACCCAGTTTCTCTCACTCTCCCCACAGATGTTAATTCAGAAAGCTCCCCTATGGACTTCTTTTGGCAAATCTCCATCTCAAAGTCGGTTTCCTAGGAAACGAATCTGCACATCATTTCAAGAAGTCCTCATTTTCTGTCCTTTCAATTTGAGATACAACAGTATTTCTCACGCATATGTCTATAATTTTGCTACCTGTGTCCTGATACCTAAAAATACCAGATTTTAGAGATTAGTTGAATATGTTGATCTTTCCTCAAAAATTAATAATGGCCCTGTGAAATTGATACTAAGGATTAATATGCTTTTCTATAGTTAATTCCTTTGTAATTGTGGTATTTAACTGTTGAATCTTGTAATTGGTCTTTGGGCGATGTTGATAATGTTATAATCTTATTGGTGAAGTCAAATATGATTGAAAAACAAGAATAACTATTTCAAGATCTTCAGATGTTTTCAGTTATGATAAAAATTACATTTCATCTTGTCTAATTCTGGTACTATCTGTGAATTAACAGGTTTTATAATTTAACATTTAAAAAATCTCAAAACAAGGATTATTGATAGTAATACAGTAATGGAAGAAAGGCTAATTACAGATGAAAGGCTGTTTTTTAAAAATCCTGGTTTCAGACCTATATGATATCTGCTTTAGCTTTAATTCCTCTTTCCCTAAGATATAACCAAGGACTTCAGCTGTGTATTTCTATTTCATATCAGGAAGGCTATTGGGAACTGACAAGAGGAAAACTTTATCTCCAAAAAAAAGAGACATTCACACCTCACAGTGCTGGTTGTGGATGAAATTGTAATTTAAGTGATTAGCATGTTTAGTATCACTTCTATGTGAAATCTTAAAAAGGGTATAAATAAACTTAATTACAAAACAGGAAGTAGAGTAACAGATATAGAAAACAGCTATGGTTACCATGGGGTAAGAAGGGGAGGGACAAATTGGAAGATTGTTATTGATATATACATGCTCAGGAGCTTCAGTCATGTCAGACTCTTTGCAATCCCATGGACTGTAGCCCACCAGGCTCCTGTGTCTATGGGATTTTCCAGATAAGAATACTGGAGTGGGTTGCCATGCCCTCCTTCAGGGGATCTTCCCAACCCTGGGATCAAACTCGCACCTCCTGTGGCTCCTACATTGCAGGCATATACTTTATCACTTTCTCTGGGAAAACCCTGGTATTGATGTATACACATTACTATATATAAAAAGATAATTAATAAGAGCCTACTCTATAGCACAGGGAACTCTACTCAATACTCTGTAATGGCCTATATAAGAAAAGAATCTAAAAAAAGAGTGGATATATGTATATGCAAAACTGATTCACTTTGCTGTATACCTGAATAACACGGCACTGTAAATCAACTGTACCTCAATAATATTTTAAATGAAATTATCATATAATTTAAGTATATAAAAGTATAGCATGTTTTGAATCTTTGGACTTAAGATGTAAATGCTTGTGAAGAAAAATAAAATAGGTTTTGTTAAAAATGGGTGGATTGAGTAATTTGAAAGAAGATTTCATTTTATTAAACTTTCAGAGTGAAACATAAAGCTAAGCCCAGTGGAGATGTGATATTGGCTGCTGTTAGAATCCCACTGTTCTCCAGCACTGCAGTGAACAAACGGTAGATTTTGTTTTATGTGTTCTGCAGAATATCTATTACATTGACATGAACAGATGTGCACTAGATGATTACAATTTGATGAGCTGAATTAAATCTCTGCAATAAGGCTTCCAGGGATCTCTTTAACATGTCCAGGAGGTCAAAAGATGTCAGTAAATTTGTATAAGCACATTGTATGTGTGTTGGGGTGGGGCAAGACGGACTGCTGTTTCAAACAGAAAGAATTTTTTAAAAGTGTGGAAAGATTAAGCATACAATGTAAAAGCTTCACTAAAAATAAAACAGCTTTCAGGAAATTTTTATTTTCGCTTTAAAATACTTTAATAGTTCTGCATACATAGTAGGCTACATCCTTTCTACCAACTGCCTAGAAATTGGGACAGAGAAATTTAATCCAGCAAAGTACAAACTTCAAAATATTTATTTTGTGAAAAGCAAAGAGCATTAAGCACAATGAAACCAAACAAAATATGAGAGAGGTACCTGGAATATCATCCAAACTCGTACATGTTTCAAATGTGTAGGACTTGAGCTAGCCTTTGACATTGAATAGAAGCAATATGTTTATAATTCATTGAAGAAAAACTTGCTTTCCTTCCAGGACAGTTGAATTTGAGGAACAGCCCTGCCTGTCCAAGATTAATTTTTACACTGAGCCATAAAGCTGACAAAACCTCCTGGTGTATATAAATTCATTTTCAGATCTAAAACAGAAATCTGAAACATTTTACAATTTCATGATCAAAACTAAGTACCTTTTTTTCCCCTTACTTCAGCGCTTATATGGTTTAAAACTCTGACACTATTGTTATTCAATATCTATAATTCTTTTAATGGTTTTTAATTGTTTTTCTTTTTACGGTTTTGTTATTAAGTTTTGACTAAATTTCTATAAAACAGATTATCATTGTAAGAGATAAAGACCCTGAGTCCCATGCATATTATGATTTCTACAAGTCTCCTACAGACTAAAAATGAATGTTTATAAGCTTTATCATCATCACCTGCTGAGCTTATCCTTTTCCTATCTGCATGAAGAATGCTTGATGGCATTACCATATAATTTATGATTTTGAGAAAGTTTGTTTTTCACTTATCCTTTCAAATACTTTGTCTCTTTTATTTGCAGTACATGGTATTGTTCATCATTTATATTCCTTGAGAAGCCTAGTACAGGAAATGAATTGCAGAAAAAGAAACTCAAACACAGGTAACTAACATATTCTGGGCACTCTGGGAGCACAGTTGCCTCAACAGACACTATCATTAGTGAAGGCCCCAATAGAACAGAGTGATTTACAGAGCACAGTGGGATTATGGTCTTCATCGCCAGAACCTATGACCGAATTTTTTTTTTCTTCTTGGTGAATTAAAAAGAGCAACTGATATCTATATTAGTCAGTGTATTAGGTGCTTTACATATATATTAATTTATTCACACACTTACTGGGTCAACGTTTGTTGAGTATCGAGTGTCAGAAATGGTTCTTACTTTTGAAAGGTTCACACTCTAGGGGAAAGAAAGACCATACAGAAAAATTATAAAACAAGTACAATATTAATGCATAATATCCTATCAGATCAGATCAAATCAGTCACTCAGTCGTGTCCAACTCTTTTTGACCCCATGAATCGCAGCACGCCAGGCCTCCCTGTCCATCACCAACTCCCGGAATTCACTGAGACTCACATCCATCGAGTCAGTGATGTCATCCAGCCATCTCATCCTTTGTCGTCCCCTTCTCCTCTTGCCCCCAATCCCTCCCAGCATCACAGTCTTTTCCAATGAGTCAACTCTTCGCATGAGGTGGCCAAAGTACTGGAGTTTCAGCTTTAGCATCATTCCTTCCAAAGAAATCCCAGGGCTGATCTCCTTCAGAATGGACTGGTTGGATCTCCTTGCAGTCCAAGGGACTCTCAAGACTCTTCTCCAACACCGCAGTTCAAAAGCATCAATTCTTCGGCACTCAGCCTTCTTCACAGTCCAACTCTCACATCCATACATGACCACAGAAAAAACCATAGCCTGGACTAGACGAACCTTTGTTGGCAAAGTAATGTCTCTGCTTTTGAATATGCTATCTAGGTTTGTCATAACTTTTCTTCCAAGGAGTAAGCATCTTTTAATTTCATGGCTGCAGTCACCATCTGTAGTGATTTTGGAGCCCAGAAAAAATAAAGTCTGACCCTGTTTCCACTGTTTCCCCATCTATTTCCCATGAAGTGATAGGACCGGATGCCATGATCTTCGTTTTCTGAATGTTGAGCTTTAAGCCAACTTTTTCACTCTCCACTTTCACTTTCAGAGATTATAAAAGCAGCATGTAACCTGGACTCTGACTTTAACAAAGAAAAGAAATTAAACCAGGTGAAGAAACTGAAAAAGAGTTACCCCATCAAATGTCAAGTCCAGATGCTTTCATGAACATATTTCAGATGTGTTGGTAACAAGTAAATTTTGGTAATAGCTGAACCATTTTAGGGCATAGAGAAAGAAAGAAAATTAACACAATGAGTTGTAAAACCTATTAAACAGATGAGAAGGTGAATTAAAGATTTAGACAGTAATTTCATTTCAATTTATAAAATAAATGCAAAAATACAAAGTAAGATACTTCCATCTGGATTCCAAAAATATATTAAAATGTCAGTATACCAGAGAGGTTTCATTCTAGAAATGCATGACAGTTAAACCCCCAAAATTAATAAAACCAATCATATAATAGATCAAATGATGAGAATATAATAATCTAAATTATTACTTATTTTGTTAACCTACAGATCTAAGCTACTTTTTTTTCATATTCCAGAAGAGGAAATTGTAGTTTGTAAAGTTTAATTGATCTGCCCTGGAACTACAGTTAATTTCTGAGCTGTGAATAGTCTTGTAATTATGTTTAAAACAATGAGTCCTTATCTTTCAGTGAAGCTTACTGAAATATTGGCACAGTTTCTGAAATTTGCTTCAAAATAAAATTGGTAATTTGGACCTGGATGAACGCATAGATGAAGCGAGCCTAGTCGCTGGTTGATAATTGTTGATCCAGGTAATAGATAAACAGATGTTTATTATACTGTTCTCTCTACATTCAATTATGCTTGCAGTTTCACTAAGAAAAAGTTTAAAAGATAAAGTTGCTTGTTTTAGTAATAAATAAATAGTTTCTTTATAGGAACCATTTGAGAATAAGTTTAAAATTTCAATAATGGACACACTAACAAGCTGGATAAACTGAACAATAAACTATTGCTTGAATAGGAATGTTAGCATTTTAAAAAAATCCAAAAATTAATATAAAAAAATTAACAGGATAACCTTAGCACATCTTTTTATCTTCATTGAATGATGTTTAGTCTCCCACACTGCAGGCAGTTTCTTTACTGTCTTAGCCACCAGGGAAGTCCTTCAAAGTATAACAGGAAACAACAAATGTGAAAGAAAAATCCACAAATAATAAAAGCAATAAAGAAGTATTTATTCTAATAACTATTACGCTTTGCTATAAACTCAATTAAAACATTAAAAACTGAAACCTGAGATAGAAACTATTGAGATAACAGAATCAGAAAAATGACCAAGAAATCACAATAATTTATTCTATGATAAAAGTGGCACTTCAAATCATCAATAAAAGAATGGATTATCCATTAATGATTTCAGGAAAATTGTATAAATTCTGAGCCAAAAATTAAATGAGATTTTTACACAGTCATTTCTTTAGAATAAACTTCAGGTAAGTTAAAGGCAAATATTAATAGAAAAGGGCTTCCCTTATGGCTCAGCTGGTAAAGAATCCACCTGCAATGCCAGAGACCTGGCTTCGATCCCTGGGTTGGGAAGATCCCCTGGAGAAGGGAAAGGCTACCCACTCCAGTATTCTAGCCTGGAGAATTCCGTGGACTGTATAGTCCATGGGGTCACAAAGAGTCAGACACTACTGGGCGACTTTCACGTTCACGTTTCACTTTATTAATAGAAAAACCATAAATATGCTAGGAAAATATTGATAGATATCTGTGGAATCTTGTGTTGAAGAAAATACTTGTGAAAAAGAAAACAGAAAACATGAAGTTATAGTGAGTAGCTTAGGCCACATGTACATTTAAAACATTTGTAAAGCAAACAAATGAAAAATTTCACTAAAAAAAAATCAAAAGCCAATTTGTAAAACAATCGTTGCACAAATGTACAGACAGACCATTTCTTGCAGAATTTTTTGGAAATGAAAAAAATAGTGGAAGTAAAAGTGTTTTTACAAATATAAATAAAGGAAGTTTACTCCTTGGAAAATATCTAGATACTGAAAGAGATTCCTACAACAAACCTAGTGAATTCTAAATAAAGCATACTTTTAATGTAGTACAGACTGGGGTGGTGAAATAAGGGAAATTTCAATCACATGATACCCCACTTCCCATAACCAATGAATCCCCTAAAAAGTTAAAGTCAAAATGGAGGGCTGAAACTGATGCTGGATGCTTTGGACTGAGGCAAAAGGACAAGTAGAATGGTTCTGTAGAAAAATGTTGAATTAGCACCAAAAATTCTGGAACAGTTTCAGGATAACTGCACTATCATAGTGTAATATTTTAACACATCTCTCTCAATTATTAATAGGTCAAGCAGACAAAATATCCAAAAATACATGTGAGAGGGACAATATAATCAACAAGCATGATCGAACAGACATATGTAAATCTCAGCACCCAGTAATTGGAAAATGTACATTCTTCCAAGTACAAGCATCACAGGAGTGGGTGCTTCATGAAGAGCTCTGGCATAAGGCATTTCTAGTACTGTTTTAGATTTTGTCGTTAAAATAAGGGCCAAAGCACATATAGATAATTATGGGTTCAATAATATATGGTGAAACTCTACAGCTTTGCTTTCCAATAAAATAACCACTAGTCTCATATGGCTGCTGAGCCCTTGAAGTGATGTCTGTCCTAATTAAGATATGTTTTAAGTATAAAATATACACCATATTTTGAAGACAAGGTGTGAAAAAATGCAAATACCTCAATAATTTTTATATTTCTTCCCTGTCAAAATTATATATTTGGTGAAACAAATATTATATTAAAGTAAGTTAATTCACCTTTCAACTCTATTTACTCTTTTCTTAATGTGACTAACAGAAAATTTTAAATTATACTTGTGGCTTGCATTATATAAGTATTGGAGAGTATAGTGCTGGTCTAGAGCATTACTCAATTCAGACCAACTGAGCCACTACTCTGCTAAGTTACAAAGTTGAAAAAGATGAGTTTCTGTGTCCAAACAATTATTTTCTGAAAGACCTAAATAAAAGGAGAGCTGTACTATTCTTACAGATATGAAAGCTCAAAATCATACAAACATCAATTGTCCTCTAATTTATCTGGAATTCAGTTCAATCAAAATTACAGCAGAACTTTTCATAAATCTCAACAAGCTACTCTAAAATTTATCTGGAAGAGCAAAAGAACAAGAATGGTTAAACACTCTTAGGAAGAAGAGTAAGGGATATGCATCTCCAGACATTAAAGTATATTATAAGACTTTATTGATAAAGTCAATATGGAATCAGCACAGGGATTGAAAAATATTGACTGATAGAAAAAAATAAAGATCTAGGAAATAGACTGTGTTTTACAACTTGATATATCACAAAGGTGGATTGAAGATCATTGTGGAACTAAGAGACTATTCAATAGGGTGATTGAACAATTAATTGCCCACATAAATTGGATCTTTAAAATGCATTCTTGCTTTCCACCATACACACAAAAAAATTCTAGACGAGGACTTAAAAATTCAAGGAGAATCTCTGAAACCTTAGACAAAAATAAGGAATAACATTTATTTTTGTTTCAAATTTGAGGTAGGGAAAGATAAAATATATGCTAAGCATTAAGATATGGATAGATTCAACTACTTGCTAATTAAAAACTTCTGTTCAACAAAAGACAGCCTAGGGATGGTGAAAAGACAAGACACAAATTGAGAAATATTTGTAATATGTGTAATTTACAAAGGATTAGTAACACTTACAAATCAATTAGAAAAGGACAAACTCAATAGAAAATTAGAAGAAAGACTAAACAGCATCTCACAGAAGTGGAAATATGACAAGAGAACAAACACATAAAAAGATATTAATCTCATTAGTAATAAGAAAAATACAAATTAACATTTTGAATATGTTGATATGATTTTATTCCCATTGATGATAATTTCCATAACAATTTAGAAGTCAGACAAATTTGGATATTAGAGAGAAGAATTAATCAATTTCTGGTGAAAATATAAATATGAAGAGAAATAAACTAGCATTGTTTTGTGAGATTGAACATTTGCATTTCCTGTGATCCAGCAATTTCACTTCCATGTAAATATATTAAATGCTTTCTTTTTGTCAAGTGAGAGCTACAAAAATGTTTGTGTTAAGGTGGGGATGGCAGGGAGGGATGACTTGGCAGACTGTAGAAAATATGTGATGTGATAATGATGAGTTCAAGTCACTATAACATTTGTCCAAATCCATTGGTTGTACACCACCAAGAGTGAACTCTAATGTAAACTATGGATGGAGGGTGTTTTTGATGTGTTAATATAGGTCACTTGTAACAAACAAATCTCTTTGGTGGAGGATGTTGATAATGGGAGAGGTTAAACTTAAAACTCAACATTCAAAAAATGAAGACCATGGCATCCGGTCCCATTGCTGCTGCTGCTGCTAAGTCGCTTCAGTCATGTCCGACTCTATGCGGCCCCATAGACGGTAGTCCACATTACTTCATGGCAAGTAGATAGGGAAACAATGAAAACAGTGACAGATTTTATTTTCTTGAGATCCAAAATCACTACAGTTGGTGACTGCATCCATGAAATTGAAAGATGCTTGTGCCTTGGAAGAAAAATTATGACAAATCAAGACAGTGTATTAAAAAGCAGAGACATTACTTTGCTGACAAAGGTCTGTCTAGTCAAAGCTGTGGTTTTTCCAGTAGTCATGTGTGGATGTGAGAGTTGCACCATAAAGAAAGCTGAGCACCAAAGAATTGATGCTTTTGGACCGTGGTGTTGGAGAAGACTCTTGAGACTCCCTTGGACAACAATGAGATCAAACCAGTCAATCCTAAAGGAAATCAGTCCTGAATATTCATTGGAACCTGAAGCTGAAGCTCCTGTAATTTGGCCTCCTGATGCAAAGAACTGACTCATTGGAAAAGATCCTGATGCTGGGAAAGATTGAAGGCAGGAGGAGAAGGGGACAACAGAGCGTGAGATGGCTCAATGGATTCACTAACTGGATGGACATGAGTTTGAGTAAGCTCCGGGAGCTGGTGATGAACAGGGAAGCCTGGCATGCTGCATTCTATCGGGTTGCAAAGAGTCAGATATGACTTAGGGACTGAAAAAACACAATATATATATGTCATAGGTGGGAGTATATAGGGAATTTCTGTCCTTCCTTCTCAGTTGTGCTGCAAATATAAAACTGCTTTAAAAAATAAAATTTCTTTAAAAAATCTGTGGCAAAACACTGTAATAGATGGAAACTTACATTAACATATATAAAATAGATAGCCAATGGGAATTTGCTGTATGACTCAGGAAACTCAAAGAGGGGCTCTGTGTCAACCTAGAGGGGTGGAATGGGGAGGGAGATGGAAGGGAGGTTCAAGAGGGAGGGCACATATGTGCACTTATGGCTGATTCATGTTGAGGTTTGACAGAAAACAACAAAATTCTGTAAAGCAATTATCCTTCAACTAAAAAATAAATTAAAAAAAGGAAGGGAGGAAAGAAGGGAAAGGAAGGAGAGAAAACAAAGATGAGAAAGAGGAAGAAAATAATGGAAGGATGAGCAATGAGAGAAGGGAGAGAGAAGTAGGAAAGAAGGAGATGGAAAGAAAAGAGGGAGGGAGCAAAAGAGCAAGAACAGAAAGACTTCATATATATCAATAAATGGATAAACAGAATGATTTATTCACCCACTTGAGTATTTTACACATGAAAATTGATGAAATAAAACTATATGCCACAATATGCATGAGTAAGCAATCTAAAAAAATCTACTTATAGTTCAATGCTGTGTTTTCAGAACTCAAAAAGAAGGGAAACTGACAGTCAAATGTTTATGAATGAATACATATGCTATAAAAATGTAAAGTTGGAGAATTCTCTGGTAATCCAATGATTAGGACTCCACACCGTCCCTGCCAATGGTGTGGGTTCAATCCCTGATCAGAGAACAAAGAGCCTATAAGCCTTGCTGTGCAGCCAAACAACAACAACAACAAAGTGAAGCTAAATATAGAAAAATATAAAAAGAACATTCATGATGTGGTCATGTTTGTGTGGGAGTCAATGAATAGGGAGGAAGACATAGGATAGATAGAATGGTACTGTAAAATGTTAGTTTTAAATTTAAAATAAACTTAAAATTTACTTTTTAAATTGGATAGTAGGTTCATGGATATTAGTTTTATGATTGCGCTTTTGTTTGTATATACAAATAGGTTACATTTATTCTTTTCTGTATATCACATACTATTACATTTAAAATAAATAAATAATTAAGCACACAAATTGCTAGTTGAGGAGAAAGATGCCAGTTGCTTTTTCTTTGGCACCTTCCCCTTACTCCTTGACCATCTTCTCTTTCCTTCTTCATCCACAGTTCCATTCTAAAGCCATTTTATTTCCTTAAGACTTCCTCTTTGGTTCACTGAGATATTTAGTACAGAACAATTTGTGAGGTAATTCAAATCTATGCTCAGCATGGGGTCTGGCTCCTCATTACTGGACGTACAACAGATTAAAAACAATCAATGAATTCCTGTTCCAGACTGTGGAAATACTGCAAATGATAATTCTATGAGAATTTGTCAAGCTGAACACCCAACTATTTGGTTTCAAATTGCATAAGTCATCTGGAAAGCAGATTTTGTTCCAGCTTACAAGAAACAGTATGGTCCGACATATCTGCAGGGAAATTGGATTTTTCATAATATGTTCTTAAGAGAAAGCAGTAAAAAGAGCTCCATAAAACAGGAGAAGCAAATACATATGTGCCTTTCTGAAAACTCTGTAAATGCTGACGATAATATTTCTCCTCTGGGCATTAGATCAATCTCATGCATAAACACTGAAATAGAAAGAGACTTACTAAAGAAATAGATCATTGAATGTCTGAAAGTATTTGTGTTATGGGACTAGTAGAAAAATGGAGAATATATTCTGTCTTTGCAATACAACAGAAGCATTTTAGATGTCAAATATATATTGCTCATTGTCAAGATCCTTTGGGAAATGCAAACTCAGATACATAAGAACAAAAAATTAATTAAAGAATAACAAAGGCTTCCAACCTAGCTAACATAAGAATAAGAAATGACAACCCCAGATAGTGTTCTGAGGGGAACACTTTTGACCCAGTTATTCTTTCTGATTCTTTCTGGCTGTAGATCACTTGTTCCACCTTCAGAAATGCTCAAGGTGTGCTAAGTAAGATCCTATGTATGTCTTCAATATTTGCAAATTCTTTGGGGGATGGCACCACATTTGCAGGTCTAATCGCAGAAATACGGTGTTTGGTGAGCTGATCTGAATCATGACCTGTGTTTCCTAAACCCTTGCTTCTTGCTATCGGCTATTTCTGCCTCTTCTAATGTTCACTCAGCTTTCTTGCTCTCTATTATGTCCTAAAAAGTGTGAATTTTCCTTACATTCTTTGAGAAAAATAAGAGTAAAGATAGAAACAGACTATAATAGACAGAAGTCGTCTTTCAGTGTTAGAGATTACCATTTATGATACATTTGACTTGTCAATTAGAAAAATTAAAGCAATTTGATTTTTCTTTGTTTTTTACTTCAGATCTTTTAATCATAAGGAAGTAATGGTTTATCTTAAGTAATGACATCTCACTGGGAAGGAGTTTGGCATATTGTTTAAAAGTGCAAACTGGAATCAAATACCAAATATTTGTAATGAAGTATTTATATTAGAATAATATTTTTCATAAAACCATAAACTCTAATAAAATATATCTCTCTGTTCACTCCACATCTATACCCACACAGGTGAAGGTATTCGGAGACAAATACATACCCATGCTAACTATTATCACTTTGAAGTTGTGACTTCATACTTCAAGGGGCCCTAAAATGGTGTCTGACAGTCACACTACATTTTCTTGACTCATCGATTCTGGCATTCTCTAAGATGACTCATATCTCCTATTTTCTTTACAAAATCTCAACCCTTATTGAGCTTGTCAGTCTTAGCAAATGAAAATGCAAGATTCCCAGGTAAATGTGAGTTATTTCTAAGTGCTGTATATATGTACTTTAAGATAAAAGGTTGCACTGGGCATAGTTTCACTAAGAATTATTCTTTGTTTATAGAAATATACTTCTGTTTTAAAAAATTATTTTCCCTGATGATTCGACTCTTCTGACAGTTCCTTATTTTACAGAATTTATTTATAAATTCTTTACAGTCTCTGTTCCATTTACATTGTAATATAGCTTCTAAAATAGTCACATCTAACTTACTTTATTCTTTTGTTAACTGAAAAATTACTAAGGAAAAAACACACTTGGCATTGGCATTATAAGCCAGTATACAATTATGTATGGCAAAAGTTAAGTCTGACAATTGGTCTTCTAATCTGATTTGTTGAACACATAATGCCTTCTTGCCTGGCAAAGTTTGCTTTCCTGTTTTTCAGGATTACATCAGATCAGATTAGATAAGTCGCTCAGTCATGTCCGACTTTTCGCGACCCCATGAATCTCAGCACGCCGGCCTCCCTGTCCATCACCAACTCCCGGAGTTCACTCAGACTCACGTCCATCGAATCAGTGATGCCATCCAGCCATCTCATCCTCTGTCGTCCCCTTCTCCTCCTGCCCCCAATCCCTCCCAGCATCACAGTCTTTTCCAATGAGTCGACTCTTCACATGAGGTAGCCAAAGTACTGGAGTTTTAGCTTTAATATCATTCCTTCCAAAGAACACCCAGGACTGATCTCCTTTAGAATGGACTGGTTGGATCTCCTTGCAGTCCAAGGGACTCTCAAGAGTCTTCTCCAACACCACAGTTCAAAAACATCAATTCTTCGGTGCTCAGCTTTCTTCACAGTCCAACTCTCACATCCATACATGACCACGAAAAACCATAGCCTCGACTAGACAGACCTTTGTTGGCAAAGTAATGTCTCTGCTTTTGAATATGCTATCTAGGTTGATCATAACTTTCCTTCCAAGGAGTAAGCATCTTTTAATTTCATGGCTGCAGTCACCATCTGTAGTGATTTTGGAGTCCAGAAAAATAAAGTCTGACACAGTTTCCACTGTTTCCCCATCTATTTCCCATGAAGTGATGGGACCAAATGCCATGATCTTTGTTTTCTGAATGTTGAGTTTTAAGCCAACTTTTCTTCCTTAATGCACACAGCCTTTTTCTAGTTGTGTTGAGCAGGGCTACTCTCTAGTTGTTGTACACAGGCTTCTCATTGCCATGGCTTGTCTTGTTGCAGAGCACTGGCTCTAGGTGCACAGGCTTCAGTATGTGTAACACATGGGCTCAGTAATTGTGGTTTGTGAGCTTAGCTGCTCCTCAGTATGTAGGAATCTTCCCAAAACAGGTATCAAACCTGTGTCCCCTGCATTGGCAGGTGGACTCCCAACCACTTGACCACCAGGGAAGCCCCACAGGTGTCTTTAAGCAATGAATCACTTAAATAATACTGTTTGCTCTTCTTCCAGTTTGCATAATCCTAATGCTAAAGAGATGTTCAAGCTGGTTTTAGAAAAGGCAGAGCAACCAGAGATCAAATGGCCAACATCTGCTGGATCATGGAAAAAGCGAAAGTTCCAGAAAAACATCTATTTCTTTTTTATTGACTTCGCCAAAGCCTTTGACTGTGTGGATCACAATAAACTGGAAAATTCTAAAAGAGATGGGAATACCAGACCACCTGACCTGCCTCTTGAGAAACCTATATGCAGGAAAGGAAGCAACAGTTAGAATTGGACATGGAACAAGAGACTGGTTCCAAATAGGAAAAGGAATACATCAAGGCTGTATACTGTAACCCTGTTTATTTAACTTATATGCAGAGTACATCATGAGAAACACTGGGCTGGATGAAGCACAAGCTTGAATCAAGATTGCCGGAAGAAATATCAATAACCTCAGATATGCAGATGATACCCTTATGGCAGAAAGTGAAGAGGAACTAAAAAGCCACTTGATGAAAGTGAAAGAGGAGAGTGAAAAAGTTGGCTTAAAGCTCAACATTCAGAAACCGAAGATCATGGCATCTGGACCCATCAATTCATGGGAAATAGATGGGGAAACAGTGTCAGACTTTACTTTTTTGGGCTCCAAAATCACTGCAGATGGTGATTGTAGCCATGAAATTAAAAGACGCGTACTCCTTGGAAGGAAAGTTATGACCAACATAGATAGCATATTCAAAAGCAGAGACATTACTTTGCCAA
The DNA here is from genome assembly GCF_019923935.1 of Bubalus bubalis. Taxonomy (NCBI): domain Eukaryota; kingdom Metazoa; phylum Chordata; class Mammalia; order Artiodactyla; family Bovidae; genus Bubalus; species Bubalus bubalis. The sequence goes on along the minus strand of NC_059168.1, from coordinate 17,744,037 downwards.
CAAAGGTCTGTCTAGTCGAGGCTCTGGTTTTTCCAGTAGTCATGTATGGATGTGAGAGTTGGACTGTGAAGAAAGCTGAGCACCGAAGAATTGATGGTTTTGAACTGTGGTGTTGGAGACGACTCCTGAGAGTCCCTTGGACTGCAAGGAGATCCAACCAGTCCATTCTGAAGGAGACCAGTCCTGGGTGTTTTTTGGAAGGAATGATGCTGAAACTGAAACTCCAGTACTTTGACCACCTCATGCAAAGAGTTGACTCTTTGGAAAAGAACTCTGATGCTGGGAGGGATTGGGGGCAGGAGGAGAAGGGGACGACAGAGGATGAGATGGCTGGATGGCATCACTGACTCGATGGACGTGAGTCTGAGTGAACTCCGGGAGTTGGTGATGGAGAGGGAGGCCTGGCGTGCTGCAATTCATGGGTCGCAAAGAGTCAGACATGACTGAGCAACTGAACTGAACTGAATGCTAAAGAGGTGACCCAACCAGTCCATCCTAAAGGAAATCAGTCCTGAATATTCATTGGAAGGACTTATGCTGAAGCTGAAACTCCAATACTTTGGCCACCTGATGCAAAGAACTGACTCATTTGAAAAGACCCCAATGCTGGGAAAGATTGAAGGCAGGAGGAAAAGGGGACGACAGAGGATATGACGACTGGATGGCATCACTGACCCAAAGGAAATGAGTTGAGTAAACTCTGAGAGTTGGTGATAGACAGGGAAGTCTGGTATGTTGCAGTCCATGGGGTCACGAAGAGTTGGACATGACTGAGTGACTAAAAAACTAATGCTAAAGAGATACTAAAAATATAAACAAGAAGAAAGGTAGAAATCAGTCAATGACTTATTTAAAAAGTCAACAAAATTTTGGGGGGGACTCTCTTGTTCAGAACTGAAGTTTAACTTCAGTACTTCCAATGAAGCTTCAAATACAGTTGGAAATTCCCTCTACTGTATTCGTTAGAGAGAGCCAATGAATTTTTTGAATGTGAGAGAACTGAAGAAAACTGAATCCCAACAAAATCACAAAAATCTTTTAATCACTCAGTTTGACAGTGTAAATGTTGAAATTAGAGAACAATTTTATATAACCATTTCATTGTTAATAGAAAGAATAAAGGATGCTCTTTGAGCAGCATCTTCCATAATATAGACAGAACAGCTAACATCTTCCATAGAATCGTTCATGCTTTCCTTCAAGTTTGAACAAATCTTCTTTGTATTTTTACATAGACATTTAACAGCATTTGTACTTTTATTCTGCCAAAAGTGGTATGATTTTTCTTATTATTTCCTAGCTTATAAAGAGAGTCTCTGCAAAAATTTACTGTTTCTGAGGTCTCAGCTAAAAGGAATTCTATTCTCCATAGTCTTGTAAAGAAGCTTTTTCCATGAAAAAATTCTGTACAAGTAAACAGAAAGTTTTTTATGCATTGTGATTATTTGCACCATGACTATTTTGAAAAATTAAAGGATTTAGATCCTCAGTAATCTCTGTAACAGTAAATATAACACTTTGTTATTATTATTGGAGCAAATTTAATTCTGGAACTTGAAAATTGCTTGGAATTTTAGAATCAGAAAATACTTTTTGTAGGTGAGTAGTCAAGAGGCATTTGATCTGAAAGACTGATGTTAATATACAATATGGAAGGCCATTGTAACTTCCTATGCAACTATTTTTTTCTTCATCTGAATTTGACTCAATCAAAATTTTGTTATTCTAGTGCTATCTTGATACCAGTTGAAGAAATCATAGGTGTCTTAGGCCAATATGATAGTTTACATATGACTTCCCACCATTTTTAATATTGAATGAATAATTGCATTTTGCACAAAGAACTCCAACATGAATTTTTCCATATTTAGTAATGTCCACTGTTCAGAAAATTCATCACAAAATTTACACCTGTGTTTTTGTATTTGGGGGCTTAAATTTTTAAAAAGTAAGCATTAGACACCAGCAAAAGAATTGAAAAGTTTGAATATGATAATTCAAGTCCAAATTAATAAGTCCAAACTCATAAGTAACCATAAACGGGGGTTGAACTGTTGAAACGTTATTGAACTTGAAAACACTGCTGCTGCTGCTGCTGCTAAGTCACCTCAGTCATGTCCGACTCTGTGTGACCCCATAGACAGCAGCCCTGAGCAAAAATGTGAACTTTCGCTTGCATGCAAGTGAGAGGGTACTTGGAACGCACTGTCTCTGTGAACAAACTAGAGATAATGGTAGGTAAGGTTCTGGGAAGGGTGCCTTTCAGAGACGGACAAACTTTCAGAAGAGAGAGTCTTCTGGGAATATGGAATTTCCAACTGAGTTAGGACTGTCACTGTAGTAAGGCTGTCACTGACTGGTTGTCTACCAGAAACACAGAAAGTGATTGAGGCACTTGCCAGTTGGCTACTGTTTAGCTTAGTGCTTTAACTGACTGGCTAACTTTCAAGTACTGGGGTTTTATTATCATTGATTGGCTGACTTTCCGAAGTCATAGTGATTTGAGTAAGGCTCTTGTTGATTGGTTGATTTCAAAAGAAATGTACTAATCTTGTGTGTGCATGCTCAGTCCGTTCAGTCCTGTTGCACTCTCATGACCCTATGGGCTGTAGCCCGCCAGGATCTTCTGTCTATGGAATTTTCCGGGCCAGAATACTGGAGTGGGTTGCCATTTCCTCTTCCAGGGGATCTTCCCAACAAAGGGATCGAACCCAGGTCTCCTGCCTCTATTGAACTGCTGACAGATTCTTTACCACTGATCCAGTGGGGAAACCCATACTAATCTCAAGTTATCCCAATAATGGTTGCTTTTTCACAACATGAACATTTCTCTAAAGAAAGATCTTTTCCTTTTCTGAGTATGAAAAATGAGTACTTTTAATTTTCAGTTCTCTCATTTGGCTTTCTTTTAGCCAAACCTGCAGGATGGACCATAAAGGGCCATCCAATTTTTGTTTGTGGAGGAACAACTTTCAGTTAGGTTGCCATCTAAGTGATCCAGCATGCCAATTAGCATGGTAGAAAAATAGCTCTAACAGTGGAATTATTTATTTATTGAAAAAAGCTGAGTATAGGACATTTAGCATATCCTAACAAAGTCAAAGTGTCCTAACAAAGATAGGACACTGAAAGATGAACTCCCTAGGTCGGTAGGTGGCCAATATGCTACCGGAGATCAGTGGAGAAATAACACCAGAAAGAATGAATAGACAGAGCCAATGAAAAAACAACACCCAGTTGTGAATATGACTGGTGATAGAAGTAAGTCTGATGTTGTAAAAAGCAATATTGTATAGGAACCTGGAATGTTAGTTCTATGAATCAAGGAAAATTGGAAGTGGTCAAACAGGAGATGGCAAGAGTGAACATTGACATTCTAGGAATCAGTGAACTAAAATGGACTTGAATGGGTAAATTTAATTCAGATAACCACTATATCTACTACTGTGGGCAAGAATCTCTTAGAAGAAATGGAAGAACCATCATAGTCAACAAAAGAGTCTGAAATGCAATTTTTGGATGCAGTCTCAAAGATGGCAGTATGATCTCTGTTCATTTCCAAGGCAAACCATTCAATATCACAGTAATCCAAGTCTATGCCCCAACCAGTAATGCTGAAGAAGCTGTAGTAGAATGGTTCTATGAAGACCTACAAGACCTTCTAACTAGCACCCAAAAAAGATGCCCTTTTCATTATAGGGGACTAGAATGCAAAAGTAGGAAGTCAAGAAATACCTGGAGTAACAGGCAAATTTGGCCTTGGAGCATAGAATGAAGCAGGGCAAAGGCTTATAGAGTTTTACCAAGAGAACACACTGGTCATAGCAAACACCCTCTTCCAACAACACAAGAGAAGACTCTACACATGGACATCACCAGATGGTCAATATCCAAATCAGACTGATTATATTCTTTGCTGCCAAAGATAGAGAAGCTCTATACAGTCAGCAAAAACAAGACTAGGAGGTAACTGTGGCTCAGATCATGAACTCCTTATTGCCAAATTCAGACCTAAATTGAAGAAAGTAGAGAAAACCGCTTGACCATTCAGTTATGACCTAAATCAAATTCCTTACAATTATACAGTAGAAGTGAGAAATAGATTCAAGGGATTAGATCTGATTGACAGAGTGCCTGAAGAACTATGGACAGATGTTCCTGACATTGTACAGTAGGAAGTAATCAATACCATCCCAAAGAAAAAGAAATGCAAAAAGGCCAAGTGGTTCTCTGAGGAGGCCTTACAAATAGCTGAGAAAAGAAGAAAAGTTAAAGGGAAGGAGAAAAGGAAAGCTATACATACCCATTTGAATGCAGAGTTCCAAAGAATATCAAGGAGATATAAGAAAGCCTTCCTCAGTGATCAATGCAAAGAAATAGAGCAAAAAAATAGAATGGGAAAGACTAGAAATCTCTTTAAGAAAATTAGAGATACCAAGGGAACATTTCATGCAAACATGGGCACAATAAAGGACAGAAATGGTATGGATTGTAACAGAAGCAGAAGATATTAAGAGGTGGCAAGAATACACAGAAGAAATATACAAAAAAGATCTTTATGACCCAGATAATCATGATGGTGTGATCACTCACCTAGAGCCAGACATCCTGGAATGTGAAGTCAAGTAGTCCTTAGGAAGAATCAATATGAACAAAGCTAGTGGAGGTGATGGAATTCCAGTTGAGCTATATCAAATCCTAAAGGATGATGTTGTGGAAGTGCTGCACTCAATATGCCAGCAAATTTGGGAAACTCAGCAGTGGTCACTGGACTGGAAAAGGTCAGTTTTCATTCTAATCCCAAGGAAAGGCAATGCCACAGAATGCTCAAACTACCACACAATTGGACTCATCTCACACGCTAGCAAAGTAATGCTCAAAATTCTCCAAGCCAGCCTTCAACAGTACGTGAACTGTGAACTTTCAGATGTTCAAGCTGGATTTAGAAAAGGCAGAGAACCAGAGATTAAATTGCCAACATCTGCTGGATCATCAAATAGCAAGAGAATTCCAGAAAAACATCTACTTCTATTTTATTGACTATGCCAATGCCTTTGACTGTGTGGATCACAATAAACTGTGGAAAATTCTGAAAGAGATGGGAATACCAGACCACCTGACTGGCCTCTTGAGAGATCTGTATGCAGGTCAGAAAGCAACAGTTAGAACTGGACATGGAACAACAGACTGGTTCCAAATAGGAAAAAGAGTACATCAAGGCTGTATATTGTCACCCTGCTTATTTAACTTATATACAGAAGACGTCATGAGAAACGCTGGGCTGGATGAAGCACAAGCTGGCATCAAGATTGCCAGGATAAATATCAATAACCTCAGATATGCAGATGACCTCACCCTTATGGCAGAAAGCAAAGAACTAAAGAGCCTCTTGATGAATGTGAAAGAGGTGAGTGAAAAAGTTGGCTTAAAACTCACCATTCAGAAAACTAAGATCATGGCTTCTGGTCCCATCATTTCATGTCAATTAGATGGGGAAACAATGTAAACAGTGATGGACTTTATTTCAGGGGGCTCCAAAATCACTACAGATATTGACTGTAGCCTTGAAAATAAAAGATGCTTGCTCCTTGGAAGGAAAGTTATGACCAACCTAGACAGCATATTAAAAAACAGAGATATTACTCTGCCAACAAAGGTGCATTTAGTCAAAGCTATGGTTTTTCCAGTATTCATGTATGGATGTTGGAGTTGGCCTATAATGAAAGCTGAACACTGAAGAATTGATGCTTTTGAACTGTGGTGTTGGAGAAGACTCTTGAGAGTCCCTTGGACTGCAAGGAGATCCAACCAGTCCATCCTAAAGGAAATCAGTCCTGAATATTCATTAGAAGGACTGATGCTGAAGCTCAAACTCCAATACTTTGGCCACCTGATGCGAAAAACTGACTCATTTGAAAAGACCCTGATCCTGGGAAAATTGAAGGCAGGAGGAGAAGGGGTCGACAGAGAATGAGATGGTTGGATGGTATCACCGACTCAATAGACATGAGTTTGAGTAAGTGCTGGGAGTTGGTGATGGACAGGGAAGTCTGGTGTGGTGCAGTCCCTGGTGTCACAAAGAGTCAGATATGACTGAGTAACTGAACTGAACTCAATGAACAAAGTCAATATTGGACACAGGGTAAAAGTATTAGATATAGAAAATGCTCTCTGTAGAGAGAATACCTAACTACCCTAGCCTTCATCCTTCATCATCATTCTCTGTTCATTGAAAAATAAGTTGAAATACAAATTCCACAATCTCAGTCTACTTCATATACCCACTTAAATGTGTTCCCATTTCCCTTGACTATTTTCCAGTTGATAGTATAGATAAATTCTTTGTGTAGTTAATGAAGCCAAACAATTCCCCTTAATCAATCTCATCACCTTTTATATGATCAAAGACTCAACAAACTCTCTTCTTTTTCTCAAATTTATATCTACAACCAAGTCCTTCCCCCAGACCTCAAACCTGTATATCCAGCTGCCTACTGAATATGCCCATTTGGTTGCCTAATGAGCACTGTAGTCTTTAGGTGGCCACAACCAAGATCCTAATCCATCCCTCAAGAAGCCCCAACAACTTTATCACTGAACCTACACTTCACTTTTCTCTTTCTCAGTCAAAGATGATGCCATCATTCTAGTTGTTAAGACAAAGTCTCTTCATTCATGCTGTCAGAAAATTCAATTTTTCTACCTTTGAAATATATCCAGGATCTAACCAGGCCTCACCACTCCATGATAAACCCTGATTCAAGCCAATTCCAGGTTATTGCTGTAGCCTATTTATTGGTCCAGCTGCTTCTCTCTTTTCCTTTCCTCAGTCTTTCTTAAAGCAATAGCCAGAGTAGTTCTACTAAAACAAAATCAAAACTTGATATGACTGTTCTCATACCTTTTACTTACTTATCATCTCACTGAAAGGAAAATGTAACGGCATTGCTTTGGCCATCAAGGATGTACAACATATGCCCCTTGTTAACTCTTCTGTTATTTCTCCTTTTGCTCACTCAATTCTAGCCATACTGCCCTCCATGCTTGTCAAACACTAGATACAGTCCATTTCAGAACTGATGTTGCTTTTGTCTAGATAGTCTCATGGTTCTCTCCCTCATAGAGTGCAGGTTGCTGTTCAAATGCTACCATCTCACCTGAGTATGTTGTCAGGATAAAAATTGCAACACCTCAATGCTCCATATTCCCTTTTCCTTTTTCTCTATAGCACTTATCATCCTCTAACTCTGTACATTTGGTTGCTTATTGTCTGACTCCCCTGACTAGAAGGTAAACTCAATGAAGGCAGAGGTTCTTGTCTGTTTCCTTTATTTTTATATTCCTGGGCCTTAGAATTTTACTTGGGTATTTAATGAATGTTTGTTATTATTTTTGTTTATTTCTGTTGTCATTGTTGTTGCTGCCATTGCTATGAAGTACTATAATCTCAAAACAAAATCCATTACCTATCCTGCTAGAATAGCTTTGTCCTATCTCCAAATGGGTCACCTGACAATAGATATTTGACTTAATTAAAGGAACATTGTTTGAATATCTATTATCTGCTTAATGTTGACTTACTTTTTCAGTGGGAAGAGAAATAATATGAATACTATGTCTTGCTCTAGAAGAGCTTAAATATTTTTTAGGGGGAAGATAGACTATGAATGTAAAGAAATGTTTTAAATTCCTAAATGATAACATAAATATTAAATCTTAGTCTTTCAAACATTTAACAAATATTTTTCTGGGAAGTTACTGTCACTCACAGCCCCATCTAGATGTCATGCATGTAAATAAACAGAGAGGAGAATGACCCTTAGGAGGTCATATTTTAATCAAATGTGCTAAATCCATTGAACAGAAGAGTGGCCAGCACTAACGAGAGTGATACTGAAGACAAAATTCAAGAAGTAGGTGGCATAGGAATTTTGTCTGGACAATATAAACAACCTTCCATAAAAAACTGAGAACTCAATGTCAGTTCATGACCCAGAAATGCCTTCCATCTTGTCCACTCTCATAAATCATAATTCAGGGTTCTGTCTGCTCATGCCCTGGGTATAAGTTATTCTTACACATAAATCTGTCTCCAGTGGATCTTGTGAGAAATGATATTACTCTGAAATAAAGTTTGAGCCACATTCAAATCTACTTTGCTGATGGAATATAGATGTGGGTTAATTAGGGACTTTGATTATTGTCCCATTATTTTGGCTTTGGAAATGAGTACAATAGGATTTTTTCCGTACTTACAAGGACAGATTTCACAGCTTGTGTTGTTCTCTAACATAGGCTGCAAACTTACTCTGCTTTGGTCTCTGGGTGGAAATGGAAGGCTGTTAATCCTTCGGAGTTGCCCCATCTAACTGCTCCAGTACACTTAGCTTGCCCTGTTTCCTAGCAACTGGTTCAATCTAATTTGTTTTCCTATAGCAACCCTTCTGCATTTGGCTTTCTTGTGTCTCTTCCTCTTGTTAAATGGATTGATCAGTGTCTAATAGCCTTTACACCATATGTCTATGAAACTAGCTTTCCTCCAGAAGAGCAAGATACTGGGTACGTTCAGTGGAGCAATTTTTCATTTGGGTCTAAATATTAATATCAGAGAGCTCCTTGGTCATGTACATTATTAATATTATTTTATAATATAAAAACTTCCATGATGAGAAATCACTTTCCTTCCCAATGGGTCCTTATTAAAAACCACATAGATAATTTTTACTTCTCCACACAGTTTCTAATTCATCCAAATTATGTGAACTTGCTCATGTGTGAGCAAATTTTTTATTTATTGTTTGCATTACTATTTCTCTCTCTATCTTAAAATGAGTGTTGAGGAGAAAGAACTTTAAAAACTTTAATGAGTAGTTGATAATGCACATCCTGTATACAGAATGGTAGCCAGTTTTCATAGAGGGTAAATAGAGAGGTAGCAACTAATTTTGCCTAAGTTCAGTTTTTACATGCCCAATTGGATCAATATACTAATACAGATAAATGATAATATTATGAGCTGTTTGTATTACATGATAGATTTTGTGTGTGTGTTATATAGTGGGCCTGCAGTAAGACACTCCATGAAGTATTCTCTCTTGGAGACATCCCCCCAAGAGAAGGAAGACCAGAGTGATGTCAAGCACGTCCACATAAGCTCTCCAAGATATTCTACTACTTTCTAGCAGAATGAATAGGAAAATGGAAAGAAGCCAGTTTATTCTTAGGGAAAATAAATCTTCACGGAAATCGGTAATGGTAAAATGTTAGGTCACACTAACTGTCATTATTACTATTTCATGGATTAAATTATTACTGTTATTATTACTTATTACGCTTTCATAGATTATTACTATTTCATAGATTAAAAATAAACTGGATGGATAAATAAAAGTAACAATCTTTTGGGGGTGAATGAAGTGCATTTAGACTGTAAATATAAGACTGGAAGCTTCCCTCTACCACAGCATTTTTCAATTTGAAAAAGATATCAAAACCACCTGAAGAACTTTATCAAAACACACTTGGCCAACGACCTACCCACCAAGAGGTTTCTCTTCACCTGGAGTAGGATTTCAGAGGCACAGCGCAAAAAAGTACAATCAAAGCTTTTGCAAAAGTAAAGACATATGCATCCAGTACACTAAATAATGTCGTTCTGTAATGAGAAGTAGGCATTTTATGTAAAGCATAATTAAGGGACACTTTTAAAATAGGTAAATAGAGGTGACTAAAATAAATCCTGATTACTGTAAATTGGGATGCTTTCATATATGAAGAATAAGTTCTTTTATTATAAAAGTACTATATTAGCATTGCATAGCAGCTTGGCTTCTCCCTCCTCATCTTCTATAGGCGTTATTCAATATCAGCATCTTCAGGGCCCAGAAATTCACAAGGGTTCTAATTGAAGGAGTTCTTGCTGTCTTTCAGAAAGCCATTTGAATTGCCAGTTCCTACTTCAAAAATTTCATTGACAACTCATCCATAAATGTCTATCATTCTGATTTTATAAAATAGGTATTGTTTCTATGCATACCTGGTTGCAGATATTGGAAAACTGAGATCGTATCTACACAGAGAGATATGTATTTTGTCCTGCCTGTGTACTTTCCCCTTACCTGGAAGCTAAATTTGCATTTAGAAGATACTCAAATATCTTTCAAATGAATGAGTAAATGAATGAGTGAATTAAAAAGCTGCTATGTTGTTTGTAGAAGTCTAGCCAGAAATAATTTTGATGCTGAATTTATTAAAAGTTTGAAATTTTCTAAATAGAGCTGGAAAGCCCTATCTTATATACTGGAGTAGGAAATGATAACCCACTCCAGTATTCTTGCCTGGAGAATCCCCATAGACAGAGAAGCCTGGCAGGCTACAGTCCATGGGGTCACAAGGAGTCAGACACTACTGAGCAACCAAGCACAGCACATCTTATATATACACTGAGGATTTTTTTTTTTCTGAAGTGTTTCAATTCTCTGGCTTATAAATAGGGTTCTAGTTACCTCAAAAGTCCCAGGTTTCTCCTCATGAAATACTAAGACTACCAAGATTTCTGATTTCAAAATGTAATCTAAAAGTATCCCAGTCTGTCTGATCTTCTGCGTTTCACTCAATCCACTTGACTTTGTTCTGATTTGTGTGGGTCACACCAATTAACCATATTTCATTCTTGGAATTTTTGTCTGATTAATCTGTCTTAGTTTGGCTGTGGGCAGGCAACCCAAAATACTATGCCTAGCTCTTTGCTTCAGAAATTTTACCAACATTTACACCCTATATTCAATTGTTAGAGTTTAGCTGGAGCTACAGCACAAACTTAAAGATCAGCCAGCTTCTCAAGGAACACTGATGTTATCCAAGGTCTGCCATCCTTGTGAGCAGTGAACATAGTGAATAGGCCTTTTCAAAGGATGTATATTGTACTTCAGGTGCCATTGTGTGAACTCCATCCTTTTTAAACATATTTCACTGTGGCTAACTTGTAGTAGGGGAGTGAATTGATCCAGTGATTCTTATTAAACAAATTCTCCTTTCTCACTTAAAAAATACTATACTCTATCATGGATTTAAAATACAACAGTTTTATATTTCTTAAGTGATGGTAGTTAGGTTTTTCCTGTGGCATTTACAATATTTAAGTATGTTATATAATTTCCTAAACTATTTTTTTAACATTTATTTTTATTTATTTATTTGGCTGCACAGGATCTTAGTTGTGGCATGTCGGATCTAGTTCCCCAACCAGGGATCAAACCCAGGGCCCCAGCATTGAGAGATCAGGGTCTTAGCCACTGGACCACCAGGGGAGTCCCTCCCTGAACTGTTTTATAGAATCTGTCAATTCATACTTTTGAAAAGAGGAAAAAAGAAAGAAGGAAAACTTTCTTCCGATGGACAGAGCTGATTTGCTTTTTTTGATAAATGGAAATTCATTAACAGTGCAGCAAATATAACATTGTTGTTTACATGAATCTAGTGCTAATTAATCAAGCCAAACTTTGTAAACTGTAATTAAAGTAGCAAAAATGCCTAAAGACTCCTGAATTACATTTCATATGGACAAGCTAAATAATCATTGTGGGAAAAAAATGGTAATTTCCTAAGAGTGTTAATCATTTGGTCCATGTGATTCATTCTTCTGGTAATTGAATGTAATGATTACAATAGACTTGAGATTGTACTACATTAAGGAAATGAAAGATTGTGTTAAAATTAGGTGTTGATCAGATACTCTTTGTAACTTAAACTAATAAGCAGTGTTACATTGAAAGCAATAAAACCATTTGAACAAAGTCAAGATGATGTTGCTTTGCATAGCATGCAAAATCAAGCAACAGAAATGCTTTCCAGTGAGCTTTTCCTCCTCAGGATCCACAGATTTATCCTAAACCTGACTTAGGATGTGTTATTAGATGCAGATCCTAAGATAAAGACTTATAAAAGTCATTTATTAAGTGCTTCATGTTGTGGTGGTGGGGAGTGGGGGACCAGGGATAGGAAGACTGGATCAGGGAAAGGAAGATGCCAATGATGGGAGTATTCAAGACAGACCACCCCACAGTCAGCTCGGTTCCATCTGTCTGGACCAAGTAGCTCCAGTAGTTGAAGGGCAGTCCTTCAATAAAAATCAGAGACCGTTAAAAGCCCACGGGTGGGGCTGGGGTTTTAGGCACAGAAATGGCAGCAGTGGGCCTTGTCTTCTACAGTGTTTCTTGATGACTTGCATGATTTGAATGCTTCTTATCACATTTGCAAAACTTTAAGATTCTTGAGCTCAGGATTCATATTTAATATGCCTTTGCATCTTCTCAAGTAACTTGCAAATGGTATGATTTCATGAAGTACACACTGAATTACAAAAAATGCAAAAAAAAAAAAAATTCTACTCTACCTGCTCACAATCATTTCTGGAATCCTACCTGCATTTTGGTGCAGGTATTTTGAGTGAAACATTTCCTTTTACTTGTATTTTAATTCACCTGTTGCTATACTGCTGTGGAACAGTCTTAAATATTTTCATAAATTTAATCTTGTCTGATTTATGAAAGTTAAAAAATTCTGGATTCCAATGTAGAATTTTATTACTGTGAAGAACTGTATTTTGAAAGTTATTCAACTTAAAGCAGCATATTCATGCAGAAATATAAGAAGCACAGAACACCAAAAGACACTCTAATGACTAATAACTGCAAATTTGCTCTCAAATCCCACTCTTGGGCACAGTGCTAGAATTTTTGGAAAGGGCTGGTTGGCTCTGGAAACTGCAGAACAACCAGAAGTGAAATGATGCCCCATGCTGACTGTGCACTTAATTCCAGTAACAGTGTGCATATCCGGAGAGTATTTTCATTACTGCAACTAAACTCTAAGTTATCTAAGAACAAGTGTTCTTGTTTCTTTAGGATTTTCCCAGTAAGGAATAAAATCCTCTGTTTAATATATGGGCAAAATGCATTTTGTCTGGATAAGACTGTGATTATAATGCTAAGTCACTGAGAAATTTCTGTGGCCACTGTGCCCAATGTGTTCTCTTTTGATATGAACAGATGCGTAAAAATTCATAGTAAACCAAATAATCCCCTTTTCTACTTTGCCATATGCTTCTATGAGCCTTGACACTTATAAGGTTATGGGTAAAATATAGGAAAGCTAGGGATTTCTACTCACCTGTGTAAAGTTCAGATGTCTCCAAACACTTACAATTTTAATTTATTACATTCAGACACAAACTCATACACACAAGGTATGTAATGTGTATATAAACCTATCAAACAAATTACAAAACAAAAATCACAATTTGGGGAAGCTACTTCCATACTTCTTTCCAGTACCATCACACTGCCTTAAATAATTATTACCTTGTATCTTCTGCTTGGGCTTCCCCAGTGTCTCAGTGGTGAAGAGTCCACCTGCAATGCAAAAGCCACATGAGATGTGAGTTTGATCCCTGGGTCAGGAAGATCCCTTGGAGGAGGGCCTGGCAACCACTCTCAGTATTCTTGCCTGGAGAATCCCATGGACAGAGGAGTCTGGACAGCTATAGTCCATAGGCTCACAAAGAGTCAGACATGACTGAAGCAACTAAGCTCTTGAGCTCACATCTTCTACTCATCACTCACATACCTTTTAAATATTGAGTTTACCTTACTTTATTGATTTAGCCCTAAATAACACACAGTTAAGCTTTCATTGATTTTGAGTTTTATAGGCATGATATCACACTGAAAGTCTTCTAAGATTACTTTTCTTAATGTACTTCATTATATATTCATTTATTATATTCAATAATGCATTTAAAATTCAAGCATACTTTTTTTTAAATGGAGTGTTTCTTTTATTTTCACTGCTGTGTACTATGCTAATAAGTTATTAGGATAGTTCCTATATTTTTCTTTTTTTATATAAATGAATACTGTTGAACATGTTTCCTGGTACAAGTATGAGTTATTCACTAAGTTATATAACTTAACCCTAAATGTATTAGTATAAATTTATAATCTAGACATGTAGATTTATTATGTAGATAATAAATATATATGAGTATATGCTAAGTCACTTCAGTCATTTCCGACTCTGTGCGACCCCATAGATGGCAGCCCACCAGGCTCCCCCGTCCCTAGGATTCTCCAGGCAAGAACACTGGAGTGGGCTGCCATTTCCTTCTCCAATGCATGAAAGTGAAAAGTGAAAGTGAAGTCGGTCAGTCGTGTCCAACTCTTAGCGACCCCATGGATTGCAACCTAACAGGCTCCTCCGTCCATGGGATTTTCCAAGCAAGAGTACTGGAGTGGGGTGCCATTGCCTTCTCCAATATTAGTATATAGCAACAGTAAATAGATTGACATTAAATAAATATTAACATTAAATATAACCATTTTGTAGTTTTATTTAGCATTCAGCTTACTCTAATGTTTGATAGCTATTCACATACTTTATTTTCTTTAGGTAAATCTTTTTGATTTTTGGGTTTGTAAAAATATCTTCTTGATTCTAATCATTTTTTATCTGTTTTATTTTCAGAGTATTTGGCACTCCCTTGACTGTTTTAATTGCTGAAGAGTAATTCTTAATTTTAAGGTAGAACTGTTAAACTTTTTCCACATTTTAAAACTCTTATATAAGAAATATTGTTTATAAGCATAATGCCCCTCTAGGTCATCTATGTTGTCACAAGTGGCAAGGTTTATTCTGTTTATGGTTAAGTAATATTCCATTGTGTGCTGTGTGTATACTGCTTCTTTAGCCACTCATCTGTTGATGGATCCTGGGGTTGTTTCCCCATCTTGGCTATTGTACAAAATGCTGCTATAAAGATGGGAGTATATATATCTTCTCAAATTAGTGTCTTCATTTTCTTTGGATATATACCCAAGAGTAGAACTGTTGAATCATGTGGTAGTCCTATTTTCAATTTTTTTGAAGAACCTCTATAGTGTTTTCCATAGTGTCTCTACCAATTTACATCCTTCCCAACTGTGTACTGCTGCTGCTGCTGCTGCTAAGTCTCTTCAGTGGTGTCTGGCTCTGTGCGACCCCATAGACGGCCTCCTAGCAGGCTCCCCCGTCCCTGGGATTCTCCAGGCAAGAATACTGGAGTGGGTTGCCATTTCCTTCTCTAATGCATGAAAGTGAACCGTGAAAGTGAAGTCACTCAGTCGTGTCTGACTCTTAGCAACTGTGTACTAGGGTTCCCTTTTCTTCATAACCTCACCAGCACTTGTTATGTCTTAGCTTTTTGATGATAATCATTCTGACAGGCATGAGGTGGTATCTCACTGTGGACAAAGGCATATACTGTATATTTTCACTTCTGTGTGGAATATATTTTAAAAAAAACAAACAAAAAAGCAAATATAACAAAATAGACTCACAGATATGGAGAACAAACTAGTGAAGAGTGTTGGAGGAAAGGGTGAAAAGGATTAAGATGTACAAACCACCAATTATAAAATAAGTAAGTCATGGGAATGTAATTTACAGCACAGAGGATATAGTCAATAATTTTATAATAACTTCGGTGTCTAAGTTACAAAAATATTGAAGCACTGTGTTGGACACTTAAAGCTATTATTATATTGTACATCAACTATATGTTTGTAAAAACAATTTTAAATAAATTTTTTTAAATTTTAGAAGTCATTATAATGTTTTCTTTTCTACTTTTTAATATTATGCCTCTCACAGGTACTTAATCCATCCAAAACCACATTTATAAAATGTTGGAAGTTGGGATGCAATGTATTTTTAAGTAGATAACTATTTTTTCCAATACCATTTAGTTCTTTATCTCTTCAGTCATTTTCAGTGCCATGTTAGCTGTATTTAAACTTTTTATGCATACTGGGGACTCTTTCTGGGTTTTCTTTCATATTAAATCTGTTAACATATTTTGACCTGAATGTCATGTCTTCTTTACCAAAAATTCAAGAAAATATTTTTTTAATTATTCATTTATTTAAACTGGAGGATAATTACAATACTGTGATGGGTTTTGCCATACATCAATATGAATAGGCATACATGCGCTCTCTCCATCCCTCCCCATTCCCTTCCTCCAGGTTGTCACAGAGTACTGGCTTTGGGTGCCCTGTGTCATACATCAAACTCCTACTGGTCATCTATTTTACATATGGTAAAGAACATCAGTTCAGTTCAGCCGCTCAGTCGTGTCCGGCTCTTTGCAACCCCATGAACCACAGCACGCCAGGCCTCCCTGTCCATCACCAACTCCCAGAGTCCACCCAAACTCATGTCCATTGAGTCGGTGATGCCATCCAGCCATCTCATCCTCTGTTGTCCCCTTCTCCTCCTGCCTTCAGCCTTTCCCAGTATCAGGGTCTTTTCCAATGAGTCAGCTGTTCGCATCAGGCGGCCATAGTATTGGAGTTTCAGCTTCAACATCAGTCCTTCCAATAAACACCCAGGACTGATCTCCTTTAGGATGGACTGGTTGGATCTCCTTGTAGTCCAAAGTACTCTCAAGAGTCTTCTCCAACATCACAGTTCAAAAGCATCAATTCTTTGGCACTCAGCTTTCTTTATAGTCCAACTTTCCCATCCATACATGACTACTGGAAAAACCATAGCCTTGACTAGATGGACCTTTGCTGGCAAAGTAATGTCTCTGCTTTTTATTATGCTGTCTAGGTTGGTCATAACTTTTTTCCCAAGGAACAAGCATCTTTTAATTTCATGGCTGCAGTCACCATCTGCAGTGATTTTGGAGTACAAAAATAAATAAATAAATAAATAAATTCTGTCACTCTTTTCATTGTTTCCCCATCTATTTGCCATGAAGTGATTGGACTGGTTGCCATGATCTTAGTTCATTATCTTCATTACTTCCACCATAGTTTGATCTCAGGTCAAACAACAAGGAGGGAGCTCTGTCCATCAACAGAAAATTGGACTAAAGGTTTACTGAGAATGGCCCCACACATCAGAACAAAACCCAGTTCCCCCTACAGTCAGTCTATCCCATCAAGAAGCTTCCATAAGCCTCTTATCCTAATCAGAGGGCAGACAGAATGAAAAACACAATCACAGAAAACTAATCAAACTGACCACATGGGCTACAGCTTTGTCTAACTCATGGTGTAGAGTTCTGACAAAATGTGACCCACTGGACAAGGGAATGGCAAACCACTTCAGTATTCTTGCCTTGAGAACACTGTAAACAGTATGAAAAGGCAAAAAATTATGGCACTGAAAGATGAACTCCCTAGGGTGGTAGTGCCCAATACGCTACTGGAGATCAGTGGAGAAATAACTCCAGAAAGAATGAAGAGAAGGAGCCAAAGCGAAAATAATGCCCATTTGTGGATGTAACTGGTAATGGAAGTAAAGTCTGATGCTGTAAAGAACAATATTACATAGGAACCTGGAACGTTAAGTCCATGAATCAAGGCAAACTGGAAGTGGTCAAACAGGAGATGGCAAGAGTGAACATCAACAGTTTAGGAATCAGTGAAATAAAATGGACTAGAATGGGTGAATTTAACTCAGATGACCCTTAGAAGAAATGGAAGAGCCACCATAGTCAACAAAATAGTCTGAAATGCAGTTCTTGGATGCAATCTCAAAAATGACACTATGATCTCTGTTTGTTTCCAAAGCAAACCATTCAATATAACAGCAATCCAAGTCTATGCCCCAACCAGTAATTCTGAAGAAGCTAAAGTTGAACAGTTTTATGAAGACCTATGAGACCTTTTAGAACTAACACCCAAAAAGATGTCCTTTTCATTATAGGGGACTGGAATGCAAAAGTAGGATTCAAGAGATACCTGGAGTAACAGGGAAATTTGGCCTTGTAGTACAAAAGCAGGGCAAAGGCTAACAGTTTTGCCAAGAGAATGCATTGTTCATAGCAAACACCCTCTTGCAACAACACAAGAGAAGACTCTACACATGGACATCACCAGATAGTCAATACTGAAATGAGATTGATTATATTCTTTGCAGCCAAAGATGGAGAAGCTCTATACAGTCAGCAAAAACAAGACCAGGAGCTGACTGTGGCTCAGATCATGAACTCCTTATTGCCAAATTCAGACTTAAATTTAAGTAGAGAAAACTACTAGATCACCCAGGTATGACCTAAATCAAATTCCTTAAAATTATACAGTGGAAGGGAAAAATAGATTCAAGGAATTAGATCTGATAGACAGGGTGCCTGAAGAACTGTGGACAGAGAGGTTCATGACATTGTACAGTAGGCAGTGATCAAAACCATCTGCAAGAAAAAGAAATGCAAAAAGGCCAAATGGTTCTCTGAAGAGGCCTTAAAAATAGCTGAGAAAAGAAGAGAAGCTAAAGGCAAAGGAGAAAATGAAAGATATACCCATTTGAATACAGAATCCAAATAGCAAGGAGAGATAAGAAAGCTTTCCTCAGTGATCAATGCAAAGAAGTAGAGGAAAACAATAGAATGGGAAAGACTAGAGATCTCTCCAAGTAAATTAGAGATACCAAGGGAACATTCCATACAAAGATGGGCACAATAAAAGACAGAAAGATTATGAACCTAACAGAAGCAGAAGATATTAAGAAGAAGTGGCAAGGATACAAAGAACTGTACAAAAAAGATCTTTATGACTCAGATAACCACAATGGTGCGATCACTCACCTAGAGGCAGACATCCTGGAATATGAAGTCAAGTGGGCTTTAGGAAGCATCACTGTGAAAAAAGCTAGTGGAGGTGATGGAATGCCAGCTGAGTTATTTCAAATCCTTAAAGATAAGCTGTGAATGTGCTGCAGTCAATATTCCAGCAAATTTGTAAGACTCAGCAGTGGCCACAGGACTGGAAAAGGTCAGTTTTCATTCCAATCCCAAAGCAAGGCAATGCTAAAGAATGTTCAAATTACTGCACAATGGCACTCATCTCACATGCTAGCAAAGTAAAGCTCAAAATTCTCCAAGCCAGGCTGCAACAGTATGTGAACCATGAAATTCCAGATGTTCCAGCTGGATATGGAAAGGCAGAGGAACCAGAGATCAAATTGCCAACGTCAAAAAAACAAGAGAGTTCCAGACAAGCATTTACTTCTGTTTTATTGACTATACCAAAGCCTTTGACTCTGTGGATTGCAACAAACTGTGGAATATTCTTAAAGAGATGGGAATACCAGACCACCTTACCTGCCTCCTGAGAAAACTGTGTGCAGGTAAAGAAGCAACAGTTAGAACTGGACATGGAACAGACAGGTTTCAAATAGGAAAAGAAGTACATCAAGGATGTATATCGTCACTCTGCTTATTTAACTTATATGCAGAGTACATCATGAGAAACTCGGCTGGATGAATCACAAACTGGAATCAAGATTGTGCTTGATTCCAAGAGAATCAAGAGAAATATCAATAACCTCAGATATACAGATGACACCACCCTTATGGCAGAAAGTGAAGAAGAACTAAAAAGCCTTTTGGTGAAAGTGAAAGAAGGGAGTGAAAGATTGGCTTAAAACTCAAAGTTCAGAAAACTAAGATCATGGCATCTGGTCCCATCACTTCATGGAAAATATACAGAAAAACAATGGAACCAGTGACAGACTTTATTTTTTGTGTGTGTGCTCCAAAATCACTGCAGATGGTGACTGCTGCCATGAAATTAAAAGACGCTTGCTCCTTAGAAGGAAAGCTACGACTATTCCTTGACAGCATAATAAAAAGCAGAGACATTACTCTGCCAACAAAGTTTAATCTAGTCAAAAGTATGTTTTGTCCAGTGGTCATGTATGGATGTGAGAGTTGGACTATAAAGAAAGCTGAGCGCCAAAGAATTGATGCTTTTTAATTGTATGGCTGGAGAAGACTCTTGAGAGTCCCTTGAACTGCATGGAGATCCAACCAGTCCATCCTAGAGGAAATCAGTCCTGAATATTCATTGGAAGGACTGATGCTGAAGCTGAAACTCCAATACTTTGGCCACCTGATGCAAAGAACTGACTCACTGGAAAAGATCCTGATGCTGGGAAAGTTTGAAGGCAGGAGGCCAAGGGATTGACAGAGGATGAGAAGGTTGGATGGCATAACTGACTCGATGGACATGAGTTTGAGAAAGTTCCAAAAGTTGGTGATGGGCTGGGAAGCCTACTATGCTGCAGTCCATGGGGTCACAAAGAGTCAGACATGACAGAGTGACTAAACTGAAGTGTATTTTTCAAAAACGACCATTTGATTTTCCTACAGTGTTATTCTCTTCCTTTGACACTCCCTCCTGCATGATTGGGATTTATGTGCCCTGCTTTTAGCCAGAGAAGATTGCCTTAAACAATGAAGTTTGGCAAAATAATACCAAATAATGTGAGGTTTTTATAAAATGCAGTTCTTCTCTACCTTGTGTTCTTTGGCTACTCACTGCTGGAGCCCACTACTGTTTCATGAGAAAGTTCAGGCAGCCCCCAGAAAGGTCATATGTAGAGGAAATTAGAAAGTCCATATGTAGCCTAGCGTGAGGACTGAGCACCAAATGGTCATCTTGAAAGTGGATCCTCCGTATCCTAATGAAGCTGCTTCAACAGATGCCATCTCCAACAGATGGAGAAAAGACAAGCTCTCCCCAGTAAATTCTGAAAACATTGTAGATTTATAAACAACAAAAAAAATTGCTGCCTTAAGCTGTTAAATTTTAGGGTGGTCTGTTATGCACCCTAAATATCTGATTTGTTTACATGTCCTAACTGTGGTTGCGAGTGTGTTGTTGTTTTTGTTCTTTATTTGCTAAGCCGTGTCTGACTCTTTTGGGACCCCATGGACTCTAGCCCACCAGGCTAATCTGTCCATTGGATTTCCCAGGCAAGAATTCTGGAATGGTTTGTCATGTCCTTTTCCAGGGTATCTTCCCAACCCAGAGATCACACATCCCCTGCACTGAGGGCAGATTCCTTACCACTGAGCTACCTGGGAAGCCCTGACTGATAGTGTGAAAGTGAAAATGTAAGTTGCTCAGTCGTGTGCGATTCTTTGCAACCCCTTGAACTGCAGCCCACCAGGCTCCATGGGATTTCCCAGGCAAGAAAAGCTTCCATGAATTAATTGTGTATATATCCACTTTTCCAAACTCTCTTCTTCTAGTATTTTGTTTTTACAGATTTGCAGGGAGGTTCCACATAGTTCTTTCTTCTTCAAATAATAAGTTGTTTTTTGTTTTGTTGTTTCTAATAAAATGCAGTGTTGATGAAAAGTAGTGAAAAGCTCATCTTTATCTTCCTTACCTTGGATTTAAGGAGGAAATTTCAAAATTTTATTTTTAAAATTAGTAATCAGGGGGCTACATCAGCAAGATGGTGAGATAGTAAATTCCAAACCCTCCTTGTTCCCATGAAAACATCAGCTCAACAGGAATACATGGACCAATTCACTTAATAATAAATAGAGAAACGAGTTTGAGAGGCTCTTGCACCCAAGGCAAGTGTGAAACCAGCCACATTGAAACTGGTAGGAAATGCCATACCACCCATTTGCTACAGTTCCTCCTCTAGGAATGGGGAGAAAACTCCCAACTCCTGTCTCTCCCTGAGAATGAAAAGAAAATATGGAAACACAAGTCCAACAATCAGATGTTTAAGAGGTATATGTGAAAAACTTAATTTTGTTTTCCTTGAACTTAAGTGATAGAAAAGGGCTCTACATTGGGGATAACTGACTACACAGGCAATGATCTGAATTAACACACACTGCTAACCGCTAAGTCACTTCAGTCATATCTGACTCTGTGCGACCCCATAGATGGCAGCCCACCAGGCTCTGCCATCCCTGGGATTCTCCAGGCAAGAACACTGGAGCATGCTGCCATTTCCTTCTCCAATGCATGAAAGCGAAAAGTGAAAGTGAAATCGCTCAGTCGTGTCCGACTCTTTGCCACCCCATTGACTGCAGCCTACCAGGCTCCTCTGTCCATGGCATTTGCCAGGCAAGAGTACGGGAGTGGGGTGCCATTCGCCTAACTCTCCATAGTTCCTCTCCTCAGCTCAGTACAGAATGGATGGGAGAAAACCCAGACTCTTGACTATCCCCTGAGGAGGGGAAAGAGTTAGGTACTCATCTAATGTTCCAGGTTTTTGTAGGAGCAGGGGGCTTCACAAAGAATTCAGTTCAGTTCAGTCACTCAGAAGTGTCTGACTCTTTGTGACCCCATGGACCACAGCACACCAGGCCTCCCTGTCCATCACCAACTCCCAGACTTTACCTAAACTCATGTCCATTGAGTTGGTGATGTCATCTAGCCATCTCATCCTCTGTCATCCCCCTCTCCTCCTGCCTTCAATCTTTCCCAACATCAAGGTCTTTTCAAATAAGTCAGCTCTTTGCATCAGGTGGCCAAAGTATTGGAGTTTCAGCTTCAACATCAGTCCTTCCAATGAACACTCAGGACTGATCTCCTTTAGGATGGACTGGTTGGATCTCCTTGCAGTCCAAAAAATTAGTTTCTGTCTTACCTGTATTGAGGTGCTGAAGGGACATGCATACTCTCACTGCCTGAGATACAGCGGAGAACAAAAGAAATTTGGATGGCTTGCTGCTACTCCAGAAGACCTGTGGTAAGAGAGAGAGCCAATACAACTAGGTGACCTCAAAGAAGAAATACAAAAGTGAAACTCCTGATCAACATGCTAGCTTTTCAGGGAGGCTGCCTGAGGAACTGGTTTCTGTCTTGCCTGACTTCCTGTGCTGATGGTTCCCAGGATACTCTAGAAGCCTAGATGCTGTTGAGAACAAGAGAGCTGGGTGACATGCAGCAGCTTCAAAGAACCTGCAGAACCACATGAAGACACAAGAGGGAGCAGGAGATTATGAGCTTCTGAAAAAGGAAACCTGCAAATCCCTCTAAAAGGAATTTACAGGCACTAGTCCAAGAAGATGAATCAAAAGGAAAGATTTAGGAGGCTGGCAGAATCTTAAACTGTGCTGCTTAGTTAAGGTCTTCTCTGTACAAAGCCAGTCCTTAAAAACTGGTTTTTGCTGTTCAGTAGCTCAGTGGTGTCTGAATCTACAGTCCCATGGACTGCAGCACATAAGGCTTCCCTGTCCCTCACAGTCTCCTGGAACTTGCTCAAACTCATGTCCATCAAGTCAGTAATGTCATCCAACCATCTCATACTCTGTGATCCTGCCATACCTTTCTCCTTCCCTCAATATTTCCTAGCATTGGGATCTTTTCCGATGAGTAGACTCTTCGGCGGAGGTGGCTAAATTGTTGGATCTTCAGCTTCAGCATCAGTCCTTCCAATGAATATTCAAGATTGATTTCCTTTAGGATTGACTGGTTTGATCTCCTTGCTGTACAAGGAACTCTCAAGAGTCTTTCCAACACCACAATTCAAAAGCATCAATTCTTCGGTACTCAGACTTCTTTATGGTCCAATTCTCACATCCACACTTGACTACCGGGGAAACCATAGCTTTGACTTTATGGACCTTTGTCAGCAAAGTTATGTCACGCTTTTTAATACACTGTCTAGGTTTGTTATAGATTTACTTCTAAGGAGTGTTTTTAAATTTCGTGGCTGCAGTCACCATCCACAGTGATTTTGGAGCCTGAGAAAATAAAGTCTGTTACTGTTTCCATTGTTTTCCCATCTATTCACCATGAAGTGATGGAACTGGATGCCATGATCTTAGTTTTTTGAAAAACTAGTAGAGGTGGCTATTTTTTCAAAAGTGCAGATCCCAAACCAAAGTGACAAAGCACAAGAAGAGACAAGGAAATCTGACTCACTTAAAAAAATAAAATAAATCTTCATAAACTGACCCTAAAATATTAATATATGAATTATCTGATAAAGAATTCAAAATAATGATCATAAAGATACTAAACAAGTTTAGAAAAAAATGATGAAAGAACATAATTGGAATGTAAAAAAAAAAAAAGAAAGAAAGAAAAAATATAAAAAAGTACCAAGTACTAATTTTGGAGTTGAAGAATACTATATGAATTGAAAAATTCACTAGAGGGGTTCAAAAACAGATTTGATTAAGCAGAAGAAAGAATCAGCAAACTCTAAGAGAGGAATTTACCTAGGAGGATATTATCTAGTCAGAGGAGCAAAAAGGTAAAAGAATTTAAAAGTGTGAAAAAAGCTTTATAGGTAAATTTGACTAGGTAACAGAAGAACTGTACAAAAAAGATCTTCAAGACCAAGATAATCATGATGGTGTGATCACTCACCTAGAGCCAGACATTCCTGGAATGTGAAGTCAAGTGGGCCTTAGAAAGCATCACTATGAACAAAGCTAGTGGAGGTGATGGAATTCCAGTTGAGCTATTTCAAATTGCACTCAGTATGTCAGCAAATTTGGAAAACTCAGCAGTGGCCACAGGACTGGAAAAAGTCAGTTTTCATTCCAATCCCAAAGAAAGGCGATGCTAAAGAATGCTCAAACTACTGCACAATTGCACTCATCTCACAGGCTAGTAATGCTCAAAATTCTCCAAGCCAGGCTACAGCAATACATGAACCATGAACTTCCTGACATTCAAGATGGTTTTAGAAAAGGCAGAGGAACCAGAGACCAAATTGCCAACATCTGCTGGATCATCAAAAAAAGCAAGAGAGTTCCAGAAAAACATCTATTTCTGCTTTATTGACTATACCAAAGCCTTTGACTGTGTGGATCACAATAAACTGTGGAAAATTATGAAAGAGATGGGAATACCAAAGCACCTGACCTGCCTCTTGAGAAACCTATATGCAGGTCAGGAAGCAGCAGTTAGAACTGGACATGGAACAACAGACTGGTTGCAAAAGGAAAAGGAGTACGTCAAGGCTGTATATTGTCACCCTGCTTATTTAACTTCTATGCAGAGTACATCATGAGAAATGCTGGGCTGGAAGAAACACAAGCTGGAATCAAGATTGCCGGGAGAAATATCAATAACCTCAGATATGCAGATGACACCACTCTTATGGCAGAAAGTGAAGAGGAACTAAAAAGCCTCTTGATGAAAGTGAAAGAGAGTGAAAAAGTTGGCTTAAAGCTCAACATTCAGAAAACAAAGATCATGGCATCTGGTCCCATCACTTCATGGGAAATAGATGGGGAAACAGTGGAAACAGTCTCAGACTTTATTTTGGGGGTTTCCAAAATCACTGCAGATGGTGACTGCAGCCATGAAATTAAAAGACACTTACTCCTTGAAAGGAATGTTATGACCAACCTAGATAGCATATTCAAAAGCAGAGACATTACTTTGCCAACAAAGGTCTGTCTAGCCAAGGCTATGGTTTTTCCAGTAGTCACGTATGGACGTGAGAGTTGGACTGTGAAGAAAGCTGAGCACTGAAGAATTGATGCTTTTGAACTGTGATGTTGGAGAAGACTCTTGAGAGTCCCTTGGACAGCAAGGAGATCCAACCAGTCCATTCTGAAGGAGATCAGCCCTGGGTGTTCTTTGTAAGGAATGATGCTAAAGCTGCAACTCCAATACTTTGGCCACCTCATGCAAAGAGTTGACTCATTGAAAAAGACTCTGATGCTGGAAGGGATTGGGAGCTGGAGGAAAAGGGGACGACAGAGAATGAGATGGCTGGATGGCATCATGGACTCGATGGACCTGAGTTTGAGTGAACTCCTGGAGTTGGTGATTGACAGGGAGGCCTGGTGTGCTGCAATTTATGGGGTCGCAAAGAGTCAGACATGACTGAGCAACTGACCTGAACTGAACAGTGTCTTATTATACTTCCTGTCAGTCTTCTAAGATTTTATGTAAGTTTCATAAAGGAAGGGGCCATGTCTTTGTGGCCTGTTATAGTGTCTTTGGTTTTTCTATCACAATGGTGTGAATTCATGTTCAATGTTTAATGGTATATATTTAATGGTAGTTGAATGAGTGGATACATTAGTCAGTTTCTTGTACATTAGGACTCTAGTAACACTTTATTCTGCTGAACTTTTCTGCTTCTTGATCTTTCTCCACTAATTTTGGTGCTTGCTATATCCAACTCTCTTTTTCCTAGTTCGATCTGTCCTTCCATTTTTGCCATCTTGGATATAGCAAAAAGTATAACTCATAAGTACAATAAGGGCATGATTGTCTCAAGAAGATGTTGATGCAGTTTCACTGGCCATTTCTGAAATGTGCTAAAATGGAAAATAATCTGAAATACATATATATATATATATGAATCACTTTGCTGTACGCTTAAAACTAACATGATTGTAAATCAACTATGCTTTAATAAAAAAACTAAAATAAATTTAAAAAATATGGCCTCTTCTATTGCTTTGAACTGATCTATTAATTTCCTATCAGAGAGACGGGCATTAAAAAAAGTCTACTTGGACATAAGGTGTTATATTCATTTCCAAGTATATTTTATGAGAGGTTATAAATTTTAATGTTTGGCAGGCTTGGCTTGGACCACGATGGATGCCAGCATATCCTGTAATATGTCTGTTTGATGATTGGGAAGGAAGTGCACTGAATAGAAATAGTGAAGAAAGCATCATAACAAATTGATTTCCAGATCAACAGAGGTGGGAAGTAAGCAGAAAGTAGAAAGCCTTCATTTGCCTTCATCACTGTAGCTAAATTGCTGAGGATAGTCCAATAGCTTTTAATTATTTTCTCCAGATTGCAACCACCATTTTTATTTCACTGAGTGTGTGTGTTTGTGAGGAAAGTTCTGCCTAATTTGAAATGAGTTATTTGAATGACTTCCCTTGTGGCTCGGACGGTAAAGCGTCTGCCTATAATGCAGGAGACCTGGATTCAATCCCTGCGTCAGAAAGATCTCCTGGAGAAGGAAATGGCAACCCACTCCAGTATTCTTGCCTGGAAAATCCCATGGACAGAGGATCCTGGTGGGCTACAGTCCATGCGGTTGCAAAGAGTGGGACACAACTAAGCAACTTCACTATTTGAATGAAGATTGGTTTGTATAGGTATGTTATGGATATAAGGAGAACTTGGGGGAACAATTGAGTGTAGAAATAGTAGTATTTCTGCTATCTTTCATGTTATTACTAAAGTACTACTAGAACATTTTGGATCATATTTTATTATTAAGCATGCTGATTTAGTTTCTGATTATTAACATCTTACTGAAAAAGTCAGGGACAGAATGACCTCATAAAACATTTGTGTGGTATATCTTTCAATGAACAGTGATACAAACTGTTCCACACTGGACACAAATATATTTTCACGTTAGTCTAACAAATCTTATAACTCCTGTTAGTTGGCTTTTGAATGATCACAACCATTAAATACAGAAATTGAATTATTCCCCCAAAGAACTCGAACTAAAAACATTAAGTATGATTCTAAATGGAGCAACAAAGGTGAACCAGGAGCAACTTCAGAACAAGAGTTGCAAGGAATTAGAAGTCCTGGGTCAGCATACTCTGTACCTCAGTTTCTGAATTCCACTTTATTATTCAGCAAGAGTGAATCTGATATTTATTGATCTGACATAAATGCCTGAGGCATGAATCTGTGAGCCAACGAGGGTCACTTGTTAACTGTTTTTGGCATGTGTGCAGTTAGGAAAGTTACAGTTTGGCATTTTGCTCAGATGGCTTATCATGTGTATCTTCCTCTGTCAACCACTAAATATAAAAGCCTTCAGGTTGGTTTTAAGGCAAAGGGCACTAGCTTAAGAACAAGTAGTGAATTGGAAGGAACATAGAGTTTCAAGTTAGGCTGGAAAACACTTAACAGCTCTATGAATTTGGATAGTTATTTAAGTGATCTGAAACTCAATGTCCTATCCACGTCACAGCACCTTGTGAAGGTTAAGGAGGCAAAGTACATACAATTCCTGGGGTGCCATCATTTGATGCCTCCTTTCTTTCTGCCCTGGTCCACACTTTATCTCATACAGTATGCACTTCAGTCCTTTAGAAAATTTTGCTTGCTGATAATTTTATTCTTCAGGGCTCTCTGAAAATCTACCCATAACTCCTCAAGTTCTAATTAGGCAAATTTTTGCTTCTTTTATCCCCTTCCTAGAATAGGCAAAATTTAATAATTGCATATACTCGTGCTTCTTTAGAATGTTCTTGCTTTAATGGAAACAAGAGGTGTTTGCCCTGGAAAGTGATTTTTGTTGGAGGGTTTCTGCCTTCAGCAAGGCATTTTGCTGTTGATAGTTTCTACTTAGCATCTTCAAATAAATAACTATTTGAAGCCCACACTGTCATCTGCAGAATGTTGGTAGGTAAAGCCATTGTTCTTCCTTTCTTCCTTCCAGAGAAGTATCTTAAATTTGTTCTGGAGAGATAGAGTGTGCCTTATATAACTGAAAACAAGTGTGTATTGAGCATCTATTATGTGTCAGTAGTCACTGTGCTGGGCTTGAGTTACGACAAAAGTAAAGATTCTTTACACTCCAAGGTGCATCTCATTATTAGACCTGCTACATAGCAATTACGATGCAATGTAATGAAACTGCTGCGATCTGACAGGTCTGTGCTGAAGTCTGCTTAAGCAAGGGTTCACACAAAGGGTAAAATTTAAGCTCATAATGATATTAGAGTTTACCTTTTAAAGGCTGGGTTGGGATAGGTGAGATAATTGTATTTTAGTCAGAGGGGAGAAATGACACATATAAAAGTAAGGAGCTAGGAATGAGCCTGACATTTCCCAGGGATGACAATTAGTTCAGCATCAGCAGAGCCTAGGATGTGTGTGGGAGAAGGGTAGAAGATTAGATTCGACAGATAGGTAGCAGCTGCCTCATGATGGGGAGTCTATGAAACTTTCATAGCAGAAAATTTACTTAATCAGATTTGCATTTTAAAAATAGCACCCAGGAGGCATTGCTTGTGGAGGGTGAATTCTAAGAGTCAAATCCAAAATTAGAGGGTTCATTTTCTGGGCTATTGCAATAGTCTCCAGGCAAAAGATAATAAAGGATGGTAGAGAAGGGCCCAGGGATGGGAGGTGATTTTGTACATATTCATTAAGATCGTGAACCTGAGAAGTACATTACTTTAATAATACTCTTAACCTTCGTAATTTTCTGTTTTCTCATTTGTAAAATGACAACGATAGTACTTCTCCTGCAGAGTTGTGGGGAAAAAAATGAACAAGATAGTGTATGTAAAATACTTAAGATAGTAACTAGTAAACAGCACATTTTCAATAATTAGTATTTAAGTGGTGGTATCAAATGCATTGTGTTGTACTTGAATAGAAAGAGGAGGATAAGGAAGAAGAAATTGCCCAGATGTCTACTATTTACTTATCAAAAACCAGGATTTGAGCAAGGGTAACTTCAGTTCGGGGCATGTGTAGTTGGAATTGCCTGTGGGACAATCAGCTGATGCTGCCCCATTGACATTTGGATATGCAGTGTGTGGAATGCATAAAACTAATCTGAAGGTTCTTTCTTGAGAAACATTCATTCCTTCATTTCTCATCTCCCATAGAGGGCAAGGGTTTCCACTTTTATGAAGGGAAGAGTAGTAGAGGGGCTCTCTTTACTCATTTCTCCAAGTAAGTAGAGTAGTAGTATGGGAACCCAGTAGGTATAGCACAGGCCTTCCTTTTGTTTTCTTCTATTTATTCTCTGCCTCTCTCTGTCTCTCTGTCTGCCTGACTCTCTCTCCACTCTGCTCCCTCTTTTTCTTTCTGACTTCGGTCCACGTGTACTAGACTCGTTACTGCTTTTTGTTGTAGTTGTTGCTGTCCTGTCCACTGGGACAGGACCTGCACAGCAGTGCTGCCTGAGATCTCTGGTTGCTCCAGCTAGAAATGGATGAGTCCATTCAATTCAAATTGAGAAAAAGTAGAGAGCCCAATCTGAACTCAGGGCCAAGGTACAGCAGTATTCCAAACTTACCAACAACACCATTGAAAGTTTGTTCCTTAACTAACTTCTGGAGATATTTTCTTTCTCCCACAATTCAAGGGGGAAAATTTGTGATTTAACATTTGAAATCCCTAAATAGATATGGATGTGGAAGTCATCATTGCAAATATGAGGATAGAAATCGTGTGAGTGAAATTGCTCAGAGGAAATTTTAGGAAATGAGGCGAGAAGAGGCAGACGATAAGAACATTTGTCTTTGGGAGGTCAGCAAAGCTTGCAAAAAATGAGGAGGCATGCCAGGGAAATATGAAAGCCAAGAATGAGAACTAGTCCTCTGGTGTCATGACCAGTTTATTCCAAATTCTGATTAAAAACAAAACAGAGATATAAAACCAAAAAAAAAAAAAGTATGTCATGACAGAGAAGGGTCTACTTTTACAACATGCAATTCCTTGTTTTCCAGACCTACATTCAAAGATAAAGACCCGAAGGCAGGGGGGGTGTCAAAATATTGTTAGACTGGGTTTAGAGTGGAGAAAAGGGGCTATGAGAATATCACATGCTTTCAGTAACAGGCCCACCTCAGCTAGCTCACCAACAGTTTTCACTCACTGAGACAGACTGCATTAGAATTTTGGAGGTAGGGTGCAGAATCTAGGTGAAGGATGCTAGGAAGCAAGTGCTTGTTGAGGAGATGAGTGACTGTTGTAAATAGCGAATGTCCAACCACTTCATGTTGATAACTAGGTGCCACAAATGAAGACCAAATGAAGTAGCTGAGGCTACCGTGTTCGCAAAGGGATCAGGAGCTAAAAGAGAAACCCCTGGAAAAAAGAGGCATTATTTGTTCTCCAGGGATTTATTAAAGATGATGGAAGCAGTCTGCCAGCAATTTCTCAGCCTTTTCATTTGAGGAGGAGATAATGAATTTTAATTAGCGAGGAAGACTGCTTTCTACTAAGGAGAAGAAAGCCAACAAAACAGGAACATCAGCACGCATGGGAGATATGGTAAAACACAGAATTCTCCTTATTAATGCTAAATTAATGGGCACATACTTGCCCTCTGTTCTTCTGAAACACAAAAGCAAAAACCAAAAAAATTGGGCTACAGATTGGGAGAAATAGAAAGGACTGTGCTGCTGAAGTTGATAAACAGGTTATTCTAGATCACAGCATTCTTAAGACACTGATCATCACTCTTAATAGTAGTTGATGGCACATTTTCAACAACATTTGCTCTGCCTACTGAACGTTCCCAAAGTCCTCTTTGTACTAGAGAATGAATAGGGTGAGCCTGTGTGAGACAGGAGTTTCTGTCCCTGGCACTCAAAATATTATAATTAGACCCAAATGTCTTGCCTTGGTCATCTGAGAAGATTCAGAAAAAGTAGAAGATAGAAAGGTACGATATGACTTAACTCATTTTTAGCTAAGTCTTTTTATCTCTTGCTGATTTAGACTATGTGTACATGTGCCCAAGCAAACATGTATGTGAGAGTATGGGGGAGGGGCATTCACTGTGGTATTGTTGAGTCAGAATCGGTTTTGATTTGGTTTTGAAGGATCTTTTGAGGGTAATCAGATACTCTCTTCCATCTTTGTTCAGATATGTTGTGATGGTCCTGTGATAGCTCTTCCTAGAGCCCTCAGTTCAGTTTAGTTCAGTCACTCAGTCGTGTCCGACTCTTTGCGACCCCATGAATTGCAGCACGCCAGGCCTCCCTGTCCATCACCAACTCCTGGAGTTCACTCAAACTAGACCCTCACAAATGCTACCTTTGCCAATGGGGCTTTCATCCATTGAGCAGAGATTGCCAGTAAATCCTTTGAAGTCTGCTAGCCCAAAGTTCGGAGAAGGCAATGGCACCCCACTCCAGTACTCTTGCCTGGAGAATCCCATAGATGGAGGAGCCCAGTGGGCTGCTGTCTATGGGGTCCCACAGAGTCAGACACGACTGAAGTGACTTAGCAGTAGCAGCAGCAGCAGCAGCACAAAGTTAGAAGCAAGTATATGCAACTATGCTTTGTTGTTGTTCAGTCAATAAGTCATGTCTGACTTTTTGTGACACCATGGACTGCAGCATGCCATGCCTCCCTGTCCCTCACCATCTCCTGGAGTTTGCCCATTGAGTTCATGTCCAATGAATCACTGATGCCATCCAACCATATCATCCTCTGTCACCCCCTTCTCCTCCTGCTTTCAATCTTTCCCCAGGTCTTTTCCAATGAATGGGTTCTTTGGATCAGGTGGTCAAAGTATCAGAGCTTCAGCATCAGTCCTTCCAATGAATATTCAGGACTGATTTCCCTTAGGTGTAAGTGGCTTATTTCCTTGCAGTCCAAGGAACTCTCAAGAGTCTTCTCCAGGACCACAATTTGAAAGCATCAGTTCTTCAGTGCTCAGCCTTCTTTACTGTCCAACTCTCACATCCGTATGACTACTGGAAAAATCATAGCTTTGACTATATGGACCTTAGTCAGCAAAGTGATGTCTTTGTTTTTAATATGCTGTCTAGGTTTGTCTTGGCCTTCCTTCCAAGAAGCAAGTGTATTCTCATTTCATGGCTGCAGTCACCATTCTCAGTGATTTTAGAGCCCAATAAGATGAAATCTGTCACTGCTTCCACCTTTTCCCCTTCTATTTGCCATGAATGATGGGACTGGATGGCATGATCTTAGTTTTTTTTTAATATTGAGTTTTAAGCCAGCCTTTACACTCTCCTCCTACACCCTCATCAAGAGGCTCTTTAGTTCTCTACACTTTAACACAGTGATATAAATTCATATGAAAATGCAATGTTTACATTATGAGTGTAATTGGTTTACAGAGATACAATTTGAGCAGATTGGGAAGTTTCTTGTGCATTTGTGGCCTCCTCTATGAAAACCTGGCCACTCTAAGTGAAAGCTGTGAATACTCCCAGCTAGACCCATAAAGGAAGACACACATTCACTTTCTTCTCAGGGAAAACTTACAAAACAAGACATGCCTTCTGGCTGCTATGTGATGACATGTCATTGCTCTTAACTTGCTATAATCCCCTGACTAAGAAAAGTTCTGTCCTGACCAGAAAAGTTAAGCTCAGAGTGCCTCAGGAATCTGTAGAATATGGATGAGTTTTAGTTTCACCTTTTCTACCCATTAATTTCACTGTGCCCTTTCTGGAGAGAAAAGAATTGTAAATTTTTCTCACATGGAATAGGGACCTTCTGTTGTGAACCTCTACTGTATTTTGTTATCAGTGAGGTTGGAGGTGGTAATAAACTTGTTTTGGCTTTGTGTCTGGTTGATAGTTCACCATAATCTCTTTCTCTCAGGCCCTACTTGATTAAGGACTAGAAACTACTCTTAAAAACCAGGAATTTTGCTTTTAACAATCTAAAACACTTGACTAGCATTTTTCAAATTACAGCTCAAGGTCCAATGGTGAGCCACAAATGCCTTCCTAATGGGCCAGGAATTTATTCAAGAAAAAAAGTATTTTCTTGAATTATTATAGAGTATTCTTGCCTGGAGAATCCAATGGACAGAGGAACCTGGTGGGTTGCAGTCCATTTGGTTGCACAGAGTTGGGCATGACTGAGCAACTAACACTTTCACTTTCTTTCAAATAATGCAAAATTTCATTTAGCTCTGTTTGGAGTTAAGACTGGGGTTATCTCCTTTGGATATTGCAAGTTGGTGTACATAAACTAATATTAGCTTGTTAGCAGAGTTTGATGAGATGATTATTTAGTGTTCTCTTCACTGGGACGACCCAGAGGGATGGTATGGGGAGGGAGGAGGGAGGAGGGTTCAGGATGGGGAACACATGTATACCTGTGGCGGATTCATTTTGATATTTGGCAAAACTAATACAATTATGTAAAGTTTAAAAATAAAATAAAATTTAAAAAAAAAGAAAAAAAATACACATTTAAAAGGCTCCTACTACATACTTAAGTATATAATGGACTTCTTTTGAATTTCTGTGAATTATCAGCATTTCTTTGATTTCCATAAGCTATTAGTTTTGCTTTAGAATGATAATGCATGGTTATTTTATCATAGTTTCTTTTGACATTTTGAGAAAGACTATGCTAGATTGGCTGTAGTTGTCCTCTGCATTGCAAAGCTTTTGGCATCCCTACCTACCCTCCTTGCCATGGACTTCCCTGGTGTCTCAGTGGTATAGAATCCAACTGCCAACACAGGAGACAAGGGTTCAATCCCTGGGTCAGGAAGATACCCTGGAGAAGGAAATGGCAAACTACTACAATATTTTTGCCTAGGAAATCTCATGCACAGGGGAGGTTGGCTGGCTAGAGTACATGGCGTCACAAAAGATTCAGACATGATTTAGCAACTAAAAGAACAACAAAAACAAAAATGTTCTTTGCCATAGAATGCTAACAATGCTTCCTAGACACCATGAATCCTCAAAATCATCTCCAACAACCCCAACTGTCATCTAATGGCACTATTGTCCCTGATTGAAAAATTACCAATTAGTATCAATAAAGTTTGTGGTGCATTATTTACTTAACTGTTTAGCGTACATAGATACACTTTGGCCCCTCATTTCTTAAAAAATATATTTGTTTTTAATATATTGTGAAATATTAATCAATGATGTTTTATAAAAAATAAGAATAGTCTTATTCTTCCAGTTGTGTTTATAGTGAAAACACCGTTGACATTATGCAGCCATGACTGTGTATTATAAAGATAGTGTGAAATATCATTAGGCAGTGCTGTGCACTGAATTACACCTGCCAAAGATAGTTTGAAATTCTATCCCCCAACACCCTGACCTTGGGAAATAGGATCTTTGTAGATGTAATCAAGTTAAGATGAGGCCGTTAGGATTATCCTTAATCCAATGTGACTGATATCCTTATAAGAACAGGAGAAGACAGAGAAACAATGAGATGATGCCATGTAACAACAGAGGCAGAGCCTGGAGTGACTGCAACATACTCAGGCAACTAGCAGAGGCTGGGGAAGGACAAAGAGGGATCATTCTCTGAGGCTTCCGAGGGAATATAGCATTGCCAATTCCTTGATTCCAGAATTCTGGCCTCCAAACCTATAGGGAAATAAATTTATGTTCCCTTCAAACCATGCCCTTTTATCATACTCTGTTCTGTTGTTTTTAAACCATCCAGTTTACTTGATGATTTATCATAGCAACTGTAGGAAACTAATACAGACTAGTTACCACTAATTCTGCATCTGTGAAATGGGTCAAGTATATAGTTCTGAGCAATAATAAGCTAATATTCATGAAGTACTGGGATGAATCTATAATATACAATTGCCATATAATTAGAGCCATTATGCATTTGTTCAGTACACTTTAGGTAGGTGAATTTTCACTAAACCATAATTTTCCTTTCTAGAACAATTTTTTTAATCCAAGAGTTGGCAAATTGTGTTTCATAGACCAAGTCCAGATTGCCACCTGCTTATATAAATGAAGTGGTGGGTTTTCTTTTGAAGTGGAGCTTCATTTGTTCAAATATTGTATAATATATGGCTGCTTTGTGCTATAACAGTGTATTTGTATAATTGCCACAAAGCCTTCAAGACTCACAAAACCTAAAATGCTTTCTCTCTGGACACTTAAGAAAAATTTTGCCAACTCCCTGTTGTAGACTATAAAACCTGTTATATATGCTCTTATTCTTGTTTGATTTTTAAATAGTTCCTACAACTTACTTTTTTGCTCCTTGATAATTTGACCTCTATTCCAACTGAAGAAGGGACTGAGTAGGGTAGATGAAGCATTGGGTCACTCACCCCGCATAACTTCAAAATAATTAAGAATTTAAAGCTATTGATTTAGATCCTTAGTAGAACTAATGAAAAAAATGAGGACTAAAATAATACATTTTTATTGTCTTCACATTTGCTAATGGGACTTTATGTAATAATGACTCATGAGAGTTCAGTGAGCTTCTAACTAGAAACCACATTTTCCTACTGAGAATCATTTTTCTCTAAAGAAATTTTTCAAGCTATTGATTCTCATATCTAATACTGCTGAATGAATTAAACAAAGCATTAAAATAAAAGTAATGACCCCAAACTCAAGGGTAAATTTATAAAGTGAAAATTACCAGCTCTTAAAGCAAAAGCATGGATAATATAATCATTAGGTGAGGAGATTTATCTGAGCCATCATCTCAGTGTTTGATATGTATATTCTGAATGACGAAGCGAGGTCCTTATTCTCAAAAAGCTCAGAGTCTACCTCTCTGTGATTTTTGAGGGGTTGCTAATATTCATGTTGCTGATATGAGTGAGTTTTAGGCTCTCACTGCAGCTTTCTTTCTAACCCTAAAGAAAATGAAAGTTTTAGATTGAGATGGGACTGTAAATAGTCATGGAATTTGTTCCCGATTTCAAAATCAATGTATCAAAGGCAGGGCAATTGTAAATATTTGCTTTCTACTACATATTCAACTTTAGGTGAGGCTAATTTTTTGTTTGTTTGTTTGTTTTGGGGGATAATAACCAGTTTGGCTCTTTGAAAGGTTCTGTTCTTGGTGTAAAAGACAGAAAATTTCATTAGTTAGTAGGTTTAAGAACTGAACCAGTTCTCGGTCATCTCAGGTCAAGGTAACTGTGAACTCTGAATTACTTGGAGATAATTTGGAGTTTCTACTTATTCACCTATGATATGCAGAAATCTGAGGTCCAATAAAACCTCCATATCTTCTGAAAAAGTATTCAAATTCTGTGTAAGGCATGACAGTCAGAACTGACTGGTGATGTGCCTTATTTGTAAATGGATGTGCAGCTGTAAGTTGAGACCATTTTAACACATAGCCAAACAATTTTCTCCAAATTGAGTTCATGTTAACAAAACTTATTAAAGACATTAATTAGTAGACACTGTGCTAACTTACCTTCTAGTGAAGGGAAAGAGATGATAGGTAAAATAAATAGAGAGCTATTTTAGAAGGTGTTAGGTACTATGGAAATATAAGTGGGAAAGATGATCCGATTGCTAAGGTAAGGATGGAAATTGTCATTTTAAATAGAATAATCAGAGAAGGCTTCACTGTGAAATTAATCATTGCAAGTTGAATAACAGTTAATCAAACATCATATGAGGACATCTGGGTGCCCACAGCTCCCAAAGACAAATGCTAGCTCTGTCTCTAGCTCAAGTGAATCGTTGATAAAATCTGTTGCACTTTTTTTCATAGAATGGGAAAACATAAAGAATTCTCCATCAAAATGAACTTCTATAAGGTTTTGTTATGAAAGACATTAGCAATCAGAGCACTGTGACTGTTTTTGATAATATAGTCAAGAGGGAAAGTTTTTCATTCTAGGGGTGGACTTTAGCCCCTGTCCCCAGGACTATAGTTATAGTCTTCCCCATTAAAGATTTGAGCCACCACAAATAAATATACAGTCTGACTGAAAACTATGTGGTCTGATTTTTTGCTGATTTTTAGTAAATGATCACTTTTACAACTGATGAGATCTAATTTTGAGCATGAAGTAAAGTAAGAGAGCTGTATGAGCTAAATGCCAGAACTGCACAGGTCATTCATCTCTCAGAGGTGATTGTGGACAAAACAAGGCATTTCCTACATGAAAATGTCTCATAAAATGCATACATCAGAAGAAAGAAGGCAGATCTGAGTATGCCCAGATAATCTTTCCTCTAAATTAATGATTCAGATAAGGAATCCCAAGACCAGACAACACAGAAGGATGGAAAAAGGACAAGTGAATCTTAACAGTTGTGTTCCCTCAACATAGAAAGGAACTTCCCAGGTGGTTCAATGGTAAAGAACCTGCCTGCCAATGCAGGAGACACAGGAGATGCAGGTTTGATCCCTGGGTCAGGAAGATCCCCTGGAGGAGTAAATGACAGTCCCCTCCAGTATTCTTGCCTGAAAAATTCTATGGACAGAGGATGGGCCATGGTCCATGGACTCGCAAAGCATCAGACATGACTGAGCAACTGAGCATGCAGCGCAACATAGAGATATTTGAGATTTGGGGACTAAGCAATTCCACCAATACACTCCTATTTTATAGAAGCTATGGAAATGCAACTTTACAAAAGTCTGTCACACATCCACACCTTGTCAATTGGAATCATGCCATGGGCATGTAATCTAAGTTGATGAGATAACCATACAGATGAGAAATTGCAATTCAATTTAATGTGTACATTTGTCTCATGATTGCCAAATACTGGATAGGTGAAAAAAAATTTTTTTTTTTTGTTTTAGGTTAAGTCTTGGGTGTTTGGTGAACATAACAACATGTAGAGTTGGCAATTCTTAAAAATAATAAAGAATGTGATGAACATTTTACAGCCAATAATAAAACAAGAAGAAATGTTCTCAGAGTAATATATCTCATTTTTTAAAAAGGAAAGTTATATGAGAAGAGAGTATAGAAAGTGAAGACTAATATAGGTCCCCAAGGATATTGCTTTTAAGAATAGATGAATTCAATTTTATGTGACAGCCTGAAGGAGAGGGGAATTTGGGAGAGAATGGATATGTGTATCTATGGTTGAGTCCCTTTGCTGTCCACCTGAAACTATCAGAGCCTGATGGGCTACAGTCCATGGAGTCACAAAGAGTCAGACACAACTGAGAGACTAAGCACACACACACACACACACACACTCAGTAAATTAGTTAGCATATAGAAAAGCCTTGTGAATCTAATGATATTATAGAATAAATTGTATATGGTATATTTTTGGTCAAAAAGAAACAAAGGGAAATAATAATCAACTAAATACATAACAATAAGGAAGACTGTAAATGCCAAGGCAGGTAGGAATTGGAGAGTTAACTTGTTAAACTAAAATTGCACTAAGATTGGATAAGAGAATGTAAAGATCAAGAGGTTAAAAGTGTCACAGTGAACTCAAAAAACCATTAGACTTCCCTGGAGAACATTAGACAAGGATGTCTGATGATTCAGCTACATAAATTAGTAATAGTAGCTAACAAGAAAGTTAAATAACGAGTTACCAGAAAGGAGTAGCAAGTAATGAAGGCGTTTAATGCAATGTATTACAAGGTTTTAAAGACTGGGCCTGAGTTTTCCAAGTTTACACACACAAGCATAATCATTTCTTTGTTCCTGAAATTAACACTCGGGAATTTCACAAAAAAATTGAAAATACTAATCATCTTGGTTTTTTAAGTCAAATTCATTTTTGTTTATTTGTTTTGATGAACAGAAATTTTGATGAAGCCAATCTTTTTTGTTTTGCTGAAGACTGGTGCTTTTTGCATCTTGTTTAAGAATATTTTGTCTGGGCTAAGGATATGAGGAGAGTCTCCTATGCTTTAAAGGTTTTTCTTTTTAAACTTTATTTAGTTTTTTTAATTAAAAAATTGAAGTATAGTTGATTTACAATGTGGTGTTAGTTTCAGGTATACAGAAAGTGATTCAGTTATGTGTATGTGTGTCTGTGTGTGTCTGTGTGTGTGTGTCTGTGTGTGTCTGTGTGTATGTATGCTTCTTTTTCAGGTTTCTTTCCATTATAGGTTGTTATAAAGCACTGAACATAGTTCCCTGTGCTATACAGTAGGTCCTTGTTGTTTGTCTATTTTATATGTAATAATATCTGTTAATCCTAAACTCCTAATTTATCCTCCTCCCTTTCCCCTTGGATAACCACAAGTTTGTTTTCTGTATGTGAGTCTGTTTCTGTTTTGTAAATGGTTCATTTGTATAATTTTTCAAAATTTTACATATAAATGATATATGTGATGTGTGTCTCTGTCTGATTTACTTTGCTTATGATATGATTGTCTCTAGGTCCATTATGTTCCTGCAAATGACATTCCTTTTCATGGCTAATATTCCATTGTGTATATGTACCACATCTTCTTTATTGATTCATCTGTTGATGGACATTTAGATTGCTTCCATGTCTTGGCTATTGTAAACAGCGCTGCTATGAGCATTGAGGTGCATAATTAGGTTGGAACAAAAATTGTGGTTTCAGACTGTGAATTTTAAATCATTATAACTAACAAGGCTCAAACACATCTTTATTAATCAAAATAGGAACCATTACAATCAACACATTTTTGTCAACAAAAAATAAGTTTGTTTATTCCTGTAGGGCAAAAACCTATGCTTCAGGATTTGAATAACTCTTGGGAAATGTTTTCTGCCTCCTGCTGGTTGTGGAAGCCTTTTCCCTGCAAAAAGTTGTCAAGATGCCTGAAGAAGTGGTAGTTGGTTGGTGCAAGGTCAGGTGAATATGGCAGATGAGGCAAAACTTTGCAGCCCAGTTAGTTCAAATTTTGAAGCATTAGTTGTGTGACCTGTGGTCGGGCATTGTTGTGGAAAAGAACTGGACCCTTTCTGTTGACTAGTGTCTGCTGCATGCATTGCAGTTTTCAGTCCATCTCATTGATTTGCTGAGCATATGTCTCAGATATAATAGTTTCACTGGGATTTAGAAAGCTGTAGTGGATCAGATGGGCAGCAGACCACCAAACAGTGACCATGACCTTTCTTTAGTGCAGGTTTGGCTTTGGGAAGTGCTTTGGAGCTTCTTCTTGGTCCAACCACTGGGAAGGTTATCGCTGGTTGTCATATAAAATCCACTCATGCATCACGATACTATCAAGAAATTATTTCCTTGTGGTTGTGTAGAATAAGAGAAGACAACACTTCAAAGCGACAATTTTTTTGATTTGCGGTCAGCTCATGAGGCACCCACTTATGGACCTTTTCATCTTCCAATTTGCTTCAAATTATAAATGGTTGTAGAATGGTGGATGTTGAGTTCTTTGGCAACTTCTCATGTAATTGTGAGAGGATCAGTTTCGATGATGATCTCAGGTGGTCATTGTCAACTTCCAGTGGCTGGCCACCACAGTCCTCATCTTCAAGGCTCTTGTCTCCTTTGCAAAAATTCTTGCACAATCACTGCACTGTAAGTTTGTTGGCAGTTCCTGGGCCAAATGTGTTGTTGATGCTGAGAGTCATCTCCACTACTTTAGGACCCATTTTGAACTCAAATAAGAAAATTGCTCAAATTTGCTTTATGTCTAACATCATTTCCATATTCTAAAATAAATATAAAATACACAACAAGTAATGTAATTAGCAAAAACAACAACAAAAAAACAACAAAAAATGCACATTGAAATGATGTATAGCATAACCAAATTTATATAAGAACGTATTCCAATATCCGGAGAAGGCAATGGCACCCCACTCCAATACTCTTGCCTGGAAAATCCCATGGATGGAGGATCCTGGTGATCTGCAGTCCATGGGGTCGCTAAGAGTCGGACACGACTGATCGACTTCACTTTCACATTTCACTTTCATGCACTGGAGAAGGAAATGGCAACCCACTCCAGTGTTCTTGCCTGGAGAATCCCAGGGATGGGGGAGCCTGGTGGGCTGCCATCTATGGGGTTGCACAGAGTTGGACACGACTGAAGTGACTTAGCAGCAGCATTCCAATATCAAATGGCAAATTCAACAATGCAAAACAGAAATTACTTTTGTACCAACTTAATACTTTTTCAAATTAGATTTTTTGTCTTTCTGGGTATATGCCCAGGAGTGGAATTCCTGGATCATATGATAACTCTATTTTTAGTTTTTTAAAGTATTCTCCATACTGTTTTCCATAGTGGCTGTACCAATTAATATTCCCACTAACAGTATACAAGGGTTCCCTTTTCTCCACAGCCTCTCCAGCATTTATTATTTGTAAGCTTTTTGATAATAACCATTTTGATTGGTATGAGGTAACTCAGTGTAGTTTTGATTTGCATTTCTTTCATAAACAGGAATGTTGAGCGTCTTTCCCTTTACCTATTGGCCATCTGCATGTCTTCTTCAGAGAAATATCTATACCATCTGGCCATTTTTGAGTTTTTTAAATATTGAGCTGAATGAGCTGTTTGCATATTTTGGAAATTAAGTCCTTGTTGATTACATAATGTGAAATACTTTATACCATTATGTAGGTTGTCTTTTTGTTTATTATTTCCTTTGCTGTGCAAAAGCATATAAGTTTGATTAGGTCCCATTTGCTTATTTTCACCTTTACCTCCTTGACTTAGAGAACTGCCCTAAGAAAAGCTTGCTATGATTTATGTCAGAATATTTTGTCTATGTTTTCATTTAATGTCTTATACTTAAATCTTCAAGCCATTTTGAGTTTATTTTTGTGTACGATGTGAGGGAGTGTTTTAACTTCATTGACTTACATGCAAATTTATTTTTTTACCCTTTTAATTGAGCATTATATTTAATATTAAGTTGATTTTTTGGTCATGTTTTATAAGATGGGTTCAAGTTCTTAACAGCTGACTCATCGGAAAAGACCCTGATGCTGGGAAAGATTGAAGGCAGGAGGAGAAGGGGATGACAGAGGACAAGACTGTTGGATGGCATCACTGATTCATTGGACATGAGTCTGAGCAAGCCCCAGGAGATGGTGATGGACAGGAAAGTTTGGCTTGCTGTAGTCTATGGGGTCGCAAAGAGTTGGACATGGTTTGGTGACTGAACAACAGCAATAAAGCTATTAATAAAATATTTATAAGATAACTATACAATCATTATATTTTTAATTTGTAACATTTAAAAATATTACTTTTGTTTAAAAATATTATACATAAATATATACCATTGCAAATTAAAGTTATAATAGTTTTATAGTTAATATAAGTTATATGGACTTCCCTGGTAGCTCACATGGTAAAGAATCTGCCTGCAATGAAGGAGACCTGAGTTTGATCCCTGGTTGGGAAGATCCTGTGTAGAAGAGAATGGGTATTGCCTGGAGAATTTCATGGACAGAGAACCTGGTGGGCTACAGTGTTTGGGGTCGTAAAGAGTCAGACACAACTGAGCAACTATCTTTTATAAGCTTTGTATAATTATTGTCATATTTATATTGTAATAAAATATCAAATGTTTTATTATAGAAAGAGTAATCTATCTCTACTGGTTTTAATGAAAACTTTGTCATAAATTCAGTGACTATTTATACATAAGGCTAGTTATAGAAGTTAGTTTCTGTATTTGTGGTCTATCTGCCCATGTTTGTGCTAATATCACATTGTTTTTTAATATTCTTGCTTTTAAAAAGATATGGCATCTGTTACTGTGATTTTTCTAATTTGCTTTATTCCTTTCAATATTATTGCTTTGATTCTTCTTGCCTTTTGCATCTCCATATAAATTTCAGGACCACCTTGTCAATTTAACTGACTACTGAAAATGAATTTGTCGTTTTTATAATATTTAATAACTACACATTTATATTCCTCAATTTGGGTCTTTTAAAATGTCTTTCAGTAATGCTTTCTAGCTATCTATATAGAGGTCATGAACTCCTTTCATTAATATTATTCCTAGTTGCTTAAGGTTTTTAGTGATACTATAAATGGTATCACAAATTAAAGTGGAGCTTTAATTTAATTTGCCAAATTTTGATTTTTAGTATATAGAAAAATTATTTTTATTAGCCTTCTATATAGATAATTTGCTTCATTTGCTCACCAGTTCTAGTAGTTTACATGATTTGTTTGGGTTATTAACTGCTTCTTAACCTATATAATCACACTGTGCATGCTAAGTCGCTTCAGTTGTGTCTGACTCTCTTGCGACCCCATAGACTGTAGCCCACCAGGCTCCTCTGTCCATGGAAATTTCCAGGCAAGAATACTGGAGTGGGTTGCCATTTCCTTCTCTAGGGGCTCTTCCTGACCCAGGGATAGAACCCTGGTCTTTCTTCTCCTGAATTGGTAGGCAGATTTGTTACCTCTAGCGCCACCTGGGAAGTTCCTAGGATATCACACTGTAAATAATGACTTTTTTCCCTTTAAACTTTTGTCTTTTATTTTGCTGACAAGATTACCTAATATATTGTTTGATAACATTTAACAAGTCTATAATAGCAGAGTTTTTTTGTCCTTTATTCAACCTCAGGGAAAATGTGCAATTATTTACTGTAAATATGTTATTTACTTAGTTTGATTTTGAGCTAACTCTGAGGGATAATGAAGGACAGGGAAGCCCAGCCTTTTGGCTTCCATGGGGTCACAAAGAGTTCGACAGGACTGAGCAAATGAACAACAACAACAACCTTATCAGATTAAGGAAATCACCTTTTATTCAAAGTTCCTTGTTGTTGCTGTAAACTTTAATTCAAAGTTTGCTAAGCATTTTTTATCACACACGTTGTTATTTTTTTAATTGTTTTTTTCTTCATTTGAGATCGTCATATGATTTTTTCCTTT
Source organism: Bubalus bubalis (assembly GCF_019923935.1). Taxonomy (NCBI): domain Eukaryota; kingdom Metazoa; phylum Chordata; class Mammalia; order Artiodactyla; family Bovidae; genus Bubalus; species Bubalus bubalis. Next base: position 17,700,007 of record NC_059168.1, on the reverse strand, counting down.
TTTCTATTCATTTAGTGAACTATATTGCTTTATTTTCCCAAAGAAAGGCAATGACAAAGAATGCTCAAATAACCGCACAATTGCACTGGTCTCACATGCTAGTAAAGTAATGCTCAAAATTCTCCAGGCCAGGCTTCAGCACTACATGAACCGTGAACTTCCAGATGTTCAAGCTGGTTTCAGAAAAGGCAGAGGAACCAGAGATAAAATTGCCAACATCCGCTGGATCATCAAAAAAGCAAGAGAGTTCCAGAAAAACATCTATTTCTGCTGTATTGACTATGCCAAAGCCTTTGACTGTGTGCATCACAATAACTGTGGAAAATTCTGAAAGAGATGGGAATACCAGACCACCTGATCTGCCTCTTGAGAAACCTATATGCAGGAAAGGAAGCAACAGTTAGAACAGGACATGGAACAACAGACTGGTTCCAAATAGGAAAAGGAGTATGTCAAGGCTGTATATTGTCACCCTGCTTATTTAACTTATATGCAGAGAACATCATGAGAAATGCTGGACTGGAAGAAGCACAAGCTGGAATCAAGATTGCCGGAAGAAATATCAATAACCTCAGATATGCAGATGACACCACCCTTACGGCAGAAAGTGAAGGGGAACTAAAAAGCCTCTTGATGAAAGTGAAAGAGGAGAGTGTAAGATTTGGCTTAAAGCTCAACATTCAGAAAACGAAGATCATGGCATCAGGTCCCATCACTTCGTGGGAAATAGATGGGGAAACAGTGTCAAACTTTATTTTTGGGGGTTCCAAAATCACTGCGGATGGTGATTGCAGCCATGAAATTAAAAGATGCTTACTCCTTGGAAGGAAAGTTATGACCAACCTAGATAGCATATTCAAAAGCAGAGACATTACTTTGCCAACAAAGGTCCATCTAGTCAAGGCTATGGTTTTTCCAGTGGTCATGTATGGATGCGAGAGTTGGACTGTGAAGAAAGCTGAGCGCCGAAGAATTGATGCTTTTGAACTGTGGTGTTGGAGAAGACTCTTGAGAGTCCCTTGGACTGCAAGGAGATCCAACCAGTCCATTCTGAAGGAGATCAGCTCTGGGATTTCTTTGGAAGGAATGATGCTAAAGCTGAAACTCCAGTACTTTGGCCACCTCATGTGAAGAGTTGACTCATTGGAAAAGACTCTGATGCTGGGAGGGATTGGGGGCAGGAGGAGAAGGGGACGACAGAGGATGAGATGGCTGGATGGCATCACTGACTCGATGGACATGAGTTTGAGTGAACTCCGGGAGTTGGTGATGGACAGGGAGGCCTGGCGTGCTGCAATTCATGGGGTTGCAAAGAGTCGGACACGACTGAGTGACTGAACTGAACTGAACTGATTGCTTTATTTTTAATTGTTACACCCATATTAACTAAAAGTTGTGCAACTTGTTCATTCATTTCATCTGTATCATGAAATTCGATTTGCTAATAGTTACTAAGGAGTTTTGCACCTATATTTGTGAGCAATATTTGGAGAATTATCAGTGAAGCCAATTTCATCTGAAATTGACACAGTACCAAATGATTTAAATTACAGATTCAATTTGCTTAAATAGGTATAGGATTTTCAAGTTTTAAATACCTTTTATATAATTTTAATATTTTTTGAAGTAATTAGCCTATTTCATTTTAATTTAAAATATTGAAATATATTGGTTTTAAATATCTTTCTAATGGCTTCACAGTGTCTGTATGACCTGTAGTAATGTTCCTGTTTCCTTTATTTATTTTGTCAGTTGGGGTACAAGTTATCTTAAATTAGAAGTTTATAAATTGTGCCTTACTCTGAGCATATGAAAACTTGTGTTGGAGTACATTAACTGCATTTCTACACTTGGACTGAATCACTCAGTATTTTAAGTAATGGATTAATTCTCCACTTACATTATACTCTGTATATTCCCAAAATACATAGCAAGAACAATAAAGCACATTGCAGTTCTAAAGATTAATTCCTCCCCTGCCCTATGTTACAGAACTTCCCTCACTTATTCAGTCCATGACTGTCCCTCTTATATCAGTCTGACTTTGAGCATTTAGTGATATGCTTTCTATGTATTTCTTGAGCTATTCATTGAAATAAAATACAAACTCTGAAGTTTATACAAGAGATACAGTTATCAAGAAAATTCATGTTTTCTCATGTTAGCAGTAGAGAATGCAGTAATGACAACTTAAATCATATGATATAGTGAGAGGATATAGACACAAACATATATATAATTTAGAGAGTAAAGTGTATTATGTCATAATAGAATTGGTAGGAAAGTAATAAATTTTAAAAACTTTATTTATGTGAAGCAACAGGCAGTACATTTAAACTGAAGCAATAATTCTATTTTAGACAATCAAGGAATTATGCATTATTTTTCATTAATATTTAGGTAGATTTATGGTATGTAGGGATAGACAGTTCAACCATAAGATAAAATATACTTGAGTAGACACTGTAATGTTACATCATTAAAACCTTCAGGACACAGAGTAAGTGATCAGTAAAAGCCTGATATTGGATTATTGGGGATTGATTAGATAATTTTGCTAATCAGGTAAAGATTTAAATTCCTATTTGTACCAAATAGCACCAAATCATTTAGTCTGGACATAAAGTATAATGTGAAGAATCCCTATAAGAGGCTTACTTATGTAGTTTAAAAATCATTGGAAATAATGTGAATAAACAATCATGCTTCTTATCTCATTATAGGATTAAGAAATGAATGAATACTTTTAAAGATTTTACCCAAGAAGAATCATGAAAAGCTGTGCAAGTGTGTAGCATTTTTAGGTCAGTCTTAAGTGAGGAAAATGAGGAAATGACTCATAATATCTACAGAGGTTCAGTTGGCTCCCACATTAATTTTCATAGCACTCAAAGATATGACAGAAAATCCAGTAACTGGGAATGATGTAATATGCCTATTATTTCATGAAGTTTGTTCTAAGGGTGATTACAAGAGAAAATTGAGAAGAAATGCCTGTAATCAAAGCACTAATTGATGTATTTTAATACACATATTAAAACCGTATGCTAAATGACCAAAAAAGAACAAAATAAGAAACACATATTTCATTTAATAATTAAATAATATGATTTGGAGACTAATAAAATAACTTTATTATTGTAACTATCTTGAATAACTTCAATATTTCAAGTCTGGGTGAGTGGAAGTATTTGGTAAGCATGGGAACTGGTAGGAAATATGATTTCTGTGGAAGTTAACAAATGATTTTAGATATTATTAATTTAACAAATACTGGTGATGATCCCTGGATTAGGAAGATCTCCTGGAATAGGGAATGGCTACCACTTCCAGTATTCTTGCCTGGAGAATTCCATGGACAGAGAAGCCTGGAAGATTACAGTCCATGGGGTCGCAAAGAGTGAGACATGACTGAACTAACACTTAACACTGTCAAGCACTTAGGTGGTAGAAATTATGCCAATTCATTGAAATGACAGAATAGTCTTAAGGCTCTTACATTCTACTTGCAAAAATAAATATATAATTTTAGAAAAATTATGATAAAATGTGATCACATAATAGACATATGTATGAAAAGTTTCTTGAGTTGAACGTAAGTTTAAGGCATTCAAAGTTATTGTAAGAAGTTAGGATTTCATGTATTCCAACACATGTTTTTGATCATGTATCATAACCATATATATAGTCATTCAAGTACAAGACAGATCTGAAAATAAATATTTGGGATCATGATTTCAAAAGAATAATTGTAGCTATGAATACTCACAGGCTGTTGGAAATAACAAAAAATGAGAAGCAGAAATGCAGCTTTAATACTGTGGTACACGCAGTTTTGAGAGAGAAAAGAAGTATGTTCAAATGAATTAACAAGAAGCAAAGCTAATGTAGAATAAAACCAAAAGGATTTTAGAAGTCATGAGAAAAAAAAAAATGCTTTAACTAGATAAGAACAAATAAAATGGAAATAGTGGCTCAGATGGTAAAGCATCTGTCTGCAATGTGGGATACCTGGGTTTGATCCCTGGGTTGGGAAGATCCCCTGGAAAAGGGAATGACAACCCACTTCAGTACTCTTGCCTGGAGAATTCCATGGATGGAGGAGCCTGATGGGCTACAGTCCATGGGATGGCAAAGAGTCAGACTGAACAACTTCACACCCCCAAATATATAATAATAAATTTTATTTACACAATTTACCCCCAGACATTTCACAGGAAGAGATTTTAATGAAGTGATGGTGCCAATCTCATTATTGACAAAAAAGAGTTAGCTTTCAATTGCTGAGAGAAGTAGTAAGATTTGCTATGTAGCAAAGAGGTGGCAAGGAGGAGAAACATCCCATAGTCAGAAACAGTTCCTTAACAACAACCAGCCCTCTTTGCTAGTATGTAACATGTTTTGAAAAGAAAGAAAAGTGAAAGTGAAGTAGGTGAGTCCTGTCCGACTCTTTGCGACCCCATGGACTGTAGCCTATCAGGCTCCTCCCTCCATGGGATTCTCCAGGCAAGAACACTGGAGTAGGTTGCCATTAACATGTTTTGAAAGGAACACCAAATAGAAACAATACCAGACTACCTGACTTGCCTCTTGAAAAACCTATATGCAGGTCAGGAAGCAACAGTTAGAACTGGATATGGAACAACAGACTGGTTCCAAATAGGAAAAGAAGTATGTCAAGGCTGTATATTGTCACCCTGCTTATTTAACTTATATGCAGAGTACTTCATAAGAAACACTGGGCTGGAAGAAGCACAAGCTGGAATCAAGATTGCTGGGAGAAATATCAATAACCTCAGATATGCAGATGACACCACCCTTATGGCAGAAACTGAAGAGGAACTAAAAAGTCTCTTGATGAAAGTGAAAGAAGAGAGTGAAAAATTTGGCTTAAAGCTCAACATTCAGAAAACAAAGATCATGGCATCTGGTCCCATCAATTCATGGGAAATAGATGGGGAAACAGTGGAAACAGTGTCCAACTATTTGGGGGGGCTCCAAATCACTGCAGATGGTGATTGCAGCCATGAAATTAAAAGATGCTTGCTCCTTGGAAGGAAAGTTATGATCAACCTAGCATATTCAAAAGCAGAGACATTACTTTGCTAACAAAGGTCTGTCTAGTCGAGGCTATGGTTTTTCCAGTGGTCATGTATGGATGTGAGAGTTGGACTATGAAGAAAGCTGAGTGCCGAAGAATTGATGCTTTTGAACTTTGGTGTTGGAGAAGACTCTTAAGAATCCCTTGGACTGCAAGGAGATACAACCAGTCCTTTTGAAGGAGATCAGTCCTGGGTGTTCTTTGGAAGGAATGATGTTAAAGCTGAAACTCCAATACTTTGGCCACCTCATGCGAAGAGTTGACTCATGGGAAAAGACTCTGATGCTGGGAGGGATTGGGGGCAGGAGGAGAAGGGGATGACAGAGGATGAGATGGCTAGATGACATCACTGACTCTATGGACATGAGTTTGAGTGAACTCCGGGAGTTGGTGATGGACAGGGAGGCCTGGCGTGCTGCGATTCATGGGGTCACAAAGAGTCAGACATGACTGAGCGACTGAACTGAACTAAACTGAAACTGAAGTAAAACCACATAATACCATCACCACTGCTTGTGAATCAATTCAGTTCATATGTGGTACTATGCAAAGTCAGAAACTCTCATCTTTATGTGAAAGACCATATTTGATGACTATCTTGAGTTTAATCTTTATTTACAAAATTTTATCACCTAGCTTTGGCTACCTTGTTATCATTAATACATTATCAGTTGGAAAAGTGAAATGAAAGTTACCCAGTTTTGAATCAAACTCTTTGCAGCCTCATGTACTATAGCCCACCAGGCTCCTCTGTCCATGAATTATCCAGGCAAGAATACCTGGAGTGAGTTGCCATTTCCTTCTCCAGGAGATCTTCCCAACCCAAGGATTGAACCCAGATCTCCCACATTGCAGGTTGATTCGTTACCATTTGAGCCATCAGGGAAGCCCATACCTTATCAATACATGTGTTTATTTTAAAATCTTGTGAAATTTTCGATTCCATGCACATGTGGTTATCAGTAAAAGAAATCCAGAAACTTTTCAATTCTTGTGGACCGAGTTTCTGAATCTTGTCTTCTCTGTATCATATTCATTGTGTTATTTTCAATCCTTATTTGCTGTGCCTACCAGTTTAAGTAACCTTCTCAATCAACACTTCTGACTTGAACTAGGCCGAATTTGCTTTTTTATCATACTGTATATTCTCTCTACTGTTACTGTAGTTCTTTAGACTAATAATCTATTAAAGTAACCTGTCTCCACCAGCCTTGCTGCCTGAATTTGGCATGGATCAAGGTTTCTGCATCTGTATAGTGTCATCAAATGGTGGTGGTTTAGTTGCTAAGTGGCGTCTGACTCTTGCCACCCCATGGACTGTAGCCTGCCAGCCTCCTCTGTCCATGGGATTTTTCTGGCAAGAATACTGGAGTGGATTACCATTTCCTTCTCCAGGGGATTTTCCTGATTCAGGAATCGAACCTGGGTCTCCCGCATTGCAGGCAGATTCTTTACCAACTGAGCTCTGAGGGAAGCCCTACTGTTGTCAAAGACTCACCTTATTAAATGTAGCTGGACTTGTCCAATGGGAAGAAGTAGTCAGGTCTCCACAAGGAGGCATATGACCACCTTCATCACCAGAACTCCTTCTACTGATGAAATGAATTAAACACAATAAAGAGGAAAAATTTTGGTTCATTATTAAAAGCTGTAGATCTTATTTACTAGATGTTACCTGGAAATTCGAAATTCTTCTTGTTTTCCATTTCCTAATATGTCTAATTAAGTTATTTAACTATTTTAACATAAGAGAGCTCTAAAATTTTAAAGGAATGCTATTTAATTTCCAATTATTCAGATCGATTAGTAGTCTCTGCTAATCTGGCCCAGGGCTGGTTTATTTTGTTGAGGCCCATACAGACTACATTCATACACCTGTGGACAGCTGGCAGTGTGGCTGAAGGCATGGCTTGTCTGGGTTGGCCTCAGAGCTCTGGAGTTTCAGTCACTAACCGTCGAGGGTCCAGGGGTGACTGGGTCATATGTTTATTTGTTTTTATCATCCAGTTGGTTAGCCTGTTGTTCTCATAGTGTCTTGTCAGATTTACTATACAGTGAGGAGAAGCACATAAAATCTCTTAGGGATTGAATTCAGAACTGGAAAATGATCACTTCAGATCAGATCAGATCAGTCGTTCAGTCGTAACTGACTCTTTGCGACCCCATGAATCACAGCACGCCAGGCCTCCCTGTCCATCACCAACTCCCGGAGTTCACTCAGACTCACATCCATAGAGTCCGTGATGTCATCTAGCCATCTCATACTCTGCCGTCCCCTTCTCCTCCTGCCCCCAATCCCTCCCAGCATCACAGTCTTTTCCAATGAGTCAACTCTTCGCATGAGGTGGCCAAAGTACTGGAGTTTCAGCTTTAGCATCATTCCTTCCAAAGAAATCCCAGGGCTGATCTTCAGAATGAACTGGTTGGATCTTCTTGCAGTCCAAGGGACTCTCAAGAGTCTTCTCCAACACCACAGTTCAAAAGCATCAATTCTTCGGCGCTCAGCCTTCTTCACAGTCCAACTCTCACATCCATACATGACCACAGGAAAAACCATAGCCTTGACTAGACGAACCTTTATTGGCAAGGTAATGTCTCTGCTTTTGAATATGCTATCTAGGTTGGTCATAACTTTCCTTCCAAGGAGTAAGCATCTTTTAATTTCATGGCTGCAGTCACCATCTGCGGTGATTTTGCAGCCCAGAAAAATAAAGTCTGACACTGTTTCCACTGTTTCCCCATCTATTTGCCATGAAGTGATGGGACCAGATGCCATGATCTTAGTTTTCTGAATGTTGAGCTTTAAGCCAAATTTTTCACTCTCCTCTTTCACTTTCATCAAGAGGCCTTTTAGTTCCTCTTCACTTTCTGCCATAAGGGTATCATCTGCATATCTGAGGTTATTGATATTTCTCCTGGCAATCTTGATTCCAGCTTGTGTTTCTTCCAGTCAGTGTTTCTCATGATGTACTCTGCATATAAGTTAAATAAACAGGGTGACAATATACAGCCTTGATGTACTCCTTTTCCTATATGGAACCAGTCTGTTGTTCCATGCCCAGTTCTAACTGTTGCTTCCTGACCTGCATACAAATTTCTCAAGGGGCAGATCAGGTGGTCTGGTATTCCCATCTCTTTCAGAATTTTCCACAGTTTATTGTGATCCACACAGTCAAAGGCTTTGGCATAGTCAATAAGGCAGAAATAGATGTTTTTCTGGAACTCTTTTGCTTTTTCCATGATCCAACAGATGTTGGCAATTTTATCTTCTGGTTCCTCTGCCTTTCCTAAAACCAGCTTGAACATCAGGAAGTTCACGGTTCACATATTGCTGAAGCCTGACTTGGAGAATTTTGAGCATTACTTTACTAGCATGTGAGATGAGTCCAATTGTGCAATAGTTTGAGTGTTCTTTGGCATTGCCTTTCTTTGGGATTGGAATGAAAACTGACCTTTTCCAGTCCTGTGGCCACTGCTGAGTTTTCCAAATTTGCTGGCATATTGAGTGCAGCACTTTCAAAGCATCATCTTTCAGCCATTTTTTATTGTCCAGAGGTCATTACAGGGCCATTTCAGATGGAATGTGTAGGTAGATAGCCCCCACCTCTTAAAAGAAAGAGCCCCCTAGTCACATTATAACATATGTGGACAAAGATGAGGAGTAGTTAGGGCCATATTTGCCATCAGTTTACTTCTTAAACTTAACCCCATCTGATAGACTTACACTTTGCTGACTAGAAAGTTCTTATATTAGCTTACTCGTCTGCTCAAGGCATCAACTCAGTCCTGTCAGCTCTTCTGGCATCTTCCCAATCTAAAGTATGCAAGAGTCTTCCTGCTTACCTAGACTCTACTACCCAAACTGTACCGAGAAGGCCATTTGTGTCACTGACGGCAATTCCTTCAGATGACTTATGGAAGACAGAATACCTTATTGCTCAGATTTTTCAGGGGAATCAAATTCTACTATGGGAGTAATTCTCCATACAAAGATTTAAATGTTTATGATTCTTTTTACATTCTAGATATTAATTCACATGACACAAAGGCAGGCCTTTTTCATCAAAAGCATTGATTATTCAGTTAATACCTCTGATGAACACCAACCAAAAATTAGAAACTATCTGATTGTATGAACATCAGAAAACCACTGAGAAAGCAAACATACCCGAGCATGGTAATTACTATAATCCTGTTAATACACCCCACCTGCTGAGAGAAGCTATGGATTTCTTTCTTTGTGAATTCTTGGAGGTGTGATTGTGTCAAAGTTCTCTGAGCCTGCTCTTATTTTTGGAGAGATAAAGGAGGAGTTGAACCACTCTATAAATAAAATTTGTTGGATCAGAGGAAGCTGAGTTCTAAGTTAAAAGAATAGACATCTATCAGGAACCAGGGGAGAATCAGGCTAGGTGTATGCATAAGCCCACAAACCAAGGGGAAAAAAATATGTTAGCACAAGAAGAGAAAACTGAAAACCAATAGCTGAAATACCAGATTGTCTAGTAAAGGGTATCAGTCTTGTCTGGGAAGATGAAAAACCATCTAGCTAAAAGACCTGGGAGGAAATGTGTAGGAATAGATGTGGAAATACTCATTCATCAGGAACTTGAATATGGCACAGACCCTACTAGGTACCACTGGGCACAATGATGAATAATTATTCAAAGAGGAGAAAATTTACTGAAGAATTCAGACATACTTTCTACAAATCATCAGACAATATGATAAGTTCCTACTGAAAAAAGAGTAAATATTCACTGGGGGCATGTAGGAGAAAAAATATTTTTGCTGTGGGGTAATTATACCTGAACTGAACAAGTTGCTTTTTATCAGGTTGACAGAAAGATTATTTTAACTAGAGAGACATTAATTATCAAAGAAGTGGAAGTGTGTAAAATATTTTAAGTGAATTCCAGAAGCAATAATTTTTCAAAAATAGCTTTTTTGATGTAGAGTACCAGAAAATAAGTCTAGGAAAGTTTTAGTTTATACAAGATTTTTAAATCCCTCAAGTAATTTGCTAAAGGATTTAAAAATATACAAAGCATAAAAATGTTCGAATATAACAGATCTTAGTTGAAAACAATGCAATTACCTTAGATGAAAATGTTATGCTACTCAGATTATTGCTTAGTCACTAAGTCGTGTCTGACTCTTTTGAGACACCATGGACTATATAGCCTGCCAGGCTCCTCTGTTGGAATAAAAAGCAATGAGATCATCTGACTCAAGTGAGGAAGGCTATGCAATGGAAAAAAGCAGACCCTGTGTTTTACTTCTTGTATTGCTGAGATAATGCTTATCAAACCAAATCTCCTATAGTTAACAAGTATAAATACAGGACAAATATCAAAAGAAAAAAAAATATCTGAAGAATGACTAAAACCTGGAAGATACTTAATAGAAGTCAACACTTTGAACAAGACATTGCTATAATATTATCTTTTTTTAATTTACTATTAATCAAAGGTGAATGCCAGTCTGCACCATTTCGATAGAAAAATCTTCAGTCTTACTGGTTTTGAGAATCAAAGGGCAGGGTTTACTTAAGACAACCACAGTAGTTGGAAAGTTAAGAAGAAAATACCAGAAAAGAGTGAGTCAGAAAGGCAGAGTCACAGATTCTGTGTGTGAAGTCTGCCTCAATCTCTGGGTAACCCCTATACCATGTGGTATACATCAGCCTCTAATCAACTTAGCCAAGGCTGAAAGAATTAAACTGAGATTTGAGCTGATGCCTAATACAAAGTGACAAAGTTTTGCTGTTTGAGTGTAAGTAAACTGCCTACTTAAAAATCAAAATCAATACTCTTCAGAAGAGGATGAAAAAATCCAAAGTTTCTATGGTAATTGTTCTGCTTCCTCATCAGCACTTGGAATTATCATACTAATTAATTTAATTATGTTTTATTTTAGATAGTCTAGCAGTTGTGCAATGGTATCTCATTTTGACTATCCCCTACTAATTAGTAATGTTGAAAATCTCTTCATGTGCCCATTTGCTTTCCATATATCCCCTTACTGGAAGTATCTGTTATCTTTTTCTGTTTAAAAAATACTGTTACTTGTCTTTGTATTAGTTGTTGAGTGTTCTTTATATATTCTGAATGTAAGTCCTTTGTTGAATATGTGATATTCAAACTGTTTTTTCCCTGTCTACAAGTTCTCTTTTAATTCCCTTAATGGTATTTGTGGTTGTTTTTGCCTCAGAGAAAAACCAAGGATTTATTTGGCTGTCATAGCTCAGTGAAGAGAGTTCTTATCTCCTCTATATAGTGTTAGCTGAGGTGGCTTGACTGGGGGCTAGTGGATCCATTTCTAGGATGATGCACTTAACATGGCTCCCAAGTCGCTCTTGATTGTTTGTGGGAAGCTTTGCAGGAGCTGAAAGAAAGGTACTTTAGTTATTTTCCATATGGCCTCTCTGTAAGAACTTCCTCACAGAATGATGACTGGGTTCCATGAGCAGATGTTCCAAGAAATGAGCTGCAGTTTTTTGTGTTTTATTATTTTTGTTTATTCTTTGTTTTCTTAAAGTCGTGGGCCTAGAAATTGACGCAGCCTCACTTCTCGGGATTCTGTTGGTTAGTCAGTCACAGAACTCAGATTTTAGAGAAAAGAATATAGATAACTACACTGGATGAAAGAAGTATCAAAGAATATTGAGGACTGTTTTAAAACTACCACTACCATTATTTTTCATCAATGGAAAGAGTTGCATTGTTCTTACTCAAACATGTATATTCATTGTAGTAAATAAATAAATTAGTGGAATGCCATATGTAGAGCTGTACAAAGAAATTGGCAAGTAGAGGCTATTTTAAATGAGTTTTAATTTTATAATAATGATCCAAATTATGCAGAATATGGATTATGGAAATGGTTATTGCTCACTGAAGTATAATGGATTCCATGTAGTCAGAGCAAAGATAAAAACAATCAACTTTAGATGTTATTAGAATGTGTATTGAATAATTAGTGTAAATAAACATGAAAAGAAATTGAATCCATGATTATCAATACAGTAGAGTAGGAGGAGGATTAATAAAACTGGATTAAGCCAAATGAGGATGAAAAGGAGAAAATAGTAACAATGCATAGCAAACAGCACAGCACACAGCACAAAATATGTTAGTAGAAGTAAATCCACAGACATTAATAACTGAGGTTATATGAAAACAAATTAAAGTTGTCAAAGGAAATTAAATCACCATGAAGCTATAAAAATGCTGAGCTTGTGTATCCATATAAAATACACATATAACAGATTTTTCAATAGATATGTAATCACCATAAAAAACATTAACACACCAGTCTCTGTTACTGAAAAATAATGAAGAACAAACATCGAAGACCTAATGAAACAAATATTGTTAGAGATATAATAAAATGAAAGTATATCTAGATCCACTAATTACAGAATGCATATGCTTTAAAATATTTTGGAATATTTTGAGAAACTAACCATTTCTATGTCACAAAGCATAGATAAACCTTAATAATGACCAGAGAATAAATAATCTTTGATTCCAGACCTCATTCTTTGATATCCATGAGTGAAAATACACTTGAATAAAAACTTAAAAATCCCGGCATTAATGTGACATTTAGAAATATATTATTGCATCATTTAAATGGGCCAAAGAACTAAATAGACATTTCTCCAAAGAAGACATACAGATGGCTAACAAACACATGAAAAGATGCTCAACATCACTCATCATCAGAGAAATGCAAATCAAAACCACTATGAGGTACCATTTCACGCCAGTCAGAATGGCTGCGATCCAAAAGTCTACAAGCAATAAATGCTGGAGAGGGTGTGGAGAAAAGGGAACCCTCTTACACTGTTGGTGGGAATGCAAACTAGTACAGCCACTATGGAGAACAGTGTGGAGATCCCTTAAAAAATTGGAAATAGAACTGCCTTATGATCCAGCAATCCCACTGCTGGGCATACACACTGAGGAAACCAGAACTGAAAGAGACACATGTACCCCAATGTTCATCACAGCACTGTTTATAATAGCCAGGACATGGAAGCAACCTAGATGTCCATCAGCAGATGAATGGATAAGAAAGCAATGGTACATATACACAATGGAGTATTACTCAGCCATTAAAAAGAATACATTTGAATCAGTTCTAATGAGGTGGATGAAACTGGAACCTATTATACAGAGTGAAGTAAGCCAGAAAGAAAAACACCAATACAGTATACTAACGCATATATATGGAATTTAGAAAGATGGTAACAATAACCCTGTATACGAGACAGCAAAAGAGACACTGATGTATAGATCAGTCTTAAGGACTCTGTGGGAGAGGGAGAGGGTGGGGAGATTTGGGACAATGGCATTGAAACATATATAATATCATGTATGAAATGAGTCACCAGTTCAGGTTCAATGCACGATACTGGATGCTTGGGGCTGGTGCACTGGGACGACCCAAAGGGAGGGTATGGGGAGGGAGGAGGGAGGAGGGTTCAGGATGGGGAGCACGGGTATACCTGTGGTGGATTCATTTCGATGTTTGGCAAAACTAATACAATATGGTAAAGTTTAAAAATAAAATAAAATTAAAATTAAAAAAAAAGAAATATATTATTGCATTATTTGTGTGTCAAAAGTAATTCATTAAAGAAATAAAATGTAAGCACTCACAAAATAGTACATTTATAAACTTATACTATGTAAGTAAAGGAATATTTATAGAGAGATAATTATACAATAATTAGTTTACAAAGTTAGCTTTGTAAACCAAGAGGTTAGAAGAGGAATAATGCATTAATATAGAAAAAGGAAACAAAAGTATAAAAGGAGAACATTTAGAAATAAAAAAATACATGAACAAAAATGTCCAACAAAATTAAAAGTATATTTTATGAATAGACTAATTATATATATGTGTGTATGTATATATATATATATATATACACACACACACACACATACATTTCTATACATTTCTAGCAAGACTGACCAAAAGAGAAAAGAAAGACAGAGAAGGGAGAAATAAACATTTGATGAATAACACAGTATTGACTACATATGTAATAAAACTTAATTCCTATGAATAGCATTGTAGTTATCTTTCATCTAATTATATATTATCTTTTTTAGAACACAATTTTGGAGAAGGAAATGGCAACCCACTCCAGTATTCTTGCCTAGAGAATCCTGTGGACAGAGGAGCCTGGTGGGCTGCTGTCTACGGGGTCTCATAGAGTCGGACACGACTGAAGTGCCTTCACATGCACGCATGTGTTGAAGAAGGAAATTGCAACCCACTCCAGTATTCTTGCCTCTGTGGGGTCGCACAGAGTCGGACACGACTGAAGCGACTTAGCAGCAGCAGCAGAACACAATTTTAAAAGGTTAGTCCAGATTTTTGTTTCACAAACTTTGTCTTTTGGGAAAAAAAATCCCTGTAAACTAGTGTGTACTGTTGTAGTATACATAATTCTCTTGGACATATGAGTATATTCTATGAAGCAGTCAAAGAATTACACAACTACATGCTCATTACAATATAGATGTAAACAATATTGATAAAATTTAATTGAGAAAATAATAATCACTCCAGTTATTACAGATAATGACATCTCCTATTTGGTATTTAATGTAAGTAAACTATGCTCCAGTTTGTACAGCATATTTACTTTCCTAATACATACAAACAATTTTCATTGAGAAAACTACACTGGAAATGGGATTCCCTGTATATATTATACTAGATTTTGCTCTTATCTAGAATTTATACTAACAGATCATGGGTGAAAAAACTCATATGCTCATGCTAATCCAAGAACTCTTTTAAAGTTGGGTAGATTTTAATAACCAAGTTACAAAAATTTAAATAATCAGAAAGAATAGTGTGATTGATATATACACACAGTAGAATGTTGATTATAACAAAGACTGTAATAATTTTGATCTCTAAATCACTTTTTAAAAGTTGGGGAAATTCATGTACTTAGCAAGCAGTTTCTTGAATAAATAATCAGAGGCTTTTAGATCTGAAAGGAGTTTTAAAAGCCAGCTATTCAAAGTCTTTAGAAATGGGAAGACTGCCTTCCAGACAAATTGATCTTGGCAATGACATGTGACTAAGCAACAATAAAAATACGACTATCATTCATGTCTCTTTCATGTCTCTTGTTTTGCAGGACAATATTTATGGTTATGCAGATATATAATGAAATCCTCCTTAAATAATTTGATTTCAAATTCTGAGAAAAAAATTGCTATGGAAAACTGAGGGCTTTATAAAAAAGAGTGAAATTTATGTCTGAAATCCCTGCCTCCATAGAAATTTTATTCTTTAAAATCTGACAACTTAAAAAAATAATTTTAATGAGTTTAGTTCCATTTAGAGAGTGCCACATTAGCCATACTTATAATAAAATTGTTCTCTATTCAATAGCAAAAACTTTGCTTTAAATCTGATAGAATACTAAAATGTATCTACTGCTTTCCACTTGAAATTGAAAGCACTTTATATATTATATATATGACTTAAGAAGTATTGACATTAATTAATGATTTTACCTAAAATTTAAAAAATCAGAAGAAAAGAGAGGTCAGTTTGTCAAATTACTTTCATAATAATTTAAAAATAAAAAAAGTATTAAATAGCACAGAACAATCCAACCCTACATGAAATGAACCAGAAATTTGACCCAAGGGTTTTTTGTAAAATTAAAAAAAGAGATATCTTGTTTGAACTTCATTTAGAAAGTTCCTCATCTGCAAAATGTCCATAATAAAATATATGTCCTGTAAGAGCCTAACATGTGGCAAGAGAATGCATTGTGAAACAGAATATTGACTACTATCTGTATTAGTAAACAGATCTAAACATCTAAATCTATTTACTAAGAATGTAACAGCATGAACATTGTAAATCTGCACCAAAACTAATGGAATTTGAGAATCAGAAATATAAAACTGATATTCTAAAATAAGTTACTCAAGATACATATCAGCTAAATGAAAAAAAAAATCATAAATGAATGAAAATGTCCTTTCCATACAACATCCCTATGAGAGATTCCCAGTGATCATATCTTGTCTTTTTCATGCAATGTATCTAGCGATCTTCACAACAAACCCATGGTGAATAAAAGTACTTATAGCATTATTTTCCTTATTAAAGATGGAGAAATGGGTGCTTGGAGAGTTTAAATAACTTGACCCAATTCATGGACCCAGCTACTAAGTAGCATTGTCGGTACTGGACCCTAGGCGTCTCTTCCTCTGAAACCTGTTGTTGTTATTGTTCAGTTGCTAAGTTGTGTCTGACTCTTTGTGACACCATGGACTACAACACACCAAGCTTCCTTGTCTTTAACAATCTCCCATAGTTTGCTCAGGTTCATGTCCATTGAGTCAGTGATGCTATTTAACCATCTCATTCTCTTCCACCTTATCTTCCTTTTGCCTTCAATCTTTCCCAGAATCAAGGTCTTTTCCAATGAGTCAGCTCTTTGCATCAGGTGGCCAAGGTATTTGAGCTTCAACTTCAGCATTGATCTTTCCAATAAATATTGAGGACTGATTTCCTTTAGGATTGACTGATTTTCTCTCCTTTCAGGCCAAGGGATTCTCAAGAGTCTGCTCTAGCACCGCAATTCAAAAGCATCATATCTTTGGTACTCTTATGGTCCAGCTCTCACAAACTTATGGTGACTACTGGAAAAACTGTGTTTGACTATAAGGACCTTTGTTGGCAAAGTGATGTCTCTGCTTTTTAATATGCTGTCTAGGTTGGTCATAGCTTTCCTTCCAAGGATCAAGCATCTTCTAATTTTATGGCTTCAGTCATCATCTGCAGTGATTTTGGAGCCCAAGAATAGAAAATCTGTCACTGCTTCCACTTTTCCCCTTTCTATTTGCCATGAAGTGAGGGGACCAGATACCATGATCTTAGTTTTTTGAATATTGAGTTTGAAGCCAGCTTTTTCACTCTCCTCTTTCATCTTCATCAAGAGGTTCTTCATATGACCCAGCATAGCCAAGAATTAATTAATGAATTAAATTGTAAAGAAAGGCTCTTTAGTTCCTCTTTGCTTCCTGCCATTAGAGTGGTATCATCTGCATATCTGAGGTTGTTGGTATTTCTCCTCGCAATCTTGATTCCAGTTTGTGATTTATCCAGCCTGGCATTTTGCATGATGTATTCTGCTTAGAAATTATATAAGCAAGGTGACAAGATACAGCCTTGTGATACTCCTTTCCCAATTTTGAAGCAGCCAGTTTTTCCATGTAAGGTCTGACTGTTGCTTCTTGACCCACATATAGGCTTCTCAGGAGATAGGTAAAGTGGTCTGGTATTCTCATCTCTGTAAGAACTTTCCACAGTTCATTGTGATCCACACACCTTTAACAATTAACATCTCGGTTGTAATGCACAGCTTTATGGCTTTCATTTCATATAAATTGTTGATATATGACACACATTAATATGTAACTATCCTTCCCTACTTTCTACATGTCGCAAAAGAAGGCATGGCTTTCCATAGTCTATTCCAAAATCCTATAATTTGCTTTGCTTTCTGTGTGCCAACTACTCCTAAATATTTAATACATTTCCAATTTTCTCTTCAGGGTATTACAGTTCTGTATTCAGCTACCTATCTGATACCTTAACACCCATACAGTTGTTTTCTTCCCGATATACAAGTTATCATTAATAATTCATTTATACTTATCATCCATATGAACAAAAAATAAATTCTAATTTGAAAGTAAAACACATCTACTTGTCTGTCTCTTCATGTCTTCACTTTAGTCCAATCCATGGGATACTAAACTACTATCTAACAATGTCTTTGTTTTCATTTTCTCTCCTTAATTTTTGCTTTCCCCACAATAGTTAGATTGATTTCTTATAGTTACTGTTTCAGGCTAACTTAGTTTGCCTGAAGTTAAAGCTGTATTCTAACAATAAGTTGTCATATTTTCCACATTTTCACTCTGCTGCTGCTGCTAAGTCACTTCAGTCGTGTCCAACTCTGTGTGACCCCATAGATGGCAGCCCACCAGGCTCCCCCGTCCCTGGGACTCTCCAGGCAAGAACACCCGAGTGGGTTGCCATTTCCTTCTCCAATGCATGAAAGTGAAAAGTGAAAGTGAAGTTGATCAGTCATGTCCGACTCTTAGGGACCCCATGGACTGCAGCCTACCAGGCTTCTCTGTCCATGAGATTTTCCAGGCAAGAGTACTGGAGTGGGGTGCCATTGCCTTCATTCTATTGGGGTATATAAACAGAAGAAATGCTTTTTTAAGACTTTAAAAAAACAAAGTAATTTACTGAACTTTTCTGAGAACCAGATTTGATGTTATAGATTAAATTTTCTGATTCCTTTTTGTTATCAATTTCTATTATTTCTATTTTTTGCATGTTTTAATCATTTCTTATAACATATAAAAGAGAAAGCAAGGATTTTCTGCCTCTCCAGTGTCCAATAAATGTGTGACTCACAATAATTCTTAATACTATTTGTTGAGTGAATAACATGATGTATGCTCAGTGGTGTCTGACTTTTGTGATCCCATGGATTATAGCCAACCTGCTTCTCTATCCATGGAAATTTTCAGGCAAGAATACTGAAGTGGGTTGCCAGTTCCTCCTCCAGGGAATTTTCCCTACCTAGGGCTCAAACCATCATCTTCTGCATCTCCTGCATTGGAGGCAGATACTTTACTGCTGAGCCTGTTGAGTGAATAAACTTTCATTAATTGGATAATATTCAGGATTATCTTAAGAGTTTCAATAACTTAGAATTTGGTGTGAATTAATACAAAAATGTTATCTCTATCTCAAGTTGATGTGAATATATGAATTTACCTTATTGGTATTACAGAATAATTAAAATTTCTATAAATGATGGTTTCTGTTGTTTTACTTCACAGTGTTGGCCTCTTTGGTTAGTCATAGTAATGTTGTTGTTCAGTCGCTAAGTAGTGTCTGACTCTTTGAGAAACCATAGACTGTAGCACACCAGACTTCCCTGTCTTTCACTATCTCCTGGAATTTGCTCAAACTCATATCCATTGAGTTGATGATGCCATCCAACCATATAATCCTCTGCTGCCCTCTTCTCTTTTTGCCTTCAATCTTTTCCAGCATCTAGGACTTTTCCATTGCATGGGCTGTTTGTATCAAGTGGCCAAAGTATTGGAGCTTCAGCTTCAGTAAAAATCCTTCCAGTGAATATTTAGGGCTGATTTCCTTTAGGAATAGGAAGTCCCTATTCAGTTAGGACTGATTGACTGGTCCAAGGGATTCTCAAAATGTTCTTCATCCCCACAATTCAGAAGCATCAATATTTTGGTACTCCGCCTCCTTTATGGACTAGTTTTCACATTCATACAAGATTACTTGAAAAAAACCATGGCTTTAAATATATGGACTTTGTCAGCAAAGTGATGTCTCTTCATTTTAATGTACACTGTCTAGGTTTGTCACAGCTTTCCTGCCAGGAAGCAAGCATCTTCTAATTCCATGGCTATGGTCACTGTAGTGGTTTGGAGCCCAAGAAGTCTGTCACTGTTTCCATTTTTCCCCACTCTATTTGCCATGAAGTGATGGGACAGATACCATGATCTTAGCTTTTTGAATGTCGAGTTTCAAGCCAGCTTTTTCACTCTACCCTTTCACCCTCATCCAGAGGATCTTCAGATCCTCTTCACTTTCTGCCATTATAGTGGTATCATCTACATACATGAGGCTGTTATTTCTCTCAGCAATCTTGATTCCAGCTTGTGATTCATCCAGACAGGTGTTTCTCAAGACATGTTTTGCATATAAGTTAAATAAGTGAAAGTAAAAGTCACTCGGTCGTGTCCGACTCCTTGTGACCCCATGGGCTATACAGTCCAGGGAATCCAGGCCAGAATACTGGAGTGGGAAGCCTTTCTCTTCTCCAGGGGATCTTCCCAACCCAGGGATCCAACCCAGATCTCCTGCATTGCAAGCAGAATCTTTACCAGCTGAGCCACAAGGGAAGCCCAAGTTCAGTAAGGAGGGAGACAATACACAGCCTTGTTGTATTCCTTTCCCAATTTGGAACCAGTCAGTTGTTCTATGTAAGGTTCTAACTGTTGCTTCTTGACTCATATACAGATTTCTCAGGAGACAGGTTAGATGATCTGGTACTCCCAACTCTAAGAATTTTTGACAGTTTGTGTTGATCCACATAGTCAAAAGGTTTAGCATAGTCAATGAAGCCTAAGTAGATGTTTTTCTGGAACTCACATGCTTTCTCCAGGATCCAACAAATGTTGGATCCAGCCTTTGATCTCTGGTTCTTCTGTCTCTTGAAACCCAGCTTGTACATCTGCAAGTTTTTCATCTGTGTACTGCTGAAGCCTAACTTCAAGGATTTTGAACATTTCCTTGCTAGCATGTGAAATGACCACAACTGAAGGATAGTTTGGATCTTCTTCTTTGGCCTTGCCCTTCCTTTTGGATTGGAATGAAAACTGACCTTTTCCAGTCCTGTGTCCCTGCTGAGTTTTCCAAATTTGTTGATATATTGAGGAAGCGCTTTAACATCATCATCTTTTAAGATTTTAAATAACTCAGCTAGAATTCCATCACTTCCATTATCTTTGTTCATAGCAATGCTTCCTAAGGCCCATTTGATTTCATACACCAGGATGTCTGGCTTTAGGTAAATGACCACACTATTGTATTTATCCAGGTCATTAAAACCATTTTTGTATAGATCTTCTGTGTATTCTTGCCACCTCGTCTTAATCTTCTGCTTCTATTAATAGCAATTCCTTATCATTTCTCTTATTTATCATGCCCATCCTTGCATGAAGTGTTGCCTTAGTAGCTCCAATTTTCTTAAAGAGATTGCTAGTCTATTTCTATTGTTTTTCTCTATTTCTTTGCATTGGTCATTTAAAAAAGTCTTATCTCTCCCTTCTATTCTCTGGAACTCTGCGTTCAGTTGGGCGTATCTTTCCCTTTCTCCCTTGCCTCTTGCTTCTCTTCTTTCTTCACCTATCTGTAAAGCCTCCTCAGACAACCACTTTGCCATCTTGTATTTCTTTTTCTTTGAGATTGCTTGGTCACTGCCTCCTGTAAATGTTACAAACCTGTGTTTATAGTTCTTCAGGCACTCTGTCTACCAGATATAATCCCTTGAATCTATTCATCACTTCCACTCTATAGTCATAAGGGATTTCATTCGGTCATACCTGAATGACCTAGTGGTTTTCCCTACTTTCTTCAATTTAAGCATGAATTTTGCAATAAAGAGTTCATGTTCTGAGCCACAGTCAGCTCCAAGTCCTTTTTTTTTTTTTTTTTTTTTTGCTGACTATGTAGAGCTTCTCCATATGTGGCTGCAGAGAACATAATCAATCTGACCTTGGTGTTGATCTGGTGATGTCTCTCTTGTGTTGTTGAAAAAGGGTGCTTGCTATGATCAGTGTGTTTTCTTGATAAAACTCTGTTAGTCTTTGCCCTGCTTCATTTTGTACTCCAAGGCCAAACAACTGTTACTTCAGGTATTTTTTTTTTTAACTTTTTCATTTTAACACCCTATGATGAAAAGCACATTTTTTTTTCTTTTGGTGTTAATTCTAGAAGCTCTTGTAGGTCTTCATAGAACTACTCAGCTTCAGCTTCTTCACCATCAGTGACTGGGGCATAGACTTTGGTTACTTTGACATTGAATGATTTGCCTTGGAAATGAATTGAGATCATTCTGTTGATTTTGATAGTGAAACCAAGTACTTCATCAGACTCTTCTTTTTTTTTCTTTAATATGAAGACTAACTATTTCATTTCTAAGTGATTCTTGCCCACAGTGAAGATACAGTGGTCTCATGAATTAAATTCACCCATTCCCATCCAGGAGAAGGCAATGGCACCTCACTCCAGTACTCTTGCCTGGAAAGTCCCATGGATGGAGGAGCCTGGTGGGCTGCAGTCCATGGGGTCGCTAAGAGTCGGACATGACTGAGCGACTTAACTTTCACTTTTCACTTTCATGCATTGGAGAAGGAAATGGCAACCCACTCCAGTGTTCTTGCCTGGAGAATCCCGGGGATGGGGGAGCCTGGTGAGCTGCCGTCTATGGGGTCACACAGAGTCGAACACGACTGGAGTGACTTAGCAGCAGCAGCAGCAGCATTCCCATCCATTTTAGTTTACTGATTCCTAAGATGCTGATGTTCAGTCTTGCCATCTCCTGTTTGACCACATCCAACTTACCTTGATTTATGGATCTAATATTCCAGGTTCCTATGCAATATTGTTCTTTATAACATTGGGCTTTACTTCTACCACCAGACACATCCACAACTGAGTGTCATTTCAGCTTTGGCCTAGTAATTAGTAATTGCTCTCCTCTATTTCCCCAGTAGCATGTTAGATACCTTCCAACCTGAGGGACTCATATTCCGGTGTCACATTTTTTGCCTTTTCTTAGTGTCTGTGTAATTCGCTAGGCAAGAATACTGAAATGAGTTGCCATTTCCTCCTTCAGTGGGCCATTTTTGTCAGGACTCTTCACTAAGACCCATCAGTTTTGGGAGTCCCTACTCAGCATGGCTCATAGCTTCATTGAGTTATGCAAGCCCCTTTGCCAAGAAAAGACTGTGATACATGAAGGGAATGTTAGTAATTACTTATTAGCTAATCCTGATAGCTAAAACACAATTGCACTAGATTCTGAGTATATAAAATATATTAAGAAATTCAGCAGATATTTAATTTTGATACATAATTTGCCCTTATATCTGATGAAAGTGAAAGTGAAGTCGCTCAGTCGTGTCCGACTCTTTGCAACCCATGGACTGTAGCCCACCAAGCTCCTCTGTCCATGGGATTCTCCAGGCAAGAATACTGGAGTGGGTTGCCATTTCCTTCTCCAAAGGCATTATATCTGATAGAACAGTCCATTTCAAATCTGCTTCTTCAGGAAGTTTTACCCATTTCTCTAATTTTAGCCCTCAAATCCTTTTTAGTTTGTGTGGAATTTTATATGTTTTCTCAGACTCTTAGCAGAACAGTCAGAGCCCCCTAGAATTATACCCAGTTTGCCTTTGTCTTAGTTATTGTTCCTCTCTTTGACCTCAGTGATCACTGCAAAGTTTCTCCAAATTCTTAATCTTTTGCTTTAGAGCTTTCAGATCAGATGATTTAGAGCTTTAGAGCACAAATAAAAAACTCCTTCCCCTCTAGTAGCCTGTCTGACTTTTCCTTTCATAGAGAACCCCAGGAATTTGCTGTAAATAATTCCCGTTGAGGTTAATTGGAGAACACATTGAGAAAAATGGTCACAAACTCAAATACCACCTGCCTGATGCTAAAGACTGAAAAGCAAACTTGTAGTTTATTTTAAGTGGCACCCTCCTATGAGGGTAGGGGATGAAGTCAGTTAGCAGATTATTATAATTATCAGAAACATGTAAGCATACCCTGTGTTGAATATTTTACTACTTTTCTTCTTTATTCAATAATCTATATTATTCTGTAAGTTTCATTTCATAGAAAATGTCTGAGTTAATAATTACAGCCCTTAATAACTAAATATGATGTACCAAAATGGTGATTAAATGTATTTTAATGAAAATCTGGCTGTGTTTTTTATCCTTAGAAATGCAAAACTTAATTTATTCATCTATTCCCATAATATGGCTTCTTACTATATATCATATTATATATATTTATTTTTTTTAAGAACATATTTTTCAAATAATTATTTGAAGCATATGTTCCTTGGGACACATTTCCTGGTTTATACTTACCTATTAATTAGAAATACTGGAAGACACCTAATCCTTTTGTGAATGGGTTGTATATTCTGTGGCATGTAGGTGGGAGAACAAACTCAATAAGCTGAACATAGGAGGTCAGACTACATTTACTAGGAAATATCACTGAAATTACTTTTAAAACATAGTTAACAAAATGAGTAAAATATTGAGATCTAGAAGAAGAGGTCAGAAACAAACTAATAGTGTTATCTCTTTTTAATTATTAATATTTACATTTACTGTTAAATGTAGTATCACTGACTTAATAATATAATTTTAGATTTTTTAAGGTGCTAAATTATCATCACAATCAAACATTTAGCCCAGGATGCTTGGTTGCTTACTGGCTTATTTAAAGCATAAAAATGATCATTATATTTAGGAAGGCTCAGAGGACCTCTAAGTCAGAATATAGATATAATACACATTAGTTGTAGTGGTATAGCACAAAATATATTTTGTCTTTGTCTCTGGCCTTGGAATTTCCCTAGTAATAGAAATTGTGTTATTCAAAATGCACCCCTTTAGACCACATACACTAAGTTCATGCTAATAATGTAATTTAGGGTGGGGTCCCCATATAGTCTAGTAGTGGGGGGAGAGGCTGGAGATTTAGCTCTATAAAACTCTTGAATAAAGATATTTAATGAGTTCTGGATTGATGAACTGTGGGGTACTGGAAGGGCAGTGTGCCCAGAGAGGACCCATAAGTTCCCACTTACCCTCCCGTACTTTGTTCTATTCATATCTTCCATCTGGTTGCTCCTAACTTATAAATGTAAGAAATGCACTTTTCTGAGTTCTGTGAGTTCCATAGCAACTAATTGAATCTTGGGAGTCGGGAGCAGGGGCGGGGGTGGGGTGGTCCTAGGAACTATCAATCCACTATTGAACTATTGATCAGAAATATGGGTGGCCCAGGAATTATGACTGATATCTGAAATGGGGCTCATCCTGTGGGACAGAGCCCTTAAATGCGGGGTCTGTGCTAACTCTAGGTGAAAGCGAAGTGAAAGTCGCTCAGTTCTGTCCGACTCTTTGAGGCAGCATGGACTGTACAGTCCACGGAATTCTCCAAGCCAGAATACTGGAGTGGGTAGCTTTTCCCTTCTCCAGGGGATCTCCCCAACCCAGGGATTGAACTGGGGTCTCCTGCATTGCAGGCGGATTTTTACCAACTGAGCTATGAGGGAAGTGTTAGTCAGAATTTAGGGAAATTGTTGAACACCAAGTTTGTATTTGTCAAACAGAGAACTGCTTGTTAGTGTTGAAAAACACCCCAGAAGTAGCATCACCACATTGTAACCTGTCTTACAACATGGACCATACACTATAGTGTTTATTCTTCTTAATTTCAACATTGAGCATTCTAAGAAACTTAATTCAGTACTTGTGTTCAGCTCTGTGACCTATGGACTGCAGCCTGCCAGGATTCTCTGTCCATGGGATTCCCCAGGCAAGAATACTGGAATGGCTTGCTATTTTCTTTTCCAGGGGATCTTCCCGACCCCAGGGATTGAATCCAGGTCTCTTACATCTACCTGCATTGGCAGGCAGGTTCTTTACCACTAGCGCCACCTGGGAAGCCCCATTAGATAATTGAATTGACAGTTAATTCATTTTTCTTTGGAACCTATTACATTTTGATCTGAAGAATTCATGAATTTCCTTTAAAGTATCTTATTTTTATACAAAATATGGAGCTGCTCATGTTGGAAAATAAATTTACATAACAGTCTTCATTACCAGGATGTATTAGGTTATGCCAGTGGAAGAAATAATCAAAGGAAACATGGAAGACAAAATTCTTGTGGTAGATAACACTACTTTTTGAGTCATAAAACAATGAGTTCAGTCCTACTATTATACCTACTTATTATGAGTATAGGTATATATTTGCTTATGTTCTGAGCAAGGCTTAACTGTCCAACATGTATAGAAGCAAATAATGTGGCATCAGCTTTTAAGAAAAGAGTTTTATTGCAAGGTCCACTAGCAAGGAGGTAGGAGGCAAGGGTTTCAACTCTGTCTCCTAGATTCAGAGTTAGAGGTAAAATTTAAGGAGTTAAGGGGATTTAACACTTGGAAGCTGATTGACTAGTCATGAATTAGTCCATATAAACTATTCCTGCTGCTGGAAGCCATGTTTCCCTCATTGAAGGACTTCTACTTCCGCAAGAGCTCTTGTGACAATGTTTCTATTCTTTAAGTTCTGTAGACTGAAGATTCTTGGTTCCAGGGTCATTCTAGAGACACGGGTTTCCATTTTGCACATGTGTAGTGCTATCTCTGAAAAATGACTAAAGGTGCTCAATCAACAAACTGCTCTAAGAAAGCAACACCAGTTTAAGCTGGTCAAGGTTGTATGTGTTGTTTCACTTATACTTGGTTATATGATTTATCTCACTGTCCTTTTATAAACAATGAAAACAGTACCTACTCATTTCAAAGGCTGTCAAAAGAATTAAATGAACTATGGCATCCGACACATAGTATACTATCAAGCACACAAAATTTTCTGTCAACAAGATTAGTCATTTACTCTGTTTAGGTGGTGCTATCTGAGCAGTATCATTGTAGATAAATAGCTTGATTCATGATGTTGCTATATTTTATAGATTACTAATGTCCATTTCCCATTGACAAACCCAAATGTATGACCGAACTATTAGGAAGAATTTTTTGCGTACTGAGATATGGGGAAGTCATTCTGTCTTATACATGATTTCATGTGAATTTTATTCTAACTAGAATAGATTGTCTTATGCCCTATCAAATATACATTGTACATCTGCTATAGCCATTAAAAATGTACTTAAAAGTCAAAATAGAATGACTGTGGTTCAGGTATCCGAAATGGAGCCAAGGGGCCATTGTGGATGTGGTTTAGGACAAGTTTTTGAGAACTTGAATTTTCTGAATTATATTAAAGCAAGGGCATCACTAGTCATTTTCAAAAGAATATCTGCTAGCTGTCAGCTGCAGTCTTATGGTCTCAAGATCTCCCCTTGTAATTAGGCAACCATTCCAGACCCCAACAAATCCTTACTTAAAAAGCACCCTTACTTTCCATCTCCAATTATAATTCTTTACAAACCACTTAGGTAATTTTGTGGGTTTTGCCTGTTATAAGCACCCTCCCCCAATTTATAGTCCAGTGGAACACAATTCAAGTACTTCTTGAATCTATGTCCCCTGGATTATAGTTCTTGGTCTGGCTTAAACAAAACTTTTTTCTATTCCTGTTATAGAATGTTCATTGATTATTTCCATTGGCAGAATGTCTGTCTCTTAGGTTGACTTCTGTTACCAAATCTATGCCAGATACAGAAGTCACTAGTAATCTGAACAGGGAAATTTTAATATAAATAATGGATAAGCACACATTTTCTGCAAGAGGTTAGATAGGACATAATTTAGACTGCAGGCTATAAGGTCAGTATTATTTTTCAACTACTCAACTGCTCAATTCAACTCTGTGCTTATGGAGTAAAAGCAACCACGGACAACATGAAATGAATGAGAATAGTTGTATTCCAATATAATTTTATTTACAAAACAGAAAGAAGTCAAGTGATATAAAATAGTATTAACTAGTAAAAGGAGGTTAACTGTAAAAACATGGTAAAGGAGGACCCCAGAGAATATAAGAAAAGCAAACCAAAGGAGACTATACTACTTTTGAGGATAAAGGTGAGAACTCAAGGAAGAAATAAATTTGGAAGGACCTCAACCTCCTCATCTCATCCAGGAGGCTGACTTTCAAGCTTCATTGGAGACGGTATGGCTATAATCCACTGCATGACAGAGGGATTTTCTAGAGTACAGATGATCTGGAATTCTTTTCTGGGGTGCAGAAAAGTTTGCTACAGTTCCTAGAAGCCAGAGCTTAATCCAAATATAACCAGACTAAGATTTCATGCTACAGGCAGAGCTATACAAAATAAACAATAAGTAATAGTTTCAAAATTCTAAGGCAAAATATTTGCCAATGTAAGATAAAATGTCAGAATTTATGTAAACATTTATATTATCTTTTTCAAAAAGAACAGCTAAAGGCGATACTTTATTCAACCAGCCATAGACAATGACTAATTTGAAGAAAATTGAGAAACCATGGGAAGTAGCATTAAAGAATGACTCTGGGATAAAAAGCAGAAGCCAGAATCAAAGACAATTAGACACTAGATAGGAAAAAAAGAAGGTGAAAGTGTTAGTCACTCAGTTGTGTCTGACACTTTGAAATATGGACTGTAGCCTGCCAGGCTCTTCTATCCATGGAATTCTCCAGGCAAGAATAATGGAATGGGTTGCCATTCCCTTCTCCAGGGGATCTTCCCGACCCAGGAATTGAATCCAGGTCTTCTGAATTACAAGCAGATTCTTTACTGTTTGAGCCACAAGGGAATATAGAGTTTGCCACAGAATCTTGATTGGATAGAAATTTGGGTCTTTGTCATGCATAATAGTGCAAAATTATAGTCATCTCAGTAATAACTACCCTGTTCTCAAATATTAATCCACCATCTACAACACTGGCAAGATGATTCCTGAAGGGCTAAATTGAATAACAATGAAATCTGTAATATGATAGGGTGTATTGTCTGGAAAGGTGTTCTGAGCAGAAACATATTGAGAGAATCTACATAGTCTGGGGACAGACAAATTAGTCAACAGTAGAGTTTTCCAAACTCCTGCCCAAATTCAGCAGCCTGTTTTTTCAAATAAAGTTTTATTGGCACATAGCTGCATCTATTTATTTGCCATTGTCTATGGCTGCTTCTGCTGGTGTCAGAGTTGAGGTCACATAGATAACAATGCTTAAAACATATACTCTCTGGCCCTTTACAAGCAAAGTTATCTGGCCTCTGAACAAGAATGTGATCAAATGAAGGACTGATAACTGGTGTAGAAAGAGAAACTGCCTGCTATAAGATTTGTACTTGCAAAAACTTGAGGTATCCAAACTGGAGAAAGCATAACTCTTGAAAGAAGCATTAAAAATATGAAATCTAAAATGAAAAGTTGTGATTCAATTTCCTGAACCTCTACACTCTGAAATTGTGGTTAGAAGAAGATCTAATCAGGAGAGTGGTCATGGCCAGAGATTATGGTCATTACTGAGCTTTGAAATGTGGGTTAAATCAATATTTCTCCTCCCAGTACCTAGGTCAACACTGGAAAATGTGCTGATTAATTAATGATCATATTTTTACCATATTAAGGGTTTTTTAAATTTATTCATTCCCATAGGATAAATCTTAGCCTTTAAGTAATAGTTTGAGAAACTTACGTATTCTGGTTCCTGTCTTTGTTTCTAATTCTTATCTCTACTATTGCCCTTTTGTTCTCACAAAACAGAGCTTCATCCTGTCACTTTTACATTTTAATTTTCTATTTAAATGTCTCTTCATGATGAGAACTTTCTCTGACCCTTATGTTGGATTAGTTCCCCAATCTTGCTATATTTCCACATCATAAATGTTCCTCTCTTAGCACACAAAATTATAACCATATCTGTATTCTTCTTGTGGCCAGAAAAGCTTTAGGCTTTAGGATAACCGACCATGTTTGTCTTGTTCAAAGCTCTGTGCATTGAGCTTGGGTTATGTATATAATATATGTTTGAAAAATAAGCAATAAACAAATTTATGAAAAAACTTTGTGAAGGCCATCACCATCATCATCCTCATTGCCAGTATAAAATATGACATTACATGAATTATATTTGCATTATGGTCTTATTTAAATAAAATATTTGAGAAAACAGATTGATTAGAGAAAAACTGCATTTGCATTATGGGCTTTATAAAATGACCTGTATGAAAACCCAAACTTAATTTTATTAAGTCAGCATTTTTATGATTAGACAAAATGACCACAAAGTGCTCAGGACAGCACCTAGCCCCTTTTATGCTCAACTGCTAGTCACTGTTGGCCCAAATCCCTCTCATCCTTTTTCATTTGCCTCCTATGGAGAAGAGAAGAAAAATCAAGTTAACTTTGACAAGGGAACTTCTTACAAAGAATATTCATCACAGGGGTTAAAATTGGTTGCACATGGAAAGCAGAAGAATATACATGGGTAATCTTGGTGTTCTTCATAAATTCTCAGCACAATTAAATTTCTTTTTAATAATTTAATACTCTATGGAAAGATACTGTGATGAGTTAGAAAGTGGGAATTGTTCAAGAGTGGTAATGGCATTTTGCATTTGTCTTTTAGCAGGCGCAAATATCTCACAATCATCTCTTTAGCCTTTACCATGGCCTTGAGGTTTAGTGCCCTTTTCAGAGATTTTTTCTTTTTTTTTTTTTTTATTGGCAGATATTGCTCTACCCTTCAAGGAAAAGTAAAGACAAAATAAAGACATAGATTGAAAGTTGAGTGGCAAAATTTTATAGCCAAGTATATTAAACACAGAGCCCAGCATTGGAGGGTGAAGTTGAGGGAGGAGAAAAGTGAGGTTTCTAATGACAAATATTGCAGACTCTGTTCCATACCACCAGAGAAAAGGCTTACTGCTGACCTGTTGGTCTGGTAAGCACTAGACTGACTGGGGGAGGTCAGCTACATTTGTGAACTGTCTGTCTTTGAATTAGAGTGTATCCAGCTGCCTTTGTTGCCTTTTGAGATACCAAAGTCAAGATCTTCATGCCAGGCAGGTCTCTCTCCATATTGGCAGGCTCATTGGCCGGATCAGGGAGTGTCATTACTATAAAACTATAGTAAAAGAAATATTAGGTAATTTTAATGAAAATATTTTCTGATGGTAAATGTGATAAAGATGTTTATAATTGCTCATAACGAGGTTCATTATAAAAAACAGTAGCTTTTCTCTAGTCAGGCATAGTCAACCTTATTTAACCAATAATAGTCAACCAATCTGGGCTTCCCTTATGGCTCACTGGTAAAGAATATGGTTGCCAAAACAAGAGACACAGGTTGGATCATTGGGTCAGGAAGATCCCCTGGAGAAGGAAATGCAACCCACTCCAGTATTCTTGCCTGGGAAATTCCATGGAGAGAGGAGCCTGGAGGACTATGGTCCATGGAGTCACAAAGTGTTGAACACAACTTAGCAACTAAAAAACAACAAGTCCACCAATCAATGGATAAAAATAAAAATTATCAACTATATTCCACAATAAAACTTCATAAACAATTAAAAATGTTTATAGTCATATGTCAACACAGTAATGATAGTGAACCAAGTCCATTTTGTGTGTACCTATCTTTGGGGATAAATAACATTTAGAAACTATACTGACTACACAATTAGTACACAATTTAATGTGTACTTTGTAAGTTATGAGAGAAAGAAAACATTACCAGTAAAGAATTCTTTTGATATCTGTTGTGATCTTTCAATCTTTTTGTTTCTTGATTGTTTTCTTATAACTGATTTGTGTGAAAATATCATTAGTGTTCCCATAATGCATGAGATGACTTGGTTTTTACAACCTTCCTTCCTCCTGGAAAGGCTCTTAGCTTTTTTTTTTTTTTTTTTTTTTTTCATTGTCTCTTCTAGTTTCCCAAATCTTTATTTAATCACAGAATATTTTAGTATAGGAATAGAAAGGTGAGTCTGCCAAAATTTCAACTGAAAAAAATGTATGGGCATACCTAGGAAAAAAGATATAATTTCTAATATTCCTAATATTTCTTTTACCCTTTACCAATTTCATCATTGATTGACTACTTTGAGGGAGAGTATACTGTTCTCAACTTTGTACATTTCCATTCTTCTTACAAAGGTTCAGTTCAGTTCAGTTCATTTGCTCAATCTTGTCCGACTCTTTGTGACCCCATGAATCACAGCACTCCAGGCCTCCCTGTCCATCACCAACTCCTGGAGTTCACTCAGACTCACGTCCATCGAGTCAGTGATGCCATCCAGCCATCTCATCCTCTGGAGTCCCCTTCTCCTCCTGCCCCCAATCCCTCCCAGCATCAGAGTCTTTTCCAATGAGTCAACTCTTTGCATGAGGTGGCCAAAGTGCTGGAGTTGTATGGCTAGTTGTATGTAAATGAATTTATTGGCAGTAGTTTAACACAAAATTTAATACCATGTTTATGTACTGTTGAAGTGCTGTGTGTAAATATAAGAGAAAATAGGGGAAGGATCCTTCTATTTAAGGAGCAAGAGAAGAAATATTAGTATAAGTAGATCATAGAAAAAGGAAGGGATTCTAGAAAGACATCTACTTTTGTTTCACTGACTACAGTAAGGCATTTGACTGTGTGGAGTGCAACAACCTGTGTAAAATTCTTAAAGAGATGGGACTATCAGACCACCTTACCTGCCTCCTGAAAAACCTGTATGCAGGTCAAGAAGCAACAGTGAGAACCAGACATGAACAGTGGACTGGTTCAAAATTGCAAAAGGAGTACATCAAGCCTGTATATTTTGTTACCCTGCTTATTTAACTTATATGCAGAGCATATCATGCAAAATGCCGAGCTGGATGAAACACAAGCTGGAATCAAGATTGCTGGGAGAAATATCAACAATCTCAGATATGCATTGACACCACCCTATGGTAGAAAGCAAAGAGGAACTAAAGAACCTCTTGATGAAGGTAAAAGAGGAACATGAAAAAGCTGGCTTAAAACTCAACATTCAAAAAGCTAAGATCACTGTATCTGTTCCCATCACTTCATGGCACATAGAGGTGGGAAGGGAATGGAAACAGTGACAGACTTCTTGGGCTCCAAAATCACTGAAGATGGTGACTGCAGCCATGAAATTCAAAGATGCTTGCTCTTTGGAAGAAAGCTATGACAAACCTAGACACATATTAAAAAGCAGAGACATCACTTTGCCAACAAAGGTCTGTATAGTCAAAGCTATGGTTTTCTCAGTAGTCCTGTACGGATGTGAGAGTTGGACCATTAAGAAGGCTGAGCACCAAAGAACTGATGCTTAGAAATTGTGGTGCTGGAGAAGACTTTTGAAAGTTCCTTGGGCATCAAACCAGTCAATCCTAAAGGAAATCAACCCTGACTATTTGTTGAAAGGACTGATGCTGAAGCTCCAATACTTTGGCCACCTGAGGCGAAGAGCTGACTCATTTGAAAAGACCCTGATGCTGGGAAAGATTGAGGGCATGAGAATAAGGGTGTAACAGAGGATGAGATAGTTGTACGGCATCACCAACTCAATGGACATAAATTTGAGCAAATTCTGGGAGATAGTGAAGGACAGGGAAGCCTGGCATGCTGCAGTCCATGGGGTAACAAAGACTCAGACAGGACTGAGTTACTAAGCAACAGTAAAGCTAAGCCAAAGTAGCTGCCAAATTTCTTAAAGAGTCCGTAGGAGCATTTTTGTTTTCTGGTCTTGGAGAAATAAATTGCTTGTATTTTTTATTTTGGCCTCAATCTCTCTTTTTTCAGCAAAACCTCCATTCTGGATAACATCTCAAAGAGCACTGAGCAGTGAGACCAAGTAGTGAGAATTCGCATTGCTCATAGTTTCGATTGTTCACCATTGTTATTTTTGGCAAGGACTTATCTTCAAAGTCAATATTAATGTCAGGAGAACATGGAAATGTCCTTTTCTAATGTATGTAGTCATGTATGACAAAGGGAAGGACCCCAAGTTAGACATTGTCTCTGGGACAATTTTAATGAATCACTCCACTGATGAATACCACATTATGAAGACACAAAGCAAATTCCTGTAAGGGAACTGGAGTCAATATTGATCTCTTCCTTACTACTCAATGTCACACCACACTGACATTTGAAAGGATTGTACAGCATAGTTTTGAATGACAGAGGCAACCCAGCCATGTCAGGGAATGCCCTGTGTGAATTGGAGGTTTTTCATACCACATTCTCTGTTAATATTTTATTTCAGGCAATAGTAAGCTGGCCATTAGTTAGGTTTATGAAAAGCTGACTGCACAGTAGTCTTGAGAGCTTGCCTTAACTTATCACTTGTATTGTCACAATTCTTCTGCCATTGACTGCATTATAAGCTTGAACTGTATTTTAAATTCTTCTGATTTCAGACTTATGGTCTAAGAACTAAACCTAATGAATTCTTGCAGCAAGCACAATTTCCATTTACTATTTGGAATGCACGTTGAATCATTCAGGGATTCTGCCTTCTAAACAAAAGAGAAAATAGAGATTGTAAATAGGGAAATGGAAACTGTGGAAGGAAGTGAAGATAACTATGATTCTCAGAAATAACTTGCCTGAGACATAATGGGAAGGAATGGAGATTTTCAAGTATTAACAAGCACCTTATCTGTGTTTTTAAGAAGACAGGATTTTGAAAAGTTCTTAACTGAGTTAAAAGGCCACATTTGTAAAAAATGTGTGGAAAACTCCACTGGCTTTAAATATGTGAGATACTCTCTTGTGTAATCGACTAGTCTAATTAAAATAGAAAAGTCTTAGAGAGAATCCAGCAGAAAGGAAATGGAAAGGAGGCTCAACAGAAAATAAAGACCTTCTTAATCTACTGTGAAAAGACAATGGAGAGTCTATTTGTTCAAGGGCAGAACTTGATGTCAGCCAAAAATAGGTAGGTTGTCTGGAATGGAGACAGAACTTCGCTTGTACTGGCAAGATATTTCAGCAACATGTTTACTGTGCTCTGTGAACAGTAAGAGAAGGAAAGGAAAAAATATTAGTGAGTTTGTATTAATATTAGTGACTTCCTCTCTTACAAAAAATGGACGACTTCCAAATCCTAAATTTTGTAGGGAGTTCACAGGAGTGGAATATTGAAGATATGAAACATTAGAAGGTAGAATAATCCTCGTTACTACATAAACTTCAGATGCTTAGATATCATATGCACTTTAAATTATGTTTAAATCTTGCAAAAGGACAATGAAGCTGAAAACAGAATAGGGGAAGGAGAGTCACATGAAAAAATAAAAACAGTGCAGGAAACTGCACAAGAGGAAGAAATGAAAGGGAGAGTGTGAGGACATAAACCAGACATGAGTCCTAGTTTGCCTATGTCACCCTGGCCTTTCAGGCTTCATTCCAGAAAGGAGCCTCTGTACTTCTCTCTGGCACAGGCTTTGTGTGTCCTGGGTACTTAGTGAAGATTTGTCAATGATGCTATTCTTATCTGTCCATCAGCCTTCAGACAAATTTCACTTCCCAGAATCTTTCTCACATCCAAGAAAATCATTATGTTTACAATTTGGTATTATAAAGTGATTGGTCCAAAGCACTTTACCAATTAAACCACAATTTAATGCAGGAAAAGGACATTAAAGAATGAGTTTCTGAGGTAAAACCACTCTCAAATTACCTACACTTGGATTATCAATGGTGAGAATCTAACTGAATATCAATCGAACTTTTGCTTTTTCCAGCAGAGAGACTAACATAATTTCTAAAATACATTTATAATCTGTCATAACACAGCAGTCAACTTTTTTGAGCCATATAAAACACCTGCTAATACACAATCCCAAATAAATGTTATTTTTAGAACTGTGAAATTTTTGCAAGGTTTGCAAGCAGATTATTTTGGTGTTCAGCCACACAGAGTGATAATTACCATTTATAACTAATGCTATTTTCAAGGCATTTAAAAGAAGAAAAAAATGTATCAACATATTCTGCTCTTAATACTCATCTTCATCTAAAATGCATATAATATTTTTTTCATAGTGTTTTCTGTTTCTTAGTTAAGTAGCTTAAAATCACTTGGTCTGCTTGTAGATATTTAACAATTAAAAAGACCTATTTAAAATAAAGTTATATCTTCACTTCCAACTTCTTTGTGACTAGAGATAAATTTGGAATGCAACTAAAGATGGCTCCTTAAGACTGGCATATGTTTATTCAAGTTTAGGATAATTTTTAAAATGATTTTAGCTAAATAAGTGACAGAATTTTTTACAAACTTCTATTAATTTATGAATCACGAAAATAACTCTTTAGCTTGGTGCTTAAAGATGGTTTTTATCTTTACAATTCCAATGGAAAAATCCAAATCAGTTAAGTCTGAGGAATTTGCAGTATCTTAAGAGAGTATCAGAAAGCACATTGAGTGAGTAATCATTTAATCATTAACAAAACACAACAGTATTATTTTGTTGAAATTGATTGAATTAGTTGTTTTAAACTAACAGGAAGAGAAATCCAGTTGTTATGAAATATGCAAAGAGTAAAACGGAGTAAGCACATCTTTAACTTTTCATTCACAGTAGCCAGAACTTATTTATTTACTATTTATTACATAAGCCATAGGTTAGGATATAGCAATGGCACCCCACTCCAGTACTCTTGCCTGGGAAATCCCATGGACGGAGGAGCCTGGTAGGCTACAGTCTATGAGGTCACTAAGAGTTGGACACAACTGAGCGACTTCACTTTCACTTTCATGCATTGGAGAAGGAAATGGCAACCCACTCCAGTGTTCTTACCTGGAGAATCCCAGGGACAAAGGAGCCTGGTGAGCTGCTGTCTATGGGGTCGCACAGAGTCGGACATGACTGACACGACTTAGCAGTAGCAGCAGGATATATATGGATCTAATGACATAGATGTAACACCTACTGGAAGACCCCCTAGAGGAGGACATGGCAACCCACTTCAGTATACTTGCCTGGAGAATCCCATGGACAGAGGAGCATGGCGGGCTACAGTCCATGGGGTTGCAAAGAGTCCGAGAGGACTGAAGTGGCTTTGCACACAAACAATTAAAGGCTACTAGTCCACGATTCATCCTTCTCTGGTTCCTTTTATAATGCCTATGAAGACACAGAGAACATAAGGGAAAAGCATACCACAAATCAGTAGGAAAAAATAACACACAGAACACAGAGACATAAAAAAGTATAATAAAATAAGTATTCAGTTCAGTTCAGTTCAGTCACTCACTTGTGTCCTTTGCAACCCCATGGACGGCAGTGCCAGGCCTTCCTATCCATCACCAACTCCTGGAGTTTACCCAAACTTATGTCCATTGAGTTGGTGATGCCATCCAACCATCTCATCCTCTGTCGTACCCTTCTTCTCTGGCCTTCAATTTTTCCCAGCATCAGGGTCTTTTCAAATGAGTCAGCTCGTCACATCAGATGGCCAAAGTATTGGAGTTTCAGCTTCAACATCAGTCCTTCCAATGAACACTCAGGACTGATCTCCTTTAGGATGGACTGGTTGCATCTCCTTGCAGTCCAAGGGACCCTCAAGAGTCTTCTCCAACACCATAGTTCAAAAGCATCAATTCTTTGGCACTCAGCTTTCTTTATAGTCCAACTCTCACATCCATACATGACCACTGGAAAAACCATAGCCTTGACTAGACAGACCTTTGTTGGCAATGTCTCTGCTTTTTAATATGCTGTCTAGGTTGATCATAACTTTCCTTCCAAGGAGTAAGCATCTTTTATTTCATGGCTACAGCCCATCTGCAGTGATCTTCAGTTCAGTTCAGTTGCTCAGTCATGTCCTACTCTTTGTGACCCCATGAATCACAGTACGCCAGGCCTCCCTGTCCATCACCAACTCCCAGAGTTCACTCAAACTCATGTCCATCAAGTCGGTGATGCCATCCAGCCATCTCATCCTCTGTCGTCCCCTTCTCCTCCTGCCCCCAATCCCTCCCAGGATCAGGGTCTTTTCCAATGAGTCAACTCTTTTCATGATGTGGCCAAAATATTGGAATTTCAGCTTTAGTATCAGTTCTTTCAATGAATACCCAACACTGATCTCCTTTAGGATGGACTGGTTGGATCTCCTGGCAGTCCAAGGGACTCTCAAGAGTCTTCTCCAACACAACAGTTCAAAAGCATCAATCATTCAGTGCTCAGCTTTCTTTATAGTCCAACTCTCACATCCATACATGACCACTGGAAAAGCCATAGCCTTGACTAGAAGGACCTTCCCCCAAAATAAAGTCAGACAGTGTTTCCACTGTTTCCCCATCTATTCTCCATGAAGTGATGGGACCACATACCATGATCTTAGTTTTCTGCATGGTGAGCTTTAAGCCAACTTTTTCACTCTCCTCTTTCACTTTCAACAAGAGGCTGTTTAGTTCTTCTTCACTTTCTGCCATATGGCTCGTGTCATCTGCATATCTGAGGTTATTGATATTTCTCCTGGCAATCTTGATTCCAGCTTGTGCTTCCTCCAGCCCAGCATTTCTCATGATGTACTCTGCATATAAGTTAAATAAACAGGGTGGCAATATACAGCCTTGACGTACTCCTTTTCCTATTTGGAACAAGTCTGTTGTTCCATGTCTAGTTCTAACTGTTGCTTCCTGACCTGCATATAGGTTTCTCAAGAGGCAGGTCAGTGGTCTGGTATTTCCATCTCTTTCAGAATTTTCCACAGTTTATTGTGATCCACACAGTCAAAGGCTTTGGCACAGTCAATAAAGCAGAAATAGATGTTTTTCTGGAACTCCATTGCTTTTTCGATGATCCAGCAGATGTTGGCAATTTGATCTCTGGTTCCTCTGTCTTTTCTAAAGCCAGCTTGAACATCTGGAAGTTCATGGTTCATGTATTGCTGAAGCCTCGCTTGGAGAATTTTGAGCATTACTTTACTAGCGTGTGAGATGAGTGGAATTGTGTGGTAGTTTGAGCATTCTTTGGCATTGCCTTTCTTTGGGCTTTCCTGATAGCTCAGAAGGTAAAGCATCTGCCTGAAATGTGGAAGACCTGGGTTTGATCCCTGAGTCAGGAAGATCCCCTGGAAAAGTAAATGGCAACCCACTCCAGTATTTTTGCCTGGAAAATTCCATGGATGGAGGACCCTGGTAGGCTACAGTCCATGGGACCGCATAGAGTTGGACAGGACTGAGCAACTTCACTGGTTCTTTGGGATTAGCATGAAAACTGACCTTTTCCAGTCCTGTGGCCACTGCTGAGTTTTCCAAATTTACTGACATATTGAGTACAGCACTTTCACAGCATCATCTTTTAGGATTTGAAATAGCTCGGCTGGAATTCCATCACCTCCACTAGGTTTGTTCGTAATGATGCTTCCTAAGGCCCACTTGACTTCACATTCCAGGATGTCTGGCTCTAGGTGAGTGATCACACCATCATGATTATCTGGGTTGTGAAGATCTTTTTTGTATAGTGCATGACTGTTCATTCCATGTAAAATAAATGGAGCTGAATTGAAACAGATCATAGTGAATATTTATTGTCTTTAAAAATAGAAAGTTGCTATTTCTATGTAGTCATGTCATATTCTCATTCCTTGTAAATATTCTCACATCTCAATTATGTTTTATGTATTTATCTACATCTACCATAAATTGAGAAAACATTCTCGCATTGAGCAAGTATGCATGGGTGGCGGTGGGGTGGTGGTGATCAGCAGCAAACTGTGGTAACAGGAGGTAAGATTACTTGTGGTGTAAGTGGGGCAGGGTTATTTAAAATGGGGCTAGGTAAAACCAGTTCTACTGTATTTCAGCTAGGAATGCTGTCAGATCAAAAGAACAAAAACATAACCGCTTTGAACATTAGGAGTTGTTCACATTTGTTAAAAATAAAATGCATTAATAAATGGTCACTGGCCTTGGCTACTCAACAGAGACCTCAAGGGCCAAGATTTTGTCCCACCACTGCTCCTTTTTTTCTTCCACCATTCTATAAATTTTGATTTATGCATTGGACTTATTTAGTATCGTTCTGACCCAAATATCACATTTAAGGAAGAATGCAAAGGGGAATGACAAAAGAGTCTTTGATAAGAAAAGAATAAGCTTTACTTCAATGTACCTCTCATAGACAAGAACTAGATAGCATTTCCTTGCCCTTCCTAGATACAAGGGAACCTGGAATTTGAGATATTGTTCATTGTTTTTTTAATTTTTTCTTTTTTCTTTTTTTGCCTCCAAGTTGGGAAATGGAAATGGAGACATTTAAATATTCATTCTATCCTGACTGCCATACAATATTCTTGTTTTTTTTAGTTGCTAAGATGTGTTCCACTCTTTGTGACCCCCTGGACTGCAGCACTCTAAGCTCTTCTGACCACCATGATCTCCTAAGATTTGATAAAATTCATGTCCACTGAGTCAGTGATGCCATCTACCAAACTCATCCTCTGACCACTCCCTTCTCTTGCTTTCAAGAGGTAATTTGAACATTCTTTGGCATTGCTCTTCTTTGGGATTGAAATGAAAACTGACCTTTTCCAGTCCTGTGGCCACTGCTGAGTTTTCCGAATTTGCTGGCATATTGAGTGCATCACTTTAACAGCATTATCTTTTAGGATTTGAAATAACTCATCTAGAATCCCATCACCTCCACTAGCTTTGGTCATATTAATGCTTCCTAAGGCCCACTTGACTTCACACTCCAAGATATCTGGCTCTAGTTGAGTGACCACACCATCATAGTTATCTGGATCATTAAGATCTTTTTGTACAGTTCTTCTTTGTATTCTTGCCACCTCTTCTTAATATTTTGTGCTTCTGTTAGGTCCGTACCATTTCTGTCTTTTATTGTGCCCATCCTTACATGAAATATTTCCTTGATATCTCCAATTTTCTTGTAAAGATTTCTAGTCTTTCCCATTCTATCGTTTTCCTTAATTTATTTGCATTGTTCATTTAAGAAGGATTTTTCATCTCTCCTTTCTATTCTCTGTAACACTGCGTTCAGTTGGGTGTGCTGCTGCTGCTGCTAAGTTGCTTCAGTCATGTCCAACTCTGTGTGACCCCATAGACGGCAGCCCACCAGGCTCTGCCATCCCTGGGATTCTCCAGGCAAGAACACTGGAGTGGGTTGCCATTTCCTTCTCCAACGCATGAAAGTGAAAAGTGAAAGTGAAGTCACTCAGTCGTGTTGGACTCTTAGCAACCCCATAGACTGCAGCTTACGAGGCTCCTCTGCCCATGGGATTTTTCAGGCAAGAGTGTATCTTTCCCCTTTTCCTTTGCCTTTTGCTTCACTTCTTTTCTCAGATCTTTGTAAAGCCTCCTTAGAAAACTGCTTTTTTTTTTTTTTTTGCATTTCTGTTTCTTTGGAATGGTTTTGGTCCCCCACCTCCTATACAATATTACAAATCTCTGTCTGTAGTTATTCATGCATTCTGTCTACAACATCTAATCCCTTGAATCTCTTTGTCACCTCCACTGTGTTATCGTAAAGGATTTCATTCAAGTCATATCTGAATGGCCTAATGGTTTTCCCTACTTTCTTCAATTTAAGCTTGAACTTTGCAACAAGGAACTCTGAGCCACAGCCAGCTCTAGATCTTGTTTTCACTGACTGTATAGAGCTTCTCCATCTTTAGCTGCAAAGAATATAATCAATTTGATTTCAGTATTGACCATTTGGTGATGTCCATGTGTAGTCTTCTTTTGGAAGAGGGTATTTACTCTGACCAGTGTGTACTCTTGACTAAACTCTGTTAGTCTTGGCCCTTCTTCATTTTGTACCACAAGGCCAAACTTGCCTATTACTCCAGTAATTCTTGACTCCCAAATTTTTCATTCCAACCCCTATGATGAAAAGGGCTTTTTTTTTTTTGGTATTAGTTTTAGAAGGTCTTATAAGTCTTCATAGAACTGTTAACTTTATCTTCTTAGCATCAGTGTTTGGGGCATAGATTTGAATTACTGAGATATTGAATGGTTTACTTTGGAAATGAACTGAGATCGTTCTGTGGTTTTTGCGATTGCACCCAAGTACTGAATTTTGGACTCTTCTGTTGACTATGAGGGTTACTCCATTTCTTCTAAGGGATTTTTTTTGCCCATAGTAGTTGATGTAATGGTCATCTGAATTGAATTCACCCATTCCAGTCCATTTTAGTTCCCTGATCCCTAAGATGTTGATGTTCACTCTTGCCACTGTCTGCCTGATAACGTCCAATTTACCTCAATTCATGAATCTGACCTTCCAGATTCGTATGCAGTATTGCTTTTCATAGCATCAAACTTAACTTTCACTACTAGACACACCAACAGCTGAGCTTTATTTCCAGTTTAGCCCAGCCTCTTCATTCTTTCTGGGGCTATTTCTCTGCTCTTCCTCTGCAGTACATTGGACACCTTCCCATATGGGAATCCCATATGGATTCCCTTCTCATCTTTTGCTGTCATATATTTTTCCCTTTTCATGCGGTTCACGGGGTTCTCAGGGCAAGAATAGTGGAGTGGTTTGCCATTCCCTCTTCCAAAACATGGACCACATTTTGTCAGAACTCTCCACTATGACCCATCTACCATGGTTGGCTCTGCACAGTATGGCTCATAGCTTCATTGAGTTATACAATCTATACAATCCCCTTCGTTATGACAAGGCTGTGATCCATGAAGGGGGTAGAATACTCTAGTGATGACCTAACATCTATATATGCACTTCAAAACACACTAGTGTATGTTCCACTTAACCAGTTTCTGTATCCAGTTAGAAGTCTATTTCTGTGTTTTCCTCTCTATGAGGTCCAGATGTGACACTCCAACTTCCATTGACCTATATATAAGCTGAAAGGTAGTTTATTTGCTTACAAAATATCCTACAATGATAGAGAAAACAGGCGTTAACTGTAAAAAAAAAAAATCTGGAAAATGAAAAAAAAAAAGTACAGTAAATACCTGACCCATGGCTCATGTAAAATCCATGAATCAAAATTGGTGACTTCTTTGGACTTTTTTGTTTGTTTGTTTTTTAAACAGAAAATGATGGGTCTTGTTTGACTAAACTCCAGTTGTTAGTTCTATCTTTAAACAGTCTGAGAAATTTCATTGCTGCTAATTCTGCCATTTAGGGGGATTATTTAAAGAATGATTTTTTTTTTAACTTTTTATCATGAAACATATCATACATACAAAAAACAGTGTATTGATTTATATGTTGTTTTAAATATATTAATAAAATAATAAAACAACCAGGGAAAGTCTCTGGTGGTTCAGACAGTAAAGGATCTTCCTGCAATGCAGAAGACCTGGGTTCAATCTCTGGATCAGAAAGATTCCCTAGAGAAGGGAATGGCTACCCACTTCAGTATTCTTTCTTGGAGAGTTCCATGGATAGAGGAACCTGGGGGACTACAATCCATGGGGTCATAAAGAGTTGGACTCTTAAGTCCCTTGGACAACAAGGAAATCAAACCAGTCAATCCTAGAGGCATTCAACAGTGAATATTCATTGAAAGTGGTAGGGGAAGCACACTGACTGAAACCGCCCACCCTGGCCAGGCACCATAGTAACCATTTGCATGAGTTGTTTTATGACAGGAGGTCCTGCTAAGGAACATGGAACTAATAAGCCACCACCAACTGGAAGAGTTCAAGAAAGGTCAAAAGGAGACAC
Organism: Bubalus bubalis; assembly: GCF_019923935.1. Classification (NCBI taxonomy): domain Eukaryota; kingdom Metazoa; phylum Chordata; class Mammalia; order Artiodactyla; family Bovidae; genus Bubalus; species Bubalus bubalis. The sequence goes on along the minus strand of NC_059168.1, from coordinate 17,656,843 downwards.
GACATGTCCGACCGCCTCCCAGAATCCTTCTCTCTGGCATCCATCTTGACTGAACAAGGCATGCACCACCAGGAAGGACTCTGAGTCAGAATGATTGGCTAAAGACAACCCAGAAACTAATCCCATCACCATAAAACCTGAGACTGCAAGCCATATGGCAGAGCTGTTCTCCTGTGTTCCCTTACCCTTCTGCTCTCCACCCTGGGGCCCTTTCCTGATAAAATCTCTTGCTTTGTCAACACATGCATCTCCTTAGACAATACATTTCTCAGTGTTAGACAAGAGCCCCGTTTCAGGCCCTGAAACTGGTCCCCCTTCCTGCAACACAAGGACTGATTAGCTGAAGCTCCAATACTTTGGCCACCTGATGCAAAGACCCAAGTCATTGAAAAAAAACCCAAATACTGGGAAAGATTTTGGGCAGGAGGAGAAGGGAAATACAGGATGAAAAGGTTGGATGGAATCACCGACACAATGGACATGAGTTTGAGCAAACTCTTAGAGGTAGTGAGAGGGAAGCCTAGCCTGCTGCAGCCCGTGGGGTTGTAGAGAGTCGGACATGACTTAGTGCTGAACAACAATAATAAAATAAGCACATATATCCACTATCAAGCTCAATATAAATAATAATACTTCTAACTTTAAAGCCCCCATGAGCTAACCAGAGAAAACCTCCTTTTCCTTCTGAAAACATAATCTATTATAAAATTGCCATTAATTTCCACTTGCCTTTTATGTTTCTGTTGTTTCAAAAGCTTTTCCTTATGCCTTTATATAAATAGGACCAAAGCACACATATTTGTGATTAACTTTTTTCACTCAACATTATTTTAAATTTGTCTATATTGGTGAGCTTAGCTATAATTTTTCTCTGATATAAATTCTGCAATATATTTATCACTCTGTTTCATTATAAAGATTTTTTTTTCTTTCCAGCTTATTTTACTATGAGTAATGTTTCTATAAACATCGTCATGCATGCATCTTGATACAAATGTGTTAAAATGTTCTATTTATCTGGAATGAAGTTGTTGAATCTTTGGTAGAATCATCTTTGTGTTTACCATTTCTGAAATTCACTAAAAAAATGTGTACTACACATGCAATATGTGTAAATTATAATTTCTCCATTCTCATAAACACAATCTTGTGAAATATGCTTTTAGTTTATATTCTTATGATAACCAATAAGGATGACAATCTTCTTAAATATTTTTGGACATTCATGTGTTCTCTTGTTCTTGTATATTCTTGTATTTTGTCCTTTTTAAATTTTGATTACTGACTTTTTTTTTGCATGATCTTTGTCTATACTCTAGATAGTAAGTTTTTAATTTTTTTTCATTTTTGTTACAAATGTCTTCTCCCAGTTTTTAGGTCAATTTGTTGTTTATTTTCCCTTTGATTTAATTCTTTTAGCGTTTTAAAACATGCATATCATGAACAGAAGTTCTGAATGTTTTACTGTAAAATTTGTTCTTTTAAAATTGCTCCTTATGTCCATATTTGTGAAATTATTCCCTAACCAGATGTCATAAAAAATTCTCCTGTGAAGTTTTATCCTTCATGTTTAAGTCTTTAATCTCAAACCTAGGTATAAACTTGGGATCCAATCATATTTTTTCTGTGGATTATGTCAATAAATGGAGATCATGCAAATAAAAACAGAGTCTTTCTATTCAGAGCTGAAAGTAGAAAAGCAGTCCTTTGCCATTACTTGCATTTCACAGAGACCCAAATGCAGGCAGGGAAGTGGAAAAAACATCACGATAAATTATAAAAATGGATTCAGATAAGTTTTGATTGGAGCCTGTTGGAGGCAGACTAACTAGAAGTAGGACATCTTACATGATCAGTTTGAGGAGCACATTAGGCTTGCTCTAGTTGGTCCAAAGTTGAAAGCAGGGGCAAAAAAACATGGTAGTGGTGCCAACTGCTGTGGATTCTGCAGCTTGACTTCTCAACCAGCTGCTGTAAGCCTGTGAGTCAGAGTCCTATTGTTATTTGTGGTCTGGCCATTGCCCTGTCATATTTTCAGTCTCTCAATAGATGATTCATTTTCCCTTCACCATTTGTTGAAAACTCTCCTTTCTTTTCCAACTGATTTGTATAATCCACCACCTATTTCCTTATATGTATGAATTTTTTCAGGGCCCTCAGCAGTGTTCCATTAGTCTATTTGTCCACTTCTGGGCCAGCAGCATGAAGGCTTAATTACCATTGCTTTATGATCATACTTATTACCAAGGAATAAATCTCTGCTTGTTCTTCAATATTCTCTTAGCTATTCTTGGCCTTTTATCCTTCCATGTAAACTTTAGGATCATTTCTAAGATTTATGAAATTAATAGACTTTCATAGATGAGATATAACTAAGGTAATAAGGTACTGTGTATTCCTATCCAAGATTAATGTGCACCTATCCCTTTTTTTAAGTTTTTAAAATACCTGGAAATAGTTTTAAATCACTTAACAGTTAACTCTGATGTAATTTGTGTGTTTTCTTACTATGGTGAATTTATTTTAATTAAATTCTCTGTTGTTTGCTAGTGTTGGCTCCTGATTTAAAGTTATATGAGCCTGATGTTTCCTTTAAGGGAATATTTTGCATTATTGATTCAATTTCCCAACTGGTTAAAGGATCAGCTTTAAGAATTAGTATTCTTCTAGGAAAAATCTATTTAACCGTAACTTTATCTTACACTTAGAATTTTCCTATACACTCACTCAAATACCATCGCTTTCTGAGTATATCAGCCAGCCACCTGGTGGAAGTCGGTTTGTCTTGAATCACTTCTGTGAGGGGATGTGCATAAATGGGTTTTCACTAGAATAGCCATTTACTATGAATATAGATTGACCTTTCCTGCTGAACCCATAGTATGGCACTATCACTGTCCCTGGGTTTAATTGAGCATGGTATAATAAGCTGTTTCTGATCACAGAATTTCTTTCATAGCAAAAGAAGTAATGTTGCATGCTCAAGCCTATGCAATTCATAGGTCTTATCATGCTCCCCATTAGACAGAAATAGGTTGACTTAGAAGTCAACAGATCTATTTAAAGCAATACAATGATTCTAGTTGAGAGAAAAACCTTGTCTGTTTAGTGTTCTGTTGTAAAAGCAGGTGGTCTATTATCTGAACCAGTTACCATTCTATACAACTCTTTCTCCTGTGAAAGAAAGTCCAAAGCTCTAGAAATCAAGGAGCAGTTGGGATCCGGAGATAAAGTTAGAAACTAATTAAATTCCTGTTTCCTAGCCTCAGGACTTTAGTTTCTGCAGGGCTTGGATTTCTACCTGCAGACTCTACAATGGTTCCATTGACTTGGAGATGTTAAGATACTGCTTAGCCATTAAATTCTCATGCCGGTGAATTTACATCATTAGAGAGGATTACAATATTGCCTCGAGATACTAATTCTAATTATTAAATGAAAATAGAGCTGCTACTGGAGTGGTACCTGTGGAACACAGGGGATCCTCTGAGACACCTCCTGGTACTTTTCAGACAGTGAATGCACAAACAGAGCAACTCAGTTTAGGTAGGTGCTTTAAGGGCTCTTTTTTCCCCCCACAAGAATGTAGTTTTGAGTTACAACACAAAGTAAAAACTCAAAACAAAAACAAAAACAAAAACACACCCCAAAACTCTAACCAGTGAAGCCATGTGCTAAAGGGAAATGGAACTTGAATAGGGTAGTAAAGAAAGAAAGAAACAAGGTCTGTAATAGTTTTCTGTATTTTATTATTTGATGTGTACAAAGAATGCATACATGTGTCTCTGTTTCTAGCCCACTTTCATGTTTTTCTCTCCCTTTAAACTACTGTATTTTATGATGTATGTTGATGATAATTAATCTTTAAGTTGATCTCTAAGTTATAGGATATGAAGTTGGGATTGTTATGGGGCCAGAAAGAAAATTATCAGCATCTATGACCTGTTTAATGATTTCAGAGACATTGGGTCCAACACTGTGCTCAATACAATGTATTGTTGAATTGTAAATAATTTTAAGATGTTTTCTTAAATTAAAAAAATCCAAGTATTGTTGAATTTACCTTTTTATCAATCATGTGTGTGAATATATTTTCATAAGAAAATAAGCAATGTATACTTAAGTTTGGGCTTCCTTGATGGCTCAGCAGTAAAGAATCCACCTGCAATGCAGGAGCCACAGGAGACACAGGTTGGATCCCTGAGTCAGGAAGATTTCCTTGAAGGAGGGCATGGACCCATTCCAATATTCTTGCCTGGAGAATCTCATGGAGAGAGGAGCCTGCGGACTACAACCCATGGGGTTGCAAAGAGTTGGACATGACTGAAGTGACTTCAGTTCAGTCAGTTCAGTTCAGTCACTCAGTCGTGTCCAACTCTTTGTGACCCTACGAATCGCAGCACGCCAGGCCTCCCTGTCCATCACCACCTCACGGAGTTCACTCAAACTCATGTCCATTGAGTCGGTGATACCATCCAGCCATCTCATCCTCTGTCGTCCCCTTTTCCTCCTGCCCCCAATCCCTCCCAGCATCAGAGTCTTTTCCAATGAGTCAACTCTTTGCCAAAGTACTGGAGTTTCAGCTTTAGGATCATTCCTTCCAAAGAACACCCAGGGCTGATCTCCTTCAGAATGGACTGGTTTAGCATGCATGAATGCACATACTTAAGTTTAGCAGGGTTAGAATTTGTAAGGATTTATGCTAATTTTCTCATAGTTTATATTCTTTTCCAATTTGTCTATAAGGAACAAAAATTATTTGTATAAAAAATACAATAAAATGAAAAATTAAAATAATGCTTTAGCTGGACAATTAAATTTTGTAGCCATTGATTATGCTACCTTAGAATATGAAGTTCCATAAAAGTTAATAAGGGGAAAAAGGTTTATATTGGTATTACCATTATAAATTATAAGTATTTCAAATTAAATTATTTTATAAACTAGAAAGATATACATGAACACATTAAAATTTACCTTTAGATTATTTTGGACAATGCACAGTATTTCTGTGTGATTTGACTTTCCTGTGTTTTACAAATGTCTAACCAAAGTTATATATTACTTTGTAATAATACAGCAAATTATTACTTTAATGAAGTTTTTTCAGAAGTAAGTTCTTATATTGGGTTGTATGAGTAAGGTGTTGAATTCAAATTAAATATCTTTATTAGTAATAATGCATACTTAGCTATCCACATGTGTAAAATGAGTTAGTGTTACTGCTTTTTCTTTTTCTTGTGACAAGAATAATTAAAACTCATGTGAAACATATTATACTCTATACAGCATAAGCTCCAAATTAGCTATGACTATAATTATGGTAACAAGTATTTCTGTCATTGTATTAATTATAACAAGAGACTTAGGTAATCATGTACTTTATTATTCCACCTGCAATACATTTCAGTTTTGCTTCTTTGCAGCACTAATTTGTCTGTTTGGCTTGCTGACTATAACACCTATTTTCACAAATATTTCTAATGATTTCCAAAAATTTTGTTTGTGGCCATGCATATTTCAGATTGACTGTATAATTTCAGCCCTTTAATATCAATGGATTGTGACATTTTTGTTCAGTATTTATTTTCAATTTATTTTCATGAATATTTTATGGAAGAAAATTTAAGACATACTGCTGCTGCTGCTGCTAAGTCACTTCAGTCGCGTCCGACCCTGTGCAACCCCATAGACGGCAGCTCACTAGGCTCCCCCGTCCCTGGGATTCTCCAGGCAAGAACACTGGAGAAGGTTGCCATTTCCTTTTCCAATGCATGAAATTGAAAAGTGAAAGTGAAGACGCTCAGTCTTGTCTGACTCTTAGCGACCCCATGGACCGCTGGCTACCAGGCTCCTCTGTCCATGGGATTTTGCAGGCAAGAGTACTGGAGTGGGTTGCCACTGCCTTCTCCTAACACATACTAAGCTAGAATGTATTAACAACATCTTAAGGTACAATATTTGGTTAAGAAATAGTGCTGGTTTTTCAATTTGTTAATGTGGTGTATTATTACATTGATTGATTTGCAGATATTGAAGAATCCTTGCATCCCTGGGATAAAGCCCACTTGGTCATGGTGTATGATCTTTTTAATGTGTTGTTGGATTCTGATTGCTAGAATTTTGTTAAGGATTTTTGCATCTATGTTCATCAGTGATATTGGCCTGTAGTTTTCTTTTTTTTTGGGATCTTTGTCAGGTTTTGGTATTAGGGTGATGGTGGCCTCATAGAATGAGTTTGGAAGTCAAAGAGGACACTAATAGATGGAGAAATATACCATGTTCATGGATTGGAAGAATCAATATAGTGAAAATGAGTATACTACCCAAAGCAATCTATAGATTCAATGCAATCCCTATCAAGCTACCAACAGTAGTCTTCACAGAGCTAGAACAAATAATTTCACAATTTGTATGGAAATACAAAAAACCTCAAATAGCCAAAGCGATCTTGAGAAAGAAGAATGGAACTGGAGGAATCAACCTACCTGACTTCAGGCTCTACTACAAAGCCACAGTTATCAAGACAGTATGGTACTGGCACAAAGACAGAAATATAGATCAATGGAACAAAATAGAAAGCCCAGAGATAAATCCACACACATATGGACACCTTATCTTTGACAAAGGAGGCAAGAATATACAATGGATTAAAGACAATCTCTTTAACAAGTGGTGCTGGGAAATCTGGTCAACCACTTGTAAAAGAATGAAACTAGAACACTTTCTAACACCATACACACAAATAAACTCAAAATGGATTAAAGATCTCAGTGTAAGACCAGAAACTATAAAACTCCTAGAGGAGAACATAGGCAAAACACTGTCTGACATACATCACAGCAGGATCCTCTATGACCCATCTCCCAGAATATTGGAAATAAAAACAAAAATAAACAAATGGGACCTAATTAACCTTAAAAGCTTCTGCACATCAAAGGAAACTATTAGCAAGGTGAAAAGACAGCCTTCAGAATGGGAGAAAATAATAGCAAATGAAGCAACTGACAAACAACTAATCTCAAAAATATACAAGCAACTCCTACAGCTCAACTCCAGAAAAATAAATGACCCAATCAAAAAATGGGCCAAAGAACTAAATAGACATTTCTCCAAAGAAGACATACAGATGGCTAACAAACACATGAAAAGATGCTCAACATCACTCATTATCAGAGAAATGCAAATCAAAACCACTATGAGGTACCATTTCACACCAGTCAGAATGGCTGCGATCCAAAAGTCTACAAGTAATAAATGCTGGAGAGGGTGTGGAGAAAAGGGAACCCTCTTCCACTGTTGGTGGGAATGCAAACTAGTACAGCCACTATGGAGAACAGTGTGGAGATTCCTTAAAAAACTGGAAATAGAACTGCCTTATGATCCAGCAATCCCTCTGCTGGGTATGCACACTGAGGAAACCAGAAGGGAAAGAGACACGTGTACCCCAGTGTTCATCGCAGCACTGTTTATAATAGCCAGGACATGGAAGCAACCTAGATGCCCATCAGCAGATGAATGGATAAGAAAGCAATGGTACATATACACAATGGAGTATTACTCAGCCATTAAAAAGAATACATTTGAATCAGTTCTAATGAGGTGGATGAAACTGGAGCCTATTATACAGAGTGAAGTAAGCCAGAAAGAAAAACACCAATACAGTATACTAATGCATATATATGGAATTTAGAAAGATGGTAACAATAACCCTGTGTACGAGACAGCAAAAGAGACACTGATGTATAGAACAGTCCTATGGACTCTGTGGGAGAGGGAGAGGGTGGGAAGATCTGGGAGAATGGCATTGAAACCTGTAAAATATCATGTATGAAACTAGTTGCCAGTCCAGGTTCAATGCACAATACTGGATGCTTGGGGCTGGTGCACTGGGACGACCCAGAGGGATGGTATGGGGAGGGAGGGGGGAGGAGGGTTCAGGATGGGGAACACATGTATACCTGTGGCGGTTTCATTTTGATATTTGGCAAAACTAATACAATTTTGTAAAGTTTAAAAAAAAATGAAATGAAACAGGAAAAAAAAAAAAGAAATAGTGCTGAAAAAACTAATAGTTTGTGAATCTTAAAGTGTTTGTGTGTGTGTGTATCTACCTTCAAATTCATTTTCTGAAATGTTTTTGGATAGAATAGTATACAGTTTCAAAATATACTGACATCTGGAAACTTATCATATTTATTTAATTATCTAATTCTAAGGTTAATTGGTTAGTGAGTGTTTATGATGTCATATTACTAAGTATTTAATTCTTAATGATATTTGAATAAGCTTTTATTTGGAAGTATGCAATAAAAATGTCTATTTATCACTGTATTTGACTAGACAAATAATTTTGAAGTAAAGATTTTGTAAAGATATGATATCTTGATATTGTAGAGACCTTTTAAGTAGTTTTAAAATATAATACTGAGATCACTGTAAACAAATGGTAATTCCCTTCACAGATTTTTAAAAATGAGATAATACTAAATAATGAATTATTTAAGATACAAAAAGAGCCACCTGTGCAAAAGAAGATTGAAAATTTTTCACTTCTTTTATGTGAGAAGAATTAAGCAGTTAATTATAGTCAACTCCAACTCAATTGGTTCTCAAAAGCAGAAAGTCTATATATAAGTGTCCATTATGATGTAATTGGGCTTTGGCCTGATTTGGTGTAATTCTCTTGGCTTTACACTCATGTCATGTGCTGGTTTCATTTTCAAAGTAGAAACAAGACAAGTTCAAAAGGAAAAGAACTGTCTCTGATTAGTGTTCATTTAAATTTAATAAACATTATTATTGCATCACTTCAGGAAACACATATTGCATCAGTTCTAATACAGGCAATGCTTGTGGTGGTAATGTTAAGGGTTCTCTCATTGTTTAATGCTAAGAGTTATCACTTAGCTGATGGTCACCAAACGTTTCCAATGTAAAATAATGTTTTCCTTTGTAATAAGTATTCAGTTGGGACCTACTTTGAGAACCTGTGAACATTTTTTTTTACCCCAACAACCTTTAAGTTCCACTGATGATTATTACTTGTTTCAGTTACTACATTGGTGACTGGAAAGTGGTCATTTCTAATTCTGTGGTTTTTTTTTTTTTTGTTTTTTTTTTTTTTTTTAATATTTGATAGTTAAGCACTGTTGTGCATAAAGGTGATTTATGCCCTTCTCCTTGCCATTCTCTCTAACATTCTTTCTCTTTTTCTCTTTCTCTCTCTCTCTTTTTCTCATTCTCTCTTTTCTTTTTTAAAAAATAATACCATGTTATGGACCCACAAATCTTTTGTTTTGCTTGTTTAATATGCAATTCTTTAAATATTTTATTTGAAGTTCAAGTCGTCCCAAATTTGGCCAGTTGGAAAGCCTTCAGATTTCTTGGTATTATTTTGACATAACTCTTTTAGTCTTAAACATGTGTAGGTTCCCTGTGTACTTTTTCTAATCTAGAACTGAGATCAGCTAGTTACCAATGTCCTTATTTTGGGAAATGTCTCTTGCAAATCAAGATCTCAGTACTCTGGGTTCTTACTGTTACCAAAGTTATTGGTGACTTCCGTGGTGGCTCAGACGGTTAAGTGACTGTCTACAATGTGGGAGACCTGGGTTCAATCTCTGGGTCAGGAAGATCCCCTGGAGAAAGAAATGGCAATCCACTCCAGTACTATTGCCTGGAAAATCCCATGGACAGAGGAGCCTGGTAGGCTACAGTCCATGGGGTCCCAAAGAGTCGGATACGACTGAGCGACTTCACTTTCACTTTCAAGCATATTTTATGGACTGAACAGAGTTTTTCCATTCAGATCTAGTACCATGAGACTTTTATTTTTCTTTATTTCACACTTGCCTCCTTTCTCTTTTCTAGGCAGATTCATGTACCTGACTACAAAAATTTTTGCATGACAAAGTATACTTCCCCTTATTTGGTTTATACTGCTTGGCCATGCTTGGCTCCATGCTTGGCCCCTTGCAAAAAATGCTGCACTTTCCTTCTCCATAAGCCAGTGTCAGTAGATTAACTTTATTGCATGCAGATGAACAGATCCAACTTGGGTTCGGTAACAGTAGTTTCCATCAGGAGAAAGGCAGCTTGGAAGCTGAGTTAGTAAGTAATCCTCTTTGTGTGTTGAGTTGAAGTGTGGAACATGAGATGAGAAAGAGCAACTCCTCCATATTCCTCCTTGAATACCTCCCATCACCACCTTGAGTAACTGTCCTTTTGCATATGAATCTAGCAGCTCAAGTCAGATAGACAGGTGGCCACAGTGCATCAGTTTCCCAGATAATCCAAACATAAGCAATTAGGAGTGCACTATATCTTAATATTTTAGATTATAAGAAAATAATTTGAATTAATGTTTATATTTTGGGGGCTAGAAGAAAATTTTGATATTATCAAAGAGATATGTTTATTTAGAGGCATGAACAACACATTTTATTTGAGAGTTTGAGTGAATTGAAATATTAGACGCTGATATCATTATACATGCAGGTCTTTTCAGATATTAAAGTAATATAATATAATTGTAGACTCTCAAGTGATCCTTGTGAGGATTTAAGTGCTTTACTGTGGCCCCATTATTAAACCTCACATTTTTATTATACTGTGAAAAAAGTCACATAATTATTTTCTAGTAGGGAATTTTGATTTTTATTTATAAATATTATCAACCTATTTTGCCATCCAAATAAAAGATACTTTGCTTTTGCATACATAGAATCAAAATTAATTGTTTTTATTTTAGAGCTTGTTTATTCTATGATCCTAATAGTTTTGCTAAATAATGAAAACCATTTTCCATTTACCTGATATCTTGAAGGTAATTTTGCAGAATGGTAAAACGGAACCATGCAAGGTAATAGCTTTATTACATTCTGCATTCCAATAGACCCGTGACGTAGAATGCTAAAAGTTTTCCTGTGTCCAGTACAAGTTGACTAGAATCAATGTCATGTTACTTCATTTTCATACTTATCTTTTTTTTTGTCTTTTCAAATTATGAAATTGTATTGGCTCTTTGATCTAGAGTCAGTCATCTCTTCTTCAGTGTTTCAAACCTTAATTCCAAGTTAGTCCCCACATTCAAACTGATGTTGCAAGTACACTTTTCACTATACAACATTTTTAGAGTGCCTTACCTTAAAATATTAACCTCACCCTTTATCATTTTATCATTAATTCCTTTGTTGTTGCTAGCTTCTTAACATCCTACAGAGCCACAGTTCTGTAAAACATGATGTGGGCAATGATGATCTAGTAAACCCTTCTGGAAAGAACCATACTAGTTCTTTTCAGAAAATATACTATGCCACTTAATACTTCAGTAAAGACCCATAGGCATAGCATGTAGACCTTCAGAAGAGAAGGCTTTAAGGAGCTGATAGTTCCTACTTACTATTATATTACAAAACTCTATTGTACAAAACCTGTGTCATACTCTGTTTTCCCACATATCACCTAATATTGTGAAGCAGAGTAGTGTGTTAAGAGCAGGGATGCTAAAGATAACTGCTTTGTTTTATATCTTAGCTCTGGTTAATTCTAGTAAATGATCTTGCTGAATTACTTAATCTTTCTCTGAATGAGTTACCTCACTTGTAAAAGGGGATAATAGACCTAATTCATGTGGCTGTGATGAGGATTAATGGGTATATGTAAAATTCTTACAGTAGTACCTGGCATTTGTGAAATTCACTTATATTTTGCAATTATGATTTCTGCATGTGTACATGTGTGCAAAGTCACTTCAGTCATGTCTGACTCTTTGCAACCCCATGGACAGTAGCCAGCCAGACTCCTCTGTCCATGGAATTCTTGAGGCCAGAATACTGGAATGGGTAGCCTTTCCATTTCCAGGGAATCTTCCTGACTCAGGGATCTAACCCCAGTCTCCTGCATTGCAGGCAGATTCCTTATCATCTGAACCACCAGGGAAGCCCCGTCAATAATTGAATATGACATGGTGATTCTTACATTGTTTTCACTTTTACTGAGAACTTTAAGCAACTTCAGAAAGAATGAATTTTCAAAAACTAGTATTAAAAAAGATTGACCTAAGAGAAGAGCTACACTGACAGAATTCACAAGAAATGTGAGCAGCACAGAACACAGAGAAAATCCCTGGATGACTGAGGAAAAACAAGAAAAAAGAAGCCCCAGAAGGAGTTTCCTTAGGTGCTACTTAACTAAGGATTTTAATAATACTTAAGTGTGGAGAAATGTTGGGTTTAATCCTTTCAGGGGAAGAGAATGCTAAAGAAAAAAAATACACAGTAGAAAATGATATAAGGTTATTGAAATTTTGTAACAAAACTCACTAATTATTATATCTAACTTATTTCTGTAATTATAAGTAGTCACAGAGAATGTACTGCTTAGCATATATTTATGTATATATACAAATACATATATGAAGTGAGTGAAAGTCATTCAGTCCTGTCTGACTTTTTGAGAACCCATGGACTATACAGCCTGTGGAATTCTCCAGGCCAGAATACTGGAGTGGGTAGCCTTTCTCTTCTCCAGGGGATCTTCCCAACCCAGGGATCAAACGCAGGTCTCCTGCATTGTGGGTGGGTTCTTTACCAGCTAAGCCATAAGGGAAACCCAAGAATACTGGAGTGGGTAGCCTATCTCTTCTCCAGGGGGTCTTCCCAACCCAGGGATCAAACTGGGGTCTCCTGCATTGCAGGAAGATTCTTTACCAACTGAGCTATCAGGGAAGCTCCAAATATATATATATATATATATATATATATATATAGTTGTATTATATCTTCTGGATTGGTTTCATTTATCCTAAATATAATTTATAAGTCACTCATATGGGCTTTAGTAATAGCTTTTTTTAGTGTGACCATATCAGGACAACTGACAACATATGTATCTCCTTCCTGCTCCTGATTTCTAAGAAAGACAGAGGGGTTAGTCGTTAAGTTGTGTCTGGCTCTTGCAACCCCATGGACTGTAGCCTGCCAGGCTCCTCTGCCCATGGGATTCTCCAGGCAAGATTACTGGAGTGGGTTGCCATTTACTTCTCCAAAGAAAGACATAAAAACTACTTAATTACAGATTTGTAACATAAGATGTACATTTCATAGACCCTAAAGTCTGAACATATCTTTACAGACAAAAAGAAGTAAACATTTCCACAGGAGTCGGTTTGTGTTAGTGATGAAAGCAGCTACTTGCTTAGAAGCAGCCGCTGAAGGAGCAGGGAGATCTCTCAGGCAGCCACCAGTATTACCGTCCAGGTATCTGTAAGAGAAACAACCAGTCAGGCTACGACATCCCGGTCACCAGACAACAAACAGGTGGATGCCCTGGAAATGACATAAAGAGGGAGCTGCATCCCCAAACCAGAAGATTAGTTACAAATGCATATTTCATGCCATCCCAATAATCACTGGAGTAATCTCCATGAAGACAAAGAGGCTGACTGCTATACTAGATGTCTGTACTAGAAAAATGCCTGGTATACAATAGGCCCTTAGTAAGCATTTGTTCGGCTTCCTTAGTGGCTCAGTTGGTAAACAGTCCACCTGCAATGCAGGTGACCCAGGTTTAGTCCCTGGTTTGAGAAGATCACCAGGAGAAGGAAATGACAACCCACTCCAATAGTCTTGCCTGGGAAATCCCATTGACAGAGGAGCCTGACAGGTTACAGTCCATGGGGTTGCAAAGAGTCAGACATGACAGAGTATACACATGCAACAACAGCAACGCAACAAGCATTTGTTAAAAATAATTAACACATCTTTCCAAATAAGCTGTAGAAAGAAAATAAGATATCATTTAAGTTTGGCTGTCCATGTTTTACATCATTTCTATACATAAACTATGGAGAAGGCAATGGCACCCCATTCCAGTACTTCTGCCTGGAAAATCCCATGGACGGAGGAGCCTGGTGGGCTGCAGTCCATCGGGTCGCGAAGAGTTGGACACAACTGAGCGACTTCACTTTGACTTTTCACTTTCATGCGTTGGAGAAGGAAATGGCAACCCACTCCAGAATCCCAGGGACGGGGGAGCCTGGTGGGCTGTCATCTATGGGGTCACACAGAATCAGACACGACTGAAGCGACTTAGCAGCAGCAGCAGCATACATAAACTAGAACTAAACATTTTATTAAAGGTTGTGGGATTCAACTATTATTGGGAGATGTAAAGTTATTAATGAGCTTTTCAAATACCAAATATTTCTGTCAATTAGGTAAAAAAATGATTCCACTATTTAACTACTGTTCTTAGGAATAAAGAGTGGTTTTATGATAGTGATTTCAGATGGAGTCCACGTATGGAGACTGAACTGGATGTACTTCTTACAAGGCAATCTTTCTGGTCATAATGTAGTGCCACTGAGATTGGTAGCTGGGTTTATTCTCTGTCATATCTCAACATCCTGACAAAGTGGCCAGCCCAGGATAGGCCATCAATAAGTGGTGAAATAATATTTGAATGAATGTGTAATTTTGTTTTCCAATAAGTGCAAATTCATGTTATATTTTCTGTTTTTTGCCTCCACATTTTTTCCTCCTAACTTGTTTATGTATTCCAAATTCTCTAAATACTTAGGCATCCAGACTTTTTAACATACATATTATCTCTTCAAGCAGAAATTAGGTACAGGGTAAAATGTCTCTGCTTCTGCTTGGCATTTGCATCTACTTTCTAAACTTCTTCAGTGAGCTTAAAGCTCTGGGAGGAGACAAACCAGTTAACAAACACCTGCAATAACGTTTTGTACTGAGTGATAAAAATCCTGCTTAGGTTCTGAGAAAGCAAAGGAACAGCAGAAATGCTTCAGGGAAGTGTTGATGATGACTAGATATTTGTACAGCCATCCAGTGAGCAGGAAAAGCTGGCTTTCATTAGGGTTTCTGGGAACAGGCTGGTGTATTCAGAGTTTCAGGCAGGGCAGAAAAGCAAACTCAAATCAGATGACTAGAGCCTTTTAGTCTTGCCTTATAAATATACCCAAAACACATTTATAGAGAGTCTGTTATATTCTAGACTCTGGCAATAAAGCTGTGAAGACAAATCATTGCCCTTATGGGCCTTATCCTCTAGTGGTAAAGACAGGCCTTAAAAAGAAAAAAGAAAAAAAATAGATAGCTTGATAAACAAAAAGTAAGCACTCAGAGAAAAATAAAGCAAGTGAGAGGAATAGGAAATAATCAGAAGGCAGTCAGGGAAAATGACATTTATATACGGTCATGAAGAAGAGAGAAATGAGCAAAGTGGGTAGGACAGAATGTGGTGGGAAAATGCAAAGATAATGCAATTGTCAGCCAATGCAAAGATGTAGAGGAGCGGTGTTTTTGGACAGTGTGGCCCTTTTCCAATGGGCCATTCAAAAGATAAGCACAGAGATAAGGATGTTTTTAAAGTGTGAACCAGTTTTCTCAGACAATTCAAATGAATTTTTTATATTGTGTCACATTTTAAAATTAAATGTTTACTTGGCTGTGTCAGCTTTAATTAGCTTGTTATATGTGACACAATGCTGGCCAATGAAGTGAGCTGGTTTTCTTATTATGAAGATGGTTGGCTGATAGAACCTCATTTCAAGACCCCAAGTCTCCTTTCTGAGCAGTGACAGTTATTTATATAGGCTGATGGATTGAGATTGGGAATTCAGATAGTGATAAGTTGCATCATTCTTTGTGCAAAGATAATAAACACACGGGTGGAGGCAATGCCCTTGGCCTCATTAGCTCTGTTTTCTAACTTCTCCATATATTCTTTGCTTTAGAAAAATACATCAAGGGCTGTCAACTACTTTGTTTATGTTTTTATTCCTCCTAATGTTCAATCATTCATCTCCCTTCAATCAAATCCTATGTGTTTCTATTTTAAAAAGAAAATAGAATGACTCTGGTGGCTTATTCATTAAAGAATCCACCTGAAATGCAGGAGACCTGGGTTTGATCTTTGGGTCAGGAATATCCCCTGAAGAAGGAAATGCCAACCCACTCCAGCATTCTTGCCTGGGAAAGCCCATGGACAGAGGAGCCTGGCAGGCTACAGTTCATGAGGTCACAAGAGTTGGACATGACTTAAAGACTAAACCATCAAAGCATATGTCATAAGAGTTTTGAAAATCCCAACCAAGTGGCTCAGGAAGCCTTGACTGGTCATCCTGAGTCTGTGCCCTGCCCTGAAGAATGGTTTCTGCTGTAAAATTACAGGAGTTTCCCTTGACTCTTGTCTTTTGAGTTTTCCCAAGGGGAGGTAAGGCATTTTCATTTTAAAACAGAGTTTGAGGACACAATTTGTGGGCTCACTATGAAAATGAGCAATACTTTATAAAATAGTTTAGGGGTGAATGGATTTTTAGAATAAATAAGTTTTGTGTGAGACTTTAACTTAATGGATTTTAGCCTTAAGTTTGTATGGCAAGCTTTTTCATATTACAGTGGAGTGCATGCTTAGCCACTTTAGTCATGTCCAACTCCTTGTGTTGTGTTTTTGACTTAATTAAATTTTTTTTTCACACTTAAATTGAAGAAAGTAGGGAAAACCACTAGACCATTCAGGTATGACCTAAATCAATCCCTTATGATTATACAGTGGAAGTGACAAATAGATTTAAGAGACTAGATCTGATAGACAGAGTGCCTGATGAACTATAGACAGAGGTTTGTGACATTGTACAGGAGACAGGGATAAACAACATCCCCAAGAAAAAGAAATGCAGAAAAGCAAAAATGGCTGTCTGAGGAGGCCTTACAAATAGCTGTGTAAAGAAGAGAGGCAAAAAGCAAAGGATAAAAGGAAAGATATACCCATTTGAATGCAGAGTTTCAAAGAATAGCAAGGAGAGATAAGAAAGCCTTTCCTAGTGATCAGTGCAAAGAAATAGAGGAACACAATAGAATGGTAAAGACTAGAGATCTCTTCAAGAAAATTAGAGATTCCAAGGGAACATTTCATGCAAAGATGGTCTGAATAAAGGACACAGACGGTATGGACCTAACAGAAGCAGAATATATTAAGAAGAGGTGGCAAGATACACAGAACAATCGTACAAAAAAGATCTTTACAACTCAGATAATCACAATGGTGTGATTACTCACCTAGAGCCAGACATCCTGGAATGTGAAGTCAAGTGAGCCTTAGGAAGCATCACTACAAACAAAGCTAGTGGAGGTGATGGAATTCCAGCTGAGCTATTTCAAATCCTAAAAGATGATGGTGTGAAAGTGCTGCACTCAATATGCCAGCAAATTTGGAAAACTCAGCAGTGGCCACAAGACTGAAAAAGGTCAGTTTTCATTCCATCCCAAGGAAAGGCAATGCCAAAGAATGTGCAAAATACCACCCAATTGCACTCATCTCACTTGCTAGTAAAGTAATGCTCAAAATTCTCCAAGCCAGGCTTCAGCAATATGTGAACCATGAACTTTCAGATGTTCAAGCTGGTTTTAGAAAAGGCAGAGGAACCAGAGATCAAATTACCAACATCCACCGGATCATTGAAAAAACAAGAGTGTGTCACAAACACATCTATTTCTGCTTTATTGACTATGCCAAAGCCTTTGACTGTGTGGATCACAATAAACTGTGGAAAATTCTTCAAGATGATATGTGAATACCAGACCACCTGACCTGCCTCCTGAGAACTCTGTATGCAGGTCAGGAAGCAACAGTTAGAACTAGACATAGAACAATAGACTGGTTCCAAATAGGAAAAGGAGTACGTCGAGGCTGTATATTGTCACCCTGTTTATTTAACTTATATGCAGAGTACATCATGAGAAACGCTGGGCTGGAGGAAGCATAAGCTGGAATCAAGATTTCCAGGAAAAATATCAATAACCTCAGATATGCAGATATCACCACCCTTATGGCAGAAACTGAAGAAGAACTAAAGAGCCTCTTGATGAAGGTGAAAGAGGAAAGTGAAAAAGTTGGCTTAAAGCTCAACATTCAGAAAACAAAGATCATGGCATCTGGTCCCATCACTTCATGGCAAATAGATAGGGAAACAGTGGAAACAGTGACAGACTTTATTTTGGGGGGCTCCAAAATCACTGCAAATGGTGTCTATAGCCATGAAATTAAAAGATGCTTACTCCTTTGAAGGAAAGTTATAACCAACCTAGATAGCATATTACAAAAGCAGAGACATTGCCAACAAAGGTCTGTCTAGTCAAGGCTATGGTTTTTCCAATAGTCATGTATGGATGTGAGAGTTGGACTATAAAGAAAGCTGAGTGCTGAAGAATTGATGCTTTTGAACTGCA
Source organism: Bubalus bubalis (assembly GCF_019923935.1). NCBI lineage: Eukaryota > Metazoa > Chordata > Mammalia > Artiodactyla > Bovidae > Bubalus > Bubalus bubalis. Next base: position 17,638,586 of record NC_059168.1, on the reverse strand, counting down.
GTGTTGGAGAAGACTCTTGAGAGTCCCTTGAGGATATCCAACTGGTCCATCCTAAAGGAGATCAGTCCTGGATGTTCACTGGAAGGACTGATATTGAAGTTGAAACTCTAATACTTTGGCCACCTGATGCAAAGAGCTGACTCATTTGTAAAGACCCTGATGCTGGAAAAGATTGAAGGTAGGAGAAGGGGATGACAGAGGATTGATGGTTGGATGACATTACCAACTTAATGGACATGAGTTTGGATAACTCCAGGAGTTAGTGATGGACAGGGAGTCCTGGAGTGCTGTGGTCCATGGGGTGATAGAGAATCAAACACGACTGAGTGACTGAAGTGAAGTGAACTGAACTGAACTCCTTGTGACCCAATGGACAATAACCTGCCAAGCTCCTTTGTCCATGGGATTTCCCATGCAAGAATACTGGAGTGGTTGCCATTTCCTTCTCCAGGGGACTCTCATTTCCCCGGAGTCTCCTGCATTGCAGATGGATTCTTTAGCACTGAGACACCAGGGCAGCCCTATGTGACAGAGACACAGACCCAAATATTTTCAGGGATTAGGCAGATAGACCAATGAATGAAACTGGCTGGTATGTGACGTTAGGGAGTGGTGGAACCTGGAGAAGCACAGAGTGCCTTCCCTGCCCAATATCTTAGAAGGAGAGTGTGGGGACTATGTGCTAGAGTAAAAGAACAGAAATATTAGGCTTTAGAATATATGGAGATGAAGCTGTCATTTCCTTGTTGGAGCTGAGAGCAGAATACAACAGCAGTAGGGATTGGAAGTTGAAATGGAAGACAGAGAGCACAAAGTCGAACCAGGTCAGTAGACACAGGGTGAGGATAAAAACTTGGGGTAAGATTGGCATGGTAATTCACTGGGTACAGGAGCTCATCTCTACGAAATGTTTGACAGTCTGAGCCCATCTCCTATGGACACCCCTATGTTACTGACCAGTATTCTTGGCCTCCTCAATCAATAGAAATTGATGAGACCAGACAAGAAATTCAGGCAGGGCTTTATTGGGGCCCCTGTGGCAGTGAGAGGGAGTGAAAAAAGTAACAGGTTCCCTTGCTTGTTCACCAAAGCAGGGTGAAGTTGGTTCCCTATATGCTGTGAGGGCAGGGACAGGTTCAGGGATTAAATGGGAGGGGTGGCGTAGGTGGTTTGCCCACCCCTTTGGTAGTGGTATGTGCAGGGGGCATGTGCAGTCCACTGCTTTTGCTCCCAACTCTTCGAAGTGTTGTTGTTCAGTCCCTTAGTCATGTCAGACTCTTTGTGACCCTGTGGACTGCAACATGCCAGGCTGGCCTGTCCTTCACCATCTTCTGGAGTTGCTCAAACTCATGTTCATTGAGTCAGTAGTACCATCCAACCATCTTGTTCTCTGTCGTCCCCTTCTCCTCCTGCCTTCAATCTTTCCCAGCATCAAGATCTTTTCCAGTGAAAAGTGGCCCTTGGGTTTTTGGTCTTTTTGAATCTTGTTGTTCATAATTGGTCCTAACTGGGCATGCATGCTGTTATTTTTAGTCCTTTAGAGTTTCTTTGTATTCTGTTGCTTGAGAAGACATTGTCCAGGTGCAAGCACCCAGCCCGTTTCACCTGTGTCCTTTAGTAGATAATGAACTGACAGACATTCTTTGAAGGGCCAAAGAGTAAATATTTCAGCTATGTGAGTTCTGTGGTCTCTGTCCTAACTTCTGAACACTGTCATAGTACTGTGTAGAAGCAACTAATAAAAATGTGGAGACATTTGTGTTGTTCCAGTAAAGCCTTGTTTATTGAAATGGGTTATGAGTCAGATTTGGCTCATGGAATAGAGTTTGGCTGGCCTCTGTTACAGATGATGAAGTTGCTGCTATTTTGAGAGATGCTGACAATCACTTAATGCTTAGACTGGTCATTCTCTCTGTTTAAAGCCCCTGATTTCTGTACATTTGATTGGATATTTCTGGGCAAATTCAAGACAGTTCTTAAGATAGCTACAACTACAAATAAGCCTTCAAATTTTCTAGTAATTTTCATCATATGTATTCATTCATTTATTCACCCAACAAATATTCATTGGATTTCTATTTTGCCCTTAGCATTGTCCTTGCTACTAAGAATATATGAACAAGCAAGATAGATAAAGTTTCTGATGTCAAAGATTATTGGAATTGTGATATAATTTGTTGTTGTTCAGTCACTAAGTAATGTCTCACTCTTTGCAACCCTATGAACTGCAGCATACCAGGCTTCCCTGTCCTTCACCATCTCCCAGAGTTTGCTCAAACTCGTGTCCATTGAGTCTGTGATGCCATCCAACTGTCTCATCCTGTCATCCCCTTCTCCTCCTGTCTTCCCCTTCTCCTCCTGTCTTCCCCTTCTCCTCCTGTCTTCCATCGTTCTGAGCATCAGGGTCTTCCAACCAGTCAGCTCTTTGCAGCAGGTGATTTAATTGGTGAATATGAAAAATGACATCTTGAGTCATTTCCATCGGAGAGAGTGGAAATTCTCTGGAAACTTTTCCCCCAGCACTCGGGAAAGAACATATCTTGAGTAAAATAAAGAACTGAAGGAGAGGAGTCTGAGTAGAGAGCATTTCTGTCTGCACTCCTGTCATTGACTCTTCTGAGGTCTAACTGCAGAATCAGTCCCTAAACAGAAATAGGAAATGGTCATTTATGGCACCTGATCTTCCGTGGTGCTAGTGCAGAAGACAGGAGGGAGGAGCAATCTCCAGGTAAAAACTTCCTTACCTGCTTTTCTGCTTGTTTTATTCTCATGGAAAATTCCATTAGGATAGAATGCAGAGAGCTATTCTAAAGTATGTTTAAACTAGTGATTTTTCCTGGGAGATGATGGCCAAATATTTTTTTTAAAGCCATGATAATGATTTTTCGTCATGGTCTGAAAGCAAAGAATAAACTGGTTAAAACACTTGATAGATCCTGCGATATCAGTGCCAGTGCTTAGCAAAAGAGCTGAGGGCTAAAGTGCCCCATAAAACATTCCATAGTAAAAGTGATGATAGTCATAGTAAAATAAAATAGGATGGTGGGCCAAAGTGGAGATTTACTGCAACTTCTCAAACAATATAATAGCGAAAAGAGTGGGATGGATTTTTTTTTTCTATATGATAGTTCAGCAGCCCACAATTCTTCCTTCTGTTATTTTTAAAAATAAATCTTTCACAGTTCTTAAGTGTGCCACTTTCTCACGGTAACTGTGCAGTGTTATAGTCTGAGATAATCAAGAACCCTGAAGGCAAATACTTTTCAAAGTTTTTAGATCAAGCATGAGAACATAATCCTTGTGAATGTCATTTATGCTATATTTCTATCATGGTATCAATTTTTTATGTACAGTCTCTGATCTTGATGCATATTGCAATGAAGGAATAGTTGTACAGTGGATGTGCATGGAGGATGAGAGAAGATATTTATAATGGGATGGAAATTGAGTGGTTAAGTGAGGATAAAAAAAGAACTGGAAATTTTTTTTTAACTAAAATAAAAGCTTCAAATATCTCAATTCAGTAGGTACTTTTTCTACTGTAATAATTTTTTTCTATATGGATCTAAAAAGATTATTAAACACATAGATGAAAGAAATCTTCCTTTCTAGTTGGTTTGCTGCTGCTGCTGCTGCTGCTAAGTCGCTTCAGTCGTGTCTGACTCTGTGTGACCCCATAGATGGCAGCCCACCAGGCTCCCCGGTCCCTGGGATTCTCCAGGCAAGAACACTGGATTTCCTCCTCCAACGCACGAAAGTGAAAAGTGAAAATGAAGTTGCTCAGTCGAGTCCGACTCTTAGTGACCCCATGGACTGCAGCCTACCAGGCTCCTCCGTCCATGGGATTTTCCATGCAAGAGTACTGGAGTGGGGTGCCATTGTCTTTTCTGTCTAGTTGGTTTACTGTCTTGACAATGGGGACACTGCTTGGGTGGTTTAATTGGATTCATAAAATGGAGTAAAATAATGTGTGATTACTTTGCTTCATTGAATGAAATATCAGTTTAGCTATTTGATCATTACTAATTTACTTTTCAGTTTCTTTAAATGATTGTTTAAGCAAGTAATGAGATTTTTAATCTTCTGCATCATATAGCAGTTATACAAAATTTTTAACCTACTTATCTGGGCAAATTTGATTGCATACATATACACACACACCCTATGTTTAGAGGCTTCCCTGGTGGCTCAGTGGTAAAGAATCTGTCCGTCAAGCAGGAGATGCGATTTTGATCCCTGAGTCTGGAATATCATGCGGAGAGGAAATGATATCCCACTCCAGTGTTCTTGCCTGGGATATTGCATGGATAGAGGAGCCTGGAGGGCTACAGTCTACAGAGTCATAGAAGAGTCAGACATGACTTAGTGACCAAAAGACAACGATGACCCTATGTTGGCTATGTTAAAGATGAAATATGTATTAACATATTAATTACTTAATATATTAAGGTTTTTACCTACATTGCTTTGAAATAGCAGGAGTTTAAATAATTTATTGAAACAACAAATCAAAGGAGATAAAAATTTAAACTCTCATTTAACATAAATGCAAATAGCATTTTTGGAGTAAGTCATTGTCACTATCATTTCATTATCATTCCTTAGGAAAGGCTGTATTTCAAGTTAGCAACAATTCAACCAATCAATTTTTCATGAGGCTTGAACATTGGAAATTAATCTATGTTAAATACTGATAGCTTATGGTGAACGATGGACTCGTGATCTCCAAAGAAGAAGATTTAGCTTCGGGACCAGGGACTGGGCTTGATCACTCAAGATTTTTTATAGCTAAGTTTTATTAAAGTATAAAAAGAGACAGAGAAAGCTTCTGACATAGACATCAGAAGGAGGGATGGAGAGTGCCCCCCACCCCCCCCGCTAGTTTTAGCAAGCTGTTTTATGTCTGTTAGAAAGTTATTAATCAGATAAGAGAGACACTTCAGGGTTGAGGGAGTTTCACCAGGCCCCTCTCCCACAATATGCATTTTTGAGATAAGATGGCAGGAGGTGTGTCATCCCCCAGCCATAAAACAATTGATATGAATACTAGTTTGTTGAGCTATTATCAGCCAAAAGTTAGTCTTAGGTGAAACCATTTTGAAGAAAGGCAAATTCCAAAGCAAATACATAGTTTCATTAACATAGCATAAGAAAAAACATTTTTATAAGAAAAACACATTGGTTAACTTAAGATTTGAGAAAAGTTAAGTTCAGGTGTAACCAGGTGTCATCATAGCAACACAGAATTTAAAGAGACACTTGCAGCCTATTTCCTCCATGTGGAGACCCCTGGCCTTCCTGTCTGTTACCCTCTCAATACTGAGGTTGTACTTTAAATGAGTTCTGAATACAAAAGTATTACCGTTCAGCATTTTTGCAACGTTGTTTGATGATCTAACATATATTTTTAAGATAGGATTTGCTGATTCTTTTTGACAAGTTAATATGACACTCTCAGGTAGTGAATGTATACCTACGTCATTTTAATAGGGTTTGAAGGTATGCGTGTATTTTGTTCTCTTACAAGCAAGATTTGAAGGAGCATCACGATTTTTATCATATACCTAATTTTACATGAGATATCAAAACACTGTTTTTTTTTCCACTGTAATATGTTTTGAATATAATTTAGATTTCATCACCATCAATACATATGCAGAAGACTAATAGGCAAAATAAACAAATCCCTAATTAGTTTCTCTTGTGTAAATATTTTCTGGATAGCTATTTTCCTTGAAGTATTATGCCTGACATTTTAGTGAGCACCTAGAGGACTAAGATGTTATTTGTTCCCAGTGGAAGAAACAGAGCAAAAGAATAAATAGTGATATTATAGGGCAAAAGATAATTGCTCTGGGAGAAGAATAATTCAGTGCTATGGAAATTCACAAGAGTAAGCAATTATAGTTTTATTAGGTGGAGGAGGAATCAAAGGGTTTTATACAGAATGTGACATTTGAGAATGACCTTAAATAGTATTTCAAAAAACAAACAACAGGTTAAGAGACTCCTAAGGGCCAAGAATAGCATGACAAGGGAAGAGACAGAAAAGCAAGGGCTGTGTTCAGGAATGTGTATAACAAGCATGATCCCTGGGTTGGGGAGATCTCCTGAAGGAGGAAATGGCAACCCATTCTAGTATTCTTGCCTGGGAAATCCCATGGACAGAGGTGCCTTGTGGGCTCCAGTCCATGGGTTGCAAAGAATAAGACATGACTGAGGACACACATGTACTGCTGACATATTAATACAAATGGGAGGGCAGAGGAAGATTAGGCTTAAGATGCAGGCTGCGGACATTGTGGACAGGCCTTGATCCATGTGCCTACACTTAATTCTTTGTCAATTAAAGCAATAATATCTTATTTGTTTTAGCAGTGGGTTGTTATAGTCAGAGCTGCAACTTCACAAAACTATTTTCCCTGGTGTGTTTGAAATCTACTGAGAGTACCTTTGGAAAGCAGAGTTTGGTGGAGATCTCACCTTTACAGAGAATACTTGAGCCTCAACTAGGATGGCTTTAATATTAGTAGCGTTTAACTTCATGAATTTACTGACTGGTGTCTGGACCTTTGCCTTGAAATCTTAGGAAAAAAAGACGTTTCAGTGTGTCAGAGCTAATTTCTTAAATATGCAGATAAGAATATTTTACTTTCTTTCAATGGACATTTATTGCTCTTGGGAGGGAGGAATCAAAATCTCTCCCATGGATGATAAGGTCCTAAATATTTAGGCTTCTATCAATTTTCATATCTTTATCATTTCTGTCTCTGCTTTGGTCATGTAAAGCTTTGAATTTCTTAAATGAGCCAGGATACCTCCTTGGAGCAACTTTTCCAATCTTCCCTTGCTGGCTTTCTATTCTTCTGTGATCTCAGTTCTGTAATGACTTTGTCAATGGAAATTTCTCTCAAATTTAGTGTATTTTTTTCCATAATAAGAATTATTTGAGGTCTATGTGCTTCGCATTGGTGATGCTCATTCCAATCATAATTTAGCATTTATTTGTCTGCTTTTTGATTAGTATTTCTCCCTGAATAGACTACAAACTCGATATGTATGACTGTATTTATGTATCTATATATTTTTTCAGCTATCATTGTGGCTAGAATAGAGTCATCAACAAATATTTATTGAATAAGTAAAAAAAATGTATTCTGCTTATTCTAGACTAAAAATTATGGCTATAAAAATATACATTAAAAAGTACTCATGTCAATTGGCCATTTATATTGAGCTGATCAGGGCATGCTTTAGTATGGGAAGAATGTATATTATTCTATTCTATGAATGCACTACAATTTATATCTCAATACTGCTGCTGCTGCTGCTAAGTCACTTCAGTCGTGTCCGACTATGTGTGACCCCATAGATGGCAGCCCACCAGGCTCCCCTGACCCTGGGATTTCTTGACCAAATATTTGGTTGTTTCTCATTTCTATACTGCAAATAATGCTGTTTTACTCTTGGACTTGTCTTTAGTTATTCATTTTAGTAACAACTTGTATCCAGCATGCTTGCTAAATGCATGTCTTTAATATGCTTGTTTATACTTTTACATTTGCAATCATATTTCCTGCAAACAATGAAAGTTTTATCCTTATAATAATTCTTATTGTTTATATAAATCTTTAATTTCTATTCTATTTCAACATTATCTTACCTATTCTTGATTTTTTTTTAATTACCACATAAACTTTAGAAGCATGTTGTCAATTTTATTAAAACTGCAACTGAGTTCTTAATTGTGGTTCCATTGTATTTGTAAAGAGGATATAGTATGGGTGGTCATGTAGCACATCAAGTATATAAAGATTAGGTAAACAGAGAACACTTGAAAAAGAAATATACAATTATCATACTGAGAAAGATTTGCGAATATATCTTGGCATTAAAAAGAAAAATTACCATAAAAATGAATAGGGAAAAATAATTGAGTTAATATGCTAGTATAAGTATTTTGGAAAAAAAAATTAATTCAGTTCAGTTCAGTCGCTCAGTCGTGTCCTGCTCTTTGTGACCCCATGAATCGCAGCATGCCAGGCCTCCCTGTCCATCACCAACTCCTGGAGTCTACCCAAACCCATGTCCATTAGGTCGGTGAGGCCATCCAGCCATCTCATCCTCTGTTGTCCCCTTCTCCTCCTGCCCTCAATCTTTCCCAGCATCAGGGTCTTTTCAGATGAGTCAGGTCTTCACATAAGGTGGCCAAAGTATTGGAGTTTCAGCTTCAACATCAGTCCTTCAAATGAACACTCAGGACTGATCTCCTTTAGATGGACTGGTTGGATCTCCTTGCAGTCCAAGGGACTCTCAAGAGTCTTCTCCAACACCACAGTTCAAAAAACATCAATTCTTTGCACTCAGCTTTCTTTATAGTCCAACTCTCACATCCATACATGACTACTGGAAAAAACATAGCTTTGACTATATGGACCTTTGCTGGGAGCCAGCATGAGGAACTCCGCCCATGGCAAAGGTCATGAGGAAGGAGGCTCGGCATACGCAAAGGCGGATTGAGCCTCAGGAATCCCCTTGGAAATTCTCAAGCATCTACCCCTAAAACCAGAGTCTGCCTACTTTACTGCTTTGTGCTCTCATCTACACCTCTGACTTTATGGAGGGCTGTCCCCCACCACCATCTCTCTCTCTGTAAAAGAGTTAACTTACTGCTCCAGTTTAATAAAGTTCCTGGGCGTGACAAGAGTGTTTTAACTCACAAACTCCTTTGGGAGTTCTCTAGCCTGCCTGAACAGGTTCTTCCGGCCACATGTGATTGTTCAGAGCCTCCCAACCGTGAGAGGCATGAGATGTTCTAAACTGTCTAAATACAGATTCCTTTGAGCAGTTAAAAGATTGATTAGAAATTGTATTGGTGAAGGGGTTTTCACTTCTTGGGCCAATGTTTGCTGCTAAGTTTCCATATCCCTTACCTACTGTGTCCCTGGGAGTGTATTGATTAATATAATTGGTGTATAGGAATGTAAGTAATAGCTTTAATATTTGTAACCTTGGACCCTTGAGTTAATTCTTTTCTTGTTATAGCCCACCACACTTTTGCCCTATAGAAATGCAACTTTATCTAATACTTTTGGAGGGTGGTGCCTGACTTTAGAATAATCACCTTTAGAGAAAAATAAGTTTTCTGAAGAAAGGGTCATAAAATGTTAACAGGCCTCCTGGCCAGAAGATGATGTAAATCACCTAAACTTTTGCATATGATAAGTTTGAAAGCCTGGCTTCGATAGGGATCAAGGACTCCTATCCTTGCATGACTCTACCCCTTCCCCCGTTATCCTCTATGCACAACTTAAGGTATAAAAACTACTTTGGAAAATAAAGTGCGGGCCTTGCTCACCGAAGCTTGGTCTCCCCATGTCGTTCTTTCTCTCACCTTCTGGCTGAATTCCCATCTGGAGCATGGAGGCTCGCCAAGCCTACTAATTTTGCCTGGGCTTCTAAGATCTGACCAGGGAGGCCTTAGTGTCTCCTCTCCTTCGGAAGAACGGGAGGATGCCTGTGGCCTACGTAGGTGGCGCAAATTCCTTGTCTTGGAATTTTATTGGTTTTCCACATAAACCAAGTTATTCAGCTTCTTTTCTTCACTGAATTTCTTCACTGAGCTATCCCTATTTAACCACTCTTTATATCTTTAATTCTATCATATCCTGATCGCCGATGCCGTCTCCCCTTCGAATTCCCTGGATCCACTGGGTCTGGACACTGGCAGACCTTTGTTGACAGTGTAATGTTTCTATGGGGTCGCACAGAGTCGGACACAACTGGAGCGACTTAGCAGCAGCAGCAGCAGCAGCAGCAGGGTTTATCTGGAGAAGGCACCCCACTCCAGTACTCTTGCCTGGAAAGTCCCATGGACGGAGGAGCCTGGTAGGCTGCAGTCCATGGGGTCGCTAAGAGTCGGATATGACTGAGTATCTTCACTTTCACTTTCACTATGTTGGTCATAACTTTCCTTCCAAGGGGTAAGCGTCTTTTAATTTCATGGCTTCAATCACCATCTGCAGTGATTTTGGAGTCCAGAAAAATAAAGTCAGCCACTGTTTCCACTGTTTCCCCATCTATTTGCCATGAAGTGATGGGACCACATGCCATGATCTTAGTTTTTCTGAATATTGAGTTTTAAGCCAACTTTTTCACTCTCCTCTTTCACTTTCAATGAGAGGCTCTTTAGTTTTTCTTCACTTTCTGCCATAAGGGTGGTGTCATCTGCATATCTGAGGTTATTGATATTTCTCCCAGCAATCTTGATTCCAGCTTGTGCTTCATCCAGTCCAGTGTTTCTCATGATGTACTCTGCATATAAGTTAAATAACAGGGTGACAATATACAGCCTTGACTTACTCCTTTTCCTATTTGGAACCAGTCTGTTGTTCCATGTCCAGTTCTAACTGCTGCTTCCTGACCTGCATACAGATTTATCAAGAGGCAGGTCAGGTGGTCAGGTATTTCCATCTCTGTCAGAATTTTCCACAGTTTATTGTGATCCACATGGTCAAAGGCTTTGGCATAGTCAATAAAGCAGAAATAAACGTTTTTCTGGAACTCTCTTGCTTTTTTGATGATCCAGTGGATGTTGGCAATTTGATCTCTGGTTCCTCTGCCTTTTCTAAAACATTTTCTAATAAAAAATTAATGGAAACATGCAAAACTAAGTTAAAATTGTATCTCATAACTATAATGTGAGAAGTCAGAGAGACAATAATTATACAGGATTAAACCTATAAAATATCATTTCAGAAAGTTCAACACATTAGGACATTATATAGATTTTAAAAAATGAAAATTATTTCTCTTAGTTGAATATCAAAAGACAATGTGTATTTTGTTCTTGTTTTTATTTTTATTTTATTTATTTTTTTGTCATCTGGTTTCTTACATATTAACAACATCAAATGGGCAGTAAATTTTATCCTGAGAATCACTGCAAATTAGAAAAAAGTGGAAACATGCTTTGAGTAATCTGTGGTAAACAAATTTCAGTGCCAGATTGTGTTGAGTATCGGCACTGCAATAATATTACTTGGATATACTACATGTGTGGATATACTACACGAATCTTGAACCAATGCTGCAACTTGGGAAAAATTGCTATATATAATTGATTATATAAGAAAGTTACCTGAGGAGGTACTTGTCCAAAAGTTAAAAATGTATAGAATCAAGAAAGAGGAAAGACAGACCTTATGAAAAAGATAGTTCAATTTAAGAAACCAATGATCAAAAGTCTTAGAATGAGATCTGTATTATACATCTAGCTAACAAGTATAGTTTTCTGTAGAAAGAATAAAGTTCTGAAAAAAATAATAAAAATGTAAAACAAAAATTAAAAAAAAATTGATTAGTTGATATAATTGAAACTTGGAATACAAACTATTTCTACACATATAATGGCACAAAAGCAGGAAATGAAGTGAGGTAATTCCAAATTCCAAATATATGTCCTACAAGCAAATCATACAAGCACACTAAAACATGATATAATTTTAAACAATTGTTTATTTTTATAAGATGAACACATTTATTTGATATGACAGCAGGACTATTCTCTTTTGATTGGACTAAGAGTCATGGCATTGCATTCAGAGAGAAGAAAATATATTTTTAGAAGACTATCTTACCTAGTATAGGACAATGTAATTCCAAGTTAATGAAATTGTCATTTACTGATTTCCAGTTTTAAAACTTAACCAGCAAACCAAGTATTAAAGATGATTGTTGGATCAAGGAATATTATTTGCCTCCTTAATTTATTATTTTATATTGCATACTAATTAATTATGTATGAAATCAATGAAAGAGTTAAGAGGTAAAAATTGTCAGTTATATAATAAAAAGTCTCAGATGTATAGCATAGGGAACATGGTCACTATTTTATAACAAGTTTGTATGATATGTAATATATACAAATTTTCAATCACTTTTTGTAAACCTGAAGTGAATGCAATATTGTAAGTCAACCATATTTCAATAAATATGTGAAGTTAAATTAAATAAATGATTACTTACAAATAGAACTCTAAAACAAGAAAATAAGATCTCTAAAACAAGCAAAACAAGACCAGGAGCTGACTGTGACTCAGATCATTTATTTAACTTAATTTATTTTTTATTTATTGAAGTATGGTTGACTTATAATATTGCATTCACTTCAGGTTTACAAAAAGTGATTGAAAATTTGTATATATTACATATCATACAAATTGTTATAAAATATTGACCATGTTCCCTATGCTGTGCATCTCTGAGACTTAGTTATTCAGGCTTAAATTGAAGAAAGTAGGGAAAATCACTAGACTATTTAGGTATGGCCTAAATCAAATCCCTTATGATTATACAGTGGAAATGAGAAATAGATTCAAGGGATTAGATCTGATAGACAGAGTACCTGAAGAACTATGGAAGGAGGTTTGTGACATTATATAGGAGGTAGTGATCAAGACCATCCCTAAAAAAAGAAATGCAATCAGGCAAAATGGTTGTCTGTCTGAGGAAGACTTACAAATAGCTGAGAAAAGAAAAGACACTAAAGGCAAAGGAGAAAAGGAAAGATATACCTGTCTGAATGCAGAGTGCCAAAGAATATCAAGGAGAGATAAGAAAACCTTCCTCAGTGGTCAATGCAAAGAAATAGAGGAAACCAATACAGTGGGAAAGAATATAGATCTCTTCAAGAAAGAGATACCAAGGGAACATTTCATACAAAGATGGGCACAATAAAGGGCAGAAATTGTATGAACCTAACAGAAGCAGAAGATATTAAGAAGAGGTAGAAAGAATACACAGAAGAACTATACAAAAAAGATCTTCATGACCAGATAACCACAATGGTGCAATCACTCACCTAGAGCCAGACATCCTGGAATGTGAAGTCAAGTGGGCCTTAGGAAGGATCACTATGAACAAAACTATTGGAGGTGATGGAATTCCAGTTGAGCTATTTCAGATCCTAACAGATGATGCTGTGAAAGTGCTGCACTCAATATGCCAGCAAATTTGGAAAACTCAGCAGTGGTCAGAAGACTGGAAAAGGTTAGTTTTCATTCCAATCCCAAAGAAAAGCAATGCTGAAGAGTGCTCAAACTACCGCACAATTACACTCATCTCACTCACTAGTAAAGTAATGCTGAAAATTCTCCAAGTCAGGATTTAGCAATACATGAACTGTGAACTTCCAGTTGTTCAAGCTGGATTTAGAAAAGACAGAGGAACCAGAGATCAAATTGCCAACATCTGTTGCATCATCAAAAAAGTGAGAGTTCCAGAAAAACAACTGTTTCTGCTTTATTAACTATGCCAAATCCTTTGATTTTGTGGATCACAACAAACTGGAAAATTCTGAAAGAGATGGAAATACCAGACCACCTGACCTGCCTCCTGAGAAATCTGTATGCAGGTCAGGAAACAACAGTTAGAACTAGACATGGAACAACAGACTGGTTCCAAATAGGAAATGGAGTATGTCAAGGCTGTATATTGTCACCCTGTTTATTTAACTTATATGCAGAGTACATAATGAGAAATGCTGGGCTGGAAGAAGCACAAGCTGGATCAAGATTGCCAGGACAAATATCAATAACCTTTGATATGCAGATGATGCCACATTTATGGCAGAAAGTGAAGAAGAACTGAAGAGCCTCTTCATGAAAGTGAAAGAGGAGAGTAAAAAGTTGGCTTAAAGCTCAACAATCAAAAAACTAAGATCATGGCATGTGGTCCCATCAATTCATGGCAAATAGGGAAACAATGGAAACAGTGAGAGATTCTATTTTTTTTGTGCTCCAAAATCACTGCTGATGGTTGCATCCATAAAATTAAAGGACACTTGCTGCGTGGAAGAAAAACTGTTACCAACCTAGACAGCCTATTAAAAAACAGAGACATAACTTTGCCAACAAAGTCCACCTAGTCAAAGCTATGGTTTTTCCAATAGTCATCTATGGATGTGAGAGTTGGACTCTAAAGAAAGCTGAGCACTGAAGAATTGATGGTTTTGAACTGCAGTGTTGAAGACTCTTGAGAGTCCCTTGGACTGCTAGGAGTTCCAACCAGTCAATCCTACAGGAAATCAGTCCTGAATATTCATTGGAAGGACTGATGCTGAAGCTGAAGATCCAATACTTTGGCCCCCTGATGTGCAGCACTGACTCATTGGAAAAGCCCCTGATGCTGGGAAAGATTGAAGATGGGAGAAGGGGATGACAGAGGATGAGATGGTTGGACAGCATCTCTGACTTGATGGACATAAGTTTGAGGAAGCTCTGGGAGCTGGTGATGGACTGGGAAACCTGGGGTGCTGCAGTCCATGAGGTCACAATTATCTGGATACAACTGAGTGACTGAACTGAACTACGAATAGAACTTAATTTGTTAGATGAATAGGCTGCTCAGAATATCAATAATCACAGGATATGATTATTTGAGTGTGGCCATATGACCAAGTAATAAGACAAAAGCAGAGGTGATATGAAGAAACTTCAGGAAGTCTCCTTGAAAAGAATGCTCATACTTGTTTCTTCTTCTGAATTTTTATTTTATTGTAGTTCTTGCTTGCAATTCTTCTCTGATAATTAGAACTACATTACTTGCTTTGGATCATGTTTGATTTTAAAATGGCATTTGTGCACCAAAATGGTAGAGAAGAACAATAGAAGAGCCTGGGCCCCTGGAGAAGGGGTATCTGATATGAACACAGTAGTTGACCCTCCTCATCTGCAGGTTCCACATGTACCTACCTATTCAACCAACTATAGATTGGCAATGTTCAAATAAAAGCTCCAGAAAATTCCAAAATCAAAACTTTAATTTGAAGCATGTTGCCAACTATTTACATAGAATTTACATTCAATTTTGTATTAGAAGTAATCTAGAGATGATTTAAAGTACTTTTGTCCTTCTGTATAAAAGGGCTTGATTCCAGGACCCATCCTCAGATATCAAAATTCTTGCATGTTCAAATCCCTTGTATAACCTTTGCACATTCCCAAATAATTCTTAAACCACCTCTGGATTACTTGTAATGTCTAGAATAATTTAAATGTTTGGAAAAAAGCTTTGCTGGTGCACTGCAAGCTATAACTTTGCTTTTAGAAATTTCTGGAATTTTTTTTTCAAATATTTTTCATCTAAAGTTGGTTGATTCTGCAGAGGAGGAAACCATGGATAAAGAGGCCCAACTGTATTCAGGAGGATATGTGTATGTAACAATTTACTACATAATTTTTGTAAGGTACTTAGCATCAGTAGATTTTGGTATCCATGGAGGTGGTAGAATGAATCCTCCGCAGATACCAAGGGATAACTAACTACTATCTACCCCAGAGTTATTTATTAAGAAAACTAAGTCTACTTCTGTATTCTTTAATTCTGTGTAATGTGGTTTTCCCTCTGTTATATGTGGCTGAAACCAATATGTTAGATTTGAACTTGGATGACAAGAGTGATTTATTAATAATGATGACAATGTTGGTAACAGTAAGATGGAAAGATTAGAAAATGTAAGGTTTTAGAAATATTAGAGTAATAGCTACTCTGTCCGCCTTATCTTATAGAGAGTAAAGATTAGAAAAACAAAACTAAGGAATAAAGATTTAGCAATACTATGTAAAGTCACAAGTGTTGGAAAGCATATAAAGAAATATGACAACTATATATTCAACAGTACATGAACTGAGAACTTCCAGATGTACAAGCTATGTTTAGAAAAGGCAGAGGAACCAGAGATCAAAGTGCAAAAACTTACTGGATCATAGGGAAAACAAAGAAATTCCAGAAAAGCATCTAATTCTGCCTTATTGATGATACCAAAGCCTTTGACTGTGTGGATCACAGCAAACTGGAAAATTCTTAAAAAAAGAGAGAGAGATGGGAATACCAGGCCTTACTTGCCTCCTGAGAAACCTGTATATAGGTTAAGAAGCAACAGTTAGAACTGGACATAGAACAAAGGACTAGTTCAAAATTGGGAAAGGAGTACGTCAAGGCTGTATCTTGTCACCCTGTTTATTTAACTTATTTCTATGCAGAGTACATTATGAGTAAAGCTGGGCTGGATAAGTCCCAAGCTGGAATCAAGATTGCTGGGAGAAATATCAATATTTCAAGCATAAACTATATCAATAACCTCAAATATACAGATGATACTACTCTAATGGCAGAAAGTGAAGAGGAACTAAACAGCCTCTTGATGAGGGTGAAAGAGGAGAATGGAAAAGCTGGCTTGAAACTTGGCATTCAAAAAACTAAGATCATGGCACCTGGTTCCATCACTTCATGGAAAATAAAAATTGGAAAAATTAGAAGCAGTTTTTTTGAACTAAAAAATCACTGTGGATGGTGGATGCAGCCATGGATTTAAAAGACGTTTGCTCCTTGGAAGGCAAGATATGACAAGCCTAGGCAGCATGCTAAAAGAAAACAGAGACGTCATTTTGCCAACAGAAGTCCGTATAGTCAAAGCTATGGTTTTTCCAATAGTCATGTAAGGATGTGAGACTTGGGCCATAAAGAAGGCTGAGCACCAAAGAATTGATGCTTTCCAACTGTGGTGCTGGAGTAGACTCTTGAGAGTCCCTTGGACAGCAAGGAGATCAAACCTATCAATCCTAAATGAAGTCAACTTTGAATATTCGTTGGAAGGACTTATGTTGAAGCTGAAGCTCCAATATTTGGCTACCTGATATAAAGAGCTTTTCATTGGAAAAGACCCTGATGCTGGAAAAGATTCAGGGCAGTAGAAGGGGGCAGCAGAAGATGAGATGGTTAGATAGTATCATTGACTCAGTGGACATTAGTTTGAGCAAACTCTGGGTGATAGTGAAGGACAGAGAAGTCTGGCCTGTGGTGGTTCATGGGGTAGAAAAGAGTCAAACACAACTTAGTGACTGAGCAACAACAACAATAATAATTTGAGACAAAGGAATGGGGATGAGGAGTATAGTATCAGTAAATTCACTTCTTTTGACTTTTATTTTTAGGAGTAAATGATACATGAAAAGATTTATAATTGAGATTTGTATGTTTCTTCTATCTGAACAAAAAAACTCTGTAAGCATAAATTGAAATATATGTTGAATAAAAAAGTAATAAAACTATTAATAACTGAAATTGAAGATCAGATCAGATCAGATCAGTCGCTCAGTCGTGTCCAACTCTTTGTGACTCCATGAATCACAGCATGCCAGGCCTCCCTGTCCATCACCAACTCCTGGAGTTCACTGAGACTCACGTCCATCGAGTCAGTGATGCCATCCAGCCATCTCATCCTCTGTCGAGATAGAGCTATTTATTTCTAAGTAAGACCAAGAATAATAACCCTGTGAACAATTCTTTAGTCTTCAGGTCTCATCTTCATCAAATGTTAACCATACCTTTTTAAAAGATTTTTACATTGACTGTTCACTCTTAAATGCACAGTATCAGAATATTGCTGGAAATTATTTAACCTTCATCAGGCAAACTTGATCGTTATGGTTTCTGTGATAGCACTCTTTGATAACCTGTAAATGGTTTGATCATTCACCTACCTACATGAGTATTTGGTTTGTCCAGTTTTTTTATGCATACATACCTAAAAATACAACTAAGGACATATTTTGAAGAATTCAATAAAACTCCCATTGAATTAGAAACATTGTCTGCTCTGTGTACGTGTGTTAAAATCTCATTCCAGGTTCTGTTTCACAGAAGTTGTTCAACCTGAATGTAGTCTTTAAATATTCATTATTTAATATAAATATTTAAGCATTTAATATAGGTAGCTGACCTCTGAATAACTGCTGATACTGAAACAATCACCAGGCATTTTTCTTTATTTTTTTTCCTTTGTACTTTGCTGAAAGCTTTTCAATATATAAACTATTTTTATGGCAAAGATCCTTAGATAATGCGTAAGATGCATGTAAAAACATATCAAATGTGAGCCCAATATATGGGTAGAATACTAGACTTGTAAAGGTGTAATGAATTGATGTTTATACTTGTCCAATATTAAATAAAATCCCTTGAGTGAATAACCGTGTCTGCTTTTCTATTCGGCTATAAAGTCTTTGAAGGTACACTCTCAGAGTTGCTTGTCACTGTATCACTTGATCCTTATATAATGTCTGAATGTTCACTATCATGAGTATGATAAATACTTAATGAGTACTGGATGTGTGGTAAATATGACTTTTGAGCCACAAATTCAAGTGCATTAGTAATATAAAACTTATTTCCTGATAATGTTAATCAAACCTAATAATCATGTTGGTCTATTTTTCTGCCTCAGAAAAAGTGAAATCTCATTCACCTTAAGGTCATTTTTACTGTTAAAACTTTCAAGGTGTCTATAAATTACATCGGAGCTTCCAAAACACCAAGTAATTTGGGAGTTGAGATCTCTCTGGATTCTAGGTCATAAAGTGTCTATGCTGGAATTCATGTTGACATCTGCATTCCAAGCTTCCCTTTATTTAGGGCCCTTGTCCCCATTTAAAGCCATCTTCACAATTGTGATTCATTTCTATTGGAATCCATGTCATCTATCCATTGCACATTACTGGATCAGAAAGGGATACTTTGAGAATGCCCCAGTCTCTTTCTGCCTGAACAGATGCACCGTTCAGGCATACTCCTTTCCCTGTTCTATATTAAGAGTAAGGATTTCAAGGTTGTTAGTGCTTTTCTCAGAATTATTCTGAGTGGTTTATGTACTGATTAGTCACATACTCTTTGAAGTTCTCTAGTTTATGCCCAGCACCTTTGAATTTGTTCCTGTTATTTGGTTATCTTGTATCTTTCCTAAGACAAGGGGAGTAAAATACTGGTCTGCCCAAATTAGAGGGTAATAGATAGAAGCTTATAGATAATAGGATAATATATAGATATATAATAGCAACTAAGTGCTCTTATCCATTCATCTGTTTAAAAACACTTAGGTTGCTTCCATATCTTCACTATTGTAAATAGTGCTGCCATGAATATTGGGACATTGGGGGTACACATACCTTTTCAAATTAGTGTTTTGTTTTCTTTGGATATATGCCCACAAGTGGAATTGGTAAATTATATTGTAGTTCTATATTTAGCTTTTTGTTGAACATCTGTACTGTTTCCACAGTGCCTGCACCAATTTACATTCCCATCAGCAGTGTAAAACTGTTCCTTTTTCTCCACATCCTCACCAACATGTGTTATTTGTATACTTTTTGATGATAGCCATTTTGACAATGTGAAGTAATATCTCTCATGGTTTTGATTTGCATTATTCTGATGGTTAGCAATATTGAGCATCTTTTCATCTGCCTCTTGGCCATTTGCATTTTCTCTTTGGCAAAATGTCTATTCATATCTTCTGCCCATTTTTTAATTGTGTTGTTTGCCTTTTGATATTGAGTTTTATGAGTTTACAATATTTTGGATGTTAACCCTTATGGCAGAAAGTGAAGAGGAACTAAAAAGCCTCTTGATGAAAGTGAGAGAGGAGAGTGAAAAAGTTGGCTTTAAGCTCAACATTCAGAAAACTAAGATCATGGCATCTGGTCCCATCACTTCATGGGAAATAGATGGGGAAACAGTGGCAGACTTTATTTTTTGGGGCTCCAAAATCACTGCAGATGGTGAGTGCAGCCATGGAATTAAAAGACGCTTGCTCCTTGGAAGGAAAGCTATGACCATCCTAGACAGCATATTCAAAGCAGAGATATTACTTTGCCACCAAAGGTCCATCTAGTCAAGGCTATGGCTTTTCCAATGGTCACGTATGGATGGGAGAGTTGGACTGTGAAGAAAGCTGAGTGCTGAAGAATTGATGCTTTTGAACTGTGGTGTTGGAGAAGACTCTTGAGAGTCCCTTGGACTGCAAGGAGATCCAACCAGTCCATTCTAAAGATCAGTCCTGGGTGTTCATTGGAAGGACTGATGCTAAAGCTGAAACTCCAATACTTCGGCCACCTCATGCGAAGAGTTGACTCATTGGAAAAGACTCTGATGCTGGGAGGGATTGGTGGCAGGAGGAGAAGGGGACGACAGAGGATGAGATGGCTGGATGGCATCACCGACTCGATGGACATGAGTTTCGGTGGACTCCGGGAGTTGGTGATGGACAGAGAGGCCTGGCGTGCTGCAATTCATGGGGTCGCAAAGAGTGGGACACGACTGAGCGACTGAACTGAACTGAACTGAACTGAAGTGATTGAATGAAATAATGCTTTATTTTTTTCTGTAGTGTTTTCACATACAATGCATCAGATTTACACAGACTTATAAGATATCAATCATATGTACTTTAATTGCATAGACCACATTGATTCAAGGAAATTAAATGGCTTTCCTAGATCCCATCTGCTATTGACCCATGTATTGAATTTTCAGTTTCAATAATTTTAATTTCTAAGAGACATATTACTCTATTTGGGTATATACATATTATATGTAATATTCTTCATTTTATTTATTTCTACATTGAATAAATATGCTTACACTATGCCTAGGGGAATTTGTTTTTGTTTGTTAACTTTTCCTTCTTAGTCTCATTTATGCTTTATTTCTTAATTCTTATTTTAATCAATAAACCATTAAATTCATATCATTTGGAGTTTTAAAGGAGACAATATTTTGAGACTTCTGTTGAAGGTGAGTTATTTTCAAGAAATGATGCTTCTTGAAGACAAATGCTGGGCTGACCATTTTCAGATCACCTTATAGTATGAATTTGGGAGGGAAAACTGCATAATAAATATTTCTCTTTCTATTCAGGAATAAAACTCAAGGTTTTTCTTGAGCTTTTTCTAGTTTTCCTTTTTCTTTTTCTAAGAATATATTGAATATCGGTGTGGAGGTCGATGGGATTTTTCTTTACCCATAAACTGAGAGATTAGGCCATTGTGATTCTAGTTCCACGAAGATCATTTTCTACTAGACTCCTCTATAGCTTCTATCCTATGGGCTGCAGAGCTATGAAAATCAAAGTTAACGCTTCTTGGAATTGAAGAATGCCCACAGGGCAAATGCAGCTTCACTGCTCTACTCATATTTCTGGATTCTAACTTTCACTTAGTATATGACCTCTGAGGATTGCTTCTTTTCTTTCTAGTTAAGGGATGTATTTTAAAATAGACTTAAGAATACATCCAACATTTTTAGTTGTTTTAATCAGGAGGGACATTCAATATATCCTATCTCCTAAACTATTAGTGACATAAGTCTAATGCTCTACTATTTGAATACTAATTTACTTTCAACTATAAATACTACTAAATCTTGGTGCACATCTTTAAATAGACTTATAAGAATAGTGCAATAAGTGAAATGATTGGGCAAATAGCATGCATATATTTAAGACTCTTGATTTTGTACTGATAAATTGGCCATAAATAAGTTTTGCCAATTACACAGAGCCAGCAACACAGGATAGGAAACTAAATAATATTATTATTCCACCATTTTACTTTTAAAATACAGACAACTAATATGATATTAATATTGGAAATCCTATTTTGGGAAGTTCTTTGGTGTGTTGGTGGTTAGGACTCCAGGCTTTTACTGTCATGGCAAGGGTTCAGTTCCTGGTCGGGGAACTGAGACCCCACAAGCCATGCAGTGTGATCAAATGTGTGTGTGTGTGTGTGTGTGTGTAGGCTTTCCTGGTAGCTCAGCTGGTAAAGGATCCAGATGCAATGCAGGAGACCCTGGTTTGATTCCTGGGTCAGGAAGATCCCTAGGAGAAGAGATATGCTCCCCACTCCAGTATTCTTGGGCTTCCCTGGGGAAACCTGGGTTCGATCCCTGGGTTGGGAAGACCCCCTGGAGAATGGCGTGGCAACCCATGACAATATTCTTGCCTGGAGGATCCCCATGGACAGAGGAGCCTGGCAGGCTACAGTCTATGGAGTCAAAAAGAGTTAGAGATGACTGACCAACTAAGCACAACACAATATATATATGGGCTTCCCTTGTGGCTCAACTGGTAAAGAATCCAGCTGCAATGCAGGAGACCTGGGTTTGATCCCTGGGTGTACATATGTATATATACATATATACATAAATATGTATGTGTGTGTATATATATATATATATATGTAACTACATATATACACACATATAATGTGTATATATACATAGGGCTGATGCTGAGGCTGAAACTCCAATACTTTGGCCACCTCATGTGAAGATTTGACTCATTGGAAAAGACCCTGATGCTGGGAGGGATTGGGGGCAGGAGGAGAAGGGGACGACAGAGGATGGGATGGCTGGATGGCATCACCCCTCGACGCACATGAATTTGGGTGAACTCCGGGAGTTGGAGATGGACAAGGAGGCCTGGCGTGCTGCAATTCATGGGGTCACAAAGAGTCAGACACAACTGAGCAACTGAACTGAACTGAACTGATACATATATGTTTATATATAATGTATATATGTATATATAATGTATATATATATACATAAATGTACATATGTATATACAAATATATAGATATATGGATATATTTCCTAAAATTATATATGTAATTTTAGCTAATTTATAAGTTAAATGTAGTAAGTTAAAAAAAAATTATGGGGTGAGAAAGAAAGTTTTGGTTGCATAACTAAGCCATAGAAAGATAGTATATGGGCTGATGGTGGTCTCTAAACAGATATGTCCATGGTTTAATCCTTAGAAACTCTGAGAGTTATTTTATCTGGAGAAATGGGTATTTACAGATGTAATTAAGCTTAGTATCTTGAGAGAAGGAATTTATCCTGTATTTTCTGGGCGGGCCCTAAATGCAATCACATGTAAACTTATAAAAGAGAGATTAGATCAAGACACATCAAAGGAGACAGACACAGAAGAGAAGGAGATAATGTGAACTTGAAGGTAGAGACTGGAATGATGTGGTCAATAAATGCCAATAGCCACCAGAAGCTAGAAGAGGCAAGGAATGGATTTTCCAATAGAGCCCCCAGAGAGAGTGTGGTCTTAATGACACTTTGCATTTGAACTTCTGGGTTCAGAACTGTGAGAGTAAGTTTGTCATTTTTAATGCCACACCATTTGTGGCAACTCTAGGAAACTAATACTGGTGGTGGTGGCAGTTTAGTTGCTAAGTTGTGTCCAACTCATGCAACCCCATGGACCATAGCCCGCCAGGCTCCTCTGCCCATGGAATTTCCCAGAGAAGAATACTAAAGTGGGTTGTCATTTCCTTCTCCAGGGGATTTTCCAGATCCAGGGATGGAACCTGGGTCTCCTGCATTCGTAGGTGGATTCTTCACTAATTGAGTCAGCAGGGAATTTCTCATCTTTTTTCTTACTCCTACTTATTTCTTTAGTCACCTTTTTTTTTTTTTTTAATTTTATTTTTTTTAAACTTTACATAATTGCATTAGTTTTGCCAAATATCAAAATGAATCCGCCACAGGTATACATGTGCTCCCCATCCTGAACCCTCCTCCCCCCTCCCTCCCCATACCATCCCTCTGGGTCGTCCCAGTGCACTAGCCCCAAGCATCCAGTATCGTGCATCGAACCTGAACTGGCAACTCATTTCATACATGATATTTTACATGTTTCAATGCCATTCTCCCAAATCTTCCCACCCTCTCCCTCTCCCACAGAGTCCATAAGACTGTTCTATACATCAGTGTCTCTTTTGCTGTCTCGAACACAGGGTTATTGTTACCATCTTTCTAAATTCCATATATATGCGTTAGTATACTGTATTGGTGTTTTTCTTTCTGGCTTACTTCACTCTGTATAATAGGCTCCAGTTTCATCCACCTCATTAGAACTGATTCAAATGCATTCTTTTTAATGGCAGAGTAATACTCCATTGTGTATATGTACCACAGCTTTCTTATCCATTCATCTGCTGATGGACATCTAGGTTGCTTCCATGTCCTGGCTATTAGAAACAGTGCTGCGATGAACATTGGGGTACTCGTGTCTCTTTCCCTTCTGGTTTCCTCAGGGTGTATGCCCAGCAGTGGGATCGCTGGATCATAAGGCAGGTCTATTTCCAGTTTTTTAAGGAATCTCCACACTGTTCTCCATAGTGGCTGTACTAGTTTGCATTCCCACCAACAGTGTAAGAGGGTTCCCTTTTCTCCACAGCCTCTCCAGCATTTATTGCTTGTAGACTTTTGGATCGCAGCCATTCTGACTGGTGTGAAATGGTACCTCATAG
This sequence comes from Bubalus bubalis, assembly GCF_019923935.1. Classification (NCBI taxonomy): domain Eukaryota; kingdom Metazoa; phylum Chordata; class Mammalia; order Artiodactyla; family Bovidae; genus Bubalus; species Bubalus bubalis. The sequence continues at coordinate 17,614,419 of NC_059168.1, read as the reverse complement.
TGGTTTTGATTTGCATTTCTCTGATAATGAGTGATGTTGAGCATCTTTTCATGTGTTTGTTAGCCATCTGTATGTCTTCTTTGGAGAAATGTCTATTTAGTTCTTTGGCCCATTTTTTGATTGGGTCATTTATTTTTCTGGAGTTGAGCTGTAGGAGTTGCTTGTATGTTTTTGAGATTAGTTGTTTGTCAGTTGCTTCATTTGCTATTATTTTCTCGCATTCTGAAGGCTGTCTTTTCACCTTGCTAATAGTTTCCTTTGATGTGCAGAAGCTTTTAAGGTTAATTAGGTCCCATAGTCATGTTTTTTTCTAAAGATCTGTGTAGTTGTATGGCATATGACAAAGGATCTAGTAAGAAAGACATTTAATTTGAAGTTTTAAGTTCTAGAAAAATTTTTTTTATCAGTTTGGCTTTCCAGTCTTGGACAGATCATCATTACTATCTATGGGGAGATACACTATGATTGGTTGACCATGAGTTACCTGACTGTTCTTTTGAACAAATAAGAAGCATTTGTGATTATCAGTGGAGAAGGCAATGGCACCCCACTCCAGTACTCTTGCCTGGAAAATCGTTGGATGGAGGAGCCTGGTAGGCTGTAGTCCATGGGGTCTCTAAGAGTCAGACACGACTGAGCGACTTCCCTTTCACTTTTTACTTTCATGCATTGGAGAAGAAAACGGCAACCCACTCCAGCGTTCTTGCCTGGAGAATCCCAGGGACAGAGGAGCCTAATGGGCTGCTGTCTGTGGGGTTGCACAGAGTCGGACACGACTGAAACAACTTAGCAGCAGCAGTGATTATCAGACTCTAATAACACCACCTGAATAGTTTGCAAAAGAAGGGAGAAAATTTTCTGAACAAGTTCAGTTCAGTTCAGTTCAGTTGCTCAGTCATGTCCACTCTCTGAGACCCCATGAATCGCAGCACGCCAGGCCTCCCTGTCCATCACCAACTCCCGGAGTTCACTCAGACTCACGTCCATCGAGTCAGTGATGCCATCCAGCCATCTCATCCTCTGGCGTCCCCTTCTCCTCCTGCCCCCAATCCCTCCAAGCATCAGAGTCTTTTCCAATGAGTCAACTCTTTGCATGAGGTGGCCGAAGTATTGGAGTTTCAGCTTTAGCATCATTCCTTCCAAAGAAATCCCAGGGCTGATCTCCTTCAGAATAGACTGGTTGGATCTCCTTGCAGTCCAAGGGACTCTTAAGAGTCTTCTCCAACACCACAGTTCAAAAGCATCAGTTCTTCAGCACTCAGCCTTCTTCACAGTGCAACTCTCACATCCATACATGACCACTGGAAAAACCATAGCCTTGACTAGACGGACCTTTGTTGGCAAAGTAATGTCTCTGCTTTGCAATATGCTATCTAGGTTGCTCATAACTTTCCCTCCAAGGAGTAAGCATCTTTTAATTTCATGGCTGCAGTCACCATCAGCAGTGATTTTGGAGCCCAGAAAAATAAAGTCTGACACTGTTCCCACTGTTTCCCCATCTATTTCCCATGAAGTGATGGGACCAGATGCCATGATCTTCCATTTCTGAATGTTGAGCTTTAAGCCAACTTTTTCACTCTCCTCTTTCACTTTCATCAAGAGGCTTTTTAGTTCCTCTTCACTTTCTGCCGTAAGGGTGGTGTCATCTGCATATCTGAGGTTATTGCTATTTCTCCTGGCAATCTTGATTCCAGCTTGTGTTTCTTCCAGCCCAGCGTTTCTCATGATGTACTCTGCATAGAAGTTAAATAAGCAGGGTGACAATATACAGCCTTGACATACTTCTTTTCCTATTTGGAACCAGTCTGTTGTTCCATGTCCAGTTCTAACTGTTGCTTCCTGACCTGCATAAAGGTTTCTCAAGAGGCAGGTCAGGTGGTCTGGTATTCCCATCTACCGGGGTCCAGCCCCCGTGGATCCAGGGAATTCGAAGCAGGGACAGCGTCAGCGAAAATCAGGAAACAACTGCTTAATTAAACGTTTATTAAGGATAAAGAGTGGTGAAATAAGGATAGCTCAGCGAAGAAATTCAGTGAAGAAAAGAGGCTGAATAAAATTTCAAAGCAGGGAATTTAAGTCACTTACAAAGGCCGTAGGTGTCCTCACGTTCTCCCGAAGGAGAGGAGACACTAAGGCCTCCCCGGTCAGATCTTAGAAGCCCAGGCAAAATTAGTAGGCTTGACGAGCTTCCCTCCCTCAGAGGAAAAGTTCAGCTAGAAGGTGAAAGAAAGAACGACATGGGGAGACCAAATTTCGGTGAACAAAAAAAGGGCATACTTTATTTTCCAAAGTAGTTTTATACCTTAAGTTGTGCCTAGAGGATAATGGGGGAAGGGGTAGAGTCATGCAAAGACAGCAGTTCCTGATCCTTATCGAAGCCAGGCTTTCAAACTTATCATATGCAAAAGATTAGGTAATTTACATCATCTTCTGGCCAGGAGGCCTGTTAACATTTTAAGAAACTTATTTTTCTCTAAAGGTGATTATTCCAAAGTCAGGCGCCAGCCTCCAAAAAGCATTGGATAAAGTTGCATTCCTATAGGGCAAAGGTGAGGTGGGCTCAATCAAGAAAAGAATTAACTCAAGAGTCCAAGGTTACAAACATTGAGGCTACTACTTACATTTCTATACACCCATTATATCAATCAATACACCGCCAAGGACACAGTAGGTAAGGGATATGGAGACTTAGCAGCAAACATTGGCCCAACAAGTGAAAAACCCTTCACCAATACAATTTCTAATTAATCTTTTAACTACTCAAAGGAATCTGTGTTTAGACAGTTTAGAACATCTCCTGCCTCTCACAGTTGGGAGGCTCTGAACAATTACATGTTGCCGGAAAAAACCTATTCAGGCAGGCTAGAGGACTTCCAAAGGAGTTTGTAGGTTGAAACACTGTCACACTCAGGAATTATTAACTGGAGCTGTAAGCTAACTCTTTTTTCAGAGAGAGGTAGTGGGGGACAGCCACCCATAAAGTCAGAGGTGTAGGTGAAAGCACAAAGCAGAAAGTAGGCAAACTCTGGTTTGGGGGGTAGATGCTCGAGAATTTACAGGGAGACTCCTGAGGCTCGATCCCGCCTTCGCGTATGCCAAGCCTCCTTCCTCAAGACCTTTGCCAGGGGTGGAGCTCGCTCCCCGCACCCATCTCTTTCAGAATTTTGCACAGTTTATTGTGATCCACACAGTCAAAGGCTTTGGCATAGTCAATAAAGCAGAAATAGATGTTTTTATGAACTCTATTGCTTTTTTCATGATCCAGAGGATGTTGGCAATTTGATCTCTGGTTCCTCTGCCTTTTCTAAAACCAGCTTGAACATCAGGAAGTTCATGGTTTATGTATTGCTGAAGCCTGGCTTGGAGAATTTTGAGCATTACTTTACTAGCATGTGAGATGAGTGCAATTGTGCAGTAGTTTGAGCATTCTTTGGCATTGCCTTTCTTTGGGATTGGAATGAAAACTGACCTTTTCCAGTCCTGTGGCCACTGCTGAGTTTTCCAAATTTGCTGGCATATTGAGTGCAGCACTTTCACAGCATCATCTTTCAGGATTTGGAATAGCTCAACTGGAACGGCATCACCTCCACTAGCTCTGATCGTAGTGATGCTTTCTAAGGCCCACTTGACTTCACATCCAGGATGTCTGGCTCTAGGTGAGTGATCACACCATCGTGATTATCTGGGTCATGAAGATCTTTTTTGTACAGTTCTTCTGTGTATTCTTGCCACCTGTTCTTAATATCTTCTGATTCTGTTAGGTCCATACCATTTCTGTCCTTTATCGAGCCCATCTTTGCATGAAATGTTCCCTTGGCATCTCTAATTTTCTTGAAGAGATCTCTAGTCTTTCCCATTCTGTTGTTTTCCTCTATTTCTTTGCATTGATCGCTGAGGAAGGCTTTCTTATCTCTTCTCGCTATTGTTTGGAACTCTACATTCAGATGCTTATATCTTTCCTTTTCTCCTTTGCTTTTCGCTTCTCTTCTTTTCACAGCTATTTGTAAGGCCTCCCCAGACAGCCATTTTGCTTTTTTGCATTTCTTTTCCATGGGGATGGTCTTGATCCCTGTCTCCTGCACAATGTCACGAACCTCATTCCATAGTTCATCAAGCACTCTATCTATCAGATCTAGGCCCTTAAATCTATTTCTCACTTCCACTGTATAATCATAAGGGATTTGATTTAGGTCATACCTGAATGGTCTCGTGGTTTTCCCTACTTTCTTCAATTTAAGTCTGAATTTGGCAGTAAGAAGTTCATGATCTGAGCCACAGTCAGCTCCCAGTCTTGTTTTTGTTGACTGTATATAGCTTCTCCATTTTTGGCTGCAAAGAACATAATCAGTCTGATTTCAGTATTGACCATCTGGTGATGTCCATGTGTAGAGTCTTCTCTTGTGTTGTTGGAAGAGGGTGTTTGCTATGACCAGTGCATTTTCTTGGCAAAACTCTATTAGTCTTTGTCCTGCTTCTTTCCGTATTCCAAGGCCAAATTTGCCTGTTACTCCAGGTGTTTCTTAACTTCCTACTTTTGCATTCCAGTCCCCTATAATGAAAAGGGCATCTCTTTTTTTGCACGCATGAATGTCATTCTAGCTCAGCCCTTTATTCTGCATAACACACTCACATATACACAGTAGTAAGTTCCATATCTGGAAAATGTTGAACTTACATTTCAGGAAGACTCTTTCCGTGTCACTTGCATTTCTTTCAACCAGAAAGCACCAACACTTCAATTGGCAATAGACAAATTCTGCTCAGTGTCTGACCTCTGTTGTAAATGATGATGGTGACAAAGATGGATTATTTTATGAGCTGTCACAGTTGTGCCTTATTGAAGGTCGTAACAAATCTACTGGCCCATGCTCTCAGTGGGCTTCATTGAGTATCCCTAGAACTCCCCTAATAGGCAAACTTGAATTATTTTCTGTAGCTGTCTTCTATGTCACATTAAATTTTTAGTCTTAGTGAAGAGAGTTTTGGAGATCCAGTTGTTTCAAAAAAATGTTCCCATGATTATCAACTGATATTGTCTAAATAGTATATTTTCAGATGGAGGTTATGAAGTGGCTCTTCCAGTCTCTACCAAATATACCTGACATAGTTATATTAATGTATTCTACACTGCTGAAAGTTGAAAAAATCTGTGAAGATCTGTAAAAAGATAGACTACATATAAATAATTTCTGGAATTTCAATTAAACAAGATCCCAAGAGATCTAGATATAATGGACACATACATAGTTGAGGATGAGACCTGGATCAACTATTTCTATTAATTCTGTTGTGTCATGCCTGGCATTCCCTAAACATGATGTGGACAGAATGGATATTAGAGAGATAGAGACAATTTCAATATATGTAACCTGTTATACAGGCTTCCCAGGTAGTGGTAAAGAACTCTCCTGCCAGTGTAGGAGACACAAAAGATGAGGGTTCAATCCCTGAGTCAGGAAGATACCCTGGAGGAGGGCATTGCAATCCATTCCAGTACTCTTGCCTGGAGAATCCCATGGACAGAGAAGCCTGGCATGCTACAGTCCATAGGGTCACCAAGAGTCAGACATGGCTGAAGTGACTTAGCACTCATGAACAACCTATGATACTTCAGATCGGTCGCTCAGTCATGTCTGATTCTTTGCAACCCCATGGACTGCAGCGTGCCAGGCCTCCCTATCCATCACCAACTCCTGGAGTTTACACAAACTCATGTCCATTGAGTCGGTGATGCTATTATACTTGGAAGCATGTAAAGCAAAGAAACAAAGTTATGTAAAACATAGGGATGGGATGGTTTGCACTGTAAGCTGTCAGATAAAAGTATGTCTCAGACTTTACCATCTAGCAGCAAATTTTACATTCCAGAGGTGAGCTAGTCAAAAATGGATAAATTTCATGCTTCACATAAACTACAGTGATGATTTCAGAGATCTAGAGAAAAGTCATATAACATTCTGAGATACACTTAGCAGATGAGAGAAATGATATACTAGTGGCATCAACTGAACAGCAAGTTGTGCGTAAAGCAGCATAAAACATTAGGTTGGAATTTGATGTACCAAAAATATGAAATTAAATATAATAATGAATAAATCTGAGAGCCATTCCAACTCCAAAGCAATTGTCACATTTTTCAACAAGAGAAATGATCTATCAGCACATGACTTTTGTAGGAAGTTGTATAAAAATTCTTGAATTCTCAGATATCATGGATCAGCCAATTATGTAGAGAAAAATAATCCACGCAAAGCTAGTGGGTTATTAAAGAAAATGATTTTTCATCATAAAAAATTAACTCTTAGATACCTTTAAAGCATTTATATTTCCAGAAATATGATCACAAAAGGAAAAACAAAACAAGTTGACTATCTGGGAGAAAGGCTCGAGGGATGAAAATTGTGTTCCTAACTTAATTTTAGGTGTGTTCAGAAAATAAGTATAAAATGATGTGGCATATATTGTCGTGTTGTTTAGTTGCTCAGTCATGTCCGACTCTTTTGCAACCCCATAGACTGTAGCCCATCTGGCTCATCTGTCCATGGGATTTCCCAGGCAACAATACTGGAGTGGGGCCATTTCCTTCTCCAGGATATTTTCCTGACCCAGGAATTGAACCCATGTCTCATGCATCGGCAGGTAGATTATTTACCACTGAGCCTTCTGGCAAGCCCTGGTGGCATACATTAGAATCCTACAAAGAAAAAGTACTTATATTTTTGGACTCTTGTGTCTAGAACAGTGTCTAGATCCTACATTTTTGTTCAATGGAATTTAGTGCTAAATCTCATAGGGACTCATAAAAGGTTAAAAGATTTGGCTTGCCTACATCTTTCTCCCACAATTTCTGATGGATTGGGTGGCTCTGCTTGTATGATGTCTCCTGCTACTGCTAAGTCACTTCAGTCGTGTCCAACTCTGTGCAACCCCATAGACAGCAGCCCACCAGGCTCCCCCGTCCCTGGGATTCTCCAGGCAAGACCACTGGAGTGGGTTGCCATTTCCTTCTCCAATGCATAAAAGTGAAAAGTGAAAGTGAAGTCGCTCAGTCGTGTCCGACCCTCAGCAACCCCATGGACTGCAGCCTTCCAGGCTCCTCCGTCCATGGGATTTTCCAGGCAAGAGTACTGGAGTGGGGTGCTATTGCCTTCTCCTGTATGATGCCAGTTAGATTTAAAATAAGGATATTCACTCCATCTGTTGAGTGTTTTCAGGCATCAAAATTTAGGGTTTCAGTAAACCAAACATTCACTTAGTGAAATGACTCGCTTTTCACCTGACTCTGTTTTTTGATATTATATAAATCAAGGCTTGGCAAGCAATGACTTATAGGTGAACTATAGTCCACGGGTCAAATCTGGTTTGACTCTTATTTTTTTCAAATGAAGTTTTATTGGAACACAACCTGCCCATTTATTTAGGCATTATCTGTGACTGCTTTCTTGCTGCAACAATAGTTCTAGGTTCTTGCACCAGAAATCACAGTCCACAAAGCTGAAAATATTCATTGTATGGCTCTTTATAGAAACAATTTACAATCCAATTCTATCTATAGTAAACTGCAAATCTTTTGTTCAAATCTCTTAAGAAAAAAAAGCAAAGTAATGCTGAAAGTTAGGTCCTATTTTAAAACTGGAAATTCCTCTGACCACTGAAACCAGTAAATAATGTGATTCAAAGCAATCATAAAAAAGTTCAGGGATTGGTGTGCTGGTAATGAAGAAAAGTAAACTCTTATTCAGGAAAACACTTTAAACTAGATACTATTGAAAACTCAGAGAAACAGAAGTAGTAGTCTCATCTTATCTTTAGCTAAGAGATTAAAGAAAAAGGCAAAGTTTCTTCTGCTCACTCTTGGATCTGATCCTGATTAAACAGTGGTTGTGGATATTTTGGGGTTTTTTTTGAGTCACAGGTAAGAAGGAGGCTGTTAGTCCTTCTCATTCAGGTGGAAAACTTCCCCCACTCCATGTATTCCTCAGAGTAAATGATTGGTTTAGGAATTATGGGACATCTCAGTGATCCATGTTATTTTAGTCAATCCAATAGTCAAATTAAAGTGATTCTGTAGCAATCTAATTAATCATTCATTGATCTTAAATTATAGCTTAAAAAACAAAGAAATATATTGGCTAGAAATTTATTGACTTCTTTTGATTATGTTCACAGAGGAGCTATAATTTCTTTAACAGTGTCTGAATATAATTCATAGAATTACCTGCCTGCAGTCATAATACAAACATGATAAAAATGTTCTACAGTCTCAACTTTCAAAATATACCAGGAGGGAAATAAAGGCAATTATTTTTTTCCAAGAGAAATATTGAAAAAAATCATTTTAAGTGAAAATAGTGGAATAAAAATGCACTTAAATAATGATTATAGCAGTGTATATCTGTCCTCAGACAAGATTTTTACATTTTTAATACTATACATGGAATGGCAAATAAGATTTTGTTGTAGTACAAAACAAAGGTTTTAGAGTTAAGACCAAGTTTACAAGAATAGACAAAAACCTGGCTTAAAATCTCTGACCCATCCTGGTGAAGTAAGTAACACTTGAAAGTGTCAGGGGTATGTTGCTGACTTAGATCCTTCTTCAAGATTGAAGGGCTTATTCTCTCTTTCAGCAGCCATGGAAAGAAGGTTGATAAGTGTCAGCTGTCAGACCACTCAAGAAACTATCCTTAGCTAAAGAGAGTCACCTCTTCCAAAGCCACACCTTCTTTCCAGGACAGCTTCTATCCAGTGACTGGACAGTAAGTTGTATAAAGGACTAGACACTTTGTCACAACTCAAGGGCAATTCTGGCTTCAGAGTTCCATGGAGGGTTGCCTGAAGCCCTACTGTGACTTCTCCACAACCTAAATTATCCCTCTGTCCAATCTTCTTTATCTCCCCTGTAAAAGTGATCCCAAGAGAACTCTTAAAAAATTATTTATTTTTTGGCTGTACTGGGGCTTTGTTTCTGCATGGTCTTTAGTTGTGGCTAGCAGAGACTACTCTCTAGTTGAGGCGTGCAGTTTTCTCATTGTGGTGGCTTCTCTTGTTGCAGAGCTCTGGCTCTGGGGCATGCAGGCTTCTGAAGTTGTGGTGCTTGGGTCCAGTTGCTCTACAGCATGTGGGATCCTCTCAGACTAGGGACCGCTGCTGCGCGTGAACCCATGTCTCCTGCATTGACAGGCAGATTCTTTACTCCTGAGCCACTATGGAAACCCCCAAGAGAACTCATGAATTACCATCCACCATGCTAATCTCTGGACTTCCCTGGTAGCTCAGCCGGTAATGAATCCACCTGCAATGCAGGAGACCCTGGTTTGATTCCTGGGTCAGGAAGATCTGCTGGAGAAGGGATAAGCTACCCACTCCAGTATTCTTGGGCTTCCCTGGTGGCTCAGCTTATAAAGAATCTGCCTGCAATGTGGGAGACCTGGGTTGGATCCCTGGGTTGGGAAGATCCCCTGGATAAGGGAACAGCTACCTACTCCAGTATTCTGGCCTGGATAATTCCATGGATTGTATAGTCCATGGAGTTGCAAAGAATTAGACACGACTGAGCGACTTTCCAGAGAAGGCAGTGGCACCCCACTCCAGTACTCTTGCCTGGAAAATCCCATGATGGAGGAGCCTGGTAGGCTGCAGTCCATGGGGTCGCTAAGAGTCGGACATGACTGAGCGACTTCACTTTGACTTTTCACTTTCATGCATTGGAGAAGGAAATGGCAACCCACTCCAGTGTTCTTGCCTGGAGAATCCCAGGGACAGGGGAGCCTGGTGGGCTGCCGTCTCTGGGGTTGCACAGAGTTGGACACGACTGAAGTGACTTAGCAGCAGCAGCAGCAGCAGAGCGACTTTCACTTCACTTAATTTCCTGCTAATCTCCAGGCTTCCCTGGTGGCTCAGGGGTAAAGAATCCACCTGCAATGCCAGAGATGCTGGCTGGATCCCTGGGTCTGGAAGATCTCCTGGAGATGGAGATGGCAACTCACTCCAGTATTCTTGCCTGAAAAATCCCATGGACAGAGGTGCCTGGTGGGCTGCAGTCCATGGGGTTGCAAAAGAGTTAGACATGATTTAGTGACAAAGCAACAATAACAGTGCTAATCTCCATCTCAGTTCTGCTTCCTATTGAGTCAATGATTGGAATAGACTAAAAAAGTGCACATTCAGATTAAATTTTTGGAGACAGAGCATCCAAATCTGGCTGTCAATGAAAAACCCAGCATAGTGGTAGGTGGAAAATGATAGCCTCTGGCTCAAATCAGCGGACTAATGTGCCCTGGTAGAGACATAGTGACTGATATCAAATTATCATGTAACCATCATGTGTTTGGTTCTGTTGTACTTACCAAATCATGAAATCAAAGTCCATTGAAATTCCATTATAACATGGAAGTTGTACACTTGGGATTGAGCATGACCAGTGACAAAAATGGTAAGTTTGTCATACAAGCAAGGTTACCCAGACTCCATGTTCAACACAATTGTTGAATCAACATCTCTCCTTCAGCTCACTTCTATGCCCATATGGTGACTTATTATAACCAAGGGACGGAGGCAGAAAACAAGGTCAAATCATTTCTCTGATCTAGGTGCTTAGTACAAGTAAGTACAACTGAAAATGTATTGCAGCTGGTAATCCACTTTGGTTAAATGGAAATAACCTGAGTCAGTACAGTTGTCCTTTGGTATCTGTGGGAGATTGCTTTTAGGACCCACTGGAGATCCATGAATACTCAATTCTCTTTGTTGGTTCTCTGTATCTGTGGTTCTCCATTCATGGATTCTGAAGGCCAGAGGGCCAATTATATGTAGACTCATGAGCAATGGCAAATGGCTTGGGGAGAGTGCTCAGAGGTTGAACAGAGAGAAAGAAATGGGTTGGCAAGTTCATCAGAAGCCAAAAAGAGAAAAATTGGTAAGGCCATCTGGAATAGCAGCATGGGATGTGCCTACAGGAATGGACACAAAGTGTAAAAATCTTTGTATTTCATGTTAATGCCCACTGGTGCATATCTCCCATGGAAGGGTTACTATATAGCCAACTAGAGTATGTATGTCTTGGCTATTTGACATCAACCAGCCTTTGTTATTCCCCTCTCCCCCAATTCTGGCACAATGAATGAATGGACAGAAGAGTTATGGTAGCATGTATGGACTCAACATCAGTATAGATAAGGTGGTTTATGGGTTTCAGCCTGTCAGCAAAAAAGTTCAAGTCTAAATCCCCGATTGAGTCTCCTACCTCAAGGAGGATAACCATATCCTTTGTAGCAGGTTTATTACGTTGGACTCCTTCAACCAGGAAGGAATAGTGATTTATTTTGATGGACATTGATACATGTTTCAGGTATGGGTTTTTCCTTCCTGCTTGAAGGGCCTTATCCAGGATGACTGTCAAGGGACTTGTGTAAGTATCTGATGCATTTACATGGCATTCCCAAAAGTATTATGTTCAATTGTATTTTTGGTCCTTAGCATTATTTTCTCATCAGCCATGTTAGCTCTCTGGTGCTATGTAATTTCACAGCCTAATATAGTCTGTCGTACAAATACAAAATTTTATAAGGAAAAAAGTCAGAACAATCAACTAAACTACAAATAGCTATGTGGGCCAATTGTTGGTCAGCTTTCCATTTAAAAAGCATGGAAATTCTGAACAATAGGATTCTTCTATTTATTTCTTCTGGACTGACCTCTTGTCCAACTACAACCATTACATTGTTTTCTAACTCTATTCAGTATTCTGGCCTGGAGAATTCCATGGACTGTATAGTCCATGGGGTCACAAAGAGTCAGACAGGACTGAGCAACTTTCACCTTCATGTAAGGAAACTGGATAACAAACATGCATAGCTGGGAATGGAATGGGGATGAGAAAATAAATAGACAAATTCTGACTCTGATCTGCAACTAAAGTGTTTGAATCTTGTGGAAGAGATGGTTTATTGATATCAGGATTTATTCTCCACTTTTGTTGTTGTTGTTGTTATGTTCCTCAGTTGTGTCTGACTCTTTGCGATGCCAAGGACTGTAGAACGCCTAGCTTACCTGTCCTTCACCATCTCCTAGAGCTTGCTCAAACTCATGTCCATTGAGTTGATGATGCCACCCAACCATTTTTTCCTCTGTCCTCCCCTTCTCCTCCTGCCTTCAATCTTTCCCAGCATCAGGGTCTGTTCCAATGAATTGTCTCTTTACATCAGGTGGCCAAAGTACTGGAGCTTCAACCTCAGCCTCAGCCCTTCCAATGAATATTCAGGGTTGATTTCCCTTAGGATTAACTGGTTTGATTTCCTTGCTGTCCAAGGGGCTCTCAAGAGTCTTCTCCAGCACCACAGTTTGAAAGCATCAATTCTTTGGACCTTAATGTTCTTTATGGTCCAACTCACATCTGTACATAACTACTGGAAAAACCATAGCTTTGCCTAGATGGACCTTTGTTGTCAAAGTGATGTCCCTGCTTTTTAATAGTTATCTGGGTTTGTCATAATTTTTCTTCCAAGGAACAAGCACCTTTTAATTTCATAGGTGTAATCACCATATGCAGTAATTTTGGAGCCCAAGAAAATAAAGTCAGTCACTGTTTCCATTTTTTCCCCATATATTTGCCATGAAATGATGGGACCAGATGCCATGATCTTCATTTTTGGAATGTCAAGTTTAATCTAGCTTTTTCACTCTCCTCTTTCACTTTCATCAAGAGGCTCTTTAGTTCCTGTCTATTTTCTGCTATTAGGATAGACCATCTGCATACCTGAGATTATTGATATTTCTTCTGACAATCTTGATTCTGGCTTGTGCTTCATCCAGTCCAGCCTTTCACATGATGTACTCTGCATATAAGTTAATTAAACAGGGTGACAATATATAGCCTTCATGTTCTTCTTTCCCAATTTTGAATCAGTCCTTTGTTCCATGTCCAGTTCTAACTGTTGCTTCGTGACCTGCATACAGGTTTCTCAGGAGGCGGGTAAGATGATATGGTATTCCCATCTCTTTAAGAATTTTCCATGGTTTATTTTGATTCACACTCAAAGGTTTTAACATAGTCAATGAAGCAGAAATAGATGTTTTTCTGGAATTCCTTGCTTTTTCTTATAATCCAACAGATGTTGTCAATTTGACCTCCGATTCCTCTGCCCTTTCTAAATCCACCTTGTACATTTGGAATTTCTCATTTCACCTATTCAAGTTTTAATTAGGACTCTGGCTCCCTCTACGATGCAGCTAGATAGTATTAGCAGTTAAGAGACCATATTCCCCAGGCTCCCTTGCTATCACTTTCCAGTATATAAGCAAAGTGATTTGTTCATTTCTGGCTCACATCCTTAGAGCAAGCTGCTTGCTCCCCACTTCCTCTTTCCTTTTTCTGATCTCCAGGAAATAAATAAACTCAGAGAAAGATACTATGTGTCAGAGATGAGAGTCATTCCTTAGACTTCCATCTTCCCTCAGTCACTGTATTTTTGGAAATCTCTTTGTTACAGCTACTTAGTTTAAACCATATGAATAAATGAGTCATATTAATCAATAAATATATGAAGAGGAAAACAGGAAGTGCTGTTAATCACAGTGTGGGTTGCTCCTGTCTGCCCCAGGAATCAAAAGTAAGTAATGTGTTTTTCAGGAGTATGGTGAGAAGTGCATAATATAAATAGAAGCAAGGATCTATAGGAAAATGTAAAGGAGGGAAGCTTAGAATAAGGAATGGCAACAATAGAAATATACAAAATTGACTTTAATATTTAAATACACACCCAGTGTTTCTGGTTATTTATTTTAATGAGACTGCCTTTTAATTTTTACTTACTTTTTTGGCTGTACCATGAGTCCTGCAGAAACTTAGTTCCCAATCAGGGGTCAGACCTTTGCCCCCTGCAGTGGAAGCTTGGAGTCTTAACTTTTGGAACCTCTGGGAAGTCCCTGCTTCTGGCAATTTTATATGAACTTCTAATTGGACATCATGGACACCTCAAGTTTAATATAAATGGTTACTCTTAGATTCTAGTCCAGATTCCTTTATGCTTTCCCAGGTGTTCAACTCTGAGCTATGATGCAGAGTTATGAAAAGGAGGGGCCCATATGTGCTATATTTAAAAATATGTACTGTAGACCCATTTAGAATTGATTCTGTCCCTTCACATACTGTTGCTTCACTTACTGTTACTAGACTCTTTGAATTTCAGTTTATTCTTATATAAATGAGGATAATACCCACAACAGAGAGTTAACATAAGGTGTAAGGGAATAAAAATCCAGTCAGTTCAGTTGCTCAGTCATGTCTGACTCTTTGTGACTCCATGAACTGTAGCACATTAGGCTTCCCTGTCTATCACCAGCTCCCAGACCTTGCTCAAACTCATGTCCATCGAGTCGATGATGCCTTCCCAACATCTCATCCTCTGTCATTCCCTTCTCCTCCCACCTTCAATCTTTCCCAGCATCAGGGTCTTTTCAAATGACTCAGCTCTTTGCATCAGGTGGCCAAAGTATTGGAGTTTCAACATCAGTCCTTCCAGTGAATATTCAGTACTGATTTCCTTTAGGCTGGACTGTTGGATCTCCTTGCAGTCCAAGGGACTCTCAAAAGTCTTCTCCAATACCACAGTTCAAAAGCATCAATTCTTTGGTGCTCAGCTTTCTTTATAGTCCCACTCTCACATCTATACATGACTGTTGGAAAAACCATAGCTTTGACTAGATGGACCTTTGTTGGTAAAGTAATGTCTCTGCTTTTTAATATGCTGTCTAGGTTGGTCATAGTTTTTCTTCCAAGGAGCAAGTGTCTTTTAATTTCATGACTGCAGTCACCATCTGCAGTGACTTTGGAGCCCAAGAAAATAAAGTCTGTCACTGTTTTTCTTATTTCCCCATGTATTTGCCATGAAGTGATGGGACCAGATGTCATGATCTTAGCTTTTGGAATGTTGAGTTTGAAGCCAGTTTTTTCACTTTTATCTTTCACATTCATCAAGAAGCTCTTCAGTTCTTCACTTTCTGCCATAATGGTGGTGTCATCTGCATATCTGAGGTTATTGATATATCTCCAGGCCATCTAGTTGGCAAATCTTACAATCTTCTTGGCAATCTTACTCAGCAAATGAATAAAAAATCTTAGCTAAACGCAAAATTTTATTTTGCTGAGTTTTTCTAACAAAAAGTTAAAATAATATAAATACATAAATTTTAAAAAGAAATAAAAAGACTTAGGACATTCCCTGGCACATAAGAAACATGCACTCAGTTTGTTGTTGCTACTGTATTATTATTATTGATAATAAAACTGTAACTGATGCTTGTTTCCTTCAGTGACCAAAACCTATTGATATTAAAATATCTGAATATGGAAACATTTTTATCTTTGTCTAAAATTGTAGGATTTCTCCCCACCAGAGAGAAATACACAACTAGAAATAGAAACAGTGAGAAGCATGTATCTACTTTCCTATCTCTTAGTGATTACTGAACCAAAGACATTTTTTAGTGTGGAAACTTGAAATCCAAATCTCCAGAGTCCTTCATCCATGCAGAGTGCTATGAAATTTCTCTGTTCTTCAAGTCACTATTTAATATGGGTCAAAGTCCTGGTGTTTAATGATAAATGGCAGTGAGAATGGCCTCTTCAAATGACAATAAATTAAGGGCAAAGACCACAGATCTGCTGAGTTGCTTACTAAGCTTTGAATCTAGCAAATAGCTTCCTGCATGTATATTAGAATTTTTAGATAGATTTTCCAGTACAAAGAGGCCTCATGTTTATAAGTATTCAGATGGACGATTTTAAGTTTTAGGAATTTAAATGAGATAGGTAGAGGTCCTGAAGAAAATACTAAATCACTGGAGCTGAACTTTAACACCTGTTCTACAGTTAATTAGTTGAATTAGAGTCACTTTGTAAGAGAGTTAATCAATTCTCTTGTTTTAGCTGCCCCAATGCTTCTGAAATTTGCTGATGGTATCATTACATTGGAATGAGACACTGAATTTTAATAGGAGTATTTCTTTTAAAATCTTAGTGGTACAACAAAAACAAGCATATATCTATATATATATATATATATATATTTTCCTGCAAAATAAGGACTTTACCAGGGCAGGATTATGCCCTTATCTGAACAATAGAATGAAATAACCTAGCAATCAAATGTAGCTTTGTTAAGTGCAGCTTGGTAGTCACTATGCCTAGTGCAGTATCTGGCATAGACTAAGATTTAACTAAACATTTTCTAACATTGTTTGTGTAAGTAGTAATATAATTATCTATTTGACAGAATGCCTAAATGCAGTGGGTTGCTAACTACATTATATAATATAAAGACCTTCAGAAAATTGTTTCCTTCACATCCAAAAATATTTTTTCATTAAAGTTATCACATTAAGTTATGACTAAAATATCCTGTGACAAAAAGGCAAGAGAGTGAAGTTTTTATTTTAAGTGTGTATAAATATTTTCTTGGTCTCCAAAATCACTGCATACAGGGCCTGCAGCCATGAAATTCGAAGATGCTTGCTCCTTGAAATGAAAGATATGACCAACCTAGAGAGCATATTAAAAAGCAGAGACATCACTATGCTGACAAAGATCCATATATTCGAAGCTATAGTTTTTCCAGTAGTCATGTATGGATATGAGAGTTGGACCATAAAGAACATTGAGCACCAAATAATTGATGTTCTTGAGTTATGGTACTAGACAGGACTCCTGAAAGTCCTTTGGGTGGCAAGGAAATCAAATGAGTCAATCCTAAAGGAAATCAACCCAGAATTTTCATTGGAAGGGCTGATGCTGAAGCTTAAACCCCAATACTTTGGACACCTGATATGAAAAACTGACTCATTGGTAAAGACCCTGATGCTGGGAAAGATAGAAGGCAGGAGGAGAAGGGGATGACAGAGGCTGAGATGGTTGGATGGCATCACTGACTCATGGACATGAATTTGAGCAAACTCTGGGAGATAGTGGGAGATAGAGAATCTTGGTGTGCTGCAGTCCATGGGGTCACAAAGAGTTGGACATGACTTAGGGACTGAATGACAACAAAACATGTCAATCAAATGTAACTTTCTGAAATGCAGCTTGGTAGATACTGTACCTAGTGCAGTATCTTGCATAGACTAGAATTTAACTAAACATTTTCCAACATTATTCATGTAAGTGGTAATTCAATTATCTGTTTGATGAAATACCTAAAAGCAATGAGTTGCTAACTGCATAATATAATACAAAGGCATTCAGAAAAATGTTTACTTCACAACCCAAAGTATTTTTTCATTGAAAATCTCACATTAACTTATCACTTAAATGTCCTGTGACAGAAAGGCAAGAGAGTGCAATTTTTAGTTGAATATGTATACACCACCACCAGACACAGACAGACAGACGCATACACATATTTGGCAATTACATGTCTGGCCTCTGACTAAGGATTTAAATATATTAACTCATTTAAACCTTGCAACATGACTCGGTACTGTTATTATCATCAGTTAATTTTCAAATCATTTGATTTCCAGTTTGTTTGTTTTTTTTTTGAGAATTCTCCATACTCTTCTCCAAACCCTGAGAAAACCATAATTGGAAAAAAAAAAAAAAAGAACACATATACCCCAATGTTCATCCAGCACTGTGTTTACAATAGCCAGGACATGGAAACAACCTAGGTGCCCATTAACAAATGAATGGATAAAGAAATAGTGGTACATATATGCAATGGAATATTACTCAGCCATTAAAAGGAATGAATTTGAATCAGTCCTAGTGAAGTGGAGGAACCTAGGGCCTGTTATACAGAGTGAACTAATTCAGAAAGAGAAAAACAGTTATTGTATATTAATGCATACATATGGAATCTAGAAAAATGCTACAATGAACCTATTTGTAGGGCAGCAGTAGAGATGCAAATACAGAGAACAGACTTGTGGACACGGCGGGGAGAAGGACAGGGTAGGACAAGCTGAAAGAGAAGCATTGAAACATATACATTCAGTTCAGTCACTCAGTCACGTCCGAATCTTTGCAACCCCATGAATCACAGCACGCCAGGCCTCCCTGTCCATCACCAACTTCCAGAGTTCACTCAAACTCATGTCCATCGAGTCAGTGATGCCATCCAGCCATCTCATCCTCTGTCGTCCCCTTCTCCTCCTGCCCCCAATCCCTCCCAGCATCAGAGTCTTTTCCAATGAGTCAACTCTTCACATGAGGTGGCCAAAGTACTGGAGTTTCAGCTTTAGCATCATTCCTTCCAAAGAAATCCCAGGGCTGATCTCCTTTATTTATATATATATTTTAAATTTTATTTTATTTTTAAACTTTACATAATTGTATTAGTTTTGCCAAATATCAAAATGAATCTGCCACAGGTATACATGTGTTCCCCATCCTGAACCCTCCTCCCTCCTCCCTCCCCATACCATCCCTCTGGGTCGTCCCAGTGCACTAGCCCCAAGCATCCAGTATCGTGCATCGAACCTGGACTGGCAACTCGTTTCATACATGATATTTTACATGTTTCAATGCCATTCTCCCAAATCTTCCCTCTGATCTCCTTTAGAATGGACTGGTTGGATCTCCTTGCAGTCCAAGGGACTCTCAAGAGTCTTCTCCAGCACCACAGTTCAAAAGCAGCAGTTCTTCGGTGCTCAGCTTTCTTGACAGTCCAACTCTCACATCCATACATGACCACTGGAAAAACCATAGCCTTGACTAGACAGACCTTTGTTGGCAAAGTAATGTCTCTGCTTTTCAATATGCTATCTAGGTTGGTCATAACTTTTCTACCAAGGAGTAAGTGTCTTTTAATTTTATGGCTGCAGTGACCATCTGCAGTGATTTTGGAGCCCCCAAAAATAATGTCTGACACTGTTTCCACTGTTTCCTCATGTATTTGCCATGAAGTGATGGGACCAGATGCCATGATCTTTGTTTTCTGAATGTTGATATGTAAACAGCAGCTAGTGGGAATGTGCTCCTGAGGCAGGGAGCTCGTGACAACCTACAGGGGTGAGATATGGTGGGATGTGGGAGGCAGGATCCAGAGGGAAGGGACATATGTATACCTATGGCTGATTCATGTTGATGTATGGCAGAAACCAACAGAATATTGTAAAGCAATTATCCTCCAATTAAAAATAAATTAAAAAAAAAGAAAACATTTTGAAAGCATGTGAGACGCTAGTGAGTTAGTCTGATAAGGTTGTGAGGATGCTGGGAATTCAATGATAGAATTCTATTTTTGAAAATTGGGTCTATCTAGATGCTAAGGATTTAATTAAGTAATTCACTATTTGTACTGTACCTACTATGATTTAGCAATTTCAAAATATATAGTGCTCTCCTAAATCTGACACTATTGCATGCAAGACCTATTGGGATAGTATATGCAAGACATAAAATGCAATTCACTGTAGTATGTAATATATTCAAGAGGCAGTGGGAAAAAAATGCTTTCAGATAAAGTGAGTTGAATTTGCATAAATGCCTCCAGCTTTATTGACTCTCTACATTAAACTATTATTTCCCTTAATCAGTTCATATTCTATACCCTATATGAGCATCATTAAAGAACTGTGAGGGGACTTTAGATTAGGCTTTAATTCTTGAAACCTTTAGAATTTCTGCCATTGTGTGAAAATTATTATACTGTAGTGTATTTATGTGGCTTAATATCTGTCCTCTATGCTGAATTTTTTCTGTATTTATTTATTTGTTTGGTTGCCTCGGATCTTTGCAGCATGGGGAATCTTTTGCTGTTGCACCTGGGCTTCTCTCTAGTTATAGAACAGGCTTAGTTGCCTCACAACATGTGGGATCATAGTTGCCTGACCAGGGATCAAAAGAGTCGGACATGACTCAGTGGCTAAAAACAACAACAATAACATTGGATTGTAACCCAAAGTATGAAATAAATATACATGAGTTCATATGACATGAATAAATGATTAAAGAGATATATTAATTTAAGCAAAGTTACAAATATTGTTTAAAGAAATGTTCCAAATTAATTTATATAAATTCTCATCCTCAATCCCAAAGTGAAGAATACTTCCTCTTTCTCCCTTCTCTCCCCAATTGGGAGCTACACATAATGACTTACTCCCAAAGACTAGCATAAGTAAAGTGAAAACTTTAACTTTACAGTGTATAAGGAAAACTTTAACTTTACAGTGTAGAAAGCTTGGCTGTATGATCAAAGATAATGTCATCAGTGATAAGTCATGTCAGTGGTATGTACTCCTGAAATAATTGATGAAAAGAACACTTCTACGTTATTCTTCCTCCAATACACCAACAACAATTTGGACACTGAGAAAAACACCACACAAAATCCAGATTGAGGGATAGTCTACAAAACACTTGACCAGTACTCCTCAAAATCATCAAGAGAATGAAAAACAAATAAAAATTTAGAAGCAGTCAAAGGTCGAAGGGAACTAAGAACATATAATGATTAAATGCAGTATGAGATCCTGGCTTGAATCTTAGAAGAGAGAAAAAATGTCCAACTCTTTGTGATTCCACGGACTATACAGTTCATAGAATTCCCCAGGCCAGAATACTGGAGTGGGTAGCCTTTCCCTTCTTCAGGGGATCTTCCCAACCCAGGGATCAAACCCAGGTCTCCCACATTGCAGGCAGATTCTTTACCAGCTGAGCCACAAGGGAAGCCCTAGAAGAAGATAAAAATGTCTTAGATGAACACGTGAAGTATGAATGAATTTTGGACTGTAGTTGATAACAATTCTGGGATGGGGTCTATGGGAACTTTCTGTAGTTTCTTTGCAATTTCTTTGGAAATCTAAAACTATGCTAAAATTAAAAGTTCATTTAAAAATATATATTGATCATACTGCTTCTAGTATTAGTGACCCAAATAACTGTGCCTGCATACTCAGTTACTTCAATCATATCAACTTTTGTGATTCTTTGGACCATAACCCACCAGGCTCCTATGTCTATGGGGAGTCTCCAGGCAAGAATACTGGAATGAGTTGCCATTTCTTCCTTCATGGGATCTTCCCAACCCAGGGATAAAACCCACGTTTCTGATATCTCCTGCATGGGCATTTAGCACTAGCTCCAACTGGGAAGCCCCTAAATAATTATACCACTTGTAAAAAATTAATAAGAAGTAAAAGCTACCTGAAGGCACTGTAGGATAGACAAATACAAGCAAATTTTAGAGAAGTATTTACACTAGGAAAAGGGGATGACTCTTGGTTTAGAGTTTTCAGCCTAATACCAAGACACAGACACAATGTAAAGTGACTGAGACTCCAATAGGAAGACCTTAGTCACTTCCTTATGGCCTTAAAGAACAAAAGGATACGGTTCAGGAAACCATAGTTGCTAGATATCAATAACCTCAGATATACAGATGACACCACTCTTATGGCAGAAAGTGAAGAAGAACTAAAGAGCCTCTTGATGAAAGTGAAAGAGGAGAGTGAGAAAGTTGGCTTAAAGCTCAACATTCAGAAAACGAAGATCATGGCATCCGGTCCCATCACTTCATGGCAAATAGATGGGGAAACAGTGGCTGACTTTATTTTTCTGGGCTCCAAAATCACTGCAGATGGTGATTGCAGCCATGAAATTAAAAGACGCTTACTCCTTGGAAGGAAAGCTATGACCAACCTAGATAGCATATTGAAAAGCAGAGACATTACTTTGTCAACAAAGGTCCATCTAGTCAAGGCTATGGTTTTTCCAGTGGTCATGTATGGATGTGAGAGTTGGACTATAAAGAAAGCTAAGCACAGAAGAATCTATGCTTTTGAACTGTGGTGTTGGAGAAGACTCTTAAGAATCCCTTAGACTTCAAGGAGAGCCAACCAGTCCATCCTAGAGGAAATAAGTCCTGAATATTCATTGGAAGGACTGATGCTGAAGCTGAAACTCCAATACTTTGGTCAGCTGATGCAAAGAGCTAACTCATTTGAAAAGACCCTGATGCTGGGAAAGATTGAGGGCAGGAGGAGAAGGGGACAACAGAGGATGAAATGGTTGGATGGTGTCACTGACTCAATGGACATGGGTTTGGGTGAACTCCGGGAGTTGGTGCTGGACAGGGAGGCCTGGCGTGCTGTGGTTCATGGGGTCGCAAAGAGTTGGACACAACTGAGCGACTGAACTGAACTGAACTGAAGGGGGAAGGAGGATCATGAAAAGAACAGAACTTGAAGGAAAATCTCTTATTTTTTTATATAAACTCTGCCCAAATCTCTGAATGAACTCTGAACCATACACATGTAGGCAGACTTGCAACAGCTTATCTCAGAATAAAATAACTAAACTGTGATTCAAGGTGACCTCAAAGTACAGGGTTTGCAGTTTGAGTCCATAAATAAGTTAATTACCCTCTATAATGACAAAGCCCATATTTATCAAGGATAATATAAAATTAACATTCTGGAGGGGGATATATCTACATGTATTATTTGAGATTATTCTGTAAGAAATATGTATTAATTTAATTATTTATGCATCCTTTCACTTATTTATATCTAGGTTGGCTCATATGCATTTATTTTACACTTTGAGTAAATTCAGTATTGTGCTACTTACTTTGTTGCTCAAATTGTTCCAACCTTGCCTTTGGACCTCTTTTACATTGACTCCTAAGTCCCTCTGACATGTGTGTATGCTTTTGTTTCTTGCTATCTGGCATGACAAGATGTTCCTTGCTCATCTTGTGTTTTCCCTGCTCCAGTCCCTTCAGTGTAGACTGTACTCAGTAAGAATCCTAGAAAGATTTCTTGTGTAACCTGAAAAAAATATATAAGAAAATAGATGGTGCAGTTATAGCTAAAAAAACTTTTGGAAAATTGGTGGGGAGAGTGATTACATGGGTTCATTGAAAGCAGTGAGACTTATTATACATAGGAACTAAATATATTGTCAACCTATAGTAAATAAAATACTGTTAGCATTTATGCTCACAGATTAACAATATAGCAATTTAAAATAATATATAATTTAGAGCTTATAAATTCACAAAAATAAATTCTTACATATAACAATCACCACATATAGTGTTAGTATGAAAAGATGAATTAGTCAATATATCAGATTAGGAAAACTGTCTCTGCTTTAGAAAACATTGAATTAGTTTATTAGCATTTTTGTTGTTCATTTGCTAAGTCATATCCAATTCTTTCACCCCATCAGAAGCATGCCAGGCTTCCCTGTCTTTCAGTATCTCTCAAGAGTTTGCTAAAACTCATATCCATTGAGTTGGTGATGCTATCAAACCATCTCATCCTAATAAAGGCAAACACAATATTAACAGGAAAGCCCTAATAAAATGTATTTATACAAATATACCAATGAATATATAGGCTAATATGTCCATGGAAGGAAAGAATTTCTAAAGAAAAAAAAAAGTTAAATACATGAAGGATGAGAGTAGATAAATTTAACTACTGTAATATTTACTATATCTGTGTGAAATATGTAAAGAAACTACATGAAACATATCCAACAAATTATTAGTGCTCAAGAGTTTACTAAAGGCAAACAATTTAATTTAAAGGATACAAATGAACTTATTTATATGAATAGAAGTAAAGCCACAGATATAGAAAACAAACTTATGGTTACCAGGGTATAAAGGGAGAGGGGGATAAATTGGGAGATTGTGATTGACATATACATACTACTATATATAAAATAGATAATCAATGTGGACCTATTGTATAGCACAGGAACCTCTGCTTAATACGCTGTAATGAACTATATGAGAAAATTTAAAAAGAGTGGATATATTATAACTGATATACTTTGCTGTACACCTGAAACTAAAACTATATCAAAATATTCATGCATGCATGCTATGTCACTTCAGTCATGTTCCACTGTTTGTGACCCTGTGGACTGTAACTTTCCAGGCTTCCCTGGCCTTCACTTTCTCTTGGAGCTTGCTCCAACTCATGTCCACTGAGTTGGTAATACCATCCAACCATCTCATCTTCTGTCATCCCCTTCTCCTCCTGCCTTCAATCTTTCCCAGCATCAGGGTTTTTTCCAGTGAGTCAGCTCTTCCCATCAGGTGGCCAAAGTATTGAAGCTTCAGCTTCAGCATCAGTCCTTCCAATGAATATTCAGGGTTAATTTCCTTTAGGATTGACTGGTTTGATCTCCTCTGTCCAAGGGACTCTCAAGCATCTTCTCCAGCATGACATTTTGAAAGCATCAATCCTTTGGAGCTCAGCCTTCTTCATGGTCCAACTCTCACCTTCATACATGAAAAAAACATAGCTTTGACTATCCAAATCTTTGTCAGCTAAATGACAAGGTTCCTCTGCCTTTTCTAAATCCATCCTGTGCATCTGGAAGTTCTTGGTACACACACTGTTGAAACCTAGCTTGAACAATTTTGAGCAGAACCTTGCTAACATGTGAAATGAATGTAATTGTCTGGTAGTTTGAACATTCTTTGACATTGCCCTTCTTTGAGATTGAAATGAAAATTGACCTTTTCCTGTGGCCACTGCTGAGTTTTCCAAATTTGCTGGAATATTGAGTGCAGCACTTTCACAGCATCATCTTTTAGGATTTGAAATAGCTCAGCTGGAATTCCATCTCCTCCATTAGCCTTGTTCATAGTGATGCTTCTTAAGGCCCACTTGACTTCACATTCCAGGATGTCTGGCTCAAGGTGAGTGACCACACCATCATGGTTATCTGGGTCATTAAGACCTTTTTTTTTTATACAGTTCTTCTAGGTATTCTTGCCACCTCTTGATCTCTTCTACTTCTGTGAGGTCCTTACCATTTCTGTCCTTTCTTGTGCCCATCTTTCTCTAAAATGTTCCTGTGGTATCTCCAGTTTTCTTGAAGAGATCTCTAGTCTTTCCCATTCTATTGTTTTCTTCTATTTCTTTGCATTGTTCCCTTAAGAAGGCTTTATTATCTCTCATTGCTATACTTTGGAACTCTGTATTCAGTTGGGTATGTCTTTCCTTCGCTTTTAGCTTCTCTTCTTTTCTTAGCTATTTGTAAGTCCTCCTGAGACAGTTATTTTTCCTTCTTGCATTTTACCTAAAAGGAGCATGGCTCAATAAGCTCTGTTGTGATTAATACTACCAAATAGTTTAAAACAATAAAAAATAATAAAAAATATTTACATGTATTATCAAAGATTTCCAAAATTTTATTGTTTTGGGAAAATAATCTTAGAAAAAACATATATATTATAAGATTATTTATGTAAAATATAAACAATCACAGTGATAAAACTATTTTATGACTATATGTGCACATATATGGAACGCACATAGAAAGAAAATATATATATAGCCTTATGAGATAATTAAGAATATGAGGGAGAAATTTGGAAGAAAGTGAAGACTTGAGCTTATCTGACATAGCTTAGATTTTTATAAAGAACCCATATTAACATACTCCTTATGCAATTAAAACTAATTTGAAAGTAGTACAGAATAATGCTGCTGCTAAGTCGCTTCAGTTGTGTCCGACTCTGTGCCGAACCCATAGACAGCAGCCCACTAGGCTCCTCTGTCCCTTGGGTTCTCCAGGCAAGAATACTGGAGTGGGTTGCCATTTCCTTCTGCTTACAGAAGAATAAATACTGTTTAATCCATCAAATGAGTGTATTAAATGACATAATGTGGTAAACATGTGCTGCACTGAGCCTGGTTGATAGGAGTGTGTAAAAATTGCATATAGCATGTATATGATAGTATGTTGTGCTGTGCTTAGTCGCTGAATCATGTCCAACTCTTTGAGACCCCATGGATTGTAGCCTGCCAGCCTCCTCAGTCCATGAAGATATCTCCAGGCAAGAATACTGCAGTGGGTTGCCATGCCCTCCTCCAGGGCATCTTCCCAACCCAGGGATCAAACCCAGGTCTCCCACATTGAGGCAAATTCTTTACCATCTGAGTGAGATATCATATATATCACATTCATGATAGCATATATATATATATATGATTACAAAATATGGCATATGATAGTAGGTAAATGATTGTTGAAACATATGTTACAAAAATATTAACAATATTTTAGCCTTTGTATAAAAAAAAGTCCTTTGATATCTAAGAATGGAAAGATACACCTCTAAAGATAAAAATAAATGTTTTTCTAAAACAAAATTATGACATCTTCCTTAAAAATCATCTCTACTAATATAAAGATAAAATAAAGTTTCTCTATAATCACTATAATTATATAACATTGTTCAAAAATTCTGGCCAATGCAATCAGAAATAAATTGAATTGAAGCAATAAAACAGAAGATTATAGTTACATAAACACTGGAAAAGCAAACCACATTTTATCTTTATCATTTAGTGTATTTTTTGGGGGGGAGGGAGTGGAAAATAAATGGGTAGAATTACAAGTGCTGTTCTAAAAACTGGGTCTCTCCCTGACTACTCCCATCCCAATTTATTTATATGTAAATACCATCCCCTGGAGAGGGCAGTGGCACCCCACTCCAATACTCTTGCCTGGAAAATCCCGTGGACAGAGGAGCCTGGTGGGCTGCAGTCCATGGGGTGGCTAAGAGTCAGACACAACTGAATGACTTCACTTTACTTTTCACTTTCATTCATTGGAGAAGGAAATGGCAACCCACTCCAGTGTTCTTGCCTGGAGAATCCCAGGGACGGGGGAGCCTGGTGGGCTGCCGTCTACGGGGTCGCACAGAGTCGGACACGACTGAAGCGACTTAGCAGCAGCAGTAGCAGCAGCAACTATCAATGGTGGCTTCTCTATAGGAACAAAGTTTAAAAAATTTTAGAGCCATAAATTAAATAATACCATAAAACCTCCATAAAAATACAAAAGAATCTATAAACATCATCAGTGAAGTGAATCAGTGAAGTTGCTCAGACTCTTTTCTAATCCCATGGGCTGTACCCTACCAGGCTCCTTCATCCATGGAATTTTCCAGACAAGAGTACTGGGGTGAGTTTCCATTTCCTTCTCCAGGGAATCTTCCAGATCCAGGGATCAAACCCAAGTCTTCTACATTGCAGGCAGATGCTTTACCATCTGAGCTACCAGGGAAGCCCATTATACTGTGCTTTAAAAGGTGCTGTATGTTCTTGTCTCAGATACCACTTTCATTCCACTGACTGTTGACATATTCCTTGAAATTCTTGTGTGTTTTTTGTTTCAACCTTTTAAGTTATAATACACAACCACAAATGAGCACACACATCTTGACATTTTTGACATTTCCCAATGCCTAACCTCGTATCTGTCCCAATCCTGACTCCTTTGCAGATTATATTCTTATAGATAAGGGTGAATCCAGGATCTCTGGCCTCAGCCCTATAATTTTTCTTTCTGTAGTAGGAATAGATTCAGATTTTATGGGCTTTGATACTTATACTCTTTGGAGGGTCATCTTTAAGAAAAGTAATTTAACGTTACAGATACCAAATTAAGTATATCAATGAGTATATATTTAGAAGGAGAAAAGAAACAACAAATTATAAATGTTGAAAGCTGACAAACCCTATAAGCAACACAAAATGAAACTAATTAACTGTCTAGTGTTCATCTACATTTTTTAAAATATAATTTGGGGTTCATTCTAATGATTGTGTTCTAAAAGCAAATTACTTGTAAAGTTTTCTCTAGAGAAAATCAACAGTTATTATTTCAGTCTTCCCTTTTGGGTGGCAAATATAAATTTATTTTTTTATTACTACAAGTTTAGAAGTGTTTTTCAGCTTTACATCTGGTTGTTGCTAAGGCTACACACATTACTCTCAAAGCAGATTTTTTTCTGAGATAGTGTATCTTAGGATCAGAGGGGCTTCCTGGGAACTATAACCCTTTGCCTATTTGGCAGAATCCAAAGCCCCTCACACAGCAGTTGGTCCAGCTTAGCCAAGAAACTTTGGTAGGAGTTGAACCCCCTCCCACCAAGGGGCAGAGCAAAGCCTTCTTCAGGTCTCTTGTATCACTGTGAAGCTGTAGCCGGTCCTTTTCTCACATAATTTGATTTATTATTTGGAATATGGGAGTATAGTAAAGGAGACTCTCAACTTTACCTTAGACTTTGGTCTTACAATAATTGATTCATTTCAAAAAGTCTTGATGTAAATCAGTGCCTGCTCATTATACAAAAAATGTAAAGTATAGAAAATGTAAAGAAATAAGATACTATTGCCCAGAGGCAACCATGGTTAATATTTGTATTTATTTCCTTCCAGTTTATTTTTTTATTTAGTTTACATAGTCATGAAGATACTGGACAAATATTTATTATTTGGTCTTATCATTTATGAACTTGTTCCCAAGTCGTTAGAATTTCCTAGATAATATTTTTTTTTATTTTATGACTTATCATAATATTTTATTAACTGGATGCATCATAATTCACTATTTCTCTACTATTGGTTATTTAAATTATTTTGTCCCTGATATGTTAGCCTGTCATCTTTGTGCTTAAACATTTGCCTATATTTCTGCTTATTTTATTGCACAGATTTTTTAAAATAGAATTATAAGATTTAGAAATATCAGTGTTTCTAAGGTTCTAGGTATATATTGGAGAAGGCAACGGCAACCCACTCCAGTACTCTTGCCTGGAAAATCCCATGGATGGAGGAGCATGCTAGGTTGCAGTCCATGGGGTTGCAAAGAGTCAGACACGACTGAGTGACTTCACTTTCACTTTTCACTTTCATGCATTGGAGAAGGAAATGGCAACCAACTCCAGTGTTCTTGCCTGGAGAATCACAGGGACGGCAGAGCCCGTTGGGGCTGCCATCTATGGGGTCACACAGAGTCACAGGACTGAAGTGACTTAGAAGCAGCAGCAGCAGCAGGTATATATTGTCAAGAGTCTTTCTAACATATTTTCACTTACAACTTCAGTACATAAGATCATCCATTTCATAACACCATTTCCAGCACTACTTATTAATCAAAACACATATTAATTTGAGAAATATAAAGTGACGCTTCCTTGAATGTATAGTATTTTCTGATTTTTCGTGCTTTTCTATGTTTCATTTTCAAACTGCCTATGACTTCACTGTAATACTTTATTTATGATCTGCTGATCATATATAAATGAAAGTGAAAGTTGCCAGTCATGTCCCACTCTGGGACTCCATGGACTGTAGCCGGCCAAGGCTCCTCTGCCCATGGAATTCTCCAGGCACGAATACTATCCATTCCCTTCTCCAGGGGATCTTCCTAACCCAAGGATTGAACCTGAGTCTCCTGCATTGCAGGCAGACAGCAAAGTCTGAGCCACCAGGGAAGCCCGATTGTGTACAGTAGATGTCATCAAACTATACCCTTTGCTATAAGTCATTCACTACAGAGATAAATATTACATCTATCCAGTCTTTCTTACTTCTATTTTCCATTTCAAAAAAATGTTCCCACTCTTACTAGTCTGACCTTAATTAAAATATCAGCACCATAATTTTAAAATACTGTTTATATTGATGTTGTTTTGTAATTTAGGCTTACAAATAACTAAGAGAGTAAGTCTCACCCATCAAAGAAGTGGAAAATTAAATGCACAGATAGGGCCTATCTATCTACCTATAACCTCTCTATTTTCTATCATCTTTAAAAGTATCAATGCTAAGTAGCATATGCTCCAATGAATCACATGAAGCAAATACAGATTTGAAAGAGTGAGTGAGCATTAAGGCTTCTACAGCTTCAGTCAATTTCCTATAGGAGAACTGTGAGTCTTGGAGGAAAGGTAAGTCAGAGAGTAACAGAAAGGACATATAAACAAAAGAATGAGAGAAATGAACAAAAGTTTTCAGGTGGGTGAGTATCTCACAAGTATAGGTAAGAAGAGGTGGAATTGATTTGACTAGATATGTAACTTTAGTTGTATTCAGATTCTGCTCCCTAGGGACCACATAGCCTATTCTCTCTCCTACATCCCTGGCCAACCATTGTGGAAGGGAGAGCTATAAGTGAGAGAATGGCTACCAACACCCCCACAATTCATCCTCCTGTGAATAGTTATTCAGAGCAACTATTTTCATTTTCTTGCCTGTAGGAACCCTGTGTGAGATTCCCTGTGAAGATAACCATGCTTTGTCAAAAGAAAAGTAAAGCTCTCACTGTTTGCAGATGACATGATCCTCTACATAGAAAACCCTAAAGACTCCACCAGAAAATTACTAGAACTAATCAATGACTATAGTAAAGTTGCAGGATATAAAATCAACACACAGAAACCCCTTGCATTCCTATACACTAATAATGAGAAAACAGAAAGAGAAATTAAGGAAACAATTCCATTCACCATTGCAACGGAAAGAATAAAATACTTAGGAATATATCTACCTAAAGAAATTAAAGACCTACATATAGAAAAGTATAAAACACTGGTGAAAGAAATCAAAGAGGACACTAACAGATGGAGAAATATACCATGTTCATGGATTGGAAGAATCAATATAGTGAAAATGAGTATACTACCCAAAGCAATCTATAGATTCAATGCAATCCCTATCAAGCTACCAACAGCATTCTTCACAGAGCTAGAACAAATAATTTCACAATTTGTATGGAAAAACAAAAAACCTCGAATAGCCAAAGCGATCTTGAGAAAGAAGAATGGAACTGGAGGAATCAACCTACCTGACTTCAGGCTCTACTACAAAGCCACAGTTATCAAGACAGTATGGTACTGGCACAAAGACAGAAATATAGATCAATGGAACAAAATAGAAAGCCCAGAAATAAATCCACTCACATATGGACACCTTATCTTTGACAAAGGAGGCAAGAATATACAATGGATTAAAGACAATCTCTTTAACAAGTGGTGCTGGGAACTCTGGTCAACCACTTGTAAAAGAATGAAACTAGAACACTTTCTAACACCATACACAAAAATAAACTCAAAATGGATTAAAGATCTAAACATAAGACCAGAAACTATAAAACTCCTAGAGGAGAACATAGGCAAAACACTCTCTGACATGCATCACAGCAGGATCCTCTATGACCCACCTCCCAGAATATTGGAAATAAAAGCAAAAATAAACAAATGGGACCTAATTAACCTTAAAAGCTTCTGCACATCAAAGGAAACTATTAGCAAGGTGAAAAGACAGCCTTCAGGATGGGAGAAGATAATAGCAAATGAAGCAACTGACAAACAACTAATCTCGAGAATATACAAGCAACTCCTACAGCTCAACTCCAGAAAAATAAATGACCCAATCAAAAAATGCGCCAAAGAACTAAATAGACATTTCTCCAAAGAAGACATACAGATGGCTCACAAACACATGAAAAGATGCTCAACATCACTCATTATCAGAAAAATGAAAATCAAAACCACTATGAGGTACCATTTCACACCAGTCAGAATGGCTGCGATCCAAAAGTCTACAAGTAATAAATGCTGGAGAGGGTGTGGAGAAAAGGGAACCCTCTTACACTGTTGGTGGGAATGCAAACTAGTCCAGCCACTATGGAGAACAGTGTGGAGATTCCTTAAAAAACTGGAAATAGACCTGCCTTATGATCCAGCAATCCCACTGCTGGGCATACACACTGAGGAAACCAGAAGGGAAAGAGACACGAGTACCCCAATGTTCATCGCAGCACTGTTTATAATAGCCAGGACATGGAAGCAACCTAGATGTCCATCAGCAGATGAATGGATAAGAAAGCAGTGGTACATATACACAATGGAGTATTATTCAGCCATTAAAAAGAATACATTTGAATCAGTTCTAATGAGGTGGATGAAACTGGAGCCTATTATACAGAGTGAAGTAAGCCAGAAAGAAAAACACCAATACAGTATACTAACGCATATATATGGAATTTAGAAAGATGGTAACAATAACCCTGTGTACGAGACAGCAAAAGAGACACTGATGTATAGAACAGTCTTATGGACTCTGTGGGAGAGGGAGAGGGTGGGAAGATTTGGGAGAATGGCATTGAAACATGTTAAATATCATGTATGAAATGAGTTGCCAGTCCAGGTTCGATGCATGATACTGGATGCTTGGGGCTAGTGCACTGGGACGACCCAGAGGGATGGAATGGGGAGGGAGGAGGGAGGAGGGTTCAGGATGGGGAACACATGTATACCTGTGGCGGATTCATTTTGATATTTGGCAAAACTAATAAAGTTATGTAAAGTTTAAAAATAAAATAAAATTTAAAAAATAAAAAAATAAAAAATTTAAATAAATAAATAAAAGCTCTGTTGAAGAGGCAAAGTATGGAAAACAGCATGTAGAATAAGTGTGAGCAGTATACTGGTAGGGGAAATACACCAGAAAAGCAGAGGACAGATTTAATTGAAGGGCGCTTGCAATAAAGAAATGAACTTGAAGATTATTGCAAATGTTTAACACTTCCCATCATTGATCATTGACAAGACATCATTAGTTCAAGAGTAGAATGACAAACTCCCTCTTGGGTAACATTAGCTTGGATTTTAAAAGGGAAATATTAATATATAAGACATTAACGTAGATGTCCTAGATTTGATGATAGAAAAGAGAAATTCAAAAAGAACCTCAAAATTTTCAGACTGGGAGATTAAGGGTAAAAATGGTAAAAAAGAGAGGGGGGAAAGGAGAGAAAAAAACATGAATATTGATAGAATTTTTTTTGCATAATTAAAATACTATGTTTGTATTTCCACAGAATGAATTTATTAGTTTGAAGGAACGTCAGAATAGTTAAATGGATTTGTTTAGTTGTAGCTAGAGGTTGCAGACTGCTGCATATCTACCATCCAGGAGAGGGGTTTTTGCAAATCTTTGTAAAGATAATAATGGTGGATATGTCTCCTGATCCAGTTTAAAATGAAAAAGGGAGGATATGATATATGAGCCTTGAGATAATTCCTTGCTGAACACTGAGCCATAAATAGATCCATTCAGGTAAAGGGGAGTAGCATGGATTCAATGACAATCGCCCCTCTGCCTTTAACCCCTACACAAGTTTGGGCTTTCTTTTTCCAAATCCTGGGGTTTTAGTTTGTCTCAGAGTAGAGAACAGGAGCTTAACTGCATCAAGTCCTAACTCCTTTGCCTGACCTTCAAATTAGTGTATAACAACAACAACAACAACAATGACAACAGCTCTATTCAGACACCTTCTGGGAGGTCTGACTCCTTCCTGTTCTTTCAGCACTGTGGAAATATTCTAATCTTCTACTTTACATGAGGGCAATGTCTATTAATTTTCTCCTGTGATTTGTGCCCCAGCAGAGAGGAGAAGGCAATGGCAACCCACTCCAGTAAGCTTGCCTGGAAAATCCCATGGGCAGAGGAGCCTGGTGGGCTACAGTCCAATGAGTCTCAGAGTCCAACACGACTGAGTGACTTCACTTTCACTTTTCACTTTCATGCATTGGAGAAGGAAATGGCAACCCACTCCAGTGTTCTTGCCTAGAGAATCCCAGGGACAAGGGAGCCTGGTGGGCTGCTGTCTACGGGGTTGCACAGAGTCGGACATGACTGAAGTGACTTGCAGCAGCACCAGCAGCAGCAGAGTCTGTTTCAGCTTCCCAGGTGGCTCAGTGTTAAAGAATTTGCTTGTAAATGCAAGAGATGGGAGTTCAATCCTGGGTCTGGAAGATCCCCTGGAGAGGAAATTACAATCCATTTTATTTGTTTATTTATCATATCGATTTCTTAACAAAAGGGAGTCTTATGTCTAGGGAATTCCATGGACAGAGGAGCCTGGCAGGCTACAGTCCATGAGGTCGCAAAAGAGCAGGACACAACTCAGCGACTAAACTACAACAAAGTCTGTTTAAGTGGCTGCTGGTCCATACATGGTACCTGACCACCTCCTATGAGTCTTTGTT
The DNA here is from genome assembly GCF_019923935.1 of Bubalus bubalis. Classification (NCBI taxonomy): domain Eukaryota; kingdom Metazoa; phylum Chordata; class Mammalia; order Artiodactyla; family Bovidae; genus Bubalus; species Bubalus bubalis. Next base: position 17,580,604 of record NC_059168.1, on the reverse strand, counting down.
TTGAAGATGTTAGTCCTCCAAATAGAGGAAGACACTTCTTACTCAGGTTCACATCTATGAACTGTCAAAGAAGCTCACCAAGATCCATTCGTAGCATATATGGGACAATAAAGACTCGATGTTCCAGTTATTAGGAGGGTGTTTTTGGAAACAATCAGCCTTTTCATTGGACTTTCCTTCACTTTATTGCCTACCTAATCCTCACTGAGTCACAATTCGAAATCAGGCAAAAACACTATTATACCTAAGCAAATCATATCTCTTTAGGTTTTTTTTTTTCTTTTGCATTTCAAAATCAGTATCATATAGTTTAGTTCTCATTCTCCAAAGTCTGTGGGTCTCTAATGGCAAGAACTTTATCTTAATCCCTTTTTATATTCTTCATAATGCCTGTTGTGGGTTTATGCAAGTAGGATGTTCTTCATAAAATTTGTTCATTTGAGCATTTATTTAAGGTTGGTAGAAATAGCAGGTAATTTAGAAAAAAATGGATCCAAACAGTATTAATAAGATAGAAACTGCTGCTTTCTGAAACTTTTGGAAATGTAAATATGAAAAATTAATGATACTAGCATGTTAACTATTTCTGCTTTTAATTTTAAAAACCTGTTATGACTTAGAGGGTAGCCAGACTTAGCAGCAGCAGCAGTGTAGGGGATGAAAAGCAGGTGCAAGAGTTGTAAACCACCAAATAATCCCTTTCCCTGTTCTCTTCTCCTCATCCCACCCTTCTGCTCTTCTTCCTATCTCCAGAATTCGGAATCTCTAACTCTCCACATCCCCTTAGGCTACACTGGGCTCCAAGACTCCTTGTTTCAGGCCCCTGTTCATGCCCAGAATTTGGATTATGGTTGTGCTATTTGTTCCACTGTTTTAGATTGGTTTTTCTGCTTCTGAACTATATTCTGATTCAAATTAATCTTGTCATACTGTCTTTCAAAGACAAACTCATGGATTTATATATATATATATATATATATATATATATATATATATAATTTGGATTGATCATGACATTGCAAAATGATGGGATTGAGTTGTTACAAAATTAATCTTTTTTTGTCCATAAGGCAGTTGAAAACAAAAAGGCCACATGAACCTATTTTAACCTTGTTTTCTGAGTTTGACTGACAGATTGTTGATAGCAACAAAAAACACATTCGGTGGTAAACTGATGATTTGAAACCCTATATAGATATAGCATAAGATACTACTAACTAAGTTGTTCCAAGAACTAATACCAAAAAAGTTGTCCTTTTCAACATAGGGGACCAGAATACAAAAGTAGGAAGTCAAGAGTTACCTGGAATAACAAGCAAGTTTAGCCTTAGAATACAAAATGAAGCAGGGCAAAGGCTAACAGAGTTTTGCCAAGAGAATATACTGGTCATAGAAAATAACTTTTTCCAACAACACATGAGACAACTCTACACATGGACATCATCAGATGGTCCGTACTGAAATAGATTGATCATATTTTTCGTAGCCCATGATGGAGAGGCCCTATACAGTCAGCAAAAAACAAGACCAGGAGCTGACTGTGGCTCAGATCATGAGCTCCTTATTGCAATACTCGAGTTTAAATAGAAGAAAGTAGGGAAAACCACTAGGTAATTCAGGTATGATATAAATCAAATCCCTTATGATTGTATAGTGGAGGTGATGAATAGATTCAAGGCTTTAGATCTGGTAAACAGAGTGCCTGAGAACTATGAACGGATGTTTGTAACATTGTACAGGAGGTGGTGATCAAACCATTCTCAAGAAACAGAAAAGCAAAACGGCAAAATTATTATCTGATGAGGCCTTACAAATAGCTGAGGAAAGAAGAGAAGCTAAAGGCAAAGGAGAAAAGGAAAAATATACCCAAATGAATGCAGATTCCGGAGAATGGCAAGGAGAGATAAGAAAGCCTTAAGTTAACAATGCAAATAAAGAGGAAAACAATAGAATGGGAAGACTAAAGATATCTTCAAGAAAATTGGAGATATCAAGGGAACATTTCAGGCAAAGATGGGCACAATAAGGGACAGAACCAAAAGGGACCTAACAAAAACAGAGGAGATTAAAAAGAGGCAGCATGAAAACACAGAAGAACTATACAAGAAAGGTCTTAAATGACCTGCAAAACCTCAATGGCTTGGTCACTCACCTAGAGCCAGATATCCAGGGGTGTGAAGTCAAGTGGGCCTTAGGAAGCATTATTACAAACAAAGCTAGTGAAGGTGATGGCATCCCAGCTGAGCTATTTCAAATCCTAAAAGATGATACTGTGAAAGTGCTAAACTCAATATGTTAGCAAATTTGGGAAACTCAGCAGTGGCTATGGGACTGGAAAAAATCAGTTTTCATTCCAATACTAAAGAAGGGAAGTGCAAAGAATGTTCAAATTACTAGACAATTGTGCTCATATCACATGCTAGTAAGGGTATGCTCAAAATCCTTCAAGCTAGGCTTCAACAGAATGTGAACCTAGAACTTCCAAATGTACAAGCTGGATTTATAAAAGGCAGAGTAACCAGAGATCAAATTGCTAATAGTCATTGGATTATAGAGAAAGCAAAGGAATTCGAGAAAAACATCTACTTCTGTAGATGCAAAAAACTGACTATGCAAAAACCTTTGACTGTGTGGATCCCAACAAACTGTGGAAAATTTTTAGATATGGGAATACTAGACCACCTTACCTGCCTCCTGAGAAAACTATATGCATATCAAGAAGCCACAGTTCAAACCAGACATGGAAAAACTGACTGGTTCAAAATTGGGAAAGGAGTATGTCAAGGCTGTATATTGCCATCTTGCTTAATTAACTTAAGAATGAAACTTTTAGCTGCTCAATCATGTCTCACTCTTTGTGAACCCATAAACTATAATGCACCTGGCTTCTCAGTCCAAAGAAATCTCATGGCAAGAATACTAAAGTGGATAGTCATTCCCTTCTCCAGTGTATTTTCCTGACACAGGGATTAAACCCAGGTTTCCAGCATCGCATGCAAATTCTTTACTATCTGAGCCACCAGGGAAGCCCTATATGTAGAGTTCAATTCAGTTCAGTTCAGTTCAGTTGCTCAGTCCTGTCTGACTATTTGTGACCCCATGGACTGCAGCACGCCAGGCTTCCCTGTCCATCACCAACTCCGAGAGCCTACACAAACTCATGTCTATTGCGTCGGTGATGCCATCCAACCATCTCATCCTCTGTCGGCTCCTTCTGCTCCTGCCCTCAATCTTTCCCAGCATCAGGGTCTTTTCCAATGAGTCAGTTCTTCGCATCAGGTGGCCACAGTATTGGAATTTCAGCTTCAACATCAGTCCTTACAATGAATATTCAGGACTGATTTCCTTTAGGATGGACTGGTTGGATCTCCTTGCTGTCCAAGAAACTCTCAAGAGTCTTCTCCAACACCACAGTTCAAAAGCATCAATTCTTTGGTGCTCAGCTTTTTTGTAGTCCCAACTCTCACATTTATACATGACTGTTGGAAAAACCATAGCTTTGACTAGATGGACCTTTGTTGGTAAAGTATGTCTCTGCTTCTTAATGTGCTGTCTAGGTTGGTCATGGCTGAAATCAACTTCTACAGTGATTTTGGAAACCAAAAATATAAAGTCTGTCATTGTTTCCATTGTTTCCCCATCTATTTGCCATGAAGTGATGGGACTGGATGCCATAATCTTAGTTTTCTGAATGAAATGATGGACTGGATAAATCACAAGGTGGAATCAAAATGTTGGGAGAAATATCAACAACCTCAGATAGGCAGATCATATCACTCTAATAGTAGAAAGGGAAGAGGAACTAAAGAACTTCTTGATGAGGGTGAAAATGGAGAATGAAAAAGTTGGATTAAAACTCAGCATTCAAAAAATTAAGATCATATAGTCAAGGTATGGTTTTTCCAGTAGTTAGGTACAGGTGTAAGAATTGGACTGTAAAGAAAGCTGAGTGCTGAAGAATTGATGGTTTTGAACTGTGGTGTTGGAGAAGACTCTTGAGAGTCCCTTGGACAGCAAGGAACTCAAATCAGTCAATCCTAAAGGAAATTAACCCTGAATATTCATTGGAAGGACTGATGCTGAAGTTGAAGCTAGATTACTTTGGCCACCTGATGCAAAGATCTGACTCATTGGAAAAGACCCTGATGCTGGGAAAGATTGAGGGGAGGAGAAGAAGAGGACAACAGAAGAGATAGTTGGATAGCATCATTGACACAAAGGACATGAGTTTAAGCAAACTCCAGGAGATAGTGACAGACAGGGAAGCCTGGCATGCTGCAGTTCATGGTGTCATGAAGAGTCAGACATGACTTAGAGACTGGACAATAAAGATTCTACAGCTAAATTGATTCAGAATGAAAAAAAAATACTTGTAAACTACTTAATATATCTGTTTATATTTTAAATTCAGCAACCTGAGACGGATATTAGTTCTCTGAACACAAACTTAGGATAATCAGTTAATGTGTTGGAAAGACTAGATTTGGTCCAAAACCCAAATTGAACTCTATTGGAGAGGGAGAGGGTGGGATGATTTGGGAGAATGGCATTGAAACATGTATAATATCATGTATGAAATGAGTTGCCAGTCCAGTTTCGATGCATGATACTGGATGCTTGGGGCTGGTGCACTGGGACGACCCAGAGGGATGGTATGGGGAGGGAGGAGGGAGGAGGGTTCAGGATGGGGAACACAGGTATACCTGTGGCGGATTCATTTCGATATTTGGTAAAACTAATACAATTATGTAAAGTTTAAAAATAAAGTAAAGTTAAAAAAAAAAAAAACACCCAAATTGAATCTACATTCTATTACTTACCATCTGAGTGACCTTAGATAGTTCAGTTCAGTCGCTCAGGGGTGTCTGACTCTTTGTGTCCCACTGTAGTGCACCAGGCTTCCCTGTCCATCACCAACTCCCAGAGCTTGCTCAAACTCATGTCCATTGACTTGGTGATGCCAGTAAGAAAAGTATGAAACGATGCTAGTATGAAAACCGTATGAAAAGACCTTAGATAAGTTGTTGATTTCTCTGAGTTTCAGGATATTCTATAAAATCCACTTGATAAAAATACCCTGATACCATTTAAGTTGTTCCAGTTTCTCTAAGAGATGGGCAGAAAGGATAGATATGAAAATTAGTCTAACTATTATTATTGTTCAGTTGCTCAGTCCTGTCAGATACTTTGTGATCCTATGGATTGTCTACAGGTACTTTTTTTCCCTGGTAGTTATAACTCTGGCCAATGGGGCAAGCCTCTTTCCTCTTGTCCCTTAACACCCCTTCCCTACCCATCCAGGTGAACGCCTGTGAAATGTGGGGATAATATTTTTAAAGTGCAAGTAAATTTGGTAGTACACCTAGCACACTCCTCCCAAAAATCCTCAGATATAGCAGAGGCTTTTCTGTCCCCAGTTCCACAAAAATATACATAACTTCACTCTTTTCCTTCCTTTTCTGAAACTCTGACTTCCTTGTTCTGCTCTAGATGAAAATTATGTTTGCAATGAAGTTTGCTATTTCTTGAAATCAAACAAATTTGTATTTGTTTGCTTTTTTAGAGGGGAAGTGGAAGGGCAGGTCTGAAAATGCCATATATCATTTTCATGTATAGCTCATTGGCCAAGTCAGTGACTACAAAGGAAATGGAAATTCAGTGTAGCTGTGCATCCAGATTGAAAACACACACACTCAACTCCCTCCCCGTCTCTCTGGAAGTCAATACCTCATGTCAAAGTGCAGGATCTCCAGGTAAGAGGCCGCTTCTCCCCACGAGATTCTGATGCAGCTCCCAGTGATCTAGTGACTCTCCATAATACAACCAGTTCACCATGGGGGAGAATGCATCTAAAGCACATAACAGTAGCTCTCAGTAAACAGAGAGAGTTGGAACCACAGCAATTCTGTCTGTAGTAAGTCTGAAATCTTGCTAGGTTGCTTGTGTAAAGACTTCTTCAGTCTTCACACACAGTTCTGTTCTCTGGGAAGAATCCCCCTGGTCCTTGTTTCCTGGGTCTTGACTGCACCTACCCTCTCAATGTTTTCCCCCTGACCATTACTTTTATTGCCCAAATTTAATGTGGAAAAATAAGTTCATGATTTTAGGTGGGTACTTTCTTAAATATATTGATACTTAGTCCTAAAGCCAGTATCTTATTTAATGAAGAGTCATTTCCAGGAAGCCAAGGAATGTCCAAGGATGCTTGCTACCTCTATTATTATATTATGATATTACTATTATATATTGATGATTCCTATATTGATGATATTACAATCATCATCATTGTACAAGAGATTTTAATCAACTCAATTAGGTAAGAGAAAGTAAAACATAGAAGGATGATTTTGAAAATCACATGATAGTATATTCAGAAAATACCTAAGAAATACTCATAAAACAAATTCAAACAAATGAATTTAGTGAAGAAACAGAAAATAAAATAACACAAAATCTACAACTTTCATATGCTCCAATAGTAAACAACTAGAGGATATAATGGGCTACCCTGATGGTTCAAGCAATAAAGAATCCGCCTGCAGTGCAGGAGACGCTTGTTCAATTGCTGGGTCAGGAAGATCCCATGGAGGAGGAAATGGCAACCCACTCCAGTATTTCTGCCTGGGAAATCCCAAGGAGGGATGCCTGGCAGGGTACATTCCATGGGGTCACAGAGTCGGACATGACTGAGCATGTGATGGATGAGAAGACATACTATAATAGCAACAAAAATACTTAAATGTAAAGCAGCTCAATTCCAGAAAAATAAATGATGCAATCAAAAAATGGGCTAAAGAATTAAACAGACAGTTCTCCAAAGAAGACATACAGATAGCTAACAAACACATGAAAAGATGCTCAACATCACTCATTATCAGAGAAATGAAAATCAAAATCCCAATGAGGTACCATATCACACCAGTCAGAATGGCTGCGATCCAAGTCTACAAACAATAAATGCTGGAGAGGGTGTAGATAAAGGGAACCCTCCTACACTGTTGGTGAGAATGCAAACTAGTCCAGCCACTATGGAGAACAGTGTGGTGATTCCTTGAAAAACTGGAAATAGAACTGCCACAGAACCCAGCAATCCCACTGCTGGGCATACACACCGAGGAAACCAGAATTGAAAGAGACATGTGTACCCCAATGTTCATCGCAGCACTGTTTATAATAGCTAGGACATGGAAGCAACCTAGATGTCCATCAGCAGATAAATGGATAAGAAAGCTGTGGTACATATACACGATGGAGTATTACTCAGCCATTAAAAAGAATACATTTGAATCAGTTCTAATGAGGTGGATGAAACTGGAGCCTATTATACAGAGTGAAGTAAGCAGAAAGAAAAACACCAATACAGTGTACTAACACATATATATGGAATTTAGAAAGATGGTAACGATAACCCTGTATGCGAGACAGCAAAAGAGACACAGATGTATACAACAGTCTTTTGGACTCTGTGGGAGAAGGCGAGGGTGGGATTATCTGAGAGAATAGCATTGAAACATGTATATTATCATATCCTTCTCTCCCTCTCTTCCTGCCTTTCTCTCTCTCTCTCTTCCTTTTTCTCTTTTATCTCCATTATGCTGTGTACTCTACTTTGTGATCCAGTCAAGTACTGACATGTACTATCTCAGAGGAAAGAAAAAACAAACAAACAAACAAAAAACTAGCTTGGTGAATGAACTTTTTTTTTCTGACACAGGGCAGAGTTAAAAGTTCACAGGATGCTATCCTCCATAAGGTGCCCATGTGTGCTAGCTGATTTATGAACTATCTAGAGAGGGTACCAGTACTCTTCAGTTTATGTTAACATGGAATTAAATAATACAGCTGTTCAGAAATCGCTACAGTTTCCATTGCTTATAAATTATTGTTAAAACCATAACATCAAAAGCACACGAGACTACCCAGTGTTCTTATGATAAATTATACATGCACAAATACATATATGTACATGCACATACACTTATACTTGCTTCTGTGCTGTATTAAAAATGAAAGAAAACTTAATATTGCTGATAATTACTTATATTACCTCAAAGTATAAGATTTAATGCTTTAGAGTTGTCAGCAGGTGCTCTGTTAATGCTGAACTGAACAATATTCTGCAGAATCTTGCTGTGCCCTTTGGAAGAAAACCAACAATAATGGAAAGGAAAATTAACTATTAAGAAACCTTGTGCATGTGTTCTTAAGAACCCAGATATTAGCATTTTCTATTTCCTTTCCCTTGCCAAAGATTACACTTTGTACCAAGGAAAGCACTGACTGAAAAAGTAGTAAGTGACAGATATTTTCTAAAGCTCCCCTGTGATTTTACCCAGCTCGTAAAATGAAGAATTGAAGCCAGAATGCTATACTTAATAAAATAATATTACCCATTTTTTAAAAGTAGCTTTCCTCAAGTAACTGACCTTTTTCTTTTATTTTTTTGCACTTTCTGAAAATTGTTTTTTTCCTTAAGAAGTATGTGGTAGGGTTTTTTTCTTCTCCTTTTCACTTTAGGTAGGATGCAGACAAAAGCAGTTTTCAGGGAAAATCCCCTTAGAAATATTAGCTGTTGTTGAAGCACATTTATTTTTCTGTTTTGGCAATACTTTAAGATTATTGGCAAAAAGAGAACTGATTCGTTCTAGGGGAGATTTTCTAACCAGTTCCTAATTTATTGTCTTTGAAATTGAGAATTCTTCCCCTGGAAATGTTATCCAATTAAATGAAAACAAAATGAGGTAAATGGAATTTTATCATGACATGATTATCTTGAGTCCAAGAACAGAGATGGAGCTGAATAAAAAAATGAAAAATAAGTTGCCACCTCATTTTTGTCTGGGTGATACATCCTCTTCCCCAACATCCAAATGATATGTATTGTGAAGCAATCATTTAAAAAAAAATAGATTTTAATCTTTGAATGAGTATATAAGTCAGCTTATAAAGCACTCATGAAAAAGATGAATCTTACTCTTGTGACACAGACACCTTCATCTTTTCCAATGAGTGTTTATTCATTTCCTCTTTATTGTGCCTCACAGGTGGAGGGTTTAGCTGTAACCCAAGAAGCTTGCATGTATTAAAGACTCTGTATAACTCAAAAGTCCATTTCATGTTTTTCCCTGAATTACATTGTGTGTGAGGATCAGGAGGGTAGGTCACCAGGTGGGAGTGCATTTAGAAATGCCTGCTGTGTGTTTCAAGTTTTCCTGTCAATGGGAGATGATGTTTAGGAAATGGAGAACAGCCTCATGGTTCTTCTTTTCAAAGAGAGTGTGGAGAGGTAGACATTGTATTATTTTATTTGATACCTTTCTTTGAGCACAGAATTCAGAAGAAGGATTTGGTCATTGGACTCATTCTCTCCAGTTCAATTCTCAGCCTGAACAAGCAGTTTTGCATTTCAATAACCTCTTTTCTTGACTGAAGCAATACTTGTAGTGCTTCTTAGGGCATGGAAAAAGGGGCAGCCAAAGAGGCAGGTTTGTTTTCTTGGATGTTTGTGGAGTGGAAGAAAGGAGGAAATAAAAGCATCTATGTAATATGATTATGAAAGATACAGAAAAGCTGTTGGAGTATCATAAAGAGTCTTGGATAAGAATGGAAGAATATTAAGACCTCTCAGCATTATGCCAGAAATTCCAGCAGCACAAGAAACAGGGTATGGAAATATGGTATGGTACTTCATGCCTGGATAATGGGAAAAGGTGTTCAATGATACAATTTTACCTAATGCGGTTTTTAATAAATGAAAATCATATTACTGAAATTTAAACTATTTTATTGATTGATCCCTGCATGTAAGCCCCATAATAAATACTTCAAAACAAGAGTTTACTGTCTTTGAAACCCAAGTAATAACGTGAGGATTTTTGTTATCCATAAAAGGCAAAAGTGTCTTTATTACTTTCTTGACTTTTTGTTTAAATGGGTGTATAGTGTTTTAAAATACTGTGTTGGTTTCTGCTGTCTAATGAAGGCAATCATATATATATATATATATATATATATATATATATATATCCCCTCCCTCTAGGATCTTCCTCCCACCCGACTCTATTCCACCCATCTAAGTTACCACAGAGCACAGAGCTGAGCTCCCTGCACTACACTGCAGGTTCCAATAGCTATTTTACATATGGGAGTGGGTATGTGTCAGTCCCAATCTCCCAAATCTTTCCATCCTTCTTCCCTCCTGTCCCATGTCTACATGTGTGTTCTCTGCTTCTGTGTCTCTATTCCTACTCTTACTTTTTTGCTGTTTTTCTTCTTCAGTCCCTAGGTCATGTCGACTCTTTGTGACCCCCTATCCTTCCCGATCTCTCAGAGGTTGCTCAAATTCATGTCCATTGAATGTCCAACCATCTCATCCTTTGCCTCTCTCTTCTCCTTTTGCCTTCAATCTTTCCAAGCATCAAGGTATTTTCCAATGAATCAGTTCTTCACATCAGGTGGCCAAAGTATTGGAGCTTCAGCTACAGCATCATTCTTTCCAATGAATATTCAGGGTCAATTTCCTTTAGGATGGACTGGTTGGATCGCTTTGCAGTCCAAAGGACTCTCAAGAGTATTCTCCAACACCACAATTTGATGCCATCAACTCTTTGGCACTCAGCCTTCTTTACAGTCAGTCCAACCCTCATATCCATACATGACTACTGGGAAAACCATAGCGTTGACTATATGCACTTTTATTGGCAAAGTGATGTCTTTGCTTTTTAATATATTGTCTAGGTTTGTCATAGTTTTCCTTCCAAGGAGCAGGCATCTTTTAATTTCATGGCTGCAGTCGCTGTCCAAAGTGATTTTGGAGACCAAGAAAATCAAATCTGTCACTGCTTCCACTTTTTCCCCTTCTATTTGCCATGAAGTGATGGGACTAAGTGCCATGATCTTAATTTTTTGGATGTTTAGTTTTAAGCCAGATTTTTCACTCTCCTTTTCTACCCTCATCAAGAGGCTCTTTAGTTCCTTTTCATTGTCTGCCATTAGAATGGTATCCTCTGCATATCTGAAGTTGTTGATATTTCTCCTAGCAATGGATTCCAGCTTGTGATTCATCTAGCCCCTCATTTTGCATGATGTACTCTGCATAGAAGTTAAATAAACAGGGTGACAATATGTAGCCTTATCTTACTCCTTTCCCAATTTTAAGCCAATCAGTTGTTTGGTGTCTGGTTTTAACTGCTTCTCTTGACCCACATACAGGTTTCTGCGGAGACAGGTAAGGTGGTCTGGTATTCCTATCTCCTTAAGAAATTTCCACAGTTTGTTGGGATCCACACAGTCAAAGGCTTTCATGTAGTCAATGAAGCAGAAGTAGACATTTTTCTGAAATTCTCTCCCTTTCTCTATGACCCAACAAATGTCTGCAATTTGATTTCTGGTTCCTCTGCCTTTTCTAAACCCATCTTGCACATCTGGAAGTTCTTGGTTCATTACAGCAGAAGCCTAGCTTGAAGGATTTCAAGAATAACCTTACCATAATGTAAAATGAGTGCAATTGTCTGGTATTTTGAACATTCTTGGCATTGTCTTTCTTTGAGATTGGAATAAAAACTGATCTTTTCCAGTGCTGTGGCTATTGCTGAGTTTTCCAAATTTGCTGGGATATTGAGTGCAGCACTTTCACAGCATTTAGGATTTGAAATAGCTCAGCTGGAATTTCATCACCTCCACTAGCTTTGTTCATAACAGTGCTTCCTAAGGCCCATTTGACTTCACACTCCAGGACACCTGGCTCTAGGTGAGTGATCATACCATCACAATTATCCTGGTCATTAAGATCTTTTCTGTATAGTTCTTCTGTGTATTCTTGCCACCTCTTCCAAATCTTTTCTGCTTCTGTTAGGTCATTATCATTTCTGTCCTTTGGTGTACCCATCCTTGCTTGAAATACTCCCTTTATATCTCCACTTTTCTTGAAGAGATCTTTAGTCTTTCTCATTCTATTGTTTTCTGCTACTTCTTTGCATTGTTCATTGAAAAAGACATTCTTTTCTCTCTTTGCTATTCTCATGAAGTCTGCATTCAACTGGGTATATTTTTCCCTTTCTCCCTTTCTTTTCACTTCTCTTCTTTCTTCAGCTATTTGTAAAGCCTCCTCAAACCACCCATTTGGCTTTTTGCAGTTCTTTTTGTTTGGGATGTTTTTGGTCACTGCCTCCTGTACAATGTTACAGACCTCTGCCATAGTTCTTCAGGCACTCTCTCTATCAAATCTAATCTCTTCAATCTATTCATCACCTCCTTATAGTTCTTCAGGCACTCTCGCTATCAAATTTAATCTCTTCAATCTATTCATTACCTCCTTATAATCATAAGGGATTAGATTTAAGTCATATCTGAGTGGCCTAATGGTTTTTCCTACTTTCTTCAATATAAGTCTGAATTTTGCAATAAGGAGGTTATGATCTGAGCCACAGTCAGCTCTTGCTCTTCTTTTGCTGACTGTGTAGAACTTTTTTATCTTCAGCTACAAATAATATAATCAATCTGATTTTGGTATTGACCATCTGGTGATGTCCATGTGTACAGTCATCTCTTGTGTTGATGGAAAAAGGTGTTTTGCTATGATCAGTGTGGTCTTTTTATATAACTCTATTAGTCTTTTGCCCTGCTTCCTGTGTACTGCAAGGTCAAACTTGCCTGTTTCTTGCTTGACTTTATGCTTAATCTTGACTGTCTCAAGTATTTTAAAAAATCACTTCATTAATTCTTTGTTTATTCTTGAAAGCATAAAGAACAATTTTACTTCTTTATCTTCTGATTTTACTTTCTTAGTCAAATCTCCTGAATTAGGGATGACATGGAACAACAGACTGGTTCCAAATAGGAAAAGGAGTTTGTCAAGGCTGTATATTGTCACCCTGTTTATTTAACTTCTATGCAGAGTACATCATGAGAAACGCTGGACTAGAAGAAACACAAGCTGGAATCAAGATTGTGGGGAGAAATATCAATAACCTCAGATATGGAGATGACACCACCCTTATGGCAGAAAGTGAAGAGGAGCTCAAAAGCCTCTTGATGAAAATGAAAGTGGAGAGTGAAAAAGTTGGCTTAAAGCTCAACATTCAGAAAATGAAGATCATGGCATCCAGTCCCACCACTTCGTGGGAAATAGATGGGGAAACAGTGGAAACAGTGTCAGACTTTATTCTTCTGGGCTCCAAAATCACTACAGATGGTGACTGCAGCCATGAAATTAAAAGACGCTTACTCCTTGGAAGGAAACTTATGACCAACCTAGATAGCATATTGAAAAGCAGAGACATTACTTTGCCAACAAAGGTTCATCTAGTCAAGGCTATGGTTTTTCCTGTGGTCATGTATGGATGTGAGAGTTGGACTGTGAAGAAGGCTGAGCACTGAAGAATTGATGCTTTTGAACTGTGGTGTTGGAGAAGACTCTTGAGAGTCCCTGGGACTGCAAGGAGATCCAACCAGTCCATTCTGAAGGAGATCAGCCCTGGGATTTCTTTGGAAGGAATGTTGCTAAAGCTGAAACTCCAGTACTTTGGCCACCTCGTGCGAAGAGTTGACTCATTGGAAAAGACTCTGATGCTGGGAGGGATTGGGGGCAGGAGGAGAAGGGGACGACAGAGGATGAGATGGCTGGATTGGCATCACTGACTCGATGGACATGAGTCTGAGTGAACTCCAGGAGTTGGTGATGGACAGGGAGGCCTGGCGTGCTGCAATTCATGGGGTTGCAAAGAGTCGGACATGACTGAGCGACTGATCTGATCTGATCTGATATAATATACTTAGAGATACTTTTGTATTCTCCTGGAAAAGTCAAAGAAAAAAGTACACTTTGTAACAAAGTTCTTCCTTCCTTCCTTTTTCCATTTACCTATAGATTTGGATAAAACCAAACAAATAAAACATGTCTTTAATTTACTATTTTAATTGACCAACAATTCAATATTGAATCTCATATTTCATGAATAGATTATATGCTAGGCAATGGGAACAGAATTAAGAACAAGATTGATATATTCTTATCCTCTAAAAGCTTACATTTGAGTTTCGGGACCCATAACTTCATTAACAAAAGCATTTCAATAATTTTAAGTACTAGAGAAAAAGAAATTAACAAATAACATGTGATAATAAGTACTGTGTGTTTGGGATAGATTTCCTTTCAATAAATCAGGCAGAGAAAGTTTTCTGAGGAAATAGTGTTTTACCTGAAAATGAAACATGGTAGAGCAATAAAGAAGCTAAGACAGAGTTTTACAGGAAGAGAAAGCAAGTACAAGATGGAGAACCTGTGGTGCTAATCAAAAAGAGAAAAGGAGACGAGCGTGGAAGGTGAATATGGGGGAGATGACAGTACGTTCTTTACTCCAAGCAGAATCAGAAGCTATGGAAGGATTTCAGAAGGGAAGCCATACAATCTATATTCAAATATTCTTGCTCAGTGCTGGAGGGGAGTACACAGTAGGTTTAAGGAGTGAGAGCAGAGGGCTTGCTGTGGGTAACTGTAACAATCCAAATGAGAGATAACTGTGGGGTGGATTAGGGTAGCAGCAATGAAGCAAGTGAATTATGTTTGATTAGACAATGTATGAGATTATATATTAAAATGACTAAAAGCACTGAATCTGGAATCAGACTGCCTAGGTTTAAATTCTTAGCTTTAATCACACTAAATTTTTATCTTAGGCACATCACTTAATCTGTTCGTTTGCTTATCCTTATAAAAGAATGACAGCTCCTGTTTTATTTATTCATTTTTTGAGGATTCATAATGTATTCCATATCAAACACTTGGAATGGAACAGAATCTGAAGCATAGAAGTCACTCAATATATTAGCTAGTAATGCCACTAGAATAGAATAGATAGTGAAGGGGAACAGAATTTCTCACCTCCAAATATACCTTTCTGGTACAAGGATTATTTTAAGCTGATTATTTTTAAGAAACAACAGACACAGAAGCTCTGAAAACCAAGTAGAAGTTCCCCTTTCTTAAGATTCCTAAAGTTTATTTTATTTTTTGGTCCAGTTTATTGATATGTAATTGGCATAGAGAACTGTAAAAGTTTAAGTATACATAATGAACTGATTTATATACAGTATGAAGTGATTATCATTATTAGTTTAGTAAATATCCATCATCTAAAGAAGGAAGACAATTAAAGAACAGCAAAAAAAAGTTCCCTTGCAAGAAAGACTCAGGATTTATTCTTCTAACAACTTTCATATAAAACTTTGGTCATTACTGATGGAGACAGCACTGACTTAAATATGCTAACAACCATACCTTCCTTTGTTTACTGGGCTTTACCTGGTAAGTTCTCATAACTGGTTCTCAGAAAGTTAAAGCTTAGGGCCCTTTAAGGAGGTGAACATTCTCCCTCCTGCTTTCCTTAAGCCTTGTGCAACAATGTATCTTACCAGAGAATTGGCCTTTCTTCAGGTCCAGAACTAATGACTACACAGCACAATATCTTGTAGAAATACTTTTCTTAGACTCTGTTAATGTTTATAATTGTAACAAAACTTTCCTGGAACCTGTTTTTCAAGACTCCTATCTCTGATGATGCAGCAACAGTATATCTAGCCCAGAGACATTGCCGGAACCTGTTCTCCCTGGCTAATCTTGTCCCAGAGTTATCTCAGGATGTATGCCTTGGGAAAAGGTCTGGTGGAACTTTTACAAATCTTGAGGTATTATTTTTATCTATTTCCAGCAGCTAGTAGGAGAGTATATAATGCCCTATCCAAACTAGCAAGGCGGGGTACCTTCCTACCCCCTTCTGATGTCTTTGTCAGAAGCTTTTTCTGTTACTTTCACTTATTTATTTATTTTTTAATTAATTAATTAATTTTTTTTATTAAAGTAATAATTTATTCAGAAAGAAGCATTTGTGTTTGGAGATGGTTACAAGTGGGGATGGAAATACTGAGAGAAAAGAACAACACATATTTTAAGGCTTAGTCGCCATTTCCTTTTGTAAGGACTTGGTCATTTATTTTAAATGGAGGCTAATTACTTTACAATATTGTATTGTTTTTGCCATACATCAACATGAATTCGCCACAGGTGAACAAGTATTCCTCATCCTGAACCCCCTTCCCACCTCCCTCCCCATACCATCCCTCTGGGTCATCCCAGTTGCACCAGCCCTGAGCATCCTGTATCAGGCATCGAACCTGGACTGGTGATTTGTTGCATTTATGATATTATACATGTTTCAATGCCCTTCTCCCAAATCATCCCACCTTCGCCCTCTCCCACAGAGTCCAAAAGACTGTTCTATACATCTGTGTCTCTTTTGCTGTCTCGCATACAGGGTTATCATAACCATCTTTCTAAATTCCATATATATGTGTTCATATACTGTATTGATGTTTTTCTTTCTGGCTTACTTCACTCTGTATAATAGGCTCCAGTTTCATCCACCTCATTAGAACTGATTCAAATGTATTCTTTTTAATGGCTGAGGAATATTCCATTGTGTATATGTACCACAGCTTTCTTATCCATTCGTCTGCTAATGGACATCTAGGTTGCTTCAATGTCCTGGCTACTATAAACAGTACTGTGATGAACATTGGGGTACACATGTCTCTTTCAATTCTGGTTTCCTTGGTGTGTATGCCCAGCAGTGGGATTGCTGAGTCATAAGGCAGTTCTATTTCCAGTTTTTTAAGGAATCGCCACACTGTTCTCCATAGTGGCTGGACTAGTTTGCATTCCCACCAACAGTGTAAGAGGGTTCCCTTTTCTCCACACCCTCTCCAGCATTTATTGCTTGTAGACTTTTGGATAGCAGCCATTCTGACCGATGTGATATGGTACCTCATTGTGGTTTTGATTTTCATTTTTCTGATAATGAGTGATGTTGAGCATCTTTTCATGTGTTTGTTAGCCATCTGTATGTCTTCTTAGGAGAACTGTCTGTTTAGTTCTTTGGCCCATTTTTCGATTGGGTCATTTATTTTTCTGGAATTGAGCTGCAGGAGTCGCTTGCATATTTTTGAGATTAATTCTTTGTCAGCAGCTTCATTTGTTATTATTTTCGCCCATCCTGAAGGCTGTCTTTTCACCTTGCTTATAGTTTTCTTTGTTGTGCAGAAGCTTTTAATTTTAATTAGGTCCTATTTGTTTATTTTTGCTTTAATTTCCAATATTCTGGGAGGTGGATCATAGAGGATCCTGCTGTGGTTTATGTTGGAGAGTGGTTTGCCTATGTTCTCCTCTAGGAGTTGTATAGTTTCTGGTCTTACGTTTAAATCTTTAATCCATTTTGAGTTAATTTTTGTGTATGGTGTTAGAAAGTATTCTAGTTTCATTCTTTTACAAATGGTTGACCAGTTTTCCCAGCACCACTTGTTAAAGAGATTGTCTTTTCTCCATTGTATATTCTTGCCTCCTTTGTCAAAGATAAGGTGTCCATAGGTGCGTGGATTTATCACTGGGATTTCTATTTTGTTCCCTTGATCTATATTTCTGTCTTTGTGCCAGTGCCATACTGTCTTGACGACTGTGGCTTTGTAGTATAGCCTGAAGTCAGGCAGGTTGATTCCTCCCGTTCCATTCTTCTTTCTCAGGATTACTTGGGCTATTCGAGGTTTTCTTTATTTCCATACAAATTGTGAAATTATTTGTTCTGGCTCTGTGAAAAATACCTTTGGTATCTTGATAGAGATTGCATTGAATTTGTAGATTGCTTTGAGTAGTATACTCATTTTCACTATATTGATTCTTCCGATCCAAAAACAAGGTATACCTGCATCTATTAGTGTCCTTTTTGATTTCTTTCACCAGTGTTTTATAGTTTTCTATATATAGGTCTTTTGTTTCTTTAGGTAGATATATTCCTAAGTATTTTGTTCTTTTCGTTGCAATGGTGAGTGGAATTGTTTCCTTAATTTTTCTATTTTCTCATTATTAGTGTATAGGAATGCAAGGGATTTCTGTGTGTTGATTTTATATCCTGCCACTTACTATATTCATTGATTAGCTCTAGTAATTTTCTGCTGGAGTCTTTAGGGTTTTCTATGTAGAGGATCATCTCATCTGCAAACAATGAGAGTTTTACTTCTTCTTTTCCAATTTGGATTCCTTTTATTTCTTTTTCTAGTCTGATCGTTGTGGCCATAACTTCCAAAACTATGTTGAATAGTAGTGGTGAGAGTGGGCACCCTTGTCTTGTTCCTGACTTTAGGGGAAATGCTTTCAATTTTTCACCATTGAGGATGTTTGCTGTGGGTTTGTCATATATAGCTTTTATTATGTTGAGGTATGTTCCTTCTATTCCTGCTTTCTGGAGAGTTTTGATCATAAATGGATGTTGAATTTTGTCAAAGGCTTTCTCTGCATCTATTGAGATAATCATATGGCTTTTATTTTTCAATTTGTTAATGTGGTGTATTACATTGATTGATTTGAAGATATTGAAGAATCCTTGCATCTGTGGGATAAAGCCCACTTGATCATGATGTATGATCTTTTGAATGTGTTGTTGGATTCTGATTTCTAGAATTTTGTTAAGGATTTTTTTCATGTATGTTCATAAGGGGTATTGGCCTGTAGTTTTCTTTTATGGTGGCATCTTTGTCAGGTTTTGGTATTAGGATGATGGTGGCCTCATAGAATGAGTTTGGAAGTTTACCTTCCTCTGCAATTTCCTGGAAGAGTTTGAGTAGGATAAGTGTTAGCTCTTCTCTAAATTTTTGGTAGAATTCAGCTGTGAAGCCGTCTGGACCTGAACTTTTGTTTGCTGGAAGATTTCTGATTACAGTTTCAATTTCTGTGCTTGTGATGGGTCTGTTAAGATTTTCTATTTCTTCCTGCCTCAATTTTGGAACGTTGTACTTTTCTAAGAATTTTTCCATTTCTTCCAAATTGTCCATGTTATTGGCATATAATTGCTGATAGTGTTCTCTTATGACCCTTTGTATTTCTGTGTTGTCTGTTGTGATCTCTCCCTTTTCATTTCTAATTTTACTGATTTGATTTTTCTCCCTTTGTTTCTTGATGAGTCTGGCTAATAGTTTGTTAATTTTATTTATCCTCTCAAAGCACCAGCTTTTGGCTTTGTTGATTTTTGCTATGGTCTCTTTTGTTTCTTTTGCATTTATTTCTGCCCTAATTTTTAAGATTTCTTTCCTTCTACTAACTCTGGAATAAAAATCTATACAAAGCTCTGAGTGACTGAGACTGTCTTTGGTCCCAGAGTTAAATCTTCTCCATTGGAGACCACGAATCTGGCGGCACAGTTCACCATGTGCATAATCTATCTGTTCCCTTAACTCCAAGTATTCTTTTGTCTTTAGCTGAAGACGGTATTTAAGGTGTTGGCTGGGCTATTTCAGGGAATTACTCAGTAATTAAGGGCTTCCCAGGTGGCTCTAGTGGTAAAGAATCTGCCTGCCAATGCAGGAGACACAAAAGATGTGTATTCAATCCCTAATTTGTGAAGATCTCCTGAAGTAGGAAATGGCAACCCACTCCAGTATTCTCACCTGGAAAATTTCATGGACAGAGGAGCCTGATGGGCTACAGTCCATGGGGCCGCAGAGAGTTGGATATGGCTAAGCGACCAAGCACACACACAGCACACATGCTATTAAACATCTCTTTGGTTTTCTCTTGTTCACACATTTGATGATGGTTTATAGTAAAGGAAGTGTCCTCATCACATATTGCCTTCATGAATAACTTTTCCATATCAATTTAACGATAAATGAGCAAAAACAAGAACGATAAAACTGAGTCCTGGCCAAGGTACAGAAAGAATTTAAGTGCTCTCCTAGTAAAATTATAAATTGAAATTTCTTCTGTGAAAGTCGTATTGGCAGTGTGCTCAAAACAATTTCACTTGCTCATCCAATCTCTCAGAATGTATCCTAAAGCTAGAGTCAGAGTTGTAGATGATTCACTTTCTGCTCATGATCCAGACAGCTTCCCCTACATGTTGTTAAAACAAACTCTTGGCCAGCATCTAAAAACATAAAATCAGCAGCACCAAACAGCAGTAGCTTGGCACATAGCTATATTATTATTTACTATCCAATATTGGATAAGTTACTATAGAATCAACATCTCTATATGGATAGGCACTCACTGATTCATTAAACATATGTGAAAAATCTGGCTGAGTGGCAAATTTATAGCTCCAGTCCAGACTACTTCCCTCAAATCTAGATTTGTGTAACTTTGGCCTATTAGACATTTCAACTTGAAAGTCTAATAAGCGTCTCAACTTAATATGCCCTGAACTGATCCCTTCTCTTCCCACAACTTCTTTGAGTTGCTTAGGTTAAAAGGTTGGATCATCCTTCACCCCCATCATTATTTCACACTTGATATTCAATACATTGACAAGAGCTGTCAGCTCCACCCTCACTTTTTAACCACCTTTGCTGCTACCAGACTTTTTGAAGCTCCCAGTGTATCATGCCTGGATTAGTGCAAAAGCCCAACTGAACTTCTTTATGCATGGTTGACACCTATATTTTATTTTCAGAGTGGTAGTTGTAAAACAAATCAGGAGTGGTTACTTCTTCTATCAAAACCCTTCAAATAGCTCCCCAGCCTCCTCAGCATACAAGTCACTGTGCTTTCAGAGGTATATGAGTCCCATGTGACTGGCTCAGCACCAGTTCTGCCCTTTCTCCAAAAATGCTCCCCTGTGTTTATTATGTTCAAAGCAGCTGCACTTGCTTCTTTGACTATATCAGACACAGACCTGCCTTAGGACCTTTTATTCTCACTTTCCTTCTAGCCAGGATTCTCTTCATGACATCCACAAGACTTGTTCCTTCACAACTTTAAGTATCTGCTAAAATACCACCTTTTCTTTAAGATCTTTCTTTTTCACCCTATATATAATTGCACACACTTCCAGCTCTCCTTTCTGTTCTTTATTTTTTTTCATAATTTATATACCTTTTCATATCTGTATATTATCTTATGTAATAGCATAATAATTTTTCTTTTTGCTTCTAAACAGAGAAATCTAGTTGTGCAAGGATGTTTTTTTCTGCCTGAGACAAAACAGGTGTGCAATTATTGACATGGGTGCTCAGTCATGATTGACTCTTTGTGACCCCATGTACTGTATCCCTCCAGACTCCTCTGTCTATGGAATTTTTTCAAACAAGAATACTGGAGTTGCCATTTCCTTTTCCAAGTGACTTTCCTGACCCAGGGGTTGAACCCATGTCTCCTGTCTCCTGTGTCTTCTGCTTGGCAGTCAGATTCTTTACCACTGTGCCACCAGGGAAGCTGTGTGATTGTTGGCTAGTGAATAAATGTGCCATGAACCAAGTAAAATAGTGGGTTAATTACAGCATCTATTTTTTTTTTCATTTCATACATGATATTTTACATGTTTCAATGCCATTCTCCCAAATCTTCCCACCCACTCCCTCTCCCTCTCCCACAGAGTCCATAAGACTGTTCTATACATCAGTGTCTCTTTTGCTGTCTCGTACACAGGGTTATTGTTACCATCTTTCTAAATTCCATATATATGCGCTAGTATACTGTATTGGTGTTTTTCTTTCTGGCTTACTTCACTCTGTATAATAGGCTCCAGTTTCATCCACCTCATTAGAACTGATTCAAATGTATTCTTTTTAATGGCTGAATAATACTCCATTGTGTATATGTACCACTGCTTTCTTATCCATTCATCTGCTGATGGACATCTAGGTTGCTTCCATGTCCTGGCTATTATAAACAGTGCTGCAATGAACATTGGGGTACTCGTGTCTCTTTCCCTTCTGGTTTCCTCAGTGTGTATGCCCAGCAGTGGGATTGCTGGATCATAAGGCAGTTCTATTTCCAGTTTTTTAAGGAATCTCCACACTGTTCTCCATAGTGGCTGGACTAGTTTGCATTCCCACCAACAGTGTAAGAGGGTTCCCTTTTCTCCACACCCTCTCCAGCATTTATTACTTGTAGACTTTTGGATCGCAGCCATTCTGACTGGTGTGAAATGGTACCTCATAGTGGTTTTGATTTGCATTTCTCTGATAATGAGTGATGTTGAGCATCTTTTCATGTGTTTGTTAGCCATCTGTATGTCTTCTTTGGAGAAATGTCTATTTAGTTCTTTGGCCCATTTTTTGATTGGGTCATTTATTTTTCTGGAGTTGAGCTGTAGGAGTTGCTTGTATATTCTCGAGATTAGTTGTTTGTCAGTTGCTTCATTTGCTATTATCTTCTCCCATTCTGAAGGCTGTCTTTTCACCTTGCTAATAGTTTCCTTTGATGTGCAGAAGCTTTTAAGGTTAATTAGGTCCCATTTGTTTATTTTTGCTTTTATTTCCAATATTCTGGGAGGTGGGTCATAGAGGCTCCTGCTGTGATGTATGTCAGAGAGTGTTTTGCCTATGTTCTCCTCTAGGAGTTTTATAGTTTCTGGTCTTACGTTTAGATCTTTAATCCATTTTGAGTTTATTTTTGTGTATGGTGTTAGAAAGTGTTCTAGTTTCATTCTTTTACAAGTGGTTGACCAGAGTTCCCAGCACCACTTGTTAAAGAGATTGTCTTTAATCCATTGTATATTCTTGCCTCCTTTGTCGAAGATAAGGTGTCCATATATGCGTGGATTTATCTCTGGGCTTTCTATTTTGTTCCATTGATCTATATTCCTGTCTTTGTGCCAGTACCATACTGTCTTGATAACTGTGGCTTTGTAGTAGAGCCTGAAGTCAGGTAGGTTGATTCCTCCAGTTCCATTCTTCTTTCTCAAGATCGCTTTGGCTATTCGAGGTTTTTTGTTTTTCCATACAAATTGTGAAATTATTTGTTCTAGCTCTGTGAAGAATGCTGTTGGTAGCTTGATAGGGATTGCATTGAATCTATAGATTGCTTTGGGTAGTATACTCATTTTCACTACATTGATTCTTCCAATCCATGAACATGGTATATTTCTCCATCTGTTAGTGTCCTCTTTGATTTCTTTCACCAGTGTTTTATAGTTTTCTATATATAGGTCTTTAGATTCTTTAGGTAGATATATTCCTAAGTATTTTATTCTTTCCGTTGCAATGGTGAATGGAATTGTTTCCTTAATTTCTCTTTCTGTTTTCTCATTATTAGTGTATAGGAATGCAAGGGATTTCTGGGTGTTGATTTTATATCCTGCAACTTTACTATAGTCATTGATTAGTTCTAGTAATTTTCTGGTGGAATCTTTAGGGTTTTCTATGTAGAGGATCATGTCATCTGCAAACAGTGAGAGCTTTACTTCTTCTTTTCCAATTTGGATTCCTTTTATTTCTTTTTCTGTTCTGATTGCTGTGGCCAAAACTTCCAAAACTATGTTGAATAGTAATGGTGAAAGTGGGCACCCTTGTCTTGTTCCTGACTTTAGAGGAAATGCTTTCAATTTTTCACCATTGAGGATAATGTTTGCTGTGGGTTTGTCATATATAGCTTTGATTATGTTGAGGTATGTTCCTTCTATTCCTGCTTTCTGGAGAGTTTTTATCATAAATGGATGTTGAATTTTGTCAAAGGCTTTCTCTGCATCTATTGAGATAAGCATCTATTTTTATGTTGTAAGGCATCACTGTTGTTTTTCAGTCATGTCTGACTGCAACCACATGGACTATTTGGACACCAGGCTTCCTTCCCTTGTCTTCACCATTTCCCAGAGCTTGCTAGATAGAACTCATGTCCATTGAGTCTGTGATGCCATCTTGTCCTCTGTCAACCCTTCTCCTCCTGCCTTCGAATTTTCCAAGCATCAGGGTCTTTTCTAACAAATCGGCTCTTTGCATCAGGTGACCAAAGTCCTGGAGCTTCAGCTTTAGCATCAGTCCTTCTAATGAATATTCAGGACTGATTTCCCTTTAGGATTGGCTGGTTTGATCTTCTTGCAGTCCAAGGGACTGTCAAGAGTCTTCTTCAACACCACAGCTCAAAAGCATTATATTCTACTAAAAATCTGATAATTCAGGAGGAAAAAACTGAGAATCTAAAGAAATATTTTCAAAAATATTTTAATATTGAGTTGGCCAAAAAGTTCATCTGGATTTTTCCATTATAAATATCTGAATGAATTTTTTGGCCAATCAAATACAGGTTTCCTTGTCTACACTTGATATGGAAGTATGATAACCTTTGGCCTCAAAGGAATGAAACAGACTTTGACAAGGAAAGCATCACCTGGAGGCTGGTAGCCTAATTGGTTCAAAAACCTGGAACATTATTCTCTGTCCAAGACTTAAAAGTGCCTTTTCTTCCCCAAGGGGTGTTGATGGCAGAAATAGTGATTGAGTTCCTTTTTCACGAACCTGCTTGTAAAAAATGGAACTTAGATTTAAATTTTAACTGATTAAAGGAATTAGTGTGATATATCTTGCACAGTTTTTTTGGGTCACATATTTATGTTTATTTTTTATATTAATATGTATTTATATTAGGAATTTAAATTTAAATTAGGAATTTTATTAGGCATAGAATGAACCTATCTAGCCCTTTGCATTTCTTGAATTTCCACACCTCTAGAGGAGCTATTGTTCTGGAAGCAGCCTGTCAATCATTAGACTTATTTCTAATCTCTCTCATTTCTACTCTTAATCTTGATGGGTAGTTTCCAAAAACAAAATGTCTCATCAAAGTCACTAACAAATTTCTAAATTTAACCAACTTCCCATGTAACTTTAGGAGAAATACAGTGTTCTGTTTGGTTATAGGCATGTATGATGTTGAACTCTCTCTCAGGTAAAATTATTCTGATGCTAAAAAAAAAAAAAAATTGTGTCATTTCCCAACCAAGCCCTTAGAAAGAAGACATAAAGACAAGCTTTCATATTACTCACACATATATTTTTGTCAGAATCTGTTGTTTCAAGAATAGAGAACCTTTCTTGGGTTGGGGGGAGGAGTCGCTGATACATTTTCAGCACCAACTCTAATGTCTGGCCCAGAAATATATGTTTATTAATGAGTGAATGAGACCCATCTGTTTGTTTACCCTGATGGTTTATCATCAGAACATATTCAAGGAAGAGCTGAGAGGCAAGTTGCTTTCCTAATTAGATATTGCCAAGAAACTGAATCCCCATGTTTCTTATATGCAATGCTGAAAAACTTCCTTTGCTTTCCTTGCTATATTTTATAGTTATCCCCATTTATGATTTAACCTCCATTCTGAGCTAGAATTGACTTTTGAAGGCTATGACATTGTTTGTCATGTTCACACTCTAGCATTCTTTATTGCCATATTTGTTTTCCAGTAAGGTTTTCAAATTCAGATGGTCCTTGAAAATCATTTATTTGTGAACTATTTTTCCTTCCATTTATGACATTATATGATCTATTTGAACGTGGAGTAGCTCCTCTCAGCCCTCCTGCGCCTGCACAGCCACCACTCCTTGGATGTGGGGAAGCTCCCCCAGCCACTGCCCCTGACCTCGGGCATAGGGTAGCTCTTCTTGGCCATGCTTCTGTGCGGTCCGTTGCAGCCAGCGTGCTTCTGCTGCATTGTCCAGGTTCAAGGTCAGGAGGGGCGACTGTGAGGAGATACTCCTCATTCAAGGTAAGGAGCACCAGCTATGCTTTGCTGGAACAGCCGTGAAGAGATACCCATGTCCAAGGTAAGAGAAACCTAAGTAAGACGGTAGGTGTTGCAAGAGCCATCAGAGGGCAGACACACAAACCATAATCACAGAAAACTAGTGAATCTAATCACACGGACCACAGCCTTGTCTAACTCAATGAAACTAAGCCATGCCGTGTGGGGCCACCCAGGATGGGCGGGTCATGGTGGAGAGGTCTAACAGAATGTGGTCCACTGGAGAAGGGAATGGCAAAGTACTTCAGCATTCTTGCCTTGAGAACCCCATGAACAGTATGAAAAGGGAAAATAATAGGATACTGAAAGAGGAATGCCCCAGGTCGGTAGGTGCCCAAATTGCTACTGGAAATCAGTAGAGAAATAACTCCAGAAAGAATGAAGGGATAGAGCCGAAGAAAAAACAATACCCACTTGTGGATGTGACTGGATACAGAAGCAAGGTCCAATGCTGTAAGGAGCAATATTGCATAGGAACCTGGAATGTTAGGTCCATGAATCAAGGCAAATTGAAAGTGGTCAAACGGGAGATGGCAAGAGTGAACATCAACGTTCTAGGAATCAGCGAACTAAAATGGACTGGAATGGGTGAATTTAACTCAGATGACCATTATACCCTTATGGCAGATAGTGAAGAGGAATTAAAAAGCCTCTTGATGAAAGTGAAAGAGGAGAGTGAAAAAGTTGACTTAAAGCTCAACATTTAGAAAACAAAGATTATGGCATCTGGTCCCATCACTTCATGGCAAATAGATGGGGAAACAGTGGAAACAGTGTCAGACTTTATCTTTTTGGGCTCCAAAATCACTGCTGATGGTGACTGCAGCCATGAAATTAAAAGACGCTTACTCCTTGGAAGGAAAGTTATGACCAACCTAGATAGCATATTGCAAAGCAGAGACATTACTTTTCCAACAAAGGTCCATCTAGTCAAGGCTGTGGTTTTTCCAGTGGTCATGTATGGATGCAAGAGTTGGACTGTGAAGAAAGCTGAGCGCTGAAGAATTGATGCTTTTGAATTGTGGTACTGGAGAAGACTCCTGAGCATCCCCTGGACTGCAAGGAGATCCAACCAGTCCATTCTGAAGGAGATAAGCCCTGGGTGTTCTTTGGAAGGAATGATGCTAAAACTGAAACTCCAATACTTTGGCCACCTCATGCGAAGAGTTGACTCATTGGAAAAGACTCTGATGCTGGGAGGGATTGGGGGTAGGAGGAAAAGGGGATGACAGAGGATGAGATGGCTGGATGGCATCACTGACATGATGGATGTGAGTCTGAGTGAACTCTGGGTGTTGGTGATGGACAGGGAGGCCTGGCGTGCTGCAATTCATGGGGTTGCAAAGAGTCAGACATGACTGAGCGACTGAAATAAACTGAACTGAACTGAACATTATATCTACTACTGTAGGCAGAAATCCCTTAGAAGAAATGGAGTAGCCATCATGGTCAACAAAAGAGTCCAAAATGCAGTACTTGGATGCAATCTCAAAAATGACAGAATGATCTCTGTTCATTTCCAAGGCAAACCATTCAATATCACAGGAATCCAAGTCTATGCCCCAACCAGTAATGCTGAAGAAGCTGAAGTTGAACAGTTCTAAGAAGACCTACAAGACCTTTTAGAACTAACACCCAAAAAAGATGTCCTTTGCATTATAGGGGACTGGAATGCAAAAGTAGGAAGTTAAGAAACACCTGGAGTAACAGGCATATTTGGCCTTGGAATATGGAATGAAGCAGGACAAAGGCTAATAGAGTTTTGCCAAGAGAGCACACTGGTCATAGAAAACACCCTCTTCCAACAAAACAAGAGAAGACTCTGCACATGGACATCACCAGATGGTCAACAACGAAATCAGATTGATTATATTATTAGCAGCCAAAGAGGAAGAAGCTCTATACAGTCAGCAAAAACAAGACTGGGGGCTGACTATGGCTCAGATCATGAACACCTTATTGCCAAATTCAGACTTAAATTGAAGAAAGTAGGGGAAACCACTAGGCCATTCAGGTATAACCTAAATCAAATACCTTATGATCATACAGTGGAAGTGAGAAATAGATTTAAGGAACTAGATCTGATAGATAGAGTGCCTGATGAACTATGGACAGAGGTTCGTGACATTGTATGGGAGACAGGGTTCAAGACCATCCCCATTTAAAAGAAATGCAAAAAAGCAAAATAGCTGTCTGGGAAGGCCTTACAAATAGGCTTCTGTGAAAAGAAGAGAAGCAAAAAGCAAAGGAGAAAAGGAAAGATATAAGCATCTGAATGAAGAGTTCCAAAGAATAGCAAGGAGAGATAAGAAAGCCTTCTTCAGTGATCAATGCAGAGAAATAGAGGAAAACAACAGGATGGGAAAGACTAGAGATCTCTTCAAGAAAATTAAAGATACCAAGAGAACATTTCATGCAAAGATGGGCTCGATAAAGGACAGAAATGGTATGGACCTAACAGAAGCAGAAGATATCAAGAAGAGGTGGCAAAAATACACAGAAGAACTGTACAAAAAAGATCTTCACGACCCAGATAATCATGATGGTATGATCACTGACCTAGAGCCAGACATCCTGGAATGTGAAGTCAAGTGGGCCTTAGAAAGCATCACTACGAACAAAGCTAATGGAGGTTATGGAATTCCAGTTAAGCTATTTCAAATCCTGGAAGATGATGCTGTGAAAGTGCTGCACTCAATATGCCAACAAATTTGGAAAACTCAGCAGTGGCCACAGGACTGGAAAAGGTCAGTTTTCATTCCAATCCCAAAGAATGCTCAAACTACCGCACAATTGCACTCATCTCACATGCTAGTAAAGTAATGCTCAAAGTTCTCCAAGCCAGGCTTCAGCAATACGTGAACCGTGAACTTCCAGTTGTTCAAGCTGGATTTAGAAAAGGCAGAGGAACCAGAGATCAAATTGCCAACATCCACTGGATCATGGAAAAGCAAGAGAGTTCCAGAAAAATATCTATTTCTGCTTTATTGACTATGCCAAAGCCTTTGACTGTGTGGATCACAATTAACTGTGGAAAATTCTGAAAGAGATGGGAATACCAGACCACCAGACCTGCTTCTTGAAAAACCTATATGCAGGTCAGGAAGCAACAGTTAGAACTGGACATGGAATAACAGACTGATTCCCAATAGGAAAAGGAGTACATCAAGGCTGTATATTGTCACCCTGCTTATTCAACTTATTTATGCAGAGTACATCATTAGAAACGCTGAGCTGGAAGAAACACAAGCTGGAATTAAGATTGCCCGGAGAAATCTCAATAACCTCAGATATGCAGATGACACCACCCTTATGGCAGAAAGTGAAGGGGAACAGAGGAGCCTCTTGATAAAAGTGAAAGAGGAGAGTGAAAAAATTGGCTTAAAGCTCAACATTCAGAATACGAAGATCATGGCATCTGGTCCTATCACTTCATGGCAAATAGATGGGGAAACAGTGGAAACAGTGTCAGACTTTATATTTTGGGGCTCCAAAATAACAGCAGATGGGTGACTGCAGCCATGAAATTAAAAGAGGCTTACTCCTTGCAAGGAAAGTTATGACCAACCTAGATAGCATATTGAAAAGCAGAGACAGTACTTTTCCAACAAAGGTCCATTTAGTCAAGGCTATGGTTTTTCCAATGGTCATGTATGGATGTGAGAGTTGGACTGTGAAGAAAGCTGAGTGCCGAAGAATTGATGCTTTTGAACTGTAGTGTTGGAGAAGACTCTTGAGAGTCCCTTGGACTGCAAGGAGATCCAACCAGTCCATTCTAAAGGACATCAGTCCTGGGTGTTCATTGGAAGGACTGATGCTAAAACTGAAACTCCAATACTTTGGCCACCTCATGCGAAGAGTTGACTCATTTGAAAAGACCCTGATGCTGGGAGGGTTTGAGGGTAGGAAGAGAAGGGGATGACAGAGGATGAGATGGCTGGACGGCATCACTGACTCGATGAGTGTGAGTCTGAGTGAACTCTGGGAGTTGGTGATGGACAGTGAGGCCTGGCGTGCTGCAATTCATGGGGTCACAAAGAGTCGGACATGACTGAGTGACTGAACTGAACTGATGACCTATTTGCATAAGGTTATTCATTTATCTTCAGTATATAATGATTATATAATCATACCTTGAGGTTGAGTTTTGCTCGTTGTTGTACAAGATATCAAGCGAGGGGGTAAATGTGTGGGAGATTCAGGGGAAACAGTTTCTAGTGTATCAGTCATGAAACTGAGAAGAACATCAGTTCACTGGAGTGAAGTTTTATTATCCAAGCTTGGGGGCTGTTTTGCTTTAGCCATCTGCCACCCCTATGGGGATCCTTTTGTTCTGTTGCATTTTGTCATTGTTAAGTCACTGTCATGTCTGACTCTTTAAGAACCCACGGACTGCAGCATCCCAAGCTCCTTTGTCCTCCAATCTCTCCCAGAGTCTGCTCAAGTTCATGTCTATTGTGCTGGTGATGCTATCTAACCATTTCATCCTCTGCTGCCTCCTTTCCTTTGCCTCAATCTTTCCCAGCATCAGGGCCTTTTCCAATGAGTGGGCTGTTCACATCAGGTGGCCAAAGTATTGGAGCTTCAGCTTCAGCATTAATCCTTCCAGTGAATATTCAGGGTTGATTTTCTTTAGGATTGACTGATTTGATCTCCTTCCAGTCCAAGGTACTCTCAAGAGTCTTCTTCAGCATCATAATTCGAAAGCATCAATTCTTCAGTGCTCAGCCTTCTTTATGGTCCCACTCTCACATCCATACATGACTATTGGAAAAACCATAGCTTTGACTCTAGGGACCTTGGCCAGCAAAGAGATGTCTCTGATTTTTAATATGCTGTCTAGGTTTGTCATAACTTTTTGTTACAGTTAGAAACATTTAAGGTATTTTTCATAAAAATTTGGACATATAGCATATCTTAAGATGTCATATCTAAAAAAAAGACTCATATTTCTGACTGATAGCACTTAAAATAAATTGAAGAACAATTGTCACCATTTTAGGGATTCCCAAGTGGCTAAGATGGTAAAGAGTCTGCCTGCAATGCGGGATACCTGGGTTTGATTCATGAGTCAATAAGATCCCCTGGAGAAGGAAATGGCAACCCAGTCCAGTATTCTTGCCTGGAAAATCCCAAGGATGGAGGAGCCTGGCAGACTACAGTCCATGGGATCATGAAGAGTCGGACAGGACTGAATGACTTCACTTTCACTTATCACCATTTAAATGAGACAAAAATAAAAATTCCCCAAATCATCTAGAATACAAAGAGAGGGCAGTTTCATCATGGATATTACCTGCTTGGACCTATCATTTGAATTCGCAGGCTACATTAATGAGATCTATAATCTCAGCTAAATCTATAGTTTAATACAGTCATTTGTGAATAGGAATGTAAATAGAATAATACAGAGACGTTTTATTGAACACCTTTGAAAACAAAATAGATTGAACAAAATGTCTCACTTCTCCAGAGGGTGCATTCCTTCAGAAACCTAAGTAGGGAAAGCATTCTATTCTATTGGATTTTTGCTGAAGGAAAGCCTATAGCCTTTAAGTTGAAAGTGGAAGAAGCAGAATGTGGAATACCACACAGATCTTTGTATTGATCAAGAAGAAACTGCAGTTTTCTCAAGAGATACTGGTCATAGAATTCTACCAACCATAAATTACTGAAAATTCTTTTACAAATGCTTTTATGGTACCCCAAATTCATATAATAGAGTGCTATCAAATCAATTCATTTTCTTAACTCTTGGACTGCATTATCTTAATTTGAATTGTTGGTGAACCACTGTGTGTGTGTGATCAGTTGCTCAGTTGTGTCTGACTCTTTGCAACCCCATGGACTGCAGCCCACCAGGCTCCTCTGCCCACGGGGATTTCTAGGCAAGAATACTGGAGTGGGTTGCCATTTCTTCCTCCTGGCAATCTTCCAGACCCAGGGATCGAAACTAGGTCTCCTGTATTGGCAGGTGGATTCTTTTCTACTGAGCCACCTGGGAATCCCTAACCCAAGCCATTCAGCAATTGTAGGGATGAATAGTGTTTGATATATTACCCGTAAGTCCAACCACCTAAAGAATGAAATCAGAGTTTTAAAAGAAATTGTGAATTGAGTCCTCCATAAATTAAATACCACTGAATGATTCTATACTTGCAGGCACACTGCCTGCGTATCTTTATATCATGGAAAGAGTTATCACACCCATGATATCACACACATTTATATCCATAAAAGATTAGAAATGTGAGAGTTATACTTGGTATAGCAGTAGCTAAACTGAACATACTGTTTCCAGTAATAATATAATATTTATAAGGCAATGGTTAGCATTACACCTATACCTTTTATTCTCTTCAAGTTGAGTTATTCTTTTTGGAAATAAGCAAGAACGTGTGATGAGAAAGGCCATGTGTTTAGCAGATAGACAAGAAAACCTTGTTAATAGCTAATTATAGAAGCTAATATATGCTAAGCATTTTCTTCCTAGATATTTTGCAAAAACTTTGCAGTATTATCTCATATTGCATTATCAATAAGTTCTTATTATAGGTGAGATGAATAAGGATTGGAGAGGTAATATGACTTGGCAAAGGTCACAATACTAAAAGTCACTGGGACTAAGATTGATGCTGGCAGACTGCATGGCTCTGTTGTGGACCAATGTAAGTAATGCTTCTTCATTGTGGTGGAGTAATGACCATGACCCTGGAACCCAAGTGTCTCTCATTCTTTGTATGTTATCAGGTGGGTGCTAAAGGCCCACAAAAGTCAGCTGGATGATAAACTGAAAATTTCAGCTTTAACTTTGTATTTCCCATCAGAACTTCAAATGTTTGTTTTTATTTTTGTCAAAATAATTTCCAAAACTTTTTTATTCTTAAATGAGAGAGCTTCCTACTGAAGTATATGCCAAAATTTATGCTAATAATTTTCTTATTTTTCATTCTTTAAGTATTTTAAAGCATCTGCTTGATTTAGTCACAGTGTGGATGCTAAAAATACAAAATAAATATATCATACATGGATTTTAATTTTTCTAGTCACAGAAATTAGAATACCATACAGTAAAATTAAAGCTTTATAATAAAGAAAGAATTTATAATGCTGTAAGTGAACATAGAGATTTTCAATTTTTAGTTTATTAGCAATGGCAAAAAACCCACTTATTAAAGTGCAGATTTTAAATGACTATGGGCATGCGTTTTAAAAATGAAAGTATATTTTTACATTGGTAATCAGGGTATACTAGAGTTGAATTAAGTCAGTCTGCTGCTTCACTAAACATTCTAATCCAGAAAAGTCATTGATTTACTATTAGAAACATTGTACCACTAATACTGCATATTGGATGTTGAAATCTACAGAAGAATGAAGGGGGGAGGATGAAGTAATAGAGGAACAGAAGAAAAATGGATAATGTTCTGGCAGATACATCCAATTTTCTTCAAATATTTCATCCTGACAAATATTTCTTTCAAATATAACA
This sequence comes from Bubalus bubalis, assembly GCF_019923935.1. NCBI lineage: Eukaryota > Metazoa > Chordata > Mammalia > Artiodactyla > Bovidae > Bubalus > Bubalus bubalis. The sequence continues at coordinate 17,547,553 of NC_059168.1, read as the reverse complement.
TCCTGACCAATATCTATCTATTATAGACCAAACATGAACATTTTCTCATTTCCCTCAAAAGTCAAATAATCCCTTTGAATTTCTGTTTTATTTCAGATTACATACTTTATGATATTTTTAAAAGCCAGCTTCATATTATAATTATCTGTGCATCTGTTTTATTTATTCTTTTTGACTGTACATATTTTGATGGCCAGACTTGTTTTGGCATAATTAAGTAAATTTTTTTTAATACATGGCATATTCCAATAAGTAGTTGTTCCATTAGGTTCACTTAATGGGGTTTATCAAAGACTATTAGACTAATCAAAAAGGCATTAAAGTAAATTTTTGTAGTAAAATTCATATAAAATTTATCAAGGACCTGAAATCTTCCACAAGATTGGGCTTGGGAGTCAATTCTCTCCCAGCCAGCCTTGAGATGACTGCAGCCCAGATTAGACTTTGCAGCCTTGTGGGAAACTCTGAGCTGGAGGTATCTAGCTAAGCCATGCCCCAATTCATGAGACTCAAAAACTATGAGATAGTGAATATTTGTGGTTTGAAGATACTGCATGTTGGGGTAATTTATTACCACAAGAGATTACTAAAACATAGTTACATTTCATTTTACTATATTATATGGTATATTATTAGAGCTTCCTTGGTGGCTCAGACAGTAAAGAATCAGCCTGCAATGCAAGAGACCTGGGTTTGATCTCTGGATAGGGAAGATCCTCTGGAGAAGGGAATGTCAACCTACTCTAGTATTCTTGCCTGGAGAATCCCATGGACAGAGGAGCCTGGCAAGCTACAGTCTATGGGGTCACAAAGAGTCAGACATGACCGAGTGACTAAGCACACACACGTGGTATATTATTGGAGAAGGAAATGACAACCCATTCCAATGTTCTTGCCTGAAAAATCCCATGGACAGAGGATCCTGGTGGGCTACAGTCCCTGGGGTCACAAAAGAGTCAGACACGACCTAGAGATTAAACAACATTGGTATATTATACATTAAATTATATGTTTTATTATGTGAAATAGAACCTAGCATGTGAGAAGAGATAATTTGCTTGAGAAGAACTCTTTGAATCCAATTTTACTAGAAATTTGTTTAGGATGAAAACAGAGAGGACAGGAAGAAAAAATATTGCTGTAGTCCAGAAGGAGCAGATCTTTTGCTTCCTAGGACTAACTGAGACAAAACATAGTGGTAACAATAATGTGCTTCAGAGCATAGGTTCTGGTGTCAGACTTTGTTTCAAAATCTAGATTAACCACTTCCTAGTTGTATGACCAGAACAAATGTATTCCACTGTCCTAAAACACTGTTTGTGCATGCTCAGTTGCTCAGTCGCGTCTGACTCTTCGTAATTGCATGGACTGTAGCCCACCAGCATCCTCTGTCCATGAAATTTTCCAGGGAAGAATCCTGAAGTGGATTGTCATTTCCTTCTCCAGGGTATCTTCCCAACCCAGAGACTGAATTCACATCTCTTGCATTGGCAGGTGGATTCTTTACCACTGTACCACCTAGGAAGACCATAACATAATTTGTTCATTTGAAAAATAAAAAATAGTAACTGTACTTGTTTTGCTGAGTTGTTTTGAGGTTTTAATGTGTCGCTACTATCTAATCTTTAGGCAAAATATCTGGCACATAATGATTAATAAGTGAGAGCTATTATCATTAGGTTAATCATCATTGCCACCACTGTTGCTGATAGGAGGGTTGAATTCTGCAGTTCATTTCTAGAAGTTTCAGTCTGTAAAAATCAATATATATAAAAAATCAATATATTTGATAAATTATTATTTCAGTCATGTACACTTTCTTCCTCCATGGTATGAAAAACTCTTAATCTAAGATATCTTACTGTTCTTTACATTTTATAGTTTTTCAGATACATTATTATTTTATAAAATATATAAGACCATCATTATTTTATAAATAAGGAAACTAAGACTGAGATTTAGAAAATAAATATACGTTGGGCATTTACTGTGTATTGTAAAAGGAACTGGGGGCCTTATATTTACTTGCTACACAGTTATTTTTAACAGAATTTCTGGAATCTAAGTCTAGTCTCTTCCAATAACATTATCTGTCATTCTGACCAGTAAACACATTCACTTAGTTATAAATAGCACATCACTGTATGTTCAAAAAGTGAAGAAAAGGAAATGTGGTATTTTCATTATATATACAATTTTTCAATTATGCAATGACAAGAGTTTGTAAAAAGTTAGATATGTTGTCATGAAAATGAACACTACAATAAACTGTAATTCTAGAATATGGGGGGCTCAAAGAGAAATTCTTAGAATGTAATTATAAATAAAGCTAAAGAGTAGTCAAAATAAGTATGTATATGATGAAAAAGGAATGGATTTTCAAAGAACTCAAAGAACAGTCAACTTTCAAACAAGAGTGCAAATGATTTAAAGATGGAAATATTTTCAACAATCACAAAGATGTATAAGAGAATATTAATAAGGATAAAGAAAATAATAAAATGTACATTGTAAAAAATTTTTCATTCAGTATTTTAAACTTATATCCAAAGTGAGAAGAGAGCAAAAAACCTCATTACCAGGAAAGGATGGCATATTTTTAATGAATGCCAAAAGGTACTGAATCCTACTGGGCTTTCATTTACTTCAATAAGAATGATCTTTGGATTTTTAAAGATAAAAAAAAATTTAAAGGAAGATTTGCAGAACATCATCATCAACATGTTAAAAAAAGTATTTTCTGTCTTCTCTTCAAAGAACAGTGATGTAGACAAGAGTGTCTTTGTGGAAGTCAAGGAGTGCAGCAGAGAAATTCCAGCTCACCACTGGAGCAAAATATATCCAAGATCAGATGAATAAAAAGGAATTCTGAGGTGTGCTGAGATACATGGATGTACGCTCAATAGCTCAGTAGTGTCCGACTCTTTGCGACCCCATGGACTGTAGCCTTCCAGGCTCCTCTGGCCATGAGATTTTTTAGACAAGAATATTGGAGTGGGTTTCCATGCCCTCCTCCAGACGATCTTTCCAATCCAGGGATCGAACCTGTGTCTCCTGTGTCTCCGGCACTGCAGGTGAATTCTTTACTGCTGAGCCACTGGGGAAGCCCCATGAGACTTGAATATTCACATGCAAAAGAATGAAATTGGACCCCTATCTCATATCACTCACAAAAAATTAACTTAAAATGAAGTAAAGAGATAAACATAAGATGTGAAACGGGAAGAAAACAGAGTCAAAGCTCCTTGAAATTGGTTTTGGGAATGACTTTCATCAAAAACATAAGTAACAGAAGCAAAAATAAATTAGCAGACTACATCAAACTGGATAGCTTCTACACAACAAAAGAAAATCAACAAAATGGGAAGGCAACAAACAGAATGGGAAAATATATTTGCAAGCCAGATATCTGATAACAGGTTAATACCTAAATATATATATTGAACTCATACATCTAAACGCAAAAAAAAAAAAAAAAAAATCCGATTTATAAATGGGTAGAGAATTTAAATAGACATTTTTCCAAAGAAGACACACAAATGGCTGACAGATACATGAAAAGGTCTCAACATCATGAATCACTAAGGAAATTCAAATCAAAGCTACAAAGAGATATCATCTCATCTCTGTTAAAATGGCTTTTATCAAACAGATAAGTGTTGGCAAAGATGTGGAGAAAAGTAAACCATTGTGACTGTTGGCAGGAATGCAAATTTGTTCAGTCACCGTAGAAAACAGTGTGGAGTTTCTGAAAAAAAAGGAAAGCAGAAAAAAATGGCAATTTTGTGAGTTTATAGATGTGTTAACTAACCCTATTGTGGTAGTCATTTCATAATATATATATATATATGTATCAAATTATCACCTTGTACATCTTTAATTTACCCATGTCATATCAATTTTATCTCAATAAAGCTGAAAAAGAAAAAGAAGAAATTATAGACCCAAATATGGGGTATCTAGTGACAGGCAAATATTTAATTTAGGAACTTTTAATCTCAGTAGGACCAATGATTGTCACTCAATGTTTCTAAAGAAAATTATCATTTTTCTATCTGTGAAATCATAGAGAAAAAGAAAGAAACCCGAATAATATACATGTACACTTACTTTCTTTTCCTAAAAGAGAAAATCATGGTTTCTAAAAATTGTACAAAAGTGTACTAACAAATATTTTGTTTTCATTTATCATTAAATAATGCAAACACTGAGGCCAAAAAGAGTTCAATACGGACAAACCTTTTCAAAGTAACCTCATTTTTCTTTAAAAATAAGGTCATTGAATTTTTAAGTGAAGGGAATAAGTTAGAAATATTATATCTTTAGATACACATAAACTTCAAGGAAAAATGTTTTACATGACATATTTATAGAAAAGATAACAAAAAGTTAATGGTGATACTGTGTGAGTGATTTGTTGCTGTTTTCACAGCCACATCTGAAGATTTTCAATTTATTTATTTGTTATCCCTGAGAAAGCTCTTGATTTACATGCCTTAGATCAACTTCTCCCAAGTCATGTCTCAATCTTTTTAGCTGATGATATAAATATAGATTTCATAGTTTTCAGCCAGAAATTTGAATAGTAATAAATATTAGATTAGCCAAAATATTTGTTCATTTTTTTTTCCATGAGAAGTTAAAGAAAAACCCAAGTGAACTTTCTGGTCAATACAATATACATAAATGAAAAACAAACAAACAAAAAACACCTTTTTGAATGTATAGAATGAAACCACAGAAGAAAGCAAGATGAGATTCTATAGAAGCAGGTTAACAGATATTAAAATAATCAGTGAGGAACACTTAAGATGGAAAGATGCTTGAACAGATAGTCCTTCATCAAATATAACTAAGAAACATAGACTAGGACTATGCAGAGTTAACAGAGTGTCAAAATTATACCAAAAGAACTTTCTAGTATTATATACTATTTGCAAGCAACAAGTTAACTTGCCATTCATGAACCCATAGCTTCATGAACTCTGAAGACAAGAGATTCCTGGATCAGAGACAATGGAGAGTTTGTTACTCATTAAGAAACCATGAAAGGAGCACCATTTTTTGCAAGTTCCTTGGGGTACAGTTCCCACAGTGTGAAGTAAAGGGAGGTAGGTGACACCTGCTTAAGAAATGGGTTGCATTTTGGGACAGAAACCAAGTTTGTAAAGAACAGTAAACAAACTTGCCCTTTGCCCCAGAAGGAAACATTATTTTTATTATACTGAACAGTAAACAAAATTTTCCTGGCTGTGGAGCAGATATAATACCTCCCAAAGCTATTTATTATACAAACATCTTTGAAAAAGTAATCTGGACAAAAGGGCAGTTAGCCCTATGCTTGCAAGCCGTGCAGTAATGTAAAAGCCATAGAGAATTAGATCTGTTAGAGCTTTGAAAATACAAATACAAGATTGGTATCGGATTGCAAATAATTACAGCTTAACAGAACACTATACTTGTCACATCAATTGGATTATTTTATTCAAATTTGAACACCGTATTTTGAAGCACTGGGTTCCCAGGTGGCTCAATGGTAAAGAATCTGCCTGCTGATGCAAGAAATGCAAAAGATGTGGGTTTGATTCCTGGGTCAGGAAGATCCCCTGGAGAAGGAAATGACAACCCACTCCAGTATTCTTGCTGGGATAATCCCATGGACAGAGAAGCCTGGCAGGTGACAGCCAATGGGGCTGCAAAGAGTCAGGAATGACTAAGCGACTGAGCACATGCACATTTTGAAGCACACTAAGGCAAATTGGAGGACATTAAAACCATCAAATAAATGAGGTTAATAGATGAAATGACTTAGACAGAAGACCCTGGAGTGCTCTGGGTCACCAGGGAATGGCATGGATTCTAGTTACCTAGCAGAATACTCTCAAGTTTCACTGGAAGGACTTAATAGGCTTATAGTCACAATGACAATAAAGTGTGGGGACTATGGAAGAAAAATGGTTAATAGGTCCCTTCAATCAGGGCCTAGAGTTAGATGTAAGTTTTAAAAATGTCTTGCCTAGGTTACTGTGATGGCTGTATTCACACTATAGGCACAACTGGTAATATATTGCGAGTAAGCATATAGATGATGTTTGTGTTGGCAATTTGAGTTTTTAATCCTCAAGTAGTGTGAATTTACATATCTTTATTATGATATCTCAATGCAAATTGATTACAGATCAGATCAGATCAGTTGCTCAGTAGTGTCCGACTCTTCGCGACCCCATGAATCGCAGCACGCCAGGCCTCCCTGTCCATCACCAACTCCCAGAGTTCACCCAGACTCACGTCCATCGAGTCAGTGAAGCCATCCAGCCATTTCATCCTCTGTCGTCCCCTTCTCCTCCTGGCTCCAATCCCTCCCAGCATCAGAGTATTTTCCAATGAGTCAACTCTTCACATGAGGTGGCCAAAGTACTGGAGTTTCAGCTTTAGCATCATTCCTTCCAAAGAAATCCCAGGGCTGATCTCCTTCAGAATGGACTGGTTGGATCTCCTTGCAGTCCAAGGGACTCTCAAGAGTCTTCTCCAACACCACAGTTCAAAAGCATCAATTCTTCGGCGCTCAGCCTTCTTCACAGTCCAACTCTCACATCCATACATGATCACAAGAAAAACCATAGCCTTGACTAGACGAACCTTTGTTGGCAAAGTAATGTCTCTGCTTTTGAATATGCTGTCTAGGTTGGTCATAACTTTCCTTCCAAGGAGTAAGCGTCTTTTAATTTCATGGCTGTAGTCACCATCTGCAGTGATTTTGGAGCCCAGAAAAACAAAGTCTGACACTGGTTCCACTGTTTCCCCATGTATTTCCCATGAAGTGGTGGGACCGGATGCCATTATTTTCATTTTCTGAATGTTGCGCTTTAAGCCAACTTTTTCACTCTCCGCTTTCACTTTCATCAAGAGGCTTTTTAGTTCCTCTTCACTTTCTGCCGTAAGGGTGGTGTCATCTGCTGTAATTTTAAAGATTTGGTAAATGCAAACAGTAAATAATGCAAAGATGATTTATTGAATTTTTACAAAATATTTATCTACTGGTAAATATGTGTATGGCTTCCCTGGTGGCTCAGAGGTTAAAGCGTCTGCCTGCAATGCGGGAGACCTGGGTTCGATCCCTGGGTCGGGAAGATCCCCTGGAGAAGGAAATGGCAACCCACTCCAGTATTCTTGCCTGGAGAATCCCATGGACGGAGGAGTCTGGTGGGCTACAGTCCACGGTGTCACAAAGAGTCGGACACGACTGAACGAGTGACTTAAACGACTTAAATATGTTTATATAAGCTCCTTGGAGAAGGAAATGGCAACCCACTCCAGTATTCTTGCCTGAGAAATCCCACGGACAGAGGAGCCCAGTGGGCTACAGTCCACAGGGTGGCAAAGGAGTCCGACATGACTTAGCAAATGAACAACAATAATTATTTATATGTTATATATATATATATATAAAACACATATAAAATAAAGTTTACTATTTATTTAAAAATGTATTCTCTATATATTATTCATAGCTTTATTGAAATTAAACATTTTACTATGAGGTAATGGTAAGTTTATACGTAGCTGTTACAAGTAATGCAAAGAGATCCCATCACCCTTTACCCAGTTTGCCACAATGTAACAGCTTGCAAAATTTTATAAAAGAGAACTATTCATTAGGAGGCTATTATGATAGTTTGAAATCAAGAGTATACCTAAGACCTTGGCTGTTTAATTCCATGGGAAATTTTGTGAGAGCTTGAGCAATATGAGGCTCTGGACGGCAGGCTGTAAGAGGCAGTTCCCCTCAATCTCATGGCACATGAGAGAGAGGATCTGGCTGAAGGGAGACTATTAGCAAACATGGCAGATTTTGCACTCCAGATCACTGAACGATAAGTGGGCAGAGAGCAGCCTCAAACCAGTTCAGTGCTATAGCAAATGTTTTAATTACATATTTAAAATATAAAATTGTACATTTACAAGTTAGTTCATATATTTACCTGTATGATAAAAAATTTACAAAAATTGGACAATGTGATAAATTAGATCAGCACTCTTTGCTGCTGGTTGCTCCTTTCCCTGCACTTTTATAACTTCTAAGCAAATTTTCTGATTCTCTTAATTTGAATTTAGACTATCTTATGAATCTTCAGGCAGATACTTTACCACGGGTTTATCCAAAGAATACTTCTATCTCCCAGTGTCTGCCCTGAAGGTCCATTCTCTATAACATCCATATAGCGTTATTTCTTATTACCTAGCAAATCTTAGCTCTTCCAATTAAATGCTATTTTTCCTATTAGTTAAAAGCTAATCTTTTGCTTCTATCTTCTATGCTCATTCTTTAGCTAAACTATTAATTTCTGAGGCTAGGTAGTTGGGAAGGTGGGAGGAAAATTGATCAATAGTATTAACTTCACTTTATGATTTGGTTTCAGAAACATGTAGACTAAAACTGGCTTCCAGTCAAGTTTGAAACTTGGCGATTTTGTGGCAGGGGAAAGGGCAAGAGAGAATGATAATGTCCTGTCTCCAGTGAGTTCCTGGGATGGGCTGACAAAACAGGGTCCTTGTCCTTGCACAGGAAAGAATTCAAGAGTGATCCACAGTAAAGTGAGAGGTTGAAATATGTATTTTGAGAAATAAACATTCCATAGGCAGGATACAGTCCAGCTCAGAAGGGGAAAGTGGCCCCAATGTGCAGAGGTGGTTAGTTTCTATGGGCTGAATAATTTTATAGGCTAACCAGTTGGAGGCTATTCCAAATATTTTGGGAAAGATGCACAGATTTACACTTTTTGGCTTTTTATGATCCGCCTTCAAACTGTCAGGGCACCTGTGATTGTGTCATTTAGATGCACATGCATTACATGTTAATATCTTAATATTGTTAGCAACAAAAATAGCAATGTTATTTGGGAATGTTTTAAATATAAATTTATTTATTATAATTGGAGGCTAATTACTTTACAGTATTGTACTGGTTTTGCCATACATCAACATAAATCTGCCACAGGTGTACATGTGTTCCCCATCCTGAACCCCCCATCCACTTCCCTCCCCATACCATTTTGAAGTGACTCATGAACTGTGTAAGAGAAACCATGAAGAAATGAAGTTCATTTCATATCACAAGCAGCTCATTGTGAGTCATTTTTTAATTTTAAGAAACTGATCAAAATTCTTTCAACTACTTTTATTTTAGAGTCTTTTAAGATGTATACTGTATAAAAAGTAATAAACAGAAGTCTCAACTAAAATAGAGTAGAGAGGCCCAAAAGAAGAGCCTTCAATCCTACAACAAGAGTAGAATCCAATAGGAAGGTGCAAGATTTCTTCTTCTTACCTGGCAAGGGCTCAGCCAATGAAAGACTGACAACTCAGCCAATGAAAAACCACTATATTTCCAACACTCAGTTCCTCTAATGGACCCTTTTTACTATAGCCGTCCCAATTTCCTTTACCTTTCTTTAAAGGAGTTCTCTCCTTGTTGCATAGGACTTACACATGGCTTGCCATGGTATCATACCACAAACTGCAATTCTTTGCCAATCACAATAAGACCACATTTGCTGGAGAAATAATTGGCAGTCTATTTGTTTAAGATCAACAACTGTGGCAGTCAAATAACTAGATCTAACTTTCATCAATAATAGCAATCACAGAGTAAATAAAATATAAATGTCACCTCCTCAGAGAAAATTTCTTGACCAATCTAAATCAGATATTTTTATTTTATACATTGCAGCAACCTAAAATTTCCATTATAGTAATCACACTTTTGAAATGTATGTGTGTGTGTGTGTGTGTTGAAACTATTTGTCTTTAGAGTTCCATGACAATGGGTAAGGTAAATACTAATATTATTCACATTCTATGAATGATGAAGAGGTTGCTCAATACACAAAATTTGTTGAGAACACACAGTTCATAAGTGGCAGAGGCAGAATTCAAACCCTGATCTCACTAATAGAAGCAGAAGAGCTTTCAACTACTTTGAAAGTGGAAAAAAAAAAAAGTGTTGTTCACTCAGTTGTGTCCACCTCTTTGGACTGTAGCCTGCCAGGCTCCTCTGTCATGGAATTATCCAGGCAAGAATACTGCAGCAGGTAGCCATTCCCTCCTCCAGGAGATCTTCTCTAACCAGGGATTGAACCCAGATGTCTTGCATTGCAGTGGATTTTTTGCTATCTGAGCCACCAGGGAAGCCCTTCGACCACTTTACTGCTTCTTATTTCATGTAAACATTCTTTACATTCAACCAGCAACTGTGCATAAAGTTGAACCATGAAGTAGCACATTTATTTTCCTGTTGTCAACTTCAGATTGGCACTTGCCAAGAACATCTGCCAACAACTGAACCACAACAGCAAGAGCGTTTACCATCTGCCTCTGCGGAGATTGAACCCTGTACTATTGCAACTGCCAACCTTCAGGACCCCCTGAGGGGAATTCAGGGTGAAGAGTTAAGTACTCTGTGCTCCAGGGAAACTGCTGGAGCAGGTCTTTAGGTAGTTATTTCCAGGAACTGATTTCATGATTCCAATCTTTGCATCACTTCATGTCCAGAAAATCACTAAATCCCTTCATGGTAGCATCAGCTGCTCATGACTAGCACAAAACCTTTTGTAAAGTAAACACTTGATTGCATTGAACTCCCCCTTCACCAGAATCTTATATACTGACCTTCCCCCACTACTTCTTTACTGGAGCTCCAGTGGCACAATTGGTTAGTGCATGGTACTTATAAAACAGTATGCTTATGAGCAATGCCGAGGTTGTGAGTTTAAGCCTCATCTAGAGGGGCTTCCCCGGTGGCTCAGACAGTAAAGTGTCTGCCTACAATGCAGGAGACCCGGGTTCAATCCCTGGGTCAGGAAGATCCCCTGGAGAAGGAAATGGCTATCCACTTAAGCATTCTTGCCTGGAAAACCCCATGGATGGAGGAGCCTGATAGGCTACAATCCATGGGGTTGCAAAGAGTCGGACACGACTGAGCAACTTCACTTCAGAGCAACTCTGGACTTCCCTGGTAGCTCAGCTGTAAAGAATCTGCCTGCAGTGCAGGAGACCCTGGTTGGATTCCTGGGTCAGGAAGATCCACTGGAGAAGGGAAAGGCTATCCACTCCAGTATTCTGGCCTGGAGAATTCCATAGACTGTATAGTCCATGAGGTCACAAAGAGTCAGACACGACTGAGCAACTTTCACTTTCACTACCTCTTTGGAGCAGTCTCTCAGAGCTATATGAGGTGCTGTTTCCTGGGCTGCAGTCATCATTTTGCCCCGAATAAAACTTAACTTGCAACTCACATTGTGCATCTTTTTAGCTGATACTCTTTTTCTGTGCTTTCATATGTGTAGTGATGGCTATATAGATTAAATCATAATTATGTTAAATTAGAAAAAAATTGATTAACAAATAAATGAGATGTGAATAAGAAATGTTTAAAAACATAAAAGTAAAGCATAAGTTTTAAGCTTTAGCAACAGTAATACAAGATATAACTTGAATATACTCCATTCTGCTCCTTTTCAACAAAGCAAGTATAATAGTCCAAAAGTTTGGTTATCCTTCCTAACAAATGTCATAAAAAAGGAGAGATTTAGCAAAGATTCGACTATTTTAGATGCCAAAAGGTCTAGTTGATACTTACTCTCTTAATTATTTTAAATGTAAAGGAATACAATGAACATAACAGTAATTTTAGAGATGGCAAAGTAAATTATTTCAAAAATTGCAGGTAATTACCTCAATGATAGCAGACATGCTAATTTCTATTGAGTTTTTTTCCATCTACTTTTTAAAAACTTATCTTCTTTTTTAAAAAAATCTGAATAAGGGTTTTCTCCTCCAAATATAGTGCTGAAACTTAAATTTTATTAATTTTTAGAAAATGTTCCCAGCCAATCTAATTACTATATAACTCATATTAGATAATTTGTGAACCATATCTCAACATTTTTTACTTTAAAATTACTTTAAAATTGTTTCTTAATATTATATACATATATTAATCAGAACACTTCACTGTTTATTATTCAGTGAATATAAGTTCAGGAGGCTCGATGCACAGTGAGGCCAAACAAACTGAAACATCAGAGTTTGGAACAGAAAAGTTTTATTGCAGAGTAAAGCAAGGAGAATGGGAGGTTTGTGCTCACAAACACAAACTCCCCAATGCTTTTGGGGAGAAGTGTATATAGGCAAAATTTGGGGTAAAGTATGCAGAGTGTGTGTTTTTTTTTCTGATTGGTTGGTGGTGAGGTAAGAGGACAGTATTCCAGGACCCTCAATTATTGGCCTTCTGGTTTAAGTGAGTGTGGGGTCTCACCACATAGTTATCATCTTCCACCTGGTTGAGGGGCCTTAGTATCTGCAGAACTCAAAGATATCCTATGAGGAGAAATGAAGATTCTTCTTTCATCCCTGCTATATCTTGTTTTTTCATTGCTCCTCCTTTGGTTTTGTATTCCCTTATTTTCCCCAGTTAGCAACTGTTTGAGCTGGCCCTTTGGTACTCAGGTAAGGTCTGGGGGCTGAAGTCTTTTTCCTAAAAATAAGAATTGGAGGGGGCACATGCAACTAAAAAGAGCCATATGCTGTAACTAAAGATCCTGAGTGCTGCAACTGAATCCTGGCACAGCCAAGTTTAAAAAGAAAAGAAAGAAATAAGCAGCATAGAAAGAATTTGAATAAAAAGGATGGAATTTTGGGGGGTGTTGGGATCATTTTGTATCCTCTCAGTGTTGGTGGTTAAAAGAATCTATGTCTGTGTACGGGTTAATGTAACTGTGCACCCAAAATGGTGAATTTTGCTGCATATAAATTTTGAGAAGGAAAAATAAATGAATAGAAACAAATGAATCATTATCAATCTACAATACGTACGTGTCTGTGCACAGTCATGTCCAATTCTTTGCAACTCCATGGACTCTTTGTAGCCCAGCAGGCTCCTCTGTCCATGGAATTTTCCAGGCAAGAATATTGGAGTGGGTTGCCATTTCCTACTGCAAGGGATCTTCCTGACCCAGGGATCAAACCTGTGTCTCTGCGTCTCCTGCATTGGCGGGTGGATTCTTTACCACTGCAGCACCTGGGAAGCCCTACAAAAGGTATACCAAATTAACAATTAACTTAATGTCATTGGGAACCAATGTTTTTTTAGCATAAGAATAATAGATACAAATGTAAATTAATCCAAGTTAAATAAAATCTAGGAAATATTAATTTTGAATAGGAAATATCATTATGCACTCAATTTTTTTTCTAAAAATCTGTACCTTATTGTCTAGAAGCTATGAAAACTAATTAGCAATAAAAAATATAGCAGAGTGCAATCTCCACATAGAATTTCATATAAAAACAAACCAGGGTCCCTGAAGAAACATCTGATTTCAGGTCTATGACAGAAAAGAGATAAAAGAAGCCCATAAAATTTGAACCAGAAAGCAAATAATCTATCAGAAATGTATGGAATTATGTTAGGACACCAGAGTCAACTTGAAAGGCCACACTGGCCAAAGATGGGACAACATGAGCATCAAATCCATGGTGCTCAGCGGTTGCTTTATATATACACATATGCTGCTAAGTCACTTCAGTTGCGTCTGCCTCTGTGCAACCCCATAGACGGCAGCCCACTAGGCTCCCCTGTCCCTGGGATTCTCCAGGCAAGAACGCTGGAGTGGGTTGCCATTTCCTTCTCCAATGCATGAAAGTGAAAAGTGAAAGTGAAGTCACTCAGTCGTGTCCGACTCTTTGCAACCCCACGGATTGCAGCCCACTAGGCTCCTCCGCCCATGGGATTTTCCAGGCAAGAGTACTGGGGTGGGGTGCCATTGCCTTCTCCATATACACATATATGTATGTGTATATATATATACACACACACACACACACACATATGTATGTGTATATATATATGTAAGTTCGTGAGTCATTATGTTACTCCAAAAATAAGAATTAAGACATAAAAAGGGAATTATTGATAAAATTGGCTATTGTAAAACAGCTTATACTGAAAGCTAGAGTATTTGTGGGAAGACATACTTCAATCCTTCTTTTTCTATATGAATTTGCTCCCAGGGTAATCAAATCTATGATATAATGTGATGAAGTGATTCTTCCTTGGAGAAGAACTCCAGTTAACAAATGTCAAGAACTATAAAGGCTCTGAGATTTTACTCCACTTTCAGGCTTAGAATTTAGCTTGCCACAGTTTTGTGGATCCTGGCAGAAGACATGAACCTTCTGAGTAATAGCAAAAGGACAGTTCGTTACTCATATCAATAGTATTATAGTAGCCGTTTTCTTCCACTGATTCCCCAAACTTCAGCTCTCCCAGGGTTGTGTGATGAAGTCAGACAATGTCAGCTATTTAGTGAACTGTGTTAAGGGAAAGGAACACTGAGCTCTAGAAACAATGATCTTTTATAATGGATTTCAAACAAACTTCTTCAGTTTTGCTCCAAAGGAACTCGTTTTCTTTGTTAACCTGCTGCTGCTGCTGCTAAGTCCCTTCAGTCGTGTGTGACTCTGTGCGACCGCATAGGTGGCAGCCCACCAGGCTCCCCCGTCCCTGGGATTCTCCAGGCAAGAACACTGGAGTGGGTTGCCATTTCCTTCTCCAATGCATGAAAGTGAAAAGTCAAAGTGAAGTCGCTCAGTCGTGTCCTACTCTTAGCGACCCCATGGACTGCAGCCTACCAGGCTCCTCCATGCATGGGATTCTCCAGGCAAAAGTACTGGAGTGGTGTGCCATTGCCTTCTCCATCTTTGTTAACATGGACAGCAGCACTGTTTGTAATAGCCAGGACATGGAAGCAACCTAGATGTCCATCAGCAGATGAATGGATAAGAAAGCTGTGGTGCATATACACAATGGAGTATTATTCAGCCTTTAAAAAGAATACATTTGAATCAGTTCTAATGAGGTGGATGAAACTGGAGCCTGTTATACATAGTGAAGTAAGCCAGAAAGAAAAACACCAATACAGTATACTAATGCATATATATGGAATTTAGGAAGATGGTAACAATAACCCTGTATACGAGACAGCAAAAGAGACACTGATGTATAGAACAGTCTTTTGGACTCTGTGGGAGAGGGAGAGGGTGGGATGATTTGGGAGAATGGCATTGAAACATGTATAATATCATATATGAAATGAGTTGCCAGTCCAGATTCGATGCACGATACTGGATGCTTGGGGCTGATGCATTGGGACGACCCAGAGGGATGGTATGGGGAGGGAGGAGGGAGGAGGGAGGAGGGTTCAGGATGGGGAACACATGTATACCTGTGGCGGATTCATTTTGATATATGGCAAAACCAATACAATATTGTAAAGTTAAAAAATTAAATTAAATTAAAAAAATAAATAAATAAAATTTTTGAAGAAAAAAAAACAAAAACAAATCTGGCTTATGCTCAAGGGTGGCTTTCCATCTGTCTCCTGAACTTGTTCATTAAACATATATCCTTAGGGATATTCTAGAGCAAAAGTCCTCAGTGTCACTACTCTCAACATGTGGAGCAAAGCAAGAGACCCATGGAGTACTGACTCCCAAAAATCAACACAGAAAAAAAATGAAATTAGAAAAGCACCATTTTGCAACTTTTAATAAAATAACGTATCCAATAAGTGATTATCAATGGATATTGAAAATGATTAAGGTGATGGTTGATGAGAAACTTATAATTAATGGATTAGGCTGACAAACGTAAGTTCATTGACCAAACTTAAAATCGCTGAATATGAAATATGCAGACATCATTTACCTACTGGTGTGATGCAATTGGAAATATGAAGCAACACCTCTACTGGATTCTTGCAAGAATGATTGAACCAGAATATTGGCAATCTTCTAATTGCTAATACTAATAAGGGTCTAACTAGTTCATAGGAGGAAATAAGGGGGAAAAGTGTATATGTTTAAAAAACATGATGATCTAATTACCAGCAAGTGGAAAATTCTGTCCCAGTTTCATTAATGTATAGATAGCATTTTTAAAAGTCTTGTGGAAGGAAAGTTTTTTGTAGTTAAGAGATATAGTAACTAAATGTAATATGTATATAATATTACAGCATGTTCTAATTTTTTTGAGCAAACCAACAGAAAAGTAAGATGGTTTTGAGAATTACAGTAATTTGATTATAATCTTGGTATTAGATACAAAGGAAATATAAATAATTATATTAGATCTGCCATGGTTTTTAAGGTCCTTATTTTTTTAAAGATATCCTGATATACAGATAATAATATTCTTAGGATTTATATTAAAATATTTCAACAGAGAAATAAGGCAAGAGAGGGAAGAAGGAAGCAAGGGAACAAGGAAGGAAGGAAGGGAATGAGGGAAGAAGGGAGGAGGGAGAAAAGGAAAGAAGGAAAACATTTTCTGTAAAAGCTAGCAAACATTTCTGAAACAAGAGCTTACCTGCTATTATTTGCCTTGAAAATGTCTTGGGAAGGAAAATTTTCCCTTCTATGACTTGAAATCCACCTTAATTTTTTTAAAAAATAAGGTATAAGAGGATTTGTATACAGTGTCACAGTCTGGAGGAAAAAAAGAACAAAACCCTAAAATTATAGCCTAAGTACTGATATTACAGCCAAACTCTATACAGTTTACAGTTTTTCCAGCTATCAGACTGCTAAAGACAAATGTGAAAGGCTCAGAAGTGGAAAGCAGCCCAGACTTACTGATATTAAACAAAAAGACAACACAGTTGTGTGGGGATTAAATCAGGAAAAAGAAAAATGCACGACAACCATTTTGTAAGAAGTGAAAACATGTTTAGAATCCATTAATCCTAAGGAAAGTGTACAGGTTTCAAGGACAGAGCTCTGCTTTGATAATATATGATTGTTAAATTCCCAGGGTCTGTATAAAATTTGTAAACCCCTCTATTTTAAAAATTAAAGATTGATTTATTTTTTTTGGCAACAATAATATATATCAAACTAATAAAATTAAGGAGAAGATGACATGCAAATGTGGATATTTCCACATGTTAGCAGCAAGGTTAACCAGTCATTTAGACATTTAAGAAGAGTTAATAACTGTGCAGGGTTCACAGAGAAGTCCTTCCGTGTGGTTCTGGGGAGTCAGTGCAGAATCTGCAGAAGCTTAGAGAATTGTGTTGTGTCCTTTGTTTCCTTGTCATTTCCCATTGAAGCCCCTGTGAAGAAGCATTTTTCCTTTTCTGAGCTGGTGATGCCTCCTGTCTTTATGAGGCATGCGTGGGTGCGTGTAAAGTCGCTTCAGACAAGTCTGACTGTGACCCTATGGACCACCAGGCTCCTCTGTCCATGGGATTCTCTAGGCATGAATACTGGAGCAGTTTGCCATGCCCTCCTCTAGGCAATCTTCCTAGCCCAGGGATTGAACCCATGTCTTTTATGTCTATTACATTGGCAGGCTTCTTCTTTACCACTAGCACCACTTGGAAAGCCCCTTTGATGAGGCAAACACACTCAATTGATTTATTATAATTTGCTTCTTTCTTCCCAAAAGAGAGAACTGGACAAAATGCTATTTTGATTCTGGCCAGAAGAGTTTTTAAGCCTGAAGAGAATACTGCAAATCCTTGCTTCTATTTGCCAGCAGGATTGTTCTTTGGTTACTCCAAATATATGGATTGCTTCTATTTAGTGGAGCGGCCTTTGCTGTATTTAGGTGGTCCGTCTCCATGGGTCCTAAAGTAGCTTTATTAAGGTGTGTTTCTCTTGTGTATGAATTTTAGCTTCAGAGCACTTCAGTTGATTGAAGTGCCCCATCCATCACAGAAGATTTTACTTTTCTCAGTAAGTTCTTATTGGCTGCTTCTTCAGCATATGCTTTGTAGGCTTTTAAAGTGCTCCACACTTAAATTATATATCCCTTTGGTATTTAAATCAATGAATTTAAATTACTGTATAATGATTACTTTCAATATGCCTTCACTTAAGGAAGATGATATAATTAAACATGTTTGTTTGATCAGGTCTTGCAAATGAACCTATACATTTACATTAGGTCTCTATGAGATGAGTTAATTTCCTTGAGCTTTTTATACCATTTGGAAATTGTCAGTTCTATGGCTCAGTCAACAGTCTTCCCTCCCTCCCTTTCTCCTTTCCTCAATCTTCTCCCTCTTTTTACCTCTTTTCTTAGCCCTTTCTCCCTAGCTCCATACCTACCTTTTTTTTTTTTCCTTCCCCTATTTCATGCTTATAGTGTACCCAATCAGAGGAGGCACTGGCAACCCACTCCAGTACTCTTGCCTGGAAAATCCCATGGATGGAGGAGCCTGGTAGGCTGCAGTCCATGGGGTCGCTAAGGGTTGGACATGACTGAAGGACTTCACTTTCACTTTTCACTTTCATACACTGGAGAAGGAAATGGCAACCCACTCCAATGTTCTTACCTGGAGAATCCCAGGGATGGGGGAACCTGGTGGGCTGCCATCTGTGGCGTTGCAGAGTTGGACATGACTGAAGCAACTTAGCAGCAGCAGCAGCAGTGTACCCAATACTAAATACTCAAAATAAAGTATTGGATAACTTAGAAGCTGATCTGACTTGTATTTCCAACCAGATACCAATTAAAATTGATTTCTTCCTGTGCCCAGGGAACTTGCAGTATTGGTCAGAGAGGTTTTGTGGAATTTGAAGGAGGAAATTATTTCAAAGAAAACCAGTATGTCTTAAGCTATCAAGAAGTTGAGATGAATGAGAATTATAGACAACCAACCTAGGAGATTTTACATATGGTATTTATCGTCACAAGTTCAGTTGGGGCCATTTTACACATCTTCCGTGCTTTCACATTCTCATTTTTCATTGTACTTTCCTGAGTATACGGCATATAGTTATAAAAACTGCTTCATGTCTACCATTTTATCAGCTGTGTAATGTCTCTGTTTGTTTCTAATTTGTTGATTTTCCCCCTCATCATGGGCTATATATTCTTGCTTCTTTTACTGCCTAGCAATTTTTTATTGGATGCTAGAGATTATGATTTTACCCTTTTGAGAGATGATTAATTATGTATTCCTCTAATTTTGAGCTGGGATACAATTAACTTGGTTGGAAGCAGTTCAATCCTTTTAAGGCTTTTTGAGATTTGTTATGTGGGACCAGAGCACTGTTAAGTCTAGGGTTAATTTAGCTCCATTATTGAGACAAAATATTCACCTTCTGAATACTCTACCTAATGGCTTATATAAGTTTTTCCACTCTATGTGGTGGTATCCTAACTATTCTCTGCTCTTTGTGAGCTCTGAAGACTGTATCACCTAGTCCTGTTTGGTGGTTCTTTCGCAGGCTTCACTGACCCGTACTCAACTGAAAACTCAAGGGGACCTTCTGAAAGTCTCCAGAGCTTGAGATCTTTCCAGGGAGCTGTCTCTGTTTGTAGCATTTTTCTTTTTATGTGGCTCTTCCCTATCTATCAAGAAATCTCTTTGGATTATATTCTACAAATTCTTGCCAACTTAGCCTCCTGCATTCTCAACCGTATCTCAATTTAGGAAGTCTATTGGCCTCTGCCTAGGTTCCCCCTTGTTCTGTGTGGCCTGGAAAAGTTGGGGCAATAATTTCATCATCTGGTTTGTTTCCCTTATCTCAAGCATCAGTGCCTTGTGCTGAAAGCATTGTCATTTACATTGTGTCCAAGTATTTTAGTTGTTTAAGAAGGTATATTTAATCCTGTTACTCCATATTGACCAGAAGCCTCATAGCAAGTAGTTATAGCTAAATTCATCTAAAATCAGTAACGTACTTAAAAATTCACATATTTAGTACAGGTAGAAGGAAATGGCGACCCACTCCAGGAGTCTTGCCTAGAGAATCCCATGGACAGAGGAGCCTGGCAGGCTACAGTCCATGGGGTCTCAAAAGTTGTACATGACTTAATGACTAAATCACCACTACCAGAAGCAAAAGGCAAACCATGATCTCTTATACAGAAGTTCATATCAGTTTTTCTCTTGTGTTTGACCACATTCTAGATCTTACAAAGTAACCTTTCTAGCAGGTGATTTCTAACAGGCCAGAAGTAAGTGGTGGGAACTGTAGGTGGTAAATGTAAACATTTTTCCAACAAGGATGAAAGTGAGGGAAGAAAAAGAAAACAACCTGAAAGAGAGAAATTGAAGCCTCAAGAGAGTGTGTCAAGACTGAGAGAAACTTGTATGTGATATATAGTTGCTCTCAATCTGATGGCTCTTTAGTAATAAAGAGAGATCAACAGAACACTGCCAACCCAGGGCTTAAAAGACCAAAGGGGCAGAAAGAGTCTTATGAAAAGTGTTTCAGAAAATGCTTGCTGGAGGAGGCAAGGCTTAAGCAAATCCCTGAAATGCTCACCAAGGACACAGAAAAATAAAAGGCACTAGGGATTTCACTTTAGTGAGAGAAGGATGAAGGCAAGGGACCTGAAACTGTATAAGCTGTGTTTGCAGGACAGTGAGAGGATGAATGCAGGTAGAGCAGATAATTTTGTTCACACTCTCATTTCCTACATTTCACTCCAAGAAATGTATCCATAGGATGAGCAGTCTGTGGCCAAGGATGACAAATTAGGACAGCCATTGGCTTGTCTAATCCCCTCCTCATACACACATTGTCAGCTATCATCCAATATAATTTACAACCTTATCTGTGTAGAGGAGCTTGGAAGGTGATGGTGCGAACCATTAGGACTATAAGGTGAACAGCGTATACTTGATAATTTTGTCTATGAATAAATGAGCTCAGTTTTCCTCATCGCAGATATATGAAGAACATGTCCCTTTTGTCTCTGTTTCAAACTATTCTCAAGAGAAACACCTCATCTTGCCATCCTTTTCCAGATTTATTTCAGACATCACTCCTCCAGAAACAAATCTTCACCTTCTGTGGGGGAAAAAAAAAAGATGGAGCTCGGAGCTATAAGTAGAGATGAAGATATAATCAGTTTCACTCTTTTGGACTTTTATCTAATGTTTAGCTACAAAAACTTTTCCTTAACAGACACTTACATCCCACCAGATAATCATAATATAATTGATATTTGACAATGCATATGGATCAAAGAACAAGTTTGCTTGTTCTAGGCTACAGTACCTAAACAAAAGAAGAAAATGAAAAAAGTTTCAACTGGAGGGATCATCTATTTTTTTTTTTTTTAACATAGGGCTAACTGGAGAAGACTCTTGAGAGTCTCTTGGACTGCAAGGAGATCCAACCAGTCTATTCTGAAGGAGATCAGCCCTGGTATTTCTTTGGAGGGAATGATGCTGAAGCTGAAACTCCAGTACTTTGGCCACCTCATGCGAAGTGTTGACTCATTGGAAAAGACTCTGATGCTGGGAGGGATTGGGGGCAGGAGGAGAAGGGGATGACAGAGGATGAGATGGCTAGATGGCATCACCGACTTGATGGACGTGAGGCTGAGTGAACTCCGGGAGTTGGTGATGGACAGTGAGGCCTGGCATGCTGTGATTCATGGGGTTGCAAAGAGTCCGACATGACTGAGTGACTGAACTGAACTGAACTGAACTGACTATTTTGGATGGAGAGTATTTCAAGGAGTCTAGAGTCTTGAGAAATTAGTCTAGTTTTAGGAAGTAATTTCTATTGGTTTAAGAAAATCAATTACCTGTCTTTAGATTCCGGAACCCATTCCTTTTGTGAGGGGGCCATACTTGTTGCAAAGCAGTCAGCAGGATCATAACTAAGGGTGAGGAGGGAAGGGAGAGGCAGGGCAGACCACCTGCGGAGGAGAGGGGGTGTTAATGAATGGTGTGATCACGAACTCTCAGAGTATTGTGCAGAGAAACAAAGCCAGAAACAGGACAGTCTCAACCTAGGGAACTGAGTGCTGGGTTTGGCTGAGGATATAGTGAGTGTCTATTTCCTGTAAAGGTAAGTGGATCTAATTCTCTGCAGAGGTTTTGGGGGTTTCTTTGGTTTCTTCCCCCTCCCTCCTCCGAGTTAGAAAAACATGTTAGAGCCAAAGATAAATTAGTTGGTACAAAGTTCACAAACTTGAATACAGTTACCCCTCATTCATATAACACCCAGGTTATTTTTTAATGCTGAGCATATATGACTGTGTGTGTGTGCACAATAAATTGCTTTAGTTGTGTCCAATTCTTTGTGACCCCATGGACTGTAGCCTGCTGGGCTCCTCTGTCCATGGAATACTCCAGGCAAGAATAGTGGAGTGGGTTGCATGCACTCCTCCAAGGGATCTTCCCAGCCCAGGGGTGGAACCCACTTCTCCTGGGGCTCCTGCATGCAGACAGATTCTTTGCTGCTGAGCCACCAGGGAAGCCTGTAAATGTCTTTAAAGAGGTTCCAAATAATTAGCATGCCTATGGTATCCCATACTAATACCAATGTCCAGACCTGCCTTTCTCTTTCTCTCTTTTTCTTTTTGGCCATGCCACATAGTTTGCAGGATCTTAGCTCCTTGACCAGGGATCATATCCAGGCCCGTGGTAGTGAAAGCCCTGAGTCTTAATCACTGGACTGCCAGGGAATTCCCCCTGCCTTTCTCATATAATTGTAGTGATGAAAAGACGTCTTTGTGGGGATAGGTACAATCTAGCTTTGACTAACTGGAGAAGGCAATGGCACCCCACTCCAGTACTCTTGCCTGGAAAATCCCATGGATGGAGCAGCCTGGTAGGCTGCAGTCCATGAGGTCACTAAGAGTTGGACACAACTGAGTGACTTCACTTTCACTTTCCACTTTCATGCATTGGAGAAGGAAATGACAACCCACTCCAGTGTTCTTGCCTGGAGAATCCCAGGGACGGGGGAACCTGGTGGGCTGCCATTTATGGGGTCGCACAGAGTTGGACACAACTGAACCGATTTAGCAGCAGCAGCATCAGCTTTGACTAACAGCACCTGACTCTCAAGGCAAAAGGTATTCCAATCTGGCAGGAGAAATGATACCCAATTCCATTCACCCAGAGTATTTAACCCTCAATTCTGCCCAGAAAGATTCTTGTTGAATATAATATATTAGGTGTCCCATTAGGAGACATGGTCTAGCTGAAGATTGGACATGAGTATGAGAAATAATTGTGTACATAAAGAAAGAGGTGAGCAGTAGCCAGATATTCTATGTATTTTTCATTTATGACATGAAATATGACATGTCATATGAAAATGAAATGTGACATGACTTATAAAGGAGTACCAGAAATATATATCAGATGCTGCGTAAAGAATAAACTGAGTGCAATAAATTTTATTTTGTGAGAGCACACTTACAATTTTGATTTCTTTGAAATTATCAGAGAGAAAAAGTACATAGTAAAACAAAGGCCAGTTCCATCCAAGAAAAGCAGCTCCAGTCAGTTATATATTTTGATGTGTGCCTCCTTTCCTTTAAGCATCAATCTCATGTATGTTTTACCTTCTAGTATTTATTTAGCACATGATGAAGTTTAAGGTACCTAAAGTACATTTTCAGAGATAGATGGAGATGGGGTTAAATCATATAAAGTACAACCATGCAAAGACATTAGTAGTCATTTTTAGAAAGTTCTAGTTAGTATAAATACTTTGATTATATTGATTCAGAAGTTTAATCAGGACAACAATGTGGAAGATAAAGTGGGCATATTTTCTATTCTTTGACTTGTAGGAAGTTTTGGAAACAACTACAAAAACAAGTTTTTGTAGTAAAATTGTTGAAAACTGCTATTTTTTTTTACTGTATAAGAAACACGGTTGAGTAGATTTACATAAAAGTATAGCTGTTAAACTGACACTGAAAGAACATGCTTTTAATAATGTTGAGGTTTTAGAGGGACTTCTCTAAAGATTAAAATGTGGGAAAAGAGGATCAAGGAAGGTATTCTTTAGCAGCATTGTAAGGAATACATAATCAAAAATCATGTGGAATCTAGAAAAATAGTACAATAAACCTATTTGAAAAGCAGAAGTAGAGATACAGATATAAAGAACAAGCATATGGACACGAAGGAGGGAAGGCAGGTGGGATAAACTGGGAGATCGAGATTGATATATACACACTACCATATACAAAAGAGATAACTAGTGAGAACCTGCTGTATAGCACAGAGGGGAAAAAGGTACAATCTGTTTGTAAGTCGTGTATTAAGTTAACTTTAAAAATGCATTCCAATGTACGTTAGGTGCAGACAATTACTGACTTCACTTTCACTTTTCACTTTCATGCATTGGAGAGGGAAATGGCAACCCACTCCAGTGTTCTTGCCTGGAGAATCCCAGGGACGGGGGCGCCTGGTGGGCTGCCGTCTATGGGGCCGCACAGAGTCAGACACTACTGAAGTGACTTAGCAGCAGCAGCAGCAGACAATTACTATTTGATTCCACTTATACGAGATACCTAGAGACTTCCCTGGTGGCTCAGACGGTAAAGCGTCTGCCTACAGTGTGGGAGACCTGGGTTTGATCCCTGGGTCGGGAAGATCCTCTGGAGAAGGAAATGGCAACCCACTCCAGTACTCTTGCCTGGAAAATCCCACGGATGGAAGAGCCTGGTAGGCTACAGTCCGTGGGGTCGCAAAGAGTCAGACACGACTGAGCAACTTCACCTACCTACCTACCTACCTACCATATGAGATACCTAGAATAGAGAAATTCACACAGTCAGAAAGGTCAATGGAAACTGCCAGGGGATGAAGTGTGGGGGAATAGGGAGTTAGTGTTTAATGGCAACAGAGTTTCTGTTTAGGTAGGTGAAAAATTTGAGATGGATGCTGGTGAGAGTTGGACAACAATGTGAATATACTTAGTGTCACTTAACTGTACATTTAAATATGGTTCAAACAGTATGTTTTATATTATATGGCTTTTAGCACAATTAAAAAATTAAAAGATAGCTTAACACCTACTAAAAAAAAATCAATGTATAAGAGATGAGTCAAATGATCAAACTCTTGAGGAGGCAAATTTCTTCCTTGGTAGCCTGAGAAATCCCTTATCTGTCACTTTCTCCAGAGTTTTAACAAAAAGTAAAATCACCCATGTAAGGAAAAAAAAGCCTCAGGAACAAAATAGAGCTAACTACCTGATTCAGTAACTACTTTAGCTTAAACTTGGTTCAGTCTTCTTTGTTTGCAAATAACCTGAAACCTGGAGAAATCCCTAGTGAGGAGATAATTATAGATGGATATATAGGTTTAAGAACAGAAGATGAAGATTCAGGTGTCAGCTCTCAGAGAAGCTGACATTTCCCAGTGCGGCATGGTCTAGGAAAACATGACCACGTGTATCTGTGTGATGATGGGGTTGGCAGTGAGCCAAGGCCAAATATGTGTCTTGAAATTTGGGTGAAAGAGCTCAAGGTCCCCAAAGGGTAAAACTGATCTTAATAAATGATCTGATACATATACCATGATATATATATATATATATATAAAAACCAGGGCTCATACTTCATTCACCTATTGCTACATAAAAAAAAAAACACAGCTCTAAATCTAGTGGCCTACACCAGCAACAGTGAATTATTTGCCCCCCAATTTTCAGTGTAGGTAGAGTATGACAGGAAAGGCTCACCTCTGTTCCACTTTGGGATTCAGCTGGGAAATTTGAATGGGAATGGAAAACACACTTTCCATATGGCCTTTCTGACATAACTGAAATGTTGGTGCTGACTGGGAGCAAGGACAACAGACCAAAGGACTTCAGTTCCATTTCAAATGGATTTGTTCATTAGACTGCTTGAGTTTCCTTAAAGCATGACAGCTGGGTCTAAGAGGGAGTGTTCAAAAAGGCAAGAAGTGGAAACTGATAGCCTTAATTTCTCAGCCAAACACTTGGCAGAGAATCACTTCTACCACATTGTTCAAAGCAGTTGAGGCTGCTGAGGCTTATTGGTAGGGGACCACTTACCATATCTCTCCACGAGAAGAGTGGACCTTCTGTAGTCTGTCACAGTGCATGCAGGACCAACTGGAATCTCTAAGAGCATCAGAAGAAATACCTTAGTGAACACATGATGCTCTGAATACCAGAAAGTATTTCTCAGGACCAAAAATGGGGAACATTCTTTATTATTTATGGGTTCAAAGGAAGATTGCAGGACTGTGTTCAAAAACTAGTGGCCACACTAGGCCACTAGAATAGATATGGAATATTGCCCATGTTCAGATTCTGGAAAAGCTTGGGAGCATAATTAGAGTGCTAAGGAGTTTCTCAGTGAAATTATAATCACTTCATAATTAATTTGTGCTACCACTGAAGATCTACTTGATCAAGAATCTGGTTAATTTGGTCAGTCCATGTAGCTCTTTTCTGTATACATACGTTTTAGAAATTTATACTCATAAATAATCTTATTAGATATAAGATGTAATAAGGGAAAGAGAACAATAATGCTTCCCAAGACATCCAAACCCAATATGATGGTAATAAGAGAAGAAATAGAAAATAAATATAAATACCTTAATATCTATCTGCTTTGCAATTAAGCCACATTACTAAATATCTGTTATTCACCAGACTTTAGTTTGCTTAGTCATACAAATAGAAAATTTTGGATTCTGCATACAAGAAAATTTTCTACAGTTGGAGATGATGTAAGCATTAAATTTAATGATTACTAAAGCAGAGACATTACTTTGCCAACAAAGGTTCCTCTAATCAAGGGTATGGTTTTTCCTGTGGTCATGTATGGATGTGAGAATTGGACTGTGAAGAAGGCTGAGCGCCAAAGAATTGATGCTTGTGAACTGTGGTGTTGGAGAAGACTCTTCAGAGTCCCTTGGATTGCAAGGAGATCCAACCAGTCCATTCTGAAGGAGATCAGCCCTGGGATTTCTTTGGAAGGAACGATGCTAAAGCTGAAACTCCAGTACTTTGGCCACCTCATGCGAAGAGTTGACTCATTGGAAAAGACTCTGATGCTGGGAGGGATTGGGGGCAGGAGGAGAAGGGGATGACAGAGGATGAGATGGCTGGATGGCATCACTGACTTGATGGACGTGAGTCTCAGTGAACTCCGGGAGTTGGTGATGGACAGGCAGGCCTGGCATGCTGCGATTCATGGGGTCGCAAAGAGTCGGACACGACTGAGCGACTGATCTGATCTGATCTGATACAAGTGAAACAAAGGTAGTGTGTATAATGTACAAATCTGTAACTGAAAATTTTGGGGTTAGGATTTAAGACTTAAGACAAGCAACAATACAAAGCCATGACTGTGGGTGGAGAAAGTTTTGATCAATTCAGTTCAGTTCAATCACTCAGTCATGTACAACTCTTTGAGACCCCTTGAACTGCAGTAAGCCAGGCTTCCCTGTCCATCACCACCTCCCCAGGCTTACTCAAACTCATGTCCATGGAGTCAGTGATGTCATCCAACCATCTCATCCTCTGTCATCCCTTCTCCTCCTGCCTCAATCTTTCCCAGCATCAGGGTCTTTTCCAGTGAGTCAGTTCTTCGCATCAGGTGGCCAAAGTATTGGAATTTCAGAGTCAATATTAGTCCTTCCAATGAATATTCAGGACTAATTTCTGAATATTTAGGATTGAATAGTTCGATCTCCTTGCAGTCCAAAGGACTCTCAAGAGTCTTCTCCAACACCACAGTTCAAAAGCACCAATTCTTTGGTGCTCAGCTTTCTTTATAGTTAAGCTCTCACATCCATTCATGACTAATGGAAAAACCATAGCTTTGACTAGTCAGTCCTTTGTTGGCAAAGTTATGTCTCTGTTTTTTAATAGGCTGTCTAGGTTAGCCATAGCTTTTCTTCCAAGGAGCAAGTATCTTTTAATTTCATGGTTGCAGTCACCATCTGCAGTGAATTTGGAGCCCCCCAAAATGAAGCCTATAGCTGTTTCTGTAGTTTTCCCATCTATTTGTATGAAGTGATGGGACCAGATGCCATGATCTTAGTTTTTTGAATGTTGAGTTTTAAGCCAACTTTTTCACTCTCTTCTTTCACTTTCATCAAAAGTCTCTTCAGTTCCTCTTCACTTTCTGCCATAAGGGTGGTATCATCTGTGTATTTGAGGTTATTGATATTTCTCCTGGCGATCCTGATTCCAGCTTGTGCTTCATCCAGCCCAGTGTTTCTCACGATATACTCTGCATATAAGTTAAATATGCAGGGTGACAATATACAGCCTTGACATACTCCTTTCTGGATTTGGAACCAGTCTGTTGTTCCATGTCCAGTTCTAACTGTTGCCTCTAGACCGGCACACAGATACCTCAGGTGGCAGGTAAGATGGTCTGGTATTCCCATCTCTTTAAGAATTTTCCGTAGTTTGTTGTGATCTACACTGTCAAAGGCTTTGGTATAATTGATAAAGCAGAAGTAGATGTTTTTCTGGAATTCTCTTGCTTTTTCTATGATCCAATGGATGTTGGCAATTTGATCTCTGGTTCCTCTGACTTTTCAAAATCCAGCTTGAACATCTAGAAGTTCATGGTTCATGTACTGTTGAAGCCTGGCTTGGAGAATTTCGAGCATTACTTTTCTAGTGTGAGATGAGTGCAATTGTGTGGTACTTTGAAGATTCTTTGGCATTGCCATTGTTTGGTACTGGCATGGGAACTGACCTTTTCCAGTCCTGTGGCCATCTCTGAGGTTTCCAAATTTGCTGTCTTATTGAGTGCAGCACTTTCACAGCATCATCTTTTAGGATTTGAAACAGCTCAACTGGAATTCCATCACCTTCACTAGCCTTATTCATAGTGATGCTTTCTAAGGCCCATGTGACTTCACATTCCAGGATGTCTGAGTCTAGGTGAGTGATCACATCATCATGGTTATCTGGATCATGAAGGTTTTTTTTGTATAGTTCTTCTGTGTATTCTTGCTACCTCTTCTTAATATCTTCTGTTTCTGTTAGGTTCATACCATTTCTATACTTTATTGTACCCATCTTTGCATGAAATGTTCCCTTGGTACCACTAATATTCTTGAAGAAATTTCTAGTCTTTCACATTCTATTGTTTTCCTCTATTACTTTGCATTGATCACTGAGGAAGATTTTCTTGTCTCTCTTTGCTAGTCTTTGGATCTCTGCATTCAAATAGGTATATCTTTCCTTTTCTCCTTTGCCTTTAGTTTCTCTTCTTTTTTTAGCTATTTGTAAGGCCTTCTCAGACAACCATTTTGCCCGTTTTCATTTCTTTTTCTTGCAGATGGTCTTGATTACTACCTCCTGCCAGTGTCATGAACCTCTATGCATAGTTCATCAGGCACTGTGTCTATCAGATATAATCCCTTGAATCTGTTTGTCACTTCCACTATATAATCATAAGGGATTTGATTTAGGGATTTGATACTTGAAATGTCTAGTTTTGATATAATAATATAATAATCAAAATATTACAATAATATTTGATACAACAGTATTAATAATATGTTTTGATACAATAATATTAAAGTTGCAATAGATCACTCAGTATTCTAGTGGAGGACAAATGCCAAAGAATTTTTTTTTTAAAGTAACAGGAAGGAAAGTAAACCTAGGCAGTATAAGAAAATTAACAAATGAAGTTTTCTTAAAACTGATTAATAAAAAAATATGACCAAAACCATTCTTCATATATGTTATAATATCCTCACTTAGAGATGAAATGAAAGATGCTCTCAAAACCTTACTTTGAGAGGGAAGAGACAAAGAAATCCAAGCTGGTAAGAAACTGATAGCAGCAAAAAATTCAATGAAATATATAATAGTCACTGACAAGTTTAAGTCATTAAAGAGATATGTGCAATGGGAGTTCAATTTTATTCCAACTGACAGATAAATCCTGTTTTATAAATAGCTTTTTGTGATCTGAAAAATGAGCAGAGGAAAATTCTGAGTATGCAAACAGTGGTAGTAAATTATCTGCATATAGAGAAACAATATATCACATGACACCAGTTTAAATATCTCATGAGGAATTGAATTAGGACCAGCAGCAAGAATCACAACTAAAATCTAAAGCAGAAGGTGAGATAAAAGGAAGACTAGACAATGCCTGGTTCCTACTGCTATATAATGATAAAGATGTATCTGGGTTTGGTAATGAGAACGAAGGCTAAGCTTTTTCATATTCCTCTTCTGCCTTATTACTTGTGTTGCATATGGAAAGAAATGCAAATGACACACAATTGCCTTTACTTTTTGTTCAACTGACATATAAAATTTATGTGCTGTGTGCTCAGCCGCTTCAGTCTTGTCCAACTCTTTGCAACCCTATAGATTGTAGCCCACCAGACTTCTCTGTCCATGGGGTTCTCCAAGCAAAAATACTGGAGTGGGTTGCCATGCCTTCCTCCAGGGGATCTTCCCAACTCAGGGATTGAACCTGTATCTCCTGCTGCTACTGTGCTGCAGGTGGATTCTTTACTGCTGAGCCACCAGCGAAGTCCATAAAATTTATATGCATTGACAAATATTTGAGTTCTAACATGATGACAAAGAGGCTATTACTGCTTCATATGTGCATAATTTCTATAGCATTATGTGTCTTTAGAAAATATATTTCTCAAAACACTGTATAAACTATGTGTGTTCGTATTTAAATTATTAAACAATTCAATTTTTTTTTACTCATTTTTATGTACAGGTTTTAATATTTTTTAGTTCTGTGATTTTTCATATATGTACAGACTCATACAATAAACACTGTCCACAGAATAATTCTGCATGCTCTCCGTATATAGTCACAGGTTCATCCTACCCTAAACCTGATAACCAACCTGTTCTCCATCACTAAAATTTGGTTTTCTATTCAGTATATGTACATAGATTCTCATAGCATGCAACCTTTTAGGTAGTAACATTTTGAGACTGTATTCTTTCACTCAATATAGTGCCTATAAGATCCATACAAATTGTTGTATGTATTGATAATTTGTTGTTTTTATTAATAAATGGTACTCCATCATGTGGTTGTACCATAATTTATTTAACCACTTACCCACTGAAGGATTTTTGGATTATTTCTAGTTTTGGCAATTATACATACAGCTGCTATCAATATACATATTCAAGGTTTTTCGTGAATATAAATTTTTACATCTCAAGGATAAATACCTTAGGCATAGGGTTGGCGAGGTCATAAAGTTAGTATATATTTAGTTTTATAATAAACTGCCAAATTATTTTCCAGAGTAGCTGAATTTTAAAACATTATTTCCACATCTGAAACTTAAAAATATAATGTCATGTAGTTTGTGTTTAGCTATCAAGCATATTTTACAGAACTCAAGGGGAAAAAAATCATCTACCCATATTTACCCAGAAATTTATCATATCTGTTGCCCTTCCTTTATTTCTCATGTTTCATGTTTTCTTTTGCCATCATTTCCCTGCTTCCTGAAGAACTTTACAGCTGTTTCTTCAAGTGATGTAAGTCATATTTTCAGTATCACTCTTTCTCTTCACCTTCTGAGACTCTGATCATAGAAATACTATACCTTTTATTATTATCTCACAGTTTTCTGAGGCTCATCCAGTAAGTTTTTATTTTGATTGTTTTTGTTTTCATGGGTAACTGGCCTGGTTAGATTCAGGTCACAAGTTCCAATCTCCCTTCTTGGTGCCCTGGTTCTTATTGATACCAACTGGGTTCTTGAGCTCTTTAATAAATAGAAATTGATAAAAGGCTAGACCAGGAATTCAGGCAAAGTTTTATTGAGACTCAAGCCACAACATGAGGGAATGAAAAAAATTTAACAGGTTCCCATGCCTACTTCATGAGGTGGTGGGGGGCTGGCTGAGTCCTTAAATGGGGTAAAGGTGGGGTTGGATCTGTGGGTTGGGCAGGAAGGGTAACTTAGGTGGTCTGCCCACCCCCTTGGTGGCACTGTGTGGGGGATCCAGGCACTCAGAAGTGGCAGTTGGCTTTGGCCTTTTATTTTTCATATTTTCCCTGACTTCCCATGCATGTGGTATATTTTAGTCTCTATTTCTTCGTGTTGTGTTGCTCAAGGAAATGTTTATTCAGGTGCAACAACTCCAGTAGAAGGTTCCAGGTTCTAGCCTGTCTCATTCCCCCCAGGGAATTCTACACCCTTTATTCTTAAGGGCTAAAGGGCCAAATGTCTCTTCTGAAACTTCTTCCTACTGGACAAAGGCCACCAACTCTAGCCTACTCCAGAATTGTAGAAGTCCCCACTGACTGTTTCAAGGATCTGTAGGGACCTGAGCTATCCTCTTCTGGAATGGATTGAAATCTTCAAATCATCATGAGTCTTATTTGAAACTGTTGAAGCCTAGAAGACACAACTTCACCAAAAGGCTAAACAGACAAGTGCCAAAAAGGAGAATAATAATAATAGCCACTAAAGAGCCTAGAAAGGAAAGCAACTAAGCTAACTTTTGGAGGACTTGCATAACTATTGATCAGACAGTGGAGGAAGTATCACCCCTGCCAAAATTGTGAAGCCATTCTGCTTGGGTGTATATTTCCTTAATATTAACTTCTACCTGTCCTGTCACATTGATCCAGTTGCAGCAGGAAATACTAATTGTTATATAAACTCTGCCTTGTTCTGCCAGAAGGTAATCAAGAGCTAGATGATTGTCAAGAACTACATTAACTTAAAGAAACAAGAGCAGTCTTCAGTTCCATTAAGACTTCTCCCTTCTGTTTCATTATATAGCCAAGCTGTCTGGTAGGACTTCTCAGTGTTGCTTCATGATTGGTAAAGCATCCTCTATGGCCAGACTTGCTCTTGCTAAGGTCATTCCCAGTACTCTCTGGATTTGGTGGACCCAGAGTGGTCTTATTTTAGAAAAGTATCCTTCTTATCCCTGTAGTCTCTGTAGTACATTCTCCTATGAAGATGTTGTATTATTGTTTATAATTGCTCAGGCATGTCCTATTCTTTTGCAACCCCATGGACTGTAGCCTCCTGGTATCTCTGTCCCTGGGATTCTCCTGGCAAGGATACTAGAGTGGGTTGCCTTTTCTTTCTCCAGGGTATCTTCCCAACCCAGGTCTCCTGCATTGCAGGCAGAAAGATTACCACTGAGCCACCTGGGAAGCCCTGACTAAGTGGACATTATCAATTCATTTATGGGGCATAACTTGGCTGGAAAAATATAGTGCCTGGTTATAATTCTGTAACATGATGGTTTGGGTATCTGCAAAGGAAAACAAACCCTTCAGGAGCAAAGTCCTGAATGTCTGTCTCGTGGTTGTTAAGAGCTTTTAGTCCTTGAAGAATATAACAGTTTTTAGTACCCATGCAACTGTGCTGTGCTTAGTCACTCGGTCATGTCTGACTCTTTGCAATCCCATGGACTATAGCCTGCCAGGCTACTCGGTCCATAGGGATTTTCCAGGCAAGAATACTGGAGTGGGTTGCAATGCTCTCCTCCAGGGGATCTTCCTGACCCAGGAATTGAACCCAGGTCTCCTGCATTGCAGAGAAGTTCTTCACCATCTGATTCACTACTAGGGATATATTGGTACTTTAGATGTTGGTACTTTAGATGATACAATGTTATAAAGGTCTTAATAAAATGTGTGAGTATGATCTGGTTGGTTTTGTTAGAGGATGGAGGGCAGAAGGTCAGCTGTTTGATATCCCACAGATGGGCTGAATTGCATTGACCAGGTTAATGGGATGTTTCCTTCCTACTGTTCACATTCTGTGTTGTCTAGGGGGATAGGGGCATAGTTTGAAACAGAACACCAGAGGGTAAGATTGTGAGAACAGATTACCCCTATGCATAGAAGAAGCAGGAAGGATATCTGGTGTACTTGTACCTCTGGGAGTTCTCAGGGCTTGTGAAACAAAGGCTGTTTGTGCAGTTTAACATAGCATACCCCACTCCTTGGGTCCAGTTGTAAGGGGGAGTCAGGTTAAAGTATTTGAGTAGCCCCCTGGAAGGATCAAGTGTGACTAGCAGATGTCAGGGGGTGGCAACTGTCCCCAGTTTAGATCATTATTCACCATTGGAACCAGCAGATTTGGAAATCCAAGAAGGGGGTCAGTAGCCAGTTGGAGTGTTGATAGGATTTTTAGCATTCTTTTAAATGTTCCCTTTTGAGCCAGCACTGACAAAGGAGCTGCTTCCCTGGTAGGGGTGGCTCAGCTAACCTATAAAATGCAAGCAATAGTACAATAGCAAAACTGGCAAAAATAGGAATCTAACCTATCACATGTTTTTATTTATCTGTTGATGCCTATCTTTCTAATAGGTCTCCAGTTTTCTACCAGCTCACAGGTATATTGTTCCCCTGTTATGACCTACAGGGATTTTGGAGATAAAAGCTTTAGTCTGAACTAATGTACCCAACTAGATATCCCTTGCAGTTCAACAGCAACGAGTGTGCTAAAATTACTCTATAGGAGCCCTTCCATTTTGGCAACAGTTGGTCGTCAAGGGACCCTGCTTTCCAAGTTTTGAGAAGAACTTTGTCCCTGGAGTTAATTTGTGAAGGAAATGCCCCTTCTGCTGTATTTTTACTGGGAGCTGGCAGCACCTTGCTGGCATAGCCCTCCATTGCCCTCTGAACTTGTCCTAGATTAATAACATATCACACGGGCTGGCTCTCTTCCTCATCTAAAAGCATGGCAATATCAAGCAAAGGTTTCCCATCAGTCATATCAACTGGACTTAGCCCCAGAATACTCCTGGGGGCTACATGGACCCTGAGGATTGCCATAGGAAACACGTTGGTTCAAAGTTCACGAGTCTCTTGGCAAAGCTTTGCTAAGGTTTTCTATAATGTATGGTCATTTTTTTTCTACCTTCCCTGAAGATTAGGGGTGCCAAGAAGTATGTAGCTTGTGGTCTATCCCTAGGAGTGTTGTAAGCCCCTGTGTGATTTTGGCTATGAAGGCGGGGGGGTGGTCTCTTATGGTCCTGAGGGGACTTTGGAAGTCCAAATATAGGAATTATTTCTTTTAAAAGGGGCTTAGAGACTTCAGGGGGCTTTTCAGATCAGGTGAGAACTTTAACCCATCCCATGAAAGTATCAACAAACACAAAAATTTATTTCTATCTTCTTGTGATTTGTGTGAAATCAGCTGCCATTTTCGCCTAGATCGGTCCCTTGGCATTGAATTAGCCTGAGTAATGAAGGGGGTTGGGGTTGGGCGGACCTGAAGGTTATCATGGTCACATAAATCACCAGCAAGCATTAGTTGTTTCACTGTTCTTTTGAGCCCCTTCCCCGAAAAAGCC
Source organism: Bubalus bubalis (assembly GCF_019923935.1). Lineage (NCBI taxonomy): Eukaryota > Metazoa > Chordata > Mammalia > Artiodactyla > Bovidae > Bubalus > Bubalus bubalis. Next base: position 17,512,438 of record NC_059168.1, on the reverse strand, counting down.
TTTGGCATCAAGTCCCATAATGCATTCCTCCCATAGTGGGGGGCATCATGCAAGCTCTTAAGGAGTTTTCATTGTTAGGTTCCAAAGACTAGAACCTTGTCATCCATTTTATACTGGCCTGTATTTCCTTTCTTATAGCCTGTTTCTCAGAATTTTCTTGTTCCTTTGGGGAATATTGGGGAAGGCTAGAGAGTTCAGGGGGGCAAATCACTAGGGTCATAACTTGCTCAGGCTCTCACAGTTGAGCATCCTGTTTAGCAGTTCAGTCATTGCTCTCAAACCCTTGGCTCACAAAGGATACCTCCCTCTGTAGGTTCCTAGAGTAAATTATTGCTGCCTGGGTTGTGAACATCAGTGCTTGTAAAAAAGCCAGAATTCAATCTTTATGTTTTCTGAGAGAATTTCTAGCACTTAACATTCTTCTTTTCTTTCCAAATGGCAGAGTGAGCATGTAACACATGGAACCTACATTGGGTCAGTAAAAATATTTAATTCCTTATTCTCTCCAAAGTCAGGGTGGCAGGACCTTGGCATCTATGATTTCATCTAAACTAAGGCACACCCCAACTTTTTGGTTCCCATCTCTGTAAAACTGCTCCCATCAGAAACCATTCAACCTCAGGGATATCAAGAGGTTCATCAAGAAGATCAAACCTGCTGGAATAGGTTTGTTGTATAGTATTCATTTATACACTGATGCTATAAGGCTCCCCTCTCAACAACTGGAAACAGAGATGCTGGGTTTAGGGCATGGCAAACCTTTCATGTCATGTCCGTGGTGTCCATTAGTAGAGCCTGATAGCTTCTTAACCTTCCCCAGTCAACCAATGGTGTTATATTACTGCTAGATATAAGCCGTGGTTGGAGAGTCTTTATACACATTCCATTAGAAAATATTTAGGACCATAGGAAAAGGAGTACGTCAAGGCTGTATATTGTCACCCTGCTTATTTAACTTATATGCAGAGTACATCATGAGAAACGCTGGGCTATAAGAAGCACAAGATTGCCAGGAGAAATATCAATAACCTCAGATATGCAGATGACACCACCTTTATGGCAGAAAGTGAAGAGGAGCTAAAAAGCCTCTTGATGAAAGTGAAAGAGGAGAGTGAAAAAGTTGGTTTAAAGCTCAACATTCAGAAAACAAAGATCATGACATCTGGTCCCATCACTTCATGCCAAATAGATGGGGAAACAGTGAAAACAGTGTCAGACTTTATTTTGGGGGGCTCCAAAATCACTGCAGATGGTGACTTCAGCCATGAAATTAAGACGCTTATTCCTTGGAAGGAAAGTTATGACCAACCTAGATAGCATATTGAAAAGCAGAGACATTACTTTGCCAACAAAGGTCCATCTAGTCAAGGCTATGGTTTTTCCAGTGGTCATGTATGGATGTGAGAGTTGGACTGTGAAGAAAGCTGAGTGACGAAAAATTGATGCTTTTGAACTGTGGTGTTGGACTGCAAGGAGATCCAACCAGTCCATTCTAAAGGAGATCAGCCCTGGATGTTCTTTGGAGGGAATGATGCTAAAGCTGAAGCTCCAGTACTTTGGCCACCTCATGTGAAGAGTTGACTCATTGGAAAAGACTGTGATGCTGGGAGGGATTGGGGACAGAAGGAAAAGGGGACGACAGAGGATGAGATGGCTGGATGGCATCACTGACTCAATGGATGTGAGTTTGAGTGAACTCCAGGAGTTGGTGATGGACAGGGCGGTCTGGCATGTTGCAATTCATGCGGTCCCAAAGAGTCGGACACGACTGAGTGACCGAACTGAACTGAACAATATTCTTATCTGAATCTTGCTTTGTCTCACTACTTATCAAAATTATCAATATATTGTAGCAGAATATTTCAATATATTCCCTTTTCAAGGCTCATGTCCCTCAGCTTCCTTGTAATATATTTCCAAAAGTATGGGGCCTGTCCCTAAGACCCTGTGGAAGCAACATACAGTATCTTGGGTAGCCTCCAGGTGTCAGGGCCCCTCCATTCAAAGTAAAAAGCTATTGAGAGTCCGGATGTGAGGAATGTAGTGACATGCATCTGGGAGGTCCAAAACAGGGGAGGTCCAAAAGAAAGGAGTACTTGACACTTGGGTCCTTGACACTTGGGTGAGGAGGGTGTGTGAGTTTGGTGCCATTGGGTGTATGGGGATGACGGCCTTATACACTGCTCCTAAATTTTGTACAAATTAATATTCCTTGTTAGCTTTCAGAACCAGGAGAATTGTGGTACTGCAAGGGGATTTGTAGGGCCTAAGGAGTCCCTCTTTCAGAAACTGGTGAGCAGCGGTTGGATCCCCCTCAGTGTCTCAGGCTTTAAAGGATATTGCCTCTTCCAGGGGTATTTTTCTTAGGGCTTTAATCTTATTTTTCTTGGGAGGATGCAGTTTTGCCCTTTTTGACACTGAGGTATCCCAAAATACAGGATCCAGCTGTTCTCTAATTGCTTGGGGGATGTCTTGGGGGAATATTTTGATGACAAAAATGTAGATCAGCTGGTGCTGCCAATAGATGCACTCTCTGCTTAATTCTCTACTTTCTTGGACTTCACCACATCCTAAGAATATACTAGCTCCTAATTTATTTAGCAAACCTCTTCCAAGGAGGGGGATATGGCATTCTTCTGGCATAAACAAAAAGGAGTAAGTAATAATAATGGACTCAACTCTTCAGGCATGGGGATATGTATATTGCCTTACCTTTGGCAGCCCATAACTCTGATCACAGTACAGTCACAGTTGGAGAGGGAGCCAGCCGGCCAAGTTAGGACAGAGCAGGCAGTCCTAATGTCTATAAGGAATTCAGTTCTCCTACCTGCCATGTTGAGGGTGTCCTGAAGTTCCCTCTGAGTGATGAAAATGGATCATGTAAGGTCTGGAGCTGGCAGGCACTCAAGTCCCGTCAGTTGTTAAGGAATCTCTCACTGGAGAGATTGCCAAGGAATTGGGGCCAGTTGAGGTTGTCTCTTGCGCATATCACAGGAGGGTGTTCAGAACATTCCCTCTTCCGTTGTCCCTCCTTCCCACAAAAGGCACGCTGGTTTTGGCCCAGGTGGCTTCTTGGCTCTGTCAGGTTTTCCTGGCCCTCCAGTGTCCCCTTGAGATGAAAGGTGGAATCAGAGCAGCTTAAAGTCATTTTTCCTTTATTATTCTTTTTTTTTAATTTTATTTTATTTTTAAACTTTACAATATGGTATTAGTTTTGCCAAACATCGAAATGAATCCGCCACAGATATATCTATGCTCCCCATCCTGAACCCTCATCCCTCCTCCCTCCCCATACCCTCCCTCTGGGTCGTCCCAGCGCACCAGCCCCAAGCATCCAGTATCGTGCATCGAACCTGGACTGGCGACTCGTTTCATACATGATATTATTCTATCCTTATTGACCCCCTCTTAAATTGATGCTTTTGAACTGTGGTATTGGAGAAGACTCTTGAGAGTCCCTTGGACTGCAAGGAGATCCAACCAGTCCATTCTGAAGGAGATCAGCCCTGGGATTTCTTTGGAAGGAATGAAGCTAAAGCTAAAACTCCAGTACTTTGGCCACCTCATGCGAAGAGTTGACTCATTGGAAAAGACTCTGATGCTGGGAGGGATTGGGGGCAGGAGGAGATGGGATGACAGAGGATGAGATGGCTGGATGGCATCACTGACTTAATGGACGTGAGTCTGAGTGAACTCCGGGAGTTGGTGATGGACAGGGAGGCCTGGCGTGCTGCGATTCATGGGGTTGCAAAGAGTTGGACACTACTGAGCGACTGATCTGATCTGATCTGTTAAATTTTGGTTACTATAGACTTTGAAGGCCTCCTCTACCAAGGTTGACAATGAGGTTTATGGCTCAGCCTCAAGCTTTAGTAATCCCCCCGTGTTATGAGGAGTGGACTGGATGATAAAATGCATGGCTGATAGTGACCTCCCTTCTGTGGACTGAGGGTGTGTATTCAAATACTTCCAGAATGCCTCTGTCATTTGACTCAAGATGTCATCTTTTTCCTGTGTAAAACTTTTAGACTTTTATCATAATTTACAGGTTTCATTATGCATCTTTTTATTCCTTCTGGTAGATAAATAGTATAATCTCATCCTAGCCTGGACTAAGTGATCTTCAGTGTTGCAGCATGGGTCATCATCTGAGGTTGCATTACCATGATCTGAGGTTGCGTTACCACACAGTTGAAAATTTGGTGGTGGGGTTGGTGGCCAGTAGCTGTTTGTGTGTTATCTTTCTCAGTCTACACTCCTTTCCATCCAGGGTGCAACAGTTGACCAGAACAACTCTGAGGTCCTTTCAGGTCAGGGAAAATGTTAACTCCAGCCCTAGATTCATCCCTAAACCTGTCAGGAGAACCTGCCAAACCTCTCCTTACAGATTTGAGAAGAGCACATGCACTCTAGTGCGAGAAGGCAATGGCACTCCACTCCAGTACTCTTGCCTGGAAAATCCCATAGACGGAGGAGCCTGGTGCGCTGCAGTCCATGGGGTCGCTAAGAGTCAGACACGACTGAGCGACTTCACTTTCACTTCTCACTTTCGTGCATTGGAGAAGGAAATGGCAACCCACTCCAGTGTTCTTGCCTGGAGAATCCCAGGGATGGGGGAGCCTGGTGGGCTGCTGTCTATGGGGTCGCACAGAGTCAGACACGACTGACGTGACTTAGCAGCAGCAGCAGCAGCATGCACTCTAGTAATCCGTCCATTCCCATCATCTACTTCCCAGTACTTTTATGGGGCAAAAGTGTGGGCTAACTTTAAACTTGATTGGAAACCCACTGGGGATGTTATGAGGGATCTAATTTGGGGGTTTCTGGTGTGACTGGGTAAGGGGAGGTCCAGAGGCTAAAGGTGATGGTGAAGGGGAAGAAATGGGGGCCTGAGAAGGAGGCTTGATGTACTGATGGCTAGTTGGTGGTTGAAAGAGGGTCTGTGAAATTCTCTGGCTGTGAATCTTTTGGGGATGACACAGAAATAGAGGCAACACACACACACAACAGGAATCCCTCAGACTGGAATGTTAGTAAAGTTCCATAAAGGCCTGCACATGTAAGAAGAAAAAAATAGGAAAGATAGAAAAAGTGATTCAGATGGAGAGTGACTGCCCTTTCAAACTGGCCCTCTTGCAGGGGTCTATTCAGACACCAGTTCCAGGACTTCAAAAAAGGGGCCAGTGAAGGAGGGGGCACTCTGTCCTCTGTCCATTGCCCACCAGGGCAATCAGTCCCAGGAACCAGCCATTTGTACATTGTCTGAGGGACTCTGATTCACAGGTGGGCTTTGTACCCACAGGTATACATAGAAATCTGCGTCTTCAGCCTGTTCTTAATGGGACTTTGCTTGGGGACAAGAAAAAAAAGGGTGGGGTGGGGGTGAGAATATTGTGATGATTGGACTTTTAGCCACTACATGATATGAAGGTTGAACATCTATCACTCTCAGAAATCTCCCTGGACCAACATCTGCAGGGTGTGAGGCAAGCCTCTCCCACCTGTTTGTCATTCAGCCAAGATGAGCTATTGTTGGCCAGAAGGAGCAGGCCTCACACAGTGAGGGGAGAGGTGCTGTAACCACTGTTCATTCACTGTTTCTGGGAAGGATATGACAGTGAAATAGGTAAGGACAGAGAAAGGAGAAGCAGAGAGAGAGAGGGGTATCAGGAGAGGGAAGAGGACAAACGGGAGGGGGAAGTGTCACTGGAATGAGGTACTGAGGCCCTCAGGGACCCAGAAGGCAGACTTGCTAAATGCTGGGACACTGAAAATAAGAGATCAGGCAAACCCTTGTCACCCACGGGAACTGTTCTGTGTCCTGGAGGTGACTGCATCCTCTCCCAGGGAGGGGAAAAAGGCCCCACAAGCATTTCCAGTGTCACCATGAAGCATGATTCAGGCCAAGGTTAGACTCTTTAATCAAAAATACTGATTATAGAGAAGGAATTTAGGGAAGGTTTTGTTGGGATTCATGCTACTGCACAAGGGAGCAAAAGTAAGCAACATGCTCACTCAGTTTTGATGAAGTCTTATTATTTTTATCATCAAATTAGCTTATGGTGCATTGAACTTTTGTTCTAAATCTAAGTCATGATAAATATTGCCTGAGTTTCTTCTGAAAGTTTTATAACTGTAGACTTGCACTTAGATTTATAGTTTATTTGAAGTTGATCTTTGTATGAGGTGTGTGACTTAAGTCAATCAAGATCTATTGTTTTTGCCTATGGATGGCCAATGGTTACAATACCATTTGTGTATAAAGCTATCTATTCTCCATTTAGCTATTCTTTCATCTCTGCTAAATATCGAATGACTATTTTTGAGTCTCTGCCTGCACTATCTATCCTCTTCCAGTGACCGTGTCTTTTGTTTTCTGTCAATACTGCCTTCTTGATTATTGTAGCTTTATAGTAAGCCTTATAATTGAGCAGTGTGATTTTTTCAAACTTTACATTTTTTTCAATTGTTATAGATATGTAAATTCCTTTGTTCTTGCATATAAATTTTAGAATCAGCTAATATAAGCCATTTCAAAGAAATAATAACTTATGCCTTTAATAGGGGTAAAACTTCTGCAACATAGGAGTAAAATGACAGTTTCAGTTTCTCATATGAAGAAAAACGAACTAAATATTCTCTTAGTGTACACTTGTTGTCTACATAAACCAGGTTACAGAACATTAGCTTCATAAAGTTTAAGATTAAAATATACATGCATCTTATACGTGTGTGTATAGGTATATATATATATATATATATATATATACACACACACACACACATATATGTATGACTTACCTGACAATTGCCTGTTAAGTGATTTATTTGAAATTAACTTATTCTCTATAGACTTCTACTGGGTTCATAAAAAAAGATATAGATACCGCGCTAAAAGTACATTTAATAGTAAAGCTCTAAATGTCTGCAACTGAGTTGGTGAAGGTTTAACACATCTTTTAAACACCATTACTGATGATAATATTTTAGGTTTTGGTAGCCCTCAAGATGATTAATGGTATGTGCTTTGAAATACACAGTCTTCCATTAGGTCAGGACCAACTACCCCACTACATTATTTAATGATAGATTTCATCTATCTCTGAAGAATCCCAAATTTGGGATTCCCCCCCCATAACCTCTTTGATACTGATCTAATTCTGGAAAATTGTATCAAAGGGAAAATTCACTTGTAATTTTTATGAAAAAAAGTTTTTCCCCAAAAAGACACATGGAAAAATGCCTGTTTTCGTCTTCCCTGGATGCGGCAATGTTTCATAAATCTCATGGAGCAACTGTCCTGTGGTTATAGAGGGATCATGGCCATATTTAGGGTTGCTGATGTAACAAAAGAAATTTGTGTCATTGATTGCACTCCTGAGTTGCTGGGAACCAACTCTGGGACCGCTATTTGCTTCTAGAAGTATTGTTTAAAATAATAAACTATGTGATTTTCTAAGCCCCTTTGGGCTGGGCATCTTATTATTTGCAGATATGTGTCTGTAAATGTGCAATCAAGGTGAAAATAATTTCTTTAGGGTCTCTTCATTTCTCCTTTAAAAAAACTATTTCTCTTAATAGGTTAAGGCATATAAGCCTCTTTTAAAAATTATTTTTTATTAAAGGATTTGCTTTACAGAATTGTTATTTTCTGTCAAACCTCAACATGAATCAGCCACATGTATACATATATCCCCTCCCTCTTGAACCTCCCTCCCATCTCCCTCTCCATCCCACCCCTCTAGGTTGATACAGAGCCCCTGTTTGAGCTTCCTGAACCATACAGCAAATTCTCATTGGTATCTATTTTACATATGGTAATGTAAGTTTCCATGTTACTCTTTCCATACATCCACCCTCTCCTTCCTTCTCCCCATGTCCATAAGTCTGTTCTCTATGTCTGTTTCTCCATTGCTGCCCTGTACATAAATTATTTAGTACCACTTTTCTAGATTCCGTACATGTGCATTAGAATACGATATTTATCTTTCTCTTTTTGACTTACTTCACTCCATATAATAGGCTCTAAGTTAATCCACCTCATTAGAACAGACTCATATGCATTCCTTTTTATGACCGAGTAATATTCCATTGTGTATATGAACCATTACTTCTTTATCCATTCAACTGTCGATGGACACCTAGGTTGCTTCCACATTTTAGCTATTGTAAATGGTGCTGCAATGAACAATGGGATACATGTGTATTTTTCAATTTTGGTTTCCTCAGGGTATATGACTAGAAGTGGTATTGCTGAGTCATATGGTGGTTTTATTCCTAGTTTTTTAAGAAATCTCCATACCATCTTCCATAGTGGCTGTATCAATTTACTTTCTCACGAAAAGTACAAGAGTGTTCCCTTTTCTCCACATCCTCTCCAGCATTTATTGTTTGTAGACTTTTTGATGATGGCCATTCTGACTGGTGTGAAGTAATATCTCATTATAGTTTTGATTCACATTTCTCTAATAATGAGTGATGTTGAGTATCTTTTCCTGCGTTTGTTAGCCATCTGTATGTCTTCTTTGGAGAAATGTCTGTTTAGGTTTTTTTTCCCCCACTTTTTGATTGGGTTGTTCATTTTTCTGGTATTGAGTTATATGAAGCTGCTTGTATATTTTGGAAATTAATCCTTTGTCACTTGCTTCATTTGCTATTATTTTCTCCCATTCTGAGAGTTGCCTTTTCACCTTACTTGTAGTTCCCTTTGCATGCAAAAGCTTTTAAGTTTAATCAGGTCCCACTTGTTTACTTTTGTTTTTATTTCTGTTACTCTAGGAGGTGAGTCGTAGAGGATCTTGCTTTGGTTTATGTCATTGATTGTTCTGCCTAGGTTTTCCTCTAAGAATTTTATAGTTCCCAATCTTACATTTAAGTATTTAATCCATTTTGAGTTTATCTTTGTGTATGGTGTTAGGAAGTGTTATAATATCATCCTTTAGTAACTGTCCAGTTTTCCCAGCACCATTTATTGAAAAGGCTGTCTTTGACCTGTTGTATATTCTTGCCTTCTTTGTCAAAAATAAGGTACCCATAGGTGCATGGGTTTATTTCTGGGCTTTCTATCTTGTTTCATTAGTCTATATTTCTGTTTTTGTGCCAGTACCATACTGTCTTGATAACTGTAGCTTTGTAGTATAATCTGAAGTCAGGAAGATTGATTCCTCCATTTCCATTCTTCTTTTTTCAAGACTGCTTTGGCTATTCAGGGTCTTTTGTGTTTCCATATGACTTGTGAAGTTTTTTGTTCCAGTTCTGTGAAAAATGCCATTGGTAAGTTGATAGGGATTGCATTGAATCTGTAGATTGCTTTTGGTAGTATAGTCATTTTCACAATATTGATTCTTCCTACCCAGGAACATGGAATATATCTCCATCTATTTATGTCATCTTTGATTTCTTTCATTAGTGTCATAATTTTCTGTGTATAGTTCTTTTGTCTCCTTAGGTAAGTTTATTCCTAGATATTTAATTCTTTTTGTTGCAATGGTGAATTGGTGAATGGGATTGATTCCTTAATTTCTCTTTCTAATTTTTCATTGTTGGTATATAGAAATGCAAGTGTTTTCTGTGTATTGACTGTGTATCTTACAACTTTGTTATATTCACTGATTAGCTCTAGTAATTTTCTGATACTATCTTTAGGGTTTTCTATGCACAGTATCATGCTATCTGCAAACAGTGAGAGCTTTACTTCTTCTTTTCCAATCTGGATTCCTTTTATTTCTTTTTCTTCTCTGATTGCTGTAGCTAGGACTTCCAGAACTATGTTGAGTAATAGTGGTGAATATGGACACCCTTGTCTTGTTCCTGATCTTAGGGGGGAATGCTTTCAGTTTTTCACCATTGAGAATAATGTTTGCTATAGGCTTATCATATTTGGCCTTTACTTTATTGAGGTAGGTTCCTTCTATGCCCGTTTTTTGAACAATTTAAATCATAGATGGGTGCTGATTTTGTTAAAGGCTTTTTCTGCATCTATTGAGATTATCATATGGTTTTTATATTTCATTTTGTTAATATTGTGCATCAGATTGATTGATTTGCATATATTGAAGAATCCTTGGGTTCCTGGAATAAACCCAACCTGATTATGGTGTATGAGCTTTTTGATGTGTTGCTAAATTCTGTTTGCTCAAATTTTATTGAGGATTTTTGCATTTATGTTCATCAGTGCTATTGGACTGTAGTTTTCTTGTTTTGTATTTGTCTGGTTTTTGGTATCAGGGTGATGGTGGCCTCATAGAATGAGTTTGGAAGTGTTCCTTCCTCTGCAATTTTTTGAAAACATTTTAGAAGGATAGGCATTAGCTCTTCTCTAAATGTTTGATAGAATTCTCCTGTGAAGCCATCTGGTCCTGGACTTTTGTTTTTTGGGAGATTTTTGATCACAGCTTCAATTTCAGTTCTTGTAATTGGATTTTTCATTATTTCTATTTCTTCCTTGTTCAGTCTTGGAAGATTGAACTTTTCTAAGAAACTATTTCTTCCAGGTTATCCATTTTAATGCCATATAGTTTTTCATAATAGTCTCTTATAATACTTTCTATTTATGAATGTCTGTTGTAACCTCTCCTTTTTCATTTCCAATTTTGTTGATTTGATCCTTCTTTCTGTTTTTCTTGATGAGTCAGGCTTGATGGTTTCTCAATGTTGTATATTTCCTCAGAGAACCAGCTTTAATTTTATAATCTATACTATTGTTTCTTTCATTTCTTTTTAATTTATTTCTGCTCAGATTTTTATGATCTCTTTCCTTCTACTAATTTTTTTTGTTTGTTTGTTTGTTTTTCTTTTTCCAATTGTTTTAGGTGTAAAGTTATGTTGTTTATTTGATGTTTTTCTTGTTTCTTGAGGTAGGGTTGTATTGCTATGAACTTCCCTCTTAGAACTGCTTTTCTGCAGCCCATAGGTTTGGAGTTGTCATGTTTTTATTGTCATTTGTATCTACAAATTTTTTAATTTCCTTTTTTATTTCTTCAGTAACCTGTTGGTCATTTAGAAATGTGCTGTTTAATCTCCATGTGTTTGTGTTTCTTAGTGTTTTTTTTTTCCTTGTAATTGATATCTAGTCTCATAATGTTGTGATCAGAGAAGATGCTTGATATAATTTTAATTTTCTTAAATTTACAGAGATTTGATTTGTGACCCAAGATGTGGTCTATCCTGGAGAATGTTCCATGTTCACTTTAGAAGTTGTATTCTTCTGCATTTGGATGGAATGTCCTGAATATATCAATGAGATTCATCTCATCTAGTGTATCATTTAAGACATGTTTCCTTATTAATTTTATATTTTGATGATCTGTCCATTGGTGTGAGTAAGGTGTTAAAGTCTCCTATTATTGTGTTACTGTCAATTTCTATGTCTGTTAGTGTTTGTCTTGTGTATTGAGGTGCTTCTATGTTGGGTGCATAGATATTTACATAGTTATGTCTTGCTCTTGGATTGATCCATTGATCAGTATGTACTGTCCTTCTTTATCTCTTGTAATATTTTTTATTTTAAGGTCTATTTTGTCTAATATGAGGATTACTACTCCAGCTTTCTTTTGCTTCCCTCTGGCATAAAATATAGTTTTCCATCCTCTCACTTTCAGCCTATATGTGTCTTTAGGTCTGAAGTGGGTTTCTTGTAGATAGCATATATATGGATCTTGCTTTTGTATCCATTCAGCCAGTCTGTGTCTTTTGGTTGGAGCATTTAATCCATTTACATTTAAAGTAATTAGTGATATATATGTTCCTATTGCCATTTTCTTAATTATCTGGGGTTGATTTTGTAGATCTTTTCTTTGCTTGTATTTCTTGACTATATAAGTCCCTTTAAGATTTGTTGTAAAGCTGGTTTTACGGTACTGAATTCTCTTAATTTTTGCTTGTCTGAAGAGATTTTTATTTCTCCATCAATTTTGAAAGAGATCCTTTCTAGGTAAAGTAATCATGGTTGTAGATTTTTCCCTTTCAGTAGTTTAAATATATCCTGCCATTCCCTTCCAGCCTGCAGAGTTTCTGCTGATAGATCAGCTGTTAAGCATATAGGGCTTCCCTTGTATGTTACTTGTTGTTTCTCCCTTGTTGCTTTTAATATTCTTTCTTTGTGTCTAGTCTTTGTTAGTTTAATTAGTATGTGTGTTGGTGTGTTTCTCCTTGGGTTTATCCTGTATGGGACTCTTTGTGCATCTTGGACTTGATTGATTCTTTCCTTTTCCATGTTGGAGGAATTTTCAACTATAATCTCTTCAAAAATTTTCTCATATCCTTTCTTTTTCTCTTCTTTTTCTGGGACCCCTATAATTCAAATGTTGGTGCATTAGATATAGTCCCAGAGGTCTCTGAGACTATCCTCAGTTCTTTTCATTCTTTTTACTTTATTCTGCTCTTTAGAAGTTATTTCCACCATCTTATCTTCTAGCTTACTGATTCGTTCTTCTGCTTCAGATATTCTGCTATTGATTCCTTCTAGAGAAATTTTAATTTCAGTAATTGTGTTATTTGTCTCTGTATGTTTATTGTTCAATTATTCTAGGTCTTTGTTAATTGATTCTTGCATTTTCTCCATTTTTCCCCCCAAGGTTTTTGATCATCTTTTCTATCATTCTTCTGAATGCTTTTTCAGGTAGTTTGCCTATTTCCTCTTCATTTATTTGGACTTCTGTGTTTCCAGTTTTTTTCCTTCATTTGTGTAGTATTTCTCTGCCTTTTCATTGTTTTTAAACTTATTGTGTTTGAGATCTCTTTATTCCCAGGCTTCAAGGTTGAATTCTTTCTTCCTTTTGTTTCTGCTCTCCTAAGTTTGGCCCAGTGGTTTGTGTAAGCTTTGTATAAGGTGAGATTTGTGTTGAGTTTTTTTTTTTTTTTTTTTTGGTTTGTTTGTTTGCTTTTCCTCTGATGGAAACATCTGAGCAGTAATCCTGTCTTATGGTGATTGGGTTTGTTTTTTTGTTTTGTTTTTTGTTGAGATGAAGCGCCTGCACAGGGTGCTACTGGTGGTTGGGTGATGCCAGGTCTTGTATTCACGTGGTTTCCTTTGTGTGAGTTCTCACTATCTGATTCTCCCTAGGGTTAGTTCTCTGGTAGTCTAGGGTCTTGGAGTCAGTGCTCCCACTCCAAAGGCTTAAAGCTTGATCCCTAGTCAGGAATGAAGATTCCCCAAGTGGTTTATTATGGCATTAAGTGAGATTAAAACAAAAACCCTAAAATGAGAAACCCAGATAAATGGCAGTTACAAAATCAGGCAAATGAAAATTAAAATAATGGAATATACACCTATATATATACATCCATGAGCAAAGTCAAAACAGTCCACAATTAAAGTACAGTAGATTGACCTGGCAAACAAATGAAAAATTATGTTTACCAGTTAAGAACAAAACTAACTAAAGCACAAACTGGAAAACAAAACTAAAACAATGTGCCAAGTGGAGAATAAAGCAATGAAAACAAAACTAATACATATGTTGAGAGGAAAGGAAAGAAAGTAAGGAAAGAAATAATAGATATTAAAAGTTAAATAGAGGTAAATGAAGAAGATTTATATACATTAAGGATTAACTGCAAGGAGACAAGAACCGTAGGAAAGGGAAACAAAGGAATAAATGTAGAAAAAATATAATAGGTTTAAAAATTTTAAATTTAGGGGGGCGGTCCTCAGAAGGCAGAGGAATAGGATGGGGAGACCACTTTCTCCCCCACAAATTCAGCAAAAAAACATTTGAACCCCGAAAAAATGCCACAAAACTACTTCTGAATGCTGCCAGAGGACACCAGGCACCCAGAAAGGCAGCCGTTGTCTTTGAATGGAGGTAGGACAAAATATAAAAGATAAAAAGAGAGACAAAAGAGGTAGGGATGGAGATCTGTCCTGGGAAGGGAGTCTTAAAAAAGAGAGAAGTTTCCAAACACCAGGAAATACTCTATCTGGTGGGTCTGTGGCAAGCCTTGGAATCTCAGAGGGCAAAATAACTGGGAGGAAAAATAAATAAATAATTAAAACCAACAGATTATGTGCCTAACAGCAACTCCCAGCAGAGCAGCCCAGACGCTCGCATCCCCCACTAGCAAGCGGGGGCTGGGCAGGGAGGCATGGGCTGCATTACTTGGGGTAAGGACCAGGCCTGAATGCCCAGAGGGCAATCCAAAGGAACTAACTTGACATAGCAGCCCAGACTGTGGGATGGCTAGCCCGTGAAAAGCCCTAACCTGAGACACCACCAGGCCCACTCACAGAATAAAGGACTGAGCAGAGCTAGCTGGCTGTGGACTGGCCCATTCCCCGCTGGAGACAGGCAGGTAAGGGCCACCAGAGCCAGAAGGGGGCAATGGCAGCCCCAGAGAAGCATCATCTACCAAACTACAAGCAGGCTTCTTTTCTAATCAAGACTTGGGATTCTGGATGGTTGACATCCACTGGGAGGGTCGCAGCCAGAGATTAGCTCCCCAGAAGAGACACATGGCACACCTGAGAAGATGCACCCGTTGTACACCCAGAAAACTGAGTGGCTGGGATGGGGGACGCGATAAGTTGCAGCCTTCAACTGGGGGCGACTGTGCTCGCCAAGAACCTGGTCACTTGAGTTGCCCATACCTGGGATGGGCACAAAACGCAGGCCCAACCAAGTCTGCGCCTTTGTGGAGTACCCAAGAACCTGAACCTGAGTGGCTTAGACCTGGGGAGTGCATGCAACCCAGGGCCTGCATCAGACAGTTCCTGGTAGAGCAACCTAGAGCCTGAGCAGTGTAGACTGGGAAAGCACACACGCCGTGAGCAGGGGGCAAACCCATTGTGGCTGAATCACTGTGAGCACGTGCCAATGATATTTGTTTGCAGTGTTCCTCCCTCCCCACAGCACGACTAAACAAGTGAGCCTAAAAAAAGTGACCACCACCACCCCTCTTGTGTCAGAGTAGAAGTTAGACACTGAAGAGACCAGCAAACAGAAGAAGCTAAAATAAACAGAGGGAACCGCTTTGGAAGTGACAGATGCAAGAGATTAAAACCCTGTAGTTAGTACCGACTACATAGGAAGGGGCCTATAGACTTTGACCAAGTACAAGCTGGACCAAGGAACTATCTGAAACTGAACTGACCCCACACCGTCTGCAACAGCTCCAGAGAAAGTCCTAGATATATTTTTACTATTATCATTTTTTAATTAAAAAAAAATTTAAGCCCCCTATTACTCCTTTAATTTTCATTTTTATAACCTACTATTACATTGCAAAATAAAAAGACCCTATTTTTAAAGCAAAATTCATATATATATATATATTATCATTTTTGTGACTTTTTTTTATATTGTATTTTTGAGAATCTAACCTCTACTCTAGATTTTTAATCTTTGCCTTTTGGTATTTGTTATCAACTTTGTACCTTTAAGAAAAAATCTTCAGTACCCATTTTTACTTGGGAGCAAGATCACTGGCCTGATTGTTCTCTCCCTTTTTTGACTCTCCTTTTTCTCTACCGGGTCGCCTCTATCTTCCGCCTCTCCCTTTTCTTCTCTACCCAACTCTGTGAATCTCTTTGTGTGTTCCGGGCTGTGGAGAACACTTAAGGAACTGATTGCTGGCTGGATCTGCCTCCTTTTGATTCCCCCTTTTATCCTCCTGACCACCTCTGTCTCCTTCCTCCCTCTTCTCTTCTCTGTGTAACTCCATGAACGTCTCTGAGGGATTCAGACTGTGGAGAGCATATAGGGAAGTGATTACTGGCTAGCTTGCTCTCCCCCTTTTGATTCCCTCTCTTCTCCTCCTGGTCACCTCTATCCCCCTCCTCCCTCTTCTCTTCCCCATGTAACTCTGTGTACCTCTCTGGGTGTCCCTCACTGTGGAGAAACTTTTCATCATTGGTGCTATATAGATGTTTTATCATTGGTGCTGTATATATGGAGAAGCCTTGAGGCTACTGTAAGAATAAGACTGAAAACCAGAGGCAGAAGGCTTAAGTTTAAATCCTGAGAACACCAGAGAACTCCTGAATCCAGTGAACATTAATTGATAGGAGCTCATCAAAAGCCTCCATACCTACACTGAAACCAAACACCACTCAAGGGCCAACAAATTCCAGAGCAAGACATGCCATGAAAATTCTCCAGTAACACAGGAACATAGCCCTGAGCTCCAATATACAGGCTGCCCAAAGTCACACCAAACCCACTGACATCTCAAAACTCATTACTGGACACTTCATTGCACTCCAGAGAGAAGAAATCCAGATCCACCCACCAGAACACCAACACAAGCTCCCTAAATAGCAAACCTTGACAAGCCACCCGTCCAACCCCATCCACAGCGAGGAACCTCCACAATAAAGAGGAATCACAAACTGCTAGAATACAGAAAGGCCACCCCAAACACAGCAATATAAACAAGCTGAAAAGGCAGAGAAATACCCAGCAGATAAAGGAACAGGATAAATGCCCACCAAACCAAACAAAAGAGGAAGAGATAGGGAATCTACCTGATAAAGATTTCCAAATAATGATAGTGAAAATGATCCAAAATCTTGAAAACAAATTGGAGTTACAGATAAATAGCCTGGAGACAAGGACTGAAAAGATGCAAGAAAGGTTTAACAAGGACCTAGAAGAAATAAAAAAGAGTCAATATATAATGAATAATGCAATAAATTAGATCAAAAACATTCT
Organism: Bubalus bubalis; assembly: GCF_019923935.1. Lineage (NCBI taxonomy): Eukaryota > Metazoa > Chordata > Mammalia > Artiodactyla > Bovidae > Bubalus > Bubalus bubalis. The sequence goes on along the minus strand of NC_059168.1, from coordinate 17,495,789 downwards.
GGAGGGAACCAACAGTAGAATAACAGAGGCAGAAGATAGGATAAGTGAGATAGAAGATAGAATGGTAGAAATAAATGAAACAGAGAGGAAAAAAGAAAAAAAGAATTAAAAGAAATGGGGACAACCTCAGAGACCTCTGGGACAATGTTAATCACCCTAACATTTGAATCATAGGAGCCCCAGAAGAAAAAGACAAAAAGAAAGACCATGAGAAAATACATAAGGAGATGATAGTTGAAAACTTCCCTAAAATGGGGAAGGAAATAATCACCCAAGTCCAAGAAAACCAGAGAGTCCCAAACAGGATAAACCCAAGGCAAAATACCCCAAGACACATATTAATCAAATTAACAAAGATCAAACACAAAGAACAAATATTAAAAGCAGCAAGGGAAAAACAACAAATAACATACAAGGGGATTTCCATAAGGATAACAGCTGATCTTTCAATGGAAACTCTTCAGGCCAGGAGGGAATGGCAGGACATACTTAAAGTGATGAGAGAAAATAACCTACAGCCCAGATTACTGTACCCAGCAAGGATCTCATTCAAATATGAAGGAGAAATCAAAAGCTTTACAGACAAGCAAAAGCTGAGAGAATTCAGCACCACCAAACCAGCTCTCCAACAAATGCTAAAGGATCTTCTCTAGACAGGAAACACAGAAAGGGTGTATAATCTTGAACCCAAAACAACAAAGTAAATGGCAATGGGATCATACTTATCAATAATTACCTTAAATGTAAATGAGTTGAATGCCCCAACCAAAAGACAACGAATGGCTGAATGGATACAAAAACAAGACCCTTATATTTGTTGTCTATAAGAGACCCACCTTGAAACAAGGGACACATAGAGACTGATAGTGAAGGGCTGGAAAAAAATATCCCATGCAAATAGAGACCAAAAGAAATTAGGAGTAGCAATACTCATATCAGATAAAATAGACTTTAAAACAAAGGCTCTGAAAAGAGACAAACTTGGGCACTACATAATGATCAAAGGATCAATCCAAGAAGAAGATATAACAATTATAAATACATATGCACCCAACATAGGAGCACTGCAATATGTAAGACAAATGCTAACAAGTATGAAAGGGGAAATTAACAATTACACAATAATAGTGGGAGACTTTAATACCCCACTCACACCTATGGATAGGTCAACTAAACAGAAAATTGACAAGGAAACACAAACTTTAAATGATACAACAGACCAATTAGACCTAGTTGATATCTATAGGACATTTCACCCCAAAACAATGAATTTCACCTTTTTCTCAAGCACACATGGAACCTTCTCCAGGATAGATCACATCCTGGGCCATAAATCTAGCCTTGGTAAATTCAAAAAAATTGAAATCATTCCAAGCATCTTTTCTGACCACAATGCAGTAAGATTAGATGCCAATTACAGGGGGAAAAAAAGTATTAAAAATTCCAACATATGGAGGCTGAACAACACGCTGCTGAATAACCAACAAATCACAGAAGAAATCAAAAAAGAAATCAAAATATGCATATAAATGAATGAAAATGAAAACAGAACAACCCCAAACCTATGGGACACTGTAAAAGCAGTGCTAAGGGGAAGGTTCATTGCAATACCGGATTATCTCAAGAAATAAGAAAAAATCAAATGAATAACCTAACTCTACACCTAAAGCAACTAGAAAAGGAAGAAATGAAGAACTCCAAGGTTAGTAGAAGGAAAGAAATCTTAAAAATTAGGGTAGAATTAAATGCAAAAGAAACAAAAGAGACCATAGCAAAAATCAACAAAGCCCAAAGCTCTTTATTTGAGAAGATAAATAAAATTGACAAACCATTAGCCAGACTCATCAAGAAAGAAAAGGAGAAAAATCAAATCAACAATATTAGAAATGAATATGGAGAGATCACAACAGACAACACAGAAATACAAAGGATCATAAGAGACTATTATCAGCAACTATATGCCAATAAAATGGACAACGTGGAAGAAATGGACAAATTCTTAGAAAAGTACAACTTTCCAAAACTGAGCCAGGAAGAAATAGAAAATCTTAACATACCCATCACAAGCACAGAAATTGAAACTGTAATCAGAAATCTTACAGCAGACAAAAGCCCAGGTCCAGACGGCTTCACAGCTGAATTCTACCAAAAATTTAGAGAAGAGCTGACACCTATCCTACTCAAACTCTTCCAGAAACTTGCAGAGGAAGGTAAACTTCCAAACTCATTCTATGAGGCCACCATCATCCTAATACCAAAACCTGACAAAGATGTCACAAAAAAGAAAACTACAGGCCAATATCACTGATGTGCATAGATGCAAAAATCCTTAACAAAATTCTAGCAATCAGAATCCAACAACACATTAAAAAGATCATACATCTTGACCAGGTGGGCTTTATCCCAGGAATGCAAGGATTCTTCAATATCCACAAATCAATCAATGTAATACACCACGTTAACAAATTGAAAAATAAAAGCCCTATGATTATCTCAATGGATGCAGAGAAAGCCTTTGACAAAATTCAACATCCATTTATGATAAAAACCATCCAGAAAGCAGTAACACAAGGAACATACCTCAACATAATAAAAGCTATATATGACAAACCCACAGCAAACATTATGCTCAATGGTGAAAAATTGAAAGCATTTCCCCTAAAGTCAGGAACAAGACAAGGGTGCGCACTCTCACCACCACTATTCAACATAGTTTTGGAAGTTTTGGCCACAGCAGTCAGAGCAGAAAAAGAAATAAAAGAAATCCAGGTTGGAAAAGAAGTTTGCTGTTTGCAAATGAGATGATCCTCTACATAGAAAACCCTAAATACTCCACCAGAAAATAACTAGAGCTAATCAATGAATATAGTAAAGTTACAGAATATAAAATCAACACACAGAAATCCCTTGCATTCCTATACACTAACAATGAGAGAACAGAAAGAGAAATAAAGGAAACAATTCCATTCACCATTGCAATGAAAAGAAAAAATACTTAGGAATATATCTACCTAAAGAAACAAAAGACTTATATATAGAAAACTATAAAACATTGGTGAAAGAAATCAAAAAGGACCTAAATAGATGGAGAAATATACTGTGTTCATGGATTGGAAGAATTAATATAGTAAAAATGAGTATACTACCCAAAGCAATCTATAGATTCAGTGCAATACCTATCAAGCTACGAATGGTATTTGTCAGAGAACTAGAAGAAATAATTTCACAATTTGTATGGAAATACAAAAAACCTCGAATAGCCAAAGCAATCTTGAGAAAGAAGAATAGAACTGGAGGAATCAAACTGCCTGACGTCAGTCTCTACTACAAAGCCACAGTCATCAAGAGAGTATGGTACTGGCACAAAGACAGAAATATAGATCAATAGAACAAACTAGAAAGCCCAGAGATAAATCTACACACCTATGGACACCTTGTCTTTGACAAAGGAGGCAAGAATATACAATGGATTAAAGATAATCTCTTTAACAAGAGGTGCTGGGAAAACTGGTCAACCACTTGTAAAAGAAGGAAACTAAAACACTTTCTAACACCATGCACAAAAATAAACTCAATATGGATTAAAGATCTAAACGTAAGACCAGAAACTATAAAACTCCTAGAGAAGAACATAGGCAAAACACTCTCCGACATAAACCACAGCAGGATCCTCTATGAGCCACCTCTCAGAATATTAGAAATAAAAGCAAAAATAAACAAATGGGACCTAATTAAACTTAAAAGCTTCTGCACAACAAAGGAAACTATAAGAAAGGTGAAAAGACAGCCTTCAGAATGCGAGAAAATAATAGCAAATGAAGCAACTGACAAAAAATTAATCTCAAAAAAACATAAGCAACTCCTACAGCTCAATTCCAGAAAAATAAACGACCCAACAAAAATTGAGCCAAAGAACTAAGCAGACATTTCTCCAAAGAAGACATACAGATGGCTAACAAACACATGAAAAGATGCTCAATATCACTCATTATCAGAGAAATGCAAATCAAAACCACTATGAGGTACCATTTCACACCAGTCAGAATGGCTGCTATCCAAAGTCTACAAGCAATAAATGCTGGAGAGGGTGTGGAGAAAAGGGAACCCTCTTACACTGTTGGTGGGAATGCAAACTAGTACAGCCACTATGGAGAACAGTGTGGAGATTCCTTAAAAAACTGGAAATAGAACTGCCTTATGACCCAGCAATCCCACTGCTGGGCATACACACAGAGGAAACCAGAATTGAAAGAGACACATGTACCCCAATGTTCATCGCAGCACTGTTTATAATAGCCAGGACATGGAACCAACCTAGATGTTCATCAGCAGATGAATGGATAAGCAAGCTATGGTACATATACACGATGGAATATTACTCAGCCATTAAAAAGAATGCATTTGAATCAGTTCTAATGAGGTGGATGAAACTGGAGCCTATTATACAGAGTGAAGTAAGCCAGAATGAAAAACACCAATACAGTATACTAATGCATATATGTGGAATTTAGAAAGATGCTAATGATAACCCTGTATGCAAGACAGCAAAAGAGACACAGATGTATAGAACAGTCTTTTGGAGTCTGTTGGAGAGGGCGAGGGTGGGATGATATGGGAGAATGGCATTGAAACATGTAAATTATCATATGTGAAACGAGTTGCCAGTCCAGGTTCGATGCATGATACAGGATGCTCGGGGCTGGTGCACTGGGATGACCCAGAGGGATGGGATTGGGAGGGAGGCTGGAGGGGGTTTCAGGATGGGGAACACATGTACATCCATGGCAGATTCATGTCAATGAATGGCAAAACCAATATAATATTGTAAAGTAAATAAATAAATTAATAAATATAATAAAACTGAAAAAAATTTAATTAAAATTATAAAAAAGAGAAGAAAAAAAGGAAAAAGAAGCAAAAAAGGAAAATTCCACAGAACTCCAAAAGCCCAACATAGAGACAGAGGTTTATAACAACAATAAAAAGCATGACTGAATATACACATATACATATACACTCATGCTGCTGCTGCTGCTAAGTCACTTCAGTCGTGTCCGAATCTGTGCAACCCCACAGACGGCAGCCCACCAGGCTCCTCTGTCCCTGGGATTCTCCAGGCAAGAACACTGGAGTGGGTTACCATTTCCTTCTCCAATGCATGAAAGTGAAAAGTGAAAGTGAAGTTGCTCAGTCATTTCCAACCCTCATCGACCCCATGGACTGCAGCCTTCCAGGCTCCTCCATCCATGGGATTTTCTAGTCAAGAGTACTGTTGTGGGGTGCCATTGTCTTCTCTGATATACACCCATAAGCAAAATCAAAACAATTCAACAAAAATAAAGTATAATAGATTGACCCAGCAAACAAAGGAAACCAAAGATTATATCTACCAGTTAAGAATAAAACTAACTACAGCACAAACTAGAAAACAAAACTAAAGCAAGGTGCCAGTTGTTGAATAAAGCAATGAAAATAAAATGAACAAATATGTTGAGAGGAAAGGAAAGAAAGGAAGAATAGACATGCAAAGTTAAATAGAGGTAGATAAGATTTACATTAAAGATACATTAAAGATTAACTGTAAGGCAAAAAGAACAGTAGGAAAAGCAGACAAAGGAATACATGTAAAAATAAATAATAGTAGGTATACAAAATTAAAAAAAATAGAAAAGAAAAAAGGAAAATTCCACAGAAGTGCAAAAGCCCAACATAGAGGCAGAGGTTTATAACAATAAAAAATGTGACTGAGGGGAAAAAAAAATGCTCCAAAGCTTAATTAGATGTCATAGTGCCGATAAAATCAACAGCTACAACAGAGGGAAAAAAAAGAAAAAAGAAAAAAATCCAAGAGAATCTACAGAACAAGTCAAACCATACGAATAATACAGGTTTTTCTTGAGTCACTGCTGTTTGAGTCCTTTCCCTCGCTGGGAGCTGCAGTCCACCTCACTTCCCTAGCATGCTCTCCATCACGGTGCTGATCTCTGGACCTGCTGTGCAGGCAGCTCAGATTCTAATCTGGTCCTACTCCTCTGCGTTTTTGCCTCCAATGTCCACAGCTATCAGAAGTAGTATGTTTTCCTCTATGGGAGATGTCAATGTCCTTTTATATATTTCATAGACACAGTCTGCCTAGCTGATCATGTGGATTTAATCTGCCGCTTGTATATCTGGTGGGAAGGTTTTGGGTCTTCTTCCTTAGCCACATTGCCCCTGGGTTTCAATTGTTGCTTTATTTCCACCTCTGCATGTGGGTTGTCCACTGGGATTTGCTCCTGAGGCTGCCCTGGAGGACTTGGGTTTGCCCCTGTGAAGGGCAGGTATGGAGGTGGTTGAAGCTGCTTGGGTCACAAGGGTTCTGACAGTAGGAGGTACTCAGAGGAGTTGGTGGTAGGGCAGCAGGAAATAAAGTGCTCTAGAAGGGTATGGTAACCTATATTGGCCAATACGCTCCAGTATTCTTGCCTGGAGAACCCCCTGACAGAGAAACCTGGCAGGCCACAGTCCACAGGGCCATAAAGAGTTGGACACTACCGAAGAAACCCTGAATGCACAGATGCAAGGCTTTTTTTTTTTGCCGGTGGCAGCTCTGCCCCAGTGAGAGCTGAGCATGAAGGTGGTGTAGCTGCTTGACTTGTGGGGACCCTGGCGGCACCAAGTGTGCAGGGACACAAATTGCCTTTGTCCCAGGAGTTATGGCCCTGATCAGTCTTTTTTAAGCCTCTTGTAGCTGGTGATCAGAAGGCCTCTTTGGCCAGTCTTTCTCTGTGGCTCTGCCTGCTCAGGCACTTAGAGGACTCCCTTGCCTGGGGTCCTTCTCTGTTGTTTGGCGCGACAGGCACTTAAAGGGGCACCCTAGGTGGGGTCCTACTCTGTAGTTCAGTGCACCAGGCATTTGATGCACCAGTCTCTATATTGTTCAGCTGCTGATGCTGGCATTTGGGGATAGAGGCTATGCTGATGGCCTCACCCACTATGCATGACTCAGCAGTATCACCTTTCTTCCATGGTTGCCTGGCTTTCCTCCACAGGTATTTCCCACCACTATCTCCTCCCTCACATCCCCTTGATCTATCTCTCTGTAGTCAACAGCAGCCCTCACCCTGGGATTGCTCCATAATCCCTAAACTCCCAGCTGCTGCACCTTCCAGGGGACCTGTGTCCCTGTCCGGGGTATGTATGGCTGCGGGAAGGATTGTCTGATTCTCATTCCATTTAGGCTGCCACAGATCACCTGTTTCACTCTAAGCCTTAAATGTTTCTCCTCAGACTCAGACAATTGCCCCAATATGGAGATCAGACCCCTGTTACAGTTCCCTCACCCAGCGAGGCCAGGTCCAATCTTACTACATTCCTGTTTTCCCCCTAGTTCCTTCATCCTATCAAGTTTTGTGTGGTTATATATATTCTTTTCAGCTGGTCAGGTACTTCTGTCTGCTTTCAGCTGGTGTTCTGCATGCGCTTCTGTGTCTGAGAAAGATGTACTCCACTTACTCCTCCACCATCTTGCCTACCACCCCCCACCACCAACCCCCTGGTATATGAGCCTCTTAATATATTGTTGAATTCAGTTTACTAATGTTTTGAAAATTCTTGCATCTATGTTTGTCAGTGATATTGGCCTGTAATTTTCTTTTCTTTTTGATATATCTGTCTGGTTTTGGTATCAGGCTTTATAGAATGAGTTCATTAGAGTTCCTTCCTCTGAAACTTTTTGGAATAGTTTGAGAATGATAAGTGTTAACTCTTCTTAAAATGTTTGGTAGGTGATAGCTAAAATAACTGCATTTTGAAGAATTAACTCATGCTTTGTTTAGCAAATATAAATTTTGTGTCCAAGGCACTCTAATAGTACATGAGTTACAGTATAAGGGTTATAGTAAAAGATACTTAAGTCATAATCTTTGTTTTCAATAGGATTTAAATCCAAATAAGAATGTCAATAATCAAATAAGTGCAATGAAATTTTCTACCTATATGGAGGCAAATGCCTGCTATAAATTATGGAAATAATACCTGCTTAATAAATATTTATTTAAAAACAAATAGTAGAATTGATGCAAGTATGTGCCTGGAAAATTGAATGACAGTTCTGTGATCTGAGGAAGGTTTAGGAATTATTATAAGAAGAAGTTTGTCTAGAAAAAAACACAGGAGTTAACCAATGGTGAGCACAGAGGAGGATAACATTACAGGCACAAATGTTTGACCAGAGATCAAGAAACGTACACTGTTGAAGTGTATTTACATTTGGCAGGAATTCTACCCCAGAGGATGCCTACTCATTTTGCAAGTGTGCAGAGGGAGTGTTCTGGTTACTTCTCACCTTTACCAAGATGAGGAGAAGTACTTGTAGTCAGTTCTCCATGGAAATTTTCTTAGTTACTAGCATGTTGGGAATTTGCCTAGTTAGCACTGAGAAAGCTATTTGTTCATTCATGAAACCATACATTTTTGCATTTAAATACATTTATTGAATGAATATTTATGTGAAAATCTATGTTACTAAGTCTGTAAAGTTTTGCATCTCAACATGTTTCCCAGGAATAAGAAGCATCTGCATCACCTAGGAGCTTGTTAGAAATGCACATTATCAGGGCCAGCCTCAGACTTATTGAATCAGAATCTGCATTTAAAAGAGATTTCCAGGTAATTCATATGGGTAGATCTAAGGGAAACAAAGAAAGCTTGCCTAGAGCTTTCTAGAGCTTAGTCCAATAGGGGAGATAAAATACATGAAGGAGCAAGTATACACAGTACCAGTACCCAAGTGGCACAATGTCAATATGTGTGGCACAACCTACACTCTTTGAAGTTAGAGGAATACTGATTTAAAGAATAATCTTAGATGCTTATTTGCTGTGTGAACTTGGACAGGTTATTTTCCTTTCTCTGACTCAGTATCTTTACCTGTGGAGTATTAATGGTGACCATTTTACTAGGCTGTTTAAGAATTTGGAATGACCCATGTAAATCCCTAACATGGTATCTGGAGCAGAATAAATAATGATGAATATTATGGAAATTTCAAAGTTCACATTTTGCAGGTAGACATGATGTTGTAACTAAATCTTCATGGAAAGATAACATTTTATATCTCTTATTGATAGAATTTTAATGTAGGGAGTTAAGAGACTGAGTGACTTTCACTTTGACTTTTCACTTTGAAGACTGCACAAGGAAGGAGATGTTAAACATTCTAATCATGATTTTCAACTAAGGGAAGCTATATTTCTTACACAAACAGATAGTACCTGAGAGTCAAGGACTTTATATGTTACAACAGATCATCCATCATGCAATTTAGATCTAATTGTCAATTTAGACCAATTGTCCATCTGCAAACTCAATAATATAGCTTAAACTAGATAGGTTGTTCAGATACATCACTAAATTTATTGTTTCAAAGTACCTTTAAAACAAAATCCTTTTCAAAATAAACAAACTGCCTCTTATAGTTTATTTATTCAGTTTAGAATTAAAATTAAATGACTTGGCCTTTTTACTGTTGGAAGCATGTTGACACTTTATAAAAAATATTGAAATTCAATCAAGGATATTCACAATGAATGGACAAATACAAATCATACACCTTAGAATTCATTGCAATTTGACAACTGAAAGATTTTTCTTGGCAAAATAGAATCTTGTACGTATTATGTCTTGTTTGATTGAAGAAATTGTAACTGAGTAAAATCATTTCATCAAACTTACTTTGATTATCAAAGCCAGCATGCCTTCTCAGGATGCATTGGCAAGAACTACCAACTCTCTCACACACCATGGACCAAGACAGGGAAAGTGTCCAGTTTCAGCTGATGAGGCCAGGATTTATCCTTCCCACTTATTATTTTGTTAGGGGAACCACTGAAACTGCCCACCTTGGCCAGGCTCCATAGTAACACTTGCATGAGTTATCTTAAACAGGAGGTCCTGGTAAGGAATGCAGAACTAACAAGATACCACCAATTGGAAGAATTGGGGAAGACTCAGAGGTTAAACGGAGAAGGCAATGGCACCCCACTCCAGTACTCCTACCTGGACAATCCATGGACAGAGGAGCCTGGTAGGCTGCAGTCCATGGGGTCGTGAAGAGTCGGACATGACTGAGCGACTTCACTTTCACTTTTCACTTTCATGCATTGGAGAAGGAAATGGCAACCCACTCCAGTGTTCTTGGCTGGAGAATCTCAGGGACGGGGGAGCCTGGTGGGCTGCCGTCCATTGGGTCACACAGAGTTGGACACGACTGAAGCGACTTAGCAGCAGCAGCAGCAGCATAGGTTAAAGCATCTGCCTGCAATGTGGGAGACCTGGGTTTGATCCCTGGGTCAGGAAGATCCCCTGGAGAAGGAAATGGCAACCCACTCCAGTATTCCTGCCTAGAGAATCCCATGGATGGAGGAGCCTGGTGGTCTACAGTCCACGGGGTTGCAAAGAGTTGGACACAACTGAGTGACTTCACCTTCTTTCTTTCTAAGGAAGAGAGAAGACTCCAGTACATATGTCCTACCAACCTCCCAGAATCCTTCCCAGTGGAATCCTTCTTGGCTTAGTTTGAACAGGCCAACAGAAAGGGCCCTGAGTCAGAGTGAATGACCAGAGACAACCCAGAACTAACCCAATGACCATGAAACCCTAGATAACAAGAAGCTATATGGCAGAGCAATTCTCCTGGGTTTTTACCCTGCTGCTCTCCACCTGGGCACTTCCCAATAAAGTCTCTTGCTCTCTTAGCACGTGTGTCTTCTAGAACAATTCTCTTTCTACTGTTAGACAAGAGCCCACTCTCAAGCCCTAGAAGGGGTCCCCGTTTCTGCAAAAATTTCATTACAATTTTGCTAAATATTTCATTAGAAGTTCTGTGGTTAACACTTACTGTAGAATTGTCCAAATTATAAGGGAATAATTATATTTTTTAATTACAAATTTATATCTGTAATATAATATTACAAAATTACAAATTATATTTTTTTAATCACAAGTGCTACCCGGGGAGAAATGTGAGTATTGTTATTTACTATTCCAACCTTTCCTTCCTTTTCCAAAGCCCTGCCTAGCTAAAATGAAAGTGTCCTCAGAAGGCAGTAGGAAGTTGCAAGGAGACCAGATAGAAGGTAGAAAGACAGACTTTCACTTCTTCACAGTATAACCTTGTACCTCTAGGCCTTGTACATTTCCATCTGGCACTTGTTATGCTTTTAAACAATATACTGGTTTCTTTTTCTTTTCTTTTTCTCCTTGGGGAGCCTGTAAGAGGGGTTATTAAGGACTTTCACCTGCCTTCCACCTGCCTTAGTCAAGAGAGTGGAATTTTTGCTGCAGGCAAGAGATAGATGAGCAGTTTGAGCTGCTGAAATCTTTTAGATTTGGGGATTTGATGAAAGCCATAAGGCAAAGATTTCCACCATGTGTTTTGTGGGCTACAGGGAGACTTTGAATATTTTATATTTTATCTATAATATGTTATATATTATAAAATATAAAAGTGTGTTTCACATATAATAAAATATAAATTAAATTAAATATATAATAAATAATAACAAGATGAAAAATAAACACATATGGTTTTATTAGAGATCTCTAAGTACCTTGTTTGTTTTGGAGGAAAAAATTATAAAATGACTTGTTCACAATTATTTCACAAATTTTATTATATGTAAGAGTCAGACTTTCACTAAAATACCACCACAAGCTTAAAAACAACACCTATTTTTATCAATGACCACTTGGGCAGTTTCTTTTACAGAACTCAGTTTACATATCGATCCTCACCTCAAGCACAGTATTTTCCCATTTTTCAGTGCTATCGTTTTCATTTCCTAAATTGCCAATTGCATTGTTTTCCTTATTTTATATCCTGAAATGTAATAAGAATTCTAGTAGCTCAAAAATAATGCTTTAAAGCACACAATTAGCCAAAGCATAATAAGAGCTCACAAATTCTATTAATCGGAGAATAGAGCGTGAATCTTTTTGTGTTCAAAGTGCCAAATCTGCAAGTGGGGTGGCTTTATACAGCTGTTCAAAACAGAAAGTGAATAAGGAGTACAATGTAGATGTCTGAAAGTTAGATTTTTGTTGGTAAAGGCAACCATTGTGCTCCTAGCCAGTACTGTCCTGTGTGTTAAAATTTCGGCCAAAGTGTCTTGAAGCCATAGATTATTTTCCTGACATTTTCAAATGAAGCATAGTAGCCTCTCCATTGTGTCAATAGATTTTCCCTGGATAAGTACAGAATAACATTGTCTAGGATGATCTTTGATAGATACAGTCACTAAAAGTAGAGAAGATAACAAATCTATGAAGACATTATTTGAAGTTGATTTCCTCATGACAAAAAATTAGTCAATTGCCTGCACAGTAGTTTAAGGGATAACCAACAAACTTGTCCTTGCAGAGAAACAAAATGAAGTATTGTCACAATCCTTAATCAAATGACCTTTTTGACCATCCAATATTAAGTACTTTAAATAGGAAATGCAAGTAGTATCTTGTGTGCAAAAGTGCAGATATTTAAATTTACATTTTGCTAAAACTTCAGTATATGAATCTATTCTTGGCACATACATGGTGAGTATATATTTATTATTTGAAGCTTTTATGTGGTTGTACACAGTTTTATTGGAATAAAGGCTGATGGAGCAGTGATGCAAAGAAGGATGCTGTGACATGAATAAAGGTTCACACCTGAGTGCCTGGGCACCCACTGCTTTAATCACAGAGAACAGTTGGAAGGTAAAAATACGTTGTCTCATCTTGGTTCCATATTAAAGGAAATAGTGCAAATTGTAAGTACCATTGAATCACAGCCACAGAGTAGCCATAATTTTCACTGTGTTCTTTGAAGAAATTGGCAGGAAGCAAAAGATTTTTCTTTTCCGAAGCAAAGCAAGCCAGCAACAAGCTGACAAGCCACTCAAATACATTGTAAATGACGTATGGGATAAAATTTTCCTGAAGGCAAAAATAATGCCAGTAAAGAGTGTTTATATAATTCCTAATGCATTGTTCCAATTGAATAGTACAGTCATATAATTGATTTCATGAAGAGCTTTAACCCATTATTTTGAACTAAAATATGATTTCAACTTGGTAGATAAAACTACCTTGGCTTAGAAGGCAGACAAATACTTGGGGTAAGTGACTCAATTGCTGAGAAAAGTATTCTTTTCACAACTTGATACTTGTTTTCATTTGACTGTGAATCACAGCTTTGTGATAAAATCATTTATAGAGCTGAAAGCAATAAATAAATGGATTAGGAATCTATTCATCCCTATCTTCCAAGTTGAAACATTTTAACTTGCCAGTTTTTGAGTATAATAGGCTTGTCAATTTAGCTTTTGATGGATTCATGAAAAGAATTTTATGTAAGAGTCATTTTTTTTTATGATTTCATGATTGATCCTAACACAGAGGGCCATCTAATATAGCCATCAAACAGTTATTCCCATTCCAGACCACATGTAAATTATACCACAGTATAATGTAGCAAAAATAAAGAATTATAAAAGAAACTAACAGGATCATGGTCAAGGTACTCATCATGAAGTTCGGTAAAGGAAATTTATAGAAATAAAAATTGTATGTACAATTTGTATCACTTGTACATCACCTGAGGAATCATTTCCATCCACAGAAATCTTGTTTTTCTGAATTTATATAACATTTGTCATTTATATCATTGTCTTATTTTCTGTTCTTGTCTTGTGTTTTCCTTTTTATTTGATTTGTATGTATGTCATATGTGACTCTCCATATTTATCGTAAGGCAGACTACTAGAGCAAATTATAGCCCAGAGCCCAGTAGCCCAAAGCCTACTGCCTGTTTTTCAAAATAATGTTTTATTGTTATAAAACCACACCCAATTGTTTACGTATTATCTATGCTTAATTCAGATCGATAATAACAGAACTGAATAGTTGTGACAGAAACCATACAGTTCAAGAAACCAAAAATATTTCTTTTTATTCTAGCCCTTTACAGACCCTCATGCTAAAATGTTGGCAAGGTAATGTCTCTGCTTTTTAATATGCTATCTAGGTTGGTCATAACTTTCTTTCCAAGGAGTAAGCGTCTTTTAATTTCATAGCTGCAATCTCCATCTGCAGTGATTTTGGAGCCCCCCAAAATAGTCTGACACTGTTTCTAATGTTTCCCCATCAATTTGCCATGAAGTGATGGCACAAGATGCCATGATCTTCGTTTTCTGAATATTGAGCTTTAAGCCAACTTTTTCAGTCTCCACTTTCACTTTCATCAAGAGGCTTTTTAGTTCCTCTTCACTTTCTGCCATAAGGGTGGTGCCATCTGCATATCTGAGGTTATTGATATTTCTCCTCCCAGCAATCGTGATTCCAGCTTGTGCTTCTTCCAGCCCAGCGTTTCTCATGATGTACTCTGCATAGAAGTTAAATGAGCAGGGTGACAATATACAGCCTTGACATACTCCTTTTCCTATTTGGAACCAGTCTGTTGTTCCATGTCTAGTTCTAACTGTTGCTTCCTGACCTGCATATAGGTTTCTCAAGAGGCAGGTCAGGTGGTCTGGTATTCCCACCTCTTTCAGAATTTTCCACAGTTTATTGTGATCCACACAGTCAAAGGCTTTGGCATAGTCAGTAAAGCAAAATAGATGTTTTTCTGGAACTCTCTTGCTTTTTCGATGATCCAGCAGATGTTGGCAATTTGGTCTCTGGTTCCTCTGCCTTTTCTAAAACCCGCTTGAACATCTGGAAGTTCATGGTTCATGTATTGCTGAAGGCTGGCTTAGAGAATTTTGAGCATTACTTTACTAGCATGTGAGATGAGTTCAATTGTGCGGTAGTTTGAGCATTCCTTGGCGTTGCCTTTCTTTGAGATTGGAATGAAAACTGACCTTTTCCAGTCCTGTGGCCACTGCTAAGTTTTCCAAATTTGCTGGCATATTGAGAGCAGCACTTTCACAGCATCATCTTTCAGGGTTTGAAAGAGCTCAATTGGAATTCCATCATGTCCACTAGTTTTGTTTGTAGTGATGCTTTCTAAGGCCCACTTGACTTCACATTCCAAGATGTCTGGCTCTAGGTGAGTGATCACACCATCATGATTATCTTGGTCATGAAGATCTTTTTTGTACAGTTCTTCTGTGTATTCTTGCCACCTCTTCAAAGGTCTGTCTAGTCAAGGCTATGGTTTTTCCAGTGGTCATGTATGGATGTGAGAATTGGACTGTGAAGAAAGCTGAGCACCGAAGAATAGATGCTTTTGAACTGTGGTGTTGGATAAGACTCTTGAGAGTCCCTTGGACTGCAAGGAGATCCAACCAGTCCGTTCTAAAGGAGATCAGTCCTGGGTGTTCTTTGTAAGGAATGATTCTGAAGCCAAAACTCCAGTACTTTGGCCACCTCATGCGAAGAGTTGACTCATTGGAAAAGACTGATGCTGGGAGGGATTGGGGGCAGGAGGAAAAGGGGCGACAGAGGATGAGATGGCTGGATGGCATCACTGACTCAATGGACATGAGTTTGAGTGAACTCTGGGAGTTGGTGATGGACAGGGAGGCCTGGTGTGCTGCAATTCATGGGGTCTCAAAGAGTTGGACATGACTGAGCAACTGAACTGAACTCACCTGAACTGATGCTAAAATGTTAGGTGTTAAGAGATTTATTAAGTTTTTAAAATACTTGATGGATGAATTGTCTCAGGTTTAATATTACCTGATATTTTTATAGTGAATTTATTCAACCATCTTTAATTACTCTTACAGACACTTAGACCAAGAACATCACTCACAGTCAAACTATCCTCAGTCAAGTTAAAACCCAATTGGAAAATCATAAGCAGGTATACACGAATCAGAGTTGTTACTGTATTTACTAGTGGTTGGGGCTTCCCTGGTGGCTCAGAGGATAAAGCATCTGCCTGCAATGCAGGAGACCCATATTCGATCCCTGGGTTGGGAAGATCCCCTGGAGAAGGAAATGGCAACCCACTCCAGTATTCTTGCCTGGAGAATCCCATGGACAGAGGAGCCTGGCAGGCTACAGTCCACGGGGTCGCAAAGAGTCGGACATGACTGAGCAACTTCACTTTCTTTCTTTCTTTTGGGTAAAGTTAGCCTTGTAAATTCTCATGGGACTGAGGCAACACATTTTGACAATTTCCAATTAGCAACACCAAACTGAGTCTCTGAAATAAGACTTCAACTCCTCAGAAGAGGAGCTCTGAGTTCTCCCCAGGCAGAGCTGAGGTATCATAAATCATAGTGACACAGTTCACTCACCCATACTACCTAATACAAGGATAGTCCCCAAAAGCACATTGCAGTTTAGACTTATCATTAAAAGCACCTTGGGGCACACTGAAGACTCTATGGCCACTCAAGTCATTTTCTCAGTTGTAAGTGAATGATTTTTAAATGCAAACCTTTTCTGTTAAGAGAGCAAAGTAAAGCCAGCATGTTTTGGACCATTTTAATGTTAATATTCAGCTTTGGATATAATGCAGATGGGAGTTCAGTGTCATAAAGTTTTCAGTCACACCCAGAACCTTCAATCCGTGAGATTAAAATCAGCCTATCTTTAAATTCTTGCAGCACATCCCCATCCTAGTTTACTCACAAATAATGGGATTTATGTCTTCATTTGATGATCAGAATAATGCAATTATTTCAATCACATGGCCATGTTTTCTTAGCTTTCTTAGCTTGGCATGTTTCTGATACCTGAAAAATTTCAGGACCAAAGAGATCATTAGATGTCTATGTATTTAAAATAATAGATTACAAGCTTGCATTTAAAAATCATACTTTTAAGACAGGTTAGATATTAAGGAACATCTGGTCAAACATACTCCTTTTGCAAATGGGGAAAGAGGAGAGTCAGGTGATTTGTTGAAAGTGCAGTAGCTGGTCAGGAGGCAGACTACATGCCTTTCCTTCATTTCCGTCATGAGAGAGCTACACACTGCTGTCTTTAATCTCTAAAGATTTCAACCATTTTACACATCTTTGAGAAGACCTGGGCAGCTAACAAAATTGGAGATTAGATGTGAGAAGTGATTCGCCCAGAGTCAAGTCACAGGTAAAGGCTTGAGCATCTTCTCCACTTGTCACCACACTCCCACTGAGGTTGCTAGTTTCTGCATGAAAGCCTGTATCAAAATTTTCATTTCACACACAATCAATTGATGTGTTTTGTAGCCAGATGGCCACAGGGTACGGTTAATTGCAGTATGCACTAATTTAGATGTTTTAGGAATTAGGACATAATTATGTGTCACTAAAACTATCTGCACACATCACACATTACCTTAGACTACTCTAGCTGCCTAACACTGCCCTAAAGAAAAACTGAGTGAGAAAATCCATCTCTCTAGGACAAAATTTTCATTTTCTACTTATCAAGGTGGTACAAGCTACTCAGATTGTGACATTTTTACTTGTGGCCTTGAACCCATTCTTTTGTCACAAAGAAGCCTTAATGTAATCTTGTAAAATAATTTGCCTTCTTTAGTTTCTACACTTCACATATCCAGGTAGTGACTTTAATCTTCTTTAACTTTTGCTAGTTTATGAGCACTGTGTGAGGAGCAGAAATCATAAAAAATATGGGACGATGTATCCAATGAGTTATAAATAAATACAAATCTAAAGTCTGATATCTCATTTAATAAAGTATCATCAAAAAACCACTTGGAATTGTGCAGAGTGGTTTCATGTACCTTTTTCTCTAAATTGTACCTTTTCCATATTTCTTTGATGTGTTCCTCCAGATTAGAGATGACCTACAGGAATATTGAGCAAATGGAGGCAACATTTTGATGATCATAGATTTTTTAAAAGATGCAACTAAATCAATGAAATAAAACAGTTAAAGTTACATCTTAATACTCTCAGTATTTTTAAAACAGGTCAATTTTTATGTTGTACATACAGAGTTTCCTAGAATTTTCAGTTCTAGTAATGACTAATAATTTATGTTCTACGTTTAAGTCAGTGCCAATGTTTGTGTGTGGGAAGAGGAAGAGTGGTGTGTGTAACATGCACGTGTTTAAGGATGGATGGCTGCTGCTGATCAAATCAATTTACCTATCATAATGGAATGAGATATTTTTTCTTTAGACATATTTTTTGCAACTACCATCAAATCACAGTGTTCACAGTCTTTTTGTTTTCTTTCTTTTTAAATATTTAAGATGGCCATAGTGTTTTTCATCTCTCATAAGATAGCAATATGGCAGAAGAAAATCAGAGTTTTACTCTAATTGTATGATATTAGTGTGGAGGCCCCAGTTCACATTTCTGTGGCAGAGGCTGATTAAAAATTTTTAATCCAGGAAGGACTATATTTAGTTGTGTGTCATGGAGAGCAATTTTTGAAATCCAAGGTTCCAGCCCTGCCTACCATCTCTTTCTGAAGGAACCAGCCATAGGAAATTATTTCTTTCACTTTTTTTCTGTGTTATTCTGTCTTGGACGCAGTAGATTGTGGGACTAGACCCAGAACCAATTATGGATTCATTGTTAAAAAAGATCAACTATCTAGAGGTTATTTGATATAAGATTCCCTCAATAGTATCGTACTGTATTGGATGGTAGAAAATGGAATCAGGAAACACTGAAGGTCCTCACAGAAAACACAGCAAGAGGATAATCTACCCTCTTCTAAAAAGATTGAAAGAAAACTGTCATTAAAGTTGTTAATACACCCTGAAGAACAATAAGAAGCTTCCTGTCATCCTTGACATTCTGACAATCCAGTTGCTAAATTTCTGGGACCATGGTGCCTATCGTGTTGTAATTACAACAGCTTCACAGTTCTTAATTCCTCGGTAACTCCCTGTGATAAACCTTATATCAAAAAAAAAAAAAAAAAAAGTCAATGGAAAAAAAACTGGGAAGTGTTAAAAAAAAAAAAAAGTCCAATCCCTACACTTCAGCAGAACACTCACAAAACCGGGAAAGAACATAGATGCCACCACTGATAATCTGCTTTTAATCGTCATTAGAAGAAAAGGGAAGACTAGAATATACATTATTCATAATCTTTCCTCTACTAACCTAACTTTCTAGATGTATCTCAAGTTATAGTCCCACCTTTCATTATTCACGTCAAATTAATTACTTGCTAATCCACCCATAGATAATTGCTCATAGCACACACACAGTTCTTTCTGCTGTAGCTCTTTTCAGTTCTTCTCCTTATTGTTTTTGACAAAACTCCACTCATCTTTTAAGATCTGGCCAGAATGCCTTATTCACCAGCAGACTTTCCACAATACCTGACCACGCCTCCCTCCCCCTTCCACATGAGCCTTGCACATGTTTTCTTACACTGTGTTGTATCAGTAGCTTTGATACCTATCTCCTTATCTCAAGTGATTATCTGCTTTTTAGGGAAGTGATCCTAATTCTAGTCTTTCTATTCCACTGGGAATAGAACAAAAGCCCCCACATTAAAGGTGCTTCAAAATTATGATGAGTTGACCAAAGCTGAATTGATTCTCATTCTTGCTGTCCAATTGTGCCATGTTTTCCTCTTTACTAGTCAATGGGGCAATTATCGGCTATTCATGATAGAAAAAAATTAACTTTATTCATTTTAGAATGTCATGCTCAAAATAGCATTTGCTTTCAATTCTTTTCAAAATATGATTCAAGCAGAATGAAAATATTCTCTAAGAAGGCCATATAGTAACTAAGAAAAGAAGTAAAAGATTTCCTGACTAGATCATAATATAAAAATTCCATAAACACAGTGGATCTTGCCAATGGCTCAATAAACATCTTAATTTTCTTGTGTCTCCTTTTAATTTATTATCCCTTTAAGCCAGTATTGACCACAAGCTGCTGCTGCTGCTGCTAAGTCGCTTCAGTCGTGTCTGACTCTGTGCGACCCCATAGATGGCAGCCCACCAGGCTTTCCTGTCCCTGGGATTCTCCAGGCAAGAATACTGGAGTGGGTTGCCATTTCCCTCTCCAATGCATGAAAGTGAAAAGTGAAAATGAAGTTGCTCAGTCTTGTCTGACTCTTCACGACCCCATGGACTGCAGCCTACCAGCCTCCTCCGTCCATGGGACTTTCCAGGCAAGAGTGCTGGAGTGGGTTGCCATTGCCTTCTCCGTTAGATTTCATAAATTTCACCTTGAATAATTCAGACTATGAAGAAAATAATAATTGCTCTTCTTTGTCTGATTTCTTTTAAAGTTGCTTTTTTAACAATTATTTTTAGATCATCTTAGACTTCTAAAATTTTGAGACTTCAATGAATTTTAGATAGCATTCAGCTAATATTATACAAAGTTAGTAACTGAACAGTAATAAATCTACGTAAATATATTTTTACTCTTTTTTTTTTTTTTTTTTGCCTCTGTAGATTATATTGCTTTCCCTTGTGCTCCTGAGGCTCTCGGTTTCTCACCTCCACTTCTCCCAGAATAATCTGTAGTTGTTGGCTTGTCTGTATGTTCCCTTACATTTAACTTTCCTTGAAATCTGGTACCATGTCTCATTAACATGAGTATTCAGTATCTACCAGAAACCTACTGGACATTCAGTAAAAGTTTGGTGAAGGAAAAATAACTTGTTTCAAATATACAAGATATGTAACTGATTGGACTTCCTCGATGGCTTAAATGGTAAAGAATTCACCTGTAATCCAGGAGACTCAGGTTCGATCCCTGTGTCAGGAAGATCCCCTGGGGAAGAGAATGGCTACCCACTCTAGTATATATGCATGGAGAATTTCATGGACAGAGGAGCCTGGTGGGCTATCTGAATAACATCTAAATATTTCTGATGAATTGCTTAAATCCAAGTTTAAATAAGTCATAAGTGATCTTTTCAAATATTCATTAGTCTTTTATTTAACAGTAAATTATGTTAATCTTTTTTTGTCTTTTCTATTTTCAGTCTAATTCCCTGTCTTGGAAAACCACACCCAGTTCAGCAACCAAAGCAAAATGATAATAAACAAATAATTCCCAGCACTTTTTTTATATTCATAAAATTACATCTGAGTAGTTAAGGCAGCATTATTTGATTTCTAGGTCATGGAACACAAGATTACTGCTAGAAATATTGTTACTTTAATCAAATTCACAATGAAAACATATTTGATACTTCCATAAATTTCATTTTTTTTAATATAGTAGAATGTGTTCTCTAAGTATTTACTGGATAAAATTGTATATGAAATTAAACACATTTTTAATATTTTCCTTGAAGTATACTAATAGCTTCAAAGTAAGGAATTATTTCTAAAAAGCATTTCTTAACATTTTGTTTTGTACTTTCATGTTTGCTGAAACATGATCTATCAGTTTTAGGAAATAACTGGAAGTTAAGACAATAGTACTGATTTTTTTGTTTTGTTTGGTTTTTGATTAAGGAAGAAACTTTAATCCCTCTCTAAGGAGAGCTGGCCTTTGGATCTGTATAGAATGAGCACAATATCTGTCTGTGAATTTGGCTTCCCTACTTTTGTTTATCATATACTGAGCATCTGTTGAGGAATATTATTGAATACTCTCTGCAACTGAGGTCTATGGACTCCATGTGAAAACCTTCCTAGGATACTTATTAGAGATAGATTTCGGAGATGAGTTTGCCTGACAAGTGAATGTACAGCTCTGATGGGAAAAATATCACATTTTCCTACTAAGTACAAGAAATGAGTACATCATTAGCTTCTTTCTACCTTTCCTTTGGCTTCAGGGTTATAAATTTCATTTCTTCTGAATTTCATAAAAGGAGGCAAGTGAGAGAGTGCTGTGTCTCAAGAACTTAGTGAGCTGTAGTTTTGTTATCAAAGGAAAAGTGGAGAGGGAGAAAAGACTGCCTTCTTTCTGTAATGCTTCCATCACCAACGCCTCCCCCATGTCAGGCAGGGAAAGATTCTGTCCCTACATGGTCATGCCAGGGCTGTTATGGTGCAATGGAAATGAGCAACAAGGCAGTAACATATGGTAAAAATGGCAAATCATTTCAGATTTCAGGGTAATGTCATTCTTTTCTTATAATTTTGTTTCCAATGTGCTCAGAGGAGCATGTCCTAGGAATCATTAACTTATTGAGTTGTATGTAGGCCTTCTTATACCCACCATTGTTCTATTGTTTTGGGGCATGTCCCATGCTTCTGCTGAGTGGTTTTGTAAATTTTCAATTCGCTGATTAGCTATCTGAAGCTCTGCAAATACTGTTCTTGGCTCAATTTGCCTTCTATAGCTGGACTCTTATCTTAGATATCAGTGCAGGTCTGCTGCTTTCTGTACTGGATAATCTGTTAAAACAAATAACATAATAACAGTTAAGCCCATTATAATTTCCTCATCAAGGAACAGTATCTAGACACAAATTTTATTTATTAATTAAAATAAATATTCTGAGATGCAACCTTAAGAAGACTTAATAAGACTTATAAGTCTTAGCATGCAATGATAGCTTCTAAATAATTGCAAGGATCCTATGGGCACTTCTATTATTGTAGATGTTTTAATTATATGAACCTAATTATCCACTGGGGGTTACTGATGCCTAGAGTGGCTCACCCAGTCTGTGCTACATGAGCATTTTATGTCTGATTATTTTATTTATTTTTAGATTTTGATGTATTTCAACATAATGTATTTATGTAATTACACGACAGTTTCGATGCAAAAATATCCTGCGGAAAGCAACTTGTGGCACTCAGAATCTTGATATTTTAAAGAGTGTTGAATGAATCAAATGTAAAGTAAAAACTAATTTCTGAAAATGCAAAAAAACATATATTAGTCTGAAGCTTATAATGTATCAATGCAGAGCATCTTTTAAGCATCATTTGTGGAGGTTTTTAATAGTTTAGTTGGCTATAAAGCCAACTGCTGCTGCTGCTAAGTCGCTTCAGTCATGTCCGACTCTATGCGACCCCATAGATGGCAGCCCACCAGGCTCCTCTGTCCCTGGGATTCTCCAGGCAAGAATACTGGAGTGGGTTGCCATTTCCTTCTCCAATGCATGAAAGTGAAAATGAAAGTGAAGTCGCTCAGTCATGCCCGACTCTCAGCGACCCCATGGACTGCAGCCTGCCAGGCTCCTCTGTCCATAGGATTTTCCAGGCAAGAGTACAGGAGTGGGGTGCCATTGCCTTAAAGCCAACTAGAGTAACACAAAAAGAAAAACAAAATAATTCTCTAAACTGAGGCCACTGAATGGAGAAGCATTTCTGAAGGAGACCCTCAGAAAAATGAAACCAAGGAAGAAACCATCTGATAATTGAACACCTTGTCCAGGATGCTAAAAAATTAAATTACAGGAATATAAAATGAACCTTCAGTTAATATTAAAGATCCCAATACTGGAGTTTAATGAGCATCCAATGCCCTCCATTTTCAGGGCTAGTTGATTCAGAAGGTGAATTGTTATACACTCTTTAGTGATTTCAACTTCCATGGCCACTGTCCTGCTGTTTATATTAATCAACACATTTTAAAAATTGTGAGTCACTAAACTGAACATCTGTAACATACAATATGGTACAGCAAATATACTTCAAAAAATTTTAATTAAAAAAAAAAAAGACCCATGTGCCACAACTAAGACCTGGCACAGTCAAATAAACAATTCATAATTTTTAAAGGCTTTCAATCAAGGCCCAAAAAAAAAAAATCCCAATATTGAAAGTTCAATAAACATCCCCTTAACCTGAATAGTCCTTCAACCCAGTAGATGATACCCAATGAAAAACAGGTATTTATTAAAAGCCCTGACAGAATGTTTCAATAATTGGAAGATCAGCAGAAACATATTGACATCAAAATTCTCAGTAGTCAGAGAGGGCTCCAGTTGCCTTTAGAGAATGACTGGGTTTCATGTTTTGCTAGGATCTCTTTATTTCGTGGATTGTTGAGTGGTTTAAAATTTTTTAATGTTAAAAAAAGAATGTGGCTCAGTGGCAAAGAATCCATATGTCAATGCAGGAGATGCGGGTTCAAATCCCTGAGTTGAGAAGATTCCCCGGAGAAAGAAATGGCAATACACTCCAGTGTTCTTGCCTGGGTCCCATGGACAGAAGAGCCTGGCAGGCCACAGTCCATGGAATCGCAGAGAGTCAGACATGACTGAATGACTGAGCATGCACACCCACATGGTTTTACACTAAACTTCAAACTTTTTGAGTCAACTGGTGTTTCACTTGAATGAATGAGATAGAATAAATTATTTCATGAAGTAGAAGGGGAATAGTTTGCAATATACACTCCATTTTCATTCTATCTTATGTTATCAATTAGTATATGTGTGTGTATATGAAAATTAATCATACATACAATTATTTGCTAAATAGCAATGATATAATGAGCACCAGAGATATAAATGTGGCTAAAAGAAAAGTCTAAATACTGATGAAGATTATGTTGTAGAGAAAATAGGGCGCTGTGATGGAACTGAAAGCAAACTTCCATATTCTACTAAAATCTGGAGGATTATTTTCATGTGAGATTAATAAATCCTCACTTACCTTAGAGGAGTACATCAAGGCTGTATATTGTAACCCTGCTTATTTAACTTATATGCAGAGTACATCATGAGAAACGCTAGGCTGCAAGAAGCACAAGCTGGAATAAAGATTGCAGAGAGAAATAACAATAACCTCAGATATGCAGATGACACCATCCTTACGGCAGAAAGTGAAGAGGAAATAAAAAGCCTCTTGATGAAAGTGAAAGAGGAGAGTGAAAAAGTTGGCTTAAAGCTCAACATTCAGAAAATGAAGATCATGGCATGTAATCCCATCACTTCATGGCAAATAGATGGGGAGACAGTAGAAACAGTGTCAGACTTTATTTTGGGGGGCTCTAAAATCACTGCAGATGGTGACTGCAGCCATGAAATTAAAAGATGCTTACTCCTTGGAAGGAAAGTTATGACCAACCTAGATAGCATATTCAAAAGCAGAGACATTACTTTGCCAACAAAGGTTCATCTAGTCTAGTCCGTCTATGGTTTTTCCAGTAGTCATGCATGGATGTGAGAGTTGGACTGTGAAGAAACCTGAGCACTGAAGAATTGATGCTTTTGAACTGTGGTGTTGGAGAAGACTCTTGAGAGTCCCTTGGACTGCAAGGAGATCCAACCAGTCCATTCTAAAGGAGATCAGCCCTTGGTATTCTTTGTAAGCATTGATGCTAAAGCCGACACACCAGTACTTTGGCCACCTTATGCGAAGAGTTGACTCATTGGAAAAGACTCTGATGCTGGGACACAGTGTCAGACTTTATTTTGGGGGGCTCTAAAATCACTGCAGATGGTGACTGTAGCCATGAAATTAAAAGAGGCTTACTCCTTGGAAGGAAAGTTATGACCAATTTTGACAGCATATTGAAAAGCAGAGACATTACTTTGACAACAAAGGTCTGTCTAGTCAAGGCTATGGTTTTTCCAGTAGTCATCTATGGATGTGAGGGTTGGACTATAAAGAAAGCTGAGTGCCAAAGAATTGATGTTTTGAACAGTGGTGTTGGAGAAGACTCTTGAGAGTCCCTTGGACTGAAAGGAGATCCAACCAGTCCATCCTAAAGGAGATCAGTCCTGGGTGTTCATTGGAAGGACTGATGTTGAAGCTGAAACTCCAATACTTTGGCCACCTTATGCGAAGAGTTGACTCATTGGAAAAGACCCTGATGCTGGGAAAGATTGAGGGCAGTAGGAGAAGGGGTTGACAGAGGAAGAGATGGTTGGATGGCATCACCAACTCAGTGGACATGAGTTTGGGTAAACTCCGGGATTTGGTGATACACATGGAGGCCTGGCGTGCTATGGTTCATGGGGTCACAAAGAGTCAGACATGACAGAGTGACTGAACTGAACTGATCTGATCTTGTGTTGAGAGCAATGAGGAGTAAGTATTCTACCACTAGTTATACTGAAGCAGTATCCCCATCTTGTGTAGTTAATTAAAGGAGGGTATCATATTTATGAAAATATTTTCTCTTTACTATCTCCGAGTAATAATGGTGTCAGGGATGTGTGTGTTTGAATATGTGTGTCCATATACTTGTTTGCTACAATACTGAGGTCCCCAGTTAGATGACCAGAAGAGTTTGTAACAAGACTTATAGTGAGAAAATGCCTAAATTTACAGTTCCTATATTGAATTATTGTTCCTGCTTTCTCAGTTAATAATCTAGACTGAACAGTTTTACTTTTGCAAAATATAATACTGAAGACTATCACTTTTCAAATGCCTTAAACTGAAGAAAATGGATAGATAATTTGCATAATCAGCATTTAATGTGGGACGTGGGGTTTTCTAAAAGATGATTATGCTTGTCTGGTAGATGTTTGAAAGAGGCATTCTCTGAAAGGAATAAAAACTCTGAGGCCAATAAAAAGTGAGTGCAAACAGATTCCCTGCACCAAGCCCATTTGTGTACATATACTTTTTATCTAGTCTATGAAAACTGTCCTGTCAATCATATAGTTCTTTATTTTGTCCTTACTGCATGGGTTCCCTTAGTTTGCTCCCAATTCTTGATAATAGTGTGTAAGGATCAAGAACCAATACAGGGACTGAAGCCCAGTAGTTGCAGTAAGTGTAATCATCAAAGTGAAAAGTGGCCCAGAGCTGAACTGGGAGCAGTAGGGAAGTGCAAATACTGGGTCATGGCTCAGTAAAGGATGTGAGAAGATGTTCTCTCCTAGATGCACTGACAAGACACAATCCTGGCCAGACTAAAGGTGGTGCTAGAGTTGCAAACACATATAATTGAAAACTCTACAAGGCAGTAATCCTAGATGCCAAAGATAAATGAGAAGATGTGTAGAAGTGGTCTGGTTGGGAAAAATTTCATGGTGGCTGTATGATTATATTTAACTAAAGAACTACAGTGAGAACATAACCTTTTGTACAAGCCATCATATTAACCTTATTTTAATTTTTTAATCGATAATTTTTTAATTTCACTTTTGAGTTTTTACACTTTTCCTGTTATTCCATGTAAAGTGGAAACTAGACCTGTTTAAAAGATAAACATACATCTAGTGTATCAATAACTTTTTATTGATACAATAGTTTTTCTGTAGGGGCAGCAAGAATTTATGAATGTGTTTCTTACACTGACTCCATATGAGAGCAGAACACCAAAATGAATGAAAAAAAATTAGGTACTGTTTCCAGCTGTTTTGGTGATTCAGATGATAAAGTGTCTGCCTGCAATGCAGGAGACCCAGGTTCGATCCCTGAGTCGGGAGGATCCCCTGGAGAAAGAAATGGTAGCCCACTCCAGTACTCTTGCCTGGAAAATCCCATTGACAGAGGAGCCTGGTAGGCTACGGTCCCTGGGGTTGCAGTCAGACATTACTGAGAACTTCACCTTCTTTCTTTTCTTTCATAATAAATGCTGAGGTGTTAGTTCTATTAGGGGAACATACTACAGATTAAAATAACAGAGACACATTTTTTCCCATTCAGTAGCCACTGCCAATTTCTTATCATGCAATAAATCAATATAGAAACAGGATCTACCCTGGGTATAGGATTTTCTAATACTGCTTACTCTTCCCTCTTTTTAAAATTTAGACTAGAATTGTCATAATCTACATTATTTTACAGATGATACAATCTATTCATGATGATTCTACTACCTACTTTTGAAATCTATCTCTATAAACTTTATATTGGAATATAAATTGGCCTTTTAAGTGATACTATTTGTTTTGTAGCATTTTTGCCTGAAGCCTTCTCTAAATCTAAAGTCTCTATAAAGACCTAAGAGGGCTGCATTTGAAAATGCCATCTGATTTAATATGATAGCTTTTCTTCCTTAATGAAAACATTTTCCATTTCTATGCAAGTGTGTAGTCTTCAAATTATCATAATTGCACATGTTAAGGTGCATTATGATGAAAAGCCATTCTATTAAACGTGATTTTTTTCCCTCAGTGCTAAGAATTATATATATATATATATATATATATATATTTCAAATCTGGAATTTTATAATATTCCTACTCATAAGAGAATTGAAGACAGCAAAGATTAAAAGAAGGCAATCTAATTTAATGGTTTGCAATTAGAGTTGATGAAGAAATATGTTAACAAGGGGGATTGACTCGGATAACTTCCTGTTGGAAAAAAACTGAAATCAAAGAAAGGAAAATGAAAATTGTTGCCTTCAACTTGTTTTTTCTCCATCCTGACAAAATGGCCATAAAGCAGACATAGATTAAGGAGTTTCATTCTAAACATGCACCTAAATAGTATGAAATGACGTTTTTGTAAAAAATATATTTAGGCTGTTATAAATATGGGCACTACATGTGATGTCATAGCTTATGAAAATAGAAATAAAATGATCGCTTAGGTCAAATTTATCAATAAACTGAAAAGCATATTCTATCTCCGTATGTCTCAACAATGTGTTGTCTTGGAATATTGCAATTTAAAATAATAGGATTTTTTTTTTTTTAGTCAGAATAGGACTTTTTTTCCACTGTGAAATGATGTACTCTTTCAAAAATATGAATTACTATTGCAGAAAACATAATCCAACTTTCATTGTAAGTGATAGCCATCAATTTCATTAGGATGACAGAATGTTGGTGTTTTGTATATTTTTAGTGAAATTATATGTAGGTTGAACATGGAAAATTAGAAAATTTTTGACCTTGCCTTGTGTTGATAGATTGTCTTCAGGTGATAAATTGAAACTCACTCAAAAAAATGTAATAAGGCATCTGGAAAACATAGTAGCTCAAGTTGTCCAAAAGGTAAGTAATGTTTTCTTATTGAATCAAAAATTGTACTAAATGGAGACAGAAATGACTTGGGGCCAAAAAGGAATGTAACAAGTCACTGGGCAGGACTAATGTAGAACTTTTTTAGGTTGTCAAAGTGACAATGGACACTTGATAAAGTGAATAATAAAGAATTTCAGGTATCTAAGAAAATAAACTGGGAGAAATCTTTGTATGTTTCATATTGTATTCAAGAATCGATTTTGATGCAGCTTGAAAAAAATTAAGCATAATATTTTTTTAGTCTACTACTGAATGAAATCATTGCAATAAAAATAAAGATGTCATTCAATGCTTTAATTCTTGCTACAGAGATTTTGTTTGACCTATTAGTCTAGTATCAAGTCAGAAAGGACTATTTTCACATTGCCAGCCTCTGGGTTTAAATGGAAAATTGTTTCCATCTCAAGACAGTATTTAACGGTCTATTTTGACATGAATCATACTTCTCAGGTCACACCCATGATTCCAAAATACTTATTAAGAGCTCTCCCTTCACTTTCAAATATGTTCCAATTTGGAAAATAAGATCATTACATATTTAAGAACCCTGAGGCTGGCATTTCTAAATACTAATCACACTCACTATTTTCCTAGTTTGTCTCTATTCTGTTTATTGTTCTGTGTATACCTACCTAGATCATCTTGCCCACAAGAGATGCATACAAGGATTTGTTTCAAAAATGTTCATTCAGTTAAAAATGTTTAAGTTATTCTAATATGAAGAGACTTCAGATCTTTTCAACAAAAATTAGTTTTGGTATATATAAGTTCATGATATATTTTTGCTGTTGTTAATGATAATGTTTCTTTGTTTTTGTCCATTGTAGATTCAGGTCTAATTTCCCACAATATAGCAAGAGTAAATATAAATCATAATGACAATCATACATTATTCAGCTTACTATATAAGAAGCATCATATATATGAATGTGTGTATATATATATATGATTTGTTTAACTCATGCATTTTAAACAATATTTTGAATGAGTTATATGATGCCCACAGTCTCTAGATGTTCATATATAATAAATCCTCATTCCTCTATGCATAATCAATGAAGATATTTATATTATCTATCCAGGTCTTATAAATATTTCTTTGTGACAAATTATAAATGATTAACATTTAAATTAGTAATACTATTTCAGTATAATAAAAGAAACAAAAACATCTTTGACTAGATTCTGAATTCTCAATCAGACTTTGCTACTAATTAGCTTGTTAACCTTGGATATCCTAGTTAGTTCAAGCTGGTATGAAAGAATACTGACAACTGGGTGGCTAAAACAACAGTCATTTATTTCTCACAGTTCTGGAGTCTGGAAAGTCCAAGATTAAGATGCTGGCAAGTTAGGTTCTTGGTGAGAACCTTCTTACTGATTTGCAGAGGCCTCTACGGATCAGAGGTAAAGAATCCACCTGCAATGCAGAAGATGCAGGAGACGCAAGTTTGATCCCTGGGTCAGGAAGATCCCCTGCAGAAGGAAGTGGCAAGCAACTCCAGTATTCTTGCCTGGAAAAATTCAATGGGCAGAGGAGCCTGGTGGGCTGCAGTCCATGGGGTCTCAAAGAGTAGGACCCCACTAAGCACCTTCTCCCTGTGTCTTCACATGGTAGAAAGTGTTACGTATCTCTCTGGAGTCTTTTCTAAGGCACTAATCCCCTTCATGAGAGCCCCTCCCTCATGGCTTAAGCACTTCCCTGTATGCCCCACTTAGTAATAATACTTTGGGAGTTACAATTTCAACAGACAAACTTTGGGGGAACACAGACATTCAGACCATAGCAAGCACTGATTCCATCATTAGGCCTCCACACTAATGACCTAATTACCTCTCAAAGACTCTACTTTAAAGCACCATCACATTAGGAATTAAGGCTTCAATGTATGAATTTAGTTGGGACACAAACATTTGGTCAGTGGGAATGGGAAGAGTACTTCTTATACAAGTATCTCAATTTCTTCTGAAAAATGGAACTTTACCTACATTTTCCAATATATCCAGATTATTGGAAATGTGATGATAAAGCCCTATACAAACCATGGGTACCACTGTATTCTCATAAGCTCTAGCAATATTTCTATATAATAAAATGTAAACATAATGAATCCTTCTTACTGAACAAATAGTCTGATATTTGATGACCAAGGCAAAGATATATAAAAATAGAAAATGCATCCACTACTTTTTTTTTTCTCTAAAGAGACTTATTTTGTTGATTCTAGGGTTTTGTTCCCTCACTCTATTTTACAGCCAGACTGTTTTCACATCAAATGAATTAAAGATGAGCGGGTAGCATGTATCCTGCCTCTGCCTCATTGAGGAGGTAAAACACTCTACGTGAGTCTTTCCAAGGACATGTGTCAGTGCCCCTCAGAAGGAAAGGGGTCGTTCCCTCCACCTCTTCTGTACTTTCCCTCCAGCTGAGTGCTGATGCAGCATCAGACATCTGACCCTTTCGCCCTGCTTTCCATGGCAGGGGCTCGAATGCAGCTCTTTAGCGAGCATATTCTCTCATTTGTTCTTTGTTCCCTTCTTCCCACGTAGGCATGGGTTGACAAAGCTTGTACAAGCAGCAGTTGGAATGAAAAGGGTAAAAGACACTCAAAGATTTTAAAGAACACCTCAACTGGCCTTTTCTCCCTTTTGTTACATTTCGCCTGGCAGCTGAACTGACATTCACTCCCTTTCTCCGAGCATACAAAATCCCACCGCTCTCCATGGGCCATCTGAGACACGAGTCCCGGGGAGTGCCTCACTCCAGACTTTCACATCATGAGCATTGTTGCAGCTCCCTGCTTTTCGTCTCTATGAATAAAACTGGCCAGCTCTTTTTTAGTTAAGCTGTCCTGGTTGACTGAATGCCACAGTAATGTTTCCCAAAGATGTTCAGAGGGGAATTGAAAGGGCTCAGAGTAGGAAAAGGCAAATAAAATCAGTGAAGAGTGACAGACAAGTAATCCTGAGTCTGATTGCTTGCCCATAGTTAAATGTTGAAATACAAAATTCTCAATTCTGCCACAATACCGTTCCCTCCTTGAGACCCATAAATTCAGAGGCAGTTGATGAAGCTGAATCTAAGTCGTCCTGTGGCTGAGCATAAAAAGTTTGTAGTTGTTCAATATTTGAAGTCTCATGTTTCTTTTGTATTGAGATACACATTTAATTTAAAAAGTGAAAGTTTTAGCTGACTTTTAACTATATTAATTCTGGATGATAAAAATAAGCAATAAAGAGTTCATTTAAGAAGATGTTTTATAATTCATTTTCTTAGAGTTAGTAGGGACCTCAATATTTATCTAGTCTAACCTGCCATCCAATTCCACTACTTTTTACAAAAAGTTCTTATAGAGACTTGCATTGAAAAATTTCAGGCTAAGGATTCATGACCTTTTTTGGCCATTCTTTCAATAGTTGAGAAATTTTGGCCTGAAAGCTATTAAATGCCATCATTTCTTCAAGATTAGACAGACCACATCTAAACTATATATATATATATGTATATACATATATTTCTTTTTTGATTATAGAACACAATTAAATAACAAAAGTGAGTCAAGAAAATAATATCGTAAACATCCTTGTATTCATCACTCAGAATCAGCTAATGTTAAAGTGCTGTATTCACTTCGAATTAATTTTAACACAAACAAGACAATAGAAAAAGTGAAATTTTCCTTACAGTCCTCCCCAGCCTATTACCTTCATTTATGTTTCAGAGGAAAATATTACTGTAAAAGTGATGTGTATTATTTTGGCCCATGCTTGTATACTTTAACACATACAAATCCACAACATAGTTTTACTTTGTTTTTTAATGTGAATCCTCCTACATCATAAGTATATTTTTGCAACTCTCGGTTGTTTGTATTTTGGCATGCTGACCTGATTTTGGTCTAGTTCGTTTATTCACTTTATCTCTGACCTAGTAGTGTACTATGTGTTTATAACATATCATTTCATAATCAATGTGCACTTAGGTATTTACCATTATGTCTCAAACTAACAATGATACTATGAATATAAGCTTTCAAATCTTATACATGTGAAGTTGCTGGGCTGAGAGAAGTATTCTCAATTTATTTTGAATTGTGAGGGCCCTATAAAATTACTGAATAAACTGTATTTCTCTCAACAGCATTTGAGTTCCTCTTATCTCACATTGTCAACAATAACTGGTAATTTGCAAATTCTTCATCCTTATGGATGTAGTAAAACATCTCTCTATTGCTTGCCTGATTAATAGTGAAGTTAGCATCTTTTTATTGTTTGTTTTCTAAATGACTCTCCTTTTATGTAAAACACTATTTCATATACAGTGCTCAAATTAAGTTGCGGAATAGTTTCTTGTTGATTCAAGGAGGGCAATTTTTGCATTCGGATACTTATCCTTTCTTGGTGATAAGAAATATAAATGAAGTCTCACCATCTGTCACTTGTCTGGAATTTGACTATAGAAATTTTAGTATTAATTAATTTTCATTTTATGCCATCAAATACATTATTCTTTTATGTGTAGTGCTTTTATGTATGTTTTAAGAAACTATTTTCCTCAAGAATCATACAGATATTCATATATATATTTCAGTTATTTGGATTACATGTATTTATTCTGCAGGTTCTAACCTATAATAATTTGATGTGGGCTTCCTTTGTGGCTCAGTTATAAAGAATCTGCCTACCAATGCAGGAGACACGGGTTCAATTCCTGCATCAGCAAGATTCCCTGGATAAGGAAATGGCAACCCATTCCAGTATTCTTGCCTGCGAAACCCCATGGACAGAGGAGCCTGGTGGCTATAATCCATGGATTCATAAAAGAATTGGACATGACTTAGTGACTAAATAACAACAACAAAAATAATTTGAAGTGAGGATTTTTCTTTTTTACGTGGACAAAAGACATTTCCCTGAATAATTATCTATGTGATAATCTTTCAAATACAGAATTATCACATTGTCTTGACTTCCTTCTTTATGGTCTAACAGCTCATGCTTACAGAGTGTTTAGACTGTTAATATTCTATTTCTCTTCTTAGACTGTTCTCAGTTTTCCTTTCGCTGTTCATGAATATGCCAAATAGAACTTTACAGAGCATATTATGTTACAATTGATTTATTACATTTAGAACAGATTAATTCTTCGTTTCAGATGTTGTATTTCACTTCATGCAGCCAAAATTTCAATGTGTCAGTAGTCATACTACACACTTGAATACCTTTGTGCACCTGACAATTAAAACCATTTTTATCCTTTTATGTGGTGTAATACTAATGACAACTTTCTCCTCCAATTCTTATGAAATCTGCTGGAATATAATGGATTGATATTTAATTAATTAATATTGATTAAACTCAATTTTAAATTACAAAACACATCGTATCAATCTGATATAAATTAGCTAAATTTTGATTCTGTCAAGCAATATTTGTCCCATTCTACAAATTGTGTGTGTGACCTTTCCATTTAGAATTTTAGTTTACTGTCTTGCTATGTGAAAAACTATATGAATTTGAGAATTTTTTTTAATGTTCCAGAGTATCTGTAAAATGGGAATTAGAATACTATCTCTCACTGTGTTTGTGTATTAAGTAAGATTTGTTGTTCTTGTTATTGTTCAGTTGTTCAGTCATGTCCAACTGTTTGAGGCCCCATGGGCTGCAGCAACCTGACTTCCCTGTCCTTCACGATCTCTCAGAGTTTGCTCATGTCCGTTGAGTCCATGATGCCATCCAATCATCTCATTCTCTGTCACCCCCTTCTCTTCCTTCCCTCAGTCTTTCCCAGCATCAGGGTCTTTTCCAGTGAGTTAGCTTTTTGAATCAGGTGGACAAAGTATTGGAGCTTCAGTTTCAGCATCAGTCCTTCCAATGAATATTCAGAGTTGATTTCCTTTAAGATTGACTAGTTTGATCTCATTGCTGTCCTGGGGTCTTTACATGAATTATTTTACATATATTATTAAGATAATACATGTAAAGACCCAGTCCATAGTGTCAGCCTGAAAAGAAGGGCTTATTCAGGGCTATTTTCCTTTATTTTATACTACAAGACACGTGTGTGTGTGTGTGTGTGTGCGTGTGTGTGTGTGTATGTGTGTGTGTCTTGATTACTTTCAGTTGGGGGAAACATGATACTGGTCTTCTGCATCTTTGCTTTACTTCCTGTATCCCAACTTTCCTCAGAACTGTCTGAGGGTAACCTGGGTTTTCTGGGTGCTTTGCTTTGCTCTGCAGAGATTTTCCTTTTTCCTTCCAATGAGAACTTATCTGCCATTGGTTCCTTTCCCTTGTATATCTGCCACAGTGCTGTCTATATTTATTAAACTAGATAAAAACATAGCTGCTATTATTGTATAATTAATCAAAATTTAAGTGCTAATTAAAAATTAAAAGCTAATTATTTTTAAATTACTTCCCCCAGATACACACAAACACACATACATTTTATGTATTTCTTTTATTGAGCTGTGGTAAGAGACTGAAATTCCCCCCTGTTTTGCAAAGGTTAATAGACAGTTTTGATTGTAAATTCTTCAGTTTAACACCCAAGTAAAATAAGTAGAATTAGGTTTTCTAAGCCTGATTATGATTTTGACACATTATTCAATAAAAGCAAGGCCATCAGTTGTCAGAATAACTTCAGTCTGTGACCCAGGATGAGTTATGCCTCCCCAGTGAACCCATCCCCAGCACCCCACCCCTTCAAAAAAGAACAAAGAAAGTGAAAAATGCCCTAAGGTCAATAGGACTAGAGAATAAACGAGTGCTTGGAAACCTGTGCCATTTGAATAGTCTCTGTGGCCTCCCCATTGTTCCCAGGCAAAACTTGGCATCTTTATACCTAATTGGCATCTCACCCTCAGGGATCTTCATTGAATTTTCTACTCTGCTGACACATTTGAACAGTGTTGGAACCAGTATTTGAAAGGGAGCTTTAATCTCTTAAAGGTGATGAAATGCTGTCATCCTTAGACAAAGTGTCTGTCATGAAGGACTCAGAACGAACCAACAAAGGAGTCAGGTGCCAGTGAGGGGCTGCCTCTTGGGTTTCCCCTGGTCTGCCTCAGGTGTTCTCATCTAGTCTGTATGCAATGGAGTGGGTGTTTATTTACATTATAGTATTTGAACAAAACTTTTGATTGATTACAAATGTTTTGTGGACACAAAGATAAATGCATTTATGCATGCTTCATAACAGACACTTACAATATACCTTTCTAAATGAATTACTAGATCCTTAATTACTCTCAGATCTTGACTTTCTCAGAGGACACAGAATTCTGGATTACACTCTCTGGAAATGGAACAAGTGTTTTTCAAGTGACTGAATCAATCTAAAGCTCAATGACTTTATGGATTATGCCTGGCACTTTTGCTTTCAGTGTTAGAGTTGATTGCTAAAAGTTGGTGACTGTTTTTATTAAAGTCTGTTAATATATCGATCACATTTTGGTAGAACTCAGGTAAGGATATGTCTCTGCAGATATGTGGCTTCTGCAGTAACAGTCAATGATGTCACTTCAATTTACTTTGCTTTCCAAGATCTCTTTTCCTCTTTTTTTTTTTTTAAACCTTTTTAATACCTTTACAATGTGATTAACAGACCTTATGAGATCAGTAAAATGGACAATCAAATTTTCCCAGCAGAAAGCAATCAGATAGCCAACAATTGATACTGTTATTCACTCATTCACTCATATAACACATTTATTGATAATTGGAAAATCCCATGGACGGAAGAGCCTGGTAGGCTGCAGTCTATGGGGTCGCTCAGACTCGGACACGACTGAGCGACTTCACTTTCACTTTTCACTCTCATGCATTGGAGAAGGAAATGGCAGCATGCTCCAGTGTTCTTGCCTGGAGAATCCCAGGGATGGGGGAGCCTGGTGGGCTGCCGTCTATGGGGTCACACAGAGTCAGATACGACTGAAGTGACTTAGCAGCAGCAGCAGCATGAGTGTATATGTATATGTGTATATTCAGTCATGCTTTTTATTGTTGTATATTGTCACCCTGCTTATTTAACATATGCAGCAGCAGCAGTTGATACAAACACATTGATATGCACCAAAAATGGTACAAAAATGTGTAAGATAGAAACAACTCACTGGAACATGAACACATGCACACATATACCTTATTAATTTATCATAAGCACACTGTAAAAGGACAAATTCTGTGCCAAAATTTCCTCAGAGAAGAGGAAACGACTTCTAGGCTGGGGGAATCAGGGAAAATGATGGTCAAAATTACATTTAAATTCTATCCTGAATCAGAGATAGTGGCCAAGTGGCAGAAACAGGGTATGAAAAAAGAAGGTATCTCTATAGCATAATCAGAGACATAATATGTGAAAGGTCAAGGCCTTTTCAGGAGCTGCTAAGCACTTACATTTGAGAACCACAATTTGGTGGACTTATAGAAGGGAAAATATAGGATGAGTACATATGGGTACTCTCCGAGTATCAGATAAAAACCTTCAAAGTAATTTGAAAGACTGGAAATCTGAATGGTTTTGGAGCAGAGTGGACTGGATTCTTAAAATATCAACTTGGTTGCTTTCTGTGAAGTTGATTGTAGGAGGGAAAATGAAGGTGAGGGAACAAATCACATAGGCAGCTACTGAAGTAAACAGTGTGACAGGTTGCATGTCAAGGTGCTTACCAAGTGTAAACAGCTTGCAAGTAAGAGGCATATACAAGTTCAAAAATAGTAATGCATGCGATAGAACTGAATGTTATTCATCCTCTCAGACCTTGATTACTACAAGTTAGACTACCTGAATATAAATTCCTATTCCCTTATTTGCTAGCTGAGGTCTTTGGGCAAGTTATATATCTTTTTGTTGCAGTATACCCATCTGTAAAATGGGGATAAAATGATAGAAACTATAGTAAAGGCTGCTATGAGCATAAAATTAGTTAGTACAGGTAAAGCTCTTAGCTTGGTGCCTGGTCTATAGGAAGAGAAATAATGAGCACACTGTGATTTAATTCTATTTTGTTAGTCTTTCACATCACTAAAGTGATCAAAGCCAGCTTTGTGGTTAAGGAGAGAAAGAAGCTTTCTACATTATAATATTATGGTCTAATTTCACTATACCTTGTAAAATTCCACCCCAAAGCTTATTCCAGATGGAGAGATAGTAACCAAAATGCTTGTGGGTATTTTGATGCTGATATTCCAATGTCTGGCCATTGCTATAATTATATGAGCTATATACCTCAATCCTTGAGACATATTTTACATCATTATTTTATAGAATAGCAAATAAATTCAACAGAGTTATATGATTTTCTGAGATCCTATATATTCAGAAGTAGCTATGGACCTGAACTATTCCCATCCAGAGGCCCACAGTGGGGTCCTATTTTTTTTACTTTTAGCTCTCCATTCAGAGTTACAAAATTCTTGGGCAATTAGTGTAAATCTACTTTATAGCCTATAATCAGAAGATCTTGGGTCAGGTCCAAGATCTGTTATCATTCCAATCTTATCAGATAAATCCTAATTGATTATTAATAGAATAAGGAGTGTAGGGCAAGCCTCTTGACTCCAGCATAGGGGTCTTTACAGTATACATGATTTTTAATCATGTATGAACATTCTTTTTTATTTTTCCTGTGAAGTAAAGTGAAGTCACTCAGTCGTGTCCAACTCTTTGCGACCCCGTGACTGTAGCCTACCAGGATTCTCTGTCCATGGGATTTTCCAGGCAAGAGTACCAGAGTGGGTTGCCATTTCCTTCTCCAGGGGATCTTCCTGGCGCAGGGATCGAACTTGTGTCTCCCACATTGTAGGCAGACGCTTTACTGTCTGAGCCTCCAGGGAAGTCCTTGTTTTTTTTGTTTTTTTTTTCCCTTTAGACAAATAAAAATTACACACAAGTAACATACACCACCCCCCCAACACACACACAAACAATAAGTCTATTTACCCACATCAATATTTACCCATATAAATGCAAGTAAAGGACAAATTTACTTCATTTGCCTTCTCTTGCTTTTTTATACTTTAAGAACTAAGCTCTCCACAACTCTGCATAAACATATTTTGGACACATTACCTTGCTGGAGAGTTTGCTTTTCAAAGTAAATTCAAAAATAATGCTTAAGGTGGAAGATTCATAGCAGAGCATTTATCTCGGCCAAAGAATCTAAATCACAGTGTAATTTTTGAGTAAGGGAAACAGTGAAGAGCCTTGTGCTCCATATGATCCTACTATCAATTAAGAGTCAGAACGTATATTCGGGGACTCCACTGCCCTTCAGTCACATCAACGGCCTGTAGCAAATTGGAAGAAGCAAACCATTCAACCATGTCAGATTCCAGAAGCCTGTATAGACACAGTCTTGGAGCCTTTCTACCAATCTTTTACCACCCTGTCTTGTCTGTGTTCAAGGCAGTAATTAGCATCAGCACAAATGTTCTCAGCCGAGAGCAGTGCATTTGTCAGTTGCTTTAACTTCCTTTGGGGCCTTTGCCGACTGAACGACAACGTTCTATTTTTATTATTTTTGACAGATTGGGCTTGAGATTTTGTTTCTCTGGGGATATTCATTGTTGTTTAGTTACTAAGTCACGTCTGACTCTTTGTGACCCCATGGATTATAGCCTACCAGGCTCCTCTCTCCATGGGATTTCCCAGGCAAGAATACCAGAGTGGGTTGCCATTTCCTTTTCCAGGAAATCTTCCCATCTCAGGAGCTTGAACCCATGTTCCTGCTTGGTAGGTGGATTTGTTACTGCTGAGCCACCAGGGAGCCAAGGGATATTCATACAAGTATTTTAATTGCTTAGTTTATGTACTAAAATTGCCTTACACAATGGGAGCAACACCACAGAAGATTTTTGTTGTTTTGGTTTAAGAAGCATTTTGATATTTGGCAAAACTAATACAATTATGTAAAATTTAAAAATAAAATAAAATTAAAAAAAAATAATAACAACAACAAAAAAAGAAGCTAAGCAATTATCTCATCCTTCTTTCCTCTCTTCCTCGTTCCCTCTCTCCCTCCCTCCCTCCCTCCCTCTCCTCCTCCTCTTCAGTTTCCTTCTCTGTCTCTCCCAATGGCTCTCTCTCTCTCTTTCTGAAATTTCAGAATGTTTTGTGGCAATGAATTTAGGTGGTAGCCGTTCCAAATTATCTATAATCAAATATCTGACATCCATTATAGACAAAATATATTACTTTGGGAGAAAACTTTTGCCAACTTGACCCAATAACATTTTCTTTTAATAATTTAATTAACACAATTTTCAGAAAATAACTGAGATTTTTAAATTCATACCCATAGAAAACACTTATGCAATGAACATATTCCCCTAAAAGTATATTTATGCTGTTTATCCTTTTTCTTTCCATATAGAAAATAGTTTCTTATTTGGTTTATATGCAGCCCTCTGACATGCCTATAACTGTATCAACAAGGCATGTAAAATATTGTATACATTTAAAATAGAGTACAATGAATTTCAAAAGTGCAGTGAAGCTAAGTATATTAATCACATATAGTTATATGCCATATCTACAATATATATGTAGATATATCTATACATAATATGTATTTACATATACACTACTATTATTAAGGCCTATATATACATATATGGCTTTTAAAACTATGTACCATACATTTGCATATGTATACATATTATATTTATATTATATATATAGATCAAATATTCCTAAAAATAAAATGTTTAGGAAAAATAATTATGATAATATTGTAAATAATACTATGATGGATTTTTTTGGGGGGGAAAAGCCAATATGCAATCTATAAAAATATAAACATTTATAAATAAATTATAATTATCCTCATAATTCAGATAAGACATTTTAAATAATGTAATTAATCACTAGCAAGGTCAATTTTATGCTAAATGTTAGAAAACATTTTATAGTAATTACTTTATCGTGCATCAGTTACCACCAACCTTGGGTCAGAAGATAGTAGAGATGTGTAAGGTAGTGTTGGCTGATAATTGGGGATTTACAGATAATCAAACAAAACTTGCTCTAATTAAAAGTTAGATAAAATTATCAGCTTAAGGTTTCTTTCAATCTTCTCTCCCTGTGCACATGGAATTTCCTTGGTGTAGCCTTGGAGGAGGGTTTGGGCTGGAAGGAATCAGTGGCAGTACTTCTCAGTTAAAAGCAGAGCACCTTTAATTTGATCTGTTTTATACATTGTAATTTCATGTTAGATTTTACTGGAAATAAACGTCTCTACTAACAAAAGTGTTGAAAACCAGTGATCCAAGTATTAACTATATTGACATTTCCTCTAAACGCTTTGTATTTATGCGTACAACCTGAATTCTTTACTGAGGTTGAAGGAGCCCATGTGTGTCATCCAGTGTCTTCATTCTAAGCTCCAAGCAAATTGAACTAAAGTACCTGATTTCCCCAGTGCTCTCCTGAGATTCAATTCTTTGTTATCATTACTTTCTTTCCTTGGACTTGCCTTGTCTGTGATTTTTCCCCTGGCTACCTCCTTCTCTTCAATTTTTTTTTTCCTTTTTTACAGCAAACAGATCATATGAGACAAGACCTCTTCACAGATGTTTAAGTGTGCAGTAGAGTGTTGTTAACTGTAAGCACGATGTTGTAATACAGAGCTCTAGACCATTTGCCTCTTGCATGATTGAAAAACTCTGCATGTATTGAACAGCAACTCTCCATGTCGTCTTATCCCTAAACGCTGGCAACCACTGTTCTACTCTTTGCTTCTAACTTGTAAGAGTTTGACTACTTTAGATACCTCAGAGAAGTGGAATCATGCAGTACTTGTCTTTCTGTGACTAGTTCATTTCACTTGTCACCTTGTCTCCAAGGTTAATCTAAATTGTTGCATATGACACAATTTCCTTCATTTTATGACTGAATAACATTCCTCCTTCAGTTTTTCTTAAGTCATGATCAGCAAAGCACTTACACTGTTCTTGTTACAGCTTCTAGTGTTCAAGTATTTGTTCAACTTTATTGTGTTTGCCTATTTGCCTATCTTTCTCTTTCTAATTTTAAAGCTTATTCAGTTTTGTTAGTCCTAATATAGCTCTTAGCACACATTAGACAGTCAGTAAGTGATGTCACATTAATGAGAAACTTAGGAAGGGAATGTGAGAATGGCCCAGCCTTCTTTAATCCCTGACAATCAAGTATTTAATGAACAGA
This sequence comes from Bubalus bubalis, assembly GCF_019923935.1. NCBI lineage: Eukaryota > Metazoa > Chordata > Mammalia > Artiodactyla > Bovidae > Bubalus > Bubalus bubalis. The sequence continues at coordinate 17,453,836 of NC_059168.1, read as the reverse complement.
TTTGTGTCTTCATCATTAACTAAAGAACAATTTATTGGACAGTTTGTGACTGTAAAAACCTCTATGGAGCAGAAACCAAAGTGAAATACAAAGCAATGGATGAGGCTAGGGTTAAGACTTGTGCTCCAGGTGCCAATTTGGCCAGTGTTTTCCATTCTGGCTGCATGTTAGGAATTGCCAATAAATTCAAATACCCTTGATAATTCCCTTCTCTAGACCAGTTTAAATAAGAAGTTGAAAAGGGTGTGTGTGTGGTCTGAGCATCAGTTTTTAAAAAAGATCTCCAGATATTTCTATTTTAAACCAAGGGGGAGAACCATGGAAACAAAGTGTTGGCCAGATATTCAACATACCCAAGGTGCTCCATCCTTGCTTGGGAGGTAGAGATGACTCCTTGCTGTAATTGAAGTACAGCAATATTTTAAAAAGCTACAATTAACCATTATTGGGATCAATGGTGTAAAAATAATTCTCAAGTGTAGGGAAGTGGGATAACACATATATATCCAGTGACCATAAAATTGAACACACTTTTCTCCAGTTATGGAGTAAATATTGCATTATCAGTGATTCCACAGTGGACAGAAATCCCAATAATCAATCTAAGATTCATATTTCTGGGATGTTGGCCAAGACACTAGTGGAGAGCAATATAAACTTGTTAGAATATATGGAATGAATTAAGAAAGTGAAAAATCAAGCAAATAAACAAAGGTACCTCCTGTCTAACCTGAGCTTACAATTAAAATTAAAGAAACACATGACAAGATCTCATACTAACAAATATAAATGTATTAAGAAATATAGCTGTATATTAACAATCATAGATTCAAATCACCATACATAAGGTTAAAATAAAAACACAGAAGATAAAATACTTTTAAATAATTTAAAAAGTAATTTTCAAAGGGATTAAATTTAGAATAATAATCAATAAACAAAAATAAATATGTTTTAGATATTAGTAACATAAGAATAACTTGCTATAATAAAGAACAAAATATAACATTTAAAAGTGAAAAAAGTTTTTTCATTTAAATAAAAGAATATTCTCAGTAGATATGACTGATTTCAGACTGAACACATTAAGAGGGCATTTAGTGAATTGATACATGTACTGAATAAATCACTCAGAAGCTAACATAGAAGGATAAAAATAAGTGGGAAATTTAAAAGAAAGATTTTGCATCTCTGAGGAACAGATAGATTGAAAGGCCCACCATTGGTCAAATAAAAAAATCCATAAAAGTAGAAGACAATGAAAAGTGGAGAACCATTATAAGAGAATTTTCTAAAAGGGAAGACTAGAATTTTGAAATTGAAAAGCCTATCAAATATTTATCAGGATAAAGGAAATAGCTCAATATCTAGACTCATAATAATGAAATATATAACATTAAGACTAAAGAAAAAAATATGAAAATTTTCAGGAATAAAAGCCTGTAATAAAATGTATATTGAAAACAGACTTCTGATAGTTAAAAATAGAGAAATAACATCAAGTGCTAATGTAACTTATCTGTCAGCATAAAATTCTATAAAAAGGGCACTGAGAGAGAAAGTATGCCAAAAAAGAAATGGTGTGCATAAAACTTGAAATTTTAAAAAGTATATATATATGTGTGTGTGTGTACATTTATATACATACACAAAATAATCATATACAAGTTATATATATATAAACAATTATATACAGTTTGTATATACATGTTAAACAATTACATGCATAAATACTACTTATTATATAATAATATTTATACATCTTACTAAACTATATTCTCTAGTGCCAGCATAATCTTAATAGCAAACATATCAAAAGAAAACACTTAATCATGAACAAAATATAAAAATTAATAAATTTTTCAGTAAATAAAAATTCTAGTCATATATTAAAACCATAATGGGTTTATCTCAGCAATTAAAAAAATCCATCACATTAACACATTAAAAGAGGAAAATAAAAGCTTCTTGGTATATGCAGAAAAATCATTTAATTAAGTTCAATTCTTATTTGCAAGAAAGAAAAGGAATCCTCCAGCAAACTGGAAATAGATAAGAACTTTATTAAGAAACCTCATGAAGAGTATACAGTATATGGAGATTCAATAACAAATATGCCAAATGGTAAAACTTTAGAAGACCTTTGGGAATCATCAGAAAGAACTAACAGATGCCTGCTGTCACCTCTTCTCTTCAACACTGTGCTAGAGACAGAGGCTTTGGAAATTAGGTATTAACTTTCTGTGGTGAAGCAGTGGGACTCTTGGGATATATGCAAAATGCAATTTCAGTTTTGTCTCCCTCCTCCTTGTACACTTATTCTGTTGTGTCAGTTCTCATTTTGCCAGTAGGTAAAAAAACAGATGGATCTTTGGTTTTTCTGTCACTTTTTGGAAATGATAGCACCCTTCTAAGTCAGAAGTCAGCAATTGCAAGAGTCCTGTCCAAAATCTGCATCCGTTTTAATCTATATTCACAGATAAAACAGGGCCGCTGGAGCAGGTTATAGGTATACAGGTACTTTTGTAATCCATTCAGGGATAAGGATATAGTTGATCTTTATCTCTTTCCTGCTCTTATTATTTCTTCTCTGCCTTCACATAGTTAACCAAAGTTTGTGATCCTACCAGTGGTAAATGGTAGGAGAGAGAACCATAAGGGGAATATGAGGTTCACACCTGATAAGGAAACTTTATAGGTGAATTTGTCCTCTCTGGACCAGGCAGGTATTTAGAACTGAGTCTTTCTCTTGAAGGAAACTTCTATAGGTGCTTCAGAAGACTTGATCTGTAGTATTCAACTTCATTCCTTGTGATAATGAGTAATGTGTTTACCACTATATTACTCTTCCTTTGGTTCTGCCTTGATTTCATTTTCTTCTTTTCTTAAATTTTCTAAGGATCACAAATACCATTGCAGTCGGTCCTTTTGGGCAGATAATAAATGACTCCTTGCAGGCTCTTTCTTCTGTGTGTGCCACTTGTATTTTGTGGAACATGCCCTTGTCCCCTGCCATGAGAAATGTAGCTATTTCCCGATGCACTAGAATCTGTTTCCTTTTCTCTCTCTCTGTGTCTCTCCTGCCAGCTCAGATTCATTGTCATGCTTTTATACATTCGTACCTTTAGAGTCCTCAAGTCCATATCAAACAGTAGCCCACAACCTCCAATAGGTGTGTGTCGAGTTCACTGAGTGGCCTCCATGAGGCTAGCCTCACTAAGTATAATACAACTTATCCTTCTTTAGAAAAGAAAAATACATAGGAAAATGCTTTGACTGCATACATTATAGGTCTGAAATTTCTCATGATAAAATGTATTCTTCTTTAAGTACCTACTTTGATGAAGAAAAATGTAAAACATGGGTTATTAGGCATGAGATAATGGTAAGGAATACATTTTAGTCTTTCCCACTCCTCCTCATTTCTCCTTCTTCAAGGTACCCCTTAAATAAAGAACCACCTTGAGAAAGACAAATTGAAAGGGCAAGACATCATTTATTAGGAAAGAGCATTTCTGCTTAATGGCCCCTTGAGTAAAGTGTTTCTTTAGGATATCACAGCTCATGTGAAGGCAGATTTAAAGGCCAGGGCATCAATTAGAAAACCACAGTCTTGCTGCCTAATTGCTCTTTGTACAGCTTATTTTAGCAAGATAAAAATACCATCAAAATAGAAAATGAGACTTGCCAAACAATTTCAGCACTTCCCTTAGGCCACAATGCTCGATACTGTCAGACACAGCATTTCTGAGCTTCTGGTGAAGCTGGAAAGAATTACATAATATTTTATGTGGTTTGTTGCTATCTGCAATGCTGATTTAAAGAAACAGACATCAGTGATGAACAGTTCAGTACGGAACATCTGCCCTGGCAGTGACAAGTTTTAAAAGCAAAGTGACAAACTTGAACTATGAAAACTTCATTGTTAGGACAGAATGAGCACTGAATATAAATGAAAAAGTTGACATATAGGACTTAATAAAAATTAAAAATGCACTGTTTTTTTGAAAATATACTGTTAAGGAAATGAACTGCAGACTGGGAGAAAATATTTGCCATGTTTTTATCTGTCAAAGGACTTGTCTCCTACTATTTTAAGATTCTGCATCAATAAAATTGAATTAATACAGACACACACCCCTATAACTTGGTTAAATGTTTGTAGTACTCTTTGTACAAACTCAGACATGAGAATAATCTCAATCTCACAATACTGTTCCTTCCAATGCCATCTCATAGCTGTGATAAACCTAGCCTGGTCACCTTCAAAATAAAGGGACAGAACTTTAAAAACAGATGGCAGAGTGTCAAGGAGGTTAACAAAAAATTTAACTGGAATCTCAGAAAAAGAGAGAAAGAGAATGTCATAGAAAATATAACCAAAGAAATATTGACTGAAAACTTGGTAAACGAGATTAAAAAATCAGCATATCCAAGTTCAGTGAACCCCAAACCATACATAGGTATAGTATCCAGTAAAACCTTACCTCTTGATGACTGTTATATCTGTCTTTTACACCAGTATACCCAAGCAGTAGAAAAAATATATACAACTAGTCATATTTATATCACTCTAATTTATAGATTTTACTTATTTCCTTTTGGTTGCTCTGGGTCTTTGTTGCTGCATGCAGGTTTTCTCTAGTTACAACAAGCTGGGACTACTCTTTGTTGTGGTGTGTGTGCTAATCATTGCGGTGGCTTCTGTTGTTGCAGAGGATGGATTCTAGATGCGTGGACTTCAGTCGTTGCAGCACATGGGCTCAGTGATTGTGGCACATGGGTTTAGTTGCTAGCAGCATGTAGGATCTTCCCAGACCAGGGATGGAACCCGTGTCCCCTTCATTGGCAGGTGGATTCTTAACCACTGGACCACCAGGGAAGTCCAAGAATACAGATTTTAAAAGGTTGCCATTGATGCCCATGAATATCCAGTGAGGTTTGAGAATTACCTAAGGAAAAGGGATTAAACAGAGGAAAATATTACACTTAACCTTTTTAATTTAGAGAAAAGTATACAACATAGAATCACAAAATACACAAAGTTGAATGTTTAATAATTTAATAAAATTGTGCATGTTTAGTGTCTTTGTAATTTTCCTCAGGTCATGAAAGTACTGATTACTTTGAAAACATGAATCTAAAAATTTTTTTAGATATATAATGGTTAGTTTAGGCTTAGGTAAAATAGAAAAATATGGCATATGTAACTTTCATTTGTAACACATTGTCTTTAAACATGATTTTGCTAGTGATTTCTCTGCATGATTTATTTTCAAAGTAACATAGTCACTACATTTTTAGTGCTTTAAAAACAATACTATAATTTTGTTTTATATCTATTGCAGAAAAATAGATTATTTGCTAGTACAATGATAAAAGCAAAAATCTCATTTGAGGTCTATGTTTGAAATGTAAAAAGAGATGCTCAATTTAACTAAAATTACTCACCTAGAAGATGTAGTATCAAAGATGTGATTAGATTTGATAAGAAAATATAATGCATAAGATCAAACAGCCAAAAGCAATAAAATTCAAAAACATTTAATGGACCAATACTAATTTTGCTTCTCAGAGTAGTATTAGGGCTCACCTTCACAAAGACTTATAATACTAAGCACAACATGAATAAAAACTATAATGGGTCTAAGTGAAAATCTAAAAGAATCTCAGAAACCATTCAAAATGTTCCCAGAAAGAAAAACTATAAGCCAACAGGACAGGAACTCAAAGGGTCAGTCTTAGTGTGGCAAAAATACAAAGAGGTAAAGGTAAGTAGAAACTTAAGTGGTGTTGAAGATGGTAACAATAACCCTGTGTACAAGACAGCAAAAGAGACACTGATGTATAGAACAGTCTTATGGACTCTGTGGGAGAGGGAGAGGGTGGGAAGATTTGGGAGAATGGCATTGAAACATGTAAAATATCATGTATGACATGAGTTGCCAGTCCAGGTTAGATGCATGATACTGGATGCCTGGGGCTAGTGCACTGGGACAACCCAGAGGGATGGTATGGGGAGGGAGGAGGGAGGAGGGTTCAGGATGGGGAACACATGTATACCTGTGGCAGATTCATTTTGATATTTGGCAAAACTAATACAATTATGTAAAGTTTAAAAATAAAATAAAATTTAAAAAAAAAATTGAAAAAAAAACAAACAAACAAACAAAAAGAAAATCAATACAGATAAACCAAGTCCATAGTACAAGAAGAAGAAGGAAAAAAAAAAGTTTGTCATTTGAAACAAGTTGAAATAAAAAACCAGTGGGGAAGCAAAAATCTGGAGGTTAAACTTTCACTACTACATAGTTGAAGGAAGTCACAAGAGCACATGGTCATCACTCAGATCACAGAAACTTGCCAGATAAACTACAAAATGTGAGATTAAGAAAATCAGAGAGCAGAGGTTACAAAGAAACCTAAATTAACTAAGTTACAGGAAAGTGACAAGCCCTATCTCAGAGAAAAGAGAAGCATGGCTTCTTCCATTTTTTTCAGAGAGCTATTAAGAAGAAAAATCTATCATAAACAGAAATAAAGCCAGCATCTAATGAATTTCTATACGTGTGTGTTGTTTAGTGTGATGGGTTAGTACCCTGAGCAGCACCAGTGAAAATTTTTATCCACCTGGCACATTTTTCTCACAAACCTTCTCACATGCATGACACAGTATGATGAAGCATAGCAAGAGACCTGACAGAGTTTGCTCTCAGGCAAAATGAATTTTCCTCCTTGAGAGTCAAAGGCCTTCTCAAGTTGAATTCAGGACACAAATGCTCAGACAGACACTGAACCAAGTCACTGATTACCCCAGGTGGCGCTAGTGGTAAAGAAACCGGCTGCCAAGGCAGGAGACATAAGAGACTGAGTTTGATCCCTGGGTCTGGAAGATCCCCTGGAGTAGGAAATGGCAACCCCGCTCTAGTATTCTAGCCTGAAAAATTCCATGGACAGAGTTGGGCATGACTGAGCATGCAGGTGCCACACATACACACACACACACACACACACACACATATCTTTGAAACTCATCAAATACCTGCACACTCAGTTGTGTCTGACACTTTGTGACCCTGTGAACTGTAGCCCACCAGGCTCCTCTGTCCATGGAATTCTCCAGACAGGAATACTGGAGTGGGTTGCCATTCCCTTCTCCAGAGGATCTTCCCAACCCAGGGACTGAAACGTGGTCTTCTACATTGCAGGCAGATTCTTTTCCATCTTGGCAACCAGGGAAGCCCTTTTGCAACTAAGTTAAAGAAGTGATTTTTTTAGATGAAGAAATAATGGGTAAGTAGAACAGGAAAGTAGAATGAATTTTGTAAAAATTCAGAAAACTGGTAGTCAAGCTAAAAAACAGAGAGAAATATCCCACAGTTAAGAAAGTTGAGGGCTGAGCTGTTAATTGAAAAAGAAAACGTCTCCAGAATATTGTTCACGTTTGCATCTTGAGATCTAAAAAACATGTTACAATTTTGCCTTCAGAATATTTGAACTTAATAATGAAATGAATCCAAACTAAATATGCCAAAAAGCTGATTCATCTCAACTAGAGACTAGATTGACTTAGTACTACAAATATGCAGCCAAAAAGAAAAGACATGCTTTTAGTAGGCATAAACATTATTAACTAAAAACTCTATGGTTTTTCCAGTCTGTCTAGCAATAGAACATTTACATGACATTAAATAAAGCATGAAAAGAGAATCCATGGTCAAGAAAGAAGAAAGTTAGTAGAGGCAGTCCCAGAACTGATACAGATGCCTTAATTATCAGAAAGGGACTTTAAATTGATAAAGATATTAAAGGATCTGTTATAAACATGGAATATCTTAATGAACTTGTAAGAGTGTTTAGCTGAGAAATAGAAATTTAAAATAGAATAAAATTGAAATGTTAGAAAAAATATGATATAAAATGAAGATTTCACTTGAAGGGCTCAATAAAAGATTTACTCCAACACGAGAAAAGATAAGTAAGCCAGAATGCAAACTAATATAAGAATAGAAGAAAACAGTGAAAAATGAGCAGAACCTTCAATACCTATGGGGCAATATTGAATGCACTTAAACATTTACAGTTGGATCTTCAAAAAGAGAAAAAAAAATGGGACAAGGGAAATATTCAAAGAGATTAAACCCAAGGGCAGGGGGAGAGGGTGGTGCTGCATACCTTGGCACATTATAGTCACCCTGCTGAAACCATAGAGAGAAAAAAAAAAAAACCTTATTAAAAGCAGAGAAAGAGGAGGGAGGGTGTGAGGGAAGGAGAGAGAGAGAGGAGGCCAAATATTATTGCAAGATAGATTTCATGTGCTGAAAGACAAAGAATAGTCAATCTAAAACTCTGCATACAGAAAAAAATAATCTTCAAAAATGAAGGCAATGTAAGAAACGAATCACCAGTCCAGGTTCGATGCAGAATACAGGAAGCTTGGGGCTGGTGTACTGGGATGACCCAGAGGCATGGTATGGGGAGGGAGGTGGGAGGGGGGGTTCAGGGTTGGGAACACTTGTACACCTGTGGCGGATTCATGTTGATGTATGGCAAAACCAATACAATATTGTAAAGTAATTAGCCTCTAATTAAAATAAATAAATCTATTTAAAAAAATGAAGGCAATGCAAATCATTTACAGTCAATTGTTTAGAGAATTTATGTGCAACAGATTTCCACTACAAGTAATTCCAAAGGAAAATTTTCAAGCTAAAGACATATGATAAAAGTCAATAACTAGAGAGGTGAATAAATAGCAGTAAATAGCAATAAAAATTATAATGCTTTTTTAAAATATATAGCTACAATCATCATAAGCGATGTAGTATTGTTTTAAATGTAGACAAATAGATGAATGGACTTTAAGTTTCTATAGATTTTTCCCATAATATCTAACATGAAATAATATATATATATATATATATATATATATATATATATATATAAGACATTTAATGAAGCATGAAAATAGGACCCATGATCAGGAAAGAAGAAAGTGGAATCAGACTCAGAATTGATATAGATGTTTTCCTTATCCTTACTGATAAATTCAAATATATATATATATATATATAATACTTTTCCTTATATTGTCAATTGATTTGAAATTATGAGTCAATTTAATAGAAATTTTTAAACAAATGGTGTTGGAAAAATTCAATATTTATATCTAAAAAATGAGTAAATAAAATTTCACCTATATCACTTTACATACAAAATGGATGGATCATAGTCCTAAATATAGCAAGAAACATGCAAAGTCTAAGAGAAAATGAGACAATCTTAGTGATTTTTCAGTAAGGAAAGTTTTCTTAGAACCAGTTACTTCAAACAAATAAATATGTACATTGTACATGACACATGAATACATAATTCACACAATTCAACTCAGAATACAAATTGATTCATATCCAAAATACCTCAAGAACATCAATACATAGTCAGAAACCAAAATAAATATGATAAATATAGGCAAAGATGCTCAGTTTATTTGTCATCAGAAAATGCATTTTACAATCACAATGTGTTACCAGGTCACACAAAAAGATGGTTAATATGAAGAAGATTGACATCAATCATTGGCAAAATGTGAAGCAATCAAAACACCTATACATTGCTAGTGGAGAAATGAAATGATGTTACTCCTTTTTACAACTATTTGTCAGTTTTCCTCAAAGCTACGTGAACATTAACTTCTGAGACTGGCTTTCAACGCCTGTCTTAGTTATGCCTAAAAGCGAACAAACAAACCAAAAATAAAATAACCAAGCAAGTCACTTGTATAGATATGTTCAAAGCAGATTTACTCATAATTTAAACATGGAAATAACTCAAATATCCATTAACAAGTGAATAAAAAACAAAAAGAAAATTGGTGTGCTTCAGCCATGGCATACTACCACAGCAATATAAACTTAAATGAAAATAAATACATACAATGATATATATTAATCACAGAAAGGTTATGTTGAATAAAGTTATGTACGTGTGCTCAGCTGTGTCTGACTATGTGACTCCATTTACTGGGGCCCACCAGGCTCCTCAGTCCATGGGATTTCCCAGGAAAGAATACTGGAGTGGGTTGCCAGTTCCTCCCCCAGGGGATCTTCCCAACCCAGGGATGGAACCCATGTCTCCTGTGTTTCCAGCCAGACACAATAGAGTACATATTATATTTTTTGGTTTGCACAATTTTTTTAAAACAGAGAAAACAGACTAATAAATGGGAATAGAAGTATGAATTTTTTACCCTATGTGGAATGGGAATTTGCTTGAAGGGAATTGAGGGGGTCATTTTGAAGTGAAGGAAATGTTGTCTTGAACAGTGGATGTCTGAATGTATGAATGTATCAAAACTCATTTAATCTGTGAGTATTTCAGTATATATACATTTTACCTCAGAGGGGAAAATATAAGGAGATTTAGAGTAACTACAAGAATACTGCTGAAGAGATTTTTAATGGCTGTTCTGGCATAAAGTCAACTCTAGGCATACTCCAACCTGGCCATTCCACATCTTGACCGCTGTATTTCATTTTAGACATTTAATTTATAATGCATATCAATGTGTGCATTTATAGAGGATTATAGAGGAGGAGGATGGTCCTTAAAATATCTTTATGGAAGAAAAGAAGAAATAGGTGAAAATGCTTACATGGAAAATAGAATATACCTTGGTAAGGACCTAGTAAATTTTTTCCAAACAAATAGTCACATGAAGGAGCACCTATTAGATTAGTTATGTGTGAGGTTTAGAGATGCAGCCATAAATTGATGGAGCCCAAGGATGACGTTTTTATTTTTTATCCATGCAAACACGAAATCAATCTGAATTTAATTTTTGTGATAGAATGAAGACCGTATATCTTTGTGTTTTTGGTTTTATTCAAGGACGGAAAAGAAACATTATTTTTATTTTAGCTGCACCAAAGGCAAAGGCGTATCCTAACTTTATTACTGGACCCATGTTTCAGAGTCAATATAAAACATAAAAAAGTCCCATAAGTTTGAGAGCAATACCACCACCACCCCTTAAAAAGAGACAAAAGGCAGAGAAAAGGTCATTATGTGAGGCAAATGGGGAGCCCTGAGATGGCACTAGGCTTGGTCTCAGTCATCCGCTGTGCTCAAATAGAATTTTTTAAAAATTTTGGACTAATATGGTGGTAGAGGAGATTAAAAAATAGACAAACTAAAGATATTTATTAGGTAAAATAAAGAGAAAATCCTGCTGTTTATTATAGGAGTAAACAAAAGGAGGAAGTCAAGAATAACTCCTAGGTTTGGGCTTGTGATACTGGGTGGAAAGTTAACTATTGGCTATATCATTTCAAAGTATAGCTCTATATACAAATTTAATATATTGATATTATTTGCAAGACAAAAATATATTCTATATGTCTCCAGATTTTATAGTCACTGTCTATATATGGTATACATTAAAAGAACAAGCATTAAAAAAAAAAGAACAAACATTTTAAAAGATTATTTTGTAGAGAGAATCTTCATGTCTCTATCTGTGTACAGAGCATATCAAATAAATGTTGGAGCATTTCACTTCAAAATGTTGTACCCTTGAAGAGGTTCAGGAAAATCTCAACTACAAAGTTTCACCAAATTGCAGAAAACAAAAACAAAAACAAAAAAAAGTCAAGTATCTTTCATTTCAGAAATTGATTTTGATATCTGCAGTAGTTTTCTTTCAAGGGCTCAAAAAATGTGTGTAGGGAACAAGTATAACTTATTGATTTCTTACAGTCCATTGTAAGATAGACCACAAATATGTTCCTTATTGCTTTTAATTAGATGGACTTGTAAAAATTGTGTCACTGAGAAACACGGTGTTTTAAAATATTTTGGATAAAAATTTAGAAATGTTGTTTTTAGATACTGGTTTATTTGAAAATAGTAACAAGATGTTGATCAAATCTCACATTTCTTGGAAAAGTTTTGCACTTATGAAATTAGATGATTTGACCAAATTAATTCTAAAGCATATCCTGAATTCCCAATCTTATGATCAAAAAAGACTAACCTCTGATCATTAAGAGACACCTGGAGTAATAGGCAAATTTGGCCTTGGAATACGGAATGAAGCAGGGCAAAGACTAATAGAGTTTTGCCAAAAAAAATGTACTGGTCATAGCAAACACCCTCTTCCAACAACACAAGAGAAGACTCTACATATGGACATCACCAGATGGTCAAAACTGAAATCAGACTGATTATATTCTTTCAGTCAAAGATGAAGAAGCTCTAACAGTCAACAAAAACAAGCCCAGGAGCTGACTGTGGCTCAGATCGTGAAATCCTTATTGCCAAATTCAAACTGAAATTGAAGAAAGTAGGGAAATCCACTAGACCATTCAGTATTACCTAAATCAAATTCCTTATGATTATACAGTGGAAGTGAGATATAGATTTAGGGGACTAAATCTGATAGATAGAGTGCCTGATGAACTATGGACTGAGGTTCATGACATTGTACAGGAGATAGGGATCAAGACCATGCCCATGGAAAAGAAATGCAAAAAAGCAAAATGACTGTCTGGGGAGGCCTTACAAATAGCTGTGAAAAGAAGAGAAGCAGAAAACAAAGGAGAAAAGGAAAGATATAAGCATCTGAATGCAGAGTTCAAAGAATAGCAAGAAGAGATAAGAAAGCCTTCCTTAGCGATCAATGCAAAGAAATAGAGGAAAACAACAGAATGGGAGACTAGAGATCTCTTCAAGAAAATTAGAGATACCAAGGGATCATTTCATGCAAAGATGGGCTCGATAAAGGACAGAAATGGTATGGACCTAACAGAAGCAGAAGATATTAAGAAGAGGTGGCAAGAATACACAGAAGAAGTGTACAAAAAAGATCTTTATGACCAAAATAATCATGATGGTGTGATAACTCAATTAGAGCCAGACATCCTGTAATGTGAAGTCAAGTGGGCCTTAGAAAGCATCACTATGGACAAAGCTAGTGGAGGTGATGGCGTTCCAGTTGAGCTATTTCAAATCCTGAAAGATGATGCTGTAAAAGTGCTGCACTCAATATGCCAGCAAATTTGGAAAACTCAGCAGTGGCCACAGGACTGGAAAAGGTCAGTTTTCATTCCAATCCCAAAGAAAGGCAATGTCAAAGAATGCTCAAACTACCGCACAATTGCACTCATCTCACATGCTAGTAAAGTAATGCTCAAAATTCTCCAAGCCAGGCTTCAGCAGTACGTGAACTGTGAAATTCCAGATGTTCAAGCTGGATTTAGAAAAGGCAGAGGAACCAGAGACCAAATTGCCAACATCCTCTGGATCATGGAAAAAGCAAGAGAGTTCCAGAAAAACATCTATTTCTGCTTTATTGACTATGCCAAAGCCTTTGACTGTGTGGATCACTATAAACTGTGGAAAATTCTGAAAGAGATGGGAACACCAGACCACCTGACCTGCCTCTTGAGAAACCTGTATGCAGGTCAGGAAGCAACAGTTAGAACTGGACATGGAAGCAACAGACTGGTTCCAAATGGGAAAATGAGTATGTCAAGGGTGTATATTGTCACCCAGCTTATTTAACTTATATGCAGAGTACATCATGAGAAACGCTGGGCTGGAAGAAGCACAAGCTGGAATCAAGATTGCTGGGAGAAATATCAATAACCTCAGATGTGCAGATGACACCACCCTTAGGGCAGAAAGTGAAGAGGAACTAAAAAGCCTCTTGATGAAAGTGAAAGAGGAGAGTGAAAAAGTTGGCTTAAAGCTCAACATTCAGAAAACAAAGATCACGACATCTGGTTCCATCACTTCATGGGAAATAGATGGGGAAACAGTGGAAACAATGTCAGACTTTAATTTTTGGGCTCCAAATTCACTGCAGATGGTGACTGCAGCCATGAAATTAAAAGATGCTTACTCCTTGAAAGGAAAGTTATGACCAACCTAGATAGCATATTAAAAAGCAGAGACATTACTTTGCCAACAAAGGTCCGTCTAGTCAAGTCTATGATTTTTCCAGTGGTCATGTATGAATGTGAGAGTTGGACTGTGAAGAAGGCTGAGCACTGAAGAATTGATGCTTTTGAACTGTGGTGCTGGAGAAGACTCTTGAGAGTCCCTTGGACTGCAAGGAGCTCCAACCAGTCCATTCTGAAGGAGATCATCCCTGGGTGTTCTTTGGAAGTAATGATGCTAAAGCTGAAACTCCAGTACTTTGGCCACCTCATGCGAGGAGTTGACTCACTGGGAAAGACTCTGATGCTGGGAGGGATTGGGGGCAGGAGGAAGAGGGGACAACAGAGGATGAGATGGCTGGATGGCATCATTGACTTGATGGACGTGAGTCTGAGTGAACTCCCGGTGTTGGTGATGGACAGGGAGGCCTGGCGTGCTGCAATTCATGGGATCGCAAAGAGTCAGACATGACTGAGCGACTGAACTGAAGTTAACTGAACCTCTGATCCTATGATTTAGGATACTTTTCAGTATGGTGGCATGATAGCAGCTGGTGGTCTTTTAGTCAATAAATGCAATTAATCCTTTTGCAAAGAAGTAATAGCTAGAAATTTCTCTGGGACTCCTTCACTGATATATCTATCAGGTATTATCTCTGGGATAAAACAGAGCAGTGAAAATTCCTTATTTTCCCACTACAGGATTCATTCTGCTCTAGATTTAACCAGAAAGCTGAAGATGAGCAGTGCATATGGTATATTGCTTGAATAGAGTGAGCCAATTAATTTATATAATATATTTATGTTTTTAAATTATATAGTTTACCTGACATTCTGAAACAAGCTTAGGCATACATTCACAAATTTCAGTATTGTTTACCATAGAAAACCTACATAAACCAACTACTTTCTATTAATAGTACTCAACATTTAAAAATTCTCTTACTTAAATAGCGAGGAGGTCTGTTAGCATGTTTGCATTTGTTCTTTCTTTAGCCAAGATGTCCCAACTAAAGATATAAAATAGATTTCAAGATGCTGCAATCTCCTTATCTCCTTCGGAACATAACTAATAATATTTGATTGATTATATATTGGCTTCCCAGGTGGTGCTAGTGGTAAAGAATTCTCTTGCCAATGCAGGAGATACAAGAGACGTGGGTTTGATCCCTGTGTCAGGAAGCTTCTCTAGAGGAGGAAATGGCAACCAAGTCTGATATTCTTGCCTGGGCAATCCCATAGACAGATGAGCCTGGCAGGCTACAGTTCGTGGGGTTGCAAAGAGTCGGACATGACTGAGCACACACACACATATTATTTGTACTCAAGTTAATGTTATCTTTTTGGAAAACTGTGTTCACCACTTCTGCTGCTAAGCTGATTCATTGATGACTGATCACCTTAATTTAATTTAATTAGGGATGTGTTGCACTGGGCTTTCTGGGTGGCTCACGCACATGATATGCTAAAACTAGGTTTCATCTTGGGCTTCCATGGTAGCTCAGATGGTAAAAAATCTGCCTGTAGAGACACAGGTTCCATCCCTAGGCCAGGAAAATTCCCTGGAAAAGGAAATGGTAACACACTCCAGTATTCTTGCTTGGAAAATCCTGGGTTTCACCTTTGGTGAGACTTAGTTTACTTCTGCTATATGTTAGTTCCTCAGTCATGTCCAACTCTGCGATCCCATGGACTACAACCCATCAGGCTCCTTTGTCCATGGAATTCTCTAGGTTGTCAGTTGGCTTCCAGAGTTTTCAAATGAAATCTTGATATTTTCTGATCCCTTACTCTGGCAGGTTTAGATCACTTTTCTTAATTCCCCATGCTGTTTTTGCAACATTATATGCTTCTGTTTTCACTCTGACTCCTTGGAATTCCCGAATAGGGTAAATGCTATGAGTGCCAAAGTAACCATATACTTGAAATTCCTTGTCTCCACCAAAAGCTCTGCTGAATATTTTGCCCTGAGACAACTGATCTGAATTTCTTACAAATATATCTAATGCTCTTGTTATGTTTGAGTCTTTTGCTTGTTACTTCATCCTACCTCTAAATAGAAGTTCTAATGTGCCTACCAAATGAGGCAACATTCTTCAAAATTTAAAAGTTTACAAGGATTCTAAAAATAATATGTCTCTAAAGAATGCAGTTTTTAAATGAAGTATGCATTCTGAACCTTTGTAAGAAATTACATTATCTATTTTTTTAAATACTGATAGCAAGCCATATTCTATACTTTACATTAAAATTTATGTTAATGTAGTACTTCAGTGTCAGAGAAGGCAATGGCACCCCACTCCAGTACTCTTGCCTGGAAAATCCCATGGACTGAGGAGCCTGGTAGGCTGCAGTCCATGGGGTCACTAGAAGTCGGACACGACTGAGTGACTTCACTCTCATTTTTTCACTTTCATGCATTGGAGAAGGAAATGGCAACCCACTCCAGTGTTCTTGCCTGGAGAATCCGAGGGATGGGTGAGCCTGGTGGGCTGCCGTCTATGGGGTCGCACAGAGTCGGACACGACTGAAATGACTTAGAAGCAGCAGCAGCAGCAGTACTTCAATGTATGAATTATATGTAAATAACTACTTAAATAGCTGTTTCATAATAAATAGAATTCATCATTAGGATGGAAATGATCATTTATGCTTGCGCATTGACTTTGGGAAGGATATACAATTTCCCTCTTTTTAGATCTACATTAAAAAAAAAAAAGCTATTTAGATAAGTTACCTTGAAGGGTGCATAAATTAACAAGGCTTTTAGAAAGAGTAGTATTGAACACAATTAGCACCTGAAGACTAAGAGGTGGTTTTAGTATCCATGGTTACAGTGTTATTACTGAGAAGTCTGTCCCTCCTAACAGAGCAGAATGAGCTATTTATCTTTTTATCACTCAAGCATTGGGAGGTAGAATCATACAGAAAAAGTGACATCTTCATTTTTCACACCATATCATTTTTGTGAGTGTTAACTGATCATTTAAATTTTCTCAATTTTTTTTTTTTCAAAACTACGGAGGAGACAGAAATGGAACAGGTAGCTAGCTCGTCTTCAGTGAAAATGAGACCACAATTTGATGAAGTGGGTAAAAAGACGGAGAGTAGTTCGGGACTTGCTTTATTTAGAAATATGCATTTTGTTATCAGGAAAAAGAAAGGAATAAAGAGAATGATTTGGTGGCCTTATTCATAGAGATGATGTGTGTGTGTGCTCAGTTGTGTCTGACTCTTTGTGACCCCATGGACTGAGCCTACCAGGCTCCTCTGTCCATGGAATTTCCCAGAAAGGAATTCTGGAGTGGGTTGCTGTTTCCTACTCCAGGGGATCGTCCTGACCCAAGGATTGAACCCAGGTCTCAAACAGTTCCTGAATTGTAGGTGGATTTCTTTACCAGCTGATCCATCAGGGAAGCTCTAGATGAAATTTCAAAACTAAAGAGATTACCCAAAATGAAATATAACCTTTAAAAAGAAAACTCTGAAGGTAGAAACTTAAGATAGCTTTTATATTAAATAAGCTAATAGTTCAACTCAGTCAGTCGCTCAGTCGTGTCTGACTCTTTGCGACCCCATGGATTGCAACACGCCAGGATTCCCTGTCCACCACCGACTCCTGGAGCTTCCTCAAACTCATGTCCATCCAACCATCTCATCCTCTGTTGTCTCCTTCTCCTCCCACCTTTGATCTTTCCAAGCATCAGCGTCTTTTCCAATGAGTCAGTTCTTCACATCTGGTGGCCAAAGTGTTGGGGTTTCAGCTTCAGCATCAGTCCTTCCGGCGAATATTCAGGACTGATTTCTTTTAGGATTGACTTGTGGGATCTCCTTGCAGTCCAAGAGACTCTCAAGTGTCTTCTCCAACACCACATTTCAAAAGAATCAATTCTTCAGTGCTCAGCTTTCTTTATAGTCCAACTCTCACATCCATACATGACTACTAGAAAAACCATAGCTTGGACTAGATTGACCTTTGTTGGCAAAGTAATATCTCTGCTTTTTAATATGTTGTCTAGGTTGGTCATAGCTTTTCTTCCAAGGAGCAAGTGTCTTTTAATTTCATGGCTGCAGTCACCATCTGCAGTGATTTGGGAGCCAAAAAGAATAAAGTCTCTCACTGTTTCCATTATTTCCCCATCTATTTGGCATGAAGTGATCAGGCCGGATTCCATGATCTTAGTTTTCTGAATGTTGAGTTTTAAGCCAACTCTTTTACCTTCATTAAGAAGCTCTTTAGTTCTTCACTTTCTGCAGTAAGGTTGGTGTCATCTGCATATCTGAGGTTATGATATTTCTCCTGGCAATCTTGATTCCAGCTTGTGCTTCATACAGCCCAGCATTTCTCATGATGTACTTTGCATATAAGTTAATTAACAGGGTGACAATATACAGCCCTGACATACTCCTTTCCCAATTTGGTAGCAGTCTATTGTTCCATGTCCAGTTCTAACTGTTGCTTCCTGACCTGCACACAGATTTCTCAAGAGGCAGGTCAAGTGGTCTGGTATTCCCACCTCTTTCAGAATTTTCTATAGTTTGTTGTGATCCACACAGTCAAAGGCTTTGATGTAGTCAATAAAGCAGAAGTAGATGTGTTTTCTGGAACTTTCTTGCTTTTTTAATGATCCAGCTGATACTGGTAATTTGATCTCTGGTTCCTCTGCCTTTTCTAAATCCAGCTTGAACATCTGGAAGTTCACGGTTCACGTACTGTTGAAGCCTGGCTTAGAGAATTTGGGGCATTACTTTGCTACTGCATGAGATGAGTGCAATCATGCAGTAGTTTGAACATTCTTTGGCACTGCCTTTCTTTGGGATTGGAATGAAAACTGACATTTTCCAATCTTGTGGCCACTGCTGAGCTTTCCATATTTGCTGGCATATTGAGTGCAACATGCCGGGGTCCAGCCCCAGCTGATCCAGGGTATTCGAAGGAGAGACGGCATAGGCGAGGGTCAGGAAACAACTGCTTAATTACACTTTAATTAAGGATACAAAGAGTAATAGAATAAGGATAGCTCAGTGAGGAAATTCAGTGGAGAAAAGCGGCTGAAATAAGGATAGCTCAGTAGGAAAATTCAGTGGAGAAAAGAGGCTGAGTAGCTTGGTTTACGCGGGAGACCAATAAAACTTCAAGACAAGAAGTTTGCACCACTTACGTAGGCCGCAGGCGTCCTTCCGTTCTCCCGAAGGAGAGGAGACACTGAGGCCTCCCAGGTCGGATCTTAGAAGCCCAGGCATAATTAGCAAGCATGGTGGGTTCCGCGCTCCAGATGGAGACTCAGCTGGAATTTGGGAGAGAGAGTGACATGGGGAGACCAAGTTTCAGTGAACAAGGCCCACACTTTATTTTCCAAAGTAGTTTTTATACCTTAAGTTATGCATAGAGGATAATGGGGGAAGGGGTGGAGTCATGCAAGGACAGCAGTTCCTGGTTCTAATCTAAGCCAGGCTTTCAAACTTATCGTATGCAAAAGTTCAGGTGATTGACATCATCTTCTGGCCCAGAGGCCTGTTAACATTTTAAGAAACTTATTTTTCTCTAAAGGTGATTATTCCAAAGTCAGGCACCAGCCTTCCAAAAAGCATTGGACAAAGCTGCATTTTACATTTCTATATACCCATTATATCAATCAATACACTGCCAAGGACACAGTAGGTAAGGAGTATGGAGACTTAGCAGCAAACATTGGCCCAACAAGTGAAAAACCCTTCACCAATACAATTTCTAATCAATCTTTTAACTACTCAAAGGAATCTGTGTTTAGGCAGTTTAGAACATCTCCTGCCTCTCACAGTTGGGAGGCTCTGAACAATCACATGTGGCCGGAAAAACCCATTCAGGCAGGCTAGAGGATTTCCAAAGGAGTTTGTAGGTTGAAACACTGTCACATCCAAGAATTATTAACTGGAGCTGTAAGCTAACTCTTTTTTCAGAGAGAGGTAGTGGGAGACAGCCCCCCATAAAGTCAGAGGTGTAGGTGAAAGCACAAAGCAGAAAGCAGGCAGACTCTGGTTTTGGGGGTAGATGCTTGAGAATTTCCAGGGGGACTCCTGAGGCTCGATCCCGCCTTTGCGTATGCCGAGCCTCCTTCCTCATGACCTTTGTCATGGGCGGAGTTCCTCACGCTGGCTCCAGGCAGTGATAGAATTCCAGTTGAGCTATTACAGATCCTCACTCAATATGCAATATGCCGGCTCCCGGCAGCAACACTTTCACAGAATCATCTTTTAGGATTTGAAATAGCTCAACTGGAATTCCATCACCTCCACTAGCTTTGTTCATTATGATGCTTCCTAAGACCTACTTGACTTCACATTCCAGGATATCTGGCTCTAGGTGAGTGATCACACTATTGTGGTTATCTGGGTCATGAAGATCTTTTCTGTATAGATCATCTGTGTATTCTTCCCACCTCTTTTTAATATCTTCTGCTTCTGTTAGGTAATATTGTTAAATATTTACCTCCTTCAAGTTATTCTGAAAAATCTGTTTAACAAAAGTCAAAATCATGGACTCTAAGTTCTTTAGTTGAGATTCTATTCAATCTATATGTATCATATTGTTTTACTTATTATGACTCAAATATATTTAGTAGTTATTAGGGCACATTTAGGAATAATTAACATGCAATATTATACATTCAGAATATACTATATTCTCATTTAATCATACATACATACATACCAATCTTGCATATGTTTTGTTAGAATGGCTCTAAAATTCACATTTTGTGTCCTTGTGAATTAATTCTTATTATGTGTCTGACTACTTATTACAAGAACATGTGTTATTAATCATTGTTACATAATTTTATATATTTTTTATTGACTTTAATTAACTGATTATTCCTATTCTTTTGGTTGATTTTTTCCTAGTATTTTTTAGGTTTTCAGAGCAGATGGTCAAAATTTTATCTTTATTCTATTCATTACTAAAGCTCTTATTTCTGTCTAAGTCATATTGGATCGATTAAAAACAAAATTACATGATCATATAGCAGCAGGTGATTTTATGCTTCTTTTGATTTCAGTAGAAATACTTTATTTTACCATTAAAAGTATTTTTTCTATGACTTGAGCCCTAATCTTCCTAATACCTTAAAATTTATAGTGTCTTAAGATTTTCACAAGTATCTGTGTGGGTATATGTATGTGTGTGTGTGTTTTTAGTTAAGAATGGGTACTGAATTTGAGGTCTTCCCTGGTGACTCAGATGGTAAAGAATCTGCCTTCAATGCAGGAGACCTGGATTCAATCTCTGGATTGGGAAAATCTCCTGGAGAAGGACATGGCAACCCACACAAGTATTCTTGCCTGGACAATTCCATGGACAGAACAGCCTGGCGGGCTACAGTCCATGGGATGGTAAAGAGATGGACACAACTGAGCAACTAACACACACACACACATGCTGAATTTGAATTAAAAAAAATGTTCTTTGTTTTGAATCATGATAATCATATGATTATTTTCTTCCTTTGTACATTAGTTAACCTAATGATATGCAGTATTTTCATATAGTTTAGGTGTAAATAATATAACCAATAAAATATACTTGTAGACCTTTCTTCTTCTGGAAAATGTTCTGGCAAGTTCCTTAATGTAATTGATCTATTATGACTAAATTCCAGAAGATTTCAGAAAGAAGGAATATAGCTTCTTGTAGGTAGAGGCCAGATATTTTATTTTTTAACTTAAGTGTATTAGTTAGGATTCAGTCAGAAAATACACATACTCTAGATTTAGGACAATGAAATAACTAAAAGATGAAATAGCAAGAAATGTTCATTTCTAGGGCTAGAGGGACAAAGAGTAAATCATGTAACTAGATATCAGGAGCTCCTGTCAAACAGGTGGAAACTAAAAAAGTACTAGCTCCTTTTGGTTAGAGCTGAGATCACAGAAGTTAAAAGCTGTCTAGTGAAGATTCAGCTGCTCCAAGAAAAAGATGAAAAATATACCATCTTGCCCCACCTCCCAACTTTGTCTTCTGCTGAAGACTCTCATTGACTGAATCGCCTTAAAAGCAAGTAGGCAAGAGATTATGATTTATAATCATATAATTTTCTGCAATACAGAGCAGGACAGGAAAGGATTCAGGATGGATTCCAAGGCAAATAGAAAGATGACCATAGCCCTGCAGATGAAGGCTACTGTGTTTTGTTTGATGGGAGGGGAAATTTAGGAACATCTACAGAAGAATAGCTGTGTCACAGTCCAAAGGGTTTAGAAATTTACCTGTCATTGCAAAGTTATAACTTTTATTTCAAATTGAGTATTACTTTGTTTGAGATTCTAGGAAACTGTATCATACCTCTAATAATATGAAATTACAATGCTAAAGCACTAATTGTGCATTCATTTTATTTAATGTATAATAGAATTATCTAAAGTACTTGTCTAATTTGTTTCTTCTCTCAGTAGAGAGAAATGACAAGCAATATCAATTTGAAATCACACAGTTGAAATTAGGCAATAAATTAATCGGCATTATAAGTTTGATTTCCTACCCCAAAATGAACATATTAATTTGAGCAATTTAAAACTCATTGAAATTGTTTTGAGAAGTCAGGCTTGCAACCTATTATGGTCTCTCAGAAGCCTTACTGACAGTTTTAGAGAAGCTGCAGGGACAACTGGAAAAGACAAATTTATTTATTTCTCCTGAGCCAATATCAACAGCATGGGACCTCGAGATGCTTATTGCAGAGGGAGGTTGATGACTCCTGTAATGGGTAACTCTGATGTGCTGAGTAACATTGAGACTGTTTTTAAAGTCTTAAACTGGTTTGAATATAGCCTTCATCCCTTTAATTGACAAATTGATATGTGTAGTTAAAATACTCTTCTGACCATACATGTATATAGGGAAAAACATTTAAACCTGTATGTTTTGCTCTAAAGTTTACTAATACCAGTGATAGAAAATCAACTTGGCAACCCATGAAATGCCTCATTAACAACACTTCCCCTCCAAAAAAGAAGAAAGGAAAAACTTGCTCCATTCATTTGTCATAAGTATGTGTATAATGGTTAAAAAGGAGAAACAATGCTATTGGATTTCATTTGGCAGAAATGATACCTATAGAAAAAAGTGTCTTTTCATAGGGAAAGCTCACAGCATCCAAAGAAAATCAGTTCTAATACATGTATTGACCAGTGTTTCTATTGAGGGCTGTCTTCACATACAAATACAGTCATCAACTGTCTGTGGACCTAATTTATAGGTCTCCTAGGAATACCTTGACTCTTGGAGGATTTGCTTTCATTAATCTAGATTTAAGCATTCTCAAAGCATATATTTATGTTTCAAGTGGGAAAAGAAAGGAAGAAGATTGATTAGTACTTCCTGTCGAGTTTTCTGTTACTTATTTGTAATACACATTTATTGAGCATATATCTCTATGAGGCCAATTTGTAAATTGTTTTGAGTGTTTTATTTATCAAAATACTCTTATGAAGTAATCAAGTAGCTGCCTGTGTGTGCTTAGTCACTCAGTCCTGTCCAATTCTTTGCAACCCCATGGACTGTAGCCTGCCAGGCTCCTCTGTCCATGGAATTCTCCAGGCAAGAATAATGGAGTGGGTTGCCATGCTGTCCTCCAGGGGATCTTCCCAACCCAGAAATTGAATCCAAGTGTCCTGCATTGCAAGTGGATTCTTTACCAACTGAGCCACCAGGGAAGCCCAAGTAGCTACATATACCATTTCAATTAACAGAGTTCAATTTACACTTCAATTTACCACTTCAATTTACTGATGATTACAGAACTCAATTAGCTTACCCATTATCATACTGCCAAGAAATAGTGGAGTGTAGGTTCAAACCCAAATCTCTCAGAATCCAGGATCTGACTATTTAAACATTTAAAAATAATTCTTCAATGTTTACTACCTACATTTGGAAAGAAAAGGAGGGCTAACAAGACTCAATAACTTATAGAATAAAAATCCAGCTAGTCATTTGAAGAATTAGAATTGAAATCTAGATATTCCATACTATGCCATTCCACTCTGAAACTGTAACATAAAATGCCTCAACATCACAGTGTAAAAGAAACAGAATGTTTAAATACAGAAGACTTTGAAGGGAGAGGGACTCAAAAGCCTGTAACGATCCAGATAAACACAGGTAGCTCACTTATTTGTGAATGATTAATTCTAACTAAATAGAACTTACATTCCTCAAAACTCTGAAAACCAAATCTAAATTTCTCAATGTCTCAGCTCAACCTATGTAATTTAATAGATTTCTTAGTCTTAATGTTGAAATGCCAAAGGGTAAACATACAACACCCCACTCCAGTTGCCCAGAAAATCCCATGGATGGAGGAGCCTGGTAGGCTGCAGTCCATGGGGTTGCAAAGAGTTAGACACGACTGAGCGACTTCACTTTCACTTTCCACTTTCATGCATTGGAGAAGGAAATGGCAACCCACTCCAGTGTTCTTGCCTGGAGAATCCCAGGGACGGGGGAGCCTGGTGGGCTGCCGTCCATGGGGTCGCACAGAGTCGAACACGACTGAAGCGACTTAGCAGCAGCAGCAGCAAACATACAATATATGATAGTATCACATCACTATTAACAGCAGCAAAATAAAACATACTGAAGAGTTGCTCTGGGACAGGCAATGAGTTTACTTAATATACCATGAAATACACTATTATTACAAATAATACATTTATAAATTATTCCCATTTTGTAGTTGAGGAAATAAGCTGAAACTTGCTAATCAACATTTCCAAGATCACACAGCTAGGAAGTTCAAGAGTTGGCATCTGAATGTATATTGTCAAACTACAATGTTCACACTCAACTATTAAGTAATGTTTATGCTAATCTAGCTAAAAGCTTAGTACGTCACTACATATAATTAGTTTATTAAATATCATAAGATATATGCAATAAACAATTGGAAATATTTTAGTTATACATATATGTGGAGAGATGAAGAGAAGATAATCCAGCTGTGTAAGTGGTATGAGAACTCTAGATGGTATAATGATAACTGTTTCTTCACTACTCAGTAACTAATACTCATAAATTATAAACTAGTGCAAAATCTGGTGGAATATTTCTGTAGCTATGACAATGATATTGCAAAATTTTCACCACTGTATACTTACAGAGTACTTATCTCTGAGAAGTAAAAAGCTGTTTGTAGACTTATGCAATTATCACTTCAATTATTTTTCCCTTGAATCCTCTGCTGTTAATAGTCTTTAAAAAATATAATAAACATAGAAAGTCATTCTCCAGTCATTGAGGGATTTTGGATAAGTATGTCTATAATATTTCAAGATGGCAAAATACCTTTAAAAATTGACATGATGTATATCTAACCCATCAACAATAAAACCTGGGGGTGGAGTATACTGTTATACAGTGAAACTTATTTTTTCAATCTAATTGTCTGAACTTCCTGTGACCATTATAAGTGTCAACCATGTTCACACAAAATTGCTGAAGGTCGATGCCTCTAATATTAAGTTATGTCGTACAGAGCTTAAGTTTAATGACTTCAGAAGAAGTTGACAGATTGTGAATAAGAATAGGTTGCTATTCTGTCAATAAAAGTTGCTATCAATGACTAAAATAATGTCACTGGTCACCACTGAATTAAGGTTATGTTTTAATGACTCTCTCCCCATGACAATCAAAAAGTCTTCTAGTGTAAGATATCACACATATTAATCTAATTCAAGGAGATTGAAAACAATGGATATATTCCCAGTGAATAGCAACCCTCAAGAAATAATTGAAATATTTCCTGGTTGACAGTGTCACATTCAGCAGGAAGATAATAATTCTACATAGATTTCTCTTTATCATAAAGTCTATTGCTGCATTTTATTAAGTGTGAATTTATACCATAATTATTACCATTAGTCTTTGAAATAGCACATGCACAGGTTAGCTTTCTTAAACTATTTTGACATTTTTATGGCCCCTAATCATTTTCCCTCATCTTATTAAACCTATGTCCCAAATAGCAAGCTATTGTTTTCTGCCTTGCCAGGGCAAATGATGTAATCAGTTGTTTCTAACAGGTCTTAAACATTCTATTAAATAGGTAGTATTTGTGTTAAATCACATAAAAGGTGGCTCATGACTTAAACTTTTCTAGGTTTTCTTTGAAAGAAGGGGCCCAGGATGGAGTCCAGGTTGAAATAATGCTGAGTATCTAACTCATAATAATCTCAGAGTAAGGGGGGAAAAGTCTCCTTTTTGGTGAATCAAATCAGGGAAAGAAGGGTCATCTTAAGAAGAATCATCTTTAAGATATTTTCTTAGATAATATTTCTTATTGGGCATAAAATTATCTAGGGATATGATTTCTGTCTTGGATCCTGGCCAAGGAAATAGGATAAAATGGGAGGAAGTAGAAAGGAAAAGAAGTAAAGGCAGGTAGATAACTTTGATCTACTTTTGTGATTCTCTGTCTTAATAGGCATTCCTTTTGAACAAGAGATTGTAGATGAGAAAAACTGAGATCCACTCTTTCCTTTTTTTGACTTCTTTTATACTTTCACACTGATGACTTGCAAAACACTTCCAGTTTCTAGAAGAGAATTAAATTCTACAGCTTATTTATCCAAACACTTTTTCTCCAAATAAAATTTAATACTGGATGTCATCAAGGTGTATACGTATTCCATAGTCACTAACAGTTCTCTGAAATAGGCATATTCTATTGTCACTTGTTGCAGAAGACTCTTGAGAGTCCCTTGGACTGCAAGGAGATCCAACCAGTCCATTCTAAAGGAGATCAGCCCTGGGTGTTCTTTGGAAGGCATGATGCTAAAGCTGAAATTCCAGTACTTTGGCCACCTCATGCGAAGAGTTGACTGATTGGAAAAGACTCTGATGCTGGGAGGGATTTGGGGCAGGAGGAGAAGGGGATGACAGAGGATGAGATGGCTGGATGGCATCACTGACTCGATGGATGTGAGTCTGGGTGAACTCCAGGAGTTGGTGATGGACAGGGAGGCCTGGCGTGCTGCAATTCATGGGGTTGCAAAGAGTCGGACATGACTGAGCGACTGAACTGAACTGATCGTCGCTTGAGATCTCAGTTACATAGCATATTTTGTGATACTTCCTAAGTTAAATAGTTGAGACAATATAACTTCTTCACACTCTCATGTTACATGTCATCATTTATTTAATTTATTTTTTGTTATTGTTGAAGAAATGTCTGTTACATAATATGGCATCAG
Organism: Bubalus bubalis; assembly: GCF_019923935.1. Classification (NCBI taxonomy): domain Eukaryota; kingdom Metazoa; phylum Chordata; class Mammalia; order Artiodactyla; family Bovidae; genus Bubalus; species Bubalus bubalis. The sequence goes on along the minus strand of NC_059168.1, from coordinate 17,426,669 downwards.
TTTATAACTCTTTCCACATACTCTTTAGTTTCTGTCTACAAAGTATATGTACAGTAATAAAGGCAGTCTCAAAAATTCACTTATAAGTTGGTTGTCTAGAAGTTAGAGTAAATTTTACAATATAATCAATGTAATAAATAATAGTTCTCCAGTCAGAATTTAATAATGCAAATTCTATATACCAAGATCAGTGACATAAAAATATATGAGAATGATATAAATGGAGATATCTCCTCTGCCTAGGATGAACACAAATAAAATTTTGAAAACAGGACTGTGATCATGGTAGTTTATTCTGTTTTTTGAAGGACTTCATCTTCACCTCTTCAAACCCATTTCCCCACCATGTACACTCTCAATAATATACAGCCAAGGCCTGCCCCAAATCAACCCAATTTTCTTGCCTTACGCTTCACTCTCTAATTTGAAATCTCATCCTCCTCAGTCATAACACTTTGCCTTTTTAAGAAAAAAAATCAGGCAAAGGATGAAAGAAGTCAAATTCACTTCAGTTAGACTATGAGGGATGCATAGATATAAACACTTTAAAGAAGATACTCTCATCCTTTTATTGTCTTCTACTTAGGATAGTGCTCAACAAATATTCAAAGTTCAATATGTAGCAATATTTATTTATACTATAATAATCTGTATTAATCTCAAATAATATCTATTGTTTAGTATTTACTACTATCTCATAACTATGTTTTTATAGACCCCTGCCTTGGAAAATCCCATGGATGGAGAAGCCTGGTTGGCTGCAGTCCATTGGGTCGTGAAGAGTTGGACACGACTGAGCGACTTCACTTTCACTTTTCACTTTCATGCACTGGAGAAGGAAATGACAACCCACTCCAGTGTTCTTGCCTGGAGAATCCCAGGGACAGGGGAGCCTGGTGGGCTGCCGTCTCTGGGGTCGCACAGAGTCGGACACAACTGAAGCGACTTAGCAACAGCAGCAGCCTTAAACTGACTTTTTATTATTTTTCATATATTTTCTCAATTTTAAAGAAGTTGACTTATTTAAAGGGACCAACATACATTGAGCACCTCATATGCTGTAGGCATATGGGTATGATCACTCACCTAGAGCCAGACATCTTGGAGTGTGAAGTCAAGTGAGCCTTAGGAAGCATTACTATGAACAAAGCTAGTGGAGGTGATGGGATTCCAACTTATCTATTTAACATCCTAAAAGACAGCGCTATAAAAGTACTGCACGCAATAAGCTAGCAAATTTGGAAAACTCATCAATGGCCACAGGACTGGAAACTGTCAGTTTTCTTTCCATCCCAAAGAAAGGCAATGCCAAAGAATGTTCAAACTACCACACATTGCTCTCATTTCACATGCAAAGTAAGGCTCAAAATTCTCCAAGCCAGGCTTCAGCAGTATGTGAACCAAGAACTTCTAAATGTTCAAGATGGATTTAGAAAAGGCAGAAGAATCAGAGATCAAGTTGCCAACATCTGCTAGATCATAGAAAAAGCAAGAGAATTCACCAAAACCTCTCCTTCTGCTTTATTGACTATGCTAAAGCCTTTCATTGTGTCAGTTTAGTTCAGTTCCGTTCAGTTGCTCAGTCGTGTCTGACTCTTTGCAATCCTGTGAATCACAGCATGCCAGGCCTCCCTGTCCCTCACCAACTCCTGGAGTTCACTCAAACTCATGTCCATCGAGTCAGTGATGCCATCCAACCATCTCATCTTCTGTCGTCCCCTTCTCCTCCTGCCCCCAATCCCTCCCAGCATCAGGGTCTTTTCCAGTGAGTCAACTCTTCAAATGAGGTGGCCAGAGTACTGGAGTTTCAGCTTCAGCATCAGTCCTTCCAAAGAACACCCAGGACTGATCTCATTTAGGATGAACTGGTTGGATCTCCTTGCAGTCCAAGGGACTCTCAAGAGTCTTCTCCAACACCACAGTTCAAAAGCATCAATTCTTCAGCGCTCAGCTTTCTTCACAGTCCAACTCTCACATCCATACGTGGCCACTGGAAAAACCATAGCCTTGTCTAGATGGACCTTTGTTAGCAAAGTAATGTCTCTGCTTTTGAATATGCTATCTAGGTTGGTCATAACTTTCCTTCCAAGGAGTAAGCCTCTTTTAATTTCATGGCTGCAGTCACCATCTGCAGTGATTTTGGATCCCAAAAGAGTAAAGTCCGACACTGTTTCCACTGTTTCCCATCTATCTGCCATGAAGTGATGGGACCAGATGCCATGATCTTAGTTTTCTGAATGATGAGCTTTAAGCCAACTTTTTCACTCTCCTCTTTCACTTTCATCAAGAGGCTTTTTAGTTACTCTTCACTTTCTGCCGTAAGGGTGGTGCCATCAGCATAACTGAGGTTATTGATATTTCTCCCGGCAATCTTGATTCCAGTTTGTGCTTCTTCCAGCCCAGCGTTTCTCATGATGTACTCTGCATAGAAGTTAAATAATCAGGGTGACAACATACAGCCTTGACGTACTCCTTTTCCTATTTGGAACCAGTCTTTTGTTCCATGTCCAGTTCTAACTGTTGCTTCCTGACCTGCATATAGGTTTCTCAAGAGGCAGGTCAGTCTGTCTGGTATTCCCATCACTTGAGATGGGAATACCAAACCACCTGACCTTCTCCTAGAAATCTCTGTGCAGATCAAGAAGCAATAGTTAGAACTGGACATGGAACAACAAAAGTGAAGTCACTCAGTCGTGTCCGACTCTTTGTGTCCCTGTGCACTGTAGCCTACCAGCCTCCTCCCTCCATGGGATTCTCCGGGCAAGAGTACCGGAGTGGGTTGCCATTTCCTTCTCCAGGGGATCTTCCTGACCCAGGGATTGAACCTGGGTCTCCCATATTCCAGGCAGATGCTTTAACCTCTGAGCCACCAGGGAAGAGCAGAATGAAACAACAGAATGGTTCCAAATTGGGAAAGAGTACGTCAAGGCTGTATATTGTCATACTGCTTATTTAACTTATATGCAGTGTACATCATATGAAATGCCAGGCTGTATGAAGAACAAGCTGGAATCAAGACTGCCAGGATAAATATCAACAACCACAGATATCCAGATGACACTACCTTTATGGGAGAAAGTGAAGAGCCTCTTGATGAAAGTGAAAGAAGGGAGTGAAAAAGTTGGCTTAAAAGTCAACATTCAAAAAACTAAGATCATGGCAACTGGTCCCATCACTTCATGGCAGATAGATGGGGAAACAATGGAAACAGTGAGAAGCTTTATTTTAGGTGCTCCCAAATCACTGCAGATATTGACTGCAGCCATGAAATTAAAAGATGCTTGTGCCTTGAAACAAAATCTTTGACCGACATAGACAGCATATTAAAAAGCAGAGACATCACTTTGCTAACAAAGTTCTGTTTAGTCAAAGCTATGGTTTTTCCAGTAGCCATGTATGGATGTGAGCATTGGGCCATAAAGAAGGCTCAGCACTGAAGAACTGATTATTTTGAACTGTGGTGTTGGAGAAGACTTTTGAGAGTCCCTTGGACTGCAAGGATATTCAACCAACTGGAGTGGGGTGCCATTGCCTTCTCCAATTGAAACCTAGTTCTGAGTTCAAATTCTATACTCTTTCTGTCAAAATAAACTGAAATAGGAAATGAGTTAAAGGCTAAAATTATGGTAAATGTAGCAAAATGTAAATAAAGATTTCAGAAAATATAGAAGAGTGTTGTTCTTGTTTTTTGTGGTGGGACTCTTGGGCATGACAGAGAACGAGATGATTGGGTGGGTCATCCAACCAATGGACACGGGTTTGAGTGAACCCTGGGAGATGGTGAAGGACAAGGATGCCTGGAGTGCTGCAGTTCATGAGGTCACAAAGAGTTGGACATGACTTAGCAACTGAATCTCTGCTGCTGCTCCTAAGTCACCTCAGTTGTGTCTGACTCTGTGCAACCCTATGGACAACAGCCCACCAGGCTCCTCTGTCCACGGGATTCTCTCTCTAGGCAAGAATACTGGAGTGGGTTGCCATTTCCTTTTCCAAACTGAACTTCAACAAGACTGAAAAAGAATTTTTAAAATGGATGAATGAATAAATAGTTTTCTAATCATCAAATAGAAAGATTCCTATTTCTTAACTTGAGAAAATAAAACTTTTATTGATACAGTTTTCCTTTTAGTGCACAAATTGGTTTGTAGTTTTATGTCTTTCCATGTACAGCCCTAAAATATTTCATTCCTTTCACTTAGATACTTATAAATGGTAGTTGACACTTCACATATCTGACAAAGCTATTGTGTTTGATAATAATAAAACTTACTAACCAAATTTTCTATGTTCTATGAATAAAAAATGAAAATTGCTCACAGGCAGTTTCTCTGTAGAGGAAGAATAGTAGAAATTTAAGCAATTTCCTGTGATTTGCATCAAGCCAGGAAGCTAATCTGAATCGTTCATACATTTTTTGTCTTAACAGAATAGAAGGGCTCTTGCCAGAAATTACCCTGATGGTTGACTCTCAAAACACAAGTTGGGATTTGGCTTCCTGGTTTTGAATCATATGCAGGAATTAAATACTTCATTTATCCTCTTCCCAGGAGATCATCTGAATGTGGTAAGTCACCATCAACTTTACTGTTTAGCTTTTCAGACCAGTTGAAAAGAATTATACCAACATTATTTGATTCCTTTCTGATTTGGCTCTTAAATATCAAGATCTCTCTTATAGGAGAGATCACAAGTTTTAACATGAGTCTGAGCAAACTCCAGGATATTGTGAAGAAGAGGGAAGCCTGGCATGCTGCACTCCATGGGGTCACAAAGAGTCAGACACAACTTAGCAACTGAACAATGAACAACAATGCTAATTAGAAAATATTTAGAACTGAGAAATCTGCAGAACATATTAGGGTTAGTGGCTCATTTTAACTCATCTTAAAACACAAGTTTAACCATATAGACCTTTAGCCATTAGCCCAATCTATCTCTGTGACATTTTGAATCCAGGAGATTAATTTATTACTTCCTTGCATTTTAAATTATAAAATTATTTGACTGGATTAACTTTGAGTTAAAGTCTGTGTGAATTAAAGTGTGGCCTTGAAAGAAGTAAAAATGAATTTCATGATTTAACTTAGGTACAAAGATTGAGTGATATGTCTTTCAGTCTGTCTTTTTTTCACATAATTATTGATTTTGTTAGGTAGGGCTAGATTATGCTGCCAATTATCAGTGGATTCAAATAACAAAGGTGTGATTTTTGCTCAAATTACATAAATGATATAGTCAGCAAATTCAGTCAGAGACCCAATCAAAACAGCATCGGGAGAGAAACATAGAATCTAAATCATACAGTGACTTTTCACCCTCTGCATGGCAGTGAGATACGCTATGTAATCTCCCATTTTGTTGTCCAAAGAAATTCTCATTATCATGCCTACCTCCAAAATCAATTGAGAAGTGCAGCTTATCATGTGCACCGAATGACCGAGCACCAGAAGTGTATGATGATCAATACCAGTGACTACCACATGATTCTTTATAGCACACATTTCCTTTTCTCTCCCAGCAGCATAGAGGTTGCAATATCAAATCCTCACACTGAAAAATCTGGGACAGAGTAGACTGAGCTACTTGCTTGCTACAGAGTCTAGACCAAGTTTCTAAAACTCAGTGCCTGTTTCTTCATCTGTAAATGGTGAAAGCAATGACTCCTCCATCACAGGCAAATTTCCAGTTTTTACAATGAGCTGTTTTTGAGCATTTTTCCTTTTACCTTTATTATTTCTTTACCAGCACTCCACCATCTTAATTAATTTAGCTTTATATCAGATTTTGATATGTGGAGGGCAAGTATACCCTCACATATCTTAAAAATTGCAAAACTGTCCTTTATTTCCTACATGAATTTGTAAAACTTTAAGAAAAGGTATTTAATATTTACACTGAAGTTAAATGTCAGGTAACAATTGACTATTGTATGATATTGAGACTTTCTAGCCACTAACCCTAATCTGTTCTACAGATTGTTCAGTTCTAAATATTTTCTAATTAGCATTGTTGTTCATTGTTCAGTTGCTAAGTTGTGTCTGACTCTTTGTGACCCCACGGAGTGCAGCATGCCAGGCTTCCCTCTTCTTCACAATATCCTGGAGTTTGCTCAGACTCATATCCATTGAGCCAGTGATGCCATCCAACCATCTCATCTGTCATCCCCTTCTCCTCCTGCCTGCAATCTTTCCCAGCATCAAGTTCTTTCCAAATGAGTCAGCTCTTCTCATTAGGTGGCCAGAGTATTGGAGCTTTAGCATCAGTCCTTCCTGAATATTCAAGATAGATTTCCTTCAGGATAGACTGGTTTGATCACTTTGCTGTTCAAGGGATTCTCAAAAGTCTTTTCTAGCACTGCAGTTCAAAAGCATCAATTCTTCGGTGCTCAACTATCTTTATAGTCCAATTCTCACATCCATATGTGACTACTGGAAAAATCACAGCTTTGACAATAAGGACTTTTGTTGACAAAATGATGTCTTTGCTTTTTAATATGCTGTCTAGGTTCGCCATAGCTTTTCTTCCAAGGAGCAAGTGTCTTTTAATTTCATGGTTGCAGTCACAGTCCACAGTGATTTTCAAGCCCAATAAAATAGAATCTGTCACTGCTTCCATTTTTTACCCACCTACTTGCCTTGAAGTGATGGGACTGATGCCATGATCTTCGTTTTTTGAATGCTGAGTTTTAACCCAACTTTTTCACTCTCCTCTTTCACTCTTACCAAGAGACTCTTTATTTCCTCTTCACTTTGGTAGCTTCACTTTCTGCCTTTAGAGTGGTATCACCTGCGTATCTGAAGTTGTTAATGTTTCTCCTGGCAGTCTTAATTCTAGGTTGTGAGTCAGTCAGTCTGGTATTTTGCATGATGTACTCTGCATATGTTAAATAAGCAGGGTGACAATATACAGCCTTTTTGTACTCCTTTCCCAGTTTTGAAGCAGTCTGTTGTTCTACGTATAGTTCTAACTTTTGCTTTTTTGTCCTGCATACAGGTTTCTCAGGAGACAGATAAGGTGTTCTGGTATTCCCACCTCTTTAAGAATTTTCCAAGCTTTGTTGTGATCCACACAGTCCAAGACTTTAGCATAGTCAGTGAACCAGGAGTAGATGTTTTCTTTTTTTATTTCCTTGCTTTTACTATGATTCAGTAGATGCTGGCAGTTTGAAATCTGTTTTTTCTGCTTTTTCTAAACTCAGCTTGTACACTGGAAGTTCTTGGTTTACATACTACTGAAGCCTAGCTTGAAGGATTTTGAGCATTTCCTTGCTAGCATGCGAAATGAGCAGTTGTTCAGTAGTTCGAGCATTCTTTGGTATTGCCTTTGGGAATGCAATGAAAACTGACTCTTGAAGGGCACACACAAAACCTTGTGTGCAGTAGGACCCAAGGAGAGGAGTAGTGATGTCACAAAAGACTGAGTCAGACCTGCCTGTGAGCATTATAAGGGTCTCCAGAGGAGGAGGCATGGGTTGGAAGTTGTGTGCTGTGGGGACAGGGCACTGGCAGAAGCAGTTCCGGGAGGTATGTGTTGACATAAGTCCTTTTTGGAGGTCTCCATCCTGGAGGAGGGCATGGCAACCCACTTCAGCATTCTTGCCTGGAGAATCCCTATGGACAGAGGAGCCTGGCAGGCTATGGTCCATGAAGTCACAAAGACTCAGACACAACTGAGGGACTAAGCATATAGTAGCCCTACCATAGAGCTTGTAAACTCCAGGATTGGGCCACCTTAGGCCAAAGGACTAATAGGGAGGGAACACAGCCCCTCCAATTAGCAGACAATTGGATTAAAGATTTACTGAGCATGGCCTTGCCCACCAGAGCAAGACTCAGTTTTCCCCACAGACAATCTTTCCCTTCAGGAAGCTTGCACAAGCCTCTTACCTTCATCCATCAGAGAGCAGACAGAAGTAAGAACTATAATCTCACCACCTCCAGAAAGAAAACCACAATCACAGAAAGTTAACCAAAATGATCACATGGATCACAGCCTTGTCTAACTCAATGAAACTATGAGCTATGCCATGCAGGGACACTCAAGACAGAGGGGTCATGGTGGAGAGTTCTGACAAAACACGGTCCCCTGCAGGAGGGGATGGCAAGCCACTTCAATATTCTTGCCTTGAGAACCCCATGGTCAGTGTGAATTAGCACTATGATTTCTTAATTCATTTATTATTTAGCAGCATTTCTTTTAAGTTCCCAAAATTGTATTTTATAATTTGTTTTTTATTGATTTCTAATTTTGACATGTATTTAAAGAAAATTATACATATGTTACTGATTCTTTGGTATTATTTTCTTTATGTGTCCCTCTTAAACTCTATTTAGATATTTTATTGTTTTGTAATCTGAGAGTCCCTTTCTCTTTAACAGTTAAGTTTATGTACTCTATACTTATTTTGGCTATTGATATATTTGGTACCATTTTTACCATGTTTTGGCCAACAGTTTTCCCCATATTACTGTGTATGTGTGTGTGCTTGATTGCTCAGTTGTGTCTGACTCTCTGTGGCCCCATGAACTGTAGCTTGCCAGCCTCCTCTGTCCATGGAATTTTCCAAGCAAGAATACTGGAGTGGGTTGTCATTTCCTATTCCAGGGGATCGTCCTGACCCAGTGATTGCACCGGCGTCTCCTGGGTCTCCTGCATTGGCAGGTGGATTCTTTACCACTAGTACAAACTGGGAAGCCCACATTACTATGGAGACATATAAAGATCTAATATAGTCATTTTAACCTCAGTTAATAAATTGTTGTTTATTTCCCTATTAGAAAATGTTTCACCTTTTTTGTCATTATAGATAGTATTGAGGATGCTCGTATACATCTCTTTGTTTACATATATGAGAGAAATTTTGGATAGACACTGAAAACTACTGGTCTCAAATTTTACATCTTCAACTTTAGTAGCAATCGCTAAGCTGCTGCCAAAAGTAGTTGTACAAATGAAAAACCCATCATCAATTAGTATGTTAATTTATCTCAAATTAATAAATTATCTCCTTATTAATAAAATGGATTCAAGTAAAAGTATTGAAATTCACACTACAAATTAAGGCTTGAATGCTAATAATACTGGGATATCAGAGTACTCCAAAAAGGGTTCCTTTTCCCTCAAATGTTTTAAAAGTACTCTGATTCTGTAGTACCTGGAGATTTCTTAATTACTCTTTGTTTGCCAAAATGTTTGCTTTCCAGTGGAATAGCCCCGTTCGGTATTTGTCATTTTTTATTGGTATCCCTTGTCGAGCTTCTGCCACTGACAATCTTCTCTACCCCTGTGATTTTTGTGATAGGCCATTTAGTCCAGCTTTCACCTCGCTGCTGGCCTAAATGATGACGACTCCTTCCTGCTTCATCTTGTCCAGTATTATCAACCTTTGGCTATCATTATCTTTCTGATATCTTAAACACAACCTTAAAATAAACCAATGGTGTAATGTAGTATTAAAATCACTTGTATACTCCTACTAGATTGCATTAATAGAAGTTTAGAGACTAGAACATAATACTATTAAACTTGTGTTGCATACCATTCAAACCACATGAATTAGTATTGTGTTGAATTCTGGGTGACATATTTTAAAAGAGGAATTGAAAAATAAGAGAGAGTACAGTGAAGGGCATCCAGAATGGTGAGCTGATGGAAGTGCATGAAGCACAGTGGGGGAAAAAATGAAAGAGAAGGAGAGAAAGTGAGAGAGAGAGAAAAAAAGAAAAAATAAAAAAAGAGGAAGAAGACTAGAAAGTTTCTCCCCAGAGAAAAGAGGTCTTAGTGGAGACACATGACAGCTGTCTTCAAATATCTAAAGCTCTGTCAAGGGACAGAGAAAGAGCATAAAGTTATTCTTTGTCACTGTTGAAAGCAGAATCAGGATTAATATGTGACTTAGAAAGACATGGCTCCCAGTCCACTTAAAGAAGATACTGGTCACTGTCACGTTCATCTAGCGAAAGAACTATCTGCCTTGAGACATAGTAAATCCCTCGAGTTCTGTATGTTGCAATATATAGTAGATCACTAGAGGGAGCAGGATATGTCACCATCTTTAAAATGTCTTTGAATCAAATACCCTACACATGGAGAAAAAATATGTATTTTAAAACGTGCATTTGTGTGTAAACATATAGTCCTTATATGTATTATCATATAGAATAACATTGAAATAAATATTTTATATATGTAATGTATTTTCAAATGCTTTGACGAGTGAAAGGGAAAGTTGCTCAGTCATGTCTGACTCTTTGTGTTTGACTCTTTGTGACCCCATGGTCTATACAGTCCATGGAATTCTCCAGGCCAAAATACTGGAGTGGTTAGCCTTTTCCTTCTCCAGATCTTCCCAGCCCAGGGACTGAACACAGGTCTCCCACTTTGCAGGCAGATTCTTTAACAGCTGAGCCACAAGGGAGGCCCACTTTGACTAGAGCATTTATTATAAATAATATTTAAAATTGTTCCCCAAATTCAATGCTTTATATTTATATTACTTATTTATAATTTTAAGTCACAAAATTGTACGTTCAGAAGTACGATTAATTACATTCTAATGCTAGACTCATTTTCACTTTTCACTTTTATGCATTGGAGAAGGAAATGGCAACCCATTCTAGTGTTCTTGCCTGGAGAATCCCAGCGATGGGGGAGCCTGGTGGGCTTCCGTCTACGGGGTCGCACAGAGTCGGATACGACTGAAGTGACTTAGCAGCAGCTAGATCATGAACTCCTTATTGCCAAATTCAGACTTAAATTGAAAAAGTAGGGAAAACTACTAGACCATTCAGGTATGACCTAAATCAAATTCCTTATGATTATACAGTAGAAGTGAGAAATAGGTTTAAGAGACTAGATCTGATAGACAGAGTGCCTGATGAACTATGGACGGAGGTTCGTGACATTGTACAGGAGACAGGGATCAAGACCATCCCCATGGAAAAGAAATGCAAAAAAGTAAAATGGCTGTCTGAGGAGGCCTTACAAATAGCTATGAAAAGAAGAGAAGTGAAAAGCAAAGGAGAAAAGGAAAGATATAAGCATCTGAATACAGAGTTCCAAAGAATAGAAAGAGAGCTAAGAAAGCCCTCCTCAGCTATCAATGCAAAGAAATAGAGGAAAACAACAGAATGGGAAAGACTAGAGATCTCTTCAAGAAAATTAGAGATACCAAGGGAACATTTCATGCAAAGATGGGCTCGATAAAGGACAGAAATGGTATGGACCTAACAGCAGAAGATATTAAGAATAGATGGCAAGAATAAACAGAAAAACTGTACAAAAAAGATCTTCACGACCCAGATAATCACAATGATGTGATCACTGACCTAGAGCCAGACATCCTGGAATGTGAAGTCAAGTGGGCCTTAGAAAGCATCACTACAAAGCTAGTGGAGGTGATGGAATTCCAGCTGAGCTATGTCAAATCCTGGAAGATGATGCTGTGAAAGTGCTGCACTCAATATGCCAACAAATTTGGAAAACTCAGCAGTGGTCACAGGACTAGAAAAGGTCAGTTTTCATTCCAATCCCAAAGAAAGGCAATGCCAAAGAATTCTCAAACTACCACACAATTGCACTCATCTCACACACTAGTAAAGTAATGCTCAAAATTCTTCAAGCCAGGCTTCAGCAATACGTGAACCATGAACTTCCTGATGTTCAAGCTGGTTTTAGAAAAGGCAGAGGAACCAGAGATCAAATTGCTAACATCCACTGGATCATCAAAAAAGCAAGCGAGTTCCAGAAAAACATCTATTTCTGCTTTATTGACTATTCCACAGCCTTTGACTGTGTGGATCACAATTAACTGGAAAATTCTGAAAGAGATGGGAATACCAGACCACCTGACCTGCCTCTTGAGAAATCTGTATGTAGGTCAGGAAGCAGCAGTTAGAACTTGACATGCAACAGACTGGTTCCAAATAGGAAAAAGAGTACGTCAAGGCTGTATATTGTCACTCTGATTATTTAACTTATATGCAGAGTACATCATGAGAAACACTGGGCTGGAGGAAGCACAGCTGGAATCAAGATTGCCGGGAGAAATATCAATAACCTCAGATATACAGATGACACCACCCTTATGGCAGAAAGTGAAGAGGAACTAAAAAGCCTCTTGATGAAAGTGAAAGAGGAGAGTGAAAAAGTTGGCTTTAAGCTCAACATTCGGAAAACTAAGATCATGGCATCTGGCCCCATCATTTCATGGGAATTAGATGGGTAAACAGTGGAAACAGTGTCAGACTTTATTTTTGGGGGCCCCAAAATGACTGCAGATGGTGATTGAAGCTATGAAATTAAGATGCTTACTCCTTGGAAGGAAAGTTATGACCAACCTAGATAGCATATTCAAAAGCAGAGACATTACTTTTCCAAGAAAGGTCCGTCTAGTCAAGGCTATGGTTTTTCCAGTAGTCATGTATGGATGTGAGAGCTGGACTGTGAAGAAAGCTGAGGGCCGAAGAATTGATGCTTTTGAACTGTGGTGTTGGAGAAGACTGTTGACAGTTCCTTGGACTGCAAGGAGATCCAACCAGTCCATTCTAAAGGAGATCAATCTTGGATGGTCTTTGGAAGGAATGCTCCTGAAGCTGAAACTCCAATACTTTGGCCACCTCATACAAAGAGTTGACTTATTGGAAAAGCCTCTGATGCTGGGAGGGATTGGAGGCAGGAGGAGAAGGGGATGACAGAGGATGAGATGGCTGGATGACATCACCAACTCGATGGACATGAGTCTGAGTGAACTCTGGGAGTTGGTGATGGACAGGGAGGCCTGGCTTGCTGCAATTCATGGGGTCACAAAAAGTTGGACACTACTGAGAAACTGAACTGAACTGAATGCTAGAATGTAAAAATGACATTCAATAAAATTCAAAGCAAGATAAGAAATTCACAACCTTTGGCACATAGTATTGATGATTGCAAGAAAAAGACCTATAAAACTTCATGAATTTAAATGTCTTGAGAAATTCTACAGTGCAGCTGATGAGGACATGCCTAGTGAGTCTTTAGAATGTGAGCATTGCATGTCATCATCCACTAAACTTGATTACATTTCAAATATAAATATTCTCATTGAATAAGAGAACAAAGTTCCCTGTGGATTTCTAAAATTTTTGTCATTGAAAGAATTTTCATAAAATTTTAACAAAAATGCTTGTGGTATATCCATTCACTGATATTTGAAACCTGCTAAAATGTGTTTTCTTCCTTCCAAACACTATGCTTTCTTTTCTACAAAACCTCAGGTTTATTTGTGCATCCATGCACAGTCGCTGTGTCATGTCCAACTCTTTGTGACCCTAGGGACTGTAGTCCACCAGGCTCCTCTGCCCATGGGATTTTCTAGGCAAGAATACAGGGGTTGGTTGCCATTTCCTTCTCCAGGGGATCTTTCTGTCCCAGGATCTAACATGTGTCTCCTGTGTCTCCTGCTTTGGCAGTGGATTCTTTACCAATGATCCACCTTTGTCTTTCAACCTCAACTTTTTTTTTTTTTTTTTTTGTAGGTAGATCTCAGGGGTAAAAATACAATTAAAATAGACACTCAATTTAATAAAATTATATCAATAATAAGTTATATCTTACCACACTTATTATAATCACAAAACATCAAGGTAAGAACAACTCTCTACGCTGCCAAGTATTGCATACAACATTTCCATAAGACTTTTCCATAGATGGACAAAATTTAATGAAGGTTGTATTGTGTGATATAAAAAAGATGATAAATTTATACAAAAATAACATTTTCTAAGAAAATACAGTAAAAGATTTACCTTGAATTTTAATAAAATGAACACATAACCATTGTTACTCTACTCATTTATTAATACTGATTATTTGGAATCTATTCTGATAGATAATCAGTTGTTGCTTTTTTTTTCTAATTTTATTTTTTTTTAAACTTTACAAAATTGTATTAGTTTTGCCAAATATCAAAATGAATCCGCCACAGGTATACATGTGTTCCCCATCCTGAACCCTCCTCCCTCCTCCTTCCCCATTCCATCCCTCTGGGTCGTCCCAGTGCACCAGCCCCAAGCATCCAGTATCGTGCATCGAACCTGGACTGGCAACTCGTTTCATACATGATATTTTACAGGTTTCAATGCCATTCTCCCAAATCTTCCCACCCTCTCCCTCTCCCACAGAGTCCGTAAGACTGTTCTATACATCAGTGTCTCTTTTGCTGTCTTGTACACAGGGTTATTGTTACCATCTTTCTAAATTCCATATACATGTGTTAGTATACTGTATTGGTGTTTTTCTTTCTGGCTTACTTCACTCTGTATAATAGGCTCCAGTTTCATCCATCTCATTAGAATTGATTCAAATGGATTCTTTTTGATGGCTGAGTAATACTCCATTGTGTGTATGTACCACTGCTTTCTTATCCATTCATCTGCTGATGGACATCTAGGTTGCTTCCATGTCCTGGCTATTATAAACAGTGCTGCGATGAACACTGGGGTACACGTGTCTCTTTCCCTTCTGGTTTCCTCAGTGTTTATGCCCAGCAGTGGGATTGCTGGATCATAAGGCAGTTCTATTTCCAGTTTTTTAAGGAATCTCCACACTCTTCTCTATAGTGGCTGTACTAGTTTGCATTCCCACCAACAGTGTAAGAGGGTTCCCTTTTCTCCACACCCTCTCCAGCATTTATTTCTTGTAGACTTTTGGATCACAGCCATTCTGACTGGTGTGAAATGGTACCTCATAGTGGTTTTGATTTGCATTTCTCTGATAATGAGTGATGTTGAGCATCTTTTCATGTGTTTGTTAGCCATTTGTATGTCTTCTTTGGAGAAATGTCCATTTAGTTCTTTGGCCCATTTTTTGATTGGGTCATTTATTTTTCTGGAATTGAGCTGTAGGAGTTGCTTGTATATTTTTGAGATTAGTTGTTTGTCAGTTGCTTCATTTGCTATTATCTTCTCCCATTCTGAAGGCTGTCTTTTCACCTTGCTAATAGTTTCCTTTGATGTGCAGAAGCTTTTAAGGTTAATTATGTCCCATTTGTTTATTTTTGCTTTTATTTCCAATATTCTGGGAGGTGGGTCATAGAGGATCCTGCTGTGATGTATGTCAGAGAGTGTTTTGCCTATGTTCTCCCCCAGGAGTTTTATAGTTTCTGGTCTTACACTGAGATCTTTAATCCATTTTGAGTTTATTTTTGTGTATGGTGTTAGAAAGTGTTCTACTTTCAGTCTTTTACAAGTGGTTGACCAGAGTTCCCAGCACCACTTGTTAAAGAGATTGTCTTTAATCCATTGTATATTCTTGCCTCCTTTGTCAAAGATAAGGTGTCCATATGTGTGTGGATTTATCTCTGGGCTTTCTATTTTGTTCCATTGATGTATATTTCTGTCTTTGTGCCAGTACCATACTGTCTTGATAACTGTGGCTTTGTAGTAGAGCCTGAAGTTAGGTAGATTGATTCCTCCAGTTCCATTCTTCTTTCTCAAGATCGCTTTGGCTATTCGAGGTTTTTTGTATTTCCATACAAATTGTGAAATTATTTGTTCTAGCTCTGAGAAGACTACTGTTGGTAGCTTGATAGGGATTGCCTTGAATCTATAAATTGCTTTGGGTAGTATACTCATTTTCACCATATTGATTCTTCCAATCCATGAACATGGTATATTTCTCCATCTATTAGTGTCCTCTTTGATTTCTTTCACCAGTGTTTTATAGTTTTCTATATATAGGTCTTTAGTTTCTTTAGGTAGATATATTCCTAAGTATTTTATTCTTTCCGTTGCAATGGTGAATGGAATTGTTTCCTTAATTTCTCTTTCTGTTTTCTCATTTTTAGTGTATAGGAATGCAAGGGATTTCTGTGTGTTGATTTTATATCCTGCAACTTTACTATAGTCATTGATTAGTTCTAGTAATTTTCTGGTGGAGTCTTTAGGGTTTTCTATGTAGAGGATCATGTCATCAGCAAATAGTGAGAGTTTTACTTCTTCTTTTCCAATTTGGATTCCTTTGATTTCTTTCTCTGCTCTGATTGCTGTGGCCAAAACTTCCAAAACTATGTTGAATAGTAATGGTGAAAGTGGGCACCCTTGTCTTGTTCCTGACTTTAGAGGAAATGCTTTCAATTTTTCACCATTGAGGAAAATGTTTGCTGTGGGTTTGTCATATATGGCTTTTATTATGTTGAGGTATGTTCCTTCTATTCCTGCTTTCTGGAGAGTTTTTATCATAAATGGATGTTGAATTTTGTCAAAGGCTTTCTCTGCATCTATTGAGATAATCATATGGTTTTTATTTTTCAATTTGTTAATGTGGTGTATTACATTGATTGATTTCCGGATATTGAAGAATCCTTGCATCCCTGGGATAAAGCCCACTTGGTCATGGTGTATGATCTTTTTAATGTGTTGTTGGATTCTGATTGCTAGAATTTTGTTAAGGATTTTTGCATCTATGTTCATCAGTGATATTGGCCTGTAGTTTTCTTTTTTTGTGGGATCTTTGTCAGGTTTTGGGATTAGGGTGATGGTGGCCTCATAGAATGAGTTTGGAAGTTTACCTTCCTCTGCAAGTTTCTGGAAGAGTTTGAGCAGGATAGGTGTTAGCTCTTCTCTAAATTTTTGGTAGAATTCAGCTGTGAAGCCGTCTGGACCTGGGCTTTGGTTTGCTGGAAGATTTTTGATTACAGTTTCAATTTCCGTGCTTGTGATGGGTCTGTTAAGATTTTCTATTTCTTCCTGGCTCTGTTTTGGAAAGTTGTACTTTTCTAAGAATTTTTCCATTTCTTCCACGTTGTCCATTTTATTGCCACATAATTGTTGATAGTAGTCTCTTATGATCCTTTGTATTTCTGTGTTGTCTGTTGTGATCTCTCCATTTTCATTTCTAATTTTATTGATTTGATTTTTCTCCCTTTGTTTCTTGATGAGTCTGGCTAATGGTTTGTCAATTTTATTTATCCTTTCAAAGAACCAGCTTTTGGCTTTGTTGATTTTTGCTATGGTCTCTTTTGTTTCTTTTGCATTTATTTCTGCTCTAATTTTTAAGATTTCTTTCCTTCTACTAACCCTGGGGTTCTTCATTTCTTCCTTTTCTAGTTGCTTTAGGTGTAGAGTTAGGTTATTTATTTGACTTTTTTCTTGTTTCTTGAGGTGTGCCTGTATTGCTATGAACTTCCCCTTAGGACTGCTTTTACTGTGTCCCACAGGTTTTGGGTTGTTGTGTTTTCATTGCCATTGGTTTCTATGCAAATTTTGATTTCTTTTTTGATTTCTTCTGTGATTTGTTGGTTATTCAGCAGCGTGTTGTTCAGCCTCCATATGTTGGAATTTTTAATAGTTTTTCTCCTGTAATTGAGATCTAATCTTACTGCATTGTGGTCAGAAAAGATGCTTGGAATGATTTCTATTTTTTTGAATTTACCAAGGCTAGCTTTATGGCCCAGGATGTGATCTATCCTGGAGAAGGTTCCACGTGCGCTTGAGAAAAAGGTGAAATTCATTGTTTTGGGATGAAATGTCCTATAGATATCAATTAGGTCTAACTGGTCTATTGTATCATTTAAAGTTTGTGTTTCCTTGTTAATTTTCTGTTTAGTTGATCTATCCATAGTTGTGAGTGGGGTATTAAAGTACTTTTTAAATCATGGATGAAGATGAGGATCTTAATATCAGAAGAAGCTTTGACTGTTGAGTATTGCCACAGATAGAGGTCAGATTCTTACAAGTCTTCTTAAGTCATTCTGTAAGTTGCATTTAAATGTCAATCCACTCCAGTATTCTTGTTTGGAAAATTCCATGGGCCAAGGAGCCTAGTGGCCTACAGCCCATGAGGTCGCAAGGAGTCAGACACAACTGAGCAACTGAACACACACGTTATATTGACAGGACAAGAAGTAGTACTGAATCCCTATCATAAAAGACAAATAATAATTGTTCTTTTCTTTGCTACAAATATAAAAACTGGATTTGTCTTGAGTTCTCACAAATTTTCAAGATATATAGATTAAAATTAATAAAAGTATACACATCCTGCTGCTGCTAAGTCACTTCAGTCATGTCCAAATCTGTGTGACGCCATAGACGGCAGCCCACCAGGCTTCCCCACCCCTGAGACTCCCCAGGCAAGAACACTGGAGTGGGTTGCCATTTCCTTCTCCCATCCATGAGGGTGAAAAGTGAAGGTGAAGTCGCTCAGTCGTATCCGACTCCTCATGACCCCATGGACTGCAGCCTACCAGGCTTCTCCATCCATGGGATTTCCAGGCAAGAGTACTGGAGTGGGGTGCCATTGCCTTCTCTGGTACAAATCCTACCTAGTAATTAAAATGTTTAAAAATCTGAGAAAATAATGGAATGAAGGTTATCACAGGATGATTCAATTTAGTAGAGAATCCCTAAAGTTAGAGCCTTAACATTACCTAAAATGATAAGAAAGGGAGCTGAAATATTACTTATCCTGAAGAATATAAAGGCAGACATTATAAAGAGAAAACCGGCACTAAGAGAAGAGCTCGTTGTAACTCTGAAATGCGTTATTATCATTACTGTTTAAAAATGCCCCAACACAGCTGTGTGCTGAATGGCCCCAAGTAGTAGATATGCTCTTCCTCATAGACCCAACTTTATATCAATGTATCTACCAATGTAGCCTGCATTTGCATTAGTTTTTCAAGGATCTACAAGAAAAATCACAGTCAAGTAAGAAATTAAAGAGAAATCATGGTCAGGTAAGAAGGAAAAAAACAGAGAAAGAGAGAGGCAATGTTTACACCTATGATGATTTGCATACATGTGTACTACTTTCATGGGAAAACATAGAGAACAGGTCTATTCTAAAGCAGTTTTTTTGTTCTCCCCTCCCCAAATGGCTATGAGAACCTGGGTTGATGTGTCAGTAAAATTAGCCAGTGCAGTGTCTGTGGGTGGTAAATTATTAAAACTTGTCCTGTTCTATGCCCAATGCTGAATTCATGTGACAATTTTCAGATGGGGAAAAAGAGACAGAGAAAAGAAAAAGAGTGTCAAGTGCTTATTTGAAAAGGTCTTTGTCTTTCAGTTGCATATAATCTCTTTATTTCCATTGATTTTTTGCCATGAGTGGCCTTGTGAAAATCCTACCAACTGGAGTAGAGGTGTTCCACCCATGAACCTTCCAGAGCTAATAACTGAGGGACTTCAAATAAAAAAGGCATATCTACCCTTTCAACATTATCCATTTAAGCTTAAGAATAAGCTACTCAGCGCACAGAAAAATTTATATGCATTTATTGGAGTATCAGGGATACAGCTATTGTGAGGCTACATGATAAAAGAAAAGGAAATAGAAAACAGCAAGGCATTCTGGAGCGTATTAATGATGACATAGTTACGACACTCATAATGTGACCTCAAAGTCAGCAGTACTCTGGCATTTATTATGAGTGCCCAAAGTCCTTTATGAGGGCCACCTATTCGTTATTTTTTGCTAATCTAAATTAATGTTTGTCAGCCAAATATCTGGCAATATCTGGAGACATTTTTGGTTGTCACACTGCCAGTAAGAGAGTTGACTCTTACTGGGATCTCTTAGTAGAGTCGAGGGAAGTTGCTAAGTATTCTAGAATTCATAGGTTAACCCCTAAAACATAAAAAAAATCTGTACCCAAAGTTCAATAGTCCCATGTTTTAGAAAGGCTGGCCTAAATACAAATTCTTATTTCCTTCTTTGTCTCTTCTGCAAATGTATCTGCCTACAGAAACCAATGATAAGGCTGCAAACCATTTTCTGAGAAAGATTATTATTAAGAATTATGTCACCATTTATGAAGTATCACTGTCCTAGTCAAAGTCATTTAGAGTATTACTCCATCACATAAAGGGCATTATCACAATTAGATTTCCAATATCTTGAGAACAAACATGATGGAATATGTACCCAAACTGAACTTGACTGAGAATTTTTTAATTATTTCAGAAACTCACTAAATCCGTTTGAATTATTTTGGGGTGATCTGCTACTCTTGTGTATATTTTACATATTTGTTTGTAATTTGCATATATTGCATCATTTTGTAAGTCTGGAATATGTTGTGTCCTTTTGGATATACTTTATCAGCTAGTTTTCAGAATAACTATGGAGGGTAGAATTATTTCTGTGAACATTCTGTAATGAGAAAACGGAAGGTATGGAAACTAGATGACTTGCATTTCTACAGGCATACCTCATTTTATTACACTGCACTTTATTACAGTTCACAGGTATTTCATAGCAACCCTGAGTCAACAAAATTCATCAACATCATTTGTCCAATAGTATATGCTCTCTTCAGGGCTTCCCTGATGGCTCAGTGGTAAAGACTCCTTCTGCCTATATGGGAGACATGAGTTCAATCCCTGGGTCAGGAAGATCCACTGGAGAAGGAAATGACAACCCCGTCCAGTATTGTTGCCTGGAAAATCCCATGGACAGAGGTGCCTGATGGGCTACAGTCTATGGGGTTGCAAAGAGTTAGACATGACTAAGCGACTTAAAAAAAAAAAAAAGAAAACGAAAAAAAAATTTTTTTAATGTGCTCACTTGATGTATCTGATATTTTGATAATTCTCACAATATTTCAAATTTTCTCATTATTATTATAATTGTTATGGTGATCTGTGATCAATGATCTTTTTATGTTACTTCCATAATGCGCTGAAGGCTCAGGTGATGGTTAGTGTATTTTAACAATAAAGTATTTTTTAGTTAAGGTATGTACATTTTTAGACATTATGCTATTGTTCATTTTACAGAATACAGTATAATAAAAACATAATTTTTATATATACTGGGAAACCAAAAATATTGAGTGACTTGCTTTTATTGTGATATTTGCTTTATTGGGGTGGTCTGGAACCAAACCTGCGATATCTCCAAGCTATGCCAATCTTTGATTGTTGTTGTTCAGTCACCCAGTCGTGTCTGACCCTTTGATACCCCATGACTGCAACATGGCTATTTTTGATGACTAAACTGCAAAGCCATGATTCAAATTTTGGTCTTCTGCATTCAAAATAATTCTCTTATCACTTTTAAAGACTGGTGACAGAAACGCATGAACCCAAACTTAAGCAAAGGATTTAGAGAATAAGAGGGGGAATCTTAGGTAGGTATGTTAGGCTGCTGCTTAAACTGTATTATACAAGTCACAAGGCATAGGGAGGATACAAAAGAGAATAGCAAAGAGTGAGTGAGTAAATGAGCCTGCTTGAGATGGGAGTTGGGTGGTAGCACCTACGCATCACTTTCCAATATGTTTCAAAGTCAATAGTGATCCAATCCATTACTACATGTTGCATGCACATCATAGAATAGGAAATAAATCATTTCTCCTGTTTAGCAGGAAAGGAAATTAGAGTTAGGTACAAAGAATTTCAAGAATCCTCTATATTATTCAATCAGAGAAGTCATATAGGGTCATATAAGGATTTTCAAAGTAGAGAGAATAGCATGAGTAAAATCGTAGAAGCAATATTTAACATGGTGTATATGTGCTAAGTTGCTTTAGTCGTGTCTGAATCTTTGCGACCCTGTAGACTGTAGCCCGCCACACTCCTCTGTCCAAGGGATTCTCTAGGTATGAAAACTGGAGTGGGCTGCCATGCCCTCCTCCAGGGGACCTTCCTGACCCAGGGATCAAACCCACACCTCTTATGTTTTCTCCTACTGGCTTCTTTACCACTAATGCCACCTGGGAAGCCCATTTAACACAGTTCCATAATGAAAGTGAACTATAAGATGTTTGGATGGATGGATAGTATTAGTAAGATCACTAAGTCTTTTGAGCCAAGTGTTTAATGTTGTTTTAAAGGCAAAGGGGAAACACTTTACAATTATTCAAGAAAGTGATTACTTAGTTATGCTTTTGAAATATGGCAGCATAGCATAATGGTTAAGTGCCTAGTCTTTTGAATAAGATAAGTATTTCTACAACACAAAATATAGCCTTGGGCAAATGACAACTTTTTCACCTTTAAAGTAGGGATAATACTGTTACCTATACCTCTGTATGTGTGCGTGTGTGTGTGTGTGTAATCAATAAGATAACCTAGATTAGATTATGTCGGACACATCATAATTACAGAGTGAAAGGAAGCTATCATTATCATTACCAGTAATAAGCATTATATTTTTATTTTGGAAATGTCACTTTGAGTAGAGTTCGGAGAAAGCTTTTTAGAATAGCTAGACAGGGATAGGCTTCCCAGGTGGCACAAGTGGCAAAGAACCAGCCTGCCAATGTAGGAGACATAAGAGATGTGTGTTCAATCCTTGGGTCTAAAAGATACTCTGGAGAAGGGCATGGCAACCCACTCCAGTATTTGTGCCTGGAGAAACCCATGGGCAGAGGATCTTAGTGGGCTACAGTCCTTAGGGTTGTAAAGAATCAGACACAACTGAAGCAACTTAGCATGCATGCAGACAGAGATGAAAACAATTTTTAAATGTCCTTGGTATATACAGATAAGAAATTAAGATAAAGTAAGTCAATGATAAAATGCATTGAAGAAACTGGATCAAATCAAGTGATGCTAGGTAGATCTGATAAATTTTATTGACCAGGTAGATATGGGAAATGAAGGAAAGGACTCATGTTTCTATATTTGGAAAACTGAATATTTTCTTCATTGAGATGAGGTACAAAATGAGTATGTTAATGATAGAATATGGTAAATTCAATTTTGAACATGTTGCATTTAAAGATTCTGTAGGAGGCGTGAGTCAAATATATCCTTCAGTTTGTGGAATATATATACTCAAATAGAGAATAACATCCGAAACATGAATTTGAGAGTTATCATTAAATTTAGTGGGGGAAAGTGTTTTTTCTCAGTTTTGGGAGATGGCTTCTGGAATAATCTTTCCTCAATCTATCTTATTTACATCTGATTATCTGAAAGGACAATCCAGATATGAGAAACTCAGCATCTTTCATTCTCCTTTATCTTGGGGGGTCATGCTATCTATAGAAAGCATGTCTCTTGAATGTTCTTTGTCATGTGATATGCTTTGAAGACAAATAATATTTCCACAAAGCATATCACAGTCATCCATTATTGCCAATGAATGAGTGGGTAACTCCCCATTTTATTGTGTTATTTTCTGACATTCAACATTCCCAAATATATAGCTCATTTTTAAAGACATTGGTCATTTCAAAAATGTAAATATGATGTTTTCATTTCTACCTCCCTAAGTCTCTATCTTCTTTCCCTATAGGATCAGAATCCAGATAGAGAAGAAGGGCACTGTTTATTGGACCCCCTCTAAGACTATAATCTGCATACACTTATACCAGTCAAAACTATTGACATCAGTGAAGAGAAAGTTTTTAGAAAAAATACCTTAAAAGACGAGGTGGAAAACAGGGGAAATGAGAAGTGAGTTACCTTGAAGAAAGAGAAGGAGAGATCTATTTCTATGAGAAATCAATACAGAATCAAGACTATAGTATCATGCGAGCCATGGCTGCACGGCTCCAGAGCAGCGAGCAGCTGAGAGGAGATACCCTACGTCCAAGGTCAGTAGTGGTGGCCATGAGCAGATACAGCACATCCAGAGTAAGGAGCAGTGGCTGCACTTTGCTGCAGCGGCCGTGAAGAGATAACCCACGTTCAAACTAAGAGAAACCACAGTAAGACGGTAAGTGCTAAGAGAGGGCAGAGGGCAGACACACTGAAACTACAATCACAGAAAACTAACCAATCTAATCACACAGACCACAGCCTTGTCTAATTCAATGAAACTAAGCCATGCCGTGTAGGGCAACCCAAGACGCAAGGGTCTTGGTGGAGAGTTCTGACAAAATGTGGTCCACTGGAGAAGGGAATGGCAAACCACTTCAGTATTCTTGCCTTGAGAACCCCATGAACAGTATGAAAAGGCAAAAGATAGGACACAGAAAGATGAATTCCCCAGGTCGGTAGGTGCCCAATATGCTACTGGAGATCAGTGGAGAAATAACTCCAGAAAGAATGCAGACATGGAGCCAAAGAAAATACAACACCCAGTTGTGGATGTGACTGGTGATAGAAGCAAGGTCTGATGTTGTAAAGAGCAATACTGCATAGGAACCTGAAATGTTAGGTCCATGAATCAAGGTAAATTGGAAGTGGTCAAACAGGAGATGGCAAGAGTGAACATCAACATTCTAGGAATCAGCGAACTAAAATGGACTGGAAACAAGGTGAATTTAACTCAGATGACCATACTTTGGACCAAACTCCAATACTTTGGCCACCTGATGGGAAGAGCTGACTCACTGAAAAGACCCTGAAGTTAGGAAATATTGAAGGCAGGAGGAGAAGGGGATAACAGATGATGAGATGGTTGGATGGCAACACTGACTCCAAGTAGATGAGTTTGAGTAAACTCTGGGAGTTGGTGATGGACAGGGAGCCTGGCGTGCTGTGGTCCACGGAGTTGCAAAGAATTGGACATGACTAAGCGACTGAACTAAGGTGAAGTGATAGTATCATGGGAAGAAAATCTCCTGGTAGGACAGAGAGAGAAGAGTAGGAAAACCATAGTGTTACAGGAACACATGAATTGGGATCTGTTCAAAAAGGAGTTGTATGGGTGGGAGTGGGACCAGTCAATAAAACCAAGTACTGAAGATTAGTCAAGTAGATTAAGGGCTAAAATCTATCTTTAAGATTGGTAACTAGGATGCAGCTGGTAAATAGCTTAGGGTAGCTATTCCAGTTGGTGAATAGCTATTCCAGTTAACAAGGCAGGATAGCGGAGAAGTGAGCTGGATTACACTATACCATTCTTTCTAGTATAATTTTATGTGCACAAGAGTGTAGACAGATAGTTTCATGCATATTTTCATATTCTTCAACTCAAATTTTTCAAGTCAAAGAAAAGTTTCCTTAGGAGTCCTTCTGAAATTATTCTGGGACAGAATTTTTTTAATGTAGAAACAGTGATATAAGGGCTTCTCAGGTACCACAGCTGTAAAGAATCTACCAACGATGCAGGAGACTCAGGAGATCCGAGTTTATTCTTGGGCTGAGAAAATCCCTTGGAGGAGTAAATGGCAACCCACTCTAACATTCTTGCCTAGGAAATGTCTTGGACAGAGGAGACTGGTGGGCTATAGTCCATGGAGGCACAACGAGTTGGACAGGACTTAGCGACTGAGCACAATGAACACAAACAGTGGTAGAAAATGTGTGTGTTCCTTTATTTTTTATCACTGATATCCATACCTTACTTTACTCATACATGCTGATTCAGCAACAAACTTCTTGTCAGGCACAGAAATGATTATTCAGTTCAGTTCAGTTCAGTTCAGTCACTCAGTCGTGTCTGACTCTTTTCGACCCCATGAATCGCAGCATGCCAGGCCTCCCTGTCCATCACCAACTCCCGGAGTTCACTCAGACTCACGTCCATCGAGTCAGTGATGCCATCCAGCCATCTCATCCTCTGGCGTCCCCTTCTCCTCCTGCCCCCAATCCCTCCCAGCAACAGAGTCTTTTCCAATGAGTCAACTCTTCGCATGAGGAGGCCAAAGTACTGGAGTTTCAGCTTTAGCATCATTCCTTCCAAAGAAATCCCAGGGCTGATCTCCTTCACAATGGACTGGTTGGATCTCCTTGCAGTCCAAAGGACTCTCAAGAGTCTTCTCCAACACCACAGTTCAAAAGCATCAATTCTTTGGTGCTCAGCTTTCTTCACAGTCCAACTCTCACATCCATACATGACCACAGGAAAAACCATAGCCTTGACTAGACGGACCTTTGTTGGCAAAGTAATGTCTCTGCTTTGAATATGCTATCTAGGTTGGTCATAACTTTCCTTCCAAGGAGTACGGATTATTAACAAACCACAAAAAATATATTGTATAACATGAGCTGGTGAGTGAGTCATGAAAACTTAAAAACTTACTCTGTCATAGTTTATATTTTTCTGGGATTTCCTTTCTTTAGGAGGGATAATTTTCAGTCAAAATTGTTATATGATGTATGAATGTATGAAAATTTAGCTTGATCTCTTTGTAAAGTTAGGCCTTACTCTAGCCAAGCAGTGCAAACGATCATAGACAGATCAGTTGTTCAGCCTTCAACTCACATTTTGACTATTTCGTATTTGTTTTGGAATATGTCAGGCTCTGCTAATACTTAAAGCATCAACTTCAAAAATAATAGGTCAAGTAGTATCTTATTGTTGCTTATGTAACTTATAGCATGCTATGATGAACCTGAATATTTAGTCAGTATCAAAATTAATAAAAGACAATGGATCCAATAGGCTATTTTTCCAAAGAGTGTTGTTTCTGGAGCATTGAGCTCTTGCTTTTTCAAGGAGCACAAGGATAAAATCATACATGATTGGACTATAGTCTAATTTATGGGTGAGTCTAAAACAATTTTAGGAGCTTAACACTGCAATAGCCCTTTGGGGTATTAACTCTGTCAGCTGGCTTGCAAATCAGAAAATTGATGGCTCTATTACGATGGCATGTGAAATATCAAATACATGGACTGGATGTAATACTTAACTGCTTTATGAGGTGACCGAAAACTGCTGACTGATATGTTGGCTTAAATCCTGCTGAATGGATCCCTTTAATTGCCTTAAGAATACTCTACTAAATAATTCAAAAGAACAAGACCTAAAAGGGAAAAAATGTATAAGTTCAAATGGATTGTATGTAAATTAGAAAGTGTTTTAGAGGCAAGATTTGAGGTAAAAAAGGCTAGGATTTCAACCATACTTAAAAATGAAGATCTAAAAGTTGAGTAGGAAAAAAGGAGAGAAATTGATTTTTTTTTTTTTTTTTTTGCTCAAATATTTCTTGTTCTCTTCTTAATTGTTCCCACCATGCTGCTGCTGCTAAGTCACTTCAGTCGTGTCCGACTCTGTGTGACCCCATAGACGGCTGCCCACCAGGCTCCGCCATCCGTGGGATTCTCCAGGCAAGAACACTGGAGTGGGTTGCCATTTCCTTCTCCAATGCATGAAAGTGAAAAGTGAAAGAGAAGTTGCTCAGTGGTGTCCTACTCTTAGCGACCCCACGGACTGCAGCCTACCAGGCTCCTCCGTCCATGGGATTTTCCAGGCAAGAGTGCTGGAGTGGGTTGCCATTTCCTTCTCCAGGGGATATTCCCGACCCAGGGATCGAACTCAGGTCTCCTTCATTGCAGGCAGACACTTTACCCTCTGAGCCAGCAGGGAAACCCCTGATTAGTTGCTAAGTCATGTTCAAATCTTTGTGAACCCATGGGACTGTAGCCCACCAGGCACCTCTGCCCATGGGATTTCCCAGGCAAGAACACTGGACTGGGTTGCTATTTCCTCCTCCAGAGGCTCTTTTTGACCCAGGGATCAAATCCATGTCTCCTGCACTGCAGGCAGATTCTTTACCATGAGCCACCTGGGAAGCCTAGGATTGCCCTAACTAGTATTAGAAATACTGGGCTAGACTGTTCTCTCAGATGAGGAAAAAACTTGGTGAACCATCATAGGGGCCCACAGAACCATCATAGGGGCCCACAGACTTTTCCATCAAAGCAGGAAATTGTCCTTTTAATCTGTGCTGGCTAGTTATATTTACTCTACACACTATGTACATAGATAAGGAAAAAAAAAAATGGTAGAAAAGGAACTTGTCTCAGAAGTTTCCAAGATGATATATCCTCAAAACATGGGATTATTTTCTCCTTAACTCTTTCTTGTCTTCAGGGGTTCTTTGACTCAACTATGATATTTTGCCAAAATTAATTTCTAAAATAATAAAAGAAGTATAACTATCTGCTTTAGTACATATTCAGAACTGGCTACTCTATTTCATTGTGAAATTGGGTTAAGGGTATGAAAGTAAAAGCTTTTTTTTAAGTAAAATATTATGGATCCTGTGATGTGGTCAGGCCTGCCTTAACCTTGGAACATAGAAAACAATTGATTCTAAATACTAACAGACTGCAATTATCGTGTAGTTATAATGCAACCTGCAGAGTGTGAAATCTATAATGTAACACTAGAAGTACACTTAGTTAGGAGCCTTCTCCAAACGAATTCCATTTTTTTGTGTGTACTATTCTTGTCTTTTTTTAATAAAAAAAAATCTCTAGCATCCCCCCCAAAAAATAAATAAATAAAAAATAACTTATCAATACATAGAAACCCCTAAGGAACCCTAAAGAAAAACTGACTCCCTAAATTAGCACTCCCAAAGAACAATGATTTCACCATACTCTAAGCTTTAGGCCTAGTCCCAGAAACATTTTTTTCAGTTGCTTACTGTTGTGCTTATTAGATTACTTTAATTGTAGGAAATGTCACATCAGAATAGAATAGTGATGAAACAAGTATGGTGGTTTTCTTCTTCATTAACTTTTGTCAGGGAATCTATAATTACTACCCTATGAAAGAGACTGGCTTAAAAGGGAAATTGCCTATCTTCTCAAATTAGTTGAAAGATAAAAACCTGGAGATAACTTCATTCAAATAATATAAAGACTAAGTTGCTTTAAAAATTGGGGAGAAAAAATTTACATTATTTGCTTAGATGTTTTTAATAACTAATCTGAGGTGAGATGTTAGGGACCAAGAATAATATATGTTCAAAGAGAATTTTCACATAATCTTTTCTACCAGCCTTATTTTGGGAAGGAAAGAATCTTCATTCTTGTCTTAATAATACTAATAGAAAGTGACTATTTCAGGTATATAAAGTTAATTTTGAAATCAATATACAAAGATAAAAATGCCAATATGAGAATGCACAGTACTAAATTAACCTGTATTACAGGTGGACTAAGTTAATCTCAGCATTAATTTATTATGAAGTTTAATTATAACATATTTTAGATAAATGATGGGGTATCCCTTTCTCTAGTTGGAATTCATCTTATTATATGGAGCTCTAAGTCTCATTCATATTTTAATCCCACATAGTTAACAGCTGCAATTCTCTTAGTCTCTGATCTTCTTTGACTCCCAGCCTACAGATTTTCCTGTCCTACATGTAAGTAGTATTTCATTTTTGCCCTTCATAGTACTTAACATACTTGTTATTTTAATTCAGCAATGACAACACTTGTTTACTGTCTATCTCTGATCATTAAACTCTCAGAAAATGGAGATCATCAGATCATCAGATCATCTGCATATCCAATGTCCAAAACTGTTTCATTTCATGGTTAAACTGGTCCCTTTACTTCTGCTGACCATATTAAAACCTTTTAACATTCAATGCTTAGTCAGATATGCAATACAGGACCAAATAAATTCCATACAATGACTAGGCAAATTTCCATTAGGTTGAGGCATTGCTTAGATTAATTCAAAACCAGATTTGATATCATTTCAGTTCAATTCAGTTCAGTCCCTCAGTCATGTACAACTCTTTGCGACCCTATGAAATGCAGCATGCCAGACCTCCCTGTCCATCATCAACTCCCAGAGTTTACCCAAACTCATATCCATTGAGTCAGTGATGCAATCCAACCATCTCTTCCTCTGTCGTCCCCTTCTCCTCTCGCCTCAATCTTTCCTAATATCAGGGTCTTTTCAAATGAGTCAGCTCTTTGTATCAGGGTGCCAAAGTATTGGAGTTTCAGCTTCAGCATCAGTCCTTCCAGTGAACACCCAGCACTGATCTCCTTTAGGATGGACTGGTTTGATCTCAGTGCAGTCCAAGGGGCTCTCAAGAATCTTCTCTAACACCACAGTTCAAAAGCATCAAGTCTTCTGTGCTCAGCTTTCTTTATAGTCCAACTCTCACATCCATACATGAATACTAGAAAAACTAGTCTTGACGGGACAGACATTTGTTGGCAAAGTAATGTCTCTGCTTTATTTTACGCTGTCTAGGTTAGTCATAACTTTCCTATCAAGGAGTAAGCATTTTTTAATTTCATGGCTGCAGTCACCATCTGCAGTGATTTTGGAGCCCCAAAATATAAAGTCAACCACTGTTTCCAGTTTCCCCATCTATTTGCCATGGTGATGGGACCAGATGCCATGATCTTAGTTTTGTGAATATTAAGCTTTAAGCCAACTTTCTCACTCTTCTCTTTCACTTTCATCAAAAGGCTCTTCAGTTCTTCTTCACTTTCTGCCATAAGGGTGGTGTCATCTGCATATCTGAGGTTATTGATATTTCTCCAAGCAATCTTGATTCCAGCTTGTGCTTCATCCAGCCCAGCGTTTCTCATGATGTACTCTGCATAGAAGTTAAATAAGCAGGGTGACAAAATATAGCCTTGACGTACTCCTTTTCCTATTTGGAACCAATCTGTTGTTCCATGTCCAATTCTAACTGTTGCTTCCTGACTTGCATACAGGTTTCTCAAGATGCAGGTCAGGTGGTCAGGTATTCCCATCTCCTGAATAATTTTCCACAGTTAATTGTGATCCACACAAAGGCTTTGGCATAGTCAATAAAGCAGAAATAGATGTTTTTCTGGAACTCTCTTGCTTTTTTGATGATCCAGGGGATGTTGGCAATTTGATCTCTGGTTTCTCTGCCCTTTCTAAAACCAGCTTGAACATCTGGAAGTTCACGGTTCACGTATTGCTGAAGCCTGGCTTGGAGAATTTTGAGCATTACTTTACTAGAGTGTGAGATGAGTACCATTGTGTGGTAGTTTGAACATTCTTTGGCATTGCCCTTCTTTGGGATTGGAATGAAAACTGACCTTTTCCAGTCCTGTGGCCACTGCTGAGTTTTCCAAATTTGCTGGCATATTGAATGCAGCACTTTCACAGAATCATCTTTCAGGATTTGGAATAGCTCAACTGGAATTCCATCACCTCCACTAGCTTTGTTTGTAGTGATGCTTTCTAAGGCCCACTTGACTTCACATTCCAGGATGTCTGGCTCTAGGTCAGTGATCACACCATCGTGATTATCTGGGTCGTGAAGATCTGTTTTGTACAGCTCTTCTGTGTATTCTTGCCACCTTTCTTAATATCTTCTGCTTCCATTAGGTCCATACCATTTCTGTCCGTTATTGTGCCTATCTTTGAATGAAATGTTCCGTTGGTGTCTCTAATTTTCTTGAAGAGATCTCCAGCCTTTCTGATTCTATTGTTTTCCTCCATTTCTTTGTACTGATCACTGAGGAAGGCTCTGTTATCCCTCCTTGCTATTCTTTGGAACTCTGCATTCAAATGGATATATCTTTCCTTTGCTCCTTTGCTTTTCACTTCTCTTCTTTTCACAGCTATTTGTAAGCCCTCCTCAGACAGCCATTTTGCTTTTTTGCATTTCTTTTCCATGGGGATGGTCTTGATCCCTGTCTCCTGTACAATGTCAAGAACCTCATTCCCTAGTTCATCAGGTACTCCATCAGATCTAGTCCCTTAAATCTATTTCTCACTTCCGCTGTATAATTGTTAGGGATTTGTTACCTGAATGGTCTAGTGGTTTTCCCTACTTTCTTCAATTTAAGTCTGGATTTGGCAATAAGGAGTTCATGATCTGAGCCACAGTCAGCTCCCAGTCTTGTTTTTTTCTTACTGTATAGAGCGTCTCCATCTTTGCCTGCAAAGAATATAATCAGTCTGATTTCAGTGTTTTCCATCTGGTTATGTCCATGTGTAGACTCTTCTCTTGTCTTGTTGGAAGAAGGTGTTTGCTATGGTTGGTGCGTTCTCTTGGAAAAACTCTATTAGCCTTTGTCCTGTTTCATTCTGTACTCCAAGGCCAAATTTGCTTGTTACTCCAGGTCTTTCCTGACTTTCTACTTTTGCATTTTCCAGTCCCCTATAATGAAAAGGACATCTTTTGGGGGTGTTAGTTCTAAAAGGTCTTGTAGGTCTTCATAGAACCATTCAACTTCATCTTCTTCAACATTACCAGTTGGGCCATAGACTTAGACTACTGTAATATTGATTTTTTTTTTTTTTTTTGTCTTGGCAATGAACAGAGATCATTCTGTCATTTTTGAGATTGCATCCAAGTACTGCATTTCAGACTCTTTTGAGGACTATTATGGCCACTCCATTCCTTCTAAGAGATTCTTGCCTTAGGTATTATGTCATCTGAGTAGATATAGTAGATATAATGGTCATCTGAGTTAAATTCACCCATTCCAGTCCATTTTAGTTCATGGATTCCTAGAATGTTGATGTTCATTCTGGCCTCCTCCTGTTTGACCACTTCCAATTTGCCTTGATTCATGGACCTAACATTCTAGGTTGCTATGCAATATTGCTCTCTACAGCATTGGACTTTACTTCTATCACCAGTCACATTCAAAACTGGGTGATGTTTTTGCTTTGGCTCCATCTCTGCATTCTTTCTGGAGTTATTTCCCCACTGATCTCCAGTAGCATATTGAGCACCTACCAACATGGGGAGTTCATCTTTCTGTGTCCTATCTTTTTGCCTTTTCATACTGTTCATGGAGTTCTGAAGGCAAGAATACTGAAGTGGTTTGCCATTCCCTTCTCCAGTGGACCACATTTTGTTAGAAATGGTATCATTTAGATCCTTTTTGACTTTTTAAAACATAATTATTAATATTTTTATTTCAGCAATTTGAAGACATAATCCTGTTGTCTCTAATGTATATTGTTGCTGATGAAAAGTGTAATTCTGTACCTTTATAAGTGCTCTCTTTTTTGTTTCATAAAATTTTTGAGATTCTTTATAATCTGCAGTTCAGTTATAGATGTATTTTATTAATCACTTTTAGGACTGAGTATAATTTTTAACCCCCAACAAATATTATTTCTTTGCCAATTCTTCTCACTTTTGTCTCTATATTTATATTAGGAATATACTGGCATTTCTGAGACTAATCCTGTGTATCTTAAACTTTCTCTGCATCTTTCCAATTCTATTTGTTTTAAATTCTCAGTCTATCCTCAATTTACATAAAATGTTATTATATTTGCTTTCAGCCTTGTTTATTCTCTGATTTTCATCTTTTCTATTAAAAAGTTTTAATCTAAACAAAAACTGTTTATTTGCTAATTCTTAGCCTTTTTATATTTTACATATATGTCATCATCTCTTCTAGTAATAACTGCTAGTATTCAATGATTATGTTGTTGCTGCTGCTGCTGCTGCTGCTACATCACTTCAGTCATGTCTGACTCTATGCAACCCATTAGAGAGCAGCCCACCAGGCTCCTCCGTCCTTGGGATTCTCCAGGCAAGGATACTGGAGTGGGTTGCCATTTCCTTCTCCAATGCATGCATGCATGCTAAGTCACTTCAGTTATGTCCAACTCTGTGTGACCCTATGGACAGCAGCCCACCAGGCTCCTCTGTCCACAGGATTCTCTAGGCAAGAATACTGAAGTGGGTTGCCATGTTGCACCAGCTACTAAATCCTTTAATTGTAATAAGTCCCACATCAACTCAATGGGAAACTGATAGGCAGAGGGTAAAAGTACATGTCTAAGGTCACAAAGATAGTGAATAATCCTCTTAAAATTTCTACTTTGTTGATTAAAAGAATTGTCTGATCTTTCTCCACACTTCACCCCCTTTTAAAGATGTTATTAACCCCTTTAGCTCTTTACACGTATCGTGTTTATTTTAAAGTCCCTCTCAGACAGCTCTAATTCCCAATCATAAGTCCTCCCAGTTATTCAGTTTTTAGCTGTCATTCTTAGTATTTAACTTTATCATATATCCACTGGTTAAACATACTTGTGGTCCAAGAGTTCAAATTCCATGGAGTTACATCTCAGGAGTCTCATGTGGGTGGTGCGTGCGGATGCCTTTCAGAGCATTGTTTCCTGGTTACCTCTGCCTCTTTTCCACTGAGTCCATCAGTTCTGAAATAGATTGTATGTGAGATTTTTAGACTTAGGGTGTCTATTCATATACTATGTGGTTTGCACAAAACTGATCTTCAAAACTGTATTTTAGTCTTGGGGTGTCAGTTATTCATGACTTCATCTCTCCTTACTTCCAGAACAAAACTCTAGACCAACATTTATAAATGAGGTCAACATTTCTTGAAATCCAGCGTCAGACTGGGAGTCCTGTTCTTGCTACTTAAAGTATGCTGTCCTTACTCTCATTTTGTAGACATTTCTTTGACTTACAAGTTGCTTATCTGGTTACAGTACAATACCAGTTGCTCAGTTTTGATGCTTGGTTAACAAAATGATTATGATGTGCTTTTGGTTGTTTGTGGTTTTGTTTTGTTTTTAAGCCACTTGGGCATTTCTCTTTCATCTCTGTAGTCTCAGAGATATATTTTTAATATTTTAAATATATATATATATATATATATATATATACACACACACATCATTCATCATTTTCTATGATTTAGACAAGGAAACTGTTTTCTGTTCTGTTCAATGTAACATCTTGGTCTAAAGTCCATCCTTTTAAATTTAAACCCGGTGCACTATAAATTTGCTCTACAAACAGATAATCAAAACTTTCCTGGATAAATGACTGTGACTTTGAGCCTTCAACATTTATCTCTCTCTTGAAACCAAGCAAAAAGATATTTGTTTTTAATACAGAAATTTAATGCTTTCCTCTCCTCTTTGTAATTTCAGTTTTAGGGATGAGTCAATTATATCTCTTCATGAACAGTAAGAAAACTATGTAATTGGTCATAAGTTTACTGTTCTTCAAAATTTATTTTATTCTCCATTGCCTTAGATAGCATGGAATTAGGTAGGATGTATTTGGAGAAAGTCACACTCAGTATGAGTGGCTTTTAGTAAAATGTGAGAAAAAAATATTCATTTATTTAAAGTTCTATGTGTGCATCTATGGCTAAGGGAATTTTCTATATGGTAGCCTGAATCTTGGAGAATGAAATGGCAACCCACTTCAGTATTCTTGCCTGGAGAATCCTGTGGACAGAGGAGCCTGGTGGGCTGCTGTCTATGGGGTCTCACAGAGTCGGACACGACTAAAGTGACATACCAGCAGCAGCCTAAATCTGAGCCTTGCATGCTCAGGTGCTTCAGTCATGTCTGACTCTTTGCGACCTTGTGGACTGTATGCTCCCAGGTTCCTCTGTCCATGGGATTTCCCAGGCAAGAACACTTGAGTGGGTTTCCATTTCTCCTCCAGCAGATCTTCCAAACCTGGGGATCAAACCTGTGTCTCCTGTGTCTTCTGCATTGCAGGCAGATTCTTTACTACTCAGCCACTGGGGAAGCCTGAATCTACCCTGTGAACTGTACGCTCCCAGGTTCCTCTGTCCATGGGATTTCCCAGGCAAGAACACTGGAGTGAGTTTCCATATTCTCCTCCAAAAGATCTTCCCAACCTGGGGATCAAACCTGTGTCTCCTGTGTCTTCTGCATTGCAGGTAGATTCTTTACTACTCAGCCACCGGGGAAACCTGAATCTGAGCCTTGGACATCTAAAAAATATTTCCAGAAGTCACATAATGGCAAAGAAAATTCAGCCAAGTTGTTTCTCTTTCATGCAGTCCTCCTTTATTCCCATTAGAAATCTGCCAGCTATATTACACATAGAATTAAATGAAGTAAAGAGTATTCTCAATTGATCTCTTTGATTAAGACCCTGTTCATTGAACAGGAAGAAATGACAGGGCAGTGAATCCTCTTTAAAATAATTTCAGAATATTGAGATCCTTCAGGGGCCAAAGCCTGACAATATTATGTTTCAGACTTCCAAGTATCAAAATAAACCACTAAATTATTATGTGCCAGTTCAATGCAAGATTTATTTTATTGTTAAGACTCTTAGTTTAGTAAAAACACAAAAGAGATAATGATCCTCAGCTAAATGCTGCATTTCAAAAAGTCCTTGAATGACAACTAAAAGAAGTTTCTCCACTGTACTTGTGTCTTGAATGTTTTGGCAGGTGTAGAGAAAATTTGCAACTGGCAAATCATCAGTTTAATTTGATGAACACTTAAGGGGAACTCTGTGCCAAGCATCCTGATTTTCTGAGTGATTAAGATGGAGTCTGTGCTTTGGAAGAGCTCTCACACTGTGGATGAGATATATGTATAAGCAATTAACTTTAAAACAATGTACTGAGTGTTATAATAGCAGCTCATAAAAATGCTCTCACAATGGAACTGAAGAATTAATTAGACTCGGTTTAGGGAGATCAAGGTCTAATCCATAAATCACGTTGGGATCACACGGGCAGGGAAGGGTTAAATTTTATTATGACTCGAGATATTCTGATACTTCTCTTCTGGTATCGGGGAGGGAGGTTGTACTTCTACTAGTGAAAATAACTCCCCATGGCCACACTGATGTGCTGTAACTTATAAGAGTAAGTTATATCTCTCAGGTACATGGGAAGACCCTCTCCCAAATCATTAACTGTCACTAACTTATGTCAATATAGTGGAAGCAAAAACCTGGGGGGAAAAAGAGTCAAAGGCATGACAAAAACTGTGGGACACTTAAATGCACCTGGGCTTGTAATTCATTCATTTATTCAACACTTTTATAGAGGTGTTGAGTTAATGTCCCACTTCATTCAAGTCTGCTTATATGTCAACTCATACATGAAAACTTTTTTGATTTTCTAATAAAAAGAGGATTCATTGTCATTCTTTATTACCTTATTCTGTGTTATTTTTAGTGCTGATGTACTATCTATCTGTATACATAGTATATACTAGGATTTCCCTGGTGGATCAGATGGTAAAAGCGTCTGCCTACAATGCAGGAGACCTGGGTTCAATCCCTGGGTTGGAAAGACTCGCTGGAGAAGGAAATGGCTACCCACGCCAGTACTCTTGCCTGGAAAATCCCGTGGATAGAGGAGCCTGGTAGGCTATAGTGCAGGGGGTCTCAAGGAGTCAGACATGACTGAGCAACTTCACTTTGACTATATACTATAACATACTATGTCATACCTGACATACTATATATTTCTTTCCTTGTTTCTTTCATGTTTCCTTCCTACTGGCATATAGGCTGCCTGAGACCAGAAGTTTTACTTGTTTTTCTTAGTGCTGTATTTCCAAAGCCTTGAACAATGTCTATACATGGTCGGTGCTCAGAATGCCTGATTGAATTTTGGATTACTTATATTACAAATTATCTATTATGTCCCAGATATCATGCTAATATTGTGAGTGAGTGAAAGTATCAGGAGGTGAGACTTGAAAGATATGTTAGGAATAAGCCTTAAAGGACTCTACTAGTGTTATATACCAAATATGAGACTTTGTTCTAATCCATGAATATTGCCTATTTGCTTGCTATTTTTTTCTAAGAGACTTAATATAATCTGTAGGTTATCAAACTATGAAGGCGATGACTCCCTGGCTGCTTCCTGTTTTTGTAAGTAAAGTCTTATTGGGACATAGCCACACCTGTGTATTTACTTGTGATTATGATTCTATCCTGCTACTAGAGCTGATTTGAGTTGCTGTTGTTGGGAATAGATTGAGTGAAAAACTGAAAAGATTTATTATGTGAACTTTTATAGAAGTCTGTTGACCTAAGAGAAAATAGAAGCAGGAGGACCAATGAAGAAACACTTGCAAAGCTGCTGGCAAGCAGGGATGATGGTGTTAACTGAGTGAGAGAGAGAGTTCATAAGACTTGTTGAATAAACAAGTTTATGAATAAACAAGTCTTATGAAGAAGGGAGCAATAAGGAACTGTTCTCCCACACAGAAGGATGATGGAGGCATAATGGAAGGAGTCAGTGGTACCTCCCGGTGGCTGAGAAGATTGGATAATATGTGGTCATAATCTAGGGGAAACAGAGTTTCATCCTGGTAAATTCTGTGATCACTTGTTCATACTCTGCAGAGGGTGTGTACTGTCCTAGGTCGTTTCAGTTGTGTCCCACTCTTTATGACTCTATGGACGATAGCCCACCAGGCTCCTCTGTCCATGGGATTCTCCAGGCAAGAATACTGGAGTGGGCTGCTGTGCACTCCTCCAGGGGATCTTCCTGACCCAGGGACCAAACTGGTGTCTCTTGTATCTTCTGCATTGGCAGGCAGGTTCTTTACTACTATTGCCACCTGCAGATGAGCAGATTTCAATCAGTGTGTTTGCTTGGTAACTAAAGATGTGGTTATTCCCATTGGGAACCACTTTCATCCTCAAAAATGTTCTACAGACATGCATTTATTCCACAATCCTCCCTCTTATGACAAAATTCTGTGTTTTATTTATAGGCAATATTTAAGTATAGCTCCTGGTGACAGGGGATTTCTGAGCTGCTGAGAAGGCATGAATTTAGTAATTCACTAAATGAAGAAGAACCTATGTAAGGATAGATCCCAAATAAGTCATGGGAAAACTGGAAATAACCTCAAAGATAGTTTTCACTGAGACTTGAAGACCATTGAGATTGGTCTCAGAATAAATAACCATGAAAATAATTATGTTTTTATCTTGCATACTGAAAAGTATTAGTCACAAACATAATTTTTAAAGTTTTCTCAAGTAATATTTAGAATTATATATAAAGTTGACAAGTACGTAGGATTTGCCAAGTAGAACCTTAATAAATTGTTGATAAGGATATATTGCTATATATAAATTTCAGCCTAATTCTGAAACCATGATTTAAAATACATATTTTGAAATCTTCAGTTTCATTATCTTTTATTTCTCAGATATCAATAGGTAGGTGTATCACTACTAGATTGTATGTGGTTCTAGTCTTGTGCCACTGATACCTTGGGAGATTTATTTACCTGCCACTTTTCATTTTTTTTTTTTCTCTTTGCCTTTCCATGAAATCCTGTGAGATTTTTCTATGCTTTATAAACACCAAGTATCAGGCCTTGGGATCAGAAGTCATCAATCATAGGGCCTGGAGAAATATCAGAAGGTGCTATATTTGAGTATACAGAGTTTTGTAGGCCAGGTGGGTCCAGTTTCATAAAAAAGGTCCCACCATGTAACTTATCAACAGATTACTTATACTCTCTGGGTCTCCATTTTCATATAAAATGTGGACAAAAAATGCATATTTCCTAGATCTATAGGGGTATTTAATATATCTGTGTGCAAAGATCAGTAAACCCAGGTTCTAGCACAGAGTAGATGCACAATGAACAATAGCTTATACAATCATTGCTCTCAAGTTTTGCTGACTTTTTATTCTTGAACTTTGCTAGGCTTTCTGGTACCATGATACTTTTTTATTATTTCCTAAATTATGATGCCTCATTTCTCCTTTCTGCCTGGATATATTTGTGTGTTCTTCCAGTAATCTATCCACTATCTTTGATCCATTGTTCACTTTGCTGAAACTGTGTTGTATATGATATATCTCTTGTCTTGCCATGTCCAGAAGGCTATAAATATTTGTATCTAATACTTCCTAGGCTCCTAGAATCTATTCACTTATGAAACCCTAAAGATGGTGTTATATACAAGTGTGACCATATAATTTACAATCAAACAGGAATAACTGGAAATCAAATATGAATGCTATTCCTAATTACAGCAGGTCATCTGGTTTAAAGTTTCCCTGGTGGCTCAATGGTAAAGAATTCACCTGCAATGCAGGAGACCAGGGTTCAATCCCTGGGTTGGCAAGGTCCCCTGAAGAAGGAAATGGCAAGCCGCTCCAGTATTCTTGCCTGGGAAATCCCATGGACAGAGGAGGAGCCTGGTGGGTTACAGTCCACAGGGTCACAAAGAGTCAGACATGACTTAGTGACTAAACAACAACAACAACAATCTGGTTTAAACTGGGACCACTTAGGACAAACAGGTATGCATTGTCCTCATATTTAAAAGCAAAGTTACTTCTGAAAATTTACATTGAAAGCACACGTACAAAGCATTTCCTCATTGCCGTCTATCATTTGGGGCCTTGCAAATTGTTTAATTTTCTAAAAAGTGCTGATTGGAATGGTTTCTGCATTCTCAGGTCAGTTTTATGTAGTAAAATGGAAACTGGCTCAATGCCCAAATATTTGCAATTGAAAGATGCAGGTGATATTCTCAACAGCAGAAAACCCAAAGGAACTATAAGGCCAGGTAATCACCTCCTCTATGTTACCAGATCACATCGACCATTTTGACAGTGGGGTTTTACAGTGATTCATTTCATTGTCCAAATAAAGATTGATGTAGAAGGCCAAAAATAAATCCCCCTCATTTTGCCTACCAAAATACAAACAGAGCCAAAACTCATGAATGACTGCAGAGGTAATTAATCTGAATCACATACCAGATAGCTACAGTCAATGCAGTTTCTCTGAGTGCACTGGGTTTAATTTAAAATGGAAAAGTAAGGGTAAATAAATCAATAGGTTGTTCTCCTAGATTTCTGTTGTATGCGTAGAGTAGCTGAGTATTAGAGTTGGAAGAAGTTCCCATTAAGCCAGTGAACATTCATCTAGCAGATGCTCTGTGTCAGGCACTGTGCTTGACACTAAGGGCCCTGCCCTCGGTTAGCGCTGAGAAAAAAAAAAAGAAGAAGAAGCAGACATTTGTGATGCCTGTCACTGCACATCACTTAGGTTGTTGGGACATATTTATTAACTTCAGTCTTTCTATACTTGACAGATATGTAGGGTGGAGAGGACATAAGCTTTTTTCTCCTTTGTAAAAAGAAATGGATCATTTATGCCTCTCAGGAAAAGTGGGCATTATTTGCTTGTCACTTTAATACTGAAAAGGAGCTTGCCTTCCTGGATTTCTGCCACCAGTTTATTCCCTCATGGGAATTCTGTGTTGTTGGGAAACACTCTAGTACCTTGACAGAGCCCCCCACCACAATCCCATCTCACAGGTCTTCCTGTGTGCTGGATAGATGATTTGTGTCCGAGAGTCTGTTCTCTCCTCTTCCTTAAGGTGATCACACCATCTTGAGAACTAATGACTCTCCATGAATTTAGGATTAATATCTAACAGTAGCCAGACACCTGTACTAACCTATATCATTGACTCCCTTCACTCAGAATTCTTGTCTTGATTAATACTTTGTTCCTTTGCAAGTTTATAAAATTGTCTGCAAGGATTAGCATCCTTGGTCAGTCTAGGTATTAGTTTACAAGGGCTGAAGTAACAAATTGCCACAAATTGGCTGGCTGAAAACCACATAAAGTCATTCCGTCTTAGTTCTGGAGCCTAGAGGTCTGAAACCAAGGTGTCAGCAGGGCCGTGGTTTTTCTCTGAGCATCTGAATGAAATCCTCCTCTTCCTCTTCCCAGCTTCTGGTGGGGGCCATCCATCCTTGGCTTTCCTTAACTTGTACTTGCATCACTCCAGTCTCTGCCTCTGTTATCATATGGAATTTTCCTCTTTTTATAAGAACACCAGTCATACTGGATTAGGAACCACCTTAACAACCTCACCTTAACTTCATTGTAGCTACAAAGACTATATTTCCAAATAAGGTTACATTCACAAGTACCTGGGGTTGGACTGCAACATGTACTTTGTGGGTCATAATTAAACCAATGCAACCTATGATATATAAATCTGTTAGATATTCTGCTTTCAGGAAAACTGCAGAATCAAATAAACCAAACTCCCTATTCATGGAAAGCCATCTTTGATATCTAAGGCAGAATGAGTCTCTCTCTTCGCTTACTCTTAAGTCTGGCATTATAATCATGGCCATGAGTTATGCTTGTCTATTTGTCAGTCTCCTACTCCATGGAGAGGATCTTGGAGAGCAACATGATAAAGAACAAAGATGCAGGCCGTGGAGTGAGCATCAATTTAAGTTTCAATTTCCTCATTAAGCAGGCTGTGAGGTGTGATATCTAGTTATTCTAACACTAGTCATCCATCTGCCATCATCTTTCCTCAATACTTTGTTTTTTGAGAGGGATTATTTGATTTGCATACCAAACTATCAGACTTTATGCATGACAAATTGAATTGATAATTTGAGCCTTTGGACATTATCTTTCTTCAGTATTTACTTCGTTCTGGCAGGCAGCTAGACTATAGGGATAGCATATCATATAAAGATTGAGCTGAGAGGGCTGAGTGATCCAGTGCATTTCTAGCTTATAATTCTGCAAAGAAAGTAGTCCTTTAGGAGTTGCAAATAAGATCCTGGGCTTTTCTTAGGGACCTTCTTCTTCATCTTATTCTTGCTTTACTTTTTTGTCCTCTAAATCATGTAAGCCTCCCAGAAATTCTTACTGATTTCCTTGTAATGATACATTGCATCTATTGATTTATGAATGCTGAATAAGCCTTACATTCCTGGTATGAGCCAGACTTGATGATGTATTAGCCATTTTA
The DNA here is from genome assembly GCF_019923935.1 of Bubalus bubalis. Taxonomy (NCBI): domain Eukaryota; kingdom Metazoa; phylum Chordata; class Mammalia; order Artiodactyla; family Bovidae; genus Bubalus; species Bubalus bubalis. The sequence continues at coordinate 17,384,542 of NC_059168.1, read as the reverse complement.
TATACTGCAGGATTTGTTCACTAGTGTTTTGCTAAAGAGACCTGTGTCTCTATTCATGAGAGATACTTGGAGTTTTCTTGCAATGTCTCTATCTAGTTTTGGTATTACTATGATGCAGGCATCATAAAATGAGTTTGGAAATATTTCTTTCACTTTTATCATTTTGAAAGAGATATAGTATTGCTTAAAAGTATGAATTCTTCCTTAAATATTTGGTAAAATTCATCAGTAAAATTATCTGGGCAGAGGGTTTCATTCAATTCAGTTCAGTTGAGTCGTTCAGTCATGTCCGACTCTTTGTGACCCCATGAATTGCAGCATGCCAGGCCTCCCTGTCCATCACCAACTCCCGGAGTTCACCCAAACTCATGTGCATCAAGTCAGTGATGCCATCCAGCTATTTCATCCTCCGTTGTCCCCTTATCCTGCCCCCAATCCCTCCCAGCATCAGGGTCTTTTCCAATTAAAAGGGTTTCATTATTATTGTTTTATTTTATATGTAAATATATGCTTACATACCTATTTTATTTTACATTCATTATATATATATATATGTATGTGTAGGTATTTAATCACTCATTCAAAGTCATTAATAGTTACAGGGATATTGAATTTGTCTATTCTTCTTTGGGTGAGTTTTGGTACTTAGCCTCTATCAGTAAATAGGTCCATGACATCTAAGTTATCATAGTTATGTACATAGAGTTGTGTATAGTATTTTCTTATTATCTTGTTAATTTCCATGGGATCAATGGCGACAAGGAGGGCATGGCAACTCAGTCCAGTATTCTGGCCTGGATAATCTCACGGACAGAAGAGCCTGGCAGGCTACAGACCATGGAGTCACAAAGAGTTAAACACAACAGAAGTGACTTAGCATAGCATAGGAGTGATGATGATTGCTGCTTTACTTCTGATACTGATAATTCCTGTTATCTCTCTTTTTTCTTGGTTACTGTTTTGTTGCTGTTCTTGAGTCACTAAGTCATGTCTGACTCTTTGCAACCCCATGAACTGCAGCACACCAGGCTTCCTTGTCCTTCACTATCTCTCAGAGTCTGCTCAGATTCATGTGCATTGAGTCAGTGATGCTATCTAACCATCTCATCCTAGGCTGCCCACTTCTCCTTTTGCTTTCAGTCTGTCCCAGCATCAGGGTCTTTTCCAATGAGTAGATTCTTTACATTAGGGGGGCCAAAGTATTGGGGCTTTAGCAATAGTCCTTCCAATGAATATTCAGAATTGATTTCCTTTAGGATTAGCTGGTTTGAAATGCTTGCTCTCCAAGGGACTCTCAAGAGTCTTCTCCAGCACCATGATTCAAAAACATCAGTTGTTCTGAGCTCAGCCTTCTTTATGGTCCAACTCTCACATCTGGACATGACTACTGGAAAAACCATAACTTTGAGTATATGGACCTTGATCAGCAAAGTGATGTTTCTGCATTTTAAGACATTACCTAGGTTTGTCATACCTTTCCTTCCAAGGAACAAACATCTTTTAAATTCATGGCTTCAGTTACCATCACAGTGATTTTGGAGCCCAAGAAAATAAAATCTATCACTACTTTGACCTTTCCCCCCTCTATTTGCCATGAAGTGATGGGATCAGATGCCATGGTCTTAGTTTTTTTGAATGCTGAGTTTTAAGCCAGCTTTTTCATTCTTATTTTTCACCCTCATCAAGAGGCACCTTAGTTCCTCTTTGCTTTCTGCCATTAGAGTTGTATCAACTGCATATCTGAGGTTGTTGATATTTCTCCTTCAATCTTGATTCCAGCTTGTGATTCATCCAGCCCTCCATTTTGCATGATGTATTCAGTTCAGTCATGTCCAACTCTTTGTGACCCCATGAACCACAGCATACCGGGTCTCCCTGTCCATCACCAACTCCTGGAGTTTACACAAATTCATCATTTCCATTGAGTCAATGATGCCATCTAACCATCTCATCCTCTGTTGTCCCCTTCTCCTCCTGCCTTCAATCTTTCCCAACATCAGGGTCTTTTCAAATGAGTCAGCTCTCTGCATCAGGTGGCCAAAATATTGGAGTTTCAGCTTTAACATCAGTCCTACCAATGAACACCCAGGACTGATTTTCTTTAGGATGGACTGGTTGGATCTCCTTGAAGTCCAAGGGACTCTCAAGAGTCTTCGCCAACACCACAGTTCAAAAGCATCAATTCTTCAGTGCTCAGCTTTCTTCACAGTCCAACTCTCACATGCATACATGATCACTGGAAAAACCATAGCCTTGACTAGATGGACCTTTGTTCGCAAAGTAGTGTCTCTGCTTTTTAATCTGCTGTCTAGGTTGGTCATACTTTTTCTTCCAAAGAGTAGGCATCTTTTAATTTCATGGCTGCAATCACCATCTGAAGTGATTTTGGAGCCCAAGAAAATAAACTCAATGCCTGTTTCCACTGTTTCCCCATCTATTTCCCATGAAGTGATGGGACTGGATGCCATGATCTTAGTTTTCTGAATGTTGAACTTGAAGCCAACTTTTTCACTCTCCTCTTTCACTTTCATCAAGAGGCTCTTCAGTTCTTCACTTTCTGCCATAAGGGTGGTGTCATCTGCATATCTGAGGTTATTGATATTACTCCCCACAATCTTGATTCCAGCTTGTGCTTCTTCCAGCCCATCGTTTCTCATGATGTACTCTGCATATAAGTTAAATAAGCAGGGTGACAATATACAGCCTTGACATACTCCTTTTCCTATTTGGAACCAGTCTCTTGTTCCATGTCCAGTTCTAACTGTTGCTTCCTGACCTGCATACAGGTTTCTCAAGATGCAGGTCAAATGGTCTGGTATTCCCATCTCTTTCAGAATTTTCCACAGTTTATTGAGATCCACACAGTCAAAGGCTTTGGCATGGTCAATAAAGCAGAAATAGATGTTTTTCTGGAACTCTCTTGCCTTTTTGATGATCCAGTGGATGTTGGCAATTTGATCTCTGGTTCCTCTGCCCTTTCTAAAACCAGCTTGAACATCAGGAAGTTCACAGTTCATATACTGCTGAAGCCTGGCTTGGAGAATTTTGAGCATTTCTTTAGTAGCGTATGAGATGAGTGCAATTGTGTGGTAGTTTGAGCATTCTTTGGCATTTCCTTTCTTTGGTATTGGAATGAAAACTGACCTTTTCCAGTCCTGTGGCCACTGCTGAGTTTTCCAAATTTGCTGACATATTGATGTTCCTCTGCTATTTTTTTTAATTTAAATGTTTTCTAAATTTAATTTATACACCTGAAAGTTCTTAGTTAATGAACTGCTGAAACCTAACTTGAAGGATTTGAGGCATAAAGTTTCTAGCATATCAAATAAGCACAATTTTATGGTAGTTTGAACATTCTTTGGCATTGCCCTTTTTGGGGATTGGAATGAATCTCTTCCAGTGCTATGTCTTCTGCTGAGTTTTCCAAATTTGCTGAAATACTGAGTGCAGAACTTTCATACCATCTCATTTTAGTATTTTAAATAGTTCAGCTGGAAATCCGTTAATTCCACTAGCTTTGTTTTAGCAACCCTTTCTAGAGGTTTCACCTACCCTGTCTAGATGTTTCTTACTTTTATTTTTAAAGAACAAAATTTTTGTCCTCCTAATATTTTTTCTGTTTCCCCCCCCCCTTTTTTTCAATTTCATTGATTTCTACGTTATTTTTAATATATTTCTTCTATTTGCTTTAATTCACTCCACTTTTGCAGTGTAGTAAGGTAGAGACTGAGGTTATTGATTTTATATCTTTCTTCCTTTCTAATATATACATTTAATGCTACAAATTTACATCTATAAGCACTGATTAAGCAGCATTTCAGATTTTTGCTGTTATAAATTTCAGTTTCATTTAGTTTTAAATACATTTTATTTTCTCCTGGGTCATCTTGTCTTTACCCATGGATTACTTACATGTGATTTTAGCCAAAAGGCCAAGAAGCAATGCTCATGGATTATTTACATCAAATAGTTGGGGATTTTCCAGCTATCTCTCTGTTACTGATTTCAAATTTAATTCCATTATATGATCTTAAAAGTACTTTGTACAATTTCTGTTCTTTAAATTGTTTAAGGCGTATTTTATGTTCTAGCATATGACCCAACTTGATGAATTTTGTGTGTGAGCATGAGTAGAATATGTACTTTGCTATTATTTGGATTGTTCTATAAATGTCAATTAGGTCAAGTTAACAGATAGTGCTGTTCAAGTCATCTATATTCTTACTGATTTCCTGCCTGTTTGATCTATCAGTTATCAAGACAGGAGTATTGAAATGCCAAACTATAGTTGTGTACTTGTCTATTTCTTCAATTTCCATTAGTTTTTGTCTCATATATTTTGAAACTCTTCTGGTATATTTAAAAAAAAAAATGCTATCTTAATCTAGTTTTGAGGCCCTGGCCAGAGACTAGTTATTTCCTCTCCTTGAGCATCCAACAAAGTCCACATTCCCAATCATTCTATTGGACATCTCACTCTCACACTCTGGGCCACTAAGTGCCTGCCCTAATGTCCCCAGTGAGGTACTAGACAATTAGGGACAGCCCCACGCCCTAGAGCTTGCTGAAATTAATCAAATTCATCATTCTCAAACCAGCTTCCCCTGTCTTTCCCTTTTCTTCCACAGAAACCTGAGTGGCCCTGCATGCTGTATTGTGTTATTCTCAGGGGACTCTAAGTTAAATAAACTAAAACTTCCCCATCTTCCCTCTCTTCATCTGTGTCTGGCCTCATCATACTTTACCAGGGTAATATGGTTAAAACAGTTGCTAGATACATATATGTTTAGGAATTTTATATCTTTTGTTATAAAAGTGATCTCTGTGTCATTTTAAAGTGTCCCTGATACTCTTCTTTTGCCCGAAGTTGGCTTTATGTGAAATTATAGAATTGTAGCTACTACAAATTTTCTTTGATTAGTGTTAGCATGTTATATCTTATTACATCTCTTTACTTTTAATCTGCTCTTTAAAAAATTATCAATTTTATATAGACAGCATTTAGTTGTTTTTTTAATCCAATCTATCAATCTCTCCCTTTTAACTGTATTTAAACTATTTACATATAAAGTGATTTTCAATATATTTTGATTAAATTTTTTCTCTTTTTTGTTCATTATATTTCTATTTTAATTGAGAATTTTTATGCTTCAATTTTATCTAATCTATTAAGCTATCAATTATACTTAAAAAGTAGTGTAGCAAAAGAGTGTGCAAGGTAGATTTTGAATAATCTAAAGCTACTTAGAATAGTACCATACTGCTCATGTGTCGTGCGGGAAACACAGCAAAATATCTATCCCATGTTCCTCCCTCTCATCCCTGTTTCACTGTTGTCATTGATTTCACTTTTATATATGCTCTACATACTCAATACTTTGTTATATGATTTCTTTAAACACTCAGTTATCTCCTATATAAATTTAGGATAAGAAAAATAAAATCCTGTATTTCACCCTTATTTATTCCTTTTCTGAGTTATTGCTGTAGTTCTTTGGGTTTCTTGCACTCCAGTTTCATTCAATTTTTTGGATCTGTGGTTTTTAGCTTTCTCAATAAATTTGAAAACTTTTCCACCATTATTTCTTCAAAGAATGTTTTATGTCTCATTTCTATTAGGGACTCAGTTCAGTTCAGTCGCTCAGTCATGTCCAACTCTTTGCAACCCCATGAACTGCAGCATGCCAGGCCTCCCTGTCCATCACCAACTCCCATAGTTCACTCAGACTCACGTCCATCGAGTCAGTGATGCCATCCAGCCATCTCATCCTCTGGCGTCCCCTTCTCCTCCTGCCCCCAATCCCTCCCAGCATCAGAGTCTTTTCCAATGAGTCAACTCTTCACATGAGGTAGCCAAAGTACTGGAGTTTCAGCTTTAGCATCATTACTTCCAAGAACACCCAGGGTTAATCTCCTTCAGAATGGACTGGTTGGATCTCCTTGCAGTCCAAGGGACTCTCAAGAGTCTTCTCCAAGTTCAAAAGCATCAATTCTTCGGTGCTCAGCCTTCTTCACAGTCCAACTCTCACATCCATACATGACGACTGGAAAAACCGTAGCCTTGACTAGAAGGACCTTTGTTGGCAAAGTAATGTCTCTGCTTTTGAATATGCTGTCTAGGTTGATCATAACTGTCCTTCCAAGGAGTAAGTAAGTGTCTTTTAATTTCATGGCTGCAGTCACCATCTGCAGTGATTTTGGAGCCCAGAAAAATAAAGTCAGCCACTGTTTCCACTGTTTCCCCATCTATGACTATTTACATATATATTAGGTTACTTGAAGTTTTCACTGATCTCTGATGATATATTCATTTTCTTCTAAAATTTTTCTTTATTTTTATTTTATTTAATTAATTTTATTTTTTCTATTTTCCTTATTTTCTATTTTTTTAATTTTTTGTGGCATATTTTCTATTGTTGTGTAGTCAGCTTTACTAACCTTTTCTTGTGCAATATCTACTCTGCTGTTAATCCTATACAGTTAATTTTTCAATTCACACACTAACATTCATTTGTTGAAATTGATTTCATTCTGTTTTTTCTATGTCTCTCCTTAGGTTTTAAAATATAGAGAATCCTAGGGGGTAGAAATGTAGCACTGGTTGCAATGAACTGAAATTTGAGAAGCATACTTGGATATGTTGGTCTCTTCATGCCAGTGAAGCAACAAAGAAGGAGGATGCTGGGGTGATTGATTCTAACTATCAAGAAAATATCAACCTGTTTTTACACAGTGCAGATAAGGAAGACTATGTTTGGAATGCAGAAAATCTAAGGAACTTCTTATATGTCCTTAGTGCTAGTAATTACAATAAATGGAAAAGTATAATAATACAGCTTAAACAGGACTGTTCAGGAGTGAAGTCGTCATCATCTCACATATATATTACTTGCTTATGGAAAAAGCCACTTAAATGTCTAGAAAAAGAAAAATGAAAGTGAAAAAGTGTTAGTTTCTCAGTCGTGTCCAACTCTTTGAGATCCCAGGGACTGTAGCCTGCCAGGCTCTTCTGTTCATGGAATTCTCCAGGCAAGAATACTGGAGTGGGTAGCCTTTCCCTTCTCCAGGGGACCTTCCCAACACAGGGATTGAACCCAGATCTCCCGCATCTGAGCCACAGGGGATCATCAGGAACAGAAAGTAGGTATAAACACCAAATACAGCCATGTGGTGACCAGTTGCAGAAGTGAGAACTGTAATTGTTAAGAGATTGTTTTTCCTAATTTTCATAAGCATATCTTTGTATATACAAACCATTTTTTGTGTTTTCTTTACTCATTTTATCTACTCATAGTCTAATATGATATTTGTTGATAATAGTTAACTTTATAACTTTGTATGGAAAAATACAAAAATCCATTTAGTACATAATGACTTCATTCAAATCCCTGCGTTAAAAGACTTGACTGAGCTCAAACACATTCTTTTTATTTTATTTTATTTTATTTTTAAACTTTACATAATTGTATTAGTTTTGCCAAATATCAGAATGAATCCGCCACAGGTATACATGTGTATTCTAACAACTTAATGTCTATGTCCCTAGGATGACCCCAGCCACCCTCTAAAATGCCTGCTGAAGAAAATAAGAAAGCTCAGTGCTGCCAGGAAAATTTAATGTTTGTTCTAGCCAGAACCTGGTGATTGGCTGATAGGCCCCTGAACTTCCTTTTAGAATAGTTCATTTAGAAAGTTTGTAATTATAAATTCTTTCTCAGACTTTTGAGATGTAAATCTTTCATCAACAAGCACCATCTATTCCAGGACCTAAGAGCTTTCTCTTTGAAATGCAAGCATCCAGGAAGATGGCTCTCACAACACACCCTGCTTAGCTGCAAGGGTAAGGTCCTAAGGTAAGGAGCACCATGCTCCAACTTGTACTACTACCTCCTGTCTAAAAGATAGGAGAGGTTTGTTTCTCCTCCTAATAAGCACCAATTAGCATACCTCCTGGTCTAGTCAAATGGAGCAAATCCCCTTTCTAATCTTCAGTACCCTTTCCCTAGCACATCCCAGCCTTCAAAAACTATCTTGCCTTTTGTTTCTGTGAAACTGAATTCACCTCCTGCTGGGTTCTTCCCTGTTGCAGTTGTAGTTACCATCCTTTTGGTTTTAACTAGGCTTCCAGGTGGCTTGGAGTTAAAGAATTAGCCTGTGAATGCAGGAGACACAAGAGACACCGGTTCGATCACTGGGTCAGGAAGATTCCCTCGAGGAGGAAATGGCAACCCACTCCAGAATTCTTGCTTGGGAAATCCCATGGACAGAGGAACCTGGTGGGTTGTAGTCCATGGAGTATCAAAGAGTTGGACATGACTGAGCATACACCCACACAGCTTTAACTAGTATCCTTACTGTTTTGACTAGCGTCTGACTTTATTTTCAAAACTACTTAATATCAAAAGGATGATGTTAATCAGTCAGTGGTAGTAGAAACTGTGTCTTCTGAAGAAAGGTTTAGCATATTTTTGCTTGTATGTGGAATAGCTGTATCGTGTTAAACAGTAAATAAGACTATGTTCTTGTTTTTATTTGGGATTAAGTATCATATAAAAAGTTAGTTGGGTGTTGATAAGGGCTCGACTGATATTGCAATACTGGAGTGGACAGCCTATCTCTTCTCCAGTGGATCTTCCTGACCCAGGAATCAAACTGGGGTCTCCTGCATTGCAGGCAGACTCTTTACTAGCTGAGCTACCAGGGAAACCCATGTGGAATAGCTGTATCATGTTAAACAGTAAATAAGACTATGTTCTTGTCTTTATTTGGGATTAAGTATCATATAAGAAAAGGAGCCAGGGATACAGTTAATCAGTTTCCCCAGCACAGCCGAAAGCAGGACAGGATTGAATTTGATGCGAGGGATGTGGCAGAGAGTAACCAATACAATGGCAAGTGATGAATAGAATAAAATCTGTGCAAGCAAAATAAGAAATTTGTTGGGTGTTGATAAGGGGTGGACTGATATTGGTACTATTAATAAACATAAACATAAGCTAACAATTTATAAAAACAATTCATGAAAAACATTATGTGTGAAGTACATAAGATATCACAGAATAAATGATCTTGGGGAGTTGCTATCTGATCTCATTTTAGGAAGATAAAAATCTGGTGATATTTGGCAAAACTAATACAGTTATGTAAAGTTTAAAAATAAAATAAAATTAAAAAAAAAATCTGGTGAGATCCCTTCTCATAAGAGAAAATGAACTGAGAAATATGACCTTACTGGAACAATACAGAAGACTCAGAATGTGATTCTTGCTGCCCTACAAAATGGAACTTTCAGAAAAGTGTGATTATAAAAATCACCTGTCTGATTCAAAAGACTTATTCCAGAACTCTGCTTCCTTTCCTGTAACACTGATTCATAGTCTCCAGGGGGAGTGGCTAAGAAGCTATTTATTAAGCATTTGTATCTCAAGATCAGGTAGACTGGGGACTTGCTACACTAAAGAATGGTATTGTATATTGGCATATTTTTATAACCAAGTTTAAATTTCCAGGACTCATAATCTAATATTTTAGGAGACTAAGACTGATAAATAACCTCAGTTAATCCTCAAATGACAAACTGATATTGGAATACTAGAGTGGGTAGCCTTTCCATTCTCCAGTGGATCTTCCCAACCAAGGAATTGAACTGGGGTCTCCTGCATTGCAGGCAAATTCTTTGCCAGCTGAGCTACCAGGGAAGCCCATGTGGAACAGCTTAGACAGTAAATACAACTATGTTTTTGTCTTTATTTGGGATTATTAACCAGTGTTAGTCTCCTAAATATTAGATTATGAATCCTGGAAATTTAAACTTGAAAACAAAAACAAAACAAAACAAAACAAAAACAAACTATACTTTCCTTACCAAAATTTTTTTTCAAATATGAAGTGAATGCTTCCAAATACTTCCCATTAAAACAGAGAAATTGAAAGCAAGGAAGTAATTACTTAAATCCTCTTGAATATAAACACTATAATAAATTAGACTATTGCTTATTTTTGCAACATTTAGTATTCTAAATGTAATTGTATGTTAACAAATTTTAAATTTCTTAATTCGGGAGAGGATAGCAGCAAAAATTTTGCCTCAATTTTTTTTCCTTTGAATTTATTGACTTGCTTTCAATTGACTTGCTCTTGTTAAAAATCATAATTTGTCTTTTCTTCATATCTTTAAATTCTTAAACTTGTTAACTTCAGTTTACACAGTTAGCTTTCCAAGTTACATACCTAAAACTTCCCATTCTTTACTTTGACTTTCTAACAGTGGCTTTATTTAGTACCATTTTTTTTCACTAGAGGAATTAGATATAAAATATGGGTACAGGTTGTTTTATAAATCTGAATGGTTCCGAAATAATTTTTTTACTTCAAAACATATTTATTCTTCTCCAATATATATTATGTGGAATTGTTTTTAATCAGTTTGCTTGTTCTCTTTGGACAGGCCATGAGAAGATGTTTCATTGGGCTCCAATTCTTTATTCAGAATTGCTTTTTGGTAAAATCCTTACATGTATAATGCCATGTCATTAATTTGAATTACCTCAATGTTTGGGGAAACTTTTATTATATGATATTCTTCAAGGGTAATAACTTTCTTAACAAAATAATACTTGAAAGTTAATATAAAACATATCAAGCTAGAAACTATAAAGCAGAGTATTATGAAGAAATTTAAACTTATGCTAACATACTTCAATGTAAAAGAGGACACTGCATTTTAACCTTACTGTGCCATTCTTAGCTAGTCTAAAAGATAACAGTTTATTTATGATTATAGTTTATGGATATATGAAATACATGACATCAATATTAGAAGTGGTTAAAGGGAGGAAGTGGGAATAATCTGTATAATAAGAGAAAATAAAAAATTGCAATCATACGCAATGCTGATTAAAATTAAAGAAAGCAGTAAAAGAGTGGAAGACTAAAAGTAAACAAAGAACAACAGAATAAATAGAAACATTACAGATATGATAGTAACCCAATTATATCAATAATCACTTTAAATTTTAATGATCTAAATATACAAATTGAAAGATTAAAAACTAACAGAGTACATTAAAAACCTCAACTGTTTGCTGTCTATAAGAAACCTATTTTAACTATAAAAATATACATCAATTAAACATAAAGGGGTGAATTCCTATTTGCTTATTTTTGCCTTTGTTTCATATGCTTTTGGTTGTCAAATGCAAAACATCATTGCCAAGATCAACATCAATTTTTCCCTTAGTTGTTGTTCAGTCACTCAGTCATGTCCGACTCTGTCACCCCATGGACTGCAGCATGCCAGGCTTCCCTGTCCTTCACCATCTCCCAGAGCTTGCTCAAACTCATGTCCATTAAGTCAGTGATGCCGTCCAACCATTTTGTCCTCTGTCATTCCCTTCTTCTCCTGCCTTCAAGCTTTCCTAGAATCAGTCTTTCCCAATATGTCAGCACTTTGCATCACGTAGCCAAAGTATTAGAGCTTCAGCTTCAGCATCAGTCCTTCTAAAGAATATTCAGGATTGATTTCCTTTAGGATTGACTGGTTTGATCTCCTTTAGGATTGACTGGTTTGATCTTGCAGCCCAAGGGACTCTCAAGAGTCTTCTCCAACAGTTCAAAAGCATCAATTCTTCGGCACTTAGCTTTCTTTATGGTCTAACTCTCTCATCCATACATGACTTCTAGAAAAAATGTATCTTTGACTAGACAGACCTTTGTTGCCAAAGTAATGTCTCTGCTTTTTAATATGCTGTCTAGGTTTGTCATAGCTTTTCCTCCAAGGAGCAAACTTCTAATTTCATGGTTTCAGTCATCATCTGTAGTGATTTTGAAGCCCAAGAAAATTAAGTCTCTCACTGTTTCCATTGTTTCCCTATCTATTTGCTGTGAAGTGATGGGACTGGATGCCATGATGTTCATTTTTTGAATCTTCAGTTTTAAACCAGCTTTTTCACTCTCCTCATTCACCTTCATCAAGAGGCTCTTAGTTCCTCTTTGCTTTCTGCCTTAAGGATAGTATTATCTGCAAGTCTGAGATTATTGATATTTCTCCTGGCAATCTTTTCTTTAGCAGTTTCACAGTTTCAGGTCATACATTTAAATTACATTGCCCCTGTAGATTGCCTTGAGTAGTACAAGCATTTTCAGAACATTAATTTTTACCACTCATTTACATGAGATAGCTTATCATACTTTTGTATTCCTTAAATTTTTTATCAATATTTTACAGATATAAATATACATATCTTTCACCTCCTTGATTAAATTTATTCCTGAGTATTTGATTTATGCTATTGTAAGCAGTGTTGTTTTCTTAAATTCCATTTCTGATGATTTCTTGGTGGTGTATAAAAATGCAGCTGATTCTTGTATGTTGGTTTTGTATCCTGTTACTTTACTGCATTTATCAGTTCTAAGTTTTATGGTAGAGATTTTAAGGTTGATTTTAATATAGAAGTTCATATCAGATGAAAACAGAGTTATTTTTATTTTTTTTCTTTCTGATTTGGATGGCTTATTTTGTTTGTTTTTTTACTAATTTCTTTGCCTAGAACTTGTGGTGCTATGTTGAACAGAAGTGGTGAGAGTGGCACCTTCGTCTTGTTCCTGATCTTGAAAGAAAAGTTTATAACTTTTTACTGTGGAGTGTGATATTAGTTGTGGGCTTGTAATATATGACCCATATTATGCTGAAGTATGTTCCCTCTGGACTCACTTTGTTGAGAGTTTTTATCATGAATGGATATTGAATTTGTCAAATGCTTGTTTTCTGTATGTATTGAGATCATGTGATTTTATCCGTCATTTTATCTTTATCTACATTTTAATGTGGTGTATCATGTTAACTGATTTACGTGTTTGAAACATCCTTGTATCCTAGGATAAATCCCACCAGAACACATTATACTATCTTTTTAATGTGCTATTAAATTAATTAACTTGTATTTTATTGAGGGCTTTTTCATCTACGTTCATTAAGGATCGGTTTAGTTCAGTTCAGTCGCTCAGTCGTGTCTGACTCTTTGAGAGCCCATGAATCACAGCACACCGTCACCATCTCCCAGAGTTCACTCAGACTCACTCCATCGAGTCAGTGATGCCATCCAGCCATCTCATCCTCTGTCGTCCCCTTCTCCTCCTGCCTCCAAGCCCTCCCAACATCAGAGTCTTTTCCAATGAGTCAACTCTTCATATGAGGCGGCCAAAGTATTGGAGTTTCAGCTTTAGCATCATTCCTTCCAAAGAAATCCCAGGGCTGATCTCCTTCAGAATGGACTGGTTGGATCTCCTTGCAGTCCAAGGGACTCTCAAGAGTCTTCTCCAACACCACAGTTCAAAAGCATCAATTCTTCGGCACTCAGCCTTCTTCACAGTCCAACTCTCACATCCATACATGACCACAGGAAAAACCATAGCCTTGACTAGATGGACCTTTTTTGGCAAAGTAATGTCTCTGCTTTTGAATATGCTATCTAGGTTGGTCATAACTTTCCTTCCAAGGAGTAAGCGTCTTTTAATTTCATGGCTGCAATCACCATCTGCAGTGATTTTGGAGCCCAAAAAAATAAAGTCTGACACTTGGATATTAGCCTGTGATTTTCTTTTCATGTAGTATTTTTGTCTTGATTTGGTATCAGGGCAATATTGGTAACATAAAGTTAGTGTGGAAGTGTTTCTTCCTCTTTAATTTTAAAAAGTTTCTGAACAGCATGGAAAAAAATCAACACAATTAAAAAGCAATTTATACAATGGGAGAAAATATGTGTAACCATATATCCAATAATAGGTTGATTATATATATATATATATATATACTCATGCATATATATGTATGTGTATATGTATATATATATCTATATATATATGTATGTATATATACATGCTCAGTAGGAAAAAAATCTAAAACCAGAAATAACCCAACTGAAAACTAAGCAAAGGACCTGAATAGACATTTTTCTACAGAAGGCATACAAATGGTCAATAAGCATATAAAAAATGCTCAGTACCTCTAATCTTCAAGGAAATGCAAATCAAAACCACAGTGCTATATCACCTTACATAGTAAATGACTTTGAAAGTTAATACGACATTGTCTGTATGTTAGCACAACTACTTACGGTACACTGGAGTGCACAAGAATACTAGAGTGGATTGTCATTTCCTTCTCCAACAGAAGAAAATACAGTAAAATTTATACTAGGGAAGAAAGAAGAGAGATTTCACTTTGAGATGAAACTGAGTCTAGAAATTCTGTTTAATTTTATTACTTTATTTTCTTGATTTCTTTCTCTCTCTCAATTCCTTTTGCTCATTTCCCTCATTTTCTTGAATTCTTGCTAGATCTTTTAAATGCAAATCTGTTGGTTAAGTTTTCAAATACATATTCAAACTTGACAATTGAAAAATCAATTGCTTTCGTCCTCTTCATTCCATTTCACTCTTTTTTCTCCTTAATTGTTCAATAATTAATTTGGACAAAATTAATCCTATAATTATCTCTGTGTATCTAGTTAAATAAAAGTGACATCACACATACATTCTCTTCAATTGTGTGATATTAGGACAAATTTGTAAGAAAATTTGTTTAGCAATGCTAAAGAAGAAAAGCAAATTGAAACAAGTTCTGAAGCAACATCCGATGATGTATCCCATAAATTTGCAAGGTGTAAAATCTACAAAGGCATTTGAGTTGTAATTTATAAATGTTGTGTCTAAAGTGTCCTTGGAAGATTCCTTTTTTAAACCTTTTAATGTGTCTTAATTGTTTTCATCTGCTGCAGAACTTTCAAGTTGACACAAGTGTGTGTGTGTGTGTGTGTGCATGCGCCTGCGTGTGCACTCAGTCGTGTCTGGCTCTTTGAAACCCCATAAACTATAGACCACAGGTTCCTCTGCCTATGGGATTTCCTAGGCAAGAATTTTGGAGTGGGTTGTCATTTCCTACTACAGGGAATCTTCCCCACCCAGGGATTGAACCTGTGTCTCCTGTGGCTCCTGCATTGACAGGCAGATTCTTTATCAGTAGGCCACCTGGGAAGCCCAAGTTGCTTTCCTACTTAATAAAGAGAATGCCTGGGACCTTTTTAATATGGGACTTACACATGAATTGGAAATAACCTTATTGCTACCGTTCAGTTGATAGCACTTAGTAGTCCAGCAGGTCATGGCTTAAAAACTGACACCATAGTGATAATTCATAACCAGTTCTAACTGTGCTTCCAGCACAATTCTGGGTAAAAAGCACCATTACCCTTCACTTCTAGTTCATATATGTTTCAACCCATCAGTTTTATTTTGATAAATCTTCTCTTGAGAATAGAATGTGATGTTTATCCTGGAAAGATATGTGTGAAGCTGTACCCAGTGCATAAGAAACAGTTGTAAATAAGCGGAACGATAGACTTACATATATCCTGGAATGATAAGTGTGAAGATATAGTTAGTGGATCCATAAACAAAGATAAAGGCTTTTCAGTTTATCCCATTTAGTCCACACACACACACACACACACCCTCAAATACACTCAGAGGATAGTATAAAATATAAGGAACTATGAACAAAGGGTGAGAGCAATAACTCACATTCCCATTTTCTAAAATAACTATACTATATCCTACCTCCATTAAATCCGGCTCTCCCCAGCCTTTCTCAGCTAACAACATTGCTTCACTATTTTGAGAAGATACAAGTTCTCAGACAGAGCTGTCTGCTCTCTTCACTTTGTCCATGTGCATAGTCTCCTGTTTGCTCTTCTACAAGACTATGAAACACCTTGCTTCTGTCAAAGGAAAATCCTCACGCTTGGGTAATGAACCCAGTTCCATATACTTCACCCTTACAAGAACTTCAATCTTACACATTTCTTTTTGGCTTGTATCATCAGGAATTGTGTTTTATTGGGGCAGTGTCTTAATATACTTCATCAATATTGTATATTATTATCTATAATATATTACTTCTACTTTTAAAGTAAAAAAATGTTCAGTAAGATAGATAGCTAGTAAATAGTATATTTAATTTTAGAATGATATTTCTACATATACGTTTATGCTGCTAGTTATTATAAGCCATTTTATTGATTCTAGATTTTACTTTTTATCAACTTACCCTTCACTAGACATGATAACAGAAAAGGTAATGGCAACACACTCCAGTACTCTTGCCTGGAAAATCCCGTGGATGGAGGAGCATCGTAGGCTGCAGTCTATGGGGTTGCTAAGAGTCAGACATGGCTGAGTGACTTCACTTTCACTTTTCACTTTCACACATTGAAGAAGGAAATGGCAACCCACACCAGTGTTCTTACCTGGAAAATCCCAGGGACTGGAGAGTCTGGTGAGCTGCCATCTATTGGGTTATACAGAGTCGGACATGACTGAAGCGACTTAGCAATAGCAGTAGAAGACATGATAATATCCTGATAATTATAGTATATTCACAATGTATCCATTCATTTCACCAATACTTATTGAACATTGCTTGCAGGTATAGTTCTAGACGTTGGAGACTCAAAACTAATACTTTTGCATTTTTGCAATTCATATTGTAGTGAGGAGTATGGGAAGCAACATAAGGATGACAAATAATAAATATAATAAAGAAAAAAATTATAATGAACATTAGAGAGTGATGAAAGTGAAGCTCACTCAGTTGTATCTGACTCTTGCCACCCCATAGAATATACAGTCCATGGAATTCTCCAGGCAAGAATACTGGAGTGGGTAGCCTTTCCCTTCTCCAGGGGATCTTCCCAACCCAGGGACTGAACCCAGGTCTCCCACATTACAGGCAGATTCCTTACCAATTGAGCCATGAGGGAAGCCTAAGAATACTGGAGTGGGTAGACTATCCCTTCTTCACGGGATCTTCCCAACCCAGGAATGGAACTGGGGTCTCCTGCATTGCAGGCAGATTCTTCACCAACTGAGCTATCAGGGAAGTGACAGGTTGTGAAAACAAAACAAAACAAAACAAAACAAAACAAAACAGAGTGAGAGAATGGAAATTGAGAAGAAGGCATTGGAACTTTTAAATAAGTGCTCAGATGGGCCTCTCAGATGAAACTATGCAAAGATAAGCAAGAGAAAAGGAGTGAATCTTTTAGACACTTGGATTAAAATATTCCAGGAAAGAAAAAAAAAAGAGCTATAGGGTATTGGAGTAGCTGTAACAGAGGAGATGAGGTCAGAAATATAAAATATGGCCATACTATGAGAGCCTTTAATGCCATTGTGTGGACTTTAGTTATTTTTATAAAAAATGGTAGTTAGTTGGAAGGAGATTCAAGAGGGAGGGGACATATGTATATCTATGGCTGATTTCATGCTAATGTATGGCAGAAATCAGGCTTCCCTGTTAGCTCAGCTGGTAAAGAATTCACCTGCAATGCAGGAGACCCCAGTTTGATTCCTGGGTTTGGAATATCCCCTGAAGAAGGAATGGGCTACCCACTCTGGTATTCCTGAGCTTCCCTGGTGGCTCAGATGATAAAGAATCCACTTGCAATGCAGGAGACCTGGGTTCGATCCCTGGGTTGGAAAGATCCCCTGGTGGAGTGATGGCAACCCACTTCAGTAGTCTTGTCTGGAGAATCCCCATGAACAGAGGAGACTGGCAGCCTACCATCCGTGGGGTCACAAAGAATTGGATACAACTGAGCAACTAAGCTCAGCACAGCACATGGCAGAAACCAACACAATACTGTAAAACCATTATCATTTAATTAAAAATAAATTAAAATATTAAAAAAATGAAAAAATAGTAGGTAGCAGTTGATTCTCAGCAGAAGAGTGATATAACTTGTTTATACAGAATTATCTGGATATTGGTATATTTTAGGGGAGCAAGGAGAAGCAAGGTGTTGGATATAAGGCTAATTCAATGATCCAAGAGAGATTTGATTACCAACAATTGGAAGTGGTAAAACCTGTTTGTACTTTGAAAATAAATTCAAGATAATTCCTGGTGGATTAGATGAAGGGAGCAAGGAGGGAATGAAAGGAGTCAAGCTGACTCCAGAGTGTTAGTTTTTCTGTCATGTTTGACTATTTGTGACCCATCAGCTGTGGCCCACCAGGCTCCTCTATCCAGGGAATTCTCCAAGCAAGAAGAGTGGAGTGGGTTGCCATTCCTTTCTCCAAGTGTCTTTAATTGAGCAAATTGAAAAGACTGTTGTGATTCATTCAGAGGTACAAATCTATGGGTGCTGCTGATTTAAGGGCAGTGTTTAGTGTGAGATACAAGTTAGATATGAAAGTTATGGTGGTGACTAGCAGGTTGAGTATATTAGTCTTGGTTTTAGGAGAGTGGTCCATTCTGGAGATATGAATTTGGGAATCATCAGCATATAGATGACATTAAAGAAATTGGAATGGATTAGATTACCAAACAAGTGAGTGTAGGTAGTGAGAGAATAGAAGAGGTCTAAGAAGTAAACATTTGGGCACCTCAGATTTAGAAGGTCTAGGAAAATAGCAAAAGTGAGAAAATGAGACTAAGAAACACTATAGAGGTAAGAGGAAAAACGAATCATGTCCGAGAAGTCAAATGATTAACCTTAATAAATGCGGTTGCTAAGTCAAGTAAAATTAGAACTGAGAATAAAATAAGGGTTTAAATAATATAGAGGCTAATGGTATGCTTGGATAGTAGAATACAATAGAGTGCTGGGAAAGAATACTTGAATATACTATATTTAAGAGAGATTAGCAGAAAAGATAATAGTTTTTGCATAATAGCTATGAGGATTTGTCAGTAAGAAGTTCTGGAAAAGCAGAGAATAGGCAGAAATTTCAGGAGTCAATGTCGTATGATGAACAGATGCCCAAGAGCAAGAAAGGAAACTGAAAGTGTTAGTCGCTCAGTCATGTCTGACTCTTTGTGACCCTGTAGACTGTAGCCCATGGACAGGCTCCTCTGTCCATGAAATTCTCCAAGTAAGAACACTGGAGTGGTTTGTCATTCCCTTCTTCAGGGGATCGTCCCAACCAAGGGGTCGAACCCAAGTCTCCTGATTCGCGGGCAGTTCTTTACCACCTGAGCCACCAGAAAAGCCCACAAGAAAGGACAAAAGAAAAGACACTGTGAATCAAGAAGGAATATTCACTAGGAGTTCAGAAGCTGCAGTCTTGCAGAGGCTTTAACTTACTTGAATCTCTACAGATTCACATACATAAGTAGATTTTACTTGGCTTAAAGATGAAGATCTACCCAAGCTCAATATTTCTTGGTACACATTAAGCAGTACAGCCAATTACTGGGTTATGCCTCATTTGAACTTCATAAAATATCTTTAATGAGTAAATTTTCTTTTTCTTTTTCTTAATTTATTTTCCAGGTCAAATTATTGCCCACAAATTATGAGAACACAGAAGTTAATTTTTGAGGAATTAATGAGAGGGAGAAATCATCTATGTATTTTTAAAGTATACAGTAGGAAAGAAATATTAAGAATTAAACTAAGAAGTGAAAGATACATTGCTATGGTGGTCCATTCTGGAGATATGAATTTGGGAATCATCAGCATATAGATGACATTAAAGAAATTGGAATGGATTAGATTACCAAACAAGTGAGTGTAGGTAGTGAGAGAATAGAAGAGGTCTAAGAAGTAAACACTTGGGCACCTCAGATTTAGAAGGTCTAGGAAAATAGCAAAAGTGGCTAATGTTATTAGGCCTTAGACTTTAATTTCATTCTTCAGCCTTCCAAATTGAATTTAAATGTTCTGAATTAGAAATTCTCCCCTTTGTAAGTTATGTGTTAAATAAATGAATGACATTATTTTATATATTATCTTAGCCACATTATACAGAAGTTTTATCAATGCAACAATAACCAGGAGGTTTGACTTTGGTTTTTCAGCCTCTTCTATTGCTATATTTCTAATTTTATTTACATTTGTTTGATATCCATTGCAAATACATTACCATTAGAAAGTTTTAGGTTATCTATTTTTTTTTTAATTGAAAACCAAGTGAAATTAGCTGATTTGCTTTAAGGGATATGCTATTTTAATTACTGTACATTTAGTTATTATCAATATTTGCCATGCCTATTATTTATTAATTAGTAAAACACATTTAAAATCATCAAAATCCATTTCCTAATATTAGTGAAAAATGGAATAACTATGTCTTACTGGAAATCTTTAAAATAAAGTTTATGACCCACTGAAAGTGAAATTCTTAAAACTACTTCTCTATTTATATATCTTATTGAAGATAATATCTGGTATTGGTATTTAATATTGTATACCTGAAGAGTCATCACAGGCTCAACAGTTTGTGACAAATAAGAAAGAAATATTTGTTTCATATAATTCATAAGAGAAATGCAGACGCAGCTTAGAGAATATAAAATACAAAGCAAAAAAGAAAAGGATTACTTTCATTTCTAAAAATAGTAGCTATCAATATGATTTATATGTTTATCAATTCTCAAATGGAAAAAAAATACTGATGAAAACCATAAAAATTTAAATCCAGAATGGTTAGAACTCAA
Organism: Bubalus bubalis; assembly: GCF_019923935.1. NCBI lineage: Eukaryota > Metazoa > Chordata > Mammalia > Artiodactyla > Bovidae > Bubalus > Bubalus bubalis. The sequence continues at coordinate 17,364,042 of NC_059168.1, read as the reverse complement.
ACTTGCATAGATATTCTCAAAAAGGGGACAGTTCCTGTTGTTTTATTATTTGGAATGTTCACTTTCACTCTAGTTATTGATATGGCAAAAAAATAACTGCGGACTGTCTTCATATACATTTCAGACAGAAGTATGCCTCTTTGTCTACCATCATTATTTACCAGGAAATTGGTCTGGTTATTCTGAATACAAAGCAAATCCATATTACTAGAAAAATTTCTTTTGGATATTTACATCCTCATTTTAGATATTCTAAGTATAATGTTTTCTTTGTCAAATTTTTTCTTTCCCATGCTTGGCCAGTTATATCCTTCTGAACTGTAAAACATATGAGGTTATTAACTGGGGAAATATATGAAAAATGTGATGAGTTCAGGGCAGTTCTAGTTTCGTTTCATTGTGAACTAGGGAAGCACCATGATAAGTGGTTTGTAGAATAAATACCTGACAATGAATTAGGTGTATCTGACATACTGTCCTATTATAAGTAATAGTTATAGAAAAACAAAAAACAAACCTTGTTTACCTTCTAGGCATATTTACCCTGAGGATTAGTAACTTAAAACAGATGAGGTAAAGAAGAAAAGAAACATTTATTTATCACAAATGGCTGTTTTCATTTTGAACTAAAAGGACATGTCTGCACTTTTCAGTAATAACAGAATCTATCTCCAACTGTCAGTCTCAAGGAAAAAAATGTTGTTCATATAAAATTCATAGAACTAAAGGAGTTCCTGTCATAATGCTTTCAAGAGAGCACTGTCAAATCTCTTTGGGCCTTTAGTTTAAATGTCATTTCTAGCCAACTGCAGGGATTTTTTAAGTGTTTCAGCATCAGTCTTTTCCTAGGGGTATATCAGGTCTTTCAGAGAATTTATGTTTTTTTTAATAAAAGACACTGTACTGCCAGTCTTCATGAAATACCTTTCCAGATAGTGTCATTTGTAAATGACTTACAGGAGAAAATATGCAAGAATCTTTAATTCATTTTCAAGCAGTAGAAAATGGACAAAGATTACAGGATAAGTGGTTCATGAATAATGAAGTTAACCCCACAGGGAAATTAAAGTGGGATACTCCTATAATCTTAGTTACTGAAGGGAAAGATTAATTATGATTCAAAACCATCCTGGGATTCCTCCAAAGGGATTCCAATATTGGAAGACTCAAGTGAATTCATCCTAAGCTGGATCAAAACAAAAGACCATCATGTTATGGTAAGCCTGGAAATGATCTCATCAGTTCAGTTCAGTTAGGGACTTAATGTCTTAATCCCTTTTACCAACCTTTCCTAAAACAAATATCCATATATATCTTTGATGTTCTCTTTCCCACTTGACAAGTCATAATTTGTTACAACTTTTATAAGATGCATGCCACAAAAGTGATATCTTCTTTTCTTCCCAAAATACTTTGAAAATGTTTCTTCTGCTAGACTTGGTCTTAGAAAATTGTTGTCATCTACTCAAAATATTAACGGAGTCATTATTTTTATCACCTGCCAAAGCTGTTAGTCTTTATTATCACAAAAACTATTTAAAGCAGTAGTTGCCTCCATATATGTTATTGTTAGCATTTTTATTTCAGCTTACTATGTATTTAGTCTTCATGATTCTTATTGTGAGTTAGTTAACAGCAAGGCTTCTTTGATAGCTCAGTTGGTAAAGAATCTTCCTGCAATGGAGGAGACCCCAGTTCGATTCCTGGGTTGGGAAGATCCCCTGGAGAAGTGATAGGCTACCCACTCCAGCATTCTTGGGCTTCCCTTGTGGCTTGGGCTTCCCTTGTGGCTCAGCTGGTAAAGAATCCACCTGCAGTGCGGGAGACCTGGGTTCAATCCCTGGGTGGGGAAGACCCCCTGGAGAAGGGAAAGGCTACCCACTTCATTATTCTTGCCTGGAGAATTCCAGGGACTGTATAGTCTACGGGGTCACAAAGAGTTGGACAGGACTGAGCGGCTTTCACTTTCACTTTCATCCCAGGTGGTGCTAGTGGCAAAGGACTCACATGCCAATTTAGGAGACATAAGAGATTTGGGTTCCATTCCTCGGTTGGGAAGATCTCCTGGAGGAGGGCATAGCAACTCACTCCAGAACTCTTGCCTGGAGAATACCATGGACAGAGGAGCCTGTCTATGGAGTTTCAAAGAGTTGGATAGGACTAAAGCGGCTTAGCACACACAAACAGCAACCAAATGAAACAAATCAAATATTTGCAGTGTGAGTAAGGAGAAATGTTTTGAAACTGAAATCAAATGGAGATAATAAGTCCATAATTGTTTAAAGTATTATACTATGTCCAATCTAGAGACAGAAATCACATAATAATTTAAATGAAAGAACAAGATTAAATCCCAGTATTCTGATGAAATGAAAATAATTTAAATACATTTATAAAAATGCTCAGTGAGTTAAAAAAAAAGAACAGAGAAATGCATTAAACACTTCAACAAAATTTAGAAAATATAAAAAGAATCAGTCAGAGCTGGACAATACAAAGCTCAAATGAAAATGGAAGGAACCAACACCACATTAGGTGATATGGAATATCAATCAGTATCATATACTGTATTAACAGAACCAAAAATGAAAATCACAGAATCATTTCAATAGCTGTAGAAAAAATCATTTGACAAAATACAACATCCATTTGTGGTAAAAACTCTTAACGCAATGTGTATAGAGAGGAACATACCTCAACATAATAAAGGCCACTTATGACAAACCCACAGCTAACATCATACTCAATGGTGAAAAGCTGAAAGCTTTTCTTGTAAGATCAGAAGCAAGACAAGGGTGCTTGTCTTGCCACTTTTATGCAACATAGTACTGAAAACTCTAACCATGGCAATTAAGCTAGAAAAAGAGAGAAAGTGTATCTAAACTGGAAGAGAAGAAGTAAAGCTGTCACTATTTGCAGATAATATATACAGAAAACCCTAAAGACTCCACTAAAATCTATTATAACTAATAATTCTGTAAAGTTGCAGAAAACAAAATTAATATACAGACATCTGTGGCATTTCTATACACTAATAAAGAAGTATCAGAAATCAAGAGAGAAATCAAGAACATAATCACATTTACAATCAAAAGAATCAAAATACAAAAGAACCAGATATCTAGAAATAAATTTAATCAAGGAACTGAAGGGATTCTCTGGTGGCTCAGATGGTAAAGAGTCTGCCTGAAATGCGGGAGACCTGGGTTCAATACATGGGTTGGGAAGATCCCCTGGAAAAGGAAATGGAAACCCACTCCAGTATTCTTGCCTGGGAAAATCCACTGGATGGAGGAGCCTGGTGGGCTACAGTCCATGGGGTTGCAAAGAAATGGACATGACTGAGCGACTTCACTTTTACTTCTGAAAACTATATATTCTGAAATATATATATATATACATATATATATGAATATATATATATATTCTGAAAACTATAAGAAATTGATGAAAGAAATTGATGACAAAAATAAATAGAAAGATATTCTTTGTTCACAGATTGAAAGAATATTGAAAAAAAATGTTCATACTACCCAAACTGATCTACAGATTCAGTGTAATCCCTAGTAAAATAGTAAAAAAAAAAAAAAGTAAAATATCTGCACCTGGAAAACTGCAAAGCTTTGCTAAGAGAAATGTCCAGAGACAAAAGTACATGGAGGGACCCATTATATTTAGGGACTGAAAGAGTCAATGCTGCTAAAATTGGACATGCCAAATTGATCTATAGATGGAATACAATCCCATTCAAATTTTTAGAAAACTTTTTAGAAGAAATTAACAAGCTGATTTTAAATTGTAGATACAGGTAAACAATCAAGAAAAGTCAAAACAATTTTCTAAAGCCAGAACAATTTAAGAAGACTTATTTCAATAATGCAGTAATCAAGACAATGTGATCAAGATGAAGCATTGCACAATAGGACAATAGAAGAGGATAGAATCCAGAAATAGATCTACTCTTACATGGTCAACTGATTTTTTATAAAATCTCCAGCCTAACACAATAGAGAGAAGTCTTGTCAATAAATGATGGTTGAAGATAACAGAGTAAGAGAATGTGAAGTTCACCTCCCACCATGAACACATCAAAGATACATCTACCTATCTACCTGTGGAACAATTCTTACTGAAAAATAATCAGAAACTGGCAGAGAGACTCCTGTACAAGGCTGTAATAGGATAGGAAGGAAAGAAAAACAATCAAGTTGGGACTAGTGACCCTGGAGGGAACTCAGAGAAGAAGGGAGATTAAAAGGGAGACACCTATCTTGGGAAGGGAGCACAGAGAGCCACAGAAAGGGCATTCTAGTCCCTGAATCTTATGTGGAAGCTCCACCCACTTGGTTGGCTGGAGGAGAGCTGTGAGAAATAGAAGGGCTGGGGACCACAGGGCACAGCCTGGTGCGGCAGTGGCCTTTGTTGGCGCTTACTTAAGCAATACCTTAGCAGTTTCTCCACCACAGCTAATCTCCCAGTATGTCCACCAGCCCTGCAGAGTGATTTCATCACAGACCAGGAGTGGTGGAAGCAGGGGGAAGTGATCAGCTGTAAAAGACAAACGGAACTTGCCGCCGAGGCTCTCTGAACTGAATGGCCACAGATATCTAAACAGGCAGAGCATTTTACCTCTATCTGCACATGAGCCCCACTTGCTTCAGCACCCCCTCCACTGGGGTAAACCCACACTGAAAAGGAAGGTTCAGTTTGAGCCCGGATCTCGGAACTTCTGCTCCAAGCAATGGACAGGGCAGCCTCCACCTCTGAGAGCATGGTGGTGATGCCAACTGAGCAGAAAGGGTTTGTTTTCACATCCAGCACTCCTTCTAGCCCCTCCACCTACAGCTCCATTCCCTAAGATGATGGCTGCCAGCAGAACCTGAGGAAAGTCATGATTTGCATCCACACCTCAAAGCCTTTTGCCAAAGGCTCTTACAACACAATATCAAAAAAAAAAAATAAAATAAAATAAACAGCCAAAAAAACAGCCAAAAATAAACAGCCAAAGAAAAAAAAAATTGGCAGAAGACCCAAATAGCCATTTTCCCAGAGAAGACATATAAGTGGTTAACAGGTACATGAAAATGTGCTTAACATCACTGCATCACAGAAATGTAAATCAAAACAGCTATGAAGTATCATCACACATGTGTCAGAGTAGCTGAGCATTCAAAACACAAATGAAATTAGAGGCATTAATTCCTTCTCCTTAGTATATATATATTTACTATATTAATACATATGTTCAATTCAGTTCAGTTCAGACACTCAGTCGTGTCCGATTTTTTGCGGCTCCATGAATTGCAGCATGCCAGGCCTCCCTGTCCATCACCAACTCCAGGAGTTCACTCAGACTCACATCCATCGAGTCAGTGATGCCATCCAGCCATCTCATCCTCTGTCGTCCCCTTCTCCTCCTGCCCCCAATCCCTCCCAGCATCAGAGTCTTTTCCAATGAGTCAACTCTTCGCATGAGGTGGCCAAAGTACTGGACTTTCAGCTTTAGCATCATTCCTTCCAAAGAAATCCCAGGGCCGATCTCCTTCAGAATGGACTGATTGGATCTCCTTGCAGTCCAAGGGACTCTCAAGAGTCTTCTCCAACACCACAGTTCAAAAGCATCAATTCTTCAGCGCTCAGCTTTCTTCACAGTCCAACTCTCCCATCCATACATGACCACAGGAAAAACCATAGCCTTGACTAGATGGACCTTTGTTGGCAAGGTAATGTCTCTGCTTTTGAATACGCTATCTAGGTTGGTCATAAGTTTCCTTCCAAGGGGTAGGCGTCTTTTAATTTCATGGCTGCAGTCACCATCTGCAGTGATTTTGGAGCCCCAAAAAATAAAGTCTGACACTGTTTCCACTGTTTCCCCATCTATTTGCCATGAAGTGATGGGATAAAATGCCATGATCTTAGTTTTCTGAATGTTGAGTTTTAAGCCAACTTTTTCACTCTCCTCTTTCACTTTCATCAACAGGCTTTTTAGTTCCTCTTCACTTTCTGCTAGAAGGGTGATGTCATCTGCGTATCTGAGGTTACTGATATTTCTCCCGGCAATCTTGATTCCAGCTTGTGCTTCTTCCAGCCCAGCGTTTCTCATGATGTACTCTGCATATAAGTTAAATAAGCAGGGTGACAATATACAGCCTTGAGATACTCCTTTTCCTATTTGGAACCAGTCTGTTGTTCCATGTCCAGTTCTAACTATTGCTTCCTGACCTGCATACATGTTTCTCAAGAGGCAGGTCTGGTGGTCTGGTGTTCCCATCTCTTTCAGAATTTTCCACAGTTTATTGTGATCCACACAGTTAAAGGCTTTGGCATAGTCAATAAAGCAGAAATAGATGTTTTTCTGGAACTCTCTTGCTTTTTCCATGATCCAGAGGATGTTGGCAATTTGATGTCTGGTTCCTCTGCCTTTTCTAAAGCCAGCTTAAACATCTGGAAGTTCACAGTTCATGTACTGTTGAAGCCTGGCTTGGAGAATTTTGAGCATTACTTTACTAGCATGTGAGATGAGTGCAATTGTGTTGTGGTTTGAGCATTCTTTGGCATTGCCTTTCTTTGGGATTGGAATGAAAACTGACCTTTTCCAGTCCTGTGGCCACTGCTGAGTTTTCCAATTGTGCTGGCGTATTGAGTGCAGCACTTTCACAGGATCATCTTTCAGGATTTGGAATAGCTCAACTGGAATTCCATCACCTCCACTAGCTTTGTTTGTAGTGATGCTTTCTAAGGCCCACTTGACTTCACATTCCAAGATGTCTGGCTCTAGGTCAGTGATCACACCATCGTGATTATCTTGGTCATGAAGATCTTTTTTGTACAGTTCTTCTGTGTATTCTTGCCACTTCTTCTTAATATCTTCTGCTTCTGTTAGGTCCATACCATTTCTGTCCTTTAATGAGCCCATCTTTGCATGAAATATTCCCTTGGTATCTCTAATTTTCTTGAAGAGATCCCTAGTCTTTCCCATTCTGTTGTTTTCCTCTATTTCTTTGCATTGATCTCTGAGGAAAGCTTTCTTATCTCTTCTTGCTATTCTTTGGAACTCTGCATCCAGATGTTTATATCTTTCCTTTTCTCCTTTGCTTTTCACTTCTCTTCTTTTCATAGCTATACTACACGTTAAATATATATCTTACATATTCTCTCTGTAGGTATATGTATGGACGCATGTTAAGTCCCTTCAGCTGTGTCTGACTCTTTGTGACTATGGACTGTAACCTACCAGGCTCCTGTGTCCATGGGATTCTCTAGACAAGGATACTGGAGTGGGTTGCCATGCCCTTCTCCAGGTGATCTTCTTGACCTTGGTATTGAACCTGTGTCACTTGTGAGTCCTGCATTGCAGGCGGACTCTTTACCACTGAGCCACCAGGGAAGCCCCTTTAGATATATGGTATGCATTAAATATATATTTAAAACTGTATATATTCAGATTAAGTAGAGGGCATACACTTTGTTAAGGTTTATTAATCTGGGAAATTTCACCCCAGGAAACAAGCAAATATGGTCTGGTACTGAATTTACTTAAAATTCTAAGAAAATATTGGAAAATTTTCTCCAGAGACAAGTCATTTAGTGGCTGAGCGAGTGTGAGATTTAATTTATCAGATTAATATAAACCATATTTACAAGATTCCACTAAATAGTTAAATCCCTAGCCATCTTATTAAAAACAATACAAAACCTCTTAGCTATCTCTTTTCTTGTTTCGTTCTTATTTCCTGTCCCAGTGAGCATTCATTATTTCTTACTATCTCATATAGATAATTTATTTTGCTTATTTTTATCTCCCATTAGATGGTAAACTCCATGAAGGCAAATGTTTTGGTACCTTGCTTGTTTGTTTTCCTCATGTATGAGTGTCTACAATAACACCAGACATATTTTAAGTGCTCAGTATTTTTCTGATAAGTAAATGAGCGAATGAATGAACTTATGATTATTTTCAGAAAGGAGAGCTACTAATCTCATGAAACTTAGGGATATTTTTCTCTCAAGCACTTTACTAGAAAGGAGGGGACATATTTTTCAGTCTTGCTGGCTTGCTCACTTCAGCTAGAGAGAGTTAATCACCTGAAGTCAAGTGCTTGAGAGATTTTGTTCCTAATCATTGTAGTTCTTATTGTCTAGTGGCCTTAGTATCCACGGGAGTTTCTTCTGTGTTTCACTCTTTGAGAGTTAAGCAGAGCCAGAAGTAACAGCAATAGCCTGTTTCCAGTAGCAAAAACCTCGAGAATACTCATCCCAGTATTGCTGACTTTTTCTGCCTATATGAGCAAAGTTTCTGATAACCAGATGCAGTGTGGGGAGGTAAAGAGTGGTTAATCCTAAAAAGTTGTTTTACATCCTTTGACTTGACAGCAAATGATAAGCAAGAAGGCTAGGAATAGCTCAGAGAGGCATCCTTGGGAAATTTCAAATTTCCATAGACACAGAAACGGTTAAAATTATTACTTTTAAGCATTTAAAAGTGTTATTTAATTTTCACAACCATTCTCTGAGATATAGAGATCCCCATTTTACAAATGAAAAGTAGAGTTACCAAGAAGTACAGTAAACATGCCAAATATCACACAGCCAGGCAACAGTGGGGCTGTGATTTGAATCCAGGCATCCTGACTCCAGAGTCTCTATTCTTGGTTGCAGTACCACATTGCTACACAAAAATAAGTGTGAGATCCTGAAAAGTTGGTGTTAAAGAAAAACCACAAGGATTAGGTATTTGATTTCACATCAATATTGTTTTAGAGGAGTTCAAAATGTGTTTTATAACATTATGTTTTCTAACCAAAATCATTGTTTCTATTGCTCATTGCCTATTTTAGTAAATGTGAATAGTAGTCATCTAGTAACACAAAGTAGAAAACTCAGATTCATTCAATATCTCTACTTCTTTTATACTTCCTACATCTAATCAGTGCCTGAATCTTAGGGTGAATTTATATGAAGGATCAAAACAACTTTTATTTTTTTTTGCTAATTTTGTAAGGTTTTATTTTTTTAACTTTGTATTTTATATTGGACTGTAGCTGATAAACAACGATGTGATGGTTTCAAGCACACAGCAAAGTGGCTCAGTCATGCATGCACATGTATCCATTCTCCGCTCAACTCTCCTCAATCCAGGCCACATAACATTGAGCAGAGTTCCTCGTGTTTACAGTATGTCCTTGCTGGTTATCCATTTTAAATGTAACAGTGTGTACATGTTGATCCCAAACTCCCTAACCATCCTTCCCCACTGATAACCATAAGTTTGTTCTCTGTGAGTCAAAACAGCCTTAATTTACTAGGCACCTATAATCACAAACTGTGCAAGTACAGAAAAGGTAAATATATTAAGAACCAAAACCAAAATGAAAAAAAACTCAATAATCCTCTCAATGTTACAATTTTTAATAAAATATTTAGTATATATTTATTATAATAATTTAATTATACAAATATATAACATAACTTAAATATTTATTCATAAATAAAATACTAAGTATGGTCTCATTATAAATTTATTTTATCTATTTTTTCTTGATTTATCTATTTAAGGATATCTGAAATGATGTTCACCAAATGACAATGATGGATTTTTCTTCTTTATGCTTACAAAGTTGCCTTTTACCTTTATTATTTGTATTTTTTATATTTTTAAATGTTTTACAATTCTCATGGATATTTTCCAGTGAATAACACTGTTGTTCTTAAAAGCAAATGTATAAAATCAAAACAGAGTAAGCTTAGAACCAATATTTTCTGATTCTAAAACAAAGCAGCACCAATAACAATAATAGCTAGCAATGACAGCAACAATACATGGAAATAAAATTTTAAGCAGGTTTTCCTCTAAAACACCTGCTGAAAAGTAAATTATGGGCTTACCATAAAGAAAGAATGGATGCAGATTGACAGAGAAGTTTATTGAAGATTTTAGTAGTTTAATGAATAGACTATATGGATTATATAGCCTAAAATATACTTCTGCCAAATATTTATTGACTGAGCAATATATACCAAGAATTAAAGGAGATACAAAGACAAGAAAGTTTCAATTTTGCCATTAACAAGTATATGATTCAATAGGGAAGTAAAGGTATGTTCAAAATTTATTTTAAAGTAGAAGGAATACGGGAAGGGCAAAACTATACTTTGCTGAAGGGATTAGAAAAAAAATAAAATAAAAGTAAAAAAAATAATAAAAAAATTTAAAAAATAACAAAAAATATATTGGGATAAGTCAATAACTGGAAAAAAGAGTGTACATGGCAAATCTCTGCATGTATTATACATATTATCTCTAAAACTTGTCAGTATTATTTGTAGTCATTATTAATTGCTACTCTAACAAATTATCACATATTTAGTAACTCAAAACAACACAAAGTTATTCTCTGAAAGTTCTGTAGATTATAAGGCTGACATAGGTCTCACTGAGTTAAAAGCAAGGTATCAATAGGATGGCATTCCTTGTTTTTCTAACTTTTGGAGGTCTTTCGGTTCACATTCCATGGCTCACAGCCTCCTTCCCCTATCTTCAAAGCCCACAACATTGTATCTCTCTGACCATTCTTCATAATCACATCTTCCTCTGACTCCAGCCTGGAAAAGTTCTTTGATTCTAAGGAGCCATTGAGCCCACCCAAATAATCCAGGATAATCTCTCCAACTCAAAGCTGTTCATTTAACCACATCTGCAAAGTCTCTTCTGTCAAGTAAGTAATATATTCCTGAGTTGAGTTCAGTCATTCAGTCATATCTGACTCTTTGCGACCCCATGGACTGCAGCACATCAGGCCTCACTGTCCATCACCAACTCCTGGAGTTTACTCAAACTCATGTCCATCGAGTCGGTGATGCCATCCAACCATCTCATTCTCTGTCATTCCCTTCTCCTCCTGCCTTCAATCTTTACCAGCATCAGGGTCTTTTCCAACACATCACTATGTTCAGAGAATTAGAACCTTGGCATTGTTGGGAGTCAGTATATCACCTACCGTTATCTGCCCTCTGGATCCCCAAAACTCATGTTCTTCAGATATGCAAACTACATTGATCTCATTCCATCTCCAAAGCCTCAAGCCATTGCAATGTTAATTCAAAATCCACTCAATTAAATTTCATCTTCTCAACAGCACCACATTTTATCATCTAGATCAAGAATGTCGGGTATGAGTGAGACTTGGGGTATGATCCATTCTGGGGCACAATTTGAGACATGTGAAATTTAAGAAATAAATCCAGTGTGGGACAGGCATGGCATAATAGTGATAAATATTCTGAGTGATAGAAATTACATTTTCTTGTCATGAAGCTAAATTTCCCTTAGCCTCTTTCTGTAATTTAAATTTAATATTGACATTCATCTGCTCCCAGATACAGGACCCATCAGTTCAGTTCAGTTCAGTCACTCAGTCATGTCCTACTCTTTGCAACCCCATGAATCGCAGCACGCCAGGCCTCCCAGTCCATCACCAACTACCGGAGTTCACTCAGACTCACGTCCACCGAGTCAGTGATGCCATCCAGACATCTCATCCTCTGTCATCCCCTTCTCCTCTTGTCCCCAATCCCTCACAGCATCAGAGTCTTTTCCAATGAGTCAACTCTTCGCATGAGGTGGCCAAAGTACTGGAGTTTCAGCTTTAGCATCATTCCTTCCAAAGAAATCCCAGGGCTGATCTCCTTCAGAATGGACTGGTTGGATCTCCTTGCAGTCCAAGGGACTCTCAAGAGTCTTCTCCAACACCACAGTTCAAAAGCATCAATTCTTTGGCGTTCAGCTTTCTTCACAGTCCAACTCTCACATCCATAAATGACCACTGCAAAAACCATAGCTTTGACTAGACGAACCTTTGTTGGCAAAGTAGTATCTCTGCTTTTGAACATGCTATATAGGTTGGCCATAACTTTCCTTCCAAGGAGTAAGCGTCTTTTAATTTCATGGCTGCAGTCACCATCTGCAGTGATTTTGGAGCCCAGAAAAATAAAGTCTGACACTGTTTCCCCATCTATTTCCCATGAAGTGATGGGACTGGATGCCATGATCTTCATTTTCTGAATGTTGAGCTTTAAGCCAATTTTTTCACTCTCCACTTTCACTTTCATCAAGAGGCTTTTTAGTTCCTCTTCACTTTCTGCCATAAGGGTGGTGTCTCTGCATATCTGAGGTTATTGATATTTCTTGGGGCAATCTTGATTCCAGCTTGTGTTTCTTCCAGCCCAGCGTTTCTCATGATGTACTCTGCAGAAAGCTCAAATGTCACCCTTGTTGCTGAAAGAGCAAGAATTACCAAATATATTGAAGAAAATCAATTGTTATGTGAAACATTAACCAGGAAAATTCTTTTCCAGCTTAGAAGTCAAGGTGGCAGGGTATGGATACGTCCTTTTATTTCCTTACATAGTAAAGGCCCTATTTGTTTGTTTGGGTCATGGGAGGTTAGGTGAAGTTGAGAAGATGCTCTAAATGGTTGCAACGAAATATGAAGATTCTGACTTGTATAAATCTTGGTCAAGTTATTAGGTGACTACTGGTTACATTTACTAAAATAGTCCATGAGAAATAGAAGCAATGGTTTTGGTGAGAAAAAATAATGTCATAAAACACTTTGAACTCCTCTAAAACAATGTTGGTATTAAAAACATACCTAATCCTTGTGGGTTTTCTTTATCACCATTCTTTTAGAATCTCACATTTATTTTTGTGTAGCAGTGTAGTACAACAACCAAGAATAGAGATGCCGGAGTCAGGATGCCTGGATTCAAAACAGACTTTGCTTCTGTAAAATGTAATAAATAATTCTGCACCTCCTTATTTCACAAAAATGCCTGTCATTGCTAGAATTACTAAAGCACAGGGAGTCTGGTCCTCCCTTTGGATTGAGAGGGAATCTGAATGCCTCTTCCAGGGATGTGCTGAGTATGAGGCCTTGCTTCCCTACTGCTTGATCAAGAGAGATTTTCTTTTTTTTCTTTATCCTGAGAGATTTCATTAACCAATCTCAGTGGAGTGTCTTTTCTGAGATGGGAGACTAGCTGCAGGGATCCATAGAAATCACTAAGGCTATTTGCCATGGGTCTCTACTACTCTCAATGCTGGGCTGAGTTACACGGAGAAATACCAAGAGGTGATCCATGAATGTGTCTGGTAGAAATATGACTGACCCTTAATCCTGATATCCTTCTGCAGCTTTGAAAGCCCACTTACTCTCAATTTTTCTCCTGCCTCCTTTCAAATTAGGTTGCTCTCCTGTTCAGATTTATTGTCCCATTAGTTACAAATGAAAACTCAAATTTTTAGCATCCTAATATGAAATTTAAACATGGGAGAGAACTATGAATAAATAAAAATTAAAATATTTTGATATTTGATGTAAAAACCTATGAAAACTATTAGCTCATTAAAGATCAGAAAGAGAGTGTTCTTGCATTTTTAGGACATTAGATAAAATTCTAATAAGGGCAGTAAAAGTAGTAGTAGTACCTTCTACATGTTTTAGTAAATGGAACTGCACTGCAGCAAATTTACTTTTATTCGCTTAAAATTGTCAAAAATAACTTGATTTCAGCTCAGGTAACATGTTAAAATCTTCCTCCTATGGATCAACAGGCTCAACCTGAATTCCCAAGCATTCTCCTGGCTGTATTACTTTTGATTCATTCATCATTTTGACTTTTAAATCCTAGAGTCAAATCATACTAGAGACAGATGCTTGCTATTAGTAGCAGGCAGCTATTTGCTTCGTTCATTTATATCCAATTGTCAGTTATCTTCTGGTTATAATGGATCAGTTTTTATTCTAATTGAAATAAGTTTGTCTGTAACAGAATAGAGAATATCCTGATATTGCTGCTGCTGCTGCTGCTGCTAAGTCACTTCAGTCATGTCCGACTCTGAGCGACCCCATAGACGGCAGCCCACCAGGCTCCCCCGTCCCTGGGATTCTCCAGGCAAGAACACTGGAGTGGGTTGCCATTTCCTTCTCCAGTGCATGAAAGTGAAAAGTGAAAGGGAAGTTGCTAGTCGAGTCTGACTCTTAGCGACCCTATGGACTGCAGCCTACCAGGCTCCTCCGTCCATGGGATTTTCCAGGCAAGAGTACTGGAGTGGGGTGCCATTGCCTTCTCCAATCCTGATACTACCATATCCTTATTAGTGTTTTTCTTCTAGCTGATGATACCCTGTTTCCCATTATATGCTGTACTATTATTATATTCTGATAACAGATTTATCTTGCTCCTTATAGCTTACTGTGGAACAATTCAGTTAAATTATTAATAATAATAATATTTCAAACACAAAAAGATTAGAGAAGATAATCTATATACTTAAAATATATTATATATATTCATATAATTTCAGAGTGAGCATAAGGGCAAAAAATATTAATAGAGAAGAAATCATAGCCAGGATTTTTGCCCTGCATACGATAGCTAGAGAATATTGCCCTCTGCTGTTAAAAATTTGAGACTTTCCAGTAGAACTGATTGAACTCTAGTAGAGTTTTTAAGAATTCTTATCTTTAATATTCAGAGATTCTTCTCATAAATGGTTTTCTTCAGAGTAGGAAAGTATTACCAACAATGAAAAAAAGTCAGATAATGTGTACTTTTGCATTTTTAAACTTACAGATATCATGCTCTATCTCTCTATGTACGAGGTTTCATTGTACTCTAGTATACATTTCTAATCATTTTGGTGAATTACAACAAAAGTTAATATTATTTCAAAATCCTATTAGTGTGTTGAACCAAACTCAAATATATTCCAAGAAAGCTTTAGTGTTGGCCTTTTTAAGAAGAATCTTAGCAAGCTATGAGTCAAGTGGGTAAAAGACCTTAAGCTGAATATGTGTAACATCCAAGTTGTTAAGTTTTCTCTCTTCCATTTTACCAAAGAACTATGTAATTGCTTGATGTTTTGAGATATGATATTGCCAAAAATTTATACACAAAATTACTGAGAAATCAGGAAATGATAGCTGAACACATGGGAACAAATCTTTCTGCTTCTGTGCTGTTGCTGAATTTGAGGTTGTTCAAGCTTGCTTGGTAATGTGGCAGTAGGGGAAGTGAAAATGGGATCTCAGTTCCAACAGCAATTTACCAGAATGATTACAAAAGTCTAAATGATGGCACATTAGAGTTGACATGTTTTTGACTACAATTTAACACAGAATTGCCAAGAGTTTGTCCTGTATTGACTCCAAACTTGAATAAAAGCTTCCGGAATAGTCAGAGACAAACATCTGCTCATTTAGCAATCTTCAGGATCAATGTAAATTCATTGGTCATACAAAGTATGTCATACATCAAATGTGAAAACATCCATAATTATGTTACTTTGCATTACATACATCTGGATCTATAATGAATTCATTTCTTAAGAATTAGAAGAAATAGACAAGGTTTCTTTCCCAACTCTGTATTTTGTAGATGCATTTTAAGCCCATTTATATCCTATTTTTACTACCTAAAAAAGGGATATTTCCAAAGATGTCGAGGAAACTGATTTGCCTTTAGGAAGATTCTATGTGGTCTGCTTCACACTATAATACTAAGAAATCTTTACTGTCGAGATACTTCCTGATTGCATTTTAATCTAAGACATGTCTGATGAATTACATGTAATGATTCATTTATTTTAGTTAAGGAAACAAGGTGAACAGTGAATTTGTTAAGGTCACAGAAAATAAGCGGTAGTGACAGGACTTAAACTCATGTTTCTTGTTTCATAGTGTTCTTTATTCTGAGAGTTTCTCTATAGTTTAAATGTAAAATTTGCTAGAAAGAAATAAATACTTTCTCGACCAGAGTTTTATTTCAAAATTTAGCTCCCACTAGGGCTTTTAGGGAGGCCTGGCGTGCTGCAATTCATGGGGTTGCAAAGGTCGGACACGACTGAGTGACTGAACTGAACTGAGGGCTTTTATCTGAATATATATATATTTTTAGTTTGGGTCTATTTTCAGTTCTTTATTTCTTCAATGTTGGTAAATATGAGCTGCATTCACTCTAGAAATAAAGTCCATATTTGTTATAATTTAACAGTAATCTATGGAATACATATTTTCTATTATCATGGTTATAAACTACAATTTGAAAGAAATTCTATTCCCAACAAAGCTTACAATTTCACTGTGGCAACAGAGCATAATAGAGAAAAATGGATATAATAACCACTAAAAGAGACTTGCATATGAATATATGTTAAAAGAAAAAGTAGTGCTTTCTATGTTTGCTTAATATTAAAAAATCATTTTTGATAATGATGCCTTTCCTTATACATATTTAATTGACATCAACATTTTTGTAAATGGTTTAAATTTCTGTTTATGTGTGGTGATGCTTCAATTGCTAAGTTGTGTCCAAATATTTTGTGACCGCATGGACTGTAGCCAGCCAGGCGTCTCTGTCCATGGGATTTCCCAGGCAAGAATACAGGAGTGGGTTGCCATTTCATTCTCCATTGTATAATCCCAACCCAGGGATCAAACCCATGTCTCTTGCATTGCAGGCAGATTCTTTACAACTGAGCCACCAGAGAAGTTCTTCATAAATAAAATTTAACTTTTTATTTGCTATGACAAAAAGTAAATTTTTATTACAATTGCTTTTAAAATAAGATTGATCAAAAACACTTAATTAGAAAATTTTCAAGTATTGAATATAAAAAACAAAATATTGAAAATGCTTCTCTTTGAGATTAAAAATGTTTTATAGTATTTTTATTAATATAGGAATGTGATTTACTGCTAGAATGAGACTAGTTCAGCATTGATTTAATTTCCTTTTTTTTTTTTTTTTGGAATTTATATTTGAAGTATTGGAAAACCTTCTATACATAAACAAATATAGAAAACTGGCAGGACTTTTGATATGGCAATGTTACTCAAGCATTTGAACTGTTTTCACATTATATATTAAAGTCTGTATTTATGTGTCTTTTTCACATTACATACTAAAAGTCTGCATATATGTGACTTTTTGCAATTGATGAATGTTGGAATGGCACTTAATTTGAAAACACTAGATTTTCCTTTAATTTTTGTTTACATCAAAGACTTTATTTTTTTTTTATTTTATTTTTAAACTTTACAAAATGGTATTAGTTTTGCCAAATATCAAAATGAATCCGCCAGAGGTATACATGTGTTCCCCATCCTGAACCCTCCTCCCTCCTCCCTCCCCACACCATCCCTCTGGGTCGTCCCAGTGCACCAGCCCCAAGCATCCAGCATCGTGTATCGAACCTGGACTGGCAACTCATTTCATACATGATACTTTACATGTTTCAATGCCATTCTCCCAAATCTTCCCACCCTCTCCCTCTCCCACAGAGTCCATAAGACTGTTCTATACATCAGTGTCTCTTTTGCTGTCTCGTACACAGGGTTATTGTTACCATCTTTCTAAATTCCATATATATGCGTTAGTATACTGTATTGGTGTTTTTCTTTCTGGCTTACTTCACTCTATATAATAGGCTCCAGTTTCATCCACCTCATTAGAACTGATTCAAATGTATTCTTTTTAATGGCTGAGTAATACTCCATTGTGTATATGTAGCTTTCTTATCCACTCATCTGCTGATGGACATCTAGGTTGCTTCCATGTCCTGGCTATTATAAACAGTGCTGTGATGAACATTGGGGTACATGTGTCTCTTTCCCTTCTCGTTTCCTCAGTGTGTATGCCCAGCAGTGGGATTGCTGGATCATAAGGCAGTTCTATTTCCAGTTTTTTAAGGAATCTCCACACTGTTCTCCATAGTGGCTGTACTAGTTTGCATTCCCACCAACAGTGTAAGAGGGTTCCCTTTTCTCCAAACCCTCTCCAGCATTTATTACTTGTAGACTTTTGGATCACAGCCATTCTGACTGGTATGAAATGGTACCTCATAGTGGTTTTGATTTGCATTTCTCTGATAATGAGTGGTGTTGAGCATCTTTTCATGTGTTTGTTAGCCATCTGTATGTCTTCTTTGGAGAAATGTCTATTTAGTTCTTTGGCCCATTTTTTGATTGGGTCATTTATTTTTCTGGAGTTGAGCTGTAGGAGTTGCTTGTATATTTTTGAGATTACTTGTTTGTCAGTTGCTTCATTTGCTATTATCTTCTCCCATTCTGAAGGCTGTCTTTTCACGTTGCTAATAGTTTCCTTTGATGTGCAGAAGCTTTTAAGGTTAATTAGGTCCCATTTGTTTATTTTTGTTTTTATTTCCAATATTCTGGGAGATGGGTCATAGAGGATCCTGCTGTGATGTATGTCAGAGAGTGTTTTGCCTATGTTCTCCTCTAGGAGTTTTATAGTTTCTGGTCTTATGTTGAGATCTTTAATCCATTTTGAGTTTATTTTTGTGTATGGTGTTAGAAAGTGTTCTACTTTCAGTCTTTTACACGTGGTTGACCAGATTTCCCAGCACCACTTGTTAAAGAGATTGTCTTTAATCCATTGTATATTCTTGCCTCCTTTGTCAAAGATAAGGTGTCCATATGTGTGTGGATTTATCTCTGGGCTTTCTATTTTGTCCCATTGATCTATATTTCTGTCTTTGTGCCAGTACCATACTGTCTTGATGACTGTGGCTTTGTAGTAGAGCCTGAAGTCAGGCAGGTTGATTCTTTCAGTTCCATTCTTCTTTCTCAAGATTGCTTTGGCTATTCGAGGTTTTTTGTATTTCCATACAAATTGTGAAATTATTTGTTCTAGCTCTGAGAAGAATACCGTTGGTAGCTTGATAGATTGCATTGGATCTATAAATTGCTTTGGGTAGTGTACTCATTTTCACTATATTGATTCTTCCAATCCATGAACATAGTATATTTCTCCATCTATTAGTGTCCTCTTTGATTTCTTTCACCAGTGTTTTAGAGTTTTCTATATATAGGTCTTTAGTTTCTTTAGGTAGATATATTCCTAAATATTTTATTCTTTCTGTTGCAATGGTGAATGGAATTGTTTCTTTAATTTCTCTTTCTGTTTTCTCATTATTAGTGTATAGGAATGCAAGGGATTTCTGTGTGTTGATTTTATATCCTGCAACTTTACTATAGTCATTGATTAGTTCTAGTAATTTTCTGGTGGAGTCTTTAGGGTTTTTCCGTGTAGAGGATCATGTCATCTGCAAACAGTAAGAGTTTTACTTCTTCTTTTCCAATTTGGATTCCTTTTATTTCTTTTTCTGCTCTGATTGCTGTGGCCAAAACTTCCAAAACTATGTTGAATAGTAATGGTGAAAGTGGGCACCCTTGTCTTGTTCCTGACTTTAGAGGAAATGCTTTCAATTTTTCACCATTGAGGAAAATGTTTGCTGTGGGTTTGTCATATATAGCTTTTATTATGTTGAGGTATGTTCCTTCTTTTCCTGCTTTCTGGAGAGTTTTTATCATAAATGGATGTTGAATTTTGTCAAAGGCTTTCTCTGCATCTATTGAGATAATCATATGGTTTTTATTTTTCAATTTGTTAATGTGGTCTATTACATTGATTGATTTCCGGATATTGAAGAATCCTTGCATCCCTGGGATAAAGCCCACTTGTTCATGGTGTATGATCTTTTTAATGTGTTGTTGGATTCTGATTGCTAGAATTTTGTTAGGGATTTTTGCATCTATTTTCATCAGTGATATTGGCCTGTAATTTTCTTTTTTTGTGGGATCTTTGTCAGGTTTGGCTTTTAGAAGGATTGTGTCCAGACATTAAAGTTAATTATTTTCTTAATTCCTAATTAAATATCTTACAACTATATTCACTACTCTTTCTTGTAAAGTCGCTTTGTCTATGGAATAGAAGTTAGTCAAAATTGTTTGAGAAGTTTGGATAAGCGACTTGGTTGGATACTTTTTTAGGAGTACAACTTTATTTTGTAGATGTTAAGCAAACAAACAAAAAACAACAACTACAAAATGCCTTTGATGAAAAGTTTCATAGAGGAGGAATTAGCTTCTAATAACTTTTAGGCTGTCTCTCAAAAATTAGCCATTATGAAGATGAAAGTGGAGAGTGAAAAAGTTGGCTTACGGCTCAGTATTCAGAAAATGAAGATCATGGCATCTGGTCCTATCACTTCATGGGAAATAGATGGGGAAATAGTGGAAACAGTGTCAGAGTTTATTTTTCTGGGCTCCAAAATCACTGCAGATGGTGACTGCAGCCATGAAATTAAAAGATGCTTACTCCTTGGAAGGAAAGTTATGACCAACCTAGATAGCATATTCAAAAGCAGAGACATTACTTTGCCAACAAATGTTCGTCTAGTCAAGGCTATGGTTTTTCCTGTGGTCATGTATGGATGTGAGAGTTGGACTGTGAAGAAAGCTGAGCGCCGAAGAATTGATGCTTTTGAACTGTGGTGTTGGAGAAGACTCTTGAGAGTCCCTTGGACTGCAAGGAGATCCAACCAGTCCATTCTGAAGGAGATCAGCCCTGGGATTTCTTTGGAAGGAATGATGCTAAAGCTGAAACTCCAGTACTTTGGCCACCTCATGCGAAGAGTTGACTCATTGGAAAAGACTCTGATGCTGTGAGGGATTGGGGGCAAGAGGAGAAGGGGACGACAGAGGATGAAATGGCTGGATGGCATCACTGACTGGATGGATATGAGTCTGAGTGAACTCCGGGAGTTGGTGATGGACAGGGAGGCCTGGCGTGCTGCAATTCATGGGGTTGCAAAGAGTCGGACTGATCTGATCTGATCTGAAAACAGTTAATGTCATGAAAATAGAATTTCCAGTGCTTCCCCACCTCACTGTATAATTTATATACCTTGAATTTGATTTCAAAACATCCTTACTCATTTCACATATATCACTTCATGTACTGTGCCTCATCCTAAACAAGTTGCATGCGCCAGGGAAATTCATGAAGTTTTTCTTTTCATGGTGCCTTCATTAGCCAAGCATTCTCAGATAACAAAACTTGATCTTTTTTTGGTTCATTTGCCTGTTTGCCTTTCAATACACTGTAGAAAGATTACTGATGACTAAGAGTCTTGCATTTCTTCCCAAAGTAAGAAAAGATAATTCTGTAAAAGGAGACAGAAATAGAACCAATATGAATCTTAAATGCAAAGACATCAATAAAATCAGTTACCACAAAAAGTACAAGTATGTTAATGGATTCAGGAATGACTGAGTCTATAAAATTCCTCCTGCTGTATAGTCCTCAGGAATTTTCTTTACCTGATTGAAAATAGGTAGAGAAATTGTCATACCACCCAATTGTTCATAGAAAACAGTATATAGAATCATGTAAAAGGAAAAACTGATGTCAATAAAAATTTCTACAGATGATGTAGGTATGTTCTGTACCCATAAGATGAATAGGAGCTTAGAAGACAAATAACTCAAAATAGGCACTTCAGCTACAGCTAAAAACTGCAAAGATTTTTAGGATCATAAGTCATCATGTGTTGCGCAGAGTGAAGAGCAAGTAAAGCATTTGCTTAGTAGGGTTAAGAGGTATGGTTAGAGAGGTTCTTTGTACCTCAAGTTGGGGAAGGCTGTGCTTACGCTTATTAATCCAGTAGAAAAACACTTGTCAAAATAGACACTTTGGACAATGTACTTTAGAATCACTTGGGAGAACTACTTAAAACACAGTCTTGACACCAATTCCAAACCTTCTCAAACAAACTATCTAAAATGACTGGCTGTTGTTGTTTAGTTGCTAAGTCGTATCTGACTCTTTGCAACCCCATGGAGTGTAACCTGCCAGGCTCCTCTGTTCATGGGGTTTCCCAAACAAGAATACTGGAGAGGGTTAACCGTTTCCTTCTCCAGAGGATCTTCCTGACCCTGAGATCAAACTGACATCTCCTGCATTGCAGGCAGATTCTTTACTGCTGAGCCGTGGAATCTGCATTTAAATCAATACATACATGATAGCTAAAAAGTGTATATGTGGTGAACCTCTGATATAAGTGTTTGGAAATACTAAAAGATTTTGAGCATGGAAGAACATTCATGACTTAGAAGCTTTGTGGTTGCATCAGCTGGACTAGGTGGACTGCTAGGTGGACTGCTAGGTGGTCTGTAGAGAAGTTAGATGAATCAAGGGAAACTTTAGGTTTCACATCTGAGTGACTATAAAATGATGATGTCACTGGTTGAGGGGTGCCATGCTTAGGGGTTAATGAGGATCCTGCTTATATGGTCATTACTTCATAATCTAATATGGTTTCTGTTTGAAATTTATCATCCAGTAAGCTAATCATTTGATCACTCATATCTGATTCTGTCATATTTTCTGTCTGCCATGTATGTTTCTCAGAACAGAAAAATAATCACTTAAAATATGTTTATTAGTTAATATATATATGTCCTAAAACAAATCAGAGTACTAATGGAAGATTATTTACATTCTATTATATGTAAGCACTGCATTTTTCTAATAGTGTGTACAAGTTAAAAACCAAAAACATTATAATGCAACTTGCTTCCCCTGAAGTACTTGAGAAATGCATCATTCATCTCTCTTTCTAAATCCACTACCATTTGATTTGGCCTTTCACTGACCTTAATTTCTCTGGGAACAGCCTCTTGTGGAAATGCTTCACGTCAGATTTACTCAAGGAAGGAGACAGAGGGGAAAAAAATTTGTAATAAGGGTTTAGTGAGGAACTAACTGGCATTAAAATGACCTATTCACTTCAAAATTTTGATTATTGGCCAGAAAGCCGAGAACAATATTAGAAAATAATAGAAAGGTTGATAGGGGCAAAAGAAAGAGAGAAAATGATGAAGATTCATTTTTATTCTTCAATTCCTAATTTTTAACTCAAGGGGAAAAGTAAACTCTGGGTAAAAAAATACTGTATATAAGAATTCATTTCCTCAAGATCAAATATGTGTCAGTTCACTTTTATAAATAGCTCAAATATCCTTCTTACCAGCTTTAAGATTTTTAATTTTCTGTTTGAACACTTCTCTGGTGTTTTAGGAAAGTCCCTCTCAATATGCTGAATAAGTACCAAATTCATCCTAACCCAGTCCTTCCTAAATGCTTCTATTTCACTCTGTAATACCTGAATAAGAAGTATTAAAATGCAGCCATCCATAAAATATATTCATATAACTTTCACACAACATATAATGTATGTGACAGTGAGAAAGAAGCTGGTGTATATGTAAGCGTATTCAAGGCACTCATGTAAAAGAGTTTCACCAAATTAGGATCAAAAATCTTCACCCATCCCTTCCTCTCTCCTCTTCCTGACTCATCTACATGCAGATTTTGTAATCTAGTTATAGTCATGACTGTTAATGTGCATATTGTGGCTAATTTCAGGATTCTAAATATACTGGAGCAAGCAAGATTTTATAATTTAATAGGAGAGATAATTCAGAAAGAAAATAATTGTTATGACTCCTATGCAATACAATGACAAAGCATACAGAGATGAGAAAGCATTAAAAAGGGTTAGTTTTTCACTTTCACTTTATCATTTTGATTAAAGCTTAGGTGTGATAAAGATAGCTAGAGACAAAGGTTAGGAAGGAATAGTCAAGGCCAAGCCTAACTGGACTCTGAGACTTACACCTGAGGATAGTGTTGTTGACGCCAAATAGAGATTCCAAACAGGTTTGATATTAAAAGGTGAATCTGATCAGAGTCAAGTCCTTGAGTTTAGAAAGAAGCATTCCATAAAAAAAAGTTTGTTTCATTTGAATATTCATCAAATAAACAAAATTTTCTCCAATCAATTATAAGAATTGAGGGCATCTCATCTAATTGTATGTAACCTACCATGAGATGATTGTTAAAATGGTTATTACAAAGCAAAGTGGATGAATTTAGTGAACTCTGGCATTTAATACTATTGAGAACTTGGAGCAACAGGAACTCTCCGTCATTGCTGATGGGAATGTAAGTGGGTACAGACACTTTGGAAGAGAGTTTGGACATCTGCTACCAAACTAAATATGCTCTTATCCTATGATTCAGCAATTGTGCTCCCTGGTATTTGCTCAACAGAATTGATAATATGTCCTCACACAAACCTTCACATGGATGTTTGGAGCAGCTTTATTCATAATTCCCAAAATATGGAAGCAAACAAGATGTACTTCAGTAGGTGAATGGACAAATAAATTGTGGTATACCCAGACAATGTTATTTAGAGATAAAAAGAAATGAGCTGCCAAGCTGTGAAAAAAAATACGTAGGAAGCTTACATGCATATTACTAAGTGAAAGAAGCTAACCTGAAAAGGTTACATACAGCATGATTCCAAATATATAATTTTCTGAAAAAGGCAGAGCTATGGAAACAGTAAAACAGTCAGTTTTGCCAGGTTTGGGGGTAACAGGGATTAATAGGTGGAGTACAAAGCCTCTTTAAGGCAGTGAAAATACTCTGCATGGTGGAAATATGCCATTAGAAATTTGTCAAAGCCTATAGGATGTCCAACACCAAGAGTGAACCTTAATGTCAACTATGGTCTTTGGGTAATTATGATATGTCAGTATAGGTTCATCAAGTGTAACAGATGTACCACTCTGGTGGCGGGTGTTGATAATAAGGAAGGCAAGGCATGGGTGGGGGCAGGGAGTATATGGGAAATCATCATACTTTTCCCTTACTTTTGTTGTATCCTAAAGTTGCTCTTAAAAAAAGTTGTGTGGCATGCACATTATCAAGATAATGTGAGGAAGAGGAAAAAGGAAAACAGCCATTTTTCCAAGGAAAAGCAATCACCAGATGCCAACCCTGAGATCATTCAGATATTGGAATTATCAGAATATAAAGCAGCTATAAGTATGTTGCATAAGAGTGCTTTTCTCTTGAAATGGATGAGGATATAGAAGTTCTTATGGGGGGATATAAACTATCAAAAGAACTGAAATTTGGTTTTGTGATGGCCACCTGGTGTGAAGAGCCGACTCATTAGAAAAGATCCTGATGCTGGGAAAGAGTGAAGGCAGGAGGAGAAGGGGATGACAGAGGATGAGATGGTTGGATGGCATCACTGACTTAATGGACTTGAGTTTGGGCAAGCATCAGGAGCTGATGAAGGACAGGGAAGCCTGGCGTGCTGCAATCCATGGGTCTCAAAGAGTCAGAAACGACTGAGCGACTGAACAACAATGGCCTCAATGGCACAGTGGAGGAGACAGGTGGGATAGTCAGTTTAGAATAAAGATGCAGAAATGATCCCATCTGAAGCAAAGAGAAAATAAACTTTGAAGGAATACAAACAAGTCTTGAGACTTATTGAATAATATTGAGAAGTCTCACATCAATTCATGTCAATGGAGTCTCAGAAGGAAAGGAGATGAAGAAAGGGGATAGCATTCAAATAATAGAATTGTAGTAGACAGTAAAGGATAAGAATCAACAGATAGGGACTTCCTTGGTGGCCCAGTACTTAAGAACCCACCTTGCAGTGCAGGGGACATGGTTTTAATTCCTGGTCTGGGTACTAAGATCCCACATGCCTTGGAGCAACTAAACCTGCTCCCTGCAATTACTGAGCCCATGTGCCACAACTAGATGGTCCATGTGGACAAAAGAGCCATATAACGCAATGAAGATCCTGCATGCTGTGAGTAGACAA
The DNA here is from genome assembly GCF_019923935.1 of Bubalus bubalis. Lineage (NCBI taxonomy): Eukaryota > Metazoa > Chordata > Mammalia > Artiodactyla > Bovidae > Bubalus > Bubalus bubalis. Next base: position 17,338,481 of record NC_059168.1, on the reverse strand, counting down.
ATATATATTATATATATAATATATATAGTATATATATATATAATTAAAGAATCAACAGATAAATTATTAGAATAATAAAGACTGTTAAATTTATTTGGGATGGGCATGTCTACACTCTTACATTGAAAAGGAATAGCCAACAAGGACCTACTGTATAGCACATGAAATTCTGCTCAATGTTTTATGGCAGCCTGAATGGTAGTGGAGTTGGGGGGAGAATCGCTACATACATGTGTATGGCTGAGTCCCTTTGATGTTCACCTGAAATTATCGCAATGTTGTTAATCAGCTATACCCCAATACAAACTAAAAAATTTTATTTTTTTAATGTATATACAAAAAACACTGATTTCTCAATATTATTGACTATCACAAATAAAAATTAAAATGTATAAAATCATCAAAATAATGAGTTATTAAGGAACAAGTCTATGAAAATTTGCTTAGGAAATTTTGACAAAATTAAAACAATGGAGGGACAGGGAGACCTGGTGTGCTCCAGTCCGTGGGGTCGCAAAGAGTTGGACACAAATTAGCAACTAAACAGCAACAACAAAAAATGGACAGATGTATTGTGTCTATGGATTGGATGCCTTAATACTGCACATATCATTTGTATACAAGCAAATTTATAGATTCAATGAAACACTAATCAAAATTTAAACAAGATTTTTAAGACTGTTCTAAAATCATTGCAGATGGTGACTGCAGCCGTACCCTGTGTACGAGACAGCAAAAGAGACACTGATGTATAGAACAGTCTTATGGACTCTGTGGGAGAGGGAGAGGGTGGGGAGATTTGGGAGAACGGCATTGAAACATGTATAATATCATGTATGAAACGAGTCGCCAGTCCAGGTTTGATGCATGATACTGGATGCTTGGGGCTGGTGCACTGGGACGACCCAGAGGGATGGTATGGGGAGGGAGGAGGGAGGAGGGTTCAGGATGGGGAACACAGGTATACCTGTGGCGGATTCATTTCGATATTTGGCAAAACTAATACAATATTGTAAAGTTTAAAAATAAAATAAAATTTAAAAAAAAATCATTGCAGATGGTGACTGCAGCCATGAAATTAAAAGATGCTTACTCCTTGGAAGAAAAGTTATGACCAACCTAGATAGCATATTCAAAAGCAGAGACATTACTTTGCCAACAAAGGTCCGTCTAGTCAAGGCTATGGTTTTTCCAGTGGTCATGTATGGATGTGAGAGTTGGACTGTGAAGAAAGCTGAGTGCCAAATAATTGATGCTTTTGAACTGTGGTGTTGGAGAAGACTCTTGAGAGTCCCTTGGACTGCAAGGAGGTCCAACCAGTCCATTCTAAAGGAGATCAGCCCTGGGATTTCTTTGGAAGGAATGATGCTAAAGCTGAAACTGCAGTACTTTGGCCACCTCATGCGAAGAGTTGACTCATTGGAAAAGACTCAGATGCTGGGAGGGATCAGGAGGAAAGGGGGATGCCAGAGGATGAGATGGCTGGATGGCATCACCGACTCAATGGATGTGAGTTAGAGTGAACTCTGGGAGATGGTAATGGACAGGGAGGCCTGGTGTGCTGCGATTCATGCGGTCACAAAGCATAGGACACGATTGAGCGACTGAACTGAACTGAACTGAACTGAAAATGTGTATGAAAATGTAAATGATCAAGAATAGACAAAATAATTTTTAATGAGAACAAAGGTGAACTACTGATAGTTTCAGCTATAAATATTTACTACAGAAAATGTGTTTAAACTAGTGTGGTATTATTGCACAGTAATTTATAAATAGGTAACTGTAACAAAATATCCAGAAAAAGACCTACACACATATAGACATCATGTACACAAATTAAAGTTTAATATATCCTATGGCCCAGAAAGTTTGTTTCTCGTTAAATTTTTTATAATTCTATGTGCATCAGAATAAAAGTATTAGGATATTATAGTGATGGCAGATTTATTCATAGAAGCCCAAGCCTGGACACTTTTCAAATGTGCAGTATTCTTAGTTAAAGGTGGCAAGTTAATGGAACAGAATACTATATAGCAATGAAAATTAATGACAGCTTCAAAAATGAATACGTATGAAACTTACATATACTAGGAAAATACATTAAGAGAAGAATATATATGTACTTTGTAAAGTTAGTAAAAAGGCAAAATTATTTTTAAAGATCTGATAGTGGTTTTCTCTCAGGATTAGGCAGAGAACTATGATCACAAGGGAACACACAAGGAAAATTTAAGTTTGTGAAACGATAATGGTTAATTATATATATCAACTTGCATGGGCCATGGGATGCCCAGACAATTTGATTAAACATTATCCTGGAACTGTCTGTGAGGGTGTTTTTGGATGAGTTAACATTTGAACTGGCAGATTTGTTCAAATGAGATTAACTTTGAACAAGCACACTGCTCTTCCTAGTGTGAGTGGGCCTCATCTACTCAGTCAAAGGCCCGAATAGAACAAAACCAAGAAACTCCTCTTTCCTAAGTGGATCTGATATGAAATATGAGTCTTTTCCTACCTTCAGTCTCAAACTGAAACATCAGCCTTCTCTAGATTTCAAGTCTGCCAGCCTTCAGGCTGAAACTATACCATTAAGCTTCCTTACTGCAGGCCTTGGACTTTGTCAGCATCCATATTCAAGTAAGCCAATAGTGACCGGTCTGTCTCTTTCTCAAAAGTTTACAGAGTTTAGATCTGTCCCTTTTTGGTTACATTTACTGGCTCTGTTTCTCTGGAGAACTCTAATAGGGGCTATAATCAACATCTTAATTCTTACAAGAATTTTTATTTTGTAATTTTTCTTCAAAATCTACATTTTTCCTTTCTTCTGTATTATGCATTCCTCAACAAAATAAAACACGTAGAAGCACAAAAAAAAAAAAAAAAAAAAAAAGCTAGCATCTCTCTCCATTATACTTATGGAATCCCTATCTTTCTCTGCTGGGGTCTCAATCCTCAAATTTTAGTACAAAAATGGCTACACCACAAATAAAACTTTTCCCTAGAAGTTAAACTTTCAATTCTAACCAGACATTTTATCAAGTTTTCTATTTTTTTTTTTTTTACTTCCAGTTTTCTTAAATCTCCAGTAATCTTGGTAGTGATTTGTTCTTGCATGCCAAGTTGCTTAAGTCATGTCTGACTCTTTGAAAACCCATGAAATGTGGCCCGCCAAGCTCTGTCCATGAGATTCTCCAGGCAAGAATACTGAAGTGGGTTGTCATGCCCTCCTCCAGAGGATATTCCAGACCCAGGGATGGAACATGAATCTCTTTTATCTCCTGCATTGGAAGGTGGGTTCTTTACCACTAGCACCACCTGGTAGTGATTTAATTCCCCCCAAAGCATTAGTATATGAATATATGCTTCTTTTTCAGGTATCTCCTCATATTCAAATGTGAATGGGAAAAGGAAATAGAAAGCCATCAAATGATATAGCTTAATTTTGGCCTAAGATGTGATTGAAGTTTCTGAGAAACGAACATATTTGCAACCCATTACTTCATTAGCTGGGCTTCCCAGCTGGCGCTAGTGGTAAAGAGCACTCCAACTAACTCAGGAGATATGAGACACAGGTTCGATCCCTGTGTGGGAAAAATCCCCTGGAGGAGGGCACAGCAACCCAACTCCAGCATTCTTGCCTGGAGAATCTCCATAGACGAAGAGCCGGGCAGGTGATGGTTCATAGGGTCCTGAAAAATGGGATATGACTAAAGTGACTTAGCATACACACACACACTTCACTGGCTAAATATAGCTCAGCTGGTAAATCCACATCTCCAAAACTCACTGGGCAGAAGACCACTCTCATTATTACAGGGGCCTCATGGTATCTTTAAATTCCTTGTAGTTTATGCAACTTTTTGTTTGTAATATATTTCTGGAGAGAAGATAACACAGTTTCATCATATTTTCAATGGCATTCCAGAACAATCATGAGGGACTACTGTTCCAATTTTTCAGGACTGCAGATAGTGTTAGTTATTTCATAATATCCTTAAATATTGTACTAGAGTTACCAAGAAAATACTAGGTAAGGATTAATAATTGAAGAAAGATAGACATGCCAATTATATGGCTATGATAAATCCAGTTATAACTTCTGTATCTCAGAAGTGATCACAGTGCATTTGATATACTCCTGGGAGATATGTTTACAAGTAATGTAGATTATCATATATTTGATGTGGATGTGGAAATTAGCAGTGAGATAAAGGATGGCTAAGTTTGAATCAATTATATTGTTTCTTGGTTCACAGGATAGATGGTTACACAGACTGAGAAACAAGTGCTACAAATTACTAAATGATTTCTTTGTTACCTGACGTATGTCATGTGGCTTCCTAGAAAGCAGCTTTTCTTTCCAAAAGAATACTAAAGCACAAAAATAACGGCATCAGTAATTGGAAATGTTCATTGTATCAAGTTCGCTTTATGAAATATCAAGACATAGTTAAATGACACAAGATATGTAGAAGGGCTCTGTAACATATACAATTCTATAAAAATCAAAGTTGTGTAGGTTATTCTTATGGTTTGTTAAGTGGTTCTTGCCAATGAACTGTAAAATATACATAGAAACTATAATAAATGACATATTTTAATAAAATACACTTGATTCAAAGGCATACTTAACTTAATATCATGCCTTATGTTTCTTCATTGTGTATATATTTTATGTAAATACAACCACACAGGAATACATACATATGCATATCTACATACACATATACATATATCCATAAGTGCATATTTACCTTTATGAAGATAAATATGTTTACATAAACTAAAAAGCAAAATATATGTTCATACATGTTTATATATATGTATAAATAATCATTAGTTATAAATTATAATATGTCTACATAAGTGTAGAAACTCTAAATAATACTTTAAATCTCTAGTTTATTGAAAATTATAGAATACATTCTATTCATAAGAGTTAATAATGTAACCTCAGATATGCAGATGACACCACCCTTATGGCAGAAAGTGAAGAGGAACTAAAAAGCCTCTTGATGAAAGTGAAAGTGGAGAGTGAAAAAGTTGGCTTAAAACTCAACATTCAGAAAACGAAGATCATGGCATCCAGTCCCATCACTTCATGGGAAATAGATGGGGAAAGTGGAAACAGTGTCAGACTTTATTTTTTTGGGCTCCAAAATCACTGCAGATGGGGACTGCAGCCATGAAATTAAAAGATGCTTACTCCTTGGAAGGAAAGTTATGACCAACCTAGATAGCATATTCAAAAGCAGAGACATTGCTTTGCCAACAAAGATCCGTCTAGTCAAGGCTATGGTTTTTCCTAGCCTTGGAGGAGATCCTAGCCTTGGTTGGAGATCCAACCAGTCCATTCTGAAGGAGATCAGACCTGGGATTTCTTTGGAAGGAATGATGCTAAAGCTGAAACTCCAGTACTTTGGCCACCTCATGCGAAGAGTTGACTCATTGGAAAAGACTCTGATGGTGGGAGGGATTGGGGGCAGGAGGAGAAGGGGACGACAGAGGATGAGATGGCTGGATGGCATCACTGACTTGGTGGACATGAGTCTGGGTGAACTCTGGGAGTCAGTGATGGACTGGGAGGCCTGGCGTGCTGCAATTCATGGGGTCGCAAAGAGTCGGACACGACTGAGTGACTGAACTGAACTGAACTGACTGAATAATGTTAACTATTTTATTTAATCAGAGTGGCCAGTTATTTGAGAAACAAGCATTTTCAAAGAATTAACATTAAACAAAATGTACTTTATTAAAAATATACTGAAAATATTCTGGGGGGTAACTTTGAGAACATTGCACTATCAATGATTCATATTAGCTGTATTAGTATATACAAGTTTCTCCTGTCTTAAATGCAGACTTATTATGTAATAGCTCCGCACTCTAGAATATCAAGGTTAGACTTTTTGGTGCATGCCAGACCTTAGGCATAAGTGACAAAATTATGTAAAGTTTAAAAATAAAATAAAATAAATACTTTCTCTTTTAGTTTTCTAAAAACAAAACCATTTGACATTTTTATTTTGTCTTAAAATACTCTTACACTTAAATTCCTAAAGAGGGAAAACCTGTACACATCATTTTTTGATATGAAAATATGCCTAAAGGAGATAAATAACATACCAGCTTACTTTCCATGAAAATGTCAGGCACCATGGTACTCATTTCATTTTTATATAAATATATTGTTAAAGAGTAAATACTGTATAAAAGCCAAGATGTATTTAACTCCAAATATAAAACAGAAAAATAAATAAACTAATAGCTAAAGATTCTGGATGTATAATGGTCTAATATTATAGTTAGAAAAGGCAATTTTTAGTACTTCAAACAATGATTTCAAAGAAGTAGTACATGTTTATAGAGCTGATTATGACCATAACTATACTGATACCGAAATTCTTCACGTTAATAAGATGAACTGAAAAAAGGGACATAGTCCAAAGAAAAGATATCTACAAGTTCTTTAACATTAGAAGGCTTGAATTGTATTGAAATGGTGTAAGCTTTTTCTTTAAAACATCAAAATAAACCTGCTGTACACATACAAAATGGGCTTTCCAGATGGCTCAGTGGTAAAGCATCTGCCTGCAATGCAGGAGACGTGCAGGAGACAAGGGTTCGTTCTATGGGTTGGGGAAATTCCCTGGAGAAGGAAATGGCAAGCCATTCCAGTATTCTGGCCTGGAAAAGCCCATAGACAGAGGAGCCTGGTGGGCTACAGTCCATGGGGTCACAAAGATTCGGACACAACTGACTGACTAAACAACAATGACACATACAAAGGGCATCACCACAATCTCTGTTACGTATTTTACTGACAGAACATCAATACCTGATTGTTTATGGTGGAAAGGTGAGTTTGATACCAACTACTCAAGTGTGGATTGAAATGAAAATGATATTGAAATATTTTATTCTTCTGATTCCAAGTAGATATAATTTCTCTGTATATAAGGCAGAGTTTTCAGGAATTGACTAAAATTAGATATATTTAGTGTCATCTAAGATAAAAATTAGTGAAATAGAATGTCACAAAAATTCATAGTTGAAGATACAGATGATTAAGAATGGTTTTGTAAATTAAATGATTATTATCAGACCTATAGCCTTCAAAACATCTTAGTTAAGAAAAAAATACAGAGATATTGAATAGTAAAGTAAAAGTGAATTTTCATTTTTGCAAAGGAAAATTTAAACAATAAAAACATCAAAAGTAGTAAATGTTTAAAAGGGAACATGGAGAATAAATTGAATAAATTTTGGAAACAAAGTAAAATGTATACTCTGAGAAACCTGTCATCTGTAGGATATGAGTTTGAACCCTGAACAAGTATTAGTCTTTCTCAAATATTTATTGATCATATTACAAAATGCTAAGTAAATATTTTTGAAATCAATAAGTTAGGTACATAGTGTAAAGTTGGGAAGAATCTTAAAGCATATTTTGGGGGGAGTCCAAAGTTTCCTAATATAATTTCTACCCTGCCGCTTCTGCTGCTGCTAAGTTGCTTCAGTCATGTCCAACTCTGTGCAACCCCATAGATGGCAGCCCACCAGACTCCCCCATCCCTGGGATTCTCCAGGCAAGAACACTGGAATGGGTTGCCATTTCCTTCTTCAATGCATGAAAGTGAAAAGTGAAAGTGAATTTCTACCCTGAAAGGTGCTAAATTTTCCAAATAGCAATTTCTTCTTATAAAATTTTAATTTTAGTTTATTTTTTATCCCTGCATATGTTCTTCCAGCTAATGCACTGGTTTATATGGGTGATTGTGTTTTATGGGTATGCATATGTATTCTAATAATAAATGAAAATGGCATATCCCAACTCCAAAGATACGCTGTTTCTCAAGATCAAAATACTAAGGACTAAAGTGGTGAAATGCTCAGTTCAGTTCATTCAGTTGTGTTCTACTCATTGTGACCCCATGGACTGAAGTACACCAAGGTTCCCTGTCCATCACCAACTCCCAGAGCTTGCTCAAACTCATGTCCGTCAAATCGGTGATGCCATCCAACCATCTCAGCCTCTGTCATCCCTTTCTCCTCCTACCCTCAATCTTTCCCAGAATCAGGGACTTTTCTAATAAATCAGCTTTTTGCATCAGGTGTCCAAAGTAGTGGAGTTTCAGCTTCAACATCAGTCCTTCCAATGAATATTCAGGACTGATTTCCTTTAGGATTGACTGATTTGATCTCCTTGTTCTCCAAGTGACTCTCAAGAGGCTTGTCCAACACCACAGTTCAAAAGTGTCAATTCTTTGGCTTTTAGCCTCCTTTACGGTCAAACTTTCACATCCATATATGACTACTGGAAAAACCATAGCTTTGACAATACAGACCTTTGTTGGTAAAGTAGTGTCTCTGCTTTTTAATGTACTGTCTGAGTTTGTCATAGATTTTCTGCCAAGGAGCAAGTGTCTTTATTTCATGCCTGCAGTCACCATCTGTAGTGATTCTGAAGCCCAAGAAAATAAAGTCTGTCACTGTTTCCATTGTTTCCCCATCTATTTTTCTTTTTTTTTTCCTCCTCTGAATCCTTTTATTTTTTATTTATTTTTTTCACCTTAATATTTATTTATTATTTTTTTATTTTATTTTTAAACTTTACATAATTGTATTAGTTTTGCCAAATATCAAAATGAATCCGCCACAGTGATGGGGCAGGATGCCATGATCTTAGTTTTTTAAATGTTGAGTTTTTTTTTTTTTTTCTCATTTCATACATGATATTTTACATGTTTCAATGCCATTCTCCCGAATCTTCCCACCCTCTCCCTCTCCCACAGAGTCCATAAGACTGTTCTATACATCAGTGTCTCTTTTGCTGTCTCGTACACAGGGTTATTGTTACCATCTTTCTAAATTCCATATATATGCGTTAGTAAAATGTTGAGTTTTAAGCCAACCTTTTCATTTTCCTCTTTCACTTTCATCAAGAGGTTCCTTAGCTTCTCTTTGCTATCTGCCATAAGGGTGGAGTCATTTGTATATCTGAGGTTATTGATATTTCTCATGGCTTTTGATTCCAGCTTGTGTTTCATCCAGTCGAGCATTTCGCATGATACACTCTGCATATAAGTAAAATAAGCAAGGTGACAATATACAGTCTTGATGTATTTCTTTCCCAATTTGGAACCAGTCCATTGCTGCATGTGCAGTTCTAACTGTTGCTTCTTGACCTGCACACAGATTTCTCAGGAGGCAGGTAAGGTGTTCTGGTAATCTCATCTCTTTAAGAATTTTCCACAGTTTTTTGTGATCCACACAGTCAAAGGCTTTAGCATAATCAATGAAGCACAAGCACCAGATGTTTTTCTGAAATTCTCTTTCTTTTTCTATGATCCAACGGCAATTTGATTTCTGTTTCCTCTGGCTTTTCTGAATTCAGCTTAACTAACTGGAAGTTCTTGGTTCATGTACTATTGAGACTAGCTTGGAGAATTTTAAGCATTACGTTGCTAGTTTGTGAGATGAGTGCAAATTGTTCAGTAGTTTGAACATTCCTTGGCATTGCCTTTCATTGGGACTGTAAACAAAACTGACCTTTTACAGTCAGTCCTGTGGTCACTGCTGTTTTCAAATTTGCTGGCATATTGAGGGCAGCACCTTAACAGCACCATCTTTTAGGATTTGAAATAGCTCAGCTGGAATTCCATCACCTCCACTACCTTTGTTCATAGTGATGCTTCCTAAGGCCCACTTGATTTCACACTCCAGGATGTCTGGCTCTCATTAAGTGATCACACCATCATGGTTATCTGGGTCAAGAAATATTTTTTTGTATAGTTCTTCTGTGTATTCTTGCCAACTCTTCTTAGTATGTTCTGCTTCTGTTGGGTCTATACCAGTCTGTCCTTTCATGCCCTTCTTTCCACGAAATTTTCCCTTGGTATCTCTAATTTTCTTGAAGAGATTTCTACTCTTTCCCATTCTATTTTCTCCCCTCTATTTCTTTGCATTGATCACTTGCTGCTGCTGCTGCTAAGTCGCTTCAGTCATGTCTGACTCTGTGTGACCCCATAGACGGCAGCCCATCAGGCTCCCCTGTCCCTGGGATTCTCCAGGTAAGAACACTGGAGTGGGTTGCCATGTCCATCTCCAATGCACGAAAGTGAAAAGTGAAAGTGAAGTCGCTCAGTCGTGTCTGACTCTTCACAACCCATGGACTGCAGCCTACCAGGCTCCTCCATCCATGGGATTTCCCAGGCAAGAGTACTGGAGTGAGTTGCCATTGTGTTCTCCATTGATCACTTAGGAAAACTTTTATTTCTCCCTGCTTCTTTGAAACCCTTCATTCAGATGGATATATCTTTCATTTTCTTCTTTGACTTTCTTTAGTTTCTCTTCTTTTCTCAGCTATTTGTAAGGTATCCTCAGACAACAGTTTTGCCTTTTTGCATTTCTTCTTCTCGGGGATCGTTTCCATCACCACCTCCTGTACAATGTCACGAAACTTTGTCCACAGTTCTTCAGGAACTCTATCAGATCTAACACCTTGAATCTATTTGTCAATTCCACTGTATAATCATAAGGCATTTGATTTATGTCAGACCAGCTTCCGTAGTAGCTCAGCTGGTAAAGAATTCACCTGCAATGCAGCAGATCCTGGTCGATTCCAGGGCTGGGAAAATCCACTGGAGAAGTTATAGGCTACCCACTCCAGTATTCTTGGGCTTCCCTGGTGGCTCAACAGGTAAAGAATCCCCCTGGAATGCAGGAATCCTGGGTTCAATCCTTGGGTTGGGAAGATCCCCTGGAGAAGGTAATGGCTACCCACTCCAATATTCTGGCCTGGACAAGTCCATGGGGTTGCAAAGAGTCAGAAAAGACTGAGTGACTTTCACTTCACTCACTGAATGGTCTAGTGATTTTTCCTACTTTCTTCAATTTAAGTCTGAATTTTGCAATAAGGAGTTCATGATCTGAGCCACAGTCAGCTCCTGGTCTTGTTTTTGCCGACTGTATAAAGATTCTCCATCTTTGGTTGCAAAGAATAGAGTCAATCTGATTTTGGTATTGACCATCTGGTAATGTCCATGTGTAGAGTCCTCTCTTGTGTTTTTGGAAGAGAGTTTTTGTTATGACCAGTGCATTCTCATGGCAAAACTCTGTTACCCTTTGGCCTTCTTTTTATAGTCTAAGGCCAAATTTGTCTATTACTCTAGGTTGTTTAAGTATGCTCTAAAAATTACAAAAGCAAGCAGGATGAAATGTGAGGCATCAGGTACCTTTTGCACATGAAATTGCGAGAGAGTCAATTCCTAGGCAGGTTGATAAGAAGTCTGGGGGTCCCCGAGGAGAGAGAGGTCTGGGGTTCTCGAGGAGCAGATAGGGGTCTGGAATTCTCAAGCAGGAGGAAAGGACAAACTTTTTTTTTTTCTCTCTCTCTCTACATTGCTTAGTCTTCAGATCAGATCAGATCAGTTGCTCAGTCATGTCCGACTCTTTGCAACCCCTTGAATCACAGCACGCCAGGCCTCCCTGTCCATCACCAACTCCCGGAGTTCACTCAGACTCACGTCCATCGAGTCAGTGATGCCATCCAGCCATCTCATCCTCTGTCGTCCCCTTCTCCTCTTGCCCCCAATCCCTCTCAGCATCAGGGTCTTTTCCAATGAGTCAACTCTTCACATGAGGTGGCCAGAGTACTGAAGTTTCAGCTTTAGCATCATTCCTTCCAAAGAAATCCCAGGTCTGATCTCCTTCAGAATGGACTGGTTGGATCTCCTTGCAGTCCAAGGGGCTTAGTCTTAGTCACATAAAATGTTTTCTTTCTTTAAACTGGGAACTGATGATTATACAGCAAAGAACTCAGTTTAAAACCTGTACTAGGGATTATATAAAAACTATGTATCCTGCTTGAGGACTGCTTCTCCTTCCTGAAAACCTTCTGATTAATTGTGATGTTTTAAAATGTGTGTTATGGGAGTGGGTCTGGTAGGATCTTTCTATTGTTAAGTTCTAATCTTGTTATCCTAAAATGTAAATTATGGGAGTGGGTCTGGTAAAATTTTCACAAACTTGAGACATTCTTTGATTTATTGTAATAACTAATTAAAAAATATATAATTCCCTTGCTAAAGACTAGCGAGTGGGCCACTCTCCACCTCCTTCTGATGTCTATGCCAGAAGCTTTCCTTGTCCCTTTTCACTGTAATAAAACCTCTCTCACACAAGAGCCCTGAGTGGTCAAGCCTGGTCTCTGGTCTGGAAGCTAAATCTTCTTCCAAGATCACAAATCTGACACCCTTCACTAAGCTATCAACTGGACCATGTAGTAACTGACTGAGCTCAGACATCTCAGTGCAGCAAAAAGATTTAACTCCTAGTCTTTCACCTCTCTTATTAAGGTTACATAGCTAAACACAACTTTGTTCTTGTTGTTGTTCGGTTGTTAAGTCATTCCGACTCTTTGTGACCCCACGGAATGCAGCATGCCAAGCTATTCTTTCATCCATTACCTCCCAGAGTTTGCTCAAATTTATGTCCATTGAGTCAGTGATGCTCTCTAACCATCTCATCCTCTGCTTTTTCCCAAATGTAACCACTGTGCATCAATTTTGTTTATAATAATGAATTTTCAAAAATATACTGACACTTAGGATTAAATTTTAAAGAATTATAATACAAGAATGATCACAGTAGTCATATGTTTTCATAACTATCCACCTGATTCTTATGTGCCACCTGTGAATTGAGATTTATTACCTTTCATCATGCTTGAAGTTTTCAGCCATTTTCAGGGCCTAATCAATCTGGATTTTTACCTTAAACCCATCTGAGTTCATGACATACTATCTTTAAAACTTTCTTTAAACAATACAGAAACTTTACATTCCTTGATTACAATTTTCATTTAGCATAATTAACTCCAAATGTCTTTTTTTTTTTTTTTTTTACTATTTTCAGAGTTTAAACGAATCCTTAAATGGTAAAGATTTGCTATCATTATAGACATAAAAAGGAAGAAGCAGTCCCCAAGAACACTTAAGTAACTATTTTGTACAATGATAGCATGAGTCCAAGGTAACTGAAATGACCAGTACTTTGGGAAATATTAAAATTCTAATATATGTTGCCATGAATCAAGGCAAATTGGAAGTGGTCAAACAAGAGATGGCAAGAGTGAATGTCAACATTCTAGGAATCAGCGAACTGAAATGGACTGGAATGGGTGAATTTAACTCAGCTGACCATTATATACACTACTATGGGCAGGAATCCCTCAGAAGAAATGGAGTAGCCATCATGGTCAACAAAAGAGTCTGAATGCAGTACTTGGATGCAATCTCAAAAATGAAAGAATGATCTCTGTTCGTTTCCAAGGCAGACCATTCAATATCACAGTAATCCAAGTCTATGCCCCAACCAGTAATGCTGAAGAAGCTGAAGTTGAACAGTTCTATGAAGACCTACAAGATCTTTTAGAACTAACACCCAAGGAAGATGTCCTTTTCATTATAGGGTACTGGAATGCAAAAGTAGGAAGTCAAAAAACACCTGGATTAACAGGCAAATTTGGCCTGGGAATACGGAATGAAGCAGGGCAAAGACTAATAGAGTTTTGCCAAGAAAAATGCACTGGTCATAGCAAATACCCTCTTCCAACAACACAAGAGAAGACTCTACACATGGACATCACCAGATGGTCAACACCATCAGATTGATTATATTCTTTGCAGCCAAAGATAGAGAAGCTCTATACAGTCAACACAAAAAAGACCAGGAGCTGACTGTGGCTCAGATCATGAACTCCTTATTGCCAAATTCAGACTTAAATTGAAGAAAGTAGGGAAAACCACTAGACCATTCAGGTATGACCTAAATCAAATCCCTTATGATTATACAGTGGAAGTGACAAATAGATTTAAGGGACTAGATCTGATAGATACAGTGCCTGATGAACTATGGACTGAGGTTCGTGACACTGTACAGGAGACAGGGATCAAGACCATCTCCATGGAAAAGAAATGCAAGAAAGCAAAATGGCTGTCTGGGGAGGCCTTACTAATAGCTGTGAAAAGAAGAGAAGGGAAAAGCAAAGGAGAAAAGAAAAGATATAGGCATCTTAATGCAGAGTTCCAAAGAATATAAAGGAGAGATAAGAAAGTCTTCCTCAGAGATCAATGCAAAGAAATAGAGGAAAACAACAGAATGGGAAAGACTAGAGATCTCTTCAAGAAAATTAGAGATACCAAGGGAACATTTCATGCAAAGATGGGCTCAATAAAGGACAGAAATGGTATGGACCTAACAGAAGCAGAAGATATTAAGAAGAGGTGGCAAGAATACACAGAAGAACTGTACAAAAAAGATCTTCACGACCCAGATAATCACGAGGTGTGATCACTGACCTAGAGCCATACATCCTGGAATGTGAAGTCAAGTGGGCCTTAGAAAGTTTCACTACGAACAAAGCTGGTGGAGGTGATGAAATTCCAGTTGAACTATTCCAAATCCTAAAAGATGATGCTGTGAAAGTGCTGCACTCAATATGCCAGCGCATTTGGAAAACTCAGCAGTGGCCACAGGACTGGAAAAGGTCAGTTTTCATTCCAATCCCAAAGAAAGGCAATGCCAAAGAATGCTCAAATTACTGTACAATTGCACTCATCTCATATGCTAGTAAAGTAATGCTCAAAATTCTCCAAGACAGGCTTCAGCAATACGTGAACCATGAAATTCCAGTTGATCAAGCTGGTTTTAGAAAAGGCAGAGGAACCAGAGATCAAATTCCAACATCCCCTGGATGATCGAAAAAGCAAGAGAGTTCCAGAAAAACATCTATTTCTGCTTTATTGACTATGCCAAAGCCTTTAACTGTGTGGATCACAATAAACTGTGGGAAATTCTGAAAGAGATGGGAATACCAGACCACCTGACCTGCCTCTTGAGAAATTTGTATGCAGGTCAGGAAGCAACAGTTAGAACTGGACATGGAACAAGAGACTGGTTCCAAATATGTAAAGGAGTATGTCAAGGAGTATTGTCACCCTGCTCATTTAACTTATATGCAGAGTACATCATGAGAAACGCTGGGCTGGAAGAAGCACAAGCTGGAATCAAGATTGCCGGGAGAAATATCAGTAGCCTCAGATACGCAGATGACACCACCCTTATGGCAGAAATTGAAGAGGAACTAAAAAGCCTCTTGATGAAGGTGAAAGAGGAGAGTGAAAAAGTTGGCTTAAAACTCAACATTCAGAAAATGAAGATCATGGCATCTGGTCCCATCACTTAATGGGAAATAGATGGGGAAACAGTGTAAACAGTGTCAGACTTTATTTTTTTAGGCTCCAAAATCACTGCAGATGGTGATTGCAGCCATGAAATTAAAAGATGCTTACTCCTTGGAAGGAAAGTTATGACCAACCTAGACAGCATATTGAAAAGCAGAGACATTACTTTGCCAACAAAGGTCCGTCTAGTCAAGGCTATGGTTTTTCCAGTGTTCATGATGAGAGAGTTGGACTGTGAAGAAAGCTGAGCGCTGAAGAATTGATTCTTTTGAACTGTGGTGTTAGAGAAGACTCTTGAGAGTCCCTTGGACTGCAAGGAGATCCAACCAGTCCATTCTGAAGGAGATCAGCCCTGGGATTTCTTTGGAAGGAATGATGCTAAAGCTGAAACTCCAATACTTTGGCCACCTCATGCGAAGAGTTGACTCATTGGAAAAGACTCTGATGCTGGGAGGGATTAGGGGCAGGAGGAGAAGGGGACGACAGAGGATGAGATGGCTGGATGGCATCACTGACTCGATGGATGTGAGTCTGAGTGAACTCTGGGAGTTGGTGATGGACAGGGAGCCCTGGAGTGCTGCGATTCATGGGGTTGCAAAGAGTCGGACACGACTGAACGACTGAACTAAACTGAATATATATTTAAAGTATTTTCATTATTTTGTAGTGACAACTAATACTAAAAATAGGGAAATATAAATTATAATTTCCCTCAAATATTTCTAGTAATTGTGGAAAGTTTTTTTTATTAAAACTCAGCAATTCAATTTTTCTAAATTGGAACTGCTGAAATTTAATCAAGATTGAGTATATGTTTATTATTGTACTGTAAAAAAAAAAATCCTTAAAATGCACTGGAGCATATGAGATTTCAAGGCGCATGGTTAGCATAAAAGAAGTTAAGAATTTTGTTCACGTTGTTATTATCAAGTGAAACTTTGCAATTTTCTATCTTCATGTCACTTGATTTCTCCTGAATTCCCATTCTCTTTTCCCCCTGTTTGGTCAATTACTTTTTCCCTTTAACTCAAATACACTTCCACATGAATCTTTCCTCAATCTTTTGCTTGATTTCTCTGAAAACCTCCCATAACTTTGCTTGTATTACAGGAAACATCACATTACAGGAAATCTCTTATTATCCACCTGCCATTCCTACAAGATTATAATTTTGTTACATATAAGGACAAAGTTGTTGTTGTTGTTTTTCTTCTTCTTTCTATTGTCCACAACACTTACTAGGGTTTGGACTGAAATTTTTAAGCAAATATAACTTTTTGAATGAATGAGAAGCTCCTTAGAATATAACCTTTCCTTAGGAATATTCAAATATCATCATCAATGGAAAAATTTTAAATATACTTAAGGACACTCAATATACATAGAGAACTATGTTCAGATAGAATAAATTTGGAAATAACTGGAACATTTTAACCATTACAGTAAGTCATCCATTGCGGGAATGGTCAACCTTAAAAATGGGAATATTTTACTGTGATACAATTGACATAAAACATCTCATAAGTTTAAGGTGGAAAACATAATGATTTGATATATGTTTGTATTATAAAATGTTTACCATAAAATGTTTAATTAACACCTATCAACTCACATAGTTACAAATCACATGCCAATTATATCTCAATAAAACTGGGGGTGGTGGTGTGGAGAATTACCTGACACATAATAGGTTCCAAATAAATACTTGTTAAAAAAAAAAAAGGAAAGATGCATGATTTGTGACTGACTATTAAAAGAGTAGGAAGCAATTCTGCTTTGAATACAGTAGACCATTAAATTCTTGGGAATACAAAACAACCTCTCTATCCCCAAATTCTTCACTTTAACTAAGGAATTGCATTTTCCTATCAGCTTTGAGGAACCAAACTAAGACTAGTTTCATGACCTCAAGCTCATAAAACTATTTCCAGCATCTTAGAGCTTTTAAACTAATTTGGCCTTAAAAAGTTACTATTGAACCTTGTGAAAATAGTATTCATGAGAACATTTTAAACTCATTTAGTTTTTTATTAGACTAGTCATAGCAATTTTAGATGTGAGGAAGACAGATTAAGCATCTTTCCCTCTGGTTAAATGGAATTAGCATCTCCAAAATAACTCATCAGTCGTCTCCAGAATTTGGTTCACATATTGAAGAAAATATTTTATAAATTTATAAATTATAAATGTTTACTACTTAAAAGTCACATGCCCTACTATCAACAAAAAATACTGCATATAAGTAAAAATATGTGTTGTCCTTAATGGGTAATAAATATTCACTATAATTCTATTTTTAATTTGATCCATTGTGCTTGAATTTTTTCATCTGAAATAAATTACATATTCTCTAGGGTTGTTGCAAGAATTACATTAACAAATTAGTATCTCATGCCTAGAATAATAATTCAACAAATGCTAGATTCTCTTATTATCATTACATCCCAATGGAATGTATGCTCTACCCTCTAGGGTTCACACAGGCTACTTTTTTTTTTTTTTTTTTCACACAGGCTACTTTGAAGACCACCCTTTTAAACTGTTGTTATGTTCTGTGATTATGTATGTTTTCTAGTTTTTCATTCAGCGTCTTAAAATTTTTACATTGCCTAATATTTCAGTCTTCTCTTGGAATTGAGAGAATGCAATGTATTAACAAATTGGAATATTGTATATTCATAATATGATTAGAAGCCATTTAACATTGGCTAGAATATGTATCCTTCTCTATATCTAGATGTTTAATTCTGCCCTTTTTCCTTACACCAAAAAGATTACTGTAAGAAATGAAGTCTAGTGTGTAAAAATTATCTGAAATCTATTTTTTTTTTTGAAATCTATTAAGAGAAGCAAGGAGGCTAATGCACTTTGAAAACGTACTGTATTGGAGGCACTATGCTTGGTGTGTTTTATTAAATTCATGAATAAATGAAATATTAACAAATCATCATTATTATCATATTCATTTGGGAAATTAGCTATGTCTAGAAGAGTATTGCTAATGATTATGAATATTTGACTTAATTATTTAAAAGTTAAAGCCCTAAAGTAAATAGTAATATGCTGGTAAGACTACTAGGCATGTAGCTTTCTTTTCTTGTAGTGTCTTTGTCTGACATCTTATCAGGGTAAAGCTGGTCTCAGACAATGAATTTGGAAGCCTCTTATTCTTCAATTTTTTGTAATAGTTTGCAAAAGATTGGTAATAATTTTTTAAATAATTGCTAGAATTCACTAGTGAAACCAAATGGTCATATGTTTTTCCTTTTGGGGATATTTTTGATTACCGATTTAATCTTTTTACTTGGTATTGGTCTGTATAGATTTTTGATTTCCTCGTGACCAGTCTTGATTAAAAATCACAAAATCATTTCAATGGATGGAAAAAAAAATGAATTTGACACAATTTGGTACCTTTTCATAACAAAAACCTCTCAACAAGCTAGGTATAAAAGAAATTTACCTCAACAGAATAAAAGCCAGATATGGAAAGTTCACAGCTAACATCATATTCAACAACAAGAACAAAAAGTCTGAAAGCTTTTCCTCTAAGATCAGGATCAAGGAAAGATGCCCATTCTCATCCCTATTCAACATAGTACTGGAAGTCCTAGCCAGAGCAATTAGATAGAAAAAGAAACTAAATAGATCTAAATTGGAAAGAGATAAGTAACATTTGCAGATGACATGGTTTTCCATGTAGAAAACCTTAAAGAGTCCACAAAAAATCTGTAGGAACTAATAATCCAGCAATGTTTCAGGATGCAAATAAACTTACAAAATCTATCGTGTGTAGTTTCAGTTATTAAGATGAATAAGTTCTAGATATCTGCTGTACAACATTGCACCTATTGTTAACAATATTGTACTGTACCCTTAGCATTTTGTCAGAAGCATAAATCTCATGTTGAGTTTTCTTACTATAATAAAGAATTTTTTTTTAATTTATCCCTCAAAATATACTATTAGGAAAATGAAAAGGCAAGCTACATATTGGAACAAAACATAGGCCAAACACAGTCTGGTAAAAAAAGATTTATATTCAGATTATTTTAAAAAAGCAAAATATAAATGTAGATAGTTTATAAATAGACACTTCACTGAAGTGAATATATGAATATTCATGAAAGATGTTGAATATGAGTATTCATTAGAAAAATGCTTCCCTGGTGGCTAGGATAGTAAAGAATCTGCTTGCAATATGGGAGACCTGGTTTTGATCCATGGGTTGGGAGGATCCCCTGAAGAAGAGAATGGCAACCCACTTGAATATTTTTGCCTGGGGAATTCCATGGACAGAGGAGCCTGGCGGGCTACAGTCTATGGGGTTGCAAGCAGTTGGACACAACTGAGTGGCTAACTATCACTAGAAAATGCAAATTAAAATTTTGAGTCACCATCATATATAGATTTGAATGACTAGCATTAAAACTCAATACCCAAACCAAAAATGCTGAAATTACCAACTCCAGGGGTGCACATATTACAGAATCGAATGCTTATATTTTCTGTTAGGAATGTGATATACTTCAGGACATGGAACAACAGACTTTCCAAATCAGGAAGGGAGTACATCAGGGCTGTATATTGTCACCCTGTTTATTTAACTTATATGCAGAATACATCATGAGAAATTCTGGACTGGATGAAGCACAAGCTGGAATCAAGATTGCCAGGAGAAAAATCAATAAACTCAGATATGCAGATGACACCACACTTACAGTAGAAAGCAAAGAAGAATCTCTTTTTTAAATTTTATTTTATAACTTTACAATATTGTATTGGTTTTGCCATACATCAACATGAATCTGCCACAGGTATACACGTGTTCCCCATCCTGAACCCTCCTCCCTCCCTCTGGGTCGTCCCAGTGCACCAGCCCCAAGCATCCAGTATCGTGCATCTTACCTGGACTGGCAACTCGTTTCATATATGATATTATACATGTTTCAGTGCCATTCTCCCAAATCATCCCACCCTCTCCTTCTCCCACAGAGTCCATAAGACTGTACTATACATCAGTATCTCTTTTGCTGTCTCGTATACAGGGTTATTGTTATCATCTTTCTAAATTCCATATATATGCGTTAGTATACTGTATTGGTGTTTTTCTTTCTGGCTTACTTCACTCTGTATAATAGGCTCCAGTTTCAACCACCTCATTAGACCTGATTCAAATGTATTCTTTTTAATGGCTGAGTAATACTCCATTGTGTATATGTACCACCACTTTCTTATCCATTCATCTGCTGATGGACATCTAGGTTGCTTCCATGTCCTGGCTATTATAAACAGTGCTGCGATAAACATTGGGGTACATGTGTCTCTTTCCCTTCTGGTTTCCTCAGTGTGTATGCCCAGCAGTGGGATTGCTGGGTCATAAGGTAGTTCTATTTCCAGTTTTTTAAGGAATCTCCACACTGTTCTCCATAGTGGCTGTACTAGTTTGCATTCCCACCAACAGTGTAAGAAGGTTCCCTTTTCTCCACACCCTCTCCAGCATTTATTGTTTATAGACTTTTGGGTCGCAGCCATTCTGACTGGTGTGAAATGATACTTCATAGTGGTTTTGAAAGTTAAAGAGGAGTGTGAAAAAGTTGGCTTAAAACTCAACATTCAGAAAAGTAAGATACTGGCATCCAGCCCCATCACTTCATGGCAAATAGATGGGGAAACAATGGAAACAGTGACAGACTTTATTTTTGGGGGGCTCCAAAATCACTGCAGATGGTGACTGCAGCCATGAAATTAAAAGATGCTTGCTCTTTGGAAGAAATGCCATGGCCAACCTAGACAGCATATTAAAAAGCAGAGACATTACTTTGCCAAAAAAGGTCAGTCTAGTCAAAACTATGGTTTTTCCAGTAGTCATGTATGGATCTGAGACTTGGACTATAAAAAAAGCTGAGCACTGAAGAATCGATGCTTTTGAACTCTGGTGTTGGAGAAGACTATTGAGAGTCCCTTGGACTGCAAGGAGATCCAACCAGTCCATCCTAAAGGAAACCAGTCCTGAATAGTCATTGGAAGGACTGATGTTGAAGCTGAAACTCCAATACTTTGGCCACCTGATGCAAAGAACTGACTCATTTGAAAAGACCCTGATGCTGGGTAAGATTGAAGGCAGGAGAAGGGGGTAACACAGAATGAGATGGTTGGATGGCATCACTAACTTTATGGATATGAGTTTGAGTAATCTCCAGGAATTGGTGAAGGACAGGGGACCCTGGTGTGCTGCAGTCCATGGGGTCACAAAGAGATGGACACGACTGAGCAACTGAACTGAACTGAGCTGATCCTTCAGGAAATTTGGATTGGCAGTTTCTTATAAAGTCAGACATAGGCTTATACTAACCAGCAGCCTTACTCCTAGTTTCTTGCCCAAGAGCAAAGAAAATTGATATATATCTTTCTATAAAAGCTTTATTCATAATCTAAGTAAACTAGAAACAACCTAAATATTTTTTTAAGCTGGTGAAAATATAAATAAACCAGTTATATCAAAGAACAGAGCAGTACTAAACAATGAGAAAACAACTATTCATACAAACAGAGCTGTGAATAAACAAAAATATATTCAGATCAGATCAGATCAGTTGCTCAGTAGTGTCCAACTGTTTGCAACCCCATGAATCCCAGCACACCAGGCCTCCCTGTCCATCACCAACTCCCAGAGTTCACTCAGACTCACATCGATCCAGTCAGTGATGACATCTAGCCATCGCATCCTCTGTCGTCCCTTCTCCTCCTGCCCCCAATCCCTCCCAGCATCAGAGTCTTTTCCAATGAGTCAACTCTTCGCATGAGGTGGCCAAAGTACTGGACTTTCAGCTGTAGCATCATTCCTTCCAAAGAAATCCCAGGGCTGATCTCCTTCAGAATGGACTGGTTGGATCTCCTTGCAGTCCAAGGGACTCTCAAGAGTCTTCTCCAACACCACAGTTCAAAAGCATCAATTCTTTGGCGCTCAGCCTTCTTCACAGTCCAACTCTCACATCCATACATCACCACAGGAAAAACCATAGCCTTGACTAGACGAACCTTTGTTGGCAAAGTAATGTCTTTGCTTTTGAATATGCTATCTAGGTTGGTCATAACTTTCCTTCCAAGGAGTAAGCGTCTTTTAATTTCATGGCTGCAGTCACTATCTGTAGTGATTTTGGAGCCCAGAAAAATAAAGTCTGACACTGTTTCCACTGTTTCTGCATCTATTTCCCATGAAGTAGTGGGACCGGATGCCATGATCTTCATTTTCTGAATGTTGAGCTTTAAGCCAACTTTTTCACTCTCCTCTTTCACTTTCATCAAGAGGCTCCTCTGTTCCTCTTCACTTTCTGCCATAAGGGTGGTGTCAACTGCATATCTGAGGTTATTGATATTTCTCCCCACAATCTTGATTCCAGCTTGTGTTTCTTCCAGTCCAGCGTTTCTCATAATGTACTCTGCATATAAGTTAAATAAACAGGGTGACAATATACAGCCTTGACGTACTCCTTTTCCTATTTGGAACCAGTCTGTTGTTCCATGTCCAGTTTTAACTATTGCTTCCTGACCTGCATACAAATTTCTCAAGAGGCAGATCAGGTCGTCTGGTATTTCCATCTCTTGAAGAATTTTCCACAGTTTATTGTGATCCACACAGTCAAAGGCTTTGGCATAGTCAATAAAGTAGAAATAGATGTTTTTCTGGAACTCTCTTGCTTTTTCTATGATCCAGCAGATGTTGGCAATTTGATCTCTGGTTCCTCTGCCTTTTCTAAAACCAGCTTGAACATCAGGAAGTTCACAGTTCACATATTGCTGAAGCCTGGCTTGGAGAATTTTGAGCATTCTTTTACTAGCGTGTGAGATGAGTGCAATTGTGCGGTAGTTTGAGCATTCCTTGGCATTGCCTTTCTTTGGGATTGGAATGAAAACTGACCTTTTCCAGTCCTGTAGCCACTGCTGAGTTTTCCAAATTTGCTGGCATATTGAGTGCAGCACTTTCACAGCATCATCTTTCAGGATTTTGAATAGCTCAACTGGAATTTCATCACCTCCACTAGCTTTGTTTGTAGTGATGCTTTCTAAGGCCCACTTGACTTCACGTTCCAGGATGTCTGGCTCTAGGTCAGTGATCACACCATCGTAATTATCTGGGTCGTGAGGATCTTTTTTGTACAGTTCTTCTGTGTATTCTTGCCATCTTCTTAATATCTTCTGCTTCTGTTAGGTCCATACCATTTCTGTCCTTTATCGAGCCCATCTTTGCATGAAATGTTCCTTTGGGATCTCTGATTTTCTTGAAGAGATCCCTAGTCTTTCCCATTCTGTTATTTTCCTCTATTTCTTTGCATTGATCACTGAAGAAGGCTTTCTTATTTCTTCTTGCTATTCTTTGGAACTCTGCATTCAGATGTTTATATCTTTCCTTTTCTTCTTTGCTTTTCACTTCTCTTCTTTTCACAGCTATTTGTAAGGCCTCCCCAGACAGCCATTTTGCTTTCTTGCATTTCTTTTCTATGGGAATGGTCTTGATCCCTGTCTCCTGTACAATGTCACAAACCTCATTCTATAGTTCATCAGGCACTCTATCTATCAGATCTAGGCCCTTAATGAAGCCATACTCATACTGTATGCTAGATACTATGTACTGTATGTACTGTATGATTCCACTTATGTCACATTCTGGAAAATCCAAGACTTTTGGACAAGACAGTTCAGTGGTTGCTAAGGGGCTGGAACTGATAAAAGAGTTGAAAAGAAATGGGGAAGATTTAGGTCTATTTGTTATCTAGATCATGGGAGTTGACTAAATGTATCTGTCATCAGTCATGTATTTATACAAAAAACATGTGAATTTTGCTTTATATAGATTGATGCTGCTGCTGCTGCAGCTAAGTTGCTTCAGTCATGTCCAACTCTGTGCGACCCCATAGACAGCAGCCCACCAGGCTCCCCCGTCCTTGGGATTTTTAGGCCTTATTAAATATGACTTCAAAATAATTGCCCAAATTTAGTAGTGAGATCTATTTTTATTGTATATAAGTTGTGCTAATGAATTTTACATAAAGGGATATTCTTAAATTTTATATTTTATGTATTTTGTGAAAAATAGAATTCTGTTGTTTTTGTTTATTTTTGACATCAGAAATGAAATCTTAAAAAATTACAGTGATTTGATACCCAAATTAAATTCTCAATAGAATTTTGGGATTATTAATACTGTTTTTTTCAGTCCTGATGTTACTGAGCAATGAACATATGAATTTGACATAAAATCAACTTAGTTTCTCATCTCAACTCTGCCACAATATGGATAAAACTCAATAGTGATGTTGTGACATTTAATTAAGTCCATGTATTGAAAGCACTGCTACACAGTCAGCACTTCCTAGGGACTCAGTAATAAATAAATCTTCTCTATTGTAAATGAAGATGCATCAGTTTCAGTAATTTATTCCCAGGTCACAGCCAGGATTTACTGAATGAGAAACTAAACACAAGTTTCTGACACTACATTCCATGATGTCTACACGTAGAATACTTATCCTAACTCCTCACTATGAATTACTCTTAATGCCTCATTGAAAAGTGCTGTAATGAGTAAAAAATAAAGCAGGACAAAGGCTAATGCAGTTTTGCCAAGAGAACACACTGATCAGAGCAAACATCCTCTTTCAACAATAGACGACTCTACACATGGACATTATCAGATGCTCAATACTGGAAGCAGACTAATTATATTCTTTGCGGCCAAAGATGGAGAAGCTCTATACAGTCAGCAAAAACAAGACCGGGAATGGACTGTGGCTCAGATCATGAACTCCAAATTCAGACTTAAATTGAAGAAATTAGGGAAAACCACTAGGCTATTTAGGTATGACCTAAATCAAATCCCTTATGGTTATACAATAGAAGTGACAAATATATTCAGGGATTAGATCAGATTGACAGAGTACCTGAAGAACTATGGACAGTGTCATTAATCAAAACCACCCCCAAGGAAAGGAAATTCAAAAAGGCAAAATGGTTATCTGAGGGGGCCATACAAAGCTGGGCTTTGGGTAGCATCATTATGAGCAAAGCTAGTAGAGGTTGTGGAATTCTAGCTGAGCTATTTCAAATCCTAAAAGATGATGTTGTTAAATTGCTACACTCAATATGCCAGCAAATTTGGAAAACTCAGAGTGGCCACAAGACTGAAAAAAGTCCATTTTCATTCCAATCACAAAGAAGGGCAACGCCAAAGAATATTCAAACTTCTGCACAAATGCACTCATCTCATAGGCTAGTAAAGGAATGCTCAAAATTCTCCAAGCTAGGCTTCAACAGTACATGAACCAAGAACTTTCAGATGTTCAGGCTGGATTTAGAAAAGGCAAAGGAACCAGAAGTCAAATTGCCAAAGTCTGTTGGATCATAGGAAAAAACAAGAAAATTCCTAAAAAACATCTACTGCTTTATTGACTGTGCTAAAGCCTTTGACTATGTGTATCACAACAAACTGTGGAAAATTCTGAAAGAGATGGGAATACCAGACCACCTTACCTACATTCTGGAAACCTATATTTGGGTCAATAAGCAACAGTTAGAACCAGACATGGGACAATGGACTGGTTCCAAATTGGGAAAGGAGTACATCAAGGCTGTATATTGTCAGCCTGCTTACTTAACTTATATGCATCTTGTGAAATGCTGAATTGGATGAAGCCCAAGCTGAAATCAAGATTGCCAGGAGAAACATCAATAACCTCAGATTTGCAGATGACACCACCCTTTTGGTAGAAAGAGAAGAGGAACTAAAAAACCTGTTGATGAACGTGAAAGAGGAAAGTGAAAAATCTGGCTTAAAACTCAACATTCAAAAAACTAAGATCATGGCATCCAGTCCCAACACTTCATGACAAATAGATGGGCAAAAAATGGATACAGTGATAGACTTTATTTTCTTGGGCTCCCAAATCACTGCAGATGGTGACTGCAGCTATGAAGTTAAAAGATGCTTTTTATTGGAACAAAAGCTATGATAAACTTAGAAAGCATATTAAAAAGCAGAGAGGTTACTTTGTCAACAATGGTCTGTCTAGTCAAAGCTATGGTTTTTCCAGTAGTCATATATGGATGTAAGAATTGGACCATAATGAAAACTGAGCACCAAAGAATTGATGCTTTTGAACTGCGGTGTTGGAGAAGACTCTTGAGAGTCCCTTGGACTGCAAGGAGATCCAACCAGTCCATCCTAAAGGAAATCAGTCCTGAACAGTCATTGGAAGTACTGATATTGAAGCTGAAGCTCCACTACTTTGACCACCTGATGCAAAGAACTGACTCATTAGAAAAGACCCTGACCTGATACTGGAGAAGTGAAGTCTCTCAGTTGTGTCCTACTCTTTGCAACCCTGTGGACTGTAGCCTACCAGACTCCTCCATCTATGGACTTTTCCAGGCAAGAACACTGGAGTGGGTTATCATTTCCTTCTTCAGGGGATCTTTCCAACCCGGGGTTCAAACTTGGGTCTCCTGCATTGCAGATAGATGCTTTACCATGTGAGCCACCAGGGAAGCCTAATACTGGAGAAGGAAATGGCAACCCACTCCAGTATTCTTGCCTGGAAAAATCCATGGACAGAGGAACCTGGAGGGCTGCAGTCCATGGGGTTACATGACTGAGCACACATGCATGAGGGTGGGGGGAGATGGGTTTGTAGCATTAAACAGGTAGAACTAAAAAAAAAGAAAGAAAAGAAAACACCCTGATGCTGTGAAAGCTTGAAGGCAGGAGGAGAAGGGGATAACAGAGAATGAGATGGTTGGATGGCATCACCGACTCAATGGACATGAGTTTGAGAAATCTCTGGGAGATGGTGAAAGACAGGGAAGCCTGGAATGCTGCAGTCCATAGGTTTGCAAAGAGTTGAACATGACTGAGAGACTGAACAAAAATAGGAAACAGAGGATAGACACAGCTTCATGAACATTGACTATATACATCACCATTGCATTAAAATAAAAATAGAATAAAGAATATTAAAAGAAAGCCACTAGATTTTTTAAATATTTCTCTCATTTTATCATAGCATTGGACCACCTATTTCTCAAGGTGTTTTTTTTTTTTTTTTTTTTGTATAGTCTACTACATAAATGAACTAATTATTCCTTTGGAAAAAGTCTCAAGAATGAATCATGTTTAGGCAGCGGAAGAAATTAAGATGCTGTTGTGACTTTGATAGATGGAATGATCCCTAGATGTATGGTTACTACTTACAGCCTTACTAATTGCTAGATTTCCATAACAAATCTAGAAAAGTGTAACTCAGTTATCTTCCATAGAATATTATTTGCATTGAGTAATAATAGGCTTTGAAATGTGTATGTGAAGATGAAAAATATGTCTGTGATTATCTAAGTTCAGGAAATTTATGTAGAAGATTGCGTTTGTTTAATACAGGACTTCTCAGAGCCTTTAACTTTATTCATGTTGAGTTCCAAGGAAGAATATAGAATATATAGTATATTGCAACGTGGAACTTTCTTATATAAAATATATTTAGAAATTTAAAAATTATTGTCCTGAAAGAAATATTTTGTGAAGCATAGGATTATGCATATTTAAACCAGTCTTGGAAATAGTGCCAAATGATCATTGATACTTTATGCTGAATAAGGAAATTAGATGACTTATTTCAATTTGTCATTGTAATTTGCACAGTTGTCTGAATGCAACTGAAAATTCTGAATGGCATAATACATTTTGCACATGTATGAAAGATGACTGTGGAGAAATGTTTCACTCTATTGAATTCACAGTAGGGGAGAATTATTGATAACTTAAAATCAAATTTACTGTTAAATAAATTCTGAAGTATGAAGTTTACATGAAAGTTCCAAGCACAAGCAGCTTTGCATAAGCAAGTCTATTTGTCAAGCAGAGCAAATTAACTGAGAAAAAGGCAAATATCATGAAGAGAGGACTGGAGTTATATCCAGGAAGCCTGGTGTCTTTGTCCAGATCTACCAATAATTATCAGCATGTTCTTGCATAAATGAATTAGTTTCTAAAAGGGTTTGAGAAATTTATAACATTTAATGAAATTTTTCTGTATGTTTCCCCTATTTTAGGTTCACTGAGCTTCATTTTGTTGTAGTTTTATAGTTTTCATAAAACTTGAAAAAAGTCAATAGTCATTATTTTTTGCCTTGTCTCCTGAGATTCCAATTATAAATTTATTAGACCACTTTAATTTGTGTCATAGATTTTTAATGTCTGCTTATTTTTCTTATACCTTTCCTTAACTTTTTAGCTTTAGTTTGGATAGTTGCCATGACATACAATCCAGTTCAACAATAATTTTTGGGGTAATATTTAGATTTATGTTAAACTCCTTCTATGAATTTTTACCTATGATGCTCTAGTTTTATCTCTGCCAGTTCCATTTGTTTCCTTGTATAATCTTTATTTCTACCTTCACTATTTTATTATTTCCTTTAATATCTAAATATAGAAGCTCTCTTAAAGTTATTGTGTGCTAATTCTATCATGTATTGTATGGGTATGTTTCTATTGACTAATATGTCTCCTGTGTGAATGAGTGCTCAGTCGCTCCAGTGATGTCAGACTCTTTATGACCCAGTAGACTGTAGCCTGCCAGGTTTCTCTGTTCATAGGATTCTCCAGGCAAGAATACTGGAGTGGGTTGCCATGCCTTCCTCCAGGGGATCTTCCCAACCCAGGGACCGAACCTGAGTCTCTTCTGTCTCCTACATCGGCAGGTGGATTCTTTAACAGTAGAGCCAACTGGCAAGCCCAATGTGTCCCCTATCCATGGCTTCCCTGTTTGCTCAGATGGTAAAAAATTTGCCTTCAATGCAGGGGATGTGGGTTGTATTCCTGGGTCAGGAAGTTCCTTTGGAGGAGAAATAACCCATTTCAGTATTCTCCCCTGGAGAATTCCATGGACAGAGGATCCTGGCGGGCTACAGTCCATGGGGTCTCAAAGAGTCGGATACAACTGAGTGACTAACACACACACACACACACACACACACACACGTGCAAGTGCATGAGAACATGTGCATAATAGAGTCTTTGTTGTTTTCACATCTAGTTATTTTTTATTTAATTCTGAACTTCATGAGGTTCCATTGCTAAGGACCTAGATTTTATATCTTTCTTATAATAGTGTTAAGATTTGCTCTAGCAACTTCAATGTACTTGAAAATCAGCCTGATCCTTTTGAGGCTTATTTTTAAATTTTAGTATAAGTACAAAATAGTCTTAACTTCAGGCTTTTTTGTTATTTATGGCAATGGTAATTATTTTTTTTTTCATGTCTGTGTTTATTAATCTAGGTATTTCACCAGGTTTTCCATTCCTTTAGTAAAGAATTTAAATGTATCCTAATTTTGTGTGACCTCTTGGTATTTGTAGTTTCTTCAGTATTTTTTATTGGTCCATTTTCACTGAGTTTCATCTTAAACATGTGAAATATTCAATTACAGTCTCCAGGGGGCTTTTATGAGGATGTTTAGATGTTGTCAGATTTTGTCTACATTACTCTAGCTCCTCCTGCCTCATCTTCTCTGAACGCCAGTTTCTAACAAAATCAGCCATCTATTATGCTGTTGGAAAACTGCTTTAGATAGAAAACCATAGAGACTGTGGCATTCATCTCATGTTTTTTCTTTTTTCACTGAGTACTATAAATTCTGTTATCTAATTTAAAAAAGTTATTTCACATATTTTGTCCAGTTTTTCCAATTTTTTAATTGATTCTGTTTAGAAGAATATTTTTAGTACCAATTAAGTTATCATAGTGACACACCTTAAATTTGATTTGATTTCATTTCATAAAGTTGTCCATGAGCTCTCAGTCCTTAATTCTAGATGAACATTTAAACCACTTTCATTTTCTCAAATAAGTCACAATTCATCAAGAAGACATTTAGGGGAAATTTATTCATGTTTTTTCTAAATCACTATTTTTTGCATGTTTTCTCACTATTTTTAAGTAGCATTGTTATGTGTATTAAGATATTTTAATTTAGAATATTGGAGAAGAGCCAATTTAGAACTTACCTATTGATGTAATTCTATCTTAGAATTTTGATAATGCTTTTTTTGGTATGCCTTCAATAGGAAAATGTGGTATTTTGCTGATCCTCAAGGATAACCATGAGCAGGAATTTTAAGAGACAGGAGAAAGCAAAGCAAAGGAGAGGAAAATAGCATGGTTTCAAATATCTCAGTAAATGTAAAATATGCTTTTGTATCTTTCATTTAAATTATGAAAACAATACATTAAAGCATTATTACCAATATATTTACATGACTCAAATTATTTTATTAACCAGTCTCAAGGCTGGCAAATTCTTTTTTTTTATTTTATTTAATTTTTAAACTTTACAATATTGTATTAGTTTTGCCAAATATCGAAATGGATCCACCACAGGTATACATGTGTTCCCCATCCTGAACCCTCCTCCCTCCCCATACCATCCCTCTGTGTTGTCCCAGTGCACCAGCCCCAAGCATCCAGTATTGTGCATTGAACCTGGACTGGTAACTCGTTTCATACATGATATTATACATGTTTCAATGCCATTCTCCCAAATCTTCCCACCCTCTCCCTCTCCCACAGAGTCCATAAGACTGTTCTATACATCAGTGTCTCTTTTGCTGTCTCGTACACAGGGTTATTGTTACCATCTTTCTAAATTCCATATACATGCGTTAGTATACTGTATTAGTGTTTCTCTTTCTGGCTTACTTCACTCTGTATAATAGGCTCCAGTTTCATCCACCTCATTAGAACTGATTCAAATGGATTCTTTTTAATGGCTGAGTAATACTCCATTGTGTATATGTACCACAGCTTTCTTATCCATTCATCTGCTGATGGACCATTAGCCAGACTCATCAAGAAACAAAGGGAGGAAAATCAAATCAATAATATTAGAAATGAAAATGGAGAGATCACAACAGACAACACACAAACACAAAGGATCATAAGAGACTACTATCAGCAATTATATGCCAATAAAATGGACAACATGGAAGAAATGGACAAATTCTTAGAAAAGTACAACTTTCCAAAACTGGACCAGGAAGAAATAGAAAATCTTAACAGACCCATCACAAGCACGGAAATTGAAACTGTAATCAGAAATCTTCCAGCAAACAAAAGCCCAGGTCCAGATGGCTTCACAGCTGAATTCTACCAAAAATTTAGAGAAGAGCTAACACCTATCCTGCTCAAACTCTTCCAGAAAATTGCAGAGGAAGGTAAACTTCCAAGCTCATTCTATGAGGCCACCATCACCCTAATACCAAAACCAGACAAAGATCCCATAAAAAAAGAAAACTACAGGCCAATATCACTGATGAACATAGATGCAAAAATCCTTAACAAAATTCTTTTAAAAGATACATATTTTCTCACTTATGATGTATCCTCGTTTGTTTTTTTCTATATACTATGAACATACAGCTCCAATCAATTGCTTTCAAGGTTTTTCTTTTTTTTTTCCCTTCTAGATAATTACTTCTGCACTGCACATACACAAAGAATAAACTTTTATAAGGGTTTTTGGTATAAACATATAGGTGTATTTATTTGCCTAAACTAGATTAATATGGAAAGAAGCTTAAAATAAATTATATCTATTCCTAAGTTCCTTAGTAAAATAATATTATCTAAATAACTATATTTTAAAAGGTAACATTTTATTGAGAAGTGACTTTTTTTAGAAATATACATTAAAAAAGATTTTTTTTTTTTGCTAATATAATATGTACTCTTGGCAGCAGCACCAATTTTTGTGATGAATTGGAGATTGGAGTCAGTGATCTGAAGAGGAGAACAATATGAGCTACAGTTGACCTGAGCCCCCAGATCATTTCCAAGTGGGAAATGTTGCTTTATAGATGCCTGAATCCTTGCATCTAGAAGAGTATGGTGAATCATTCTGACAAATGTCCTGGCAAGTAAGTTGATAAAAGGGAGAGGTTTAAATATTGTGCAGCTGGGTAATCTGGTCTAATACAATTATAGAACTAAAACTTATTTTAAATATATATGATTACATACTGTCATTTTATATACAAAGCTATTAAAGCCTAGAAAATTAAAGTAACATCATCAAGGACACAGTGGTAGTGCTTAGTTAAGCTTGAACATAAATATACCTTCAGACAGTTCAAAATTGCTTAAAAAAAAAGTACACAGTCACTATTACTAAAAGTTTTTGGAAGATAAAAGAGTACCACAAAATTATTATTATTCTTTTGCATCTCTTGCTTTCTTACAAAAAGATTTTGTTAGGGAAAGTAATATTTTCCTGAATATTTCAGTTATATATAGCAATTAATCTTGTCAAGTTGTTTTTACATCAATTGTTTAATTTGACTTTTAAAAACAACTTTGTGAAGGAGAGGATAAACTGGTATCTTTATTTAATAAAACTAGGATCTTGTCAAGAATATCCATCTTTTCCATCACTATTTCTAACTTATTTTAATAGCCTTACTGTATTTAGGGAATATGTTACTGTTATATGTGTTGTCTTCTTGACTTATAATAGAACTCAAATTACCAGACTTGCTTACTTCTAGGCCCTTCTAATCAGATGTACATTATGAGAGGCTCCTGTTTGAAGTAAGATAAAAAAGGAAGGAGACTGTGCAGAGCTTTCATTTCACTGGTATTTGTGAAGATAGACGTTTATCTCTGACGGGTAGCAGGAAGGCATAGTTAAGTTTCAGTCTCAGGAAAGGTAGTGGCCCTGGTGGAAGGAATGATCTCATTAGAGCGTTCCTGCAGTTTAGTCCTGTTTCTTTAGCTACCCCCATAATTTGGAAAGCAACCTAATAAACTTTAACAGATTCCTTTACAAATTAAACTAGTCAGAGTTGCTTCTATTGTTTGCAACTAACAATGATAATAAGATTTGACACTTGCCTATAGTGACACAGTGGCAGAACTAGAGTGGAAAAAAAAATGATGGAGATAAGAGTTCTTATGAGAGTGACAAAAACGACATTTTATCATCCTCTATGTACCTAGCATTCAGCCACTCACCTGTTGAAACAATATCTAATACTTCATAACTATTTTTCATTATTTTATTTATGAGAGTTTGGGGAATAAAACAATTTCATGAGGTGAAATTTTGCATTAAAATTTTTCATGTATCCCCAAATTTTGAAACAATTGTTAGTCATCTAGTTCATGGGGGCCACTTTTGAATTTAATGCCAAAGAATGCTCAAACTACTGCACAATTGCACTCATCTCACATGTTAGCAAAGTGATGCTTAAAATTCTCCAAGCCAGGCTTCAACAGTACATGAACCGTGAACTTCCAGATGTTCAAGCTGGTTTTAGAAAAGGCACAGGAACCAGATCAAATGGCCAACATCCGCTGGATCATGGAAAAAACAAGAGAGTTCCAGGAAAACATCTATTTCTGCTTTACTGACTATGCCAAAGCCTTTGACTGTGTGGATTACAATAAACTGTGGAAAATTCTTAAAGAGATGGAAATACCAGACCATGTGACCTGTCTCTTGAGAAACCTGTATGCAGGTCAGGAAGCAACAGTTAGAACTGGACATGGAACAACAGACTGGTTCCAAATAGGAAAAGGAGTACGTCAATGCTGTATATTGTCACCCTACTTATTTAACTTATATGCAGAGTACATCATGAGAAACATTGGGCTGGAAGAAGCACAAGCTGGAATCAAGATTGCCAGGAGAAATATCAATAACCTCAGATATGTAGAGGACACCACACTTATGGCAGAAAGCAAAGAAGAACTGAAGAGCCTCTTGATGAAAGTGAAAGAGGAGAGTGAAAATGTTGGCTTAAAGCTCAACATTCAGAAAACGAAGATCATGGCGTCCGGTCCCATCACTTCATGGCAAATAGATGGGGAAACAGTGGCTGACTTTATTTTCTTGAGCTCCAAAATTACTGTGGATGGTGATTGCAGCTATGAAATTAAGATATGCTTACTTCTTGGAAGGAGAGTTATGACCAACCTAGACACCATACTAAAGAGCAGAGACGTTACTTTGTTGACAATGGTCTGTCTAATCAAAGCTATGTTTTTTTCCGGTAGTTATATACGAATGCGAGAGTTGGACTATAAAGAAAGCTGCTGCTGCTGCTGCTAAGTCACTTCAGTCGTGTCCAACTTCGAGCACCAAAGAATTGATGCTTTTGAACTGCCACGTTGGAGAAGACTCTTGAGAGTCCTTTGGACAGCAAGGAGATCCAACAAGTCCATCCTAAAGAAAATCAGTCCTGAATATTCATTGGAAGAACTGATACTAAAGCTGAAACTCCAATACTTTCACCACCTGATGTGTGGCACTGACTCATTGGAAGAGACCCTGATGCTGGAAATGATTGAAGACAGGAGGAGAAGGGGATGGCAGAGGATGAGATGGTTGGATGGCATGACCAACTAAATGGACATGAGTTTGAGTAAGCTCCGGGAGTTGGTGATGGACAGGGTGGTCTGGCATGCTGCAGTCCATGGGGTTGCAAAGAGTTGGACATGACTGAGCAACTGAACTGAACTGAATGTTTGAAAGTGCTTTTATGGTTACACACATTTCTGTCTTCTAATTCCCATCCAAACAAATTATTTTCAGTACAAGAATCTCTTTTGAGTGTTTACTCTCATTAAATATCAAATAGCATTGCAAAGTATTTTCTTTTTTCAGAAAAACTTTACATGATGGGTAAATTAGAACTTATTGTTCTATCATTTTGGACTAATACTTACTTATTATTGTTGCTTTGTCTTTAATAATAATAATAAATATTTCAAAGCAAGTTAGACTCCAAACAATAGGGAAATGATTAAAAATACTATCAACCTCATGTTATACAATATTATACAGCCACGAAGCACAGTAAGTTCAAAGCATATAGAATAAGGAAATGCTCACAATTATAAACATTTAAAAATAAATAGGGGTAATTTCTGCTTCAGAGATCACAGGCTTGTCAGGGCAAAGGGGCTTGTGTAACTCAATGAAGCTATGATCCATGTTGTGCAGGGCCACCCAAGATAGAGGGGTCGTAGTGAAGAGTTCTAACCAACATGGTCCACTGGAAGAGGGCATGGCAACTCACTCCAGTGTTCTTGCCTGGAGAAAGGCAAAAATATATGACACTGGAAAATGAATCCCTTAGGTCAGTAGATGTTTATTATGCTACTGATATGAACAGAGGGCAATTACTGATAACTCTAGAAAGAATGAAGTGGCTGGGCCAAAGTAGAAATGACTTGTGAAAATGGTTTGTTGTGAATGTGTCTGCTGGTGAAAGTAAAGACCAATGCTGTAAAGAACATTACATAGGAACCTGGAATGTTAGGCCCATGAATGAAGGTAAATTGGATGTGGTCAAGCAGGAGATGGTAAGACTGAACATCAGCATCTTAGGAAATGGTGAACTAAAATGGATGGGAATGGGGAAATTTAATTCAGTTAACCATTATATCTACTACTGTGGGCAAGAATTCTTTAGAAGAAGTGGAGTAGCCCTCATAGTCAACAAAAGAGTCTGACATGCAGTACTTGGGTGCAACCTCAAAAATGACAGAATTATCTCTGTTCATTTCGAAGGCAAACCATTCAACATTACAGTAATCCAAGTCTATGCCCCAACCATTGTTGTCGAAGAAGCTGATGTTGACCAGTTCTATGAAGACATACAACACCTTCTAGAACTAACACCAAAAAAGATGTCCTTTTAATCGTATGGGATTGGAATGCAAAAGTAGGAAGTCATTAGATGCCGGGAGCCGGCGAGAGACATTCCACTCGTGACAAAGGTCATGAGGAAGGAGGCTCGGCATACGCAAAGGCGGGATCGAGCCTCGGGAGTGCCCCCGGATATTCTCGAGCATCTACCCCCAAAAAACCAGAGTCTGCCTACTTTATTGCCTTGTGCTCTCACCTCTGACTTTACTGGGGGCTGTCCCCCACCACCATCTCGCTCTCTCTGTATAAGAGTTAACTTACAGCTTCAATTAATAAAGTTCCTGGGCAATTAGGAGTGTTTAAATCCAAACCCCTCAGATGGCTCTCTAACTCGCCTGACAAGTTTACCTGGACACCTACAGCTATGCATACGATTGTTTACAGTCTCCCAGCCTCAAGAGGCACAGGAAGCTTAAGATATTCAAATAGCTTAGAGCCTCTCAGAGAGTTAGAAACTGTCAGAATAAAACTAGTAAAAGATTTCATTGATGAGCCAATGTTTGTTGCCAAGTTTTCATCCCCTGAATTGTATCCTTGAATGTGTATTAATTAATATAGTTGCTATGTAGAAAAAATAAGTAGTGGCCTTGGTGTTAGTAACTTTAGACCCTTAAGGTAATAAATTCTTTCCTTTGTAAACCCATTACACATCCGCCCTATAGGAATGTAATCTTATCTTCGGAAGATGGCGCCAAACCTTAAAATAATTACTCTTAGAGAAAATAAGTCTTTGTTGATAAGTCCTCGTCAAGAGTCATAAAATGTTAATTGGCCTTCTGGCCAGAATATGATGTAAATCACCTAAACCATTTGTGTACGATAAATTTGCAGGAAAGAAACCCTGGCTTTTGATAAGCATCAAAGACTGCTGACTTTGCATCCCCTATTATCCTCTATGTGTAACTTAGAGTATATAAGCCCCTGTTGAAAATAAAGCTATGGGCCTTGCTCACCAACGCTTGGTCTCCGCATGTCATTCTTCCCTTTAACTTCCAGCTGAGTCTCCATCTGGAGCGTGGAACCCACCATGCTTACTAATTATGCCTGGGCTTCTAAGACCTAACCGGGGAGGCCTCAGTGTCCCCTCTCCTTCGGGAGAACGGAAGGACGCCTGTGGCCTACGTAAGTGGTGCAAACTTCTTGTCTTGAAGTTTTATTGGTCTCCCGCGTAAACCAAGCTACTCAGCTTCTTTTCTCCACTGAATTTTCCTACTGAGCTATCCTCATTCTATTATTCTTTATATCTCTGAATAAATAAATAAATAGGTCGCTACTCCGTCTCCCCTTCGAATACCCTGGATCAGCCGGGGCTGGACCTCGGCAATTAGATATCTGCCTTAACAGGCCTGTTTGGCCTTGGAGTACAAAATGAATCAGGGCAAAGGTTAATAGCATTTTTTCAAGAGGATATGCTGGTCATTGCAAATGCTTTTTTCCAGCAACCCAAGAAATAGCTCAACATGGACATCACCAGATGTTTAATACCTAAATCAGATTGATTATGTTCTTTGCAATGAAAGATGGAGCTTTATACAGTCAGCAATAACAAGACTTGGAGCTGACTGATGCTCAGATCATGAGCTCCTTACTGCAAAATTCAGACTTAAAATGAAGAAAGTAGGGAAAACCACTAGGAAATTCAGGTATGACCTAAACCAAATCCCTTATGATTATACAGTGGAATAGATTCAAGGTATTAGATCTAGTAGAGAGAGCACCTGAAATTCTATGGGTGGAGGTTCATTAACATTGTACAGGATGCAGTGAACAAAGCTATTCCAAAGAAAAATAAATGCAAGAAGGCAAAGTGGTTGTCTGAGGAGTCTTTACAAGTAGCTGAGGAAAGAAGAGAAGAAAAAGGCAAGGGAGAAAGGGAAAGATATACCCAATTTAATGCAGCATTCCAGAGAATATCAACAAGGGCTAAAAAGTGTTTCTTAAATGAACAGTGCAAGGAAATAGAGGAAAATAATAGAATAGTGAAGACTAGAGATCTCTTCAAGAAACCTGGAGATATGAAGGGAATATTTCCTGCAAGGATGGACACAATAAAGTACAGAAACTATGAGGATCTGACTGAAGCAGAAGAAATTAAGAAGAATACATAGAAGAACCATACAAAAATGAACCAGATGACCATTATGGTGTGGTCATTCACCAAGAGTGGACATCCTGGTGTGTTAAGTCAAGTGGGCCTTAGAAAGCATTACTACAAACAAATCTAGAGGAGATTATGAGATTACAGCTGAGCTATTTAAAAATCCTAAAATGATGCTGCTAAAGTGCTGCACTCAGTATATCATCAAATTTGGAAAACTCAGAGTGGCCACAGGATTGGAAAAGTTCAGCAAAAACATTCATACCAATCCCATAGAATGGCAATGCCAAAGAATGTTCAAACTAGCATAAATTGCACTCATTTCACATGCTAGCAAATTTATTCTCAAAATCCTTTAACCTAGGCTTCAGTAGTATATACACTCAGAAATTCCAGATGTATAAGCTGGATTTAAAAAAGGCAGATTCATTTTGATGTTTGGCAAAACTAATACAGTGTTTCAGGTTTAAAAATAAAACAAAATTAAAAAAAAACACACACACACACTCACAAAAAAAAGAAATCTCGAGTGAGATGTCAGCCCAAAGAGACTGACAGAAATGTAGAGTAGCATTTCACATGAATGAAATGAAAATTTCATTCATTCCATAAATAAGTGTAATTTATTTATGTAAATAAATGTATTTATTACATTTATTTAATAATTACAAAATTTTTAGAACTTACAAATTACAAACAAATTTTTTTAGAACTTCCCAGTTTTTCTATATCAAAAAAATTATGAGTAAAATTTAATTCATACCCTAAATAAAGATATTGTGTGTGTATGTGCATGGTATAAGCATGGTGACTACAGTTGATGAGACTGAATTATATACTTGAAAACTGTCAAGAGAGAGGGTCTTAATCATTTTCATAAATAAAGTGAATTGATGGATAAAAATAAATAAATAAATAAATAAATAAATAAATAAGGCAGATGAACCAAAGATCAAATTGCCAACATTCATTGGTTCATAGAGAAAACAAGGGAATTCCAGGAAAAAAAAAATCTACTTCTGTTTCGTTGACTATGCTAAAGCCTTTGATTGTGTGGATCACAACAAAGTATGGAAAATTCTTAAAGAGATCGGTGTGCCAGACAACCTTACATGTCTCCTGAGAAATCTGTATGTGGGTCAGAAGCAACAGAACTGGATGTGGAACAATGAACTGTTTCAGAATTGGGAAAGGAGTGTGATAAGACTATATATTGTCACCCTGCTTATTCAACTAATATGCAGAGTACATCATGCAAAATGCCTAGGCTGGATGAAGCACAAGCTGGAATCTACATTGACCGGAGAAATATCAACAACCTCAGATAGAAGACGATATCACTTTCATGGCAGAAAGTAAAGAGGAACTAAAAAGCCTCTTGATGAAGATCAAAATTCAACTGTCAAAAAAACTAAGATCATGGCATCCGGCTCCTTCACTTCATGGCAAATAAAAGGACAAAAAGTGAAAGCAGTGTCAGGTTTTATTTTCTTGAGCTGCAAAATCATTGGGAATGATGACTGCAGCCATGAAATCAAAAGACACTTGCTGAGATCTATCTCCCATCTCCTGTGTCGCCTGCATTGTGGATGGATCTGTTACCACTGAGCTATCAGAGAAGCCCTCCTTGGGAGGAAAGTTATGACAAACCTAGGCAGCATAATAAAAAGCAGAGACATCACTTTGCCAACAAAGGTCCATATAGTCAAAGCTATAATTTTTCCATTAGTCATGTATGACTGTGAGAGTTGTTCTATAAAGAAGACAGAGTGCTGAAGAATTGATGCATTCAAATTCTGGCACTGGAGAAGACTCTTGAGAGTCCAAACCAGTCAGTTCTACAGGAAATCAATCTTGAATATTCATTCGAAGGACTGATGCTGAAGCTGAAGCTCCAATACTTTAACCATCTGATGTGAAGAGCCAACTCATTGGAAAAGACCCTGATGCCAGGAAAGATTTAAGGCAAAAGGAGAGGGGGCTGCAGAGGATGAGATTCTTAGCATCACCAACTGAATGGACATGAATTTGAGCAAACTCTGGGATATGGTGGAGGACAGAGGATCCTGGCATGCTACAGTCCACAGAGTCACACAGAGTCAGGCATGACTTAGCAGCTTAGTGACTGAACAACAACAACAAATAGATATTTTACTTAACAAAAAAATTGAAGATGTAAATACAAAACTGCAATCCCAACTTTTCTATATACTCTTTACAGCTATATGTATATTATCTCTCCTCTCTATACTATTTACATTTATGCCATCCACTTTGAAGTTACTAAAATGTGCACTTATTAGAAACAATAAAGACATTTCCCTTTGTAATTTTATTCATAGTGTTGAAAGGAAGCTGGTAAATATCTATTCTATATTGCCCTCTGCTATT
Organism: Bubalus bubalis; assembly: GCF_019923935.1. NCBI lineage: Eukaryota > Metazoa > Chordata > Mammalia > Artiodactyla > Bovidae > Bubalus > Bubalus bubalis. Next base: position 17,297,978 of record NC_059168.1, on the reverse strand, counting down.
TCCTGGAGTTCTAGTAAATAACTTTGAATAATGTAATTAACAGGAAGGGTCTTTTTTCACTTTTAATATATATTCTTATGTATAAATGACTTCTCGGAGATTATGTCTGATTAGTGAATTGCACATATTAGCTATTCATACTTTATATCATCAAGAAAAGAAACTCTGACACTTCAAGCACACGTGTACATACACACCACTACAATCACCATCACAACTTTAACATCAGAATTCTGTTGGTTTTTATCTAAACTCTAAGTTGTATTATAATTAAGCTTGTGCTACAATATTTAGGCTTTATGAAAGTAAGAATTTTACCTGTTTAATTTATTTCTCAATCCTCATATCTAGAATAGGGTCTGGAATACAGTATATGTTCATTGAATATTTTTAAATGGAGTACAGTGATGTGCTTATTGAATATAATTTCAAAAATTTAACAGTGTATTTCCAATATTAATTGATTTACCATATAAAAGGGAATAACTCAGTTTTTTCAATTAACTTTATTTGAAATGAAGCAACTTTTGAATACATACTGGCAACAAAAATTGGGCAAATATCTTTCGGTTTACTCAGCATGACCATCATGCTCTTTACATACCCTTCACTCATTTTGTGTATTCCAATTTCACTAAATTAAAAGCTAAACTAAATTATTTCCTGCCTTCAGTAGAGCAAAATGTACGTGTGTATGTATGTGTTTCTGTTTAAACCTAAATTATCTTTTTCAAAGATTTGCTTTAATTTATTCATTTGCTGGGCACTTACTCTATCTATAAGGTAGTTATATAGATCCTGTAATTGTATGAATGCAATAAATCATGGTTTCTTACCTCTATCATAATCTGACTTGGGTGATATTAAATTGCTTTATTTTTAACTGCTTGTATGTCTTAGAACTACAACAGAGGTAGATATAAAATGCTATTTGAGCAGAGTTAAGGCCATTCATTTCATTCCAAGGAGAGAGAATTCCATAAACCACACTAAAAATTGTGTATATATAAATATATCTAAATATAACTATTTGTTTCAGAATCTGAATGTAAAATTATGAAGCATTTAGCTTGGAATGTAGAATGGTAAAGTGAAGTGTTAGTCACTCAGTCATGTCCAACTCTTTGCAACCCCAGGGACTGGGGCTCACCAGGCTCTTCTGTCCATGGGATTCTCTAAGCAAGAATACTGGAGCGGGTTGCCATTTCCTTCTTCAGGAGATCTTCCCAATCCAGGGATCGAACCTGGGTATCCTGCATTGTAGGTAGACTCTACCATCTGAGCCACCAGGGGAAAATTTTTGGCTTTACACTGAATTATTTAACTACAACTTAAATCTACAAGATTCCTGGGAACTCATCCATAGTCTGTGTTAAGAATTTTGCAGAGAAAATATTGAATAAAATGGTTATGATGTGATACTAATGCTGAAATTATCAATGTATTTTCCTCCATGAATATAGGAGGATACAGGAGGAAATAGATGATGTTTTGGTAGCAAACAACTCTAATGCCATCTGGAGGGCTTTTTCTTTTATTAATGGGCAAAGCAAACATTCATTATATTATTTAGCAGAAAAGCAATTTGCTCTGGTCTTTGTAAGTGCATGCTCAGTCACTCAGTATCTGACTCTTTGAGACCCTTTGGACTATACCCACTGGGCTTCTCTGTCCATGAGATTTCCCAGGCAAGAATACTGGAGTGAGTTGCCATTTCTTCATCCAGGGGATCTCCCTGACCCAGGGATTGAACCCGTGTCTCCTGCATCTCCTTGCATTGGCAGGCAGATTCTTTAACACTGAACCACTGGGAAGTCCCTCTAGTCTTTGTTGCTGTTCAGTCACCAAGGCCAACTCCGTGATCCAATGGACAGCAGCACACCAGGCTTCTCTGTCCCTCACCATCTCCTGAAGTTTGCCCAAGTTCATGTCCATTGAATGGGTGATACCATCCAACTATCTCATCCTCTTCACCTTCTGCCTTCAATCTTTCCCAGTCTGAGGATCTTTCCCTAGACTGTGAATGAATGAATGACTGTGAATGAATCAGTGTTCCTTAGATATAAATCTATTTTAGATTATTCAGTTCTTCTGCTTTATAATGGTTGTAAGCTTGGGTTTTGGTCTCATTCTGATTTAAATTTGAGTCACAGAAGTCCCATTCACCAGTTGTCTCTAGAGCATGTTACTGGAGCTTTCAGTTTCAGTGTGCCTTTCTTTAAAATGGGAATATTAGTAATTTCTGCTCTATATGATTATTTTATGTATTAAGTGGTATACTGCACATAGAGCACTTTGCTAACTGCCTGATCTGTAATAAGTTTTCAGTAAATATTAACACTCACCACCACCATCAACAATATCCCCATCACCTCACGCCTATGACAAGACTACCACCACCATTACCGCTATCACTGATGATATATTACCATTCTTCTTACTAAAATGTTTGTAATTAGGAAAACACATTTTAGTTGGCTTCGCTGCTGTCTACTCAACCTGATATGACTTACCAGTGAATCAATGTGTCTAGCCAGGATTTGGAGATTCGGAAAACCATAACTACTTGAGTTACATTTCTATATCACAATGAATCATACTGTTTTATCTGCAATGTGCTACTTGTAATTTCTCTATACAGTATAGTCATAGTGGTAATGAAATATGGTGGCAGAAAATGTATGCACAATATACTGGAAGCAAACTATAATTCAAACTCATCAGTTACTTGCTATACAGAAGAAAGACCAATTTTCCTGTATCTTTAATTGAAAATAGAAAATCAAAGTGCAGTGTTCTTGTTGATTGTCTATCACCCTTGGGGTTTCTATTTTAGACAAATTATGGACATTCAGATTTAAGGAGTCTGAAAGTTAATTCTTGTTAAAAATTGACTTTATAGAGAAAGAAAAAAGAGGCTTAGAACATTGTATAAAAAGAATGGTGAATAAAATAGAAATTATATTGATAAAGAGAAGTATAATAAGTGTAATAAAGTGAACATACTAATTAAATTAATGCATTTGTGGTGGATAGACATTAAGAAAAATGATATATTAAGAAAGATAAGACTGAAGAGCTTCTATGTGTTAGCAACTGCAGAAATATGAAAAGCCAAGAGCACTTTCAGTGTTCAAGGAAATGGAGCATAGGGCAAAGCTAAAAACTGAAATACACAGACACTTCTCCTGTTGCTGTGGTTACGGGTCCTACTCTAGTTAGCTTAATATAATGAAAAAAAAAAAACTACATGAAAATGAAATAAACAGTAATTAAACATGTTGGGTAAAAATTTGGAATAGATTTATGCTGTCTTCAAGGAAAAGATGCTATCACATGGGGATGGTGAGAAAAGACATTGTACTGAATCCATGAGATTAAAAGGCTGTGAAACCTTTAGGTATCTGTCAAACTTTTTAGGTATCTCTGGTTTGTGCAAATAAACTCAACAGAGTGGCTTTCCCCCTGGGCTTATATCAATGCAATGTAGAAGGAACCCTCGTCTGGGAAAGGGAGTTTCCTTTCTGGCCATTCTGGGAGAAGTGATTTAGCTAGTAATGCTAACTGCTTGAATCCTTCCCCACTCTCCCTGAACCTTGCTTCCACCAAGGAGGAAATATATTCTGAGAAAGAGCCACCTAGGCAAAATGAAGTTAATGTTTTCCAGTAATACAGCATTCTTTGAACAAATTCATTCATAAAATTCATATGGGGCAAATTCTAATTACCAGCAACTGTTCTAGCACTGGGGATGGGCAATGAACAAATGAGATAAAGTTGTCTACATTCATGAAATATATATTCTAGTACATCCATGAAATGAACTAGAGATAAGATTGCCAACATCTATTGGATCATAAATTCTAGAAAAACCTCTATACTGCGTCACTGACTTCGCTAAAGCCTTTTACTGTGGGATTACAAAAAATTGCGGAAAATTCTTAAAGACATGGAAATACCAGACCACCTTACATGTCTCCTGAGAAACATGTATGTAGGTCAAGAACAACAGTTAGAACTGAACGTGGGACAACAGACTGGTTCCAAAGTGGAAAAGGAGTACATCAAGCCAGTATATTGTCACGCTGCTTATTTAACTTATATGCAGACTGCTGCTGCTGCTGCTGCTGCTAAGTCGCTTCAGTCGTGTCGACTCTGTGTCACCCCATAGACGGCAGCCCACCAGGCTCCCCCGTCCCTGGGATTCTCCAGGCAAGAACACTGGAGTGGTTGCCATTTCCTTCTTCAATGCATGAAAGCGAAAAGTGAAAGTGAAGTAGCTCAGTCGTGTCCGACTCTTTGCGACCCCATGGACTGCAGCCTACCAGGCTCCTCCTTCCATGGGATTTCCCAGGCAAGAGTACTGGAGTGGGTTGCCATTGCTTTCTCCGTATGTGCAGACTACATGATGTGAAATGCCGAGCCGGATGAATCACAAGCTAGAATCATGATTGCCGGGAGAAATATCAACAACTTCAGATATGCAGATGATATAACTCTAATGACAGAAAGTGAAGAGAAACTAAAGAGACTCTTTATGAAGGTGAAAGAACAGAATGAAAAAGCTGGCTTAAAACTTATCATTCACAAACTGAAGATCATGGCATCCAGTCCTATCTCTTCATGGCAAATAGATGGGGAGAAAGTGAAAACAATGGCAGATTTTATTTTCTTGGACCCCAAAATAACTGTGAACAGCAACTGCAGCCAAGAAATTAAAAGATGCTTGCTCCTTGGAAGAAAAGCTATGACAAATCTAGACAAAGTATTAAAAAGCAGAGACATCATTTTGCTGACAAAGGTTCATATAGTCAGAGCTATGGTTCTCCCTGTTGTTTTGTATGGATGTGAGAGTTGGACCATAAAGAAGGCTGAGTACTGAAGAATTTATAATTTTGAATTGTGGTGCTGGAGAAGACTCTTGAGAGTCCCTTTTATAGCAAGCAGATCAAACCAGTCAATTTTAAAGGAAATCAACCCTGAATGTGCATTTTGAAGGACTATTGGTGAAGCTGAAGCTCCAGTACTTTGACCACCTGTTGTGAAGAGCCAACTCATTGGAAAAAACCCTGTTACTGGGAAAGATTGAGGGTAGGAGGGGAAGGAGGTGACAGAGAATGAAATCGCTGGATGGCATCACTGAATCAATGGACATGAGTTTGGACAAACTTCTGTAGACAGTGAAGGTCAGAGATGACTGGTGTGCTGAAGTCCATGGAATCACAAAGAGCTGGACACAATTCTACGACTGAACAAACAAACAAAAAAAACCGCAATGTTATCTTTTGATATTTGTACTTGAGTGGAGAAGGCAATGGCACCCCACTCCAGTACTCTTGCCTGGAAAATCCCATGGACAGCGGAGCCTGGTAGGCTGCAGTCCATGAGGTTGCTAAGAGTCAGACACAGCTGAGCAACTTCACTTTCACTTTTCACTTTCATGCACTGGAGAAGGAAATGGCAACCACTCCAGTGTTCTTGCCTGGAGAATCCCAGGGATGGTGGAGCCTGGTGGGCTGCGATCTATGGGGTCACACAGAGTCGGACACAACTGAAGCGACTTAGCAGCAGCAGCAGCAGTAGATATACTTCAAATTTTACAATCGGATATTCCACAGCGTGGATGAGGCTTAATTAATTTATTTCTCTATTGCTGAACCCTTATTTCATTAAGATTTAAAATCACAGTTATTATGAATGTACTCACTATAAATATTAAAATGAATATATAGAGATATAAGTATAAACTATTTTCATTGGCTTATGTGCATCTGTGACTTTGAGTACAGTTCTATAACTGGCATTTTACGTCAAAGGATATGGGCATTTTGATTCTTAGAGATACTATTAAGTGAGTTTGTTCAGTCATGTCTGACTCCACAATCCCATGGACTACACAGTCTGTGGAATTCTCCAGGCCAGAATACTGGAGAGATACTATTAGATTTACTTCAAAAATGATTTATAATATCAAAACCATAAAAATGACATTAATACAATCCACAGAGTTTGTGTTGCTGCTACTGCTAAGTCGCTTCAGTTGTGTCCGACTCTGTGCGACCCCATAGACGGCAGCCCACCAGGCTGCGCCGTCCCTGGGATTCTCCAGGCAGGAACACTGGAGTGGGTTGCCATTTCCTTCTCCAATGCATGAAAATGAAAAGTGAAAGGGAAGTCGCTCAGTCATGTCTGACTCTTAGCAACCCCATGGACTGCAGCCTACCAGGCTCCTCGGTCCATGGGATTTTCCAGGCAAGAGTACGGGAGTGGGGTGCCATTGCCTTCTCCACAGAGTTTGTGTAGGTTTAACCAATTTTTGATGAACTCCTGTGTGTGTGTCTTTTTTTTTTTTTTTGTAATTTTTATCACATTGTAGATTTATGTGGCACCACAATCAAGATACAGAACTGTTTCATGACTACAAGGTTCCCTCATGCTGTCTCGCTGTAACTACACCCATCCCTTCCCAATGTTTTGGAACTGTCTTTTTAGATTCAGTATAATTCTCTTGATATTATGTCCAAGTTGTTGTATGGATCAATTACTTATTCCTTTTTATTGCTGAATATTATTCTATGATATCAATTACCAAAGTTTGTTTAAACATTTACTTTTTAAAGATATTTAGTTTCCAGTTTGGAGCTATTACAAATAAAGTTGCTATAAATATTACTGCACACATTTCTGTATAAATATAAGTAAGCTTTCATATTCTGGGATAAATGCCCAAGTGCATTTCTTAGGTTATATGGTAAGTGCACATTTAGTTTTATCAGAAACTGCCAAACTATTCTTCAAAGTATTATATCATTTTATATTCCTACTGACAAAATATGAGAATAAACAGTGTTTCTGCATCTTAATCAACATCTGGTGTTACCAATATGTGTTTTTTATTTTAGCCACTTTGATATTAAATAATCCATTTTTAAATCTTTATAAGGCAGAATATACTTTGTTATTTGCATAAGTAGATAAGTTTGGGATTTTAAACATATTAAAAAGGAAAAAAATGTGTACACATCTCCTGTGATTTTAGTATATAATTATAAAATGATGAATAAAGGTGCTGAAATTAAATGGTGGAATAGTGCTGAATTTGATTCTAAAAGTCATAATTTCAAATTATGCTCTGCTAGTTACTAGTTATGTAATCTCTGGTATGTCCCTTTCGCTCTCTGATATTCCTTTTTTATATGTTAGAGGATATAAATGCCAACTTTCAAGTATTGGGTGAGAATTAGATAAAATACTGAGTTAAGCTACTTATAAACCCTAAAGGCTCACTCTTATTTTCAAATATTTGATCTGGGTAGAAAATATTAAATATGGCTACGTAATTTTTGATAAGGAATATGATACTGTGATCCTACAGAAATCCATAAAGTTAAGCTAAATTGTATATGTGTGACAACAAGAAACCATTCAGGCACATGTGACTATAGGGAAAAGCACTGAACAGTCTTTTTAAAAATGTACCATAAAAGAAATAAAGAAATCCTCTGATGATTCACATCAAATTTTTTCTTTTAAATTGTTGTTGCTGCTGCTGCTGCTGTCACTTCGGTCGTGTCTGACTCTGTGCGACCCCATAGATGGCAGCCCACCAGGGTCTCCCATCCCTGGGATTCTCCAGGCAAGAACACTGGAGTGGGTTGCCATTTCCTTCTCCAATGCATGAAAGTGAAAATATCATGTATGAAACAAGTCGCCAGTCCAGGTTCGATGCACGATACTGGATGCTTGGGGCTGGTGCACTGGGACGACCCAGAGAGAGAGTATGGGGAGGGAGGAGGGAGGAGGGTTCAGGATGGGGAACACAGATATACCTGTGGCAGATTCATTTCGATATTTGGCAAAACTAATACAATATTGTAAAATTTAAAAATAAAATTAAATTAAATTAAAAAAAAAAAGTGAAAATGAAGTAGCTCAGTCGTGTCCTACTCTTCACGACCCCATGGACCGCAGCCTACCAGGCTCCTCTGTCCATGGGATTTTTCAGGCAAGAGTACTGGAGTGGGGTGCCAGTGCCTTCTCTGGTGCTGGGGTTACCTGCTCCAATTATTTGCTCCCACTAAAAGCCGGCAAGCGAATCCAAAGTTCCTGGATCAGAGACAGGAGGGTGTCATCAGCAGACGAGTCCTTGTAAGGATCTAAGAATCCTTACTTCTATTTGCAAGTGTGCTGTGTTTATTGCTTAGTTTCCATATCCTTTGATATTACAGAAACTTTACACTCTCAGACTGTCAGGAGACTCTGTCAGTGGCATCACTGTCCGGATATGATGACCAAGCCAACTATCCCCGACATCACTTCATATCACCAGAGCTTTCTCTTACTCATCTAGGTGCTCTCCTTAGAATCAGTGAAATTCAAAAAGATGCAGTCTCACTGCCAACAAAATGTCTAGCCTATATGGGCATGTTTGAAGAGAGGACAGAGACAGCTCACCATGCCACCATTATGAAAGCCCCAGGAGTCCACAATGAGAGATGCAAATTCATATGAAACAAATACATTGTTTTTCTAGTACTTTCTCTCTAGGGTCACTTAGAAATGAAATTTGGAATAGAATTAACACTTATGGATCATCTATTCTGCATAATGCTTTGTGCTAGCTACTTAAATCTCTCATTTAATCCTAATAGCCATTCAAAGTATTTTTTTTATTAGTGCCTTTTCACAAATGATTTTCACAAAGATGTTGAAGTGAAGGGAAGTGACTCAGTCATGTCCGACTCTTTGCCACCCTATGGACTGTAGCCTACCGGGCTCCTCTGTCCATGGGATTTTCCAGGCAAGAGTACTGGAGTGGGTTGCCATTGCCTTCTCCAGCCCATAATCTAGCAAATAGATCTACCAGCTCATATGGATCTAAAAATTAGAGGGAAAATACTGTTTTTGGTTTCTACCAGTCCAACATAGTATATTGTTTTTGCAATTGTTAAGAAGTCAATGAGAAAATTGCAAATGCTACTAAAAAAGCAATTTCAGCTTATTTTAAATTGCTGAGCTGAGAGATTTTATAGCCAATTCAAGAAACAGGTGTTGTTTTTTTTTTTTATGATAGTGTTACTCTGTAATAACTGTATGACCATTACAAAATGAAACATTTTATTAATAATAAATAATTCCAATGATGATGATGTAATGGCCAATTACAAGTAATTTGCTTTGCTTATATTCCCATGGTAATATTAGTAACTTTAGCAATTATTTTCATTGTTGTAAAATGCTGATGATTTTCATGTATTAATGTCTTCACACTGCCATAGAATAATGTAAAATGCAATAGTACATAAAATGTTCCATCACTTTTTTTCTATTGATTCCATAAACTCTTATAAAGAGTGTTATTACAGAACTCTTTTATACTGAACCTATTTTATGCTAAGCATATTGTTAATCAGTTCAGTTCAGTCCCTCAGTCGTGTCTGACTCTTTGGGACCCCATGAACCGCAGCACGCCAGGCCTCCCTGTCCATCACCAACTCCCAGAGTCCACCCAAACCCATGTCCATCGAGTCAGTCATGCCATCCAACCATCTCATCCTCTAAGGTCCCCTTCTCCTCCTGTCTTCAATCTTTCCCAGGATCAGGGTCTTTTCAAATGAGTCAGCTCTTTGCATCAGGAAGCCAAAGTATTGGAGTTTTAGCTTCAACATCAGTCCTTCCAATGAACACTCAGGACTGATCTCCTTTAGGATGGACTGGTTGGATCTCCTGGCAGTCCAAGGGGCTCTCAAGAGTCTTCTCCAACACCACAGTTCAAAAGCATCAATTCTTCAGTGCTCAGCTTTCTTTATAGTCCAACTCTCACATCCATACATGACCACTGGAAAAACCATAGCCTTGACTAGATGGACCTTTGTTGGCAAAGTAATGTCTCTGCTTTTTAATATGCTGTCTAGGTTGGTCATAACTTTCTTTCCAAGGAGTAAGCATCTTTTAATTTCATGGCAGCAATCACCATCTGCAGTGATTTTGGAGCCCAGAAAAATAAAGTCTGACACTGTTTCCACTGTTTCCCCATCTATTTGCCATGAAGTGATGGTACCGCATGCCATGATCTTAATTTTCTGAATGTTGAGCTTTAAGCCAACTTTTTCACTCTCTTCTTTCACTTTCATTAACAGTCTCTTTAGTTCTTCTTCACTTTCTGCCATAAGGATGGTGTCATCTGCATATCTGAGGTTATTAATATTTCTCCCAGCAATCTTGATTCCAGCTTGTGCTTCCTCCAGCCCAGCGTTTCTCATGATATACTCTGCATATATTGTGAATAGTCATTGCTTATTCTCATTATACCTCTGTCTAGATTAGTTTAAAGACAGAGTCACATTAGGACTTACCTTAGGTGAAATGGTGAACTTAATAAAGAATAATTTTGGTGCAATGCTCCATTTCTAAGTACAATGTCTCAAATACCTTTCACCATCATGCCTATCAATTCTAATAAACATCTCTAAAATACATTTTATGAATAACTTCACCTTTAACATTTGTATTTATTGAGGTTAAACTATGTATAAATATTAATATCTACTGATCAACCTTTCTTAAGATTAATCATTGAGATTTTCCATCTCATATTTATTCCCTGCTCTCTTCTCCCACTCTTTTCTCCTTTCTTAGCCTCTGATTCATGAGAGGCTTAGTATTCTCTTCTGTACTCATTACACACCTGAACATATTTATACCCAAAGGTCTCAACAAAAAAGTCTAATTTAAAGGGATATTTGCCTTCCTTCATCAATGTCTTCATCTATGGCTTATAATTTAGTTGCCTAATTGTGTGTTTTCTACTACAGGAAAAAAGTTAATGACTGTATATTATTTTAGTACAAGTGTATATCATAATAAAAGTAACAAAATTCCTATTGATGGATGTTTGGTAGTTTTAGATTTTTAAATATTTTTAAATGATAAAATAAGCTCATGAAATAAGCTCTTATTTTAATCTTTATAGAAAATTTTTAGGAGTATAATATTTGAGAATCATAACCATTCGTTAAAAAGTGCTTCTCAGAAGAGTTGCAGAAATTCATAGTTAGATGAATACACACACAAACACAATGTTCGCACACAAATAGGCATCAGGAGACTCAATCGTTCTTCACATTTGCCAATCCAGGGCATTACAGTTTTTATTAAATTTATCCAACTGTGATAGAAGAATGTGAATCTCAGTACTTAGTTATATTATTTGATTATCCTGAGGTTTAAAGTTTATATGTACATATATTTAATATTCTATATTTACTGTCCTGAAAGTTGTCTTTATATTTATGTCCATTACCTTTTTCAATAATATCAAAGATCATATTTTAGGAAAATTATTTTGGCAACACTTGTTATTAAGTTCATTTAGGGGAACATCACAATATTTCATGAATGGACCATGATGACATGGATTACAGTGGTGAGGTACAAATATAAAGCAAAGCAAAGTGGAGAAGTTATGAGATAAATGCATGGCCAAGTGGCTCAGAAAGGTGGCTCAGAAAGATCATGGGTGCTTGTTGAAGGTGGATTCAATATGAGAGTGAGCACATCCAAGCAGAAATGACCCAAAAGTAATTACAGATATGGGACAGGATCTCGGCCCTATTAGTTATTTCTAGATTGCTACCAACTGAACATCACCATAATTAAACACTCAGAACGTACTGTTTTCAATGTCAAAATGCATATTATACAACCCCTTCATAGATGCCCAGAGGGAGCATGACATATGTGATGAACTAAATAGCTTTCATATGAACATAGGAAAAAAATGCCAACAGATAATTCCAAGCAATAGGATTTCATCATGCCTAATAAGATTTTCTCAATAACCTCAGATGTGCAGATGACACCATCCCTATAGCAGAAAGCAAAGAGGAACTAAAGAGCCTCTTGATGAAGGTGGAAGAGGAGAGTGAAAAAGCTGGCTTGAAACTCAACATTCAAAAAATGAATATCATGGCATCTTGTCCCATAGATGCACAAACAATGGAAACAGTGAAAAACTTTATTTTCTTGGGCTCCCAAATCAATGTGGATGGTGATATCAGCCATGAAATTAAAATATGCTTACTCCTTGGAAGAAATACTATGACTAATCTAGGGAGCATAATAAAAAGCAGAGACATAGGAGCACCGCAATATGTAGACAAATGCTAACAAGTATGAAAGGGGAAATTAACAATAACACAGTAATAGTGGGAGACTTTAATACCTCACTCACACCTACAGATAGATCAACTAAACAGAAAATTAACAAAGAAACACAAACTTTAAATGACACAATAGAGCAGTTAGACCTAATTGATATCTATAGGACATTTCACCCCAAAACAATGAATTTCACCTTTTTCTTAAGTGCACATGGAACCCTCTCCAGGATAGATCACATCCTGGGCCATAAATCTAGCCTTGGTAAATTCAAAAAAATTGAAATCATTCCAAGCATCTTTTCTGACCACAATGCAGTAAGTTTAGATCTCAATTACAGGAGAAAAACTATTAAGAATTCCAACATATGGAGGCTGAACAACACACTGCTGAATAACCAACAAATCACAGAAGAAATAAAAAAAAATCAAAATATGCATAGAAATGAATGAAAATGAAAACACAACAACACAAAACCTATGGGATACTGTAAAAGCAGTCCTAAGGGGAAAATTCATAGCAATACAGGCATACCTCAAGAAACAAGAAAAAAGTCAAATAAATAACCTAACTCTACACCTAAAGCAACTAGAAAAGGAAGAAATGAAGAATCCCAGGGTTAGTAGAGGCAGAAATAAATGCAAAAGAAACAAAGGAGACGATAGCAAAAATCAACAAAGCCAAAAGCTGGTTATTTGAGAAGATAAATAAAATTGACAAACCATTAGCCAGATTCATCAAGAAACAAAGGGAGAAAAATCAAATCAATAAAATTAGAAATGAAAATGGAGAGATCACAACAGACAACATACAAATACAAAGGATCATAAGAGACTACTATCAGCAATTATATGCCAATAAAATGGACAATGTGGAAGAAATGGAAAAATTCTTAGAAAAGTACTACTTTCCAAAACTGGACCAGGAAGAAATAGAAAATCTTAACAGACCCATCACAAGTATGGAAATTGAAACTGTAATCAGAAATCATCCAGCAAACAAAAGCCCAGGTCCAGATGGCTTCACAGCTGAATTCTATCAAAAATTTAGAGAAGAGCTGACACCTATCCTACTCAAACACTTTTAGAAAATTTCAGACGAAGGTAAACTTCCAAACTCATTCCATGAGGCCACCCTCACCCTAATACCAAAACCTGACAAAGATGCCATAAAAAAAGAAAACTATAGGCCAATATCACTGATGAACATCGATGCAAAAATCCTATATAAAATTCTAGCAATCAGAATCCGACAACACATTAAAAAGATCATACATCATGACCAAGTGGGCTTTATCCCAGGGATGCAAGGATTCTTCAATATCTGCAAATCAATCAATGTAACACACCACATTAACAAATTGAAAAATAAAAACCATATGATTATCTCAATAGATGCAGAGAAATCCTTTGACAAAATTCAACACCCATTTATGATAAAAACTTTCCAGAAAGCAGGAATAGAAGGAACATACCTCAACATAATAAAAGCTATATATGACAAACCCACAGCAAACATTATCCTCAATGGTGAAAAATTGAAAGCATTTCCCCTAAAGTCAGGAACAAGACATGGGTGCCCACTCTCACCACTACTATTCAACATAGTTTTGGAAGTTTTGGCCACAGCAATCAGAGCAGGAAAAGAAATAAAAGGAATCCAAATTGGAAAGAAGAAGTAAAACTCTCACTGTTTGCAGATAACATGATCCTTTTCATAGAAAACACTAACGACTCCACCAGAAAATTACTAGAATTAATCAATGAATATAGTAAAGTTTCAAGATATAAAATCAACACACAGAAATCCCTTGCATTCCTATACACTAATAATGAGAAAATAGAAAGAGAAATTCAGGAAACAATTCCATTCACCATTGCAATGAAAAGAATAAGATACTTAGGAATATATCTACCTAAAGAAACTAAAGACCTATCTATATATATATATATCCCTTGCATCCCTGGGATAAAGCCCACTTGGTCATGATGTATGATCTTTTTAATGTGTTGTCGGATTCTGATTGCTAGAATTTTATCTTTAGTTTCTTTAGGTAGATATATATATATATATATATATATATATATATATATAACTATAAAACACTGATGAAAGAAATCAAAGAGGACACTAATAGATGGAGAAATATACCATGTTCATGGATCAGAAGAATCAATATATAGTGAAAATGAGTATACTACGCAAAGCCATCTATAGATTCAATGCAATCCCTTTCAAGCTACCAACGGTATTTTTCACAGAGCTAGAACAAATAATTTCACAATTTGTATGGAAATACAAAAAACCTCAATAGCCAAAGCAATCTTGAGAAAGAAGAATAGATCTGGAGGAATCAACCTGCCTGATTTCAAGCTCTACTACAAAGCCACAGTCATCAAGACAGTATGGTACTGGCACAAAGACAGAAATATAGATCAATGGAACAAAATAGAGAGCCCATAGACAAACCCACGCAACTATGGACACCTTATCTTTCACAAAGGAGGCAAGAATATACAATGGATTAAAGACAATCTCTTTAACAAGTGGTGCTGGGAACTCTGGTCAACCACTTGTAAAAGAATGAAAGTAGAACACTTTCTAACAACATACACAAAAATAAACTCAAAATGGATTAAAGATCTAAACATAAGACAGAAACTATAAAACTCTTAGAGGAGAACATAGGCAAAACACTCTCCGACATACATCACAGCAGGATCCTCTATGACTCACCTCCCAGAATATTGGAAATAAAAGCAAAAATAAACAAATCGGACCTAATTAAAATTAAAAGCTTCTGCACAACTAAGGAAACTATAATCAAGGTGAAAAGACAGCCTTCAGAAAGGGAGAAAATAATAGCAAATGAAGCAACTGACAAACAACTAATCTCAAAAATATACAAGCAACTCCTACAGCTCAATTCCAGAAAAATAAATGACCCAATCAAAAAATGGGCCAAAGAACTAAATAGACATTTCTCCAAAGAAGACATACAGATGGCTAACAAACACATGAAAAGATGCTCAACATCACTCATTATCAGAGAAATGCAAATCAAAACCACAATGAGGTACCATTTCACGCCAGTCAGAACGGCTGCGATCCAAAAGTCTACAAGCAATAAATGTTGGAGAGGATGTGGAGAAAAGGGAACCCTCTTACACTGTTGGTGTGAATGCAAACTAGTACAGCACTATGGAGAACAATGTGGAGATTCCTTAAAAAAGTGGAAAATAGAACTGCCATATGACCCTGCAATCCCACTGCTGGGCATACACACTGAGGAAACCAGAATTGAAAGAGACATGTGTACCCCAATGTTTATCGCAGCACTGTTTATAATAGACAGGACATGGAAGCAACCTAGATGTCCATCAGCAGATGAATGGATAAGAAAGCGGTGGTACATATACACAATGGAGTATTACTCAGCCATTAAAAAGAATACATTTGAATCAGTTCTAATGAGGTGGATGAAACTGGAGCCTATTATACAGAGTGAAGTAAGCCAGAAAACAGAAAACACCAATACAGTATACTAACAAATATATATGGAATTTAGAAAGATGGTAATGATAACCCTGTATGCAAGACAGCAAACGAGACACAGATGTATAGAATAGTCTTTTGGACTCTGTTGGTGGGGGGGATGATTTGGCAGAAGGGCATTAAAACATGTATAATATCATATAAAAAATGAATCGTCAGTCCAGGTTCAATGAGAGATACAGAAAGCTTGGGGCTGGTGCACTGGGATGACCCAGAGGGATGGTATGGGGAGGCAGGTGGGAGGGGGTTCAGGATTGGGAACACATGTACACCCGTGGCGGATGCATGTTGATGTATGGCAAAACCAATACAATATTGTAAAGTAAAATATGATAACAAAAACTAAAAAATAAAAAGCAGAGACATTACTTTGCCAAAAAAGGTCCATCTAGTCAAAGTTGTGGTTTTTCCAGTAGTCATGTTTGAATGTGAGAGTTGGACCATAAAGAAAGCTGACCACCAGAGAATTGATGCTTTTTAATTGTGGTGTTGGAGAAGACTCTTGAAAGTCCCTTGGACTGCAAGGAGATCAAACCATTCAACTGTAAAGAAAATCATTCCTGAATATTCATTGGAAGGACTGATGCTAAAGCTAAAATTCCAATAGAACTTTTTTCATTAGAAAACACACTGATGCTGGGAAAGATTGAAGGCAGGAGGATAAGGGACGGCAGAGAATGAGATGGTTGGATGGAATCACCAAATCAATGGACATGAGTTTGAGCAAACTCTGGGAGATGGTGAAGGACAGGGAAGCCTGGCATGCTGCAGTCATGGGATCACAAAGAGTCAGACATGACTGAGCGACTGACCTGAACTTAACTGAATAAGCTTTTGATGAATACATCTTTGCATTCTATCAATAAGTTGTGATTATCAGAATGGTAACAAACTGTCCAGCAAGATTTGAAGCAAGAAAATTTGAAATTATCATAATTTCCTATTTTATGCCAAGGCTTTTATTCTCTTTCAATTGCAGAAATTTAATTACCTCTGGAACCAAGATAAAGGTAGCTGTCTAAACAAACAGCAGCTTCCCTCTAATCGTACTCTATTATTCTGTTTCACACCTCCTGCCTCAAATATCATAGCCCAGAAACACAGAATTCTATGATGGGGAAGTGGGTGAACCAGTGAAAACTACAAGAAGCAAAGTGGAGAAACCCAACTGCAAAAAGAGGATTAAAATATTGATATAGTTCATCATATATTTAAGGGAACATAGAAAATTGTGTATAATCTGCAAGTATCAGGCTCTAAGGTGACTGTCAAAAGGGCAGGAAGACTGGGGAGTAAGTCTAGGTTCAGGCAGTTTTTCCTGTCATTCAGAGTTCAGGCTTTGTTCTAGATGAGCTACAGAAGTTTAGAAGCTGTTTGGGAAAATTAAATGAGAAACAGATTCTAGCTCCAAGAAAATGGGTTAGGGTGAAAGGACTGAAAAGGGAGTTACCAAGTTTCTTTGTAATTCCACTGGTGCAAATACAAGAAATAACTTGACAAACACATATGAGCTGACATGAGTCCTTGAGCCCTTACTGAGTGGGATGGAGGGGGTGCTCTTTGATAGGGCTTGCCCATCTCCAGCCTGCACGGTACAGTATAAGAGGGTTACAGCTTACTTCAAGGCCCTCTGTGAGGTGGAGAGGAAGTCAGGTATTCTAGCCTGAATATTTCTGTTTTCTAAGGTCAGGGTGGCCAGTCCTTCAGTGAGCTCTATATCACTGTGGACATCTCTGGTAAGTTGAACAAAGCATTAGAATGTGCTGAGACCCTGGCTGATGCACCATTATGAGCTTTGCAGAAAAAGCCCACTGCTACACTTCAGATTGCATGAAGTGTAAAAGTGAAGTCGCTCAGTCGTGTCCGACTCTTTGCGACCACATGGACTGTAGCCTACCAGGCTTCTCTGTCCATGGGATTTTCCAGGCAAGAGTACTGGAGTGGGTTGTCATTTCCTTCTCCAGGGGATCTTCCTGACTCAGGGATTGAACTCCAGTCTCCCTCATTGTAGGCAGACACTACCCTCTGAGCCACCAGGGAAGCCCATAGATTGCGTAGACAAAGTAAAATAAACAATAAATATACAATCAACCAAATTTATTATCTACTATGTTTAATTGCATAAGGGAAACTTACAACCATGGTTTAAAATATAGAAGCTGGGAAGGTTACAATCCATTTGAAAATAGCCAAGTAAAAATAAAAAAAGAGACACGATCTCAGAATGATTCTAAAAAAATAAACTCTTTCATTATTTTTTTAATTTTTAATAGGTGCATGTTAAATGCCCTAGAAATGTGATGTAGGCACATTTCTACCTGTACATCTGTAAGTATAATCATCTTCTAAATGATGTTACAGATAGAGGCATAAATGTTTCCAATATTATCACTCTCAATGTACTTTCATATATAACATGATCATTCTTTTATTGCTTTTTTGGTGACTGTAGTATCATTTATTTTTCAGTATAGTCTATCTCTTGGCTAAATAGGTCTTCTAGTAAATCAGTATTATGGTTTTATTTTTTCACTGTGGGTTTAAGATTTTTATTGATTACTTCTGCAAAAGTGAGACTCCTACAAATTGCATTAGCTGAAAAGATCAATGGCTCATTAGACTGGCATTTTATAAAGACCTAGACCCAATGCTTCAGCAGAAGGCTGAAAAAAAATTACCTTTCATAAAGCACCTGTCCAATTGTTCAATATTATACCACAGGGGAAATTTTTTTCCTAATTCCAGCTGGTTATCATTTTATGCTTTGAAACACAACAATTGATGATGCTTGTAATTTTAGCTTGGCTTGTAAAACTGCACATAGTTTATTATTTATACTCACATAAATGACCATTCTATTGTTTTAATCTTCCTAAGATATTGGCCACCATAATTTGCACCATGATTTGCAGCAGGCTTCAAAATAAACACTTTGAAGAATGATTTCTGAGAAAAACAAAAATTTTGAGTTTAACCAAAACAAAAATGCATAGGATGAGTCTTCCTGGATTTGGGCATTCAAGATTGTCCTATTACAAATGTATAATAGAGCAGGGTGATAAGAGCAACCAGGGAAATAGTTTTCCATGTAATATCTGCAATATCTTCCTTCTATACTGAATTTATATCCAGACAATGTGACCTGATTTTTTACTTTGATTATTTCCATATCTAATGTTTGTATTTATTTATAAGGTCATGATCATCTCCATGACCCTAAAGGAATCATTTTCTTTATGAGTTTCAATTGATTGCTATGTCTTGCCATCTGCATCATCTGTAGATGCTGATAATTTCATCCTACTGTCTCAGCCATACCTAGGTTTTCAGGGGTTTATTCCTGCCAAGATTTGCAGACAAGAATAAACAAAGTCATATCTAGTGAATCTGGATTAAGCTTTGCATTCTAGGATTTACTAAGCCCTATTTCCTCTTAATCCCTACCATTTTTTGGTACTTCATGCAACTTAACGTCTCCAGTATCTTAAAATTCATATGTTCACTACTTTAGGAAATCTCACTAGAATTCTGTTATTTTTAGTTTTGTTCTTCCATGACTTTACCATGAGCCTTTTTCCTGAGGTCTAGAACCCTAGTGAGAGTCTGTTCCAAGAGATAATTGGTCATGTACAACTAAGATGTTGCCATGCATCTGTCCTGAGTATTTTCACTATCTGAGAAATCTGCTTTCCTGTCATAGCCATAATTATGAGCATCTTTCTATATCAACAAAAAGGTGAGAGCCATTATCATGTGTCAATCTGTCTAATTTTCTCAAGGGAATCCCTATAGTTTTCTCTTCATAAAAAGAATATCTAAGTCTAAATTATTTAAGAAAATAATCCTGTCCTCCAGATAAGATATTTTATTGCTTTTAATGATGGAAGTTTAATAGCTTAGGTCAAATGAACAGTGAAAAGTAACCATACTTTCTAAAGGCCACTTCAGAGGAAGATTTTTTTTTTTTTTCTTTTCCTCTTTCTTCAATTGTCTCCCTGGTGACTCAGATGGTAATCTGCCTGCAATGTGGGAGACCCAGGTTCAGTCCCTGACTCAGGAAGAAGGGAATGGCTACCTTTGGATTGCAAGATCTAACCAGTCAATCCTAAAGGAAATCAGTCCTGAATATTCATTTAAAGAACTGATGCTGAAGCTGAAACTCCAATACTTTGGCCACCTGATGCAAAGAACTGACTCATTGGAAAAGACCCTGAGGAGAAGGGGATGGCAGAGGATGAGATGGTTGTATGGCATCACTGACGCGATGGACATGAGTTTGAGTAGGTTCCAGAAGTTGGTGATAGGCAGGGAAGTCTGGTGTGTTGCAGTCCATCGGGTCACAAACAGTCGGAAATGACTCAGCTACTGAACTGAACTGAATCCACATTAGTGTTCTTGCCTGAAGAATTCCATGGACAGAGGAGCCTGGTAAGCTATACCATCCATGGACACAACTGAATGACTACCATTTTCAATTGCACTGGTGTGATATTTGGAAAGCAAGATGCCTGAGGGGAGAGGGTAACAGTAGAATAGTCTTTTCTCCCATGGAAAGCATGTTTTCATCAACATGAGGTATGTTGAGGTTACTGTAAATGAACAGCTGGCAGTGAAGGTTTCTGTGTATTTCATGCTGTCTTTCATATAGCCAGAGGAGTCTTGGAAATGATAATTTTTTAATCCTTTATAAAAGAGTAACGTGAACACATGCTCAAGTAATTTTAAGCAATAGGAAATAGGATAGCAGATATCAACTAACCTTACTGGGAATAACAAGGAAAGTAAGAAATTTTATGGGCTTCCCAGGGGGCTCAGTGGTAAAGAATCTATCTGCTTGCTAATGCAGGAGACACAGGTTCAATCCCTGGGCCAGGAAGATTCCCTGGAGGAGGAAATGGCAACCCACCCCAGTATTCTTGCCTGGAAAATCCCATGGACAGAGGAGCCTTGTGGCTATGGTCCATGGGTTTGCAACAGTGTCAGAAATGACTTAGCGACTAAACAACAATAAACTTTATAAAGTTCATATCTCCTTATAAATACAGTTATCCTTCAGTATCCATGGAGGATTAGTTCCAGAATACTGTCCTTTCTCAGCCAGAAATATCAAAATCCAAGGATTCTCAAGTTCTTTATGTAGAAGGATGTAGTATTTGCCTACAATCAATGCTCATACTTCCATAAACTTTAAATCATCTCCAGATTATTTATGATACCTTATATAACGCAAATGCTACATAAGTATCTATAAATACAATTTAAATATTATGTAAGTGGTTGCCAGGGCATACGGAATTCAAGTTTGGCTTTCTAGAACTTTCTGGAATTTTTTTCCCAATATTTTTGATCTGAGATCGATTGAATCTGTAGATGTGAAACACAATTACAAATGCCTACAGCTGAAGTTCAAATAAAATGATTATTAAATTGAATTTTAAATATTATACAGCTCATATTCATAATAAATCTTATTAGTTCTGGAATTACTGTTAATACTTTTTGGCAAGCAATCTGCAGATATGGAATACTTTTTCTCTCATATTTTCCACAGGTGTGGAATACTTTTATCTAACTCCCATATAGTAGCTTCAATTTATCCTGAACAAACTTATACAGAGTTAAGTCGCATTTTGGAGAAGAGTTCTGAATTCCCTGGGGAAAGTCTTATTTCTGTAAGCATTAGTTTAGCAAAGTAAAGTTTCTATTATTTTGTAATCTTATAGCATAGATAGTGGTTTCCAAGCATGCTGAGATGGTACATTTGGGAATGCAATCCATGGCAGAATATATACAGATATGAGTATAAATACGGGCTTCCGTGGTGGCTCAGAGAGTAAAGAATCCTCCCACTATGCAGGAGACCTGGCTTCAATCACTGGGTTCGGAAGATCCCCTGGAGGAGGGCATGGCAATCCACTTCAGTATCTTGCCTGAAGAATTCCCATGGACAGAAGAGCCTGTTTGGCTAAAGTCTATGGGGTCACAAAGAGTTGGACATGACTGAGGGAGTAAGCACACCATATATAAATAAATCAATAAATACGTATGTATTTATATTGATATCTATCCATCTAAACAGATTTGTGTACATATACATATATACAATTATTTTCTCTTTTATGATTATGAATTTTTGATATATGATACTGATGCATAGTCAGTTCTTATTTAGAAATTTACAAACAAGTGTAGCAATTTCAAACTGTATAGGTAACTCAGGTGCTTGTTTAAAGAGCATATTTCCCCCAGTCACTGCCACAGAAATTCTCATTCCCTAGTGTGAAATAGGGCTCACTTCTCTACATTTTTACAAATCTAGGTAGAATTTTTTCAGGTTGAAAAGTATTTTTTGTATCTATTGGAACAAAATTTTTTCTCTCAGTCTGTTAGAATGAGGTATTTTCTGTTATTAAGTATCCTAAGAAAAGGACATTTATGGATAAAATTTTAAAGTTTTATCTATATATTCTAAGTATTTTAATCAAGTAAACCCACAGCCACACACATTCATTTATTTCACCACTTAAATACCAATCACAATTGTCTATAATATCAATAGAAGTGCAATAAAAAATTTAACTATAACTAGTGAAGACACTATAATTCAGAATTGAGGAAGAAGAGGCTTTCCCTGTTACATTCTGGAACTAATGTAATAAAAATTCTATGAAACTGTACATTCTGAGACTGTATCAGCCTTTGGCTACCCTATAATCGGTTTTCATTATAGTCTGAAATTAAATAGTGATAAAGCTGACCCAATTTTTGACTAACCACCCAAGAGCTGGGGAGAGTTAAAAGCAATATAAAATCTTAGAGGTGATGTTATTTTTGAATGCGAGTGAATTTCACCTTCTTTGCCTCAAGGGAGAGAAATGCCCAGGGAATTTTGTTGTCATCAAGAGCAGCTGAAAGACATCAGGATCAATTTGAATTTCTAACACGATACACAGTAATGAAATATAAATGCATGTAATTCAATACAAGAATTTGTGTGTGCATGAATAATAGATGGTGCCTGTGCTTCCTGTTTCCAGCTATTACTACCCCTTTGGCTGTTTTCTCAAAAATATGCACAGTAAACTGAGTTATTATTAGTACTCTAGTGTATTAAGAGTCTTTAAATACTGAACGCCACATCTGTAATGCAGTAAATGTATATATTCACAAATAAGTCCTTTTATTTGTATATTTAAAGATTAAGAAGCTGAAGCACTATCTAGTAAAGATTATACATGTAGAATTCATGTTTTTCAATTTCATAAGAGAAAACTAGACATCCAGTGAATTACAGAAGTCTTAAGAACTACCAGGTAACTGTAATTCTATTAAGTTTTTTACTATGTGAGAAATATATGCTCAGTTTGGACTGTTTAATTCATCTATAATAATGTTAAAGTACTTTCTTTTGTCCCTAAATGTGGTACCTACCTTCTTGTAAGCCAATATCTTTAATTCACATAGGCAATAACAAGTAAACAACTCTGCCTGGCACTGGCTGCTTACTTCAAACAGCCAAACTTTCCATGGGCATAACTAAATGTATGAATTAGTGCAAAACACACATTTCTCTGAAAACTTATGGAATGATATTTTCCAGTAAAACTTGAATATCTTAAAAGGCATTTACACAGATAATAATAACTAAAATCTATTAAATTTCTACTATATCTATAATATATAGACATGGAATTGTTAATCTAGTAAAAGCCATGCAAAACAACTGTTATTTAATATCAGTTTTGGAGATAAGAAAATAGATTTTCAGAAAAATTAAGTAATTTACACAAGAGATTTTAGGTTTATTATATAGTTAATGGGTACCAGAAGCAAGATTTAAACATATTTCTAAAAGAGTCCAAAGACTGATTATTTTGTTTGTTTGCTTAATTGGCCTTTTTTGAGTGTTTTGTGAAGAGTATCAATTTTAGTGGAAACAGATATTACATCTTACCCCACAAAATAGATGACAGATTTTGTAACTGTTGGGTTAAAATTAAACAGTTGCTTTGTTATAAGATTTCTCAAAATGCTTAGTACTTTAATAAGCAATGCAAATTTCTAAGAGAGAAATAGATGATTTGCCATTTTCTAAACTAATGTGAAAAAGGTCTCTTTTTTCAAAGGGGAACTTTGAAATTTGTAATGAACTATATCAGTGGTATTGCATATTTATCAGTTAGATCAGTTGATAGTTTCCATGAGTACTAAAAATAAATACTGACTGGTTTGATCAAGCAATTAGAATAAATGTAAATTCAAGTACATTTGTGCCTTTTGAAAATGTCTCATTGGTTCCCCAGACTCTACACCCCAAATTTTGTCATTATGGAGGCCATGAATGCTCCACTTGCAAGTCCTATCTTCCTCTAGTCATTAGGATGAAGTCTCACCTCTCTCTGGAGAGATCCTCACCAAATATTCTGTGCCAATATAGACATGGCCAGAAATGTGATGCCAGCCCATCAGACTCTGCCCTGGTTAACCGAATGCTCACTTTGAACTCTTTGGACTGAATATTTGCCTTGATAATATGTGGTTAATAAATCCATGAAAAAATAAATTCTCAGTCTCACTAATAATTAAAAATTGCCAAATAAAGTAATTATGAGGAAATTCCCTGCTTAATTGAACAGAATTTGTTAAAAATATAATATTCAGCATTAATTAATATGTGCTTGAAAGGATATACTCCTACCCTACTAGTGGGGATGCAAGTGTATGCAATTTTTAATACGGCATTTTGGCAATTTAAATCTAAAATTCCAAAAGCATTCAAAACCTTAGAGAGTGATTTTTTTAACTGGGAATAAACAGGTTTTGAAATTTGCAGGCAAATATTTTGTTTAAGATGTTTCTTAAATTTTGTAAAAATATAGACTGAATAAATTAATTATATATTCTATGCAAAATAAAGTAAAATATAGTTATTAAATTACTACAAAAATGTTAATGGCATGGAAAATGTTTATGACATAAGGTCATGTTAAATATAAAAAGAAATACATTTATATGCAGATTTTCTCAATTTGTGCCAATATGCAATTAAATGTTCTGAGATATTTCTGCAAACTGCTTATGGGTGGAAGAAAACTAATAGGGCTTTAAAAAAATTTTTTTTTAATTTTTTTTAAACTCTCCAAAATTACTGTAAAAAACCAAGCATAGAAAATATTTTCTTTTGCATTATCATCAATCACATTTTCATGTAGTAAAAACTTAAACCATTATAATTTTTTTTTTTCATTCAGGAGCTTCTTTGGGCTTCAAATTCTCAAATATTACTAAACTTTTCATTTATGTATATATATGTTTACATATGATTAGTTTTAAGAGAGGATTTTTACAAATACGGATTCTTGAAAACCAGGAATTACGCAGCTAACTTTTGATTGTCTCACCCTTTTTAATTAAATCTTTTTATATTTTAATCTTCAATCTTTCTGTATATACCAATTCTAATATATATGCAGATCTACCTGGGAACAGTCATTTCAGGAAAATCATGTTAAAAATCTTGCAGTGGTTCTCCACAGTCAGACAAACTATTTTCAGTCTTAACAAAATCAAATTCAGTCCCAACAGTTTGAATAGTTTTCAAGAGAACCTGATGACTGTGCTGGGTGCCCCTTATTGCTTATTGCCAGTTCTACACTGATTGTCACTTGTAAGTTGCTTGAAATGTTCTTTAGTCTTGATGGTAGGGACTTCTGTTACTCTAGTGGATTGTCCTCTTCCAGGAATGGGAGCCACGATTTCAACTTCTATCCCAACTTCTACATCACAATATTTGCTCAGATTGGAACACAGAAATTGCTCAAATGATGAGGACCAGTTCACTCGGCAGTTAAATCTAATTCTAAAGTATCCTGGAGTCAGATGGAGTTTCAACTAGTTTTTACACTATTTCACGTTCAGTTCAGTTTAGTTCAGTCATTCAGTCGTGTCTGACTTTTGAGACCCCATGAATCGCAGCACACCAGGCCTCCCTGTCCATCACCAACTCCCGGACTTCACTCAGACTCACATCCATCGAGTCAGTGATGCCATCCAGCCATCTCATCCTCTGTCGTCCCCTTCTCCTCTTGCCCTCAATCCCTCCCAGTATCAGAGTCTTTTCCAATGAGTCAACTCTTCCCATGAGGTGGCCAAAGTACTGGAGTTTCAGCTTCAGCATCATTCCTTCCAAAGAAATCCCAGGGTTGATCTCCTTCAGAATGGACTGGTTGGATCTCCTTGCAGTCCAAGGGACTCTCAAGAGTCTTCTCCAACACCACAGTTCAAAAGCATCATTTCTTTGGCGCTCAGCTTTCTTCACAGTCCAACTTTCACATCCATACATGACCACTGGAAAAATCATAGCCTTGACTAGACGAACCTTTGTTGGCAAAGTAATGTCTCTGCTTTTGAATACGCTGTTGGTCATAACTTTCTTCCAAGGAGCAAGTGTCTTTTAATTTCATGGCTGCAGTCACCATCTGCAGTGATTTTGGAGCCCCAAAAAATAAAGTCTGACACTGTTTCCACTGTTTCCCTATCTATTTCCCATGAAGTGATGGGATCAGATGCCATGATCTGTACAGTAAATTCTATGAGTCTGTGCTATAGACAGCTTCCATTCTTGCAAGACTACTTCAACTAGACTTTTAAGCTAACTGTTTACTGCAGGTACTATAGAAGTAAGGCTACTACTGCAATGATATTCAGAACCATGATTCCACTTCCTGTCTCACCAGTTAGGCCAAGAATCACAATCTTATTATGTTTCAAGGAATTTATGATTATTTAAAACAACAACTTGCTTTAAAATACTCAAAAAGCCTGAGCCCTGCAGGTTTCCAGGAATTTAGGACATACTTTATAACTGCTCATTTACATCTATGCCACAATAAAATCAATATTTGGAAGGAAGTGGATGATAGGGGGTTGGCAGGGGCAGAGCAGAAGATATTAAAATTCAAGTAGTCTGCGTGCAAGAATATGATATTTCATGCCAAACACAGGAAAAAAGAACTCTGATGAATCATCTACTTTTCAAAAGAAAAGTATAAAAATTAATTTTGGAGCTTATAAACTTCCTTTTAGCCATCTAACATAAACTAAATGCTGTAAATTACATTATCTCATATTAATTTATTTTATTTACATCTCCCCCAAACCCTGTAAGGTAGATATTATTACTCTGGGCTTTTAAGGTACAGAAATACTCCATGGTCAAGTGATCGGTCAAGATCACACAGATTTCAGTAGTTTGACTGATATTATAATACAAATAATCACCCCAAACCCATGTTATTTCTGCTATATCACACTATCACTGAACAATAGATATTAGGGAAGATATTCTGAGTAGACATCAAATAAATTTTAGGTAGTTGTTATAAGCATAACTGCTGAAATTTCATGAATTCTTTGGCATAATGTTAATGTATTCCTGTTTATAAAGGAAATTCACTAAAATTTTATAAAATACAGAAAAGTATAGAAGTAGAATATACAAAGTAAAATTTTTAAAAATACTATACACAAAATAAAATTTATAACTCACTGATAAACCTTTGAGAGGCAACCAGAGTTACTAATGGGAACATGTCTGCATAAGATTAATTGTTCATCATCACCATATTACACTTTTAATAAATATTGGGGTATAAAAAAAACAAACAATTGGAGCTGGCTCAGTCTCTATCTGATGGCAAATATGTAGTCATTTACAACTATTTAAGTGACTTTTATTCAAGTATAGTTGAGTCAGATGCTCTTAGCACACTAACTCTAGAGCTACTGTTTTATCCTCATGGAAGAAGGTTAAAATGATGCTCACACACACACACACACACACACACATATATGTATATTCTCATTTAAAATTATACTTGATGTCACCAAAGACTGACAAAATAATGATTATCCTGGCAAAAAAAGAAACACAATTATTGTGAATTCTCATCACAGTCTAATCTTAAACAGAGGACATGAGAATTCCTGTAAACTTCAGAGATAGGGCTCCATGGATGGCACTGAGGGACATCAAGAAGACAGAGTGAAAGGAATAGATTTAAGCTTTGAAGGTAAATTACAGCCTTTGTCCCTTCCATACTTTTCTTCTGTTTTTAGATCAACCAGAATTTTAGTAAAGAAATTGGATACTTGTCCTGGAAGAGTCACTAATATTAGAACAATAACTACTACTCAATCTTACTGGGTCTCTGGTGGGGACAAAGATGAGGGTCATCAATTGGCACTCCCTCTCACTACCCCATGACTAGATAAAGCCATCACTGCTTAGATGCAACAACAGACTTAAATGCCATTAACATATAGAGACTGTAAAAGTAGCTTCTTGCTTTCAGGCACACGTAGGTACAGGGGTAGCAACAAAAATGAGATGATATAAATTCAAGGTCTATTATTATTACCCAATATTATATTTAAAATATTTTCTTATGTTATCAAAATTCCTTGAAATCATGACTTTAAGACAGTACAATTTAGCTGTATGGAGTTTCAACGGTCGTAATTTTTTAAGTCATTCCCTTGAAGATGTCACCAGTATTTTGGATTTATTTTTTAAATGTAGTGAACATGTTTTATGTAGAACTCTGTGCTTATCCTTAGGATAAATTTCCAGCAGTTATTTACTGAGAAAAAATATTTAACATTTAAAATACTCTTGATATACATTGTCAATTTATCCTCTAAAGAGATAGTTCTTTTTATACCTCCTAGCAGCAGAAGAGCTATCTTTTTACTGCACTCTTGCTGACACTGAATATTATCTTTAAAAATGTATCCAGTGTCTTAAATTTGAATTATTTTGATTATGGGACAGTCTAGCTTTATGCTTATTTGCTTTTTATAATTTTTCAATATGAACAATAACAAAGTATTTACTTTCTTTTTTATTATGCTGCATTATGGAATTGTCACAACCATCCCAAATTTTAAAAAAAGATCACTGTTAATAGGTAGCAAAGAATAATGCAAAATGTAAGCACTTTGGATACAGAAAGACCTGGGGTTCAAATTCCAGTGCCAAGTCTTATATGGCAGCAGTTGTAACATCATTGGGCCTCCTATTTCTCATCTTTAAAATGGTGATAGTACTTTAAATTCTTTGTGATTTCCATGTATCTAATATAATGGAATGCCTGGCGTGCTGCGATTCACGGGTCGCAAAAAGTCGGACACGACTGAGCGATTGAACTGAACTGAATATAATATATATATTTAACATGATATATATATCATATATGTATATATATTAAAGCTCTAATCAAACATGGATTCCTGTCTATGACAGCACATAGAGATAACATATTTTATTAAATATAGTTTGTCAAATTAAACTATTCTCTGAGAATTGTATATTGCTTTATATCTTCAGATGAATTCTAATTGCTTTGTTTCATTTTCCGGTTCTTCAGTTTTCAACATCTTTAAATAAATAGTTGATGCTGGCTTTGTCTGCAATGTATCCCAGTGTTCTTGAATGAATGTGGGTGGAGAAGAGAAAAATGATGTGGATTTTTTAAGGGAAGTGTGCTTGTTAAGTTGAGCCTGGTGGGCTGCCGTCTATGGGGTCGCACTGAGTCGAACATGACTGAAGCGACTTAGCAACAGCAGCAGCAGTGCTTGGTAAAGGGAGAGCTGGTTTCAAGGTAACTTCCCCCTTTCTAGACAAATTTAATGGGACTTCCTACTTAATTTTAATACATCTAAGTGCTTCCCTGGTGGCGCAGACAGTAAAGAATCTGCTTGCAATGCGGGAGATCTGGTTTCAATCTCTGGGTTGGGAAGATCCCCTGGAGAAGAGAACAGCTACTCACTGCTGGAGAATTCCACGGACAGAGAAGCCTGGCAGGCTATAGTCCATAGGCTTGTAAAGAGTAGGACATGACCAAACAACTTTCATTTCACTTCATGAAGCATAATGCTACAAGATGTGACATGAATATGTAGGAAGATACTGTTTGTTTGTGTGTGTTTGTTTAAAAGCAAGTAAGCATACAGAAAAGAAAGCAACTTCAAAGATATATTGTCCGTACTCAGAATTTTACTGGATTGAAACCAGTTTAATCCTCTAACTTCTAAAAAAAAATTGATAAAAAAATCTAAAGTGGCAATTCCATGGAATCTACTCAGGAAATTAAAAACAAAACAGGCTTTCACATAAACCCTTAAGTCTCTCTAACCAATCCACTACTTATAATCAGGAAACTTGACCACTCCACACAATTTGTTGTGTCATGTTTTGTTACTAAAAGTATGGTCTGAAGAATGATAATATTCTTTTCACTGGAAACTTTTTATAAATGTAGAATATTGTTTCCACACCAGACCTACTGTATTCAAATCTAGGCATGTTAAATGTAGGTCATTGGGCAAAAAGAGCAAATACTTTTACAAATTATATGCAAGGAATTGCATTAGCTCAGAGTTTATATTAGTATTAAAGTAAGAAACTGCCCCTGTAAAAGCTCAGCAAATCATTTTCTCATCAAGTAATTATTGGCAAATACAATATGTCAGAAACTCTTTTACAAACTGAGAACAATACTGAAAAAAAAGCACATAAAAATTCCCATCCTATGTAGCTAATGTTCAAGAATATGGGGGACATTCAGTAAACCAAACACCAAGTGAGATATGTCAGCTTGTATTAGCTGTCATGGACTTAAAAAGTGGCAATGTAAGAGTGATAGTTATTGTAAGTAGGATGATCAGGGAAAGCATCAATACTAAGTTGACTTTACAGCAGAGACTGAAGGAGGTGAAACAGAGAGTTATCCATTTATCTGTAGGTAATATTTTCCAGGCAGCATACATAGCAAGTGCAAATGCCCTGAATCAGGAGAAGTCTTGTCCTAAAGAAGACCCAGGAGACTGATGTGCCTGAATTGCATCATCAAGAGAGAGTTATAGGAAGTAAAGTGGTCTGACAGGTAGCAAATGGCCAGGTCACATACTGTAGGACATTGTAAGAACATGCTTTTACTCTGAATGAGAAGGTAAATAACGATGATTTTGAGCAGAGGCATGACAAGATCTGATTTGCATTATAAAATATCCTTGTCTTTCTCTGTTGAGAACATAGAGTGGGTGGCAAAGGAAAAAATGATCCCTTAGAAAGTCAGGACAGTAATTCTGAGCAGAGCTGATTGCAGCTTATATTGAAATGGTTAGCTAAATGAATCTTGGAGGAAGAGGAAGCAGGATTTACAGATTAGGATGAAAGTACAGCTCTCTTCTCAGTCCCACGAACACTTTCCCAACAGAAGCAAAGTGTCAGCTAGCACTGTCTCTATGCTGCTGAGTGGGGATTTAAGCTTGGCTTCCACTTCGTCCTTGTGGACAAAAGAAGGCAGAAATGGAACACTCTTCTCTTAGCATCTCATTTCATTTTATTGATGTCTGGTGGGGGGTGGAGTTTCAGCTTTAGTCTGCTCTGATGACACAAGGATGGGGAGGGTCTGGGTTTAGAGGAGTGCAGGCTAACCTCACTAACTTCCTTCATACTTGATGCTACTGGATGGTGAAAGAGGTTGACCCTTCTGATCTTCACTAACACTACCAAGGCAAAGAATTTAGGTCAGAAGACTGGGACTACTGCTGCCTGCTTCCATCTCTTGCTAAAAGTCAGCTCTCCATTGGCCCTACCAACACCAATGCAGGAACACTTGAGCACCATGGCTTGCTTCCACCAGGCGGTGAGTAGAAAACCAGCTCCTCGCTTAAGCTTACTGAAATTGCAAAGATAAAGAGGTCAGTGTTTCCACTCTAGTTTGACTGAAGTAGGACATGTGTTGTCTGAAAGGTTTTCTATACTGTTAGGCTGCCCCTTCCATGTCCTACTGGGTGGGGAAGTACACTTCCAGGATGTTTTTGTTTGCTTGTTTTGTCTTCCCTATATCAGTTTTTAGTTCTGTGTTGGAAGCTTTTCTATAGCTCCCTGCCTGGAAAGCAATGAAAGATAATCAGGTAACTTACCACAGTGTATTTCCTCAAGCTGCAAGGTCATCGCTTTCTGATCGGTCGTTGCTTTTCTTTCACATGTACTAGTTTTCCAAGATTGTCACAACATATTACCATAAACTTGGTGGCTTACCACAGGTAGATATTCCTTAACAGGTCTGGAGGTTAGGTGTTTAAAGTCGAGTTGTTGGCAGGTATATGCTTCCTCCAGAGTTTCTTAGAGCGTCTTCCTATGCCTCTTGCAGCTTCTGGTGTCTCCTGGTGTTCCTTGGCTTGTGGCAACGTAGCTACAACTTCTGCTCCCATCTTACATGGCTTTCTCCTCTCTCTGTCTTCCATAAGGATCCTGGTTAATACATTTAGAGTCTTCTCTAATCCAGGATGATCTTCCCTGGATAGCCTTAATTTATTTACATCTACAAAGATGCTTTTTACAGATAAGGTCATATGTGCCTGCTCTGGAAGTTGGAAATTAACATATTTTGAAGGGATATGATTCAACCAACTACAACTTTCATAGCTTTTTTATATTAATATTTGTTTGTTGTGTTATGTCAAATATGTTTTATTTGTAAAAGGAAGAGCCTGAGAGAAGTGGGGCTACTGTAAAACATTTTATTTTTAATACTTAGTTTTTGGCTTGTGTGTTCTATTGAAAACTGCTATATTGTATCAGACTTTTACATTGTTTTTTGAGTGATAGGAATAGACAGAGTTCTGAACAAGAAAATAATCCCTTATTGAAAAAAAAATAAATGTCTTAAAGGCCTTTATCTTGGTTTATGAATTGTGCCCTTTCCTTTTTCTACTTAACACTTATATCAGTTTTCTTTTGCCACCAGAGCACTTCATAACAAACCCACCCCAAAATTCTGTTGCTTAAATGATAATTTACAATCATTTATTAATAGGATCTAAATTTTACTCTTAGATCAACTGGGTGATTTTTCTTTTTTTTTTTTTTTTAAATTTTATTTTATTTTTAAACTTTACATAACTGTATTAGGGTGATTTTTCTGATCTCAGCTGATCTAATATGGTTTCAGCTGGTGTCACTGAGATGACTCACTGTTTGTCATTTGTTCCTCATCATCTGGAGAACTATGGTGGGCATGGTCTCATTGGTAATGGCAGAGGGTTGGAGTGAGCAGAAATGTGCAAATGCTTTTATAAGCCTCTGCATCATGTTGGCAGAAAAGGTTATATGGCAGGGTACGCAGTGAGAGTGGAAGGACAAGCCTGCATTAAAACTGGGGTCATGTATGTAGTCAGTCTACCATGATGCTACTATTGTTGTGGAGTGCCAAATAGCATGTGTACGGTGATATCATCTTCAAAAAGAGAAAGAGTTTCATAGATTCCACTGACTAATCTCAAACACAAAATTCATGTCAAGGTACATGGCAATATAGCTATATACATGCATATATATATATATGTGTGTGTGTGTGTGTGTGTGTATACATACATACATACATACATATATTGCTCTCCCAGCATTTTCTTTTCCTTTAAAATTTAAGTAGCACTTTCATCTACTTGTACCTGATCAATAACTGGGAAAAGAATTTTACTGTTTAAGGATTTTGATATATTGTTGGAGTGAGAGAGGATCAAGATATAACTTGACCTTTTCTGCTGAGAATCTCAATTACTGTTGTTGTATCCCTAAAGAGAGATTCATGTTCTAATAACAACTCCTCCCTTCTGTGCACAATCAAAACTTTTATTCCCTCAAGACAAGTGTCTACGCACATTTGTCCTTCAAAGTTTCCAAATTTAATTCACATGGTGGAATTAAACTGATATAATATGTTAATCCAATAGCAAATAACCTGTAGTTTTTGTGTCAGGGTAGTATTTTAACAGAGATATTCTGAAGTGAGAGGACTTTAATGGTTGAGAAATCTTCCCAGACCTGGAGGCTTCCTGTTTATTGACATAAGTTATCCAGCTCAAAGGAGGTCACCTCTTCATTCCCTTAGTTTGGTTTTCAAAATTGGACACCTTAAAGCATTCCAAAGAGCTACCAATGAAACTAAACTGTTCATTGATCTTAGATACTCCCTCCAGTCACAGAAGAGACCTAAAGCACGGTTAATTTAATCAGTGCAGATGAGGTGCCTTAAATTTTTGTTGTGGTGGCCTCATTTTGGAAGTGTGGGAAGGAAAGGGAGTATAAACTTGTATATGGGACATTTTCTACAATATATATTTTAGCCAGTTTGCTTTGGATAAAATAACTAAGCATTGTACTGAACATGTTTACTCACTGTGAGTTGTTTCTTTTTTATTAGTAACAAAATATTTAGAATAAAATCTGAAACATATTTTTATCAGTCAGGTGAACTAGAATTACTATTGCTACAATATCTTATTATTATAACTTGCTTCTGAAGCAATGAAAAGCAACTGAGTCGATAATTCAATTTCCAATTCTTTTAATAGATATGAGTATTTGATACTTACTAGGCATTGTATAATGGGTAAAAAGACCATTAAAAAACACCCAAATCTCCCACTTTGTATAAGATTCATGAAGAAAGAAACCAATGAGGCCAAGATCCTGCCCCAGTAGGTTGGAACTGTGGCATAGGCAGTATCATAAATACACTGACTCTAGATCAAGTGATGGAAACTTAACATGCACTTTTGCTTAAGGGCTACTTTGAAACCCAACTAGACCCTCATGACTTCCTCTGCAGAAAAAAAAGTAGCTGTACAAAAAACACCAAGAACAAGGAGAATCTTGTTATGACTCTAAAGAGACCACACCGATCACATTTATCATCAACCGTCTTTGCTTGTGGCTCAGCTGGTAAAGAATCTGCCTGAAATATGGGAGACCTGGGTTCAATCCCTGTGTTGGGAAGATCCCTTGGAGAAGGGAAAAGCCACCCACTCCAGTACTCTGGCATGGAGAATTTCTTGAGCTGTATAGACCATGGAGTTGCAAAGAGTCCAACACAACTGAGCGACTTTCACTTTCATATTCCTTTGGAAGATTAGGACTTGAGTTGTAAGTATATATTGCCTTGGTACCAGCTCTGGGAAATTAGATGGGAGATAACAATCCCTCCCTCCCTTTTCTTATATGGACACTACACCCAATATTTAGGTCTATTTGTATTTACAACTGCCTGTATTGTGTTCTCACTTTTAGACGCAGTCTGAAAGTTATACCCTTATGCCATGAGTATTCCAGCAACTTAGGAACCATTTAAACTATTCCTTACAGATGCCTTTCCAATTATTACAAAAAGCTTATCATTCTCTCTTTTTCTTACTTTTTTATATAAATGGGTACAGTTTTGTATTATAAAATATTTTACAGGCTAATAATTTGTTTTTGTTTAAAAGCTTTAAAGCATCAGACCATTTTGCATATGAATATAATGAGACACAATCCAAATAAAAATGTCAACTTTTAAGGAATTCTTGTTACTGTGACAATTGTGTTTGGAAATGTGAATATATATTTGTATATATATTTTATATAAATTTTGAATAAATTTTAAGAAGTATAGTAAGATTACCTAAGTGTTATTATTACAGTGTGTCCACGAAGAGGCTGACCTAATTGCAGAAAAATATGCATGTCTGAAAGCAGTTTCTGTAATGAATTTGGTTCTTGCCTTACTTGGTACACTTGTTAAAGTATATGAATTCACCTTGCATTTTTTTTTTGAAAGGAAATTTATGTACTTTTTATTTACTGCATAGGATTATATTCTGGAATTCATAAGACTTAAAAAATTGATTTGAATATCTTGGTAAGCCTGGGAGAGCTATGTTCAAAGCATCATTATTATGAAAGTACTTAAATAAGAAGTTGCCATGGTATTTAAAATCAATATTCACTTTTTCTACCAGCTGCTTGCTGGGTCATATCAAGCAAGTTTTATCATTCACAGCTGGAACTGCTCCAGCTGTGTATTCTGCAGAAGAGTTGTTCTTTGCTTCAAACCATTCAGGAAGTTACCTCTCTACTTCCACAATGTTTAAATGACTCTTCTGGCAATTATTCAGGCAGATTTTTTTAGGAGAAAATACCCTTTTTTTTAAATCAAAGGGCTAACCCCTACTGTTTTAACAAATATTACTTTTTTCATTTAATACTATGAGGGAAGATTATTGTAAACAGAAACTGTTTTCATCTCTATAAAATAATTTATAAACTCCTGACTTATTTCTCTGGAAGCACTAAAGGAACAGCACATCTGGCATGTGAAGATGATGAAGAATTTTTTAAAGAAAAGTTCTTGCCTCCAGACCTTAATGGACGAGACCGACACAGCTATGGAATTAAAACATTAATCTATTTTTAATATTTAAATATTAATACTTTGTTAAAACTAAAGAAGGGATGAAGAATACACACAGCTAGTCAGAAATTCATACAAATTCTATTTTAATGCTCAACAAACTGAATGCTATCATGTACTGTAAAAGTGCATGTTTTTTCAAGTTTCATAGAAAATTAGTTTTTTTTTTCCTCAATGTATTAATCCTATAACCTCAAGCTCCCACTTAAAAAAATACAGAGTAAAATTGTTCATTTCAAATGTCAGCTATTTTTATTATAATGTCATTTTTATTGATTGATGAAGTATTGCAGTGTGTGACAAAATTTATGGCCTTTAATTACAATGTGCTGCTTGAGACAAAGTTTTCCCAGTGTCTATTGTCAGGAATGGACCAGACCACCGTACTTGCCTCCTGCAAAACCTGTATACAGGTCAAAAAGCAACAGCTAGAAGCAGACATGGAGCAATGGACTGGTTCCAAATTGGGAAAGGAGTACATCAAGGTTGTATATTGTCACCCTGCTTATTTAACTTCTATGCAGGGTACATCATGTGAGATGTCGGGCTGGATAAAGCACAAGCTGGAATCATGATTTCTAGGAGAAATATCAATAACCTCAGATATGCAGATGACACCACCCTAATAGCAGAAAATGAACTAAAGAACCTCTTGATGAGGGTGAAAGAGGAGAGTGGAAAAGTTGTCTTAAAACTCTACATCCAAAAATCCAAGATCATGGCATCTGGGCCCATCACTTCATGGCAAATAGATGGGGAAACAATGAAAAAAAAGATAAACCTTTCTCAACTGCTTCAGGATATATCAGTAACATTGAATCCAGTAGGTGATAGTAGGTAAATCCACCTTACGCATGGGCCTGGTCCTTACAGCAAGCCTCCTTGTACACTTATGCCTACTCGCAGTTGGGAAACTTTTAGATCATTTGGTAAATGAGTCAGACACACATGTCTCAAATGAAGAACATATTTGCAATACAGTACAGAGAGGTCCAGTTATCATTCTGCTTCTTTATGTTAAAATATCGTGCAGCAAGACCTTCACCGAGGAAGTTATGACCTATAGACTTTGTTAAATTGGCAAGATTTTACTGTTGGGTGGGAAATTACCCACTCCGATATGCATGAATTTTGCCAAAGTATCTCAAGTGGCTCTCACCCTTAAAATGTAGACTTAGATTTGCCATAGGATCCTACAATTCAACTTCTGTATATATGTACAAGAGAAATAGGACCACAGGTTTACACAAAGATGTGTGGACTAACGTTCATAGTAATATTATTCATAGCAGTTCAAATGGGAGACAAACCCAAACACTC
Organism: Bubalus bubalis; assembly: GCF_019923935.1. NCBI lineage: Eukaryota > Metazoa > Chordata > Mammalia > Artiodactyla > Bovidae > Bubalus > Bubalus bubalis. The sequence continues at coordinate 17,260,644 of NC_059168.1, read as the reverse complement.
ATTATTGTGAATGGAATAAAATATCCATATAATAGAGTATTACTTAGAAATTAAAACCATTGTAGTAATATATATTGTACAGTATAGTTTAACCTTGAATATATTGTGGTAAATGAAAGAAACTAGACACAAAAGACCACATAATGCATGATTCCATGATATGACATTATCCCGAAAGGCCAAACTATAGAGATACAAAGTAGATTAGTGATTGTCTGAGGTAGGAACAGGAAGTGATTAAAATGTTCTAAAATTTTGATTTCAGTAATGGTTATATAATCTGAAAATTAACTAAAATTTATTGAATTATACACCTAAAACGAGTGAATTTTGTAGTATATAAATTATACCTCAACTAATCAGTTTTTAAAAATCTATCAAACAAGATTATTTCAGAAAATTCTTAACTGAGGAATAAAAGCAATCTTCATTCTGTAATCATAAAGAGCACCTGGCTAGGAAGTCCCGACTCCCTAGTTTGGCTGCATTCATTGATGTCCAGTCAGGATTGGTTAAATAATATTCCAAGAAACCACTCTATATATTAAAACCAGATGGAATTTAAATCAATAAATTTTTATACAAGTGAAAGTAGAGGTGGTAAGTCAGAGGGGAGAATGAGGCAACCAAGAGATCAACAGGAAGCCAATTTTAATTTTCTTCTTTAATTTTCTGACAAGTGGAAGGTGTGGCTTATTGGAATCCAGAGCCCTGGGGGACCTACAGTCATTGCTGGAGAAGTCACAAGAGGCAAAGATAGAAAGAGAATCTTCCTGGAGTCTCTTTTCCTACCATCCTCCTATCTTGCTCCAGTGTCTCCTACTGGCTTGACTTGAATGATAAGCTATGTACATAGAATTTGTCACCTTCTTTGCTACACACAACAGAGCAAAGAAAATGTAGGAATGAATCTGCGGCAAAGATGCTCAGAACTAGAACAATGGTATTTAATTATTTTGCCATTTATGTCCAACTTAACTTTTTGCCCATACCACTTTTCATAACACTAAGTGCTATCTGGGCTTTAGACACCTCTATGACACTCTGTTTCTAGCCCCTCTCAGATCTTGCATCAAACATCCAGGCTTCACTTACTGTACTTATACTCAGTGACTACTTTCACCTATAAAACCACTGCAGAAAGCATATGCTATATGGTTCAATTTACAAACAAAAATCACTTTCTTAGTTTTTAAATGATCTTGTGTTTTATTGTCCCAATTTGATTAGAACTATCATGAACACAGGTTTATGCCATACACATTATTCCCAGCTGACCCCACGGACTGCAGCACGCCAGTTTTCCCTGTCCTTCACAATCTCCCGGAGCTTGCTCAAACTCATGCCCGTTGAATTGGGGATGCCATCCAACCATCTCATCCTGTGTTGTCCCTTCTCCTCCTGCTTTCAGTCTTTCCCAGCATTGGGGTCTTTTCTAATGAGTCATCTCTTTACATCAGGTAGCCAAAGTAATGGAGTTTCAGCTTATACTAGATTGTACATATGGCTTATCCAGTACCATGTCCCCTTGTTAACAAGGTTTCTAAAAGACAAGATGTAGGCCTTAGTAGTTAGGATACTTCATTGTCCTTTAGTAGCTGTTTATGGCTCTGCCTTTTATCAATTAGCTCTAATGTTTCCAGAATCCATTACATTTTTTCTACAAAGCAAAACAAGTACACTGAAAAGATTCTGGGCTGCCAGATTCAAAATCTGATAGTGTCACTTAGATGCCTGGATCATCTACTCACTGTTTGCATGTGTCCTTTTTACAATAAGAGATATTTACTAGTCAAGATGATCCAGTACTTGCTTCCTTCTAGGTCAATTCTTCTTTTCCTTTGATAGGACAGCTAGTACTTAGAGCAGCAGCCATCAGTTAAATAATGCAAAACTTTAGGCTGAAGATAGAACTATTAGCCAAGTTTCAATCTTTGTGTTTATGGATTATTTCTAAATATTTTAAAAGGCTGATAAATTCTGGCTTAGAAGAAGTTTTTCCAGGGTTCTATATACAACTTTCTTGGCTTACACTGTTAGTAATGTGAAAATAAGTATTGTACTGGGAAACACCATGAAGAGGACCAGTTGTGAGAGGAAATCAAGCATTTATATGTAGCCAAGCAATGAAAGGGAAAAAACAGTCAAACCAATTAGTCCAGTTGGCTAACAGTCTTTTTAATGAGAGATATGGACAGCAGCACTGTTAGCTTGGGGGGCATAATCTTATGTAGCTTGATCTAAACTTCCTCAATTATCCTGAGTTCTCACATGCTACAGTTTATTCTAGATGACTGTGGCCTGAATATAAAACTCTGGTTTTATATCCAGTTTATCAGTAATAGCTTGTTGGAATTATGTCTGATAGTTAACACTATATCTTAAAATGCAATATTCACTACAAGGTGGGCTAAAGCCACTTTAAGGTGCGTATCTATATCTCTCATGGTGATCTGTGTAAGTGACTCACTTTATAAGAATTGAAATGGCATAGTTGACATAAAGGAAGAATTTATTAGTGAATTATTAGAATAAATATTAATATCATTTGGGTTTTAAAAATACTCAGTCTCATTATATATGAGACTCATATATATACATGATGTGAATAGAGTTATCTGCAATCACAGATAGAACTGGGTCAAAATGAAATTCTACACCTCTGAGAACTTACAAATCTACTACTTGAGTTTCAATATTGAATCTTCTCAAAATTAATCAGAATATATTAGAATATAATTATGTAGCAATCTTTTACCCAGAAAGTTCAAATGCAAATTTACTGCGTCTTGTGGAGTATAGAGATTGGTTAGGTAGGAGAATTGTAATTTAACTGAGAGTGCTATATTCTTACTCATTTATTGAAATTAATGTAATTATCCAACTAATTAGCTAGAAACATGACTTGTTCTATTATTCATTAAATGTGAAAATTCTTCCCAGAAAAAAAAACTCAGTGAAAAACTGATCTAAAGACTGACATAAAACTTAAAATATATACCAATGAAACAGTTCAGTTCAGTTCAGTCTCTCAGTCATGTCCGACTCTTTGCGACCCCATGAATTGCAGCACGCCAGGCCTCCCTGTCCATCACCAATTCCTGGAGTTCACTCAAACTCATGTGCATTGAGTCTGTGATGCCATCCAGCCATCTCATCCTCTATCATCCCCTTCGCCTTCTGCCCCCAATCCCTCCCAGCATCAGAGTCTTTTCCAATGAGTCAACTCTTCTCATAAGGTGGCCAAAGTACTGGAGTTTCAACTTTAGCATCAGTCCTTCCAAAGAATACCCAGGACTGATCTCCTTTAGAATGGACTGGTTGGATTTCCTTGCAGTCCAAGGGACTCTCAAGAGTCTTCTCCAATACCACAGTTCAAAAGCATCAATTCTTTGGTGCTCAGCTGTCTTCACAGTCCAACTCTCACATCCACACATGACTACTGGAAAAACAATAGCCTTGACTAGACAGATCTTTGTAGGCAAAGTAATGTCTCTGCTTTTGAATATGCTATCTAGGTTGGTCATAACTTTTCTTCCAAGGAGTAAGTGTCTTTTAATTTCATGAAACAGTAGTAATTTAGAAATAATTTTGGTTAAGTGAAGAAAATGGAAATAGGTGGATTCTACCATTGATTAGTTATTTAAAAGATCATTTTGATTAGAGGAAGTAGAAAAAATGTAGCATTCTATGCTTATCTTTATAGAAATAATTGAATCAATTTGTCCATGTTGAGAGATTATGGTTTACAAATTAAAAGACTATTAGATTATGCCTTTAATTACTATCACTATATACAAGAGAACTAAGGAAGAAAAATATACTAATCAATTAAAATTTTAAAATTTAATGATATGAGATATCTATCAATCAGTAAATATTCATTAAACTCTGCATTAGCTTTTTAATCAAAAACTGAAATAAAGGACAGAGCATTGTGTATTTTTATTCTGTACCAAAACAGCAGGTGGATATTAATAGCCTTATGCATTTTCTTTCAATTTATAAGTGCCAGAAAGTATTATATTAAATCATATTGCAAAACTGTGGAGAGTTGTTTATTTCATATGAACACAAAACTATTGTAACTTGCAAACAGCAAAATGATAAACTTTGAAATAAGATCATCAGCTTATTTTTCATGATCTATAAAAAGGTACAAGATAACTACATTTTATAATATGCAAGAAGATCATTCTTCTCCTTTGTATCCAAATCCTTGCCTAATTTAAAAATTTAGTATATGATCTATGGACTTAGATGTCTACAAATATTTTGTAAGGCACATATTTATACACTAAAATAAATTACTTTTGTTTCCTATGAGTTAGGTGAAGATTTGAACAACTGAAAACTCTTTAAATATCAAGTACAAAACCCACTCCAGTATTCTTGGGGTTCACTTGTGGCGCAGCTGGTAAAGTATCCACCTGCAATGAGGGAGAACTGGGTTTGATCCCTGGATTGGGAAGATCCCCTGGAGAAGGGAAAGGCTATCCACTCCAATATTCTGGCCTGGAGAATTCCATGGACTGTAATACAGTCCATGGGGTCGCAAAGAATGGGACACGACCGAGTGATTTGCACTCACAAAATGTTTTAATAAAGAGGGATAGAATAATTTAAATAGTTGACACAAATTAGTTCTAGAATAAAGTTGGCAATAAATATTAATAATTTAAGAGTATCTTTTAGACTTATAATGTATTAAATTCATTTCCTATGTACAACCAAATCAGAAAAGAAATCATTTGTGTATGGAATAGAGGAACATTTGAGAACAAAGTGAAGACGTGAACAGCCCATATATATGTATATATGTATGTGTGCATATATATATATATATATATATATATATATAATCTGTGTATATATAATTCAGTTGTATAATATATACTATCAGTTCAATTCAGTTCAGTTCAGTCGCTCACTCGTGTCCAACTCTGCAACCCCATGAACCGCAGCACACCAGGCCTCCCTATCAATCACCAACCCCGGGAGTTCACTCAGACTCACGTCCATCGAGTCAGTGATGCCATCCAGCCATCTAATTCTCTGTCGTCCCCTTCTCCTCCTGCCCCCAATCTATCCCAGCATCAGAGTCTTTTCCAATGAGTCAACTCTTCATATAAGGCGGCCAAAGTACTGGAGTTTTAGCTTTAGCATCATTCTTTCCAAAGAAATCCCAGGGCTGATCTCCTTCAGAATGGACTGGTTGGATCTCCTTGTGGTCCAAGAGACTCTCAAGAGTCTTCACCAAAACCACAGATCAAAAGCATCAATTCTTCATTGCTCAGCTTTCTTCACAGTCCAACTCTCACATCCATACATGACCACAGGAAAAACCATGGCCTTGACTAGACGGACCTTTGTTGGCAAAGTAATGTCTCTGCTTTTCAATATGCTATCTAGGTTGGTCATAACTTTCCTTCCAAGGAGAAAGCGTCTTTTAATTTCATGGCTGCAGTCACCATCTGCAGTGATTTTGGAGCCCCAAAAAATAAAGTCTGACACTGTTTCCCCTGTTTCCCCACCTATTTCCCATGAAGTGATCGGACTGGATGCCATGATCTTCGTTTTCTGAATGTTGAGCTTTAAGCCAACTTTTTCACTCTCCACTTTCACTTTCATCAAGAGGCTTTTTAGTTCCTCTTCACTCTCTGCCATAAGGGTGGTGTCATCTGCATACTGTGTGTGTGTGTGTGTGTGTGTGTATATATATATATATATATATATATATATATATATATATATAATTCAGTTGTAGGAAGCAACAGTTAGAACTGGACATGGAACAACAGACTGGTTCCAAATAGGAAAAGGAGTATGTCAAGGCTGTATATTGTCATCCTGCTTATTTAACTTATATGCATCATGAGAAACTCTGGACTGGAAGAAACACAAGCTGGAATCAAGATTGCCGGGAGAAATATCAATAACCTCAGATATACAGATGACACCATCCTTATGGCAGAGAGTGAAGAGGAACTAAAAAGCCTCTTGATGAAAGTGAAAGTGGAGAGTGAAAAAGTTGGCTTAAAGCTCAACATTCAGAAAACGAAGATCATGGCATCTAGTCCCATCACTTCTTGGGAAATCGATGGGGATAGAGTGGAAACAGTGTCAGACTTTATTTTTGGGGGCTCCAAAATCACTGAAGATGGTGACTGCAGCCATGAAATTAAAAGACGCTTACTCCTTGGAAGAAAAGTTATGACTAACCCAGATAGCATATTCAAAAGCATAGACATTACTTTGCCAACAAAGGTCCGTCTAGTCAAGGCCATGGTTTTTCCTGTGGTCATGTATGGATGTGACAGTTGGACTGTGAAGAAGGCTGAGTGCCGAAGAATTGATGCTTTTGAACTGTGGTGTTGGAGAAGATTCTTGAGAGTCCCTTGGACTGCAAGGACATCCAACCAGTCCATTCTGAAGGCGATCAGCCCTGGGATTTCTTTGGAAGGAATGATGCTAAAGCTGAAACTCCAATACTTTGGCCACCTCATGCGAAGACTTGACTCATTGGAAAAGACTCTGATGCTGGGAGGGATTAGAGGCAGGAGGAGAAGGGAACGACAGAGGATGAGATGGCTGGATGGCATCACTGACTCGATGGACGTGAGTCTGAGTGAACTCCAGGAGTTGGTGATGGACAGGGAGGCTGGCATGCTGAGATTCATGGGGTTGCAAAGAGTCAGACACGACTAAGCGACTGATCTGAACTGACTGAATATATAGTTTCTCGTAATACATATAAGGCATATATATGTAGCCATAAATGCATGTCTATATATTTATGCTATGTACACACACACACACATATATATATGTATATATAACTGTGTGTATATATATATATATATATAGTTACAGATTATAGATATATACTTGCATCCACAATCACAACCAAGATATAGAATATTTCTTTCATTTCAGAAAATTTTGCTATGGTCCTTTATAGATAACCCCCCTACTGCCCTCAACTTCTGATCACTGGCAAGTGCTGATCTCTTTTCTGTTGCTATAATTTTTGACCTTTCCAGAATTTCATATAACTGAAGTGTTACATAGTACATAGCCTTTTGAGTCTGGGTATTTTTACTTAGCATAATGCTTTGGTGACTCACCTATGTTGTTTCAGGTAATAATAACCTACTCCTTTTATTGTTGAGTAGTATTTTGTTATATGGATGGACCACAGCTAGTTCATTCTTTAATCAGTAGAGGGGCATTTCATTTGTTTCCAGTTTGGGGTAACTTTGTTTAAAGTTTCTATGAGCAATTGGATAAAATTTTTGTATATTTTGGTCACCTGATGCAGAGTCAACCCATTGGAAAAGACCCTGATGCTGGGAAAGACTGAAGATGAAAGGAGAAGAAGGTGGCAGAGGATAAGATGGTTAGATAGCATCACCGACTCAATGGGCATGAATTTGAGCAAAGTCTGGGATATAGTGAAGGACAGGGAAGCCTAGTGTGCTCCAGTCCATGGGGTTGCAGAATCAGACACAACTGAGTGACGGAACAACAACATCAATAAACAAATGTCTTCATTTCTCCAAGAGTGAGATTGCTGCATAGTGTGTGAATAATATGCTAGCTCTAAAGAAATTTTTCCAAAGTGTTCTAATAGTTTCATTTTTACTAGACTTATATGAGAGATCCAGTGGCCAGGCATCTTCACCAACACTTGAAACTGAATTTATTTTCCTAAACCGTTCTAATTCCTGTGTAATTCTATCTCTTTGTAACTTTAATTTGAATTTCCCTAATGACTAGTAATGTTGAGCATCCTTTCATATTGTTATTTGCTCAGTTTTTCTTCTTTAGGAAAATATTTGTACAAATATCTTGTTTTTTTTCCCCCCAAAAATGTGTTTTTTCCTATTCTTACTGAGTTGTTTGAGATCTTCTGGCTTATATTTAATTATCTTATATGTATTTTAAAATATTTGACACTGATATATATATGTCTTTATCTCTTTAAGTATTTCTTTCAAAAAACAAATATTTTCTTATTGCACAAAAAGCATGAACCATAAAAGAAAACTGATAAATTGAATGTATGTTCACAATACAAAGCTGTCTTTACTCTTTTTAGTAAAGCTCAAAAGTAGGTGGTGTAAGCCTTCCAATTTTGTTATTTTCAAGATTGTCTTTTTTTAACTTATTTTTTTAATTGAAGGATAATTGCTTTACAGAATTTTGTTGTTTTCTATCAAAACTTTTGGCTATTAATTATAAATTGGGGGTTGTCATATAAATTTAGAATTATCCTATTAATGTCTAAATAAGTAAATTAAAAAATCAATTTATGTCTGAGATCATGCTGACTCTAAAAGTCAATGGGGAGCAGAATTGGCATCTTAATAACACTGACCTTTCCAGTCTATGAATGTGATATACGTTAGAAAATTCAAGAGAAGAAAAGTACTGTATCCCCATCCTTTTGCTTACTATAGTCTTTTCTCCTCCTAATGTGTCAAGGCTCTTTTTAAAAAATAATTTCTTTGGCCTTTGGAGAACTATTTTAAAACTTTTGTGAGGCTAGGTCTGCCTCTGACAAATTTGCTTAGTTTTTCTTCTATTAAGAATACTTTGATTTCCCTTCCTTGCTGGAGAATATTTTTTCAGACCTTAGCTTTCCGGGTAACTTCTATGCATTTAACGTGTACTACTTCCTTTTGACCCTCAAGGCTTCTGAATGAAAATCCAGTAATTCAAAAAAAAAGTTTCAGTTATTGGTCAGCTGTTGTTTGTTTCTCACTACTTTCAAGGTTTTTAACTGTTCAGAAGTTGAGTATGAAGTGTCTCTGCATGGATGCATTTGGAGGTATATTTAAGGTTTTACTCAGGTTTTAAGTCTGTACTATTGTATGATTTTTTTTTAACCAATTTTGTTAGGTTTTCATTCATTATTGCAAGTTCTTTTTCAATCCCACATACTTTCTCCTTTCTTTATGAAATTCAAATGATATAAAAATTAAATATTTTGTCATAGCTCTACGTGCCCCGAAATTCTATTTATTTATTTTAGTCTATTTTCTGTCTAGTCAAGGCTATGGTTTTTCCAGTAGTCACGTACGGCTGTGAGAGTTGGACTATAAAGAAAGCTGAGCACTGAAGAATTGATGCTTTTGAAGTGTTGTGTTGGAGAAGACTCTTGAAAACCCCTTGGACAGCAAGGAGATCCACCATTTAATCCTAAAGGAAATCAGTCCTGAATATTCTTTGGAAGGACTGATGCTGAAGCTGAAACACCAATACTTTGGCCACCTGATGAAAAGAACTGACTCACAGGAAAAGACTTGTGCTGGGAAAGATTGAAGGCAGGAGGAGAAGGGATGACAGAGGATGAGATGGTTGGATGGGATCACCGACGCAATGGACATTAGTTTGAGTAGGCTCCAGGAGTTGGTGATGGACAGAGGAGCCTGGCATGCAGCAGTCCATGGGGTTGCAAAAAGTCAGACACGACTGAGTGACTGAATTGAATCTGAATTTTCTATCTGTTGTTCAGATTGAGTAATTTCTATTTTCAATCATCTGGTCCATTGTTTCTTTTTCCACCCCTTCCATTCTGCTCTGGCTTCCCTAGTAGTTCAGCTGGTAAAGAATCTGCCTGCAATGCAGGAGACTCCAGTTTGATTCCTGGGTCAGGAAGATCCCCTGGAGAAGGATAGGCAATCCACTCCAGTATTTTGTTGCTTCCCAAGTGGTTAAGATGGTAAAGAATCTGCCTGCAGTTTGGGAGACCTGGGTTCGATCCCTGGGTTGGGAAGATCCCCTGGAGAAGGGAAAAGCTACCCACTCCAGTATTCTGGCCTGGAGAATTCCATGGACTATACAAGAGGCTGATAGGACTGAGCGACTTTCACTTTCACTTTTGATTTCTTGCTTAAATTAATTTTTTAAACCTGGTCATTTTATCCTTACTATGAAAATCAATTTTGTTTTTTGTGTCCAATTAGCAAAAATCTAATTCTTCAGCCATTTTCAAGTTATCTGTTACAGAATCATCCTAGGAATCAAAATTGAACTATAGCGCACATCTTTCACTTATTGATTCTTTAATATGCCATAGACATGAGACACAATATTGTACCAATAACTACCTGTGCCCTTACTTAGAAAAATATTTCATGATCAGTTTTATATACATGTGTGTGTGTGTGTGTGTGTGTGTGCATGATTTTACCTTGGTTCATGGGAAACGAATTGAAGTATTATTTTCCTAACATAATTTCTGTCCCTAGAGCATAATGATAAATTTGAAATCTGACACCTGTGATGCTTTCTCGGATTCCCTTACTTCATTTGGTTAGCAGTAGCAAGAATTCACAACTCAGTATAACCTGAAACTGCAACTAAGACATCATTCTCTCAGACAAATGTTAGATCAATGTCCAATATAGAGAGACCTTTGAAGTTCAATGATATTTATTTCTGCTTTGTTTGCAATCTTACTATGAGCCCTGAGTCCATGCCATTGAAATTTAACATTACAACTAACTTCTACATCTAATATATCTGACTTTGATTTCAACCAAAATATTGCTACTGTGTTTACCTTGTTGTCTTGGTCCTTTTGTGGATGAGTCTTCAAACATGCTTCCATTTTTGCCTTGACTAAGTTCTAGACACTGTTAAATGTGGATCTAGATACTGATCACAAAACCATTTAAACACCAAATTTCCCCTTTCTACTTTCCGACTTATATATTATTTTGCTATAACTACCTATTGTGTATCTACTAATCACCCATTGTTGGAACCATGGATCTTTATCCTCCTGAGTTGAGGTTCTATTTTTCAATGACACCAGAGTTGATAGAGTATAAATTCTGACTTTGTGTGTATATAACACTGACTTTGATTTTGCTTTCTGAAACTTTAGGTGTACACAAATTATGCCTGCATAGTTTGCATACCACAGGCAAAGGTCACTGAATAGAATACAGTTAATATAAATAATGGCAGCTAGTTTTTCCCAGTTTTATGATTAGTGATTAATTTTTAAATTATTTTCTGCACACTTACCGAAAGCATTATATGTGACTCATTAATTAGTGAACATTAGCATTTTGGACTATTAGGCCAAAAAGTTTCCGGACATTCATCATTTTATAGATGAGAACAATAAAGCCCATAGAGAGCTTTATACATGCATACATACATATAAGCAAAGCAGTTAAGATTAGATTCAGTCCAAAATGCGCAGAGTCTAAGACTATTATTGTTTTTGCTTTGGATTCATTTGCTTTAAGAAATGGCTATTTTAAGAAATGAAGATATCAACCTAAACTAGCAGTTGTTAATTCATATTATAAGGTCAATCATTAGAGGCATTTAAAATTTATATTTCTGTTATAACTGCACAGGTGAGGACCACAAACAATTATTACTTCCAGTCGCCCAGAGATACCTTTCATTTAGTGAGATCTAAGCTACTCCCTCACAGATGGCCATGTGATAACATTCCGTCAGATACAATTTTCCCTAACTTCAACATGTGCCTCTGCCTTTATATAAAATGGTCCTCTTTCCACCAGCTTGTGATTATTCTCCTTTGAAAGTGAAAGTTGCTCAGTCCTATCCAACTCTTTGCTCCCCAAGGACTATACAGTCCATGGAATTCTCCAGGCCAGAATACTGGAGTGGGTAGCCTTTCCCTTCTCCAGGGGATCTTCCCGACCCAGGAATCAAAGCGGGGTCTCCTGCATTGCAGGTGGATTCTTTATCAACTGAGCTATCAGGGGAGCCCAGAGAATCCTCCTTTAGTTCATTGTAAAAGTCATTTAGCTCTTATCCTATCATTCATTATCTCCTAGAGACAAGCCCAGTGGAACTGACTTTCATTCATCTTCACTTCATCTTCCTGGGATTAGACAAGCTCTGGTATTTTACTATTAGCTATTTTTAATATTAGAGGTAATACATTAATAATGTCATATGTTTTCTTGTAATGAGGTATAACAATGATGGTTTTAACAGTTTTTACTTTCCTGAAAATATTAGTTAGGAAAGTTGGGCTTCTGGTTTGGAAGATTTATTTATTTATTTATTTATTTTTTAATCATAGCAATATTTTTTTTTTTTGGCACTTGAAAACTTAACTTTATTTTTTTTAAACTTTACATAATTGTATTAGTTTTGCCAAATATCAAAATGAATCCACCACAGGTATACATGTGTTCCCTATCCTGAACCCTCCTCCCTATAAATGCTGGAGAGAGTGTGGAGAAAAGGGAACCCTCTTACACTGTTGGTGGGAATGCAAACTAGTACAGCCACTATGGAGAACAGTGTGGAGATTCCTTAAAAAACTGGAAATAGAACTGCCTTATGATCCAGCAATCCCACTGCTGGGCATACACACTGAGGAAACCAGAAGGGATAGAGACATGTGTACCCCAGTGTTCATCGCAGCACTGTTTATAATAGCCAGGACATGGAAGCAACCTAGATGTCCATCAGCAGATGAATGGATAAGAAAGCGGTAGTACATATACACAATGGAGTATTACTCAGCCATTAAAAAGAATACATTTGAATCAGTTCTAATGAGGTGGATGAAACTGGAGCCTATTATACAGAGTGAAGTAAGCCAGAAAGAAAAACACCAATACAGTATACTAATGCATATATATGGAATTTAGAAAGATGGTAACAATAGCCCTGTGTACAAGACAGCAAAAGGAAGATTTATTTTTGATTTGAAAGTTAATGCCAAACTTTTTCCGATTTCTTTTTGTTAACCCACCTAATAATAACCCAACTTCATTAATGTAGTCTCCTTTCCCTCATGTGGTATGCAACTGAAGCATTTTTGAGACCACTATCATAGATTTTTTTTTTTTACAAGAAGTAGTGCTTCTATACAAGGCAAATATAAATATGCTTATTTTAGGAAAAAACTCCAATTTACTCTATATGGTAAGTAGATAATAAATGTGCATTTTAGTTAAAATTGTTTGGTTTGGTTCAGTTCAGTAGCTCAGTTGTGGCTCTTTGTAACTCCGTGGACTGCATTACAATTGTTACCATATAGAAAATTTCTAAAGAGACTATTTTATGTGCTTTTCTAATGATTTGATAGACTCAACCAAAGTTTCTGAAATTCTACAGTGGTAAATAGAAAATGCAGATCCTCATCTTCAGGTATACGAAAATACACTTAAATGAGATAAAAGCAATATTTTGAAGTGTCATCTAAACATGAGTTGGAATAAAGATATGCAATAATTAAGCAAATGTTAATTCAGCCTCCTATTCTTCATATTTGAGTATGATAATTGATGTCTTACTGCACAATGACTATTTCTTATATAGGATAAATATTAGGCTGTGGGGGTTAAACTAACTGAAATAGGGAAATCTTTTTGAACACCGAGTTTGGAAACAATATGTCTTACTTTTTAGGTAAATTAATCTGCTGGGAATAAGTATACATTGACATTTCTGGAAAGGCTTAAAGTGATGGCTATTGTTCAGAAATGTTTTCATAATAAGAGAGAGACCTTCACATCCAAGAAGATGAGTTGGCCACTTTTCCAGATTTCTCTTCCTAAATATTGCTAAAAACTCTTAAATTGTATATAAAACAAACATAAGAATAAACTTGAAGGCAGAGAAAAGGTGAATTAGTTAGGGACCTTGAGATTCAAACAACAACATGACAGTGAAGTCCTTTGGTTATCTTTTTACCTTATATAATCCAGACTGGGTGCTGGGAAAGTCAAAAACTCAGAAATGCAAACAGCCAAAAACAAACAAACAAATCCTCAGTCCTCCAAAAAATCTGATTTCTCTAGCCAGATGACCTTAAAAAATTATACTAGCAATTAAGTCGGAGAAGGCAATGGCACCCCACTCCAGTACTCTTGCCTGGAAAATCCCATGGACGGAGGATCCTGGCAGGCTGTAGTCCTTGGGGTCGCTAAGAGTCGGACACGACTGAACGACTTCACTTTCACTTTTCACTTTCATGCACTGGAGAAGGAAATGGCAACCCACTCCAGTGTTCTTGCCTGGAGAATCCCAGGGATGGGGGAGCCTGGTGGGCTGCCGTCTATGGGGTCGCACAGAGTCGGACACGACTGAAGCGACTTAGCAGCAGCAGCAATCAAGTATGCTACTGCAGCCAAACTCCATGAGGTTGAAGGAAGGAAACTGTAGTACAAACGACCTTTCTCAGCAAAAACAAGTGGAGAAACTCTTCTTCCACCCTTACTTGAAAATACTGTCCTTTTCTCATGTTTTTAATTCCATTGCTACAGGCTGAATGATCATATATGTGTGGACTTATTTCCAGGCTTTCTGCTCTATCCCATTGATCTATGTGATTCTGTGCCAGCACTGTACTGTTTCAGTTACTATAGCTTTGTGTCAGAGGTCGAAACCAGGAGCAAAATATCTCCAGCTTTGTTCTTGCTTAAAATTATTTTGTCTGTATGAGGTCTTTCTGGGTTTCATACAGGTTTTAGAATTATTTGGTCTAATTCTAGGAAATATATCATTTGCACTTTGATAGGGATTGCACTGAATGTGGATACATAACATAGCATTCATAAGAATTGCCGCAACACAGCTTCCTTCTTCATGGTCATCCATTTTTCTACCTACATTTTCCTCTCCAGAAAACTTTCAAAACCTGAGGTTTACAAGTCTCTCTCATTTTCTTGTCGATGAAGGATTATACTTAAAAATATATAAACTACTATTTATATGAAATCTCATATAAAGAGGTAAAAAAGCTTATCCTGTTTATGATAAATCAACATTCTAAGTCTTAGTGTTCTTTATGAAATACAAGTTCAAATTACACTTAATATTATCATTTGCAAGATTAAATGCTATATGTGTAAGGAAATTTGTCTATATGGTCTAAAATTGTCTATATGGAAGGGTTCAATAAATATTAACTATTATAGAAAATAGGTCTTATCCAGATATTTAACGAATTGGTAAGTCATTTGAAAATTTATCAAATAAATATATTCATTTAGATTTCGTAGTAGATCATTTGCTTATTTACTTCACTTAAAAATGTAGATATTAATTATCACAGATTTTGTTTCAATCATTTGCTACTGAAACATTAACTAAATGCAAGAATGTCCTGTTTTTAGTCTCAATACAATTTCCTGGAACTTGCCAAAATAGCATTTGTCATTTCCCATCCCTCCAAGTTTGAAAGGAATATACATTAATACATAAATAAAATTTGTGTAGTTCTTCTCGTTAAATTTTTCATGAGTTAATCAGTTTAAAGGGAAAGTGTGCAGATCATATCACTTGATATTTAAAAATTAATAACTACAAACTGAATTTTGAAAGACAGTCATAATTTAGTGTTATACTTGAATAAATTATACAGTATTCAAGGACAGTTTATCATTTTAAAAATTAGGCAACTCAGTTTCCCCTTAGGAAAAAAAAAGGTTGATTTTCTGTTTACTGAGATTAATTAAAGTGCAAAGGTATAATCTTGTCACTCTCTGCAAGGCAAGAAGTTACTTTAATTCTGAGTCTATAGTAGTCATGTCAAAGCAATAAGAGTAATTATTGTGTTTAGTAATAAATAGATTCTGGAGTATAAGTCTTTAATAGATGAGAATGTGTTTTGTTTTAATCTGTATCCATAATGATGAAAGAGTTTAGGCACACAGGGGGCACTCTATATATGAGTACTAGCATAACACTTTTACTATTATTCATGGTCAACTGTCAGTCAAGTGAATTTTTGGAAAATGTGTCCTACATAAAGCAATAACACTAAGATGCTACATTTATATATAAATATAGTTCTAAGGTAAAACTTTAAAACTATACTGTTTTGTTGTTTTAGTCACTAAGTCATCTCTGATTCTTTGTGACCCTATGGACTGTAGCCTGCCAGCTCCTCTGTCCACGAATTTCCCAGGCACAAGTACTGCCGTGAATTACCATTTCCTTCTCCAGGGGATCTCCCCAACCCAGGGATTGAACCCATGTCTCTTGTACTGACGGGTGGATTCTTTACCACTGATCCACCAGAGAAGCCTACACATATGACAATATTTGGTTTTGAAATGGAGGTAGTAGATACTTTTCATCATATATTTCTGTTTTTAAAGTAACAATTATTTATTGAGTACATATTACATGACTCACAGTACCTAGCAAAGGTAGCACACAAAACAGTAACAGTCATCTTTCCTCTACTGAAAAAGACTACTGCTTCATTAGTGAAATGTGGGCTTGGTCATTAGAAAAATGTCTAAGCATCCAAAAATTTGGTTAAATAAAATAATTTCATTAAATGAATTTGTTGACTATAAAAAATAATCTTGTGGGTATGTGTGTGTGCTCAGTTATGTTTGATTTTGCTACCTGCCAGGCTTCTCTGTCCATGAGACTTTCCAGGCAAGAATATTGGAATTGCCTTTTTTTCCTCCAGGGGCTCTTACTGACCCAGAGATCAAACCCACAATCTCCTGAATTGACAGATGGATTCTTTACCACTGATCCACTTGGGAAGCTCCCAAATAAAATCATCTTACATAAAAATATTTAATGTCATGGGACATATTTACGACAAGTATAGGTCATCAAACAATACATTGGCATTTTTGCTGAAAGAAAAAGAAAAACAAAATAGTCACTGAAATGTTAGTAGTTTTACCTTTTGTAGGAAGTACTTGTTTTCATTTTAAAATGTTTCTATGTTTCATTAATGCTGTAATTAATTTAAAAATAGAGTGCAGTTAAAAAATAGTATTCAAACAACGGATTCTAGATTTAATTGATGAAATGAGTAGAGTAAGGTTAATACAACTAAATTGTTGAGGCTAATAACAGTCATTAGCATTAATTTGGAAGCAAATCATGTTTTATTTGAGACAAGTATTCTGCACTGCTAAGCACACTCACAAAATATGTCTTTGAATATAGAATTCTGATAATTATAGAATGGCATGACTACTTTCATGCAAACATCTTGATGTGGAAACACTTTGATAAGACATAAGAAGTCATTTCTATTGAATTTCATTTTTTAAATATAAGGAATGTACAAAACAGACATTCACACTACATCTATGACTAACACCTAAATTATCGATTACCATGCCTACCTGTTAGTAGTGAGGAGAGCTCAGAAATAGAATGCACTAGACATGGATGATAGATCAGAAAAGAAATAAGAATTGAGCATTTATGTTAAAAACAACAACAACAACAACATTGCTTTGATAGAAGAAGAAATGCATCTTAATCTTCCAATGTTAGAGTCCATGATGGAACAACCAGGACCGGGCTTCCTGCTTTAAGCCACCAGAAAAAAATATACAAAATATATGAAACTGTCTTAGAATTCTGGACAGCACATAATTCTGGTTCTATGTCCATTAGAGATGGTTGACAAACAAAAGTAACTTTAAAAAGGCCTGGGTTTCTCACTAAAGGTATATTCTAGCTGCAGAACAGGGAGTACGGTCACCAGCAGGATATGATTATATTGCCAATTAGGGAATCAGAGAACAGAATCAATGAGACTGTGGGAGATGGAAGTTGCAGACTTCCAAGTTACAGGAAAAGGGTTCAAAATTTGAAAAGGGTGATCTCTCAAATCTTTGCTAAATACATAGCAGTATATATAGAATGAAACACTATGAATAGAGCAAAGTGCAACCTGGCAACAGTGAAACTGAACAGTTTCCAAACCTTCCCCAGGGCTAGGAATCATCTGACAGTAAAGAGATGAAAAATGTCCCACTGTGAAAAACTAATCATAAGAAAGTAAAGTTGCTATCTTTCTATCCAAAAAAAGAATACATTTTATAATGGTGAACGTATAAATTTGGTATGAAGATGTAAAAATGAATCATGTCAAAGTGCCGTGTGTGTGCGTGTCTGTGTTAAGAACACATGAAATCTACCTCTAAACAAAATTTTAAATACATAATACAGGATTATTAACCTTAATGTTGGGTTGGCCAAGAAGTTTGTTTGAGATCTTATGGAAAAACCCAAATGAACTTTTTGGTAACCCAATATATGTAATATTATGGGAATTCCCATTCAATAAAGGTTTAGAAGAGTCAGTTCAGATTTGTACAAAATGCTTTCATTCACTTATCTAATGGTTTGATTACATGAGAAAACAGTTGTCTGTTTTAGTGTAGCAATTCTAAATTATATATATAGTCATAAATTCAACAACAAAATCATTCATGGAATAATTATAATCATTTCACAAAACATGATAAATTTGTACTACATTAAATAAATAATTAAAAATTCATATTTGTGAAATTTGTTATGGTTTGTGATTATAACAACAGTATATGACATGGACATTGTCATTTTTAATAGATAAAATTATTCTCCTTACAACTTTCATTCATCTTTGTTTCAAAACATCTTTATCAAAGAAAATGTTCAGATGCAATATATTTAAATTACTGATCAAGATATTTATTTTCAAACTGATATATTACTGCTGCCACTCCTGCTGCTAAGTCGCTTCAGTCATGTCCGACTCTGTGTGACTCCATAGACGGCAGCCCACTAGGCTCCCCTGTACCTGGGATTCTCCAGGCAAGAACACTGGAGTGGGTTGCCATTTCTTTCTCCAATGCACGAAAGTGAAAAGTGAAATTGAAGTCGCTCAGTCGTGTCTGACTCTTCGCGACCCCATAGACTGCAGCCTACCAGGCTCCTCCGTCCATGGGATTTTCCAGGCAGGAGTACTGGAGTGGGGTGCCATTGCCTTCTCTGTGAAATATTACTATTGTCAGTATAATCAAGTCTCACAAATTTCTTAATTAGATACAATGTTATAGATATTCTTATTTTGGTTAAGAAAGTGCTGCTGCTGCTGCTGCTGCTAAGTTGCTTCAGTCGTGTCCAACTCTGTGTGACCCCGAAGACGGCCTCCTACCAGGCTCCTCTGTCCCTGGGATTCTCCAGGCAAGAACAAGTAGTTCTACAGTAATGATCTAGTTGTTGCTTTCTTTAATGCATTTCTCATGTCCTAAGTACTTTTTTCTCATGAAGCTTCTCTCTTCCAACATTTAAGAAAAATTTTGTTCTGTTGGGTATCTTTTTAAGCAGTGTAAAAGCTAATACTCACTGTAGTTTTAGTGACAAATTTTTTATGTAAATAAACATTACAAATACAGGCTATGAAAGGTATACTTGTCCCCCCTAACTAAAACAGTTTTATAAATATTGGTACTTTGGTTCCTATGCAACCAATACTTCTGACTTCTGTGTAGATAGACTGGATGACCATTTGATATCATTCTAGTCATTTTATTTTAATATATGTTATAATTCTCTGCAGTTAATTACTGTGAATAATTTATTCATGTTAACATTTTAAAAGGCTAAGGATTTACTCTATTACATTATAGAGTCATTTTTATAAATCACACAAGCTGTAGAAAGTCTATAGGATTAGGGAGTTTAAGGATGAACAGGAGAAAATAACTCTTTCAATGTAAGCCACTGATGTGGATTATTATATATATTGCAATTCATCTATATAAATTTTATTGAAGTAACCCTAGGAGTGAATCAAGATGAGAAAAACAGCAAAAGCAAAGCAAAAAGAAAAAAGAAAAAAGTCTATCACTCTATGTTAGAGGCCTTGTTTTCCAATACAAATAAAGACAAATTCTACTTTGTGTTTTTGTTAAGCAGGAAGCCCAAACAGTGAAGATACAATGCTACTGAATATAAAATTTTAATATTGATAGCCTACCAAAAAAATTAGCATCCAAAGATACTTTTGCTTGACAAAGTAGAGGACTCTTTTAACCACCAACAAATTTTCTACCCACCAAAAAATTGTTACTATTTTATATCAAGTTCTCATACAAGCTACTGATATCAGGTTCATTTCTATATCATAAACTTTACTGTTCTGGGACATGGTCTATGACTTTATGGGAACCATCAAATTAGTACCCATAAGTGCTGAGGCTACATTTTTCCCTTGGTCTGTTTGAAAAAGGACATCAGTTGCATTCCATAAACTTGTTCATAGAAAAATAAAATCTGTATTTAAAAAGGTATCACATAACTGACTTGTTATCCATTTAATTCACTTTATCATGATTCTATTTTCATTCATTTAATAAGTATTAGTTATTTTTTTCCAATGACAAATGTAGTGTCCTGTTTTATGAAAAGCAATGGACAAATGCTTTAGAACTGGACTGAAAGGAATTTTAGCAGTTAAAAATATAATAATGAAAAGAATATTATTAAAGTAAGAGCAGCATGGCAATTATTTGTAATCATGGTTTATTTAGCACTGTAATTATGCTTGGTGCACTGGAATCTCCAGTTTCTGGTAGTTTGTGACTTATGCTCAACTCCCTCAGAGACATTGCCCCCAGAATTGTACAGATTTTAAAAATAATAAATTTATATCACCAGTTCCAATAAAATACATACATTTTAAATGCCGAATTTTCTCAGAATGCCCCATGCATTCTAGTGCAATTAATCTGATATTTCTTAGCTTGGGCAGGGATTACACAGAGCAGCAAAGGAGAAAATACCGGTGAAGTTAGTACTATGACCAAAACATAGAAAGTATTCAATAGGTAAATTGTATTATCATTGTCATTATTATTTTTCTCTCCAAACAATTAAAAACTAACCTACTCTTGATTTTTCAAATATTGTAATATATTATCTTAAAGATCATTTTTTTTTTTTAATATCACACAGGTGTGGCATTACAAGCCTAGGAACATAGCTAGTATTCAATAAACATGTCAAAAACTGGACTCAAGTTCCCTTTCAGCTTTAAACTATTGTGAATCTCTGGGTGGTATTGAAGTGGTGACTTGTTATCTATATTCTGAAAGCAAGTCATTTGGAGCAGCATAGCTCAGTTTAACATCAAAGATACCTGATTGAATTGAATCAGTTGTTTATTGACAGTAGGGTAGGTATTGTTTACTGGTGTTCAGAGGTTAGCTTTTGCCTTTTGCAAGGCTCTAAAGAAATCCAGCATCTTCGATGAAATAGGATCAGACTTCTTTGGGAAACTAAAGCTATAAAACAGGTATCAATTCAATTCAGTCGTGCAGTTGTGTCAGACTCTTTGTGACCCCATGGACTTCAGCACACCAGACTTCCATGTCTATCACCAGTCTTCAGTTCAGTTCAGTCACTCAGTCGTGTTGACTCTGCAACCCCATGAATCGCAGCACGCCAGGCCTCCCTGTCCATCACCAACTCCCGGACTTCACTCAAACTCACGTCCATCGAGTCAGTGATGCCATGCAGCCATCTCATCCTCTGTTGTCCCCTTCTCCTCCTGCCCCCAATCCCTCCCAGCATCAGTCTTTTCCAATGAGTCAACTCTTCACATGAGGTGGCCAAAGTACTGGAGTTTCAGCTTTAGCATCATTCCTTCCAAAGAAATCCCAGGACTGATCTCCTTTAGGATGGACTGGTTGGATCTCCTTGCAGTCCAAGGGACTCTCAAGAGTGTTCTCTAACACCACAGTTCAAAAGCATCAATTCTTTGGCGCTCAGCTTTCTTCACAGTCCAACTCTCACATCCATACATGACCACTGGAAAAACCATAGCCTTGACTAGAGGGACCTTGGTTGGCAAAGAAATATCTCTGCTTTTGAATATGCTGTCTAGGTTGGTCATAACTTTCCTTCCAAGGTGTAAGTGTCTTTTAATATCATGGCTGCAATCACCATCTGCAGTGATTTTGGAGCCCCAAAAAATAAAATCTGACACTGTTTCCACTCTTTCCCCATCTTTTTCCCATGAAGAGATGGGACCAGATGCCATGATCTTCGTTTTCTGAATGTTGAGCTTTAAGCCAACTTTTTCACTCTCCTCTTTCACTTTCATCAAGAGGCTTTTTAGTTCCTCTTCACTTTCTGCCGTATTCAAACTCATGTCCATAGTGTAGGTGAGGCCATCCAACCATCTCATCCTCTGGCGTCCCTTTCTCCTCCTGCCTTCAATCTTTCCCAGCATCAGGGTCTTTTCAAATGAATCAGTTCTTTGCATCAGGTGGCCAAAGTATTAGAGTTTCAGCTTCAACATCAGTCCTTCCAATGAATATTCAGGACTGATTTCCTTAAGGATGAACTGGTTGTATCTCCTTGCAGTCCAGGGGACTCTCAAGAATCTTCTCCAACACCATAGTTCAAAAGCATCAATTCTTCAGTGCTAAGCTTTCTTTATAGTCCCACTCTCACATCCATACATGACGACTGGAAAAACGATAGCTTTGACTAGATGGACCTTTATTGGCAAAGTAATGTTTTTGTTTTTTAATATGCTGTCTGGGTTGGTCATGGCTTTTCTTCCAATGAACAAGCATCTTTTAATTTCACAGTTTCAGTCACCATCTGCAGTGATTTTGAAGCCTAAAAAAATAGAGTCTGTCACTGTTTCCATTGTTTCCCCATCTATTTGCCATGAAATGATGGGACCAGATGTCATGATCTTAGTTTTCTGAATGTTGAGCTTTAAGCCAACTTTTTCACTCTTCTCTTTCACTTTCATCAAGAGGCTCTTTTCCAATTCTTCCTCACTTTCTGCCATAAGGGTGGTGTTATTTGCATATCTAAGGTTATTGATATTTCTCCCAGCAATCTTCATTCCAGTTTGTGTTTCATCCAGCCCAGCATTTTGCATAATGTACTCTGCATATAAGTTAAATAAACAGGATGACAATATACAGTCTTGACATACTCCTTTCCTAATTTGGAACCAGTCTGTTCAGTTCTGTTCCATTTCCAGTTCTAACTGTTGCTTCCTGACCTGCACACATATTTCTCAGGAGGCAGGTCAGGTGGTCTGGTATTCCCATCTCTTTAAGAATTTTCCACAGTTTGTTGTGATCCACACAAAGGCTTTGGCATAGTCAATTAAGCAGAAGTAGATGTTTTTCTCGAACTCCTTTGCTTTTTCTATGATCCAACGGATGTTGGCAATTTGATCTCTTTTCTAAGTCCAGCTTGAACATCTGAAAATTCACATTTCACATATTGTTGAAGTCTGGCTTAGAGAATTTTGAGCATCACTTTGCTAGTTTGTGAGATAGATACCACAGAAAGAAATCTCAATCTAAGATTAAAAGGGGACAATTTCTTTAAAAGCACTTTAAATGACATCTGGAGAACCTTACCAGATGCCATCGGATATTTATTTCTTTTGGCTCTACATAGGGGAAACTATGTAGGAGCTATGTATTATACCATAGTTATTTTTTAGGGCTTTTGGTCTTTGCAGACTCCATTTTCCTATGCTTCTGATTTTCATTTGATGATTTCAGTATGCTTTTATGTCTCCCTGAACATGTTTCTTGTTTGTTTAGAATGTATCTCTTTCAAAGATGATCAGTATAAATCTGATCCTGCCCTAAGACTCTGAATCTTTCTTCAGAGATTAATTTCATAGCATTATCTTGTTTTGAAATTGAGTAACATTTAATTCTGATTATCCCTACGCTGTTTTTCAATTGAAGGATCTAAACTATATCATTCAATAAGAATTTAGATCTGAAGCAATTTTTAAAATTTTGTTTCTGGCTTACTTCACTCTGTATAATAAATAGGCTCCAGTTTCATCCACCTCATTAGAACTGATTCAAATGTATTCTTTTTAATGTCTGAGTAATACTCCATTTGTGTATATATACCACCGCTTTCTTATCCATTCATCTGCTGATGGACATCTAGGTTGCTTCCATGTCCTGGCTATTATAAACAGTGCTGCGATGAACATTGGGGTACACATGTCTATTTCAGCTCTGGTTTCCTCAGTGTGTATGCCCAGCAGTGGGATTGCTGGGTCATAAGGCAGTTCTATTTCCAGTTTTTTAAGGAATCTCCACACTGTTCTCCACGTGGCTGTACTAGTTTGCATTCCCACCAACAGTGTAAGAGGGTTCCCTGTTCTCCACACCCTCTCCAGCATTTATTCGTTGTAGACTTTTGGATTGCAGTCACTCTGACTGGCATGAAATGGTACCTCATAGTGGTTTTGATTTGCATTTCTCTGATAATGAGTGATGTTGAGCATCTTTTCATGTGTTTGTTAGCCATCTGTTTGTCTTCCTTGGAGAAATGTCTGTTTAGTTCTTTAACCCATTTTTTGTTTGGGTTGTTTATTTTTCTGGAATTGAGCTGTAGGAGTTGCTTGTATATTTTTGAGATTTGTCCTTTGTCCATTGCTTCATTTGCTATTATTTTCTACCATTCTGAAGGCTGTCTTTTCACCTTGCTTATAGTTTCCTTTGTTGTGCAGAAGCTTTTAATTTTAATTAGGTCCCATTTGTTTATTTTTGCTTTTATTTCCAGTATTCTGGGAGGAGTGAAGTAAGCCAGAAAGAAAAACACCAATACAGTATACTAATGGAATTTAGAAAGATGGTAATGATAACCCTGTATGCGAGAGAGCAAAAGAGACACAGATGTATAGAATAGTCTTTTGGACTCTGTGGGAGAGGGAGAGGGTGGGATGATTTGGGAGAATGGCATTGAAACATGTAAAATATCATATAAGAAACGAATTGCCAGTCCAGGTTCGATGTAGGATACAGGATGCTCAGGGCTCGTGCACTGGGATGACCCAGAGGGATGGTATGGGGAGGGAGGTGGGAGGGGGTTCAGAATGGGGAACACATGTACACCCATGGCGGATTCATGTTGATGTATGGCAAAACCAATACAATATTTTAAAGTAATTAGCCTCCAATTAAAATAAATTTAAATTAAAAAAATAAAAATAAAGTAAATGTTTAAAAAAATAAAATTTTGTTTCCAAAGAGTTGTCTAATTTTTACATTAAATTTTGTTTTGTATTTCTAAGTTCTTATGCATCTGCTGCTGCTGCTGCTGCTAAGTCACCTCAGTCGTGTCCGACTCTGTGCGACCCCACAGACCACAGCCCATCAGGCTCCCTCGTCCCTGGGATTCTCCAGGCAAGAACACTGGAGTGGGTTGCCATTTCCTTCTCCAAAGCATGAAAGTGAAAAGTGATGGTGAAGTCGCTCTTAGCGACCCCATGGACTGCAACCCACCAGGCTCCTCCATCCATTGGATTTTCCAGGCAAGAGTACTGGAGTGGGGTGCCATTGCCTTCTCCGTCTTATGCATCTGCCTACATCTTATTCTTGCCATAAACATTGCAAAAATTTATTTTATATTTCAATTTATTCTATAAACAACTACTAATTGATGAATCACATATTATTTACTAGATCAATCTATGCATTTCATTCATATTCAGTTTAACCTAATGATGGCTCCTACATAACTGGCATAGTTCCTAAAATCAGAGGTCTGTGGGGTTGAGAGGAGGGGACTCCATATACAGAGGCTAGTCATTATTGACATGAAATAATCTTACTCATGTCATGTGTAAGATTACACATGATATCTTACACATGTCATGTTGTTTTTGGATTTTTGTTCTGTTTCTCTCTTTCCTCCTTCTTCTTTTTATTTTTATTTTTTGTATAATCAAGGAGACCAGGTGACCAGTTTGACCAGCACAATCCATTTTACAAGAGTTGTCTGGAATAATTATTACCACTGTTTTCATTCTCAAAAGTATGTTTATTTGGATGATAAATTGTATAATAATTCACAGAGCACTCAAGGGTGGCAAATTTCTCTGAACTTGTTGGATCAACCACACATCTTGTGTTCTGCAGAGTCATCTAGAAACATGCTTTCTATGAATTAGGGGCTTTATTCTCTGTCAACCACTCTCTTGATTATAATGTATTATGTGCAACCATAAACCCAAAGGTGAATATGAATTGAAATTGAAGGATAATATAAAATACTTGGCAGTCACACATTTCATATTGAGTTTCTATTTTCAGGGAAAACTACTATTACATAATTTCATTATAATTGATTTAGAGAAGAAATTGGCAATAGAATAAATAAAAGAAGAAATGTGAGAGTATTCCTTTTTGATTTAAAAAGTAAACTAACTTTTTATTAACAAGTGGAGGGAGAAATGAGAATTTGATCTACGTATTAGATTTCTCTAAAGAACGAACCCATTAGTTAATGCCTATCTTCTAAAAATGAAGGAAATATCTTTCTTCATCACACTTAAGATTAGAAGTTTCCAAGTCAGTGCTTTAAAGATTGAACTGGTTTTCAAAAACTTTCAG
This sequence comes from Bubalus bubalis, assembly GCF_019923935.1. Classification (NCBI taxonomy): domain Eukaryota; kingdom Metazoa; phylum Chordata; class Mammalia; order Artiodactyla; family Bovidae; genus Bubalus; species Bubalus bubalis. The sequence continues at coordinate 17,234,473 of NC_059168.1, read as the reverse complement.
AGATATAAACTAATAGGATTTTATTCTCAATAATATTATAAACTAGTAATTTTAATAAAGTTTTATGTCCTTGCTTTTTTCTAACTAAATTTATACTTATTCTTTTAAAACTTTAACAAATTGATTAACATTCTATAAAATTATTACTCTTAGATGATATAATTTCATGTAAAATTAATAGCCTATAAAGAAAATTCAGTTTAATTAACTGATTCTACTGTTGTTAAAGAATAAAGTATTCTAAAATTTTTTCTCTAATTAATTGCTTTTACTTAAAAACTCTTTTGTCATATTAGCAACTTAAAAGTATTTATTTGCTGGATTGAAGAGCATCATTCTTACCCCTTTAAAACATAAATACTATTTTTTATTATATGAGTTAATTTTTCTTCTGCTATACATAAGCTTCAGCTTCTTTGAGTTTCTTAAAAGTACTTTCTTTAAAGTATTTTGCTTCAAGTCCCTTATTTTATTTCTTCCTGAATCAGCTCTTCAGTAAACTGAGTCATACCCATGCTATATAACATAAAGTACCTTTTGATGCTCTTTAGTGAAATTAGCATATTATATTCCAATAAATATACAAACTTTCCTACTAAATTTTAATTGTTTTTTGTTGTTCATTTTATTTTTGTTTGGTCACTAAGTTGTGTCCAACTTTTTATGACCCCTTGGACTGCAGCACACCAGTGGAGGTTTTCTGTCCTCCACTAACTACCTGGAGTTTCCCCAGATTCATGTTCATTGAATTGGTGATGCTATCCAACAATCTTATCCTCTGCTGCTCTTTTTTTCTTTTTCTTCATTCTTTCCCAGCATCAGGGCCTTTTCCAATTAGTTGGTCCTATCATCAGCTAGCCAAAGTATTGGAGCTTCAGCTTGAGTATCAGTCCTTCCAACAAATATCGAGGGTGATTTCCTTTAGGACTGACTGGTTTGATCACCTTGCAGTCCAAGGGACTCTCAACAGTCTTCTCCAACACCACAATCCAAAAGCATCGATTCTTTGTTGTTCAGCCTTCTTTAAGGTCCAAGTCTCACATCTGTTCATGACTACTGAAAAAAATCATAGCTTTGACTATACAAAATTTTGTCAGCAAAGTGATGTCTTTGCTTTTTAATACATTGTATAGGTTTGTCATATCTTTCCTTAAAAGGAGCAAGCATCTTTTGATTTCAAGTTTCAGTCACCAGCCAGTGATTTTGGAGCCCAAGAAAATAAAATCTGCCACTGCTTCCACTTTTTCCCCTTCTGTTTGCATGAAGTTTGGGACCAGATGCCTTGATCTTAGTTTTTTTGAATGTTAAGTTTCAAATCAGCTTTTTCATCTCCTCCTTCACTTTCATCAAGAGCCTCTTTAGTTTCTCTTTACTTTCTGCCATTAGAGTGGTATCATGTGCGTATCTGAAGTTGATATTTCTACCAGCAAAGTTGATTCCAACTTGTGATTCATCCAGCCCTCGATTTTGCATGATGAACTCTGCATAGAAGTTAAATAACAGGGTGACAATGTACAGCCTCGTACTCCTTTCCCAATTCTGAACTAGTTCATTTTTCCATGTCCAGTTCTAACTGTTTGCTTCTTGACCTGCATACAGGTTTGTCAGGAGTCAGGTCAGGTGGTCACGTATTCCCATCTCTTTAAGAATTTTCCAATTTGTTGTGATCCACAGAGTCAAAGGCTTTAGCATAGTTAATGAAGCAGAAGTAGATATTTTTGTAAATTCCCTTGCATTTTCTATGATCCAGCAGATGTTTGCAATTTAATATCTGGGTTCTTCTCCCTTTTCTAGCCAAGCTTATACATCTGGAAGTTCTTGGTTCATGTATTGCTGAAGCCTAGTTGAAAAATCTTGAGCATAACCTTACTAGCATGTGAAATAAGTGCATTGTCCAGTAGTTTGAACATTCTTTGGCACTGTTTTTCTTTCAGATAGGAATGAAAACTGAACTTTTCCAATCTGGTGACCACTCCTGAGTTTTCCAAATATGCTGACATACGGAATGCAGCACTATAACAGCATCATCTTTTAGGCTTTGAAATAGTTCAGCTGGAATTCCATTACCTCCTCTAGCTTTATTTGCCCTAATACTTCCTAAGACCCACTTGATTTCCCTCTCAAGGATGTCTGGCTCTGTGTGAGTGACCACATCATCATGATTGTCTCTGTCATTATTGCCACCTCTTCTTAATGTCTTCGGCTTCTGTCAGCTCTTTACAGTTCCTGTCCTTTATTGTGTCTATTCTTGCATGAAATGTTCCCTTGATAACTCCAATTTTCTCGAGAAGATCTTTAGTCTTCCCCATTCTATTGTAATCCACTATTTCTTTTCATAGTTCATTTAAGAAGGCCTTCTTATCTTTCCTTGCTGTTCTCTGGAACTCTGCATTCAGTTGGGTATATATTTCCCTTACTTCCTTGCTTTTCCCTTTTTTCCTTCCTCAGCTATTTCTAAAACCTCCCCAGACAACCACGTTGCCTTCTTGTGTTTTTTTTCCTCACTCCCCTCTTTGGGAAGGTGTTGGTTACTGCCTCCTGTACCATGTTATGAAACTCCATCCACAGTTCTTCAGGCACTCTGTCTACCAGACACAATCCTTTGAATCTACTTGTCGCCCTCATCGTATAATCAGAAAGGATTTGATTTAGGTCATATTGGAAAAGCCTTGCAGTTTTCCCTACTTTCTTCAATTTAAGCCTGAAATTTGCAATAAGAAGGTCATGATCTGAGCCAGCATGGGAGCGGCTGTGGGGATGCCACACATCCAAGGGCAGAGAAGCCCCAGCAAGATGGTAAGTGCTGGAATGGGTAAATTTAACTCAGATGACCATTGTATCTACTACTGTGGGCAAGAATCCCTTAGCAGAAATGGAGTAGCCATCATAGTCAACAAAAGAGTTGTACTTAGATGCAGTATTTGGATGCAATCTCAAAAATGACAGAATGATCTCTTTTCATTTCCAAGGCAAGCCATTCAATATCACAGTAATCCAAGTCTATGCCCCAGCTGGTTCTGCTGAAGAAGCTGAAGTTGAATGTTTCTATGAAGACCTACAAGACCTTCTGGAACTAACACCTCCAAAAGATGTCCTTTTCATTATAGGGGACTAGAATGTAAAAGTAGGAAGTCAAGAAATACTTGGAGTAACAGGCAAATTTGGCCTCAGAGTACAGAATGAAGCAGGGCAAAGGCTAACAGAATTTTGCAAAGATAATACAGTGGTCATAGCAAACACCCTCTTCCAATAACACAGAAGACTCTACACATGAACATCACCAAATGGTCAATACCAAAATTAGATTGATTATATTCTTTGCAACCAAAGATGGAGAAGCTCTATACAGTCAGCAAAAACAAGATGGGGAGCTGACTGTGGCTCAGATCATAAACTCCAAGATTTCTGGGAGAAATATCAATAACCTCAGATATGCAGATGACACCACCCTTATGGCAGAAAGCAAAGAACTAAAGATCCTCTTGATTAAAGTGAAAGAGGATAGCGAAAAATTTGGCTTAAAACCCAACATTCAGAAAACTAAGTTTATGGCATCTCATCCCAACACTTCATGGCAAATAGATGGAGGAACAATAAAAACAGTGACAGACTTTATTTTGGGGCGCTCCAAAGTCACTGCAGATGGTGACTGAAGCCATGAAATTAAAAGATGCTTGCTCTTTGGGAGAAAATTTATGACCAACCTAGATGGCTTATTAAAAAGAAGAGACAATACTTTGCCCGTAAAGGTCCATCTAGTCAAAGCTATGGTTTTTCCACTAGTCATGCATGGATGTGAGAATTGGACTATAAAGGAAGCTGAACACTGAAGAATTGATACTTTTGAACTATGGTGTCAGAGAAGACTCTTGAGAGTCCCTTAGACTGCAAGGAGATCCAACCAGTCCATCCTAAAGGAAATCAGTCCTGAATATTCATTGGAAGGACTGATGTTGAAGCTGAAACTCTAATACTTTGGCCAACTGATGGAAAGAACTGAATCATTTGAAAAGACCCTGATGCTGGGAAAGACTGAAGGTGGAAAGAGAAGGGGACAACAGAGGATGAAATGGTTGGATGGCATCACCGACTTGATGGACATGAGTTTGAGTAAACTCCAGGAGTTGGTGATGGACAAAGATTCCTGGTTTGCCACAGACCGTGGGGTTGCAAAGTGTTGAACACAAGTGAGAGACTTAAGTTAACTGAAGTGATATACCCACAGTCAGGTCCAGATCTTGTTTTTGTGGATTGTTTAGAGCTTCTCCATTTTGGCTGCAAGAAATCTAATCAGTCTGGTTTTGGTATTGACTATCTGGTGATATCGATGTGTTGAATTGTCTTTTGGGTTGTTGGAAAAGGGTGTTTGCTATCACCAGTGTGTTCTCTTGACAAAACTCTGTTAGTCTTTTCCCTGCTTCATTCTATACTCCAATGCCAAACTTGCCTTTTACTGCAGGTATTTCTCAAATTTCTACCTTTGCATCTCAATCCCCTATGATGAAATGAACTTTTTTGTTTGTTTGTTAGTTCTAGATGCTGTTGTAGGTCTTCCTAGAGCCAGTCAACTTTAGCTTGTTGACATCAGTGTTTGGACATAGACATGAATTACTGTGATGATAAATGGTCTGCCTTGAAAATGAACCAGGATCATTCTGACATTTTTGAGATAGCACCCAATTACTGCATTTTAGATTATTTTGTTGACTATGAGGGCTACTCCATTCCTCTAAGGGTTTCTTGCCCACAGTAGTAGATAACAGGGTCTTCCACATTAAATTCACCCATTCCTGTCCATTTTATTTCATTGATTCCTAAGATGTCCATGTTCAACCTGCCATCTCTTGCAGGACCACATCAAATTTGCCTTGATTCATGGACCTAACATTCCAAGTTTCTATGCAGTATTGTTCTTTATAACATGGGTCTTTACTTTCACTACTAAACACATCCACAACTGAGCATCATTTATGCTTTGGCTCAGCTGCTTCATTCTTTCTGAAGTGATTGGTAATTGCTCTCTGATCTTTCCCAATAGCATACTGGACACTTTCTGACCTGGGAGGGGCTCATCTTCCATGTCGTATCTTTTTGCCTTTGCACGCTCTTCATGGGGTTCCTGTGGCAAGAATACTGGACTGGTTTGCCACTCCCTCCTTCTTGGACTCTTTTGTCAGCACTCTTCACTATGACCTGTTTGTCTTGGGTGACCCTGTATAGCATGGCTCATAGCTTCATTGAGCTATGCAAGCCCCTTCACCACGACAAAGCCTGCCATCTTTCCAATACCATGGAAGGGTATTTGAACATAGGGTTGTTATTTTAATATATCCTACCAGGGACCAAACTGACTGATATTTGGTTGTGACTGGGGCTTCCAGGATGTCTCTAGTGGTAAACAGCCCGCTTGCCAATGCAAGAGACATAAGAGATGTGGGTTCCTTTCCAGTGATGGGAAGATCCCCTGGCAGAGGACATGGCAAACCCACTCCAGTATTCCTGCCAAGAAAATCCCATGGACAGAGGAGCTTGGTGGGCTACAGTTCATAGCATTGTGAAGAGTCAGACACAACTGAGGTGACTTAGCATGCACAAGCCCAAAAGTATATAGTCTAGAATCTCATAATTAAACTATTGGTGGAAATTCTTCTAAGGATTCTTTTTTGACAAATTTACTGACAAATAAGCACTTTGAATTATCCATAATGTTGCTTACAGATATAATATTCTACCTTATTTTATTGATAGATATGACTTACTTTTAGAACATCATAAGCTAATTCACTACTTTTGAATTTATAACACTTTATTTAATACACAAGTTGAGCAGCATTGATTTATTTTTTTCCCCTGGTATTGGAATGATGGCCTCCTTGTGCTTTGTAAAATTGAATTTTTTTTGTTTTTCTAAATTACATAAAATTAAATTTAATTATTATCTTTCTGATTAAGAGATCCATCTCATCCTGAATGAAATTAAAACGACAATTTATAAAGGGGATCATAAAAGCAGACAGTACATTCTTTGTGTTGTTGTTGTTGTTGTTGTTTTGAGTGAATACATCTTCTATGCATTTGTTGCTTCTAATCAAACAACTAGCTCACAAGTACAACTACATAGAACAGATGGCAAAACCTTTGCACATTAGACTTTATATCTGAAAAGGAGACACTTTATTTTAAAATTGCCACTTGGGAGCATAAAATGCTCTCATGAGAAAAACACATTTTACACTTTAAAGGCAGTCCATAAAGTAAAGGCAGATGTTTAAACGACTTCTTAATTAACACAAAGAAAACATTTACTACACCGTGGGGATGCAGCGCTGCAACTGATGAACCCTTTAAAATAGCCTGGGACATGTTATATGTAAAGCAATTCTGAACATTTTATCTTTTAGGATTTTTTGGTATTTTGTTAAAAAAAAAAAAGTGATTATTATTTACCCACAATGCATTAATTTGAAACTGTTGTAAAAATAATAGCTGTTCTTTTCTAGTTTGATTAACATGCTATTTGAAGTAAAATGTGCTTGAGTCTAAAACATACTATAGTCACAAACAAATATTATCTTAAATTAATTATATGGTTATGTTGCCCCTTTAGCACAGAACACTTCTATTACTCGAGGAAACAGTCATTAAGGGATTAGAGAGATGGAAATAGTTCTCAAAATATCTTCACATAAAAAATATGCAGAGCATATTGCTTACAAGATATAATGACAGGTAGCATAAATGCTGGAATAATCATATAGAACAGAAGAAAAATAAAAATAAATTATTTATACTTATAAGAAATTAATTTGGGGAAAACAGAGTATGTTGACAGATTTTTGAAAGTTTAAGGTGACAGGTTAGAAAGGAACACTGGCTCACTATACGAGGCGAGAGTGCTCAATTGTGCTCCCTACATGCATGGGTCTGTCCACTCCTTTACCGTCTCAAAGAAAAGGATTACAAGTGGTGTGACAAATTATTAAGAGCAAGAATTCACAGGGGTCACTGTAAAATTCTATTAATATAAATAAGTTTTCTCTGCTTTGACAAAGACAAGAAAAACAAGGAAATGGTAGTGCTCTATTGGGACATATTATAATTAAACTAATATAAAGAGATATTACAAAGAAAGAGTACATTCTAAGGGATTTTCTTCTATAACAAGAAGAAAGTGACCTGCTGACTCAAAAAATATAGAATAAATACTAAAAATGAGAATCAGGATCTAAGGCAGGTGTTCAGAAAAAAAGAAAGAAAAAAGAAATTAGCATCTAATATCCAAAACGGAAGTGGTGAAGAAACTGAATTTTTATTAGAGATAGAGAGAATAACACATACAATAATACTATGTAATACCTTAATGGATGGGTAGAGATAAAAATCATTAACCAAGGATTATAATCAATGCAAATTTTTTTTTTTTTAACCTGAAAAATCTTGGGGATTTATATTAAATAATGGCTTCTTTGTAACAAGGGACCCAATAAAATATTTTCAGTTCATTGATTTCACTTGTATTAAATGCCATTATTTTCAACAACTAGCAAAGATTATTTTGAAATCTAGGTAGCAAACATTAAAAATTATTTTAAAAGTGACATGTCAGAAAACTATAGGCTGGGTAATGATTTCTGAATTTTCTAGCAGTGACAGAACGTGAGTTCCAAAATCACAAACCAGGTTTTGTGATCACAAAAATATCCTAAAACAAAATATCTGACAAAATCCAAATATTTGGGGAGAACAAGATGGTGTAAGAGTAGGTGGATGTGGAGTACATCTCTTTCCATGGATACATCAGGAATACACCTTCAGATGCAGAAGTGCATGCAGAACACTAGCTGAGCGTGAACAGGAGTATCTGACCAGCAGAAAAGAATATATAGACCCGTGCAAAACTTGGTAGGACAAGAGAATTAGGGGAAAAAACAGAAGTGTTAGTAGGACTGGACCTGCCCATAGTGGGTGGGGGAACTGAAGCAGCGGTTCGATCCCCATATTGGGGCAATCACTGAGTCAAAGGTGAAACATTTAAGGAAACATTTAACATTGAGAGCGAAACAGCTGATTTGTGGCAGTCTAAACTATGCCCCAACCAGCAACACTGAAGAAGCTGAAGTTGAATGGTTCTATGAAGACCTACAAGAACTTTTAGAACACCCAAAAAAGATGTCCTTTTCACTATAGGGGACTGGAATGCAAAACTAGGAAGTCAAGAAACACCTGCAGTAACAGGTAAATTTGGCCTTGGAATACGGAATGAAGCAGGGCAAAGACTAATAGAGTTTTGCCAAGAGAATGCACTGGTCATAGCAAACACTCTCTTCCAACAACACAAGAGAAGACTCTACACATGGACATCACCAGATGGTCAACACTGAAATCAGATTGATTATATTCTTTACAGCCAAAGATGGAGAAGCCCTATATAGTCAACAAAAAGAAGACCAGGAGCTGACTGTGGCTCAGATCATGAACTCATTATTGCCAAATTCAGACTTAAATTGAAGAAAGTAGGGAAAACCACTAGACCAATAAGTAAGACGTAAATCAAATCCCTTATAATTATACAGTGGAAGTGACAAATAGATTTAAGGGACTAGATCTGATAGACAGAGTACCTGATGAACTATGGACAGAGGTTCGTGACATTGCAGAGGAGACAGGGATCAAGACCATCCCCATGGAAAAGCAATGCAAAAAAGCAAAATGGCTGTCTGAGGAGGCCTTACAAATAGCTGTGAAAAGAAGTGAAGTGAAAAGCAAAGGAGAAAAGGAAGGATATAAACATCTGAATGCAGAGTTTCAAAGAATAGCAAGGAGAGCTAAGAAAGACTTCCTCAGCAATCAATGCAAAGAAATAGAGGAAAAAACAGAATGGGAAAGACTAGAGATCTCTTCAAGAAACTTAGAGATACCAAGGGAATATTTCATGCAAAGATGGGCTCGATAAAGGACAGAAATGGTATGGACCTAATAGAAGCAGAAGATATTAAGAAGAGGTGGCAAGAATACACAGAAGAACTGTACAAAAAAGATCTTCACGACCAAGATAATCACAATGGTGTGATCACTCAATTAGAGCCAGACATCCTGGAATGTGAAGTCAAGTGGGCCTTAGAAAGCATCACTATGAACAAAGCTAGTGGAGGTGATGACATTCCAGTTGAGCTATTTCAAATCCTGAAAGATGATGCTGTGAAAGTGCTGCAGTCAATATGCCAGCAAATTTGGAAAACTCAGCAGTGGCCACAGGACTGGAAAAGGTCAGTTTTCATTCCCACCACAAAGAAAAGCAATGCCAAGGAATGCTCAAACTACCACACAATTGCATTCATCTCACACACTAGTAAAGTAATTCTCAAAATTCACCAAGCCAGGCTTCAGCAATACGTGAGCCGTGAACTTTCTGATGTTCAAGCTGGTTTTAGAAAAGGCAGAGGAACTAGAGACCAAATTGCCAATATCCGCTGGATCATTGAAAAAGCAAGAGAGTTCCAGTAAAACATTTATTTCTGCTTTATTGTCTATGCTAAAGCCTTTGACTATGTGGATCACAATAAACTGTGGAAAATTCTGAAAGAAATGGGAATACCAGATCACCTTACCTGCCTCTTGAGAAATCTGTATCCAAGTCAGGAAGCAACAGTTAGAAATGGACATGGAACAACAGACTAGTTCCAAATAGGAAAAGGAGTACGTCAAGGCTGTATATTGTCATCCTGCTTATTTAACTTATATACAGAATACATCATGAGAAACGCTGGGCTGGAGGAAGCACAGGTTGGAATCAAGATTGCTGGGAGAAATATCAATAACCTCAGATATGCAGATGACACCACACTTATGGCAGAAAGTGAAGAGGACCTAAAAAAGCCTCTTGATGAAAGTGAAAGAGGAGAATGAAAAAGTTGGCTTAAAGCTCAACATTCAGAAAACTAAGATCATGGCATCTGGTACCAACACTTCATGAGAAATAGATGGGGAAACAGTGGAAACAGTGTCAGACTTTATTTTGGGGAGCTCCAAAATCACTGCTGATTGTGATTGCACCTATGAAATTAAAAGACGCTTAGTCCTTGGAGGGAAAGTTATGACCAATCTAGATAGCATATTAAAAAGCAGAGAGATTACTTTGTCAACAAAGGTCTGTCTAATCAAGGCTACGGTTTTTTCCAGTGGTCATGTATGGATGAGAGAGTTGGAATGTGAAGAAGGCTGAGCGCCGAAGAATTGATGCTTTTGAACTGTGGTGTTGGAGAAGACTCTTGTGAGTCCCTTGGACTGCAAGGAGATCCAACCAGTCCATTCTAAAGGAGACAAGTCCTGGGTGTTCATTGGAAAGACTGATGCTGAGGCTGAAACTCCATTACTTTGGCCACCTCATGCAAAGAGTTGACTCATTGGAAAAGACCCTGAATCTGGGAGAGATTGGGGGTAGGAGGAGAAGGGGATGACAGAGTATGAGATGGCTGGATGGCATCACTGACTCGATGCACATGAGTTTGAGTGAACTCCAGGAGTTGGTGATGGACAGGGAGGCCTGGCGTGCTGCAATTCATGGGGTCACAAAGAGTTGGACATGACCGAGCGACTGCACTCAACTGAACTGAAATGGAATGAGAATCAGTCAGTCCTTGCCACAGCCATACATATTCCAAACAGGGATGCAGATACCCTGGAAGGTGCAGCATCTAGGAGCTGAAGTTTAGGGATTGTGGAGCAATCCCAGGGCTAGGGCTGCTGTTGACTGTAGAGAGATGGCTGAGAGGATGTAAGAGAGGAGACTGTAGTGGGAAATGCCTGTGGAGGAAAGCCAGGCAGCCCTGGAAGCAAGATGGTACTGCTGAGTCATGCATAGTGGGTGGAACTATCACCTTAGCCTCTCTCTCCCCCCATGCCATCATTGGCAGCTGAACAATAGAGAGGCTGGCCCAACAAATGCCTGATGCAGTGAACTATAGAGTAGGACCTCATCCAGGGTGCCCCTTTAAGTGCCTGACGTGCTGAACAACAGAGAAGGACCCCAGGCAAGGGAGCCCTCTATATTTATACAGGGGCAGAGCTACAGATAAAGACTGGCCAAAGAGGCTTTCTGATCACCAGCTACAAGAGGATGGAAAAAGACTCTGATAGGGCCAACTCCTGCAGTGGAGGCAGTCCATGTCACTGCACACTGGACGCTGCCAGGGTCCCTGCAAGCCAAGCAGCTGTGCCCCCTTCATGCTCAACTCTCACTGGGGCAAAGCTGCCACAGGCAAAAAAAAAAAAAAAAAAGTCTTGCACCTATGGGCACAGGGTCACTTTGGTGGCGTCTGAATCTTTGTGACCCTGTAAACTGTGGCCTGCCAGGTTTCTCTGTCAGGGAGTGGAGTTCTCCAGGCGAGAACACTGGAGAATACTGGCCGATACTGGTTGCTATACCCTTCTAGAGCACTATATTTTCTGCTGTCCTAGCCGACAACTCCCCTAAGTATTTGGTGCTGCCAGAACCACTGTGACCCAAGCAGCTGCACCACCTCCATTCCTGGCCCTCACAGGGTAAACCCAAGTCCTCCAGGGCTACCTCAGGAGCAAACCCCAGTGGATGACCCACATGCAGATGTGGGAATAAAACCACAATTGAAACCCAGGGGCAATGTGACTAAGGAAGAAGACCCAAAACCTTCCCACCAGCTGTACAAGCTGGAGATTAAATCCACATGATCAACTAAGCAGACTCTGTGTCTATGGAATATATAAAAGGTCATTGAGAGCTCCCAGAAAAGAAAACGCACTAGTTCTGATAGCTGTGGACATTGGAGGCAAAAACACAGAGGAGTAGGACCAGACTAGAATCTGAGCTGCCTCCACAGCAGGGCCAAAGATGAGCACAGTGTTGGAGGGCATCTTAGGGAGGTGAGGTGGACTGTGACTCCCAGTGAGGGAAAGGACTCTGACAGCAGTGACTCAAGGAAAACACTTATTATTCTTATGTTTTGGCTTGTTCTGTAGATTATTTTGGATTTTTTCCTCTTCCCCACCCCCCTCTGTTGGAGTTGATTTTATTGGCACTAGGAAATCTAATTAATCTTCTGAGGTTTTTTGTTTTTTCCTTTTTCTTCTCAGTCACATTTTTTATTGCTGTTATAAACCTCTGCCTCTAAGTTGGGCTTTTGCACTTCTGGGGAGTTTTATTTACATTTTTTATTTTTTTCCATTTTAATTTTTTAAACTTATTATTTTTTCTACATTTATTCCTTTGTTTGCTTTTCCTACTGTTCTTTTCCCCTTGCAGTTAAATCTTTAATGTATATAAATCTTTATATACTGCTATTTAACTTCACATATCTATTCTTTCTTTTCTTTCTTTCCTTTTCTCTCAACATATTTGTGAGTTTTATTTTCATTGCTCTCTTCCCCAGTTGCCACCTTGCTTTGGTTTTGCTTTCCAGTTTATACTTTAGTTACTTTTGTTCTGGTAGACAAAATTTTTGATATACTTTGTTCACCAGGTCAATCTATTGTACTTTATTTTCATTGGACTGTTTCGATTTTGCTTATGGGTGTATATGTATATGTGTATATTCAGTCACACTTTTTATTGTTATTATAAACATCTGCCTCTACGTTGGGCTTTTGCAGTTCTGTGGAGTTTTCCTTCCCCCCCCCCTCTTTTTTCTTTCTTCTTCCAATTTTTTTTCTTTTCTAATTTTTACATTTTAATTTTTAAACCTATTTTATTTTTTCTACATTCATTCTTTGTTTACCTTTCCGACTGTTCTTTTCACATTGAAGTTAATCTTTAATGAATGTAAATCTTCATCTACCTCTATTTAACTTTGAGTATTTATTATCTTTTTCTTTCCTTTCCTCTTAACATATTTGTTAATTTTGTTTTCACTGCTTTATTCCCCACTTGGCAGCTTTCTTTAGTTTTGTTTTCCAGTTTGTGCTTTAGTTAGTCTTGTTCTTGACTGGTAAATATAATTTTTGATTTCCTTTGTTTGCTGGGTCAATCTACTGTACTTTATTTTTGTTGGACTGTTTTGACTTTGCTCATGGGTGTATATGTATATGTGTATATTCCGTTATTTTAATTATTTGCCTGATTTTGTAACTGCCATTTGTCTGGGATCCATCTTTGGTTTCTCATTCTTGGATATTTGTTTTAATCTCACTTAATGTCATAACAAACCACTGTGGAGTCTTTGTTCTTGTCCAGAGATCAAGCCCTGAGCTTTTGGAGTGGGAGCACTGACTCCAAGATCCTAGACTACCAGAGAACTAACCTTAGGGAGTATCAAATAGTGAGAATTCACACAAAAAAACCACTTGAATACTAGACCCTGCATCACCCAACCACCAGTAGCACCCTGTAAAGGCCATATATGAGAAGCCTACAGCAAACATTATTCTCAATGGTGAAAAACTGAAAGCATTCCCCCTAAGATCAGGAACAAGACAAGGGTGTCCACTTTCACCACTATTATTCAACCTAGTTCTGGACGTCCTAGCTACAACAATAAGAAAAGAAAAAGAAATAAAAGGAATCCAGATAGGAGAAGAGGAAGTAAAATTCTCCCTGTTTGCAGATGACTTGATACAATACATAGAAAACCCTAAAGATAGTATCAGAAAGTTCCTAGAGTTAATCAGTGCATTTAGCAAAGTTGCAGGATACTAAATCAATACACAGAAATCTCTAGCATTTCTATATACTAACAATGAAAAATCAGAAAAAGGAATTAAGGAATTAGTCCCATTCACCATGACAACAAAAGGAATTAAAAATCTAGGAATACTTACCTATCGAGAAAAAAAAAAAAAAACTCTACATAGAAAATTGTAAGACACTGATGAAAGAAATCAAAGATGATATAAACAGATGAAGAGATATTCCATGTTCCTGGGTAAGAAGAATCAATATTGTGAAAATGACAATACTACATAATGCAATCTACAGATTCAATGCAACCCCTATCAAATTACCAATGGCATTTTTTACAGAACTAGAACAAAAAATTTCACAATTCAAATGGAAACAAAAAGACCCTGAATAGTCAAAGCAGTCTTGAGAAAGAAGAATGGAACTGAAGGAATCAATCTTTCTGACTTTGGATAATATTACAAGGCTACAGTCATCAAGACAGTATGGTACTGGCACAAAAACAGAAACATAGACAAATGGAACAAGATAGAAAGCCCAGAAATAAACCCATGCACCTATGGGTACCTTATTTTTGATAAAGGAGGCAAAAATACACAGTGGGGCAAAGACAGCCTCTTCAATAAATGGTGCTGGGAAAACTGGACAGCTACCTGTAAAATAATGAAATTGGAACACTTCCTAACACCATCCACAAAGATAAAGACCAGAAACTATAAAACTCTTGGAACAGAACATAGGCCAAACACCCTATGACATAAATCAAAGCAAGATTCTCTATGACCTACCTCCTAGAGTAACAGAAATAAAAACAAAAGTAAACAAATGGGACCTGATTAAACTTAAAAGCTTTTGCATGACAAAGGAAACTATAAGCAAGGTGAAAAGACAACCCTCAGAATGGGAGAAAATAATAGGAAATGAAATAACTGACAAAGGATTAATTTCCAAAATATACAAGCACCTCATACAACTCAAAGCCAGAAAAACAAACAACCCAATCAAAAAATGGGAAAAAGACCCAAACAGACATTTCTCCAAAGAAGACATACAGATGGCTAACAAACAGATGAAAAGATGCTCAACATTGCTCATTATTAGTGAAATGCAAATCAAAACTACAATGAGATATCACCTCACACCAGTCAGAATGGCCAACATCAAAAAGTCTACAAACAATAAATTCTAGAGAGGGTGTGGAGAAAAGGGAACACTCTTGCACTGTTGGTGGGAATGTAAATTGATACAGCCACTATGGAAGATGGTATGGACATTCCTTAAAAAACTAGGAATAAAACCACCATATGACCCAGCAATCCCATTCCTAGGCTATGCCCTGAGGAAACCAAAATTGAAAAAGACACATGTATCCCATTCTTCATTGCAGCATTATTTACAATAGCTAGAACATAGAAACAACCTAGATGTCCATTGACAGATGAATGGATAAAGAAGTAGTGGTACATATACACAATGGAATATTACTCAGGCATAAAAAGGAGCACATTTGAGTCAGTTCTGATGAGGTGGATGAACCTAGAACCTATTATACAGAGTGAATTGAGTCAAAAGGAGAAAGATAAATATCATATTCTAACGCACATATACGGAATCTAGAAAAATGGTACCGCAGAATTTACTTATAGGGCAGAAACGGGGAAACAGACATAGAGAATAGACTTATGGACATGGGGAGGGGGGAGGAGAGAGTGAGATATATGGAAAGAGTAACATGGAAACTTACATTACCATATGTAAAATAGATAGCCAACTGGAATTTGCTGTATGGCTAAAGAAACTCAAACAGGGGCTCTGTATCAACCTAGAGTGGTGGGATGGGGAGGGAAATGGGAAGAAGGTTCAAATGGGAGAGGATATATGTATACCTATGGCTGATTCATGCTGAGGTTTGACAGAAGACAACAAAATTCTGTAAAAAAAATTATCCTTCAATAAAAAAATAAATTAAAAAAATTTAAACCTGTATCTTATTATCTGTTATCATGTTAAGAGCATGAACAAAATGATGAAGCAATAACCATATCCTTCCATTTTGGAAAAGCATAATTAGGAGAGATGAAACACTAATGATCAAGTAAATCAAACATGCTGTATTAAATGTATGTAATGAATATCTGTAGCGAATATTGTAAATTATCTGACAGTTTAATCAGAAAGTTTGTTTACAGGAACCAGGGATGACAGAAATATATCTAATTTGGTCTTGGAAAATCAGTTGGCATAAATTTTAAATTGATTGTTCATACGACCATTTAAAATATATATATATATATATATATAAGATATAAATACAAAAAACAAAGGAGTTTTTAACATCAGTTATGCTTATTTTTTAAAAGAGAATTCAGGAAAATTGTATATTGTACACATTTATAAATATATTTGAAAAGATATTTATAGTCTACTTATGTAAAAATTTTAGGCTAGCAATGTTACATGTAGATTTTATAATTGGTTTTATAGCTATACCTAAAATATTAATTAATAGATCACTTGTCAAAACAGTAATTACTGAAAAAGTAATACATATTTTATAACTGCTGTGTTCATATTGTGAATAAAGACTTGAAAAATACAGATGATCCAAAACTAAAGACAGGAGTTGGCTCAAATATTGGCTGAAAAAGAAAAGATTCAGTGTCTTGCATTTTGAGAGTTAATACAGAGTTACAATCCTCAAATATAAGATAATTTTTAGAGATGTGAATGTAAAATAATGAAGAATTTGATTTAAAATAATTAACTATAGAAGTATAGTTTCAAACCAAGATTACATTACAAAAAAAATTTAATATATTTTAGTTGATCAAATATATGCTAAGCCATAAATTGGATGGAGCTGCTTTAAAAACTAATAAAATCATTGACACATATTTTTACCTTTACATAACTAAACCTTAGACTAAGTTAATGCAAATGTAGAGCCAGGATCTAGAAGTACATTAATGCAAAACTTCTGAGTACAGTTCTTGATATCACAGTATGAGAGGAGCAATGCATTGTCAATCATTCAAGATCAGAGGCTAAAGAAATAAAGAAAACTAAATAGAACTTTTACATGTAAAAATAAAAACATTAATTGGAAAAATAAATGGTGTCGTCAGATCAGTTCAGTCACTCAGTTGTGTATGACTCTTTGCGACCCATGGACTGCAGCATGCCAGGCCTCCCTCTCCATCACTAACTCCTGCAGTTTTCTCAAACTCATGTCCATTGAGTCAGTAATGCCATCCAACCATCTCATCATTTGTCGTCCCCTTCTCCTCCCGCCTTCAATCTTTCCCAGGATCAGGGTCTTTTCAAATGAGTCACCTCTTCGCATCAGGTGGCCAAAGTATTGGAGTTTCAGCTTCAACATCATTCCTTCCAATGAACATTTAGGACTGATTTTCTTCAGGATTCATTGGTTGGATCTCCTTGCATTCCAAGGAACTCTCAAGAGTCTTCTCCAACACCACAGTTCAAAAGCATCAATTCTTCGTCACTCAGCTTTCTTTATAGTCCAACTCTCACACCCATATATGACTAATGGAAAAACCATATCCTTGAATAGACAGACCATTGAAAATCTGTTTTTAATATGCTGTCTAGGTTGGTCATAACTTTTCTTCCAAGAAGTAAGCGTCTTTTAATTTCATGGCTACAGTCACCATCTGCAGTGATTTTGGAGCTCCCAAAAATAAAGTCTGCCACTGTTTCAACTGTCTCCATGTATTTGCCATGAAGTAATGGGACTGGATGCTGTGATCTTAATTTTCTGAATGTTGAGCTTTAAGCCAACTTTTTCACTCTCCTCTTTCACTTTCATCAAGAGGCTCTTTAGTTCTTCTTTGCTTTCTGTCATAAGGGTGGTATCATCTGCATACCTGAGGTTATTGATATTTCTCCAAGCAATCTTGATTCCAGCTTGTGCTTCATCCAGTCCAGTGTTTCTCATGATGTACTCTGCAAATAAGTTAAATAAGCAGGGTGACAATATACAGCCTTGACATATTCTGTTCCCTATTCAGAACCAGTCTGTTGTTCCATGCCCAGTTCTAACTGTTGCTTCCTGACCTGGATACAGATTTCTTAGGAGGCAGGTCAGGTGGTCTGGTATTCCCATCTCTTTCAGAATTTTCCACAGTTTATTGTGATCCACACAGTCAAAGGCTTTGGCTTAGTCAATAAAGCAGAAATAGATGTTTTTCTGGAACTCTCTTGCTTTTTTGATGATCCAGCGGATGTTGGCAATTTGTTCTCTGATTCTTCTGCCTTTTTTAAAACCAGCTTGAACATCTGGAAGTTCACGGTTCGCATATTGTTGAAATCTGGATTGAAGAAAATGGTGTCTTCAGAGGTTTCAAAAGGTCATGAAGAATGTTTTTACTACTCTGCTTTAGAGGACAGAGTAGAATCAGACTGTGAAATTAAGGTGGACTTTTGAGTTTCAGAGAAGATATAAAAGTTTAATACAGCTAGATCAAAGCAGTCAATCCTAAAGGAAGTCACGCTGAATATTCACTGGAAGGATTAATACTGAAGCTCCAATACATTAGCCACCTGATACGAAGAGCTGACTCATTGGAAAAGACCCTGATACTGAAAAAAATTGAAAGCTAAAGGAGAAGGGGCAGCAGAAGATGAAATGTTTAGATATCATCACCAACTCAATGGACATGACTCTGAGGAAACTTTGGGAGATAGTGAAGGACAGGGAAGCTTGGCAAGCTGCAGTCCATGGGGTTGCAAAGAATCGGACACATTATCAACTGAACAACAACAAATTCTCTAAAATTGTCTGCTTTTTAAAGTTGAAATTTCACAGTTGCAAAATTGCTCAAGCAAAGATTGACACATACATAATAAAAATCTCACACCACACATAAGTGTGAGATCAGAATTTAAACTACCATCAAGGACAAGATATATTAAGCTAACAAATCATCATAAAATCTTACCTGGTATGAACAAAACACTTAAAGTGTCAGAGGTAAGCACAATGTTTTTCATATTTGTTTTATATAAACAAATGAGAGAATGTCTGGCATCATTAATCATTAGGGAAATACAGATTCAAGTCATTAGTTTGGCATAGTCATAAAGATAAAACTACACAGCAATAGAATATTTAGAATTAAAAATGCTAACCATACTCAGTGTTAATAAGTGTTCACCAGAACTTTTATACACTGTTGATTGAAATATGAAATGTAAAAAGATTTTGGCAGTTTCTTATAAAGTTCTTCATATACCTACTGCATGACACAACCATTGCATTCTTAGATATTTGCCCAGGAGAACTAAAAACAAATGACTTTATGAAGACTTGTGCATAAATAATCCTAGTAGCTTTTGTGTCTAATAGCCAAAACTGGAAACAACTCAAAAGTCCATCAACAGTTGATAAACAGATAGTCTTGTGTACATACAACTTAAGTACATATAACTAAGCAATATGAAGAAATAGACTACTATTGATGCCACAACAGTATGAAGAAGTCTTAAACTAATTATGCTGATGTAGGGAAGACTTCCCTGGTGGCTCAGCCGGTAAAGCGTCTGCCTACAGTGCGGGAGACCTGGGTTCGATCCCTGAGTCGGGAAGATCCTCTGGAGAAAGAAATGGCAACCCAATCCAGTACTCTTGCCTAGAAAATCCCATGGACAGAAGACCCTGGTAGGCTACAGTCCGTGGGGTCACAAAGAGTTGGACACGACTCAGCGACTTCACCTTACCTTACTTTCACCTTAAGGAAGATTACATATTGTATGACTCAATTTATACAATATTTAGAAAATACAAATTGATATACATGATGGAAAATAAATTAGTTGTCTGAGATATAAGGATGAGAAGAGCAAGAGACAAAGATTATATAAAAGAGAACAAGAAAAAATTAGGTTATAATAGATAAGCTAATTCTCATGATTGTAAAAATTGTTTCTGATCAAGTTTTATGCATTAAATATTTATATTTTACTTCAGTTATCCAAAAATAAAGGTATTTAAGAATTAATTATAGTCATAAGAGAATGTGTGATTATGTATGTGTATGTAAATAATGTATATATGAATATATGTATATGAAGAATTAGAGTACTTAAAAATTCCCCCACATCCTCAAACTCCTAATCTCCCAAAATTTCCTTAAATCTCATTAAATCTCTCAAAATTTCTATAGTTGAGGTTTTCTGCCAATGTAGAGGAAATATTTTTTAAATGGTGACCTCCTGCAACCTCAAGGTTTTGAGTCCCAGATCGTTAAATTGGTATGTGAAAAGTTCCCTCTTGTTCACTTCTCTTTCTACAAGTAGAGAAGTCAATAATCAAATTTAGAACCTTTCTTTACTTACACATCAGTTCAGTTCAGTTGCTCAGTCGTGTCTGACTTTTTGCGACCCCATGAATCACAGCACGCCAGGCCTCCCTGTCCATCACCAACTCCCGGAGTTCACTCAGACTCATGTCCATCGAGTCAGTGATGCCATTCAGCCATCTCATGCTCTGTTGTCCCCTTCTCCTCCTGCCCCCAATCCCTCCCAGCATCAGAGTCTTTTCCAATGAGTCAACTCTTCGCATGAGGTGGCCAGAGTACTGGAGTTTCAGCTTCAGTATCATTCCTTCCAAAGAAATCCCAGGGCTGATCTCCTTCAGAATGGACTGGTTGGATCTCCTTGCAGTCCAAGGGACTCTCAAGAGTCTTCTCCAACACCACAGTTCAAAAGCATCAATTCTTCGGCGCTCAGCTTTCTTCACAGTCCAACTCTCACATCCACACATGACATAGGCTTTTTCTTTTGTTTGATTGATTAAACAATCACTTATTAAGCCATTACTACAAGCGAAGTAGTGGCAAAATATATCAGTTTATTGTAATATGGGCAGTTAAACCAAGAAACATCTTAAAATCAGAAACAGTTTAATGTATTTGGCCTAAGGATGATCCCAGGAGTAAAGGGAAGGGTTGTTTCCTCTTCTGACTTCTTACTCTTCTTCCTCTCCATTATGTGACACTCTTTAAGGATTGTGACCTTATACTTCTTCTCTGTGGCTCTGGTGATTTGCAGAGTGTGGGGCGTTTTTAGGTGCCCTATGTGGGTTAATGATGGGTCAATGATGGCTTGCTGCAGGGTTGGAGGCACTGAGTGCAGCAGTGCTGCATGGGACCTTTTGAAGGAGGTCACCATTAACTTCATTACCTCTATCATAGTTTGGCCTCAGGTGAAACAACAGGGAGGGAACACAGCCCCACCCATCAACAGAAAATTAGATTAAAGATTTACTGAGCATAACACCGCCCATCAGAACAAGACCCAGTTTCCCCCTCAGTCAGTCTCTCCCATCAAGAAGCTTCCATAAGCCTCTTATCCTTACCCTTCAGAGGGCAGACAGAATGAAAATCACAATTATAGAAAACTAACCAAACTGATCACATGGACCACAGCCTTGTCTAACTCAATGAAACTATGAGCCATGCCATGTAGGGCCACCCAAGATGAACAGGTCATGGTGGAGGGTTCTGACAAAACGTGGTCCACTGGAGAAAGAATGGCAAGCCACCTCAGTATTCTTTACTTGAGAACCCCATGAACAGTATGAAAAAGCAAAAAGATAGGATACTGAAAGATGAACACCCTAGGTCGGTAGGTGCACAATTTGCTACTGCAGATCAATGGAGTAATAACTCCAGAAAGAATGAAGAGACAGAGCCAAAGCAAAATAAACACCTAGTTGTGGATGTGACTGGTGATCGAGGTAAAATCTGATGCTATAAAGAGCAACATTGCATAGGAACCTGGAATGTTAAGTCCATGATTCAAGGCAAATTGGCAGTGGTCAAACAGGAGATGGTAAGAGTGAACATCGACATTTCAGGAATCAGTGAACAAAGATGGACTGGAATGGGTGAATTTAACTCAGATGACTATTATATCTACAACTGTGGGCAAGAATCCCTTTGAAGAAATGGAGTAGCACTTATAGTCCACAACAGAGTCCAAAATGAAGTTTTTGAGTGCAGTCTCAAAAATGGCAGAATGTTCTCTGCCCTGTTTGCCCTACATGGCAAACCATTCAATATCACAGTAATCCAAGTCTATGCCCTGACCACGGAGAAGGCAATGGCACCCCACTCCAGTACTCTTGCCTGGAAAATCCCATGGATGAAGGAGCCTGGTAGGCTGCAGTCCATGGGGTCGCTAAGAGTCAGACACGACCGAACTACTTCCCTTTCACTTTTCACTTTCATGCATTGGAGAAGGAAATGGCAACCTACTCCAATGTTCTTGCCTGGAGAATCCCAGGGACGGTGGAGCCTGGTGGGCTTCCATCTATGGGGTCGCACAGAGTCAGACATGACTGAAGTGACTTAGCAGCAGCAGCAGCAGCATGCCCCAACCAATAATGCTGAAGAAGCTGAAGTTTAATGGTTCTATGAAGACCTACAAGACCTTCTAGAACTAACACCAAAAAAAGATGTCATTACAGTGGACTGGAGTGCAAAAGTCAGAAGTCAAGAAATACCTGGAGTAACAGGCAAATTTAGTCTTGGAGTACAAAACGAAACAGGACAAAGGCTAATAGAGTTTTGCCAAGAGAATGCACTGGTCAGAGCAAACAAGCTCTTCCAACAACACAAGAGAAGACTCTACACATGGACATCACAGATGGTCAATACCAAAATCAGATTTGTCATGCGAGTGTATGTTCCTCAGTTCTTCGTCACGTCACAACAAAGATTTGGAGTGACGGACATTAAAGCCCTCGGCGCGTCACAGCTCTCGGGTGTTGGACAAACCGTGTTATAGCTCTTAGGCAAATCAGTGTGACAGCTCTATTTTATTTAGAAGATAGCGGGGGGGGGGGGGGGGGGGGGGGGGGGGGGAGGGGCGGAGAGAGAGAGAGCCCACAGAGAGTCAATGAGAAAGCACTTTGGCTCCTCCTTTTATATGTTTTTTCCTCCACCTGGGCCTGCCCTATGCAAATTGGGGTTAGCCAGGAGTGCTGTTTGTTCTGCCTGAAGTCTTCACTCTGGTCCTCGGACCTTCCTTTGACCTTCTTTGTCTTTTAGCCACCGCCATTTTGGACTCCTTTTCCCTATTCTACCTACCTAACAGATTGATTATATTCTTTCCAGCCAAGATGGAGAAGCTCTATACAGTCAGCAAAAACAAGACTGGGATCTGACTGTGGCTCAGATAATGAACTCCTTATTGCCAAATTCAGACCTAAATGGAAGGAAGTAATAAAAACCAATAAACCATTCAGATATGACCTAAATCAAATCCCTACGATTTTACAGTGGAAATGACAAATAGAATCAAGGGATTATATCTGAAAAACAGAGTGTCTGAAGAACAATGGACAGAGGTTCCTGACATTGTACAGGAAGCAGGGATCAAAAACATCCCCAAGAAAAAGAAATGCAAAAAGGCAAAATGAGGAGGCCTTACAAATAGCTGAGAAAAGAAACTAAAGGCAAAGGAGAAAGGGAAAGATATACCCATTGGAATGCAGAGTTCCAAAGAATATCAAGGAGAGATAAGAAAGCCTTCCTCAGTGATCAATGCAAAGAAATAGATAAAAACATTAGAATGAGAAAGACTAGAGATCTTTTCAAGAAAATTAGAGACAACACAGGAACATTTCATGCAAAGATGGACATAATATAGGACAGAAACGGTATGGACCTAATTGAAGCAGAAGCTATTAAGAAGAGGTGCAAGAATACATAGAAGAACTATACAAAAAAGATCTTTATGACCCGGATAACCACGATGATGTGATCACTCACCTAGAGCCAGAGATCATGGAATGTGAAGTTAAATGGGCCTTAGGAAGCATCACTACAAACAAAGCTAGTGGAGGTGATGGAACTCCAGCTGAGCTATTTCACATCCTAAAAGATGGTGCTGTGAAAGTGCTGCACTCAAAATGACAACAAATTTGGAAAATGCAGCTGTGGCCACAGCTGGAAAACTTTTCGTTCCAATCCTAAAGCAAGGCAATGTGAAAGAATGTTCAAACTACTGCACAATTGCACTCATCTCACATGCTAGCAAAGTAATGTTCAAAATTCTCCAAGCCAGGCTTCAACAGTACACAGTTCACAGTGAACTGTGAACTTTCAGATGTTCAGGCTGGATTTAGAAAAGGCAGAGGGACAAGAGATCAAATTGCCAACATCCTCTGGATCATAGAAAAAGCAAGATAGTTCCAGAGAAACATCTACTTCTGCTTTATTGACTATGCGAAAGCCTTTGACTGTGCGGATCACAACAAACTGGAAAATTCTTCAAGAGATGGGAATACCAAACCATATTACCTGCCTCTTGAGAAATCTGTATGCAGGTCAAGAAGCAACAGTTAGAACTCTACATGCAACAGCAGATTGGTTCCAAATCAGGAAAGGAGTTTGTCAAGGCTGTATATTGTCACTCTGCTTGTTTAACTTATATGCAGAGTACATCATGCAAAGTGCCACGTTGGATGAAGCGCGCGCTGGAGTGATGATTGTTGGGATAAATATCAATAACCTCAGATATGCAGATGACACCACCCTTATGGAAAAAAGCGAAAAGAATTGGAAAAGAGGCTCTTGATGAAAGTGAAAGAGGAGAGTGAAAAAGTTGGCTTAAAACTCAACATTCAAAAAACTGAGATCATGGCATTGGGTCCCATCACTTCATGAAAAATAGATGGGGAAACAAAGGAAACAGTGACTGACTTTATTTTGGGGGGCTCCAAATCACTGGAGATGATGACTGCATCTTCCAAGACACTTGCTTCTTGGAAGGAAAGCTATGACCAACCTAGACATCATATTAAAAATCAGAGACATTACTTTGCCAACAAAGGTCCATCTAGTCAAAGTTATGGTTTTTCCAGTAGTCATGTATGGATGTGAGACTTGGACTATAAAGAAAGCTGAGCACCAAAGAATTGATGCTTTTGAACTATGGTGTTGGAGAAGACTCTTGAGAGTCCCTTGGGCTACAAGGAGATCCAACCAATCAATCCTAAAGGAAATCAGTCCTGAATATTCATTAGAATGACTGATATTGAAGCTAAAACTCCAACACTTTGGCCACCTGATGCAAACAACTGACTCATTGGAAAAGACCCTGATACTGGGTAAGATTGAAAGAAGGCGAAAAAGGGGATGAAAGAGGATGAGATGGTTGAATGGCATCACCGACTTGATAGGCATGAATTTGAGTGGTCCACAGGAGTTGGTGATGGACAGGGAAGCCTGGCGTGCTGTAGTCAATTGGGTCGCAAAGAGTTGGACACGACTGAGGGACTGAACTAACTGACTGAATCGACGTGGATTTGCAGTTCTCAGCTTTAACTGGAAGAATGTGTACTCTGTGAAACCTTGCTTCCTGCTCATTTGCACCAAAGCCTTTGGTTTTTCACCAGTTTCAGAATATAATTTTGAACAAGATAATTCATTATCTTAGATGTTTGATTGTCCTCTGTGTCTAAATATCTCTGAGGATGTAGTTTGTGTTTCCTATTAATTTCTTCCTACTTACAGGAACTGGCTTAACCTAAATACTCTTGTTCCCAAGTGACTGAAATAGCCTTTGTGTGCAGAGGACCTTTTGAAGGGCAGTTTTCCTGCATAGATAGATTGATTAGTCATTCCTCAAGTAAGGAAACATGATCACTAGAGGTCTATTTTTGCTTCTGTTTATTGAATTGATAAACTAACAAATAAAATTAAATAGCTAATTATTCAATATATGCAGTAAACCAAATTACATAAACAATTAAATCACTAAAAAATAAACAAGTTGAATTAGCTAAGAAAATATATGAAACTTCTGCTTAAACTGAATTTTTAATATTTATACTATGAAATAATTACCCTTTCTCTCTAAAGGATATTTAAAATAAGTGGCTGAAAATGTCTTTCCTAAAAATTAAATTGCTTTTCCTTTGTTTTTAAGTTTTATTACTAAGACTCTACTTAGTCTTCTTTTGTTAAAATATAATATTGTTCAATTGATGTAACTCTTTCATTTAGTTGCCATGGTAACAAAAAACAGGCTTGAATTAAGACCCTAGGCAGTAAATTTAGTCAAAGTTTAACAAAAGCAACTCTATTTATTTAGTTAGGTTTCTTAATAAGCTTTGCCAACAAAGGTCCTTCTAGTCAAAGCTATGGTTTTTCCAGTAGTCATGTATGGATTTGAGAGTTGGACTATAAAGGAAGCTGAATGCCGAAGAATTGATGCTTTTGAACCGTGGTGCTGGAGAAGACTTTTGAGAGTCCCTTGGACTGCAAGGAGATCCAACCAGTCCATCCTAAAGGAAATCTGTCTTGAATATTCATTGGAAGGACTGATGCTGAAGCTGAAACTCCAAAATTTTGGCCACCTGATGCGAAGAGCTGACTCATTTGAAAAGACCCTGATGCTGGGAAAGATTGAAGGCAAGAGAAGAGGATGACAGAGGATGAGATGGTTGGATGGCATCACTGACTCAATGGACATGAATTTGAGTAAACTCTGGGAGTTGGTGATGGACAGGGAGGCCTGGCGTACTGCAGTCCATGGGGTCGCAAAGAGTCGGACACGACTGAGCGATTGAACTGACTGACTGAGTAACCTAATAAACCTGGGTGAATTTAGCACATAACAAACCCTTAAAATTGTTTTTCTCATGGACATGATAGGACAAGATGTCCTAGTAAGAGCACTCTTTAACACAATAAGGCATTTGATAGCATAAAGGCAAAGCTGAAAGTTGTCATAAACCTCATGGTCAGGTTAATTATATCCTTCCTGGGGAAGTATATGCTCTTTTGGGCTCTTCAGGGTTTCCTCTGAGGCAATAGACATAGAAGTAGAAACAGAAAAAGAGAAAAGAGATAGAAACTGACAGAGACTTACTTTCTTTGAGGACACAGGTAAGATACCATCTGTCAAAATATTTTTGTTTGTTTGCTTGTTTTTTGATTGGAAGAATTTAAAGTCTTAGAAAAGAATGCAACTTAAAAAAGGTTACTTAAAAGTAGCTTCTGATGACTCCTTATATAGTAAATGATGTGCTGTTGTTGTTCAGTCGCTCAGTCAACTCCTACTCATTGTGACCCCATGAACTGCAGCATGCCAGGCTTTCTTGTCCTTTACCATCTCCTGGAGCTTGCTCAAACTTATGTCCATTGAGTCAGTGATGCCATCCAACCATCTCATTCTCTGTCATCCCCTTCTCCACCTGCCTTCAGTCTTTCCCAGCATCAAGGTCTTTTCCAACATCAAGGTCTTTTCCAACATCAAGGTCTTTTCCAATGAATCAGCTCTTTGTATCAGGTGGCCAAAGCATTGGAGCTTCAGCATCGCTCCTTCCATTGAATATTCAGGGTTGATTTCCTTTAAGATTGACTGGCTTGATCTCCTTGCAGTTCAAGGGACTCTCAAGAGTCTTCTCCAACACTACAGTTCAAAAGATCAGTTCCTCAGTCTCAGCCTTCTTTATGGTCCAAATCTCACATCCATGCATGACTACTGGAAAAACCATAGCTTTGCCTATATGGACCTTTGTTGGCAAAGTAATGTCTCTGCTTTTTAATAACCTGTCTAGGTTTGCTATAGCTTTTCTTCCAAGGAACAAGCATCTTTTTTGTTTGTTTGTTTTTAATTTCAAGGCTGCAGTCAATGTCCGTGGTGATTTTGGAGCCCAAGAAAATAAAGTCTGTTACTCTTTCCATTGTTTCCCCATCTATTTGTCATGAAGTGATGAGACTGGATACCATGATCTTAGCTTTTTGAATGTTGAGTTTTAAGCCAGCTTTTTCATTCTTTTCTCTCACCTTCATCAAGAGGTTCTTTACTTCCTCTTTTCTTTCTGCCATAAGGGTTGTGTCATCTGCATATCTGCGGTTGTTGATATTTCTCCCAGCAATCTTGATTCCAGCATAGTAAATGATAATCCTCTATTTAAAATATTCTTTGCAGTTACAAAATTGAATGTAGAAGGCTTAAGAAATAAAGTAAACACTTTATTTCTTCTGAGAATATGAGACTTTTACAGATAATTTGATTGATTAAGGTGCCAAAATTGAAACATTTTCATGGTTTGCTTATTAGTACAGACTTTATCTTCATACATTCATTGCAATCGTTTTTTTTTTTTTTTTTCCAATTTTTTGTTTATCTTCTGGTTGTCTTGTTTCTTAAAATTCAGTAGTAAATTGCAAAATAACTATGCTAAGTATAATTTTGGCTAAGTGTATAACATGCAGAATGAATACATGGAAACATTATGGGCACCTGACAATTCCAAATTTCAGCCAAGTTTTATTCTAGGTAGACAGGCCGCCACTGAAGCTTTTACCTATATTTTACAGACATGTTTTTTTCTGCAGGTAGCATGACTCCTGTAAACTAAGAGTATCAGATAGGTCTTTTAATGTGTTCAATATCTCTGATTTCCAAAGATCAGTGTTATATGCCATGATAATACTACTGATTCTTGATTATTTACTACCTTGATTATGTAGTACAGAAATCTGGTGCTCCTTCATGCCAATATAACTTATTTTATAATTTATGAATCAAAGAGAAGCATTTATGATTTGTACCTATTTAAACATTAGATACTGTGCTTAGATAATTATTTCTGATTTAACTTTATAAGAATGTTTTAATGTTATAAAAAGTTATCTCAATCATACTAGTAAAACAGTTTTAGGACCATAGGAGACCTAAGTTTTAAGGAGTTGCTTCTGAATAGAAAAATGATATGGGGCATTGCACTTTAGCTGTTGGACATTAATAAGCTTAATAAAATAAAGATTGACTAAGATAATAATGGCAGCAAAATTAAGTCCATGTCATGGGATATTAAGCTGAAGAACACTGACTATTCTAGCTGCATTCATGTCAGTTTTTTCTAAACCATTCTTGTTATCCAGAGCTACATGCTTCTTGTAATGGTTCTATTTCAGGAAAGCTGGTAACTACCAATCTGTTCCCTGTTTCTATGAGCTAGACTTTTAGATTCTTCATAAAAGTGAAATCATACAGTATTTGTCTTTCTTGTCTGACTTAGTTACTCTGGCATAATGACCTCAAATTTAATATACATAGTCATAAATAGAAATATTTTTCTTTTTTTAATGAATGAATAATATTCTATTGCATGTATATGTCTGTCAGTTCCTTTTGATTTATAGTGTTGTTTAACTCTGCTATTTCTTTATTAATTTTCTTCATTGTTGAGAGTGAGGTACCAAACTCCCCAACTCGTATTGTATTGCTGTTTACGTTTTTCAGTTCTGTTAGTATCTGGTTTATATATTTAGGTATGTTGGTAATATAATTATTTACAATTGTGACATCTTCTTGATGTATTGACCTATTATTAAGTAATGACTTTATTTGTCTCTTTTGACCATTTTTAGCTTAAAGTCTACTTTTATAAGTATAGTTATCCTGTTTTCTTTTGGTTACCATTTGCATGAATATCTTTTTTTCCATCATTTTACTCACAGACTAAGGGAGTCTTTAAAGCTAAATTGTATCCTTTGTAGAAAATATAGAGATGGATCATGTTCATCTATTCAGTCAACAATTTTGTGTCATTTGATGAGACAATTTATTTCATTTATGTTTAAATGAAATAACTTCATTTTTGATTTATTGATAGATAAAGGCCAACTAGTCTCATTTTGTTAATTTCTTTCTGATTGCTTTATAAATACTTTGTTTCTTATTTTTGTTTTTTTGTTTTGGTTCTTATTTTTTCAGTCTTCTTTTGTGATTTGATTAGTTTTTATGGTAGTATGTTTTGACTTCTTTATTTTAAACTTTTTCTTTTGTGTAATTACTGCAAGTTTTTCTTCCACAGTTGCAATGACATAAAATATTTTATATTTATAACAACTCATGTTAAGCTGATAATTTCAGTGGCATATATTAGTTTTATAGTTTGAGTTCATTAAAATGATAAAGCAAAAAAGCAAAAAAAAAAAAAAAAAATTGAAACCCTCTGAAATTCTTAAGAATTGTGGAAACAAGCAGGCTCTCTCCTATGGATGTCAAGTACTATTGCTACAAAATCTGTTTCATGTTAATGGGTTACACAACCCTGAATGATATGTCTGGCTAGGACTGTACTCTCCTGCTCTGTTTCTACTCCTTTTTCATTTTAATCAAAGGATAAGGATGATGATATCATCAGATAAGTGATAATCATTCTTTGATCAAAAGTACATGACTCAGTGGGCTTCCCTGGAGGCTCAGTGGTAAAGAATCTGCCTATCAATGCAGGAGATGCAGGTTCGATCCTTGGGTGGGAAAGATCCTTGGGTGGGAAATATCCCACTCCAGTATTCTTGCCTGGGAAACCCCATGGACAGAAGAGCCTGGAGGGTTACAGTTTATGGGGTGACAAAAGAGTCAGACAGGACTTAGCGACTAAACAACAGTAGTGACACATGACTCAGTTTTGCTATAAGTAGCGCACAGGCATAGAGTCAGGAAGCTTAATAATTATTTAAAATTAACTGGGAGTATTAGTGTGTGGTCCATGTTACAGTACTAACAGTAGATAGAGAAAAGATTATTTGCTTCTAATGTTAATAAGTGCTTTTATTTATTGCTAATATTATTATATAGTCATTGGAATCTGCATTTTCTGTGAAAATAGATCAAGTTCCATCTTGTCAGTAGAAGAAAAAATATGAGAAGTATGAAACATTTGTACTTTAAATGTTTTAGCTTTAAAAAATCACCATTTATCACATGGTCAGTCAAGCAAAATGAAGATAAATGTAAAAAGGAATATAAAATTCATCTCAAATAAGTATTTACTTTAAGTTTAATGAGCTAGTTGTTATATATTTAATGAGTTAACTGGTGCATATTAATTAAATCTCAATTGTTTGTTTAAAATCTCTTTTAGAGGATTTCATGCCATCTGGTTAACTTACTTTAAATGACAACAGCGATAAGTACTTAATTGCATTCCTATTAATGTATTGTTGTTTCTAAATGTGTGAGACTTATAATGAGCATTTCACAAGCTTTACTAAAGGAATCTTGTATAGATAAGAATAAATGTTTTAACTCCTTGGTTGCTAAGAGTAGGTGTAAAATAGTGCAAAAACATCATTAAATGTGATTAAAATTGTTATGTGTAAATAATATCACAGTTTAGAAGTGAGTTTCTAAAAATGTCTCCCTATTTTTTTGTTTCAAACTTCCTGCCATGTATCCACAGATGTTAGATTTCACTTTCTCTGTTTTCTAAGCCCCTGAAAAGAAATGTTGTGAACGGAGATAGACATAATTATTTAACTCCGTGTGACATTGAATGGAAATGTTTAAAGCTTCTGTTTTGAGTTACTCTCCAAGTGTGTGTGATGTGGGCAGGTAGAAAACTATAGATATACATCAGTCAATACGCAATGGAATATTACTCAGTTATAAAAAGGAATGCATTTGAGTCAGTTCTAATGAGGTAGATGACCTTGGAACCAATTATACAGAGTGAAGTAAGTCAGAAAGATAAAGATAAATACTGTATATTAACACATACATATGGAATTTAAAGAGATGGTACTGATGATCCTACATGCAGGGCAGCAAAAGAGACTCAGATATAAAGAACAGACTTTTGAACTCAGTGGGAGAAGGCAAGGGTGAGATGGTTCAAGAAAAGAGCACTGAAACATGTGCATTATCATATGGAAAATAGATGACCAGTGCAAATTTGATGCATGAAGCTGGGCACCCAAAGATTGTGCTCTGGGACAACCAGAGAGATGGGGTGGAAAGGAAGTCGGGGGTGTGGTTCAGAATGGGAGGGACACATGTATACCTGTGGCTGAATCATGTTGCTGTATGGTAAAAACTATTGCAATATTATAAAGTATCCTCCAATTAAAATAAATTTAATTTTAAGAAACAAACAAGGGCATTTTGAAGAAAATATAGCCAGACCACAAGCGATGATAAACTGAGATGTGAAAGTTGTTTGCAAACTGATAGTTTAAACTTGAAAATAATTTTCCTTCCCATTAAAATCACACTCATCAGATTTGTTTCCTTGGCCTGTCTGCAAATAGATGTGATGCACAGTGCAACATAACCCATGTTTAAAGTAACGTTTTTCAAATTGCAGGGCAAGATTCCACTCGTGGTTTTGAATTAATTAAATAGACAATAACCATTTTTTTGCTGAGTGAAAACAACAGAATATATAAAGTAAAGTTCTACTTTTTTTGAGGATAATGAATTTGTGACACTTTTATTTTATTTTTATAAACATATTTATGTTATGTATGTGAATATGTGCTTAAAGTTTTGCCTATACTGAACTGTGAAATCAAATGTGTTTTATAGCCAAAAGTTTGAAAATCATGGGTTAAGCCTTCTGGAAAAGCCAATAACTGTCTCTGTCTACATTCTGTCCTTGGCACAGTTCCCCCCCCCCAAAAAAAAAAAATTGTGTCTATCAAACTATTTTTCAACATTTGAGTCTATAGCTTCACTAGATAAGCTACATGAACTGCACTTGGAGTTGCACTGCAATAAAACTTCAACAAAGTTAATTCTGTATTTCTAAAAATAGTTGCCATTTTGCTCTAGGTAATTAGACTTCAATGGCAAGTAGTCCAAGCAAATATAATACATTTTACTGACCTTTTAGAGTTGGACTGTGAAGAAAGCTGAGCGCCGAAGAATTGATGCTTTTGAAGTGTGGTGTTGGAGAAGACTCTTGAGAGTCCCTTGGACGGCAAGGAGATCCAACCAGTCCATTCTGAAGGAGATCAGCCCTGGGATTTCTGTGGAAGGAATGATGCTAAAGCTGAAACTCCAGTACTTTGGCCACCTCATGCGAAGAGTTGACTCATTGGAAAAGACTCTGATGCTGGGAGGGATTGGGGGCAGGAGGAGAAGGGGACGGCAGACGATGAGATGGCTGGATGGCATCACTGACTCAATGGACGTGAGTCTGAGTGAACTCCGGGAGTTGGTGGTGGACAGGGAGGCCTGGCGTGCTATGATTCATGGGGTCTCAAAGAGTCGGACACGATTGAGTGACTGAACGGAACTGAACTGAAAGTAACAACTAAACCAACCATTTTAGGGTTTTAGGTGATGTTTATGGGGAAAAAGACATTTTTGATCACCCTTTGTCAACTCAGGGGCTCAGTTGCTTGATCCCCCGTTTCTCCAAAAGGGGTGAAATTTATGGGAACAAGTCATGTTGACTAATAGGTCATATCCATGCATTTCTCCAGGTGTTAGGAACTAAGAATATTCTCTGGGTGCTTTGCTGAGAACTGAATGTTTTCTAGTGTGGCTGAACATTTCACTAAGAATGCTGGACCTCCAGAAAGAAAGCTGTAAACAGTCATATGAGGGGCTCTCTATCCTTCACTCCAGACTCCGGGTCATTGAGGGTGTATAGAAGAGAAAGGGACATGTATGAATCTATTTCCTGTTCACCTAAGATGGAAATATGAATAAAAGTTACAATTTAGGGCAAGATGAGACTAAAAGAGGGCTTCCCAGGTGGCGTTGTGGTAAAGAATCCACCTGCCAATGCAGGAGACAGACAAAGGTTCAGTCCCTGGGTCAGGAAGATCCCCTGGAGGAGGGCATGGCAACCCACTCCAGCATTCTTGCCTGGAGAATCCCATGGACAGGCGAACCTGTCCATGGGCTACAGTCCATGGGGTCACAAAGAGTAGGACATGACTGAAGCAACTTAACACATACAAGGTTGACAGACACTAATACAGAAAGAACCACAGATTTTTTATATTAGATGTGCAACAGAGGTGTTAAGGGGAAATGTAAAAACCTGTAGGAGGTCCCTTTACATTTTGTTTCCTTACCATTATCTGAGTTTCATTTAGAAAATAAGAATCTTGAAGGAATTAGGAGAAAGGAAAGATGTAAACATGAAGGCATATGATGAATAATTACAAGAAAAAAAGCAGAATTAGATAGGCTACTTTGGCTAAAGAGAAACCAGAAGCCACATTGGCATTTATTTTGTTCCTAAAATCAAGTTCAACCTTTACCATAGGCAGTCGAGAATAATAAGCAGTGGAATCTGATCTGTTTAATTAAACAGAAAATTATATTGGGCTCACAGATTGTTAGAAGAGCTATAGATATAGGATTGAATCTAAACTTTGAAAAGTAATACAAAAAATGTGCCAGAAAACTGATAGAATGAGGCAACCACAACTGATGCTGCCATTTGCTCTGCTGTCAGAAATTGGACAGTCCTCTAGCAGCTGCTGCAGACAATACTGATAACACTTTTCAAGCAGAAACTCCACCTAGCAACTAACATTTTCCTTGATACTGGACAACTGGGGCACAAGCCTTGCTGCAAAATGATGATCCCATGCAGAGCCTGTTTCCTCATCTTTGCATTTCCTAACCAAAGCCTCCTTTACAGGTACCCATGGTTGGATGTGTGGAGTCTTGGTCACCTGCTTATGTTTGGATTCAAAGAAAGAGGGAAAGCCAGTTTCATGGGTTACTTTTTAAGAAGGCTGGACTTATCAATCTAAGATTACCCATCAGAGTGAGAGACTTCAAAATATGCTGCTGCTGCTGCTGCTGCTAAGTCGCTTCAGTCGTGTCCAACTCTGTGAGACCCTATAAACGCTAAGAAGCCTAAAAATACTACTCAGGATCATGGGCCATTGAATGTGGTATTTATTTCTTTTGGAAAAGTTTCCTTCAAGACCTTTAGATGACTGTCTCTGAAAGTCAATGGAGAAGTTCAAGGGAAGAGTCGGACACGACTGAAGCGACTTAGCAGCAGCAGCAGCAGCAAGTCAGTCTCCCAGCTTGCCATTACTCTCTGTCACCTGAAATTATCTATCATGGAATTTTACCAATATGTGAAAAGTTTAATCTTTTTCCTTCCTTCCTTTCTCCCTCCCTTCTTCCCTCCTTCTCCCTTTCTTCTTTCTTCCTTCTTTTTCTTTCTTTCCTTTTTTCCTCTTTCTTCCTTCTTCTGTTCCCTCACCCTTCTCTCCTTTTTTTTTTCTTTCTTTTTCTTTCTTTTGTATCACTCTGAAAGAAGAAATAGTACAAGACTAAGATTCTGTCTTGTTCAAAATCTTTTGCCATCCATAACACAGAGCAGAGCAAGGTCTGGCACATGCAGTGGTGCCCCATGTACTTGTAGACTGAATTCTTGAAGAGCAAGGGATAATAGGAAAGAATTGGACACCTAGAGCCTCCAAACAAATATCTAGAGGGTTGGGGGTTCTAGAATATAAGAGGAACATGAATGGATGTAAATCAAAAGAACTGCTGAAGCAGCTTCTCTGTCTTACCCTACACCCTTGGTCTCCAGAAGTACAGGTGGATCCTGACTGGATGATTATTTTTTCATTCATTATTGACACAATAGATAATTACTGTTAACTTTATAAGAGGCACCATGCTTGTACAATTCTGTTTTCCTTCTATTTATGTCTTCAATCCTACAGATTTGTTTTTTTCAGCATCCTTGTAGCTGTCTGATTTTTATCTCTAAATCAATGTTTATCTTGATATTGAGCAAACCCCTTGGTGTTGGAAGTACCATGATACAGTAGGTCAGCCAAAGGGTCTGATGCCAGCCTGTCTGGGTTTGAGTTCTAATTCTCCCATTACTTTGTGCATGAGTTATTTAACTACTTTCCTACTTCCCTCACTCATATAATGAAGATGAAAATAGTAGCCTTATCATAAGGTAGTCATGAGTGTTAGATGAATGAACATAGGTAAAGCAGTTGAAATGCTGCCCAACAAGCAATAAATCATAGGAAAGCATTTGTTGATATTATAACTTGGATTATGTTTCTAATAATTTTCTCACTTCTCTGTCTCAGCCTTACCTCCTAAACACTTAAATGGCCAATTATGCCCTGCTTTCTTTGTCCCATCATTATTTCTGTTTTTTTTGTTTTGTTTTATTTTGTTTTTTCACTGAACTTTTCCCTTGATCGAGCACACTGGCATGAGAAGAGGCCAAGAAAAGTTTAGGAGTTTTACTAGGAACAGATGGAGCAGGATACCAAGAATAATCTTTCCTTATTTCACGATTGGACACAATCCTGGCCTATTATTTTTTTCCTCTCTTCCAAGGGACAAAATGAAAAGAGTTCATCAGACATCCCCAGACAAATATCGTGAGTATTTTGTTGCCTTTAAACAAAAGAAATTTTGAGGCAAAAATAAGGTGTAATGATTCAACTAGTATTAAACCACAATATAAATCTCCCTTTTCATTTACCAAACACAAAAGATTCAGATCACGCAAACTTCATTGCTCAGATCTACAGCCAGCAGTCCCTTAAGCCATTTCTGCTGTAACTTCCTGTCTGTTGCAGATAGCTGTATCTGTTGTGAGAAGAAAATAAAATTGAATTTATTTTTTAAAAGTATGGTGCCTGGAGTATGTGATATAGACTAGAAATATACGTATATGTTTGGTTATGGATGCTTGAGACTGTATCTGTGCTTATTTTAGAGCATTCATTGTCATGCATGCAAGTATTTTAGTAAGAAATATGAACATATACATAGGTAAAGCCTGCTGTCTTTTTTTCAGAAAAAATAACCAATAGAAGAAAGAGGAAGAGACTCAGAACACAGATATGGCAATGAGTGATCTGTTTGAAAATAATTACTTTTGACTATTCACTTAGATTTTAATATAAAGTTAATATTTTCTACAAGTTTTCAAATCAGGATTTCTTGTTGGAAGTAACTTTTAGCTGCTTTATCTTTATTTAAATATAGGCTATAAGACCTTATTTCATTTAGGAAGGTACCAAAAGTTTGTTTGCTAGTATTTTATACATATTTTACAGAGAAAATGAGAATATTTATGCATGCGGTCCTACTGACCTTGTGTTTGAATTACAAATGTGGAATTACAGGTTACAGATATATGGTAGGTACTCATCTTTTATTGCTGCTCTGATATTTACATCTACTTAGTAACTTACTGGTAGAAAGCTCTAACTCTAACATGAATAACAACAGCTGAATGCAGCCTATTTATTTTCCCATCATCTTTTTCAAAGTAGCTTTCCACATATTTAGAAAAGTGTCTACCTTGCTTAGTCCAAGTTATTTCAGTGACATGAAGGTACTCTGGAATTGCAATAAAACAAATGGAAGGTCCTTTGAGTGCATTTCAAGTGGACATTTTTCAACAGTTTCTAATATCAATCTACTTTTTCTTCCCATGAAAGTGTGAGGGTGTGCTGAGTATCAATAAAGACTTCAGAGACTCATAACCACCGTCTGAAGAATGTTTTTTTTGCTCTGTTCCAGAACAGAGTGCTTCATGCTGAAAACAGAGATGAGGGTGTTTGTCAAAGATCTATTTGATAGCTAAGACAAAATCAGTACCTATAGTTTATTCTTTGGTGAACTGAATAACGGAAAGATAAGTAATCACCATTTGGAATTTAAAATGTAACACAGTCATTTAAAAATAAGATCTTGTTTGAAGATAATACAAGCAGAAAAACAGACACTATGAAACTTAAGCTTTATATTTGCTAATATACACAATGACATCTTCTAAAAGGGGAACCTGAGTACTGCTCATGTGATAGCGTTGAAATGAGTGAACACACAATTAAACTCAATGAGAATGAGGCTGAAAGAGAGGCTCAGCTGGAGATCTACCCTCAGGAAGTAGTTTAAAATATTGGCCATTTGGTACCATCTGTTGAATTCCATACCCTAAAAACAAT
The DNA here is from genome assembly GCF_019923935.1 of Bubalus bubalis. Taxonomy (NCBI): domain Eukaryota; kingdom Metazoa; phylum Chordata; class Mammalia; order Artiodactyla; family Bovidae; genus Bubalus; species Bubalus bubalis. Next base: position 17,197,075 of record NC_059168.1, on the reverse strand, counting down.
GCTATTCAAAACTCAATTTTGTGAGCCAGGAATGAAGGATGTCTCTTACAGGGATCGTTTAACAGAACTCATTGAACAGAAGGAAGACCAGCAGAGGGACAGTGAAATCTCTTCTGACCACTCCACACCACATTAATTTGAAATGGACTGAGAAAGCATAAGCATTAATTCGTTCTCTCACACACATGATCCTCAAATTTACTCCATAAGTAGAGAGGTCCGTCATAGTGTACATAATAAGTAGGCAAGAGGAAAAGTGTGATATGGTCAGATCATTTGTTCAGTGGTTTATACAGGTACTTATGGAAGTTTCTATAATGTCACTACAGCAGTGAGAGCAGTTCTATTGTTCTGGATTATGTCAAATTTAGAGATTCTAGATACATCTTTAAGATGGCCATCACCATGATTATTCATCTTCTTTCTTGAACTTACTAACACTCTTTTTATGCAATGAAATAGCCAATGACTAGAAAGCAAAGACAGCAAACAAAATGCAGGAATCAAAATTAGTCTTTTTGAAATTTGGAATTGTCTAGTTTTTATTGGAGAATTTATCAAAACATTTTAATATCTTTGTTGATTTTGTCACTATATGCCTTGTATTTATTCTCTTACAGATTGTTCTATAGATTATAAGCAGTTAATTTATAACAGTTTAATTGAATTAATATTAATTTAATTTTAGTACAATAAAGAAACTTTACTTAAATAGAAGTTTTATCCTCTTTCTTCCTTCGTGCTGCTGCTGCAGCTAAGTCGCTTCAGTCGTGTCCGACTCTGTGCGACTCCATAGACGGCAGCCCACCAGACTCCCCCATCCCTGGGATTCTCCAAGCAAGAACACTGGAGTGGGTTGCCATTTCCTTCTCCAATGCATGAAAGTGAAAAGTGAAAGTGAAGTCGCTCAGCCGTGTCCGAACCTCAGCTACCCCATGGACTGCAGCCTTCCAGGCAAGAGTACTGGAGTCGGGTGCCATTGCCTTCTCCACCTCCTTTGTGCTATTACTGTCAAATATCTCTGTCTTACACATTCATGCATACAATGTCATTATTATTTTATACTTCTGTGGGGCAAGAATACTGGAGTGGGTTTCTATGCCCTGTTTCAGGGGATCTTCCCAAACCAGGGATCAAACCCAGGTCCTCCTGCATTGGAGGCAGATTCTCTACCATCTGAGCCACTAGGGAAGCCCTTGATAGATCCAGAATTTCTAATTAACGGTGTTTCCCATTTCTTCCTTTACCACACACAGTTGGAATTTGTCATCGCTCTGCCCTCAGGTCTCCACTATTATTATGAACAATCAGCTTTTACTTGCATTATTGTTGTGCACCAAAAGAAATATTCTTTTCCATTTTCATTTTACAAGATTTTTCCTTCGATTTGGTGTTTACCAGTTTGACTGTGATATACTTGGTGTGGACTACTTTGGGTTTATCATATATGGATCTGTGGATTTTTGATGTTTTTATCACTTTAATGAAATTTTAGTCATTACTTTCCAAAAAATGTTGCCCATATTCTCTTCTATTTCTCAGTTCAATTCAGTAACTCAGTAGATTCTGACTCTCTGTGACCCCAAGGACTGTAGCATGTAAGGCTTCCCTGTCCATCACCATATCCCAAAGCTTGCTCAAAATCTTGTCCATTGTGTTGGTGATGCCATCCAACCATCTCATCTTCTGTTGTCCCTTTCTTCTACCAACTTCAAACTTTCCTAGCATTAGGGTCTTTTCCAATGAGTCAGTTCTTCGCATCAGGTGGCCAAAGTACTGGAGTTTCAGCTTGAGTATCAGTCCTTCCAATGAATATTCAGGACAGATGTCCTTTAGGATTGATTGGTTGGATCTCCTTGCAGTCCAAGGGACTCTCAAGAGTCTTCTCTAACACCACAGTTTAGAAGCATCAATTCTTCAGCACTCAGCTTTCTTTATAGTTCAAATCTCATATCCATACATGACTACTGGAAAAACTAGAAACAGCTTTGATTAGATGGACTTTGTTGGCAAAGTAATGTCTCTGCTTTTTAATAGCTGTCTAGGTTGGTCAGAGCTTTCCTTCCAAAGAGCAGGCATCTTTTAATTTCATGGCTGCAGACACCATCTTCAGTGATTTTGGAGCCAAAAAATAAAATAAAATAAAAGCTGTCACTGTTTCCATTTTCATCCCATTTATTTGTCATGAAGTGATGGGACCAGATGCCATGATCTTAGTTTTCAAATGTTGTGTTTTAAGCAAACTTTTCCACTCTCCTGTTTCACTTTCATCAAGGGACTTTTTAGTTCTTCTTCACTTTCTGCCATAAGGGTGGTGTCATCTGCATATTTGAGGTTATTGATATTTCTCCCAACAATCTTCATTCAAGCTTGGGCTTAATCCAGCCTGGCATTTCACAAGATGTTCTCTGCATATAAGTTAAATAAGCAGGGTGACAATATACAACCTTGACGTACTCCTTTCCTGATTTGGAAGCAGTCTGTTGTTCCAAGTTCAGTTCTAGCTGTTGCTTTTTGACCAGCATACAGATTTCTCAGGAGGCAGGTAAGGTGGTTTGGTACTCCAATCTTTTTAAGAATTTTCCAATTTGTTGTGATCCACACAGACATTTTTCTGGAACTCTCTTGCTTTTTCGATGATCCAAAGGCTGTTGGCAATTTGATCTCTGGTTCCTCTGCCTTTTCTAAATCCAGCTTGAGCATCTGAAATTTCACAGTTCACATATTGCTGAAGCCTGGCTTGGAGAATTTTGAGCATTACTTTGCTAGCGTGTGAGTGAGTGCAATTGTGCAGTAGTTTGAGCATTCTTTGGCATTGCCTTCCTCTGGAATGGGAATGAAAACTGATATTTTCCAGTCCTGTGGCCACTGCTGAGTTCCAAATTTTCTGGCATTTTGAGTGCAGCACTTTCACAGCATCATCTTTTAGGATTTGAGTTAGTTCAACTGGAATTCCATCACCTCCACTAGTTTTGTTTGTAATGATGTTTCCTAAATAGCTGTGAAAAGAAGAGAAGTGAAAAGCAAAGGAGAAAAGGGAAGATATAAACATCTGAATGCAGAGTTCCAAAGAATAGCAAGAAGAGATAAGAAAGCCTTCTTCAGCGATCAATGCAAAGAAATAGAGGAAAACAACAGAATGGGAAAGACTAGGGATCTCTTCAAGAAAATCAGAGATACCAAAGGAACATTTCATGCAAAGATGAGCTCGATAAAGGACAGAAATGGTATGGACCTAACAGAAGCAGAAGATATTAAGAGGAGATGGCAAGAATACACAGAAGAACTGTACAAAAAAGATCTTCATGACCCAGATAATCACGATGATGTGATCACTCACCTAGAGCCAGACATCCTGGAATGTGAAGTCAAGTGGGCCTTAGAAAGCATCACTACAAACAAGGCTAGTGGAGGTGATGGAATTCCAGTTGAGCTATTTCAAATCCTGAAAGATGATGCTGTGAAAGTGCTGCACTCAATATGCCAGCAAATTTGGAAAACTCGGCAGTGGCCACAGGACTGGAAAATGTCGATTTTCATTCCAATCCCAAAGAAAGGCAATGCCGAAGAATGCTCAAACTACCGCACAATTGCACTCATCTCACATGCTAGTAATGCTCAAAATTCTCCAAGCCAGGCTTCAACAATATGTGAACCATGAACTTCCTAATGTTCAAGCTGGTTTTAGGAAAGGCAGAGGAACCAGAGATCAAATTGCCATCATCTGCTGGATCATAGAAAAAGCAAGAGAGTTCCAGAAAAACATCTATTTCTGCTTTATTGACTATGCCAAAGCCTTTGACTGTGTAGATCACAATAAACTGTGGAAAATTCTGAAAGAGATGGGAATACCAGACCACCTCATCTTCCTCTTGAGAAATTTGTATGCAGGTCAGGAAGCAACAGTTAGAACCGGACATGGAAAAACAGACTGGTTCCAAATAGGAAAAGGAGTACGTCAAGGCCGTACATTGTCACCCTGTTTATTTAACTTAAATGCAGAGTGCATCATGAGAAACGCTGGGCTGGAAGAAGCACAAGCTGGAATCAAGATTTCCGGGAGAAATATCAATACCCTCAGATATGCAGATGACACCACCCTTATGGCAGAAAGTGAAGAGGAACTCAAAAGCCTCTTGATGAAATTGAAAGTGGAGAGTGAAAAAGTTCGCTTAAAGCTCAACATTCAGAAAACGAAGATCATGGCATCCGGTCCCACCACTTCATGGGAAATCGATGGGGAAACAGGGGAAACAGTGTCAGACTTTATTTTTCTGGGCTCCAAAATCACTACAGATGTTGACTGCAGCCATGAAATTAAAAGACGCTTACTTCTTGGAAGGAAAGTTATGACCAACCTAGATAGCATATTCAAAATCAGAGACATTACTTTACCAACAAAGGTTCATCTAGTCAAGGCTATGGTTTTTCCTGTGGTCATGTATGGATGTGAGAGTTGGACTGTGAAGAAGGCTGAGCGCCGAAGAATTGATGCTTTTGAACTGTGGTGTTGGAGAAGACTCTTGAGAGTCCCTTGGACTGCAAGGAGATCCAACCAGTCCATTCTGAAGGAGATCAGACCTGGGATTTCTTTGGAGGGAACGATGCTAAAGCTGAAACTCCAGTACTTTGGCCACCTCATGCGAAGAGTTGACTCATTGGAAAAGACTCTGATGCTGGGAGGGATTGGGGGCAGGCGGAGAAGGGGACGACAGAGGATGAGATGGCTGGATGGCATCACTGACTTGATGGACATGAGTCTGAGTGAACTCCGGGAGTTGGTGATGGACAGGGAGGCCTGGCGTGCTGCGATTCATGGGGTCGCAAAGAGTCGGACACGACTGAGTGACTGATCTGATCTGATCTGATCTGAGGGCCCACTTGACTTCACATTCCAGGATGTCTCTCTCTAGGTGAGTGATGACATCATCATGGTTATCTGGGTCATGAAGATCTTTTTTGTATAGTTCTTCTGAGTAACCTTCCCCCCTCTTCTTAATATCTTCTTAATATCTTAATATCTTCTATTAGGTCCATATCACTTCTGTCCTTTATTGAGCCCATCTTTGCATGAAAATTTCCCTTGGTATCTCTAATTTTCTTGAAGAAATTTCTAGTTTCCCATTCAGTTTTTTTCCTCCATTTCTTTGATCACTGAGGAAGTTTTTCTTATCTCTCCCTGATATTCTTTGAAATGAGTATATCTTTTCTTTTCTCCTTTGCCTTTAGCTTCTTTTCTTTTCTCAGCTATTTATAAGGTCTCCTCAGACAACTATTTTGCATTTCTTTTTTGGGGGATGGTCTTTATCACTGCCTCCTGTATAATGTCATGAACCTTGGGTCCATAGTTCTTCAGGCACTCTGTCAGATCTAATCCCTTGAATCTATTTGTCACTTTGGCTGTATAAATGTAGGGATATGATTTACTTCTTGTTTGAATGCTTTAGTGTTTTTTCCCTACTTTCTTCAACTTAAGTCTGAATTTGGCTATAAGGAGTTAATGATCTGCGGCACAGTCAACTCCCGGTCTTGTTTTTGCTGCCTGTATAGAGCTTCTCCATCTTTGGCTGCAAGGAATATAATCCATCTGATTTTGGTATTGACCAACTGGTGATGTCCATGTATAGAGTCATCTCTAGTGTTGTTGGAAGTGGGTGTTTGCTATGTCCAGTGTGTTCTCCTGGCAAAACTCTGTTAGCTTTTGTCCTGCTTCTTTTTGTACTCCAAGGCTAAATTTGTGTGTTTGACTTCCTACTTTTGCATTGCAGTCCCCATAATGAAAAGGACATTTTGGGGGGTGTTACTTCTAGAAGTTCTTGTAGGTCTTCATAGAATCATTCAAGTTTAGCTTCATCAGTATTACTGGTTGGGGCATAGACTTGGATTACTGTGATATTGAATGGTTTGCCATGTAAGGCCAACAGGGCAGTGATCATCCTGTCATTTTTGAGACTGCACCCAATAACTGCATTTTGGCTCTTTTGTGGGCTATGAGGGCTACTCCATTTCTTTAAAGGGATTCTTACCCACAATAGTAGATAAAATGGTCATCTGAGTTAAATTTGCCCATCCAGTCCATTTTAGTTCACTGATTCCTAAAATGTTGATGTTCACTCTTGCCATTTCCTTATTGACCACTTCCAGTTTCCTTGATTCATGGACCTAACATTCCATGTTTCTATGCAATATTGATCTTTATAGCATCAGACTTTACTTCTATCACCAGTCACATCCACAGCTGGGTGTTGTTTTCTCTTTGGCTCCATCTCTTCATTCTTTCTGGAGTTATTTCTCCACTCCTCCAGTAGCAAATTATTGGGCACCTACCGACCTGGGGAGTCCATCTTTCAGTGTCCTATCTTTTTGCCTTTTCACACTTTTCATGGGGTTCTCAAGGCAAGAATACTGAAGTAGTTTGCCATTCCCTTCTCCAGTGGACCACATTTTGTCAGAACTCTCCACCAAGACCCTTCCGTCTTGGGTTGCCCTACACGGCATGTAGTACTGTAGTAGTGAAAGTCACTCAGTTATGTCTGACTCTTTGTCATCCCATGGACTATACAGTCCATCGAATTCTCTAGACCAGAATTCTGGAGTGGGTAGCCTTTCCCTTCTCCAGAGGATCTTCCCAACCTAGGGATCGAACCCAGGTCTCCTGCATTGCAGACAGAGACTTTACCAGCTGAACCACAAGGGAAGACCAAGAATACTGGAGTGGGTAGACTATGCCTTCTCCAGTGGACCTTCCCAACCCATTAATTCAATTGAGGTCTCCTGCATTACAGGTGGATTCTTTACCAACTGAGCTATCAGGGAAGCCCCACATATATTGGAATATAGATCAATACAAAGTATGCATTAAGAAGAGAAAGAAAAGAAATAAGAAAAGCAAATACTTAGAGATCCTTGGGACAACATCAGCATCAGAATTTTTAGTGAATTTTTATTTTTCTTATATATATATAAATGTTGTGTATGTATATATTGTGTATACAATATATATATTGGAATTCCTCATGCAGGTACATATATATATATATATACACACACACACACACACATATATATATATATATATATATATATATAGAGAGAGAGAGAGAGAGAGAGAGAGAGAAATGCTGATGTTGTCCCAAGGATCTCTAAGTATTTGTTTATTTTTCTTATTTCTTCTCTTTCTCTTAATAATGAATATTTTTTATTGATGTATATTCCAATTCACTAATTTTTTTCTCTAGTTACTGTAAATCTTTTAAGACACCGTAATAATTATTAGATGGGGAAACAGTGGAAACAGTGTCAGACTTTATTTTTTGGGGCTCCAAAATCACTGCAGATGGTGATTGCAGCCATGAAATTAAAAGACGCTTACTCCTTGGAAGGAAAGTTATGACCAACCTAGATAGCATATTAAAAAGCAGAGACATTACTTTGCCAACAAAGGTCCATCTAGTCAAGGCTATGGTTTTTCCTGTGGTCATGTATGGATGTGAGAGTTGAACTGTGAAGAAAGCTGAGCACCGAAGAATTGATGCTTTTGAACTGTGGTGTTCGAGAAGACTCTTGAGAGTCCCTTGGACTGCAAGGAGATCCAACCAGTCCATCCTAAAGGAGATCAGTCCTGGGTGTTCTTTGGAAGGAATGATGCTAAAGCTGAAACTCCAACACTTTGACCACCTCATGCAAAGAGTTGACTCATTGGAAAAGACTCTGATGCTGGGAGGTATTGGGGGCAGGAGGAGAAGGGGACGACAGAGGATGAGATGGCTGGATGGCATCACCAACTCGATGGACATGAGTTTGGGTAAACTCCGGGAGTTGGTGATGGACAGGGAGGCCTGGCGTGCTGCGATTTGTAGGGTCAGAAAGAGTCGGACACGACTGAGCAACTGAACTGAACTGAATAATTATTTCACATCAATTAGTGTACTTTTCATCTGTAGAATTTCTGGGTTTTTATTGTGTGTATTTGTTGTTGTTTGCTTGTTTGTTTTGTTTTTGTTTCCTGAATTTCATATCTTTGCAAAATACCACTACTATATTTACATCTCTCAAAATCTATCAAGCTCTGTTCTTCAAGAGACAACCAAGTCCCACCTCTTTAGTGAAGAGATTTCTACTAGCAATTAATAGGCTTTATCACTTTCTGAGCTTCCAAGCACTTAGCTATTTTTTTGTGTGTGTTTTTATAAATGATGTCAAATTCCAGATGGTATGATTTTGTACACTCTGCTTCATCTAGTGTATTATTTTACATATACTACCTGCTCAGTGAAAAGGTTGCTTCCAGCTGAATATAATTCTATTAATAATCATATTATGATATTACTTAAACTTTTGCTGATCTCACTATTTCCCTTCATGAATCATAGCCTGGTGTTGGCAAAATGGCTCACATAACTCAATGAAGCTATGAACCATGCTGTGCAGGAGCACCCAAGATGGGTGGATCATAGTGAAGAGTTCTGACAAAACATGGTTAATTGGAGGAAGAAATAACAATGCTTTCCAGTATTCTTACCAGAAAAACTTCATGAATATTATGAAAAGGCAAAAAGATAAGACACCAGAAGATGAGTCCTCCAGGTCAGAAACTGTCCAATATGTTACTGGGGAAGAGCAGAGGGCAATTACTAATAGCTCCAGAAAGAATGAAGCGGCTGGGCCAAAGCAGAAATGATGCTCAGTTGTGGAGATGTATGGTGATAGAAGTAAACTCCAATGCTGTAACAAACAATATTTCATAGGAACCTGGTCCTATGAATCAAGGTAAATTGAATGTGGTCAAGCAGGAGATGGCAAGATTAAATATTGACATCTTAGGAATCAGTGAACTAAAGTGAATGAGAATGAAAGTGAAACTTGCTCAGTCATGTCAGACTTTTCATGACCCATGAACTATACAGTTCATGGAATTCTCTAGGCAAGAATACTGGAGTGGGTAGCCTTTCCCTTCTCCAGAGGATCTTTCCAACCCAGGTCTCCCGCATTGCAGGTGGATTCTTTACCAGCTGAACCTCAAGGGAAGCCCAAGAATACTGGAGTGGGTAGTCTGTCCCTTTTCCAGGGGATCTTCCTGATCCAAGAATCAAACTGGGGTCTCCTGCTTTGCAGGTGGATTCTTTACCAACTGAGCTATCAGGGAATGAGAATGGGAAAATTTATTTAGATGACCATTACATCTACTACTTTGGGCAAGAATTCCTTTAAAAAATGGAATAGCCCTCATAGTCAAGATGAGTCTGAAATGCAGTACTCAGGTGGAACCTCAAAAATAACAGAATAATCTAAATTTGTTCCCAAGGCAAACCATTCATAATCACAGTAATCCAAGTCTATGTCCCAACCACTAATGCTGAAGAATATGAAGTTAAACAGTTCTATGAAGACCTACAAGACCTTCTGGAATTAACGCCAAAATAAGATGTCCTTTTAATCATAGGGAATTGGAATGTAAAAGTAGGAAGCCAAGAGACAACTGGAATAACAGGCAAGTTCAACTTTGGAGTACGAAATGAGGCAGGGTAAAGTGTAACAGAGTTTTGTCAAGAGAACACACTGGTTGTACTAAACACCCTTTTGTACCAACCCAACGCACTGGACTTTACACACTGATATCACCAGATGGTCAGTACTGAAAACAGACTGATTATGTTTCTTGCAGCTGAAAATGAGAAGCTCTATACAGTCAGCAAAACCAAGACCTGGGGCTGACTGTGACTCAAATCATGAGCTCATTATTGCAAAACTCAGGCTTAAATTGAAGAAAGTAGGGAAAAGCCACTAGGCCATTCAAGTATGACCTAAGTCAAATTCTTTACGATTATACAGTGGAGGTGATGAACAGATTTAAGGGATTAGATCTGATAGACAAAGTGCCTGAAGAATTATGGACAGAGGTTCATAACACTGTACGAAAGCAATGATGAAAACCACCCCAAAGAGAAAAATATGCAAGAAGTCAAAGCGGTTGTCTAAAGAGGTTTTCCAAATAGTTGAGAAAAGAAGAGAAGCAAAAGGCAAGGGAAATGGGAAACATATACTCAACCGAATGCAGAGTTCCAGAGAATAGCAAGGAGAGCTAAGAAAGCCTTCTTAAATGAACAGTGCAAAGAAATAAAGGTAAACAATGGAAACACTAGAAGTTGCCTCAAGAATTGGAGATATCAAGGGAATATTTCATGCAAGAATGGGCAAAATAAATGACAGAAATGAAAGGACCTAACAGAAGCCAAAGATATTAAGAAGAGATGGCAAGCACACACAGAAGAACTATACAAAAAAAGGTCTTAACCCATAGATAATTATGATGGCATGGTCACTCATTTAGAGCCAGTCATCCTGGAGTGTGAAGTCAAGTGGGCCTTAAGAAGCATTATTACATACAAACCTAGTGAAGGTGATGGAATTCCAGCTGAGCTGTTTAAAATCTTAAAAGATGATGCTGTTAAAGTGCTGCACTCACTATGGCAGCAAATTTTGAATACTCAGCAGTGTCTATAGGACTGGAAAGTTTCAGCTTTCATTCCAGTCCCAAAGAAGGGAAATGCCAAGAACACTCAAACTACTGTACAATTTTGCTAATTTCACATGCTAGCATGGTTAGGCTCAAAATGCTCCAAATTAGGCTTCAGTAGTATATGAAGCAAGTACTTCCAGATATGAAAATCTGATTTTAAAAAAGACAGAGGAACTAGAGATCAAATTGCCACCATTCTTTGGATCATGGAGAAAGCAAAAGAATTCCAGAAAAACATCTACTTCTACTTCTTTGGCTACACTAAAGCCTTTGAGTGTGTGATCACAACAAGCTGTGGAAATTTCTTAAAGAGATGGGATTACCAGACCAACTTACTATCTCTTGAGAAACCTGTATGAGGGTCAAGAGCAACAGTTAGAGTCAGACATTACCAATTATCTAGTTCAAACTACGAAAGGAGTATGACAAAGCTGTATATTCATTACCCTTCTTGTTTAACTTATATGCAGACTATATCATGTGAAATACCAGGCTGGATGAGTCATAAGCTGGAATCAAGATTCCTGGGAGAAATATCAACAACCTCGAATAGGCAGATGATACCACTCTAAGGGCAGAAAGTGAAGAGGAACTAAAGAGCCTTTTGAGGAGGCTGAAAGAGGAGAGTGAAAAAGCTGGCTTGAAACTTAACGTTCAAAAAACTAAGATCATGGCACGTGGTTCCATCAGTTCATGGCAAATAGAGGGGGAGATGTGGAAGTGGTGACAGATTTTATTTTCTTGAGCTCTAAAATCACTGGATGGTGACTGAAGCCATGAAATTAAAGGATGTTTGATCCTTGGAAAGAAAGCTATCAAACCTAGTACTTAGTCATTCAGTCGTGTCCAACTGTTTGCGATTGCATGGACTGCATCCTGCCAGGCTCCTCTGCCTGTGGGGATTCTCCAGGCAAGACTACTGAAGTGGGTTGCCATGCCCTCCTCCAGGGTATGGCATGTCATGGCATGTCAAACCTAGACAGCGTTTTAAAAGGCAGAGAAATAACTTTGCCAACTAATGTTCATATAGTCAAATTTACATTTTTTTTGAGTAGCCATGTATGGATGTGAGAGTTGCACCATGAAGGCTGAGGGCCTAAATAATTTATGTTTACCATTTGTGGTACTGGAGAAGTCTCTTGAGAGTTCCTTGGACTGCAAGGAGATCAAACCAGTCAATCATAAAGGAAATAAACCCTGAATATTCATTGGAAGCTGCTGCTGCTGCTAAGTCATGTCAGTCGTCAATCAGACTCTGTGCGATCCCGTAGATGGCAGCCTACCAGGCTCCTCCATCCCTGGGATTCTCCAGGCAAGAATACTGGAGTAGGTTGCCATGTCCTTCTCCAGTGCACGGAAGTGAAAAGTGAAAGTGAATTCGTTCAGTCGTGTCCAACTCTTTGGGACCCCCATGGACTGCAGCCCACTAGGCTCCTCCATCCATGGGATTTCCCAGGCAATAGTACTGGAGTGGGTCGCCATTGCCTTCTCCATATTTGAAGAACTGATGCTAAAGCTGAAGCTCCAATACATTGGCTACTTGTTGAAAAGAGCCAACTACTTGGACAAGACCCTGATGCTGGGAAAGGTTAAAGGTAAAAGGAGAAGGGAGTGACAGAGGATGAGATGGTTAGATGGCATCATCAACTCAATGTACATGAATCTGAGCCAACCCTAGGAGAGGGTAGAGACAGCAGAGTTTGGCATGCTGTAGCCCATGGCATCACAAAGAGTTGGACACAATTTAGTGATTGAATAACAACAAATCTCACTATTATCCTCATAGTCTTACTCTTTTAGCAATATTTAATATTTAGCCTTGTTAAAGATTGTGAAGAGCCTTATCTAAAGCTATAAACAATTATTAAATATTTCATACTTTAGGATGTTTTTCCCTGAGGTAACTGCTCTAAGATTATCATGTTAAAACACCTAGGAACATACTGAAGTCTATGTGAATAGCATCCATTGTGGTTTTGTAGAATACAACCTATACATACATGCATGGAGTCTTGATCTTAAACAATATGACACTGATTCATCTAACTGGAAAGCCAGAGGCAGAGGAAGTTCAAGTTTGGTTTAACTCCAATATTTGTGCCTTCAACTCTTGCTTCTGCCTGTACTATGTCCTTCTTCCCATGAATAGTTTTTAGCTTCTAGTTAGCATCTCCTGGAGAATCCCAGGGATGGCAGAGCCTGGTGGGCTTCTATCTATGGGGTCGCACAGAGTCGGACAGTGACTTAGCTGCAGCAGCATCTCTGATCATGGCAAATGTCTATAATTGTTTCAAGATCACAGCCATACACCATGATATCCTGAAAAACTGAAAATACAGGGAACTTTTTAGAGTTTCTAAGCTCATTACTCTTACCAGAATTTACATGTACTTTTAGGCCTGTTTGAGCTAAACTTGGATTGGGTAGTTGGAAGTTGAAGGTATACTTGGAATGAAAATGAGATTGCAATAGGAACCAAAATACAATTATTTTAGAGAAAATGCAAATTGATTAAGCAATAAATTATATGAATTACACCTGGATACTTAAAAGATGTAAAAAACCCATACTTTATATGCTCATAATTTTTGTAATGAGCCTAATAAATTATATCTTGACTGTGCCTCCAAGGTTTTCTTCATCAACTATCCTCCTCCCCCTTTTATTCCTGGCTAAATTTAAAAATAACTTGGTTTATGTCCTGAATCAAAATTTTGTCCCTATTATTTTCCTTGTATAATCAAATTACAAATGTTTTTGGATAAAGTGTAAAATTAACATTACAACTAATCATATTTGATAGTCATGTAGTATAAACATTTAAAATTTAACTGTTCAATTTACTTTTTATTTTATATTTGTTAGCATGAAAGGCCTTTCATATTTTTAATTAGCTGTTTCTTCCTCCATTTTCAACAAGTAAAATATCATAGAGAAAGATACTCATCCATCCAAAAATTTAATGAACTGACCAAGGACACAAAGTGAGACTGACAAAAATTTAGTATCCATACCAACAGTGTTGAAATTGCCCTACCAAATTGAGCATAACACGCTTGATTTGGAATTTGAGGTCATACTGAAGACTGATTGCTCGGCAGTAAATCTAACCCACAGGGAAGTAATATTAATAAGTCATTAAGATGGCTAAACATAAAACTGGCCATGCAACTATTAAGGCTGTTTTTTTTTTTTTTTTAATGTGAAGGTAAAAATCACTATCAAGATGTGATGTAATGAATAACAATAAATAGACATTTCTCTAGTTGATGGTCAAGAGAAAAGGGTTACATATAATTATTTATGCCAATTTCTCATTTACATCACTTAAGTATAATCTTAATGGCTAAATATGCTAAGATCAGTCAGTTAAAAGTGCTTTTCTGAATTTGAAGTATAGTATTGTTTCCAGAACAAAAGGTATTTAAATGTACTGTGCACTAAGCTTGTTAACCCCTGAAAAAGTGAATGCATCTTCTAGAAAAAAGTACACCTCTTGGAAGAAAATCTAGGAAACTGGGATGGTGATTGAGCTGAGAGATTAAAAAATCATTTACATGGTGTTTTTTATAATTAACATTGAAAGAAACATAAGTACAAGAAATATCCTTTTCATGATAACTGTACAAAAAATTATGGAAATTTATTTTGAAAAACTACTGTCTTAGAGTCTGAATGAGATATCTTGAAAGTACCCCTCACTTCTTAGAGATTAACTCAACTGTCTTGTGAGGAACTGACTTGAACAAGGACATCCAACTGATGATCAAACCCAGCTATATACAGATGGTTCTGTCACTTATGTCATGTCCAGAATCAGTCTGTCTACTCAAAATAAAAATGTAGCTATCTTTCCCACTTCCTTTTTTTTTCTGTGCTTTCTGACTTCAAACAAAATGACAAAAGGATAATGGAACCAGGTAAGAAGAAACTTTTCAACGGTACACTAAAATAAAATATATGCATATCTGAAAAAAAGGATAAAAGTTAATACCAAGTAGGAGTTGAATATAGATGTTACTTGAAAACCAACAATCATTTATTGAATATACTAAAGCAAAGAAAAACTCTAGAGTGGAATTTTATTATCAAACCAATATTTTTTAAGTTGACTTAAGTGCTTTTATGGTCCTCATATTCAGCTGGTTCTTAGAAGCTGATGTTTTATTTCCAATTATAAAAATCAGCCAGGAATATTGAAGAACACATGTAAAAAGATGGTGGATAATATAAACATGCAATTTATAAAATAAGAAATCTAACAAGTTGCACTCAAACTTACTAATAATCACAGAAATACAAATTAAAACCACAATGAACTGTCTTTTATATTGACTTGGCTAAAGAAATTAGAAATCTATGCATGCCCTTGTCCTGGCAATGATGTTGGTATATAGAAATTCTGACACACTGCTGAAAAGAGCTTAGACTGACACAGCCATTCTGAAGAGACCTTGAAAATAGTTAATCATTTAAATATACACACAACCTATGGTTAGAGTGAACATACAATTTGGAGACTGAAAGAGTATGCTATACATGTTTACTCTGAAACAATAAAGTTAAACCAAGTTCAATCCAAGTAACCAAAAAATATATCAACTTATTTATGACCCAGTACATTTGTTCTTAGGTATATATTTCAAAAAGTTTCACTCAAATTATTTGTAGGAATGTGGATTGGCCTAGAGTCTGTCATACAGAGAGAAGTGAGTCAGAAAGAGAAAAATAAATATGTAATATTAACACATATGTGGAATCTAGAAAAATGGTACATGCATACTAAGTCACTTAAGTTGTGTCAGACTCTTTGTGACCCTATGGACTGTAGTCCTGCAAGGCTCCTATGTTCATGGGATTTACCAGGCAACAATACTGGAATGGATTGCCATTTCCTTCTCTAGGGGCATCTTCCTGAACCAGGGATCGAACCCATGTCTCTCATGTCTCTTGCATCAGTAGGCAGATTCTTTACCTGGGACACAGGGCAGGAATAGATCCAGATGTAGACAATAGGCATGCAGACAGAGTGGAGAAGGGAAGTTGGGATGAACACAGAGACTGGGACTGACAAATGTATAATACCAAGTGTAAAATAGATAGCCAACTTGCATATAGCACAGGAAGCTCAGTTTGGTGTTTTGTGATAACCTGCTGCTGCTGCTAAGTTGCTTCAGTCATGTCCGACTCTGTGCAACCCCATAGACAGCTACCCACCAGGCTCCCCTGTCCCTGGGATTCTCCAGGCAAGAGCACTGGAGTGGGTTGCCATTTCCTTCTCCAATGCATGAAAGTGAAAAGCGAAAGTGAAGTCGCTCAGTCGTGTCCAACTCTTAGTGACCCCATGACTCCATAACCTACCAGGCTCCTCTGTCCATGAGATTTTCCAGGCAAGAGTACTGGAGTGGGGTGCCATTGTCTTCTCCATTTTGTGGTAACCTAGATAGATGGAATTGGGGATGGGGCAAAATTCAAGAGGGAGAGGATATATACATATAGCTGATTCACATTGTTTTATAACAGGAAGTAACACAACATTGTAAAATGGCTATATCCCTATTTTAGAAAATCTTTAGGTGTAGACATAGAAGGATCACTATGGAAAAGCAATAATTCAAATCCTAACTAATGTGATAATTTGATAATCTTAATTTTTAGTAATGCTTATTTGATTTCATTAGGCTTAATATTTTAATATATTTGTTAGTGATTACTATTTCCTCTTTTGTAATTTTTAACATTTTTTCTTTGATACCTCAGTGCGTTGTTTTTTACTTGTATGAGTGATTTATGTTTTCCAATTTAGAGCTTCTCCTTTTGACTTTTGTTATAATATTGGATCCATGCTATGAATTCTTCTAAACAAAATTTTTAAATCTTTTCATCAAATTATTTTAAATGTCCCTTGATAGTTTTATAAGATTGCACTAAACCTAAAAGAAATTTTGAAGATTTATCAGACTTAATTCAGTTTTCCAGAAGTAATAGGACTCTTGTCTTCTGCTATTGTGTTTCTCAGTGTTGATTTGTTATTTATTTTGTATGATTATAGTATATGCCTTACTAATCTTAAGTCCTCATGAATGTATGGCTTTGTTGATAATGTTTTTTTCTACAACATAAATTGAATACTTTATTGGTTATCTCAAGAAACTTAAGTAAAGATTGAAAGTATAACCCTCAATCATTCCTGCAGCCCATTTGTACTGAGAACATGGATGTGGAGTCCTGACAGAGGCAAGTACAAAGAATTGTTGTTTTGTTTATATTGAGATTCCAAAAACAAATTCAAGTATAACTCAATTTAAGTTCTTGCTTTCTACTTAAGTCAAGAAAAACTGCCTGGTTTAGGGTTTTTTATCTAAGAAACAACCAAAAATGCACACTCAAATCAACCAAAATCCCATCTAAACTTTATGTTGTTTATTTAACACCTGAGGAGTTATTCAGCATTTCTTTATAACAGGTATACTTCTAGACACAAGAGAGAGGTTGAAAATAAAATTAATGCTCTAAAAGATTCTAGATTCCAGTGGAAACATAATAGGCAAAATGAGGATAACTAACAAATAATCAGCTCAGTTTCAGATATTGGAAATCCATGAAGACAATAAAAGAGACATTACTGTAATAGCAAATTGGGTTGAGAATATGTTGTTTTAAAAGAGCATTAAAGAATATCTTTTATGAGGAGGTGACAAATGAGCCTGAATATTGTTGGTAAAAAGAAGGCATCTATGAGAAGATCTTCATGGCAAAGAGATGGGGAAAAGTCAAAACTGTGATAGATTTTCCTTCTTGGGCTCCAAAATCACTGTGGATGTTTAACTGCAGCCATGAACTTAAAAGACACTTGCTCCATGAAAGGAAAGCTATTATAAACCTAGACAGCATATTAAAAAGAAGATACATCATTTTGCCGACAAAGGTCCATAGAGTCAAAGCAATGGTTTTACCAGTAGTCGTGTCTGGATGTGAGAGTTGGACCACAAAGACTGTTTTTGAACTGTGGCACTGGAGAGGATGCTTGAGAGTCCCCTGGACTGCAAGGAGATCCAATCAGTCAATCATAAAGGAAACCAACCCTGACTATACACTGAAAGGACTGATGCTGAAGCTGAAGCTCCAAAACTTTGGCTATTTGTTGTAAAGAGCTGACTCATTGGATAAAAAAAAAAAAAAACAAAAAAAAAAAACCTTTTGCTGGCAAAGACTGATGGCAGGAGGAGAAGGGAGTGACAGAGGATGAGATGGTTGGATTACATCCCCAACTCAATGGACATGAGTTTGAGCAAAGTCTGGGAGATAGTAAAGGAAGTAGGGAAGCCTGGCATACTGCAGTCCATAGGGTTGCAAAGAGTCAGATATGACTTAGGACTGAACATCAGGAAAAAAAAAAAAAAAGGGGAGGGAGAGATAGAGAGAGAAAATCTGGGAATAGAGATTTCTATGCTTAGAGAGGCAAGAACAAAGATCCTGGAAGAGTAACAAACTTAAGGTGGCTAAGTAAAAAAAGAATACAAGCTTGGTTGGACATTTGATCAATGAAATGAGGAGCACAAGAAAATAATATAGAATTTAGCAATAATTAACATTTTCAGTACCTTATATCCTTGATATTTACTTTAGAATACCTGAAGTCAAAGAGAAATATGATTTATTTAAAAGATATTTTTTCTGCTGCAATTTATAGAAAATAATTATAGAACGGACACATGGAGATCAGTTAGGAGACTACTGAAGTACATGTAGAAGGTATCCAACATTACTTGTCAACAGATAAATGTAAACTAAAGCCATAACTAGATACCATGCTAATCAAAATGGTTCAGTTCAGTTCAGTTCAGTTGCTCAGTCATGTCCGACTCTTTGCGACCCCATGAATCGAGCATGCCAGGCCTCCCTGTCCATCACCAACTCCCGAAGTTCACTCAGACTCACGTCCATCGAGTCAGTGATGCCATCCAGCCATCTCATCCTCTGTCATCCCTTTTCCTCCTGCCCCTAATCCCTCCCAGCATCAGAGTCTTTTCCAGTGAGTCAACTCTTCTTTCGCATGAGATGGCCAAAGTACTGGAGCTTCAGCTTTAGCATCATTCCTTCCAAACACCCAGGCCTCATCTCCTTTAGAATGGATTGGTTGGATCTCCTTGCAGTCCAAGGGACTTTCAAGAGTCTTCTCCAACACCACAGTTCAAAAGCATCAATTCTTCAGTACTCAGCTTTCTTCACAGTCCAACTCTCACATCCATACATGACCCCTGGAAAAACCGTAGCCTTAACTAAATGCACCTTGGTTGGCAAAGTAATGTCTCTACTTTTGAATATGCTATCTAGGTTGGTCATAACTTTTCTTCCAAGGAGTAAGCGTCTTTTAATTTCATGGCTGCAATCACCATCTGCAGTGATTTTGGAGCCCAAAAAGATAAAGTCTGACACTGTTTTCACTGTTTCCCCATCTATTTCCCATGAAGTGATGGGACCAGATGCCATGATCTTCGTTTTTTGAATGTTGAGCTTTAAGCCGACTTTTTCACTCTCCACTTTCACTTTCATCAAGAGGCTCTTTAGTTCTTCACTTTCTGCCACTTTCTGCCACCACTTAGCATGGTGTCATCTGCATATCTGAGGTTATTGATATTTTTTCCAGCAATCTTCATTCAAGCTTATGCTTCATCCGGTCCAGTGTTTCTCATAATGTACTCTGCATATAAGTTAAATAAGCAGGGTGACAATATACAGCCTTGACATACTCCTTTTTCTATTTGGAACCAATCTGTGGTTCCATGTCCAGTTCTAACTGTTGCTTCCTGACCTGAATACCGATTTCTCAAGGTGGTCAGTTATTCCCATCTCTTGAAGAATTTTCCAGTTTGTGGTGATCTGCACAAAGGCTTTGGCATAGTCAATAAAGCTGAAATGGATGTTTTTCTGGAACTCTTGCTTTTTTGGTGATCCAATGGATGTTGGCAATTTGATCTCTGGCTCCTCTGCCTTTTCTAAAACTAGCTTAAACATCTGGAAGTTCATGGTTCATCTATTGTTGAAACCTGGCTTGGAGAATTTTGAGCATTACTTTACTAGCTTGAGAGATGATTGCAATTGTGTGGTAGTTTGAGCATTCTTTGGCATTGCCTTTCTTTGGGATTGGAATGAAAACTGACCTTTTTCAGTCCTGTGGCCACTGTTGCCTTTTCCAACTTTGTTCGCATATTAACTGCAGAACTTTCATACCATCATCTTTTAGGATTTGAAATAGCTCAACTGGAATTCCCTCACCTCCACTAGCTTTGTTCATAATGATGCTTCCTAAGGTCCACTTGACTTCGCATTCCAGGATGTCTGGCTCTAGGTGAGTGATCACACCATTGTGATTATCTTGTTCATGAAAATCTTTTTTGTATAGTTCTTCTGTGTATTCTTGCTACCTCTTCTTAATATCTTCTGCTTCTGTTAGGTCCATACCATTTCCATGCCATTGCATTCACAAAGCATGCTGTATTAATATAACTGAATTCTATTTATCAAATTTAGCAATAACAAGGTAAGAAATACTGCTATACACAAAAAAATATTGTCAAAAACATTGAATGAAAGGAGTCAGATATAAAATAGTACACACTATATAACTGGATTTATATGAAATTCAAGAACAGACAAAACTAATATATGGTATTTGAAATCAGAACAGTAGTAAATATTTGGCAAAGAGTTGAGGGTAGGGTAGACTGGCTGATGAGTTGTGTGAAGGAATTTTCCATGTAATATAAATGTTCTATATCTTAATTTTAGTGATAATATTATGTGACAAAACTCAATGAACTCTTCACATTATATCTGAGCATTTTAAATTCTAAAAATGAATTTTGTGGTAGGCTCAATACAAAGGTTGTTAGCACTGAAAGAAAATGCTTCCCTTGCTCTGTCCTCAGTTTTGAGGATGACTCACTTGTTTAGGGCTCTGGTATGTGACTTGGTGAAACATTTTTGTCCTCTCCTTGGATGTACATAAGAACAGAACAGATTTTGTTCACAGAATCACAGCAGAAACCACCTAATTGATCTTGAAATATTCCTGTCAAATGATGAAAAGGATTGCACATGCATGATCTGTGAAATACAGAAATGTTTTGTATCATGATTTATGGCAGTGCTGCATAAAACTCTAAAATCTTAGGACTTTATACAACACTAAGCCCCACAATACCTGCCTTCTAGTTCAATAGAGACAATTATTTTTTATTATAATTCATTTTCCATTGTATCATATAACTCTTTCATGAACCACACATGATTTATCTGCTTCTTGATTCAAATCACTATGATATACCTGGTCCAGGTGACACAATATAGATTTCAGAATGGAAATGTATCACTCTCTGTGAAGCAGATATAAAAGTACAGAAGAAAAATAAAATGATTCTGGAAAAAAGAAGTGTAAATGGAAAAGGAAAGTAGTACATTTAATTTTTTTTTCTAATTTTATGTGTTAATCAGGAGGAAAGTTAAATATTTGAAATACTGTCATTTTTTTTCCTGGAGTTTTCTGGTGCAGACTGGAAAACCTGCTAGACAAATTCTATATGAGCTTTAACACTGGAAAACTGTTATTTTACATTACTGCATCTATCTTCAAAACCACGGTCAAAAAACAAAAATGGCCTTGCCTAACATTTGAGAAGCTCTCTCTCAGTGTGCCCACACAGGTATTGCATGCATGACAGTAAACATGTTGTTCTATTAACATGTCAATGATTAAAGGAGTTTAAGAAGAGAGAATATCTGTCCGACCTCCATCCTGGTAGACACATTATGGTAGAAAACCAGGACCAGAAGCAGGAGCTAGTTTCTAAAAGTAGGATCTTTTAGGAGTTTAGGGTGAGAGATAATGGAACAATGAGGTCAGACCACATATAAGAATAGAACTTTGACCATAATCTTGTAGCCACCATTCTGGGAACCCAAACTATAGCTTCTGCAGTAAGTGGCCTAAACTAGTCAGTACTTAGGTAATGACTCCCAGCTTCCCAAATTTTTATCCCCTATCCTTGTTTCCAACTCAAGATCTACCAGAGAAATCCATATACACTCCCTAAACCCATGTCATAGGATGTTGGATTTCTAGTTAGCCCACCTCCAGGATATCCATGCCAATATCCTGTAATCAAGACATACTTGAAGACTTCCTTTTTTTCCCCCCACTGTAAAGCTTTCCCATTCTGTTGCCTGCCATTGAGTCCCTGCCAAACCAAGTGATACTGGCTGATTTTCTTGCTATAACAAGCTCTGAGTAAATAGCTTATGCTTCTCATTTAGGTGGTCTTTGCTTCCTACAAGGGACAATATATAGTCGTAGGTGTCCCCTTGCCTTCCTTTCTCCTTTATTTGAAGGAGTAAGTAGGAACTGGTAGCTCAGTGTAGATTATTAAAGGGCTCAATAAAGATAGTGAGACATTTAAGAGGAGATTTAGGAAATTGCAAGAGTCAAAAGAGTAGAGATTTCTAAAAAGGAAAGGGAGACTAATAGTACTAATTTCCACCAAAAGTTTAAGTAAACTGAAAGATAAGAAAGCTTATTTGATTTTGCATTTCATAAGCCATTGTTGAACATGAAAGAGCAATTTCAAGTGCAGTGGAAGAGAGGGAAAACAGAATAAAAGCTAAGTGTAATGTCATGGGGGTGTGGAGGCATCAATAGTAGAAATGCTTACAGAACAACAATTAAGAGATTTTTTTTTAAGACAGAGACCTTAGAATGTCATTTAGGATTGTGTAGCTCAAAGACTTAGATAGTGTTTGTTACTATGGAGATGAGATATGAAAATACTGGACTGGAGATGAGTTGGAGGGAGAAAGAAAAGACAGGATTAGAGAAACAAGAAATATG
Organism: Bubalus bubalis; assembly: GCF_019923935.1. Classification (NCBI taxonomy): domain Eukaryota; kingdom Metazoa; phylum Chordata; class Mammalia; order Artiodactyla; family Bovidae; genus Bubalus; species Bubalus bubalis. The sequence continues at coordinate 17,174,669 of NC_059168.1, read as the reverse complement.
AAAATATTGCCAGAACTTAGAGAATACTTACTGCTAGAAGGAATAATAAAAGAACATAAACCAATCAAGGGAAAAGAAAAATAGATGTTTGCATCAGCAAAGGACCAAAGGAGGGATGCTAATCCCATTATGTAATTTAGCAGATGACCTAACAGAAATACAGCATTTATAAATGAAACAGGCAAGGATGTTGGAGGGCACCCAGGATAAAAGGGGTCACAGAATCCTGAGTAATGGTATATTTTTTTAGCATTACCTACTACCAGCCCAAGCCCTAAATTGTTATGACAGTTTCAGAATTATTTTAAGCAAAACTAGCTCCTGTTGAACTGATAAGTTGCTTTTTGAAATGAGTTTAAGGGTACTTAAGGAAGTAAGAAATGTCTTTAAAAGATTAGACTTTGAAGTTAGACTAGGTTCCCATTTTCAATTCCCTACTCTGCCATTTTCTGTCAGTGTAATTTTAGACAATTATTTAACAACTCTAAATCTCAATTTTTTTTTCATCTGGGAAATGCAAACAGCTATTCTACCTCATAAGAATAAAAAGTCAATGGAGTAAAGTTTTAGTATCTCACCTGGCTCAGAGCTGATGATAAAAATGAAATGTTTTTACACTTGGATAAAATATACTAGCACTGTTTCTTTGATTAAGTTTGTTGTTGTTGTTTAGTCACTAAGTCATGTCAGACTCTTTGTGACCCTATGGACTGTAGCCTGCCAGCCTCCTCTGTCCATGGGATTTTCCAGGCAAGAATACTGGAGTGGGTTGCAATTTCCTTCACTAGGGAGTCTTCCCAACCCAGGGACTGAACTCGAATCTCTTGCATCTTCTGCATTGGCACATGGATTCTTTACAACTGAGCCACCTGGAAAGCCCTTGATTATGTTTAGCAGCTTTAATATGACACACATAGAAACACAAACATACATACACACATACACCTGTACATGCATATATGTTAGTCACTCAGTCATGTCCAACCCTTTGTGACCCATGTACTGTAGCCCATCAGACTCCTCTGTCCATGGAATTCTTCAGGCTAGAACACTGCAGTGAGTAGCCATTCCCTTGTCCATCTGATCTTCCCAACCTAGGGCTCAAACCCAGGTCTCCTGCATTGCAGGCAGATTCTTTACCATCTGAGCCACCAAGAAATCACCACATGAATATATACACATATACACATAAGAGAGGCAGAACAGAAGGTATTATCACTGTTCTACACAAGAGGATGTTGAAGGTTCAAGGATGCTAAGCAATTTTTCCAGGGTCTAATATTGAATAATACAAGCAGAAATCAAATCCAAGATTTCTGATGTTCTGAAGTCTTAGAAACCTTAGATTCATAGGTAGGCTTATGAGGTTGCATTCCTCCAAGAAATGTGGGCATTCTTTCAGTGGGTCTAGAAAATCTTCGTTAAGTTTTAAAGAGAGAGCCAGAGTGAATGCCAAGAACCTCTGGTTAGGAGTAGTCACACCTTAGTCCAGTCATATACACATTCCTGCATGTTAGAGTTCAGAAGAATCTCTTATTTTGCATAAGATGAAAAATGTCTTTCCCAGTTTGCAATAGGAGAGCTCCTAATGCCAAGTCCTCTAACTAGTAATCTTATCACTATACAATCTCTATATTATTTGTCAAATACAATGCAGAAAATAGGTCTTACTGAAATAACTTGCCAAGAAAATAACTGACAAGACATTGAGAAATGGAGTCTAATGGAAAAATATTACTTGTGTTTACAATTTCACATATTTATTCCTGTATATGTTTGCCATCTTTTAAAGGAGGTTATTGTGCATTTATGACTGTTATTTACAGTATATTTATTCCTAATCTATAAACATTCTGTTGACAAATGCCAATGTCATTTGTTCTTTATGTTATAATTTCATGCATATTTTGTAAAAATAAGGAAAGTTTATAGATAATAAATCCATTTAAAATATTTTATAACATATATATTTCCCATAATAGCCAGTGAATTCCTAGAACATTTGTAAAAGACAATTATTAGTTTCTATAGATTATAAACAAAATATATTTGAAGCATCTAAAGAATATATAACATTTTTAATAAATATGAAAATAGTTGCTTATGGCATGATTTTTATGTTGAGTGTTTTTTGCATATTTAAAATATAATTTATATTTTCAAACATAAAAACTATAATGATATATAGTTTTTATATATCATTCAGCTTGCTAACTTGCTAAATTATTGATTCATATCTACAGCAAGGTATATGGGAATGCACTCATCATAATTATGAAATATAGACTTCAATTTCCTGTACCTGAGGGCTGCAATAAAATATTTTCCAAAAATATGAAAATAATAGGAAAGGAAATTTCTCCTCTAATGCTGTATCATAGTGGAATACAGGAAAGATATGCAAGGTTACTAAAAGGAATACACTCTAGGTAAGTAGAAATTAGGGATTAGCATATTTAAACAAAGAATATGTCATCCACCAAACTAGTTGCTTATTCAGAAAACAAAAAGGAAAAATCATAGAAGTAAACATGAGCTGAATCCTACCAGGCATTATTTAGAAGAAAGAAACATCTCTAAGTCAAAGAACTTAGCTTGCATTGTCCCCAGAAAAATATACACCTTATTATCTTAGACTGAGACAGTTAAATATCTAAATTATATAACTAACAACTGAGGTTCTAAATCCAAGTTGAAAAGCAGCCTTTTGCTATTTAATTTTCTTGTTGAATGCTTATAGGAGTCTTGCCTGGCAGTATCCTATTTGGTAGTCATTACCTATATGTTTGGAGAAGGCAATGGCACCCCACTCCAGTACTCTTGCCTGGAAAATCCCATGGACCGAGGAGCCTGTTAGGCTGCAGTCCATGGGGTCGCTAACAGTCGGACACGACTGATCAACTTCACTTTCACTTTTCACTTTCATGCATTGGAGAAGGAAATGGCAACCCACTCCAGTATTCTTGCCTGGAGAATCCCAGGGACGGGGGAGCCTGGTGGGCTGCCGTCTATGGGGTCGCACAGAGTCGGACACGACTGAAGCGACTTAGCAGCAGCAGCAGCAGCAGCAGCTATATGTTGCTAATGACTACATGAAATGTGGCTGATCCAAGTTGTGGTGTGCAGTAAGTGTAAAATACAGTTTGAATTTCAAAGACATAGTACAAACACTACATAAATATCTTAGTATGGTTTTATTGATTGCATGTTAAAGCTATATTTTATACATATTGTGTGAAATAAATTATAGTACTAAAGTTTGTTTCATCTGTTTCTTCTTATTTTTCTAACATGGCCTCCAAAAACATCTAAATTACATATGGGGCTCCCACTTGTGGATTGCATTATATTTATATTGGACATCACTGGTCCATACCAACAGAGAACAATAATAGCTATTCCCTACTCTGTCTATATTTTATGTTGTATGCTTGTTAAGAAGCATTCTTATTATAGATAATTTCATGGGTAGATCTGGCTATCAGGCAAGAGAAACTGGTTATGTGGATTTTAGATGCTTGGTTCCTTTACAATCTACACTTATTAAATATTTTAAAGGGAACATTTTGATTTTGAACATCAGTTTCATAAAGTTTTTTGGCCTGAATCTGCCAATAAGAGCAGCATCTACTCTTGGCATGCTAAGGAATCATATCTGAGTTTATACTACTAAGGGTCAAATCTTAAACTATGATACACTGACTATAACTATGCCATAAGATCAGCCTTTTAGAAGACAGCCAGCTGCCCAGTGTTGCCCAATCAGTAGAAATCACATCTTCTGTTTCATATGTGTTTATGTATGTATCCTATTGTTATACTTTGTTATAATTTTCTAAAATTATATAGTTTATTCTATAACTTCATACTTAGTATTTTTAATAAAACTAGTGGAGAAGGCAATGGCACCCCACTCCAGTACTCTTGCCTGGAAAATCCCATGGACAGAGGAGCCTGGAAGGCTGCAGTCCATGGGGTCACTGAGGGTCAGACACGACTGACTGACTTCACTTTCACTTTTCACTTTCACACATCGGAGAAGGAAATGGCAACCCACTCCAGTGTTCTTGCCTGGAGAGTCCCAGGGACAGGGGAGCCTGGTGGGCTGCCATCTATGGGGTTGCACAGAGTCGGACATGACTGAAGTGACTTAGCAGCAGCAGCAGTGCATAAATATAGGGCTTCCCTGGTGGCTCAGCTGGTAAAGAATCTGGCCGCAATACAGGAAGCAATGCATAAATATAGTTCAAGAGTCATTTTTTTTTTCTTAATCCTACATACATTTGCTGCTCCAAAAGATCCCCTCTTTCTTTTAATCTTTTAACTGATTATGTTTTGTTTGTTTGTTTCTCTAAATAACATGCCTATATTGCTTCTTCTTCACTTTTCAGTTTTAGTCAATATCTACGGAACTTAAGATCTTTTGCTTTCTTTTGTGAATTTCATCCCTCTACACGTACACAGAAATAGGCTCACTCATCATGTAACTCAGTTTCCCGTTCTGCCATCTTCCAAATAGTTATAATTTTGATGTGATTATAATTCACAACAAAGTGGAAGCTAATGCATATGTTTAACTCACCATCTCTAAGGGTTGTTTGAATGAGATCTTTACACTTGAAGAAAAAAAAAATCAAAGTGTGAACTTAGGGGCATTACTGCTAAGTCAGAAATCAGGATTATTAGTACACTAAGTAAGAGGCATCAATTAAAAAGAATCACATGAGCTATATCACCCCCATATTGCTTTCTCTCACCTAATTAATTATTCACTTATGACCTTGCTAAAAAGACTTTTAGAAGGTGAACCTATCAATGAAAGCTTCATGAAGGAGGTAGAGTTTTAAGGCAGTCATAGCTTTCATTGAACACAGGCCAGTGAAGTGAGATGTACAGGAAGGCAGCTCTTTAGATATCAAGATCAGCAAATCTGATGATAAAATGGATGAGATGTAACAGCCAGCTGGCTCTTCCCCCATATCCTTTCAAAGAGAGTAAGTGTTTAGACAGTGAAGAGTAGAGGGAAAAGGTTTTTCTGGTGAGTGTAACAATTATGGGTAATGAATAAAAGTGGCAAGGCACAGAACATGTTCTGTAGGGGAGTGAAGAAGGATAAAGATGTAGAAATAAAATCAAACAAGCAAAAGTGAGGAAAAGTTCTCACAAAACATCAAATTCAAATTCTGTCCAACATAGGGGTCCTTCAAATTCTTCTATAGTTTTAATAGTCAGAAAGATGGATCATTCTGATTTTTCTAAAGGCCTGCATGGGTGGAAAAATACTCTAGCAGGAACTATGTTTTGTTTTTTAAAGTAGAATTTGTCTTTCTCATATTCAATTATTGAGAGCAAGTCAACTGGTATTAACACAAAATTAATACATATATAATATATAAGGAGATACACAGTGAGATATATAGGGAGATACACAAGAAACTGAATGTCGCGTATCCTTAGGACATTGAAGTCCGGCACACATGAAACTCAATTAAAAGACTATAGTATGAGGAAACTAGGGACATTTTACTTGTGAATTTTAAAATTCTACATAATTTGCAAGCATTTAATTCTGACCAAATACTGATAATTTGTGGGGTTTTTTCACCTGTTTATTTTTTAATTAATTAATTAATTTTTTTTTTTACTTTACAATATTGTATTGGTTTTGCCATACATCAACATGCATCCACCACAGGTGTACATGTGTTTCCCATCCTGAACCCCCCTCCCACCTCCCTCCACATACTATTACTCTGGGTCATCCCAGTGCACCAGCCCCAAGCTTCCTGTATCCTGCATCGAACCTGGACTGGCGATTCATTTCTTATATGATATTATACATGTTTTAATGCCATTCTCCCAAATCATCCCCTCCTCCCTCTCCCACAGAGTCCAAAAGACTGATCTATACATCTGTGTCTCTTTTGCTATCTCGCATACAGGGTTGTCATTACCATCTTTCTAAACTCCATATATATGCGTTAGTATACTGTATTGGTGTTTTTCTTTCTGGCTTACTTCACTCTGTACAATAGGCTCCAGTTTCATCCACCTCATTAGAACTGATTCAAATGTATTCTTTTTAATTGCTGAGTAATACTCCATTGTGTATATGTACCACTGCTTTCTTATCCATTCATCTGCTGATGGACATCTAGGCTGCTTCCATGTCCTGGCTATTATAAACAGTGCTGCGATGAACATTGGAGTACATGTGTCTCTTTCAATTCTGGTTTCTGGTTTCCTCGGTGTGTATGTCCAGCAATGAGATTGCTGGATCATAAGGCAGTTCTATTTCCAGTTTTTTAAGGAATCTCCACACTGTCCTCCACAGTGGCTGTACTAGTTTGCATTCCCACCAACAGTGTAAGAGGGTTCCCTTTTCTCCACATCCTCTCCAGCATTTATTGCTTATAGACTTTTGGATCACAGCCATTCTGACTGGCATGAAATGCTACCTCATAGTGGTTTTGATTTGCATTTCTCTGACAATGAGAGATGTTGAGCATCTTTTCATGTGTTTGTTAGCCATCTGTATGTCTTCTTTGGAGGAATGTCTATTTAGTTCTTTGGCCCACTTTTTGATTGGGTCGTTTATTTTTCTGGAATTGAGCTGCAGGAGTTGCTTGTATATTTTTGAGATTAGTTGTTTGTCAGTTGCTTCATTTGCTATTATTTTCTCCCATTCTGAAGGCTGTCCTTTCACCTTGCTTATAGTTTGTTTGGTTGTGCAGAAGCTTTAAAGTTTAATTAGATCCCATTTGTTTATTTTTGCTTTTATTCCCAATATTCTGGGAGGTGGGTAATAGAGGATCCTGCTGTGATGTATGTCGGAGACTCTTTTGCCTATGTTCTCCTCTAAGAGTTTTATAGTTTCTGGTCTTATGTTTAGATCTTTAATCCATTTTGAGTTTATTTTTGTGTATGTTGGAAAAGACACTGATGCTGGGAGGGATTGGGGGCAAGAGGAGAAGGGGACGACAGAGGATGAGATGGCTGGATGGCATCATTGACTCGATGGACATTAATCTGAGTGAACTCCGGGAGTTGGTGATGTACAGGGAGGCCTGGCGTGCTGGGACTCATGGGGTCGCAAAGAGTCGGACACGACTGAGCGACTGATCTGATCTGATGGTATTAGAAAGTGTTCTAGTTTCATTTTTTTACAAGTGGTTGACCAGTTTTCCCACAACCACTTGTTAAAGAGCTTGTCTTTTCTCCAGTGTATATTCTTGCCTCCTTTGTCAAAGATAAGGTGTCCATAGGTGCATGGGTTTATCTCTGGGCTTTCTATTTTGTTCCATTGATCTATATTTCTGTCTTTCTGCCAGTACCATACTGTATTGATGACTGTTGCTTTGCAGTAGAGCCTGAAGTCAGGCAGGTTGATTTCTCCAGTTCCATTCTTCTTTCTCAAGATTGCTTTGGCTATTCGAGGTTTTTTGTATTTCCATACAAATTGTGAAATTATTTGTTCTAGCTCTCTGAAAAATACCATTGGTAACTTGATAGGGATTGCATTGAATCTATAGATTGCTTTGCATAGTATACTCATTTTCACTATATTGATTCTTCCGACTCATGGACATGGTATATTTCTGCATCTATTAGTGTCCTCTTTGATTTCTTTCACCAGTGTTTTATAGTTTTCTATATATAGGTCTTTAGTTTCTTTAGGTAGATATATTCCTAAGTATTTTATTCTTTCCGTTGCAATGGTGACTGGAATTGTTTCCTTAATTACTCTTTCTATTTTCTCATTATTAGTGTATAGGAATGCAAGGGATTTCTGCGTGTTGATTTTATATCCTGCAACTTTACTATATTCATTGATTAGTTCTAGTAATTTTCTGGTGGAGTCTTTAGGGTTTTCTATATAGAGGATCATGTTATCTGCAAACAGTGAGAGTTTTACTTCTTCTTTTCCAATTTGGATTCCTTTTATTTATTTTTCTGTTCTGATTGCTGTGGCAAAAACTTCCAAAACTATGTTGAATAGTAGTGGTGAGAGTGGGCACCCTTGTCTTGTTCCTGACTTTAGGGGAAATGCTTTCAATTTTTCACCATTGAGGATAATGTTTGCTGTGGGTTTGTCATATATAGCTTTTATTATTTTGAAGTATGTTCCTTCTATTCCTGCTTTCTGGAGAGTTTTTATCATAAATGGATGTTGAATTTTATTAGAGGCTTTCCCTGCATCTATTGAGATAATCATATGGCTTTTATTTTTCAATTTGTTAATGTGGTGTATTACATTGATTGATTTGAAGATATTGAAGAATCCTTGCATCTTCCCTGGGATAAAGCCCACTTGGTCATGGTGTATGATCTTTTTAATGTGTTGTTGGATTCTGATTGCTAGAATTTTGTTAAGGATTTTTTCATGTATGTTCATCAGTGATATTGGCCTGTAGTTCTCTTTTTTTGTGGCATCTTTGTCAGGTTTTGGTATTAGGGTGATGGTGGCCTCATAGAATGAGTTTGGAAGTTTGCCTTCCTCTGCAATTTTCTGGAAGAGTTTGAGTAGGATAGGTGTTAGCTCTTCTCTAAATTTTTGGTAGAATTCAGCTGTGAAGCCATCTGGACCTGGGCTTTTATTTGCTGGAAGATTTCTGATTACAGTTTCAATTTCCATGCTTGTGATGTGCCTGTTAAGATTTTCCATTTCTTCCTGTTTCACTTTTGGAAAGTTGTACTTTTCTAAGAATTTCTCCATTTCTTCCACGTTGTCTATTTTATTGACATATAATTGCTGATAGTAGTCTCTTATGATCCTTTGTATTTGTGTGTTGTCTGTTGTGATCTCTCCATTTTCATTTCTAATATTATTGATTTGATTTTTCTCCCTTTGTTTCTTGATGAGCCTGGCTAATGGTTTGTCAATTTTATTCATCCTTTCAAAGAACCAGCTTTTGGCTTTGTTGATTTTTGCTATGGTCTCCTTTGTTTCTTTTGCATTTATTTTTGCCCTAATTTTTAAGATTTCTTTCCTTCTACTAATTCTAGGATTCTTGATTTCTTCCTTTTCTAGGTGCTTTAGGTGTGTTTTTTAAATCATTAATATTATTCTTGGTTTCTCTGTGGGCCTGTGACAATACAGATAGCACTCTTTAAGCATTTATTAAATGCTTAGGATTTTTATTTAAATAAAAGAAGAGAAGGAAAAAGAAATAAATACTATAGAGACCTGGATGATCATATTATCAACCAATTGAGTCTATGGCTCAAGTGAGGAATGCATGCATAGTGTAATAAAACAGTCTGGCCTACTTTCTAACCAATGACATCTTTGTCAGGGTCTACTTTTTATCACAAAGGCTTAAGAAAATGAGAAATTGTTTTTCTTTACAAAGAAGTTGAAGATGATGATAATAGATAATCTTCTAGCCCTCACTGTATACCGTATATTCTTGCAATTGAATGCAGAGTACATCATGAGAAACGCTGGGCTGGATTAAGCACAAGCTGGAATCAACATTGCAAGGAGAAATATCAATAACCTCAGATATGCAGATAAGCATCTGCATGCAATGCGGGAGACCCGGGTTCGATCCCTGGATAGGGAAGATCCCCTGGAGATGGAAATGATCCCCTGGAGAAGGAAATGGCAACCTACTCCAGTATTCTTGCTGGGAGAATCCCATGGAGAGAGGAGCTTGGTAGGCTACAGTCCATAGGGTCGCAAAGAGTCCAACAGGACTGAGTGACTTCAACTTTCACGTTCATGCAGATGACACCACACTTATGGCAGAAAGTAAAGAAGAACTAAAGATCCTCTTGATGAAAGTGAAAGAAGAAAGTGAAAAAGTTGGCTTAAAACTCAATCGTCAGAAAACTAAAATCATGGCATCTGGTCCCATCACTTCATGGCAAAGAGATGGGGAAACAGTGGAAACAGCTACAAAACTTTACTTTTGGGGGCTCCAAAATCACTGCAGATGGTGACTGCAGCCATGAAATTAAGATGCTTACTCCTTAGAAGAAAAGTTATGACTTACCTAGACAGCATATTAAAAAGCAGGGGCATTACTTTGCCAACAAAGGTCCAAATAGTCAAAGCTATGGTTTTTTCAGTAGTCATGTATAGATGTGAGAGTTGGACTATAAAGAAAGCTGAGTGCCGAAGAACTGATGCTTTTGAACTGTGGTGTTGGATAAGACTCTTGAGAGTCCCTTGGAATGCAAGGAGATCCAACCTGTCCATTCTAAAGGAAATCAGTCCTAAATGTTCATTGGAAGGACTGATGTTCTGGCTGAAACGCCAATACTTTGGCCACCTGATGGGAAGAACTGACTCATTTGAAAAACCATGATGCTGGGAAAGATTGTAGGTGGAAGGAGAAGGGGATGGCAGAGGATAAGATGGCTGGATGGCATCACCAACTCATGAGTTTGAATAAACTCCGGGAGTTGGTGATGGACAGGGAGGCCTGGCGTGCAGCAGTCCATGGGGTTGCAAAGAGTTGGACATGATTGAACGACTGAACTGAACTGATACATAGCTAACATTGTATGGAAGACTTGCAAAGAAATCTATCCTCTGAAAGTCTTTTTTTTTAAAGAACAGCAACAATTTTCAAAACAACCATTTAGTTTTATAGTTGTTAGTATAGTGTTTGGTATGAATCAGAATATTTGTCAAATGCAGATTGTGCTATTTGAAGGTGTATTGAGGGGATACTTGGGAATTCTTGATATGGGGATTCATCTGGAACACTTTGGAGGAAATCTTTGACAACTTTAGCTTTGACAACTAAAATGAAGTACATTGTTTGATAAACAACTGCTGGATTCCATAAGCAAGTGGTCTATTTTATTATAATAGGAAAATGATAGATGTTAGAGCAGTCATCTTTATGTTTGTCTTTTTTGTTGGTTCCATGGGGTTGTTTGGATAAACTACTAATAGGTGAATATTTGTCAGTGTGATTTTGTTCTGTTTCTTTTCCCCTTGCTTTAAGCTCAAATTCATTAAATTAATAGTACAGAAGGAAGTCAGGATAGAATAGCTGGTTGATAAAAATCTAAGAAATGTCACTGGCCAAATAAACATTTTTCAGGGATGCATTCTTGAGTATAGTCTTGGAGAGAAGGCATACTACACAAAGAGCAAATAGCTCTTCTCTTAATTTCATTCTAAGGGCAGAACTCAGCATGTGTTCTTTGATAAAAATAGCATTCTCATACTCTAATGATTTAGGAACGATAGCTTGATGCACAGTTCCAAAACCAGCAAAGTTATAAAATAAGATGAATGGAAAACTGATGATTTATCATTATTGAAGCAATCCTCCTGTTGCCTAAGTCAGTAAATGAATAGTTTTCCAAATTCAATGTTTCTTTCTCAGCCCGTTTTCTCCTGCACATCTCTATGGGTCTTAGGATGTTTCTCCTCCTCCTGATTCATGGAACATGTATGTTTGCCATACTTCATTCTATTTGTTCTCTTATAGAATTATGTGTAGCTTATTCTATGAGTCTTTCTCATTCTATTTACATTGCAAGATGCTTAAATCATATAAAATTATAAGAATCTGTTTTGTTACAGGCAAACTGCCTTTGAGAGGCAGTTCACTGAAATATACTTAGCTATTTTAACTATACATATCTATGTATGCAATGGCACCCCACTCCAGTACTCTTGCCTGGAAAATCCCATGGACGGAGGAGCCTGGTAGGCTGGAGTCCATGGAGTCGCTAAGAGTCAAACACGACTGAGCGACTTCACTTTCACTTTTCACTTTCATGCATTGGAGAAGGAAATGGCAACCCACTCCAGTGTTCTTGCCTGGAGAATCCCAGGGACGGGGGAGCCTGGTGGGCTGCCATCTATGGGGTCGCACAGAGTCGGACATGTTGAAGTGACTTAGCAGCATGTATATTTGGTATAGATATAATATAGATAGATAGTGTATTTATATATTTTTGTTGTTCAGTTGCTAAATCGTGTCTGATTCTTTGAGACCTCATAGACTGCACCAGGCCAACTTCCCTGTCCTTCACTATCTCCCAGAGTTTGCTCAAACTCATGTGCATTGAGTCAACGATGCCATCCACCCATCTCATCCTCTATCACACCCTCTTTCTCCTGCCCTCAATGTTTCGCAGCATCATTGTCTTTTCCGGTGAGTCAGTTCTTCCCATCAGGTGGCCAAAATATTGGAGCTTCAGCTTCAGCATCAGTCCTTCCAATGAATATTCAGGGTTGATTTTCTTTAGGATTGACTGGTTTGATCTTTTTGCTGTCCAAGAGACTCTCAAGAGTCTTCTCTAGCACCACAGTTCAAAAGCATCAATTCTTTGGCACTTAGCTTTCTTTATGGTCCAATTCTCACATCCATACACAACTACTGGAAAAAAAAAATAGCTTTGATATACAGACCTTTGTCACAAACTGATGTTTCTCCTTTTTAAAATGCTGTCTAGGTTTGTCATAGCTTTCCTTCTAAGGAGCAAGCAATTTTTTAAATTTCATGGCTGCAGTCACTATCTGCAGTGATTTTGGATCCCAAGAAAATGAAGTCTGTCACTGTTCCCATTTTTTCCCCCATCTATTTGCCATGAAGTAATGGGACCAGATGCCATGATCTTAGTTTTTGAATGTTAAGTTTTAAGACAGCTTTTTCACTCTCGTCTTTCACTTTCATCAAGAGACTCTTTAGTTCTTCTTCACTCTCTGCCATAAGGGAGGTGTCACCCACATATCTGAGGTTATTGATATTTCTCCTGGCAATCTTGATTCCAGCTTGTGCTTCATCCAGCTTGGCATTTCACATGATGTCAGATCAGATCAGATCAGTCACTCAGTCGTGTCCGACTCTTTGCGACCCCATGAATCGCAGCATGCCAGACCCGCCTGTCCAACACCAACTCCCGGAGTTCACCGAGACACATCCATCGAGTCAGTGATGCCATCCAGCCATCTCATCCTCTGTCGTCCCCTTCTCCTCCTGCCCCCAATCCCTCCCATCATCAGAGATGATGTACTCGGCATATAAGTTAAATAAGAAGGGTGACAATATGCAGCCTTGCCGTACTCCTTTGCCAATTTTGGACCAGTCTGTTGTACCATGTCTGGTTCTAATTGTTGCTTCTTCAGCTGCATACAGGTTTCTCAGGAGACAGATAAGGTGTTCTGGTATCCCCATCTCTTTAAGGATGTTCCACAGTTTGTTGTATATACATAAATATATACATAATATAAAAATGCATGAATATTTTAAAATATAAACTACTGTATAAAATATATAACACATACATAGTAGATGTATGTGCAAATTTTCATATATACATATGTGTGTGTGTGTGTGTACCCCAAATAAAATTCTATTTTGGCTTCTTTCTGAATATAGATACAAACTTGACTTGGACCCATAGTGCACTTAATCATCCTCTCCTTATCTTGCTAGTCCACCCTTAATCTTAACTGGACACACTTTAAAAATGGGTGGAATTGGTGAACTAGCTTGGTTCCTGAGAACTGCGCCAAGTTTAAGTTTTCTACTGTATTACTGAGCTAAGGAAATATACTTTCTGAGTTCAGTGAGTAAAAACTATAAACCCCATTGAAATATTTCCACCATAGGTCCCCACTTCAAAAGCAATTACTGTAACTATATACACTGAAATTAGTTCAAATTTTCTTGCTGAGTTATATGTATTCCTTGACAGAGCAACAATGACATTTTACGATCTGTAACAACAGAATGCTGTGGCTATTATTTGGAACCAGATGTTAAAGACCTCTCTGGATGGTTTAACGACAATGAATAAGTCTAATATCAAAGTGCTCCCTGCAGAAACACAGTGTGAGACTGAGGAGAATTGTCTTTTCCTACCAAGCTTTACTTGCTAAGATGAAATCTGTACTAAAAGATTTTCACATAATTCTCACGTAATCCCATTCTTGATCTTTTGTTTCAGCTGCAGGTTTTCTTTAACTTTTCCATCACAATGTCCCCAAAAGCACAGGAGATTGAATGTGTGCCTTCGGGCGTGCAAAGGCAGAGCCTGAAGCAGCTCAACAAAAATAACTATCTTCCAAGTCACGCATTCTCACATTTTTGCCTCAAACCTTCCTGTGAAATTGGAATTCTATTCTATACTATAAGTATCTCTTTTCTGAAAATAAATAGGAAGTTTTAAATTATTCAGTATTGAGTGAAAATGGATTATATGAACAAATTTACTGTATTTATGACAGCAAATTATCAAATGCACTCAGACCTATGAATACACAACTGGGAACACAGCTTGAGTCCCCTACCTTGAGAAAGAAGTACCAATAAAATCATTGTTAAGTGGTGCTCAGAAAAAAAAAAAAGTATTCTATCTGAATATTTCGGCAAAAATTTTATCAACAAGAATTCAAATTTTTCGTTTTTATTTTTAATACAAAATTTATATACAATGAAAAAATAGATCTTAAGCATGAAAATTTATAAATATATATATATATATATGCAAACAAAACTCCTATCATCTTACAGAACATTAAATTCACCCTGTGTGTATTAGTTGCTTCAATCATGTCTGACTCTTTGCAACCCCATGGACTGTATAGCCAGCCAGGCTCCTCTGTCCATAGAATTCTCCTTGCCTGGTTGTATTTGTTGGTCAGTCACTCATCCATATCAAATTCTCTGTGACCCCATGGACTGCAGCATATCAGGCTTTGCTGTCCTTCACTAAAAAGCAGAGACAGAGTGGCTGTACTAGTTTGCATTCCCACCAACAGTGTAAGAGGGTTCCCTTTTCTCCACACCCTCTCCAGCATTTATTGCTTGTAGACTTTTGGATCGCAGCCATTCTGACTGGCATGAAATGGTACCTCATAGTGGTTTTGATTTGCATTTCTCTGATAATGAGTGATGTTGAGCATCTTTTCATGTGTTTGTTAGCCATCTGTATGTCTTCTTTGGAGAAATGTCTATTTAGTTCTTTGGCCCATTTTTTGATTGGGTCATTTATTTTTCTGGAGTTGAGCTATAGGAGTTGCTTGTATGTATGTGTATATATATATATATATATATATATATATATATATATATATATTTTTAAGGTTTCTAATCAACTGACTTTATTTTATTTTATTTTATTTTTAAACTTTACATAATTGTATTAGTTTTGCCAAATATCAAAATGAATCCACCACAGGTATACATGTGTTCCCCATCCTGAACCCTCCTCCCTCCTCCCTCCCCATACCCTCCCTCTGGGTCGTCCCAGTGCACCAGCCCCAAGCATCAAGTATCGTGCATCAAACCTGGACTGGCAACTCATTTCATACATGATATTTTACATGTTTCAATGTCATTCTCCCAAATCTTCCCACACTCTCCCTCTCCCACGGAGTCCATAAGACTGTTCTATACATCAGTGTCTCTTTTGCTGTCTCGTACACAGGGTTACTGTTACCATCTTTCTAAATTCTATATATATGCGTTAGTATACTGTATTGCTGTTTTTCTTTCTGGCTTACTTCACTCTGTATAATAGGCTCCAGTTTCATCCACCTCATTAGAACTGATTCAAATGTATTCTTTTTAATGGCTGAGTAATACTCCATTGTGTATATGTACCACTGCTTTCTTATCCATTCATCTGCTGATGGACATCTAGGTTGCTTCCATGTCCTGGCTATTATAAACAGTGCTGCAATGAACATTGGGGTACACGTGTCTCTTTCCCTTCTGGTTTCCTCAGTGTGTATGCCCAGCAGTGGGATTGCTGGGTCATAAGGCAGTTCTATTTCCAGTTTTTTAAGGAATCTCCACACTGTTCTCCATAGTGGCTGTACTAGTTTGCATTCCCACCAACAGTGTATGAGGGTTCCCTTTTCTCCACACCCTCTCCAGCATTTATTACTTGTAGACTTTTGGATCACAGCCATTCTGACTGGTGTGCAATGGTACCTCATAGTGGTTTTGATTTGCATTTCTCTGATAATGAGTGATGTTGAGCATCTTTTCATGTGTTTGTTAGCCATCTGTATGTCTTCTTTGGAGAAATGTCTATTTAGTTCTTTGGTCCATTTTTTGATTGGGTCATTTATTTTTCTGGAGTTGAGCTGTAGGAGTTGCTTGTATATTCTCGAGATTAGTTGTTTGTCAGTTGCTTCATTTGCTATTATCTTCTCCCATTCTGAAGGCTGTCTTTTCACCTTGCTAATAGTTTCCTTTGATGTGCAGAAGCTTTCAAGGTTAATTAGGTCCCATTTGTTTGTTTTTGCTTTTGTTACCAATATTCTGGGATGTGGGTCATAGAGGATCCTGCTGTGATGTATGTCAGAGAGTGTTTTGCCTATGTTCTCCTCTAGGAGTTTTATAGTTTCTGGTCTTACGTTTAGATCTTTAATCCATTTTGAGTTTATTTGTGTGTATGGTGTTAGAAAGTGTTCTAGTTTCATTCTTTTACAAGTGGTTGGCCAGATTTCCCAGCACCACTTGTTAAAGAGATTGTCTTTAATCCATTGTATATTCTTGCCTCCTTTGTCAAAGATAAGGTGTCCATAGGTGCATGGATTTATCTCTGGGCTTTCTATTTTGTTCCATTGATGTATATTTCTGTCTTTGTGCCAGTACCATACTGTCTTGATAACTGTGGCTTTGTAGTAGAGCTTGAAGTCAGGCAGGTTGATTCTTTCAGTTCCATTCTTCTTTCTCAAGATTGCTTTGGCTATTCGAGGTTTTTAGTATTTCCACACAAATTGTGAAATTATTTGTTCTAGCTCTGTGAAGAATACTGTTGGTAGCTTGATAGGGATTGCATTGAATCCATAAATTGCTTTGGGTAGTATACTCATTTTCACTATATATTGATTCTTCCAA